>NC_045788.1:3068794-4524212 GCF_009873245.2 Balaenoptera musculus | reverse complement strand
TTTCACTTTGCATGATGTTTTTAGGGATCACATATCTTGTAGCACCAATACTACTACAATACTCTTTTTTTTTAATGCCGAATAATTTTTCATTATATAGATATGGCACATTTTATTTACCCATCCATAAATTGCTGGAAATTTGGGTTAGTTCCATTTGGGGGCTATTATGAATAATGCTGCTATGAATAGTCACATTCAAATTGTTATGTAGACATATCTTTTCATTTCTCTTGAATGTATACCTGGACGTTGAATTGGTATGTCACATGGCAACTCTTTGCTTAAACTTCTGAAGAAATGTTTTCTGTAATGGCTGCACAATATTACATTTGTACCAGCAGTGTATAACGGTTCCAATTTCCCCGTATACTCACCAACAGTTATGATTGCAGGTCTTTTTGACTGTATCTATCCTTGTGGATATAAACTGGTATCTCATGATTTGGATTTGCATTTTCTTGGTGGATAATGGCATTGAGCATCTTTTCATGTGCTTGTTGGCTAATTGTGTATCTTCTTTGGAGAAATGTCTAATGACAAGACCCTTTCCCATTTTTAATAGGGTTTTTGTCTTTATATTGTTTATTTATCAGTTTCCTAGATATGTCACTTATCAGATATATGATTTGCAATATTTCATTCTGTCGACTGTCTTTTCATTTTCTTGGTGGGGTCTTTTTTTTTAAAATAAATTTATTTATTTTATTTATGTATTTTTGGCTGTGTTGGGTCTTTGTTGCTGTTTGCGAGCTTTCTCTAGTTGCGGCGAGTGAGGTCTACTCTTCATTGAGGTGCATGGGCTTCTCATTGCAGTGGCTTCTCTTGTTGCAGGAACATGGGCTCTAGGTGCACGGGCTTCAGTAGTTGTGGCACGTGGGCTCAGTAGTTGTGGCTTGCGGGCTTTAGAGCGCAGGCTCAGGAGTTGTGACGCATGGGCTTAGTTACTCTGTGGCATGTGGGATCTTCCTGGACCAGGGCTCGAACCCCCGTCCCCTGCATTGGCAGGCAGATTCTTAACCACTGCGCCACCAGGGAGGCCCTTGGTGGGGACTTTTGAGGCACAAAGGTTTTAAATTTTGATAAAGTCCAATTTAGCTATCTTTATCTTTGTTGTCTGTGCTTTTGTCACCATATTAAGAAACTACAGCTAATCCAAGGTCAAAAAGATTTAAACCTATGTTTCCTTCTAAGAGTTTTAGCTCTTACATTTAGTTCTTATTTTAAGTTAATTTATGTCTATGGTGTTAGGAAGGTATCCAGCTTCATTCATCTGCACGTGAATATCCAGTAGCCTTGGCACCATTTGTTGAAAGGACTATTTTAGGTCCCATTGAATTGTCTTGGCATCCTTGTCAAAAATCAATAGATCATAAATATGATGGTTTATTTTGGGGCTTTCCATACTATTCTATTAATTTACATGTCCATCCTTATGCTAGTTCCAAACTGTCTTGATTACTGTAGAGCATTAGGTTTTGAAATCAGAAAATGTGAGTTCTCCAAATCTGTTCTTTAAAAATGAAGGTTGTTTTGACTATTCTGTGTCCCTTGAATTTCTATATGAATTTTAGTATCAGCTTCAATTTATGCAAAGAAATGAGGTCAGATTTTAATAAGGACTGTATTGAACCTGTAAATTAATTTGAGAGGTTCTGCCGTCTTAATTATACTAAGTCTCCCAATCTGTAAATATGTGAGGTTTTTCCATTTATTTAGGCCTTTTTGAATTTCTTTCAGCAGTATTTTATAGTTTTTAGGATAGTTTACACTTTTTTAGTTGAATTTACTCCTAAGTATTTTTTTGCTGCCGCTGTTAATGGAATTGTTTTCTTAATTTCATTTTTGAATTGCCCATTCCAAGGCATAGAAATACACTTAATTTTTGTATAATGATCTTATATCCTCTAACCTTGCTGAACTCATTTATTAGTTCTAATAAATTTTTAGTAGATTTGGCCTAGATTTGTTGCAATAGCCTTTAATTTTGTCTACACGTGGGCTTCTGTCCAATCCATTATTCAGTGTATCCAGAGATCTTTTAAAATATGTGTCTGAACATATAGTCCCCCATTTAGAAGTCCTCAGTCGCTCTCCACTGACCTTAGGATAAAATCAGAATTTCTCAATATGATGTACCAGGTTTGGATTCTGTTCATAGTTTTTATGCCCTAGCTTCTCTCTATCTTCTGGGCTTACCCGTCTTTCCCTTCCTTGCACTCAATGCACCAGCCATACTGATTGTTTCAGAACCACAAACACACCACACTCTCTCTTCCCCCTAGGACTTCCCTCTATCTAGAGCACTGGTTTTTTTTCTTCCTCTTCACCTGCTATATTCTCCTGTTTTTCACTCTGCTGAAATATCGTTTTCACTAACCATCTATTAACCTTGAAAATAAGAAATCCTGTTTCTATCACATCACAAATCTCTTACTAAAGAAAGACCTTATTCTTCCTAATTTTTCTTTGTGTGAGTATCTGTCTTCCATGGGAAAATTTTAGCTCCATTGATCACTATTATTCTACTTTTATCATCAAATTACTCAACATATACAGTAGATATATGGGTGAATAAGACATTTGTAGGTTTTACACCCACAGAATTTATTATCTCAAAATTTAAACAATTTAAGCAATCGAAAAATGATTGCAAAATTTAATTAAACCTACGGAGAAAAGGTTACTACAAGTTATTATTAGAATTAAAAACAAACTTTTTTCTCTGTTTGGTTCACTGCTATATATTAATGGATATTAATATCCATTAACTGCACTAAAGACAGTCTTGTCATATAGCAGGAGAGCAATAAATATTTATCGATTAAATAATATAGAACTCAGAAAGGAGCAAAAAACTGAGATGGAGACTAAGGAGATATTATGAGGAACAACAACAGGGAAACCTAAAGAGAGGAGAAGGGAAAAAGCCTATTAGGGAATGTGCCATTTAGACTGAGAACTAAACGCCATTTAAAAAGTAAAGGATAAGTTGGGAGCTTGAGATTAACATACACACACTACTGTATTTAAAATAGATAAACAACAAGGACCTACTGTATAGCAAAGGGAACTTTGCTCACTATTCTGTAATAACCTAAATGGGAAAAGAATTTGAAAAAGAATAGATACAAGTATATGTATAACTGAATCACTTTGCTGTACACCTGAAACTAATACAACATTGTAAATCAACTATAGTCAATATAAAATAAAACTTTTTAAAGAATTTTAAAAAATTAAAAGTGAAGGAAAGAGCATTCTAACCAAAGAAAGTAGCCATTTGCAAAATTGCTGGTAGATGATGGATAGACGGATGGATGGATACAAAGGCAGAAGGATAGATAATAGGTAAAGAAATATTCTCTGCCTTTATCAGGAATGACTCACAAATGACTGGTCTTGAATTTCTGAATTTGGAGAAGGGCTTTAGAAACTATATAAGCAAAGTTAGACTTATAGGGGATGCCACTGTGCTCCAACCCCATCCCCATAGTTAAATGTAAAATGAGGTGTATTAACCAAATTGATCTTTTTCTCCTCTGGCCTATAGTCCAACAGTGATTCTCAGTGTCAGGTCTAGCCCACACCCACCCACTCCTTGGGGATTCCATGTCCTGAACCAGCTGTCATTTGCCCATTTGAGGTCAGCACCTGGAGTCCTCTGCTACAGTGACCTACCTATTCACCAGGTAATATCTTTTTCTTTTTTTTAATTATTTATTTATTTATTTATTTTTGGCTGTGTTGGGTCTTCGCTTCTGTGTGAGGGCTCTCCCCAGCTGCGGTGAGCAGGGGCAACTCTTCATCGCGGTGCACGGGCCTCTCACTATCGCGGCCTCTCTTGTCGCGGAGCACAGGCTCCAGACGCGCAGGCTCAGTAGTTGTGGCTCACGGGCCCAGTTGCCCCGCGGTACGTGGGATCCTCCCAGACCAGGGCCCGAACCCCGGTCCTCTGCACTGGCAGGCAGACTCTCAACCACTGCACCACCAGGGAAGCCCCCACCAGGTAATATCTAATCATGTCTTTTTTGGCCTCAGCCAAGTTCTAACTCACCACATCCTTTGGACACTGTATATAAGCACCACCTGGGAGCCTGTTAAAAATGCAGATTCCCAGTATTTGCATTTTAAGAGAATTTCTCAGATGATGTGTATGCACATTCAAGTTCAAGAAGCATTGTTTTAACTAGTCTACTCCTCCAAATTCTTTCACTTGCTTTCAGCATCCTAATTCTTTCCACTGGCACATTTATGCAGCTACCAAAGTGACTCATATGGAATCTTTCTGAGTTTTGGCTTTCCAGTGGATAATTTCTCTTTTTCTTTCATTAAAAAAAAAAAAAGGTTGGTAAGGCTTGGGGAAGAGGAAGGAATTAATTCGAGGGTGTTGCTACAGCAAAAGAACCCGCTGTTTTGATGAAAGCTTAGACAACCTATGTTGGTCTGGTTAGCAGTAGGATACATACCTACAGCAAACGAGGAAGGATCTTTTTTCTTTTCTTTTTTTTTTTTCATACCCACACACTGTATTTTATTTTTACAAGAGATAAATAAACTGACACCAAGCATTGTAAATGGATGACCACAACAAAAGCAACAATGATTGCAATTACCAAACACGAAACACACTCATACTATGTCATAATATTGACATTCAGTCCAGTAATCCTCCACTGTCACAGCTCCTTTACTTTGCAGTGAAAATTGATTTGCATATTTTTTGCCTCTGAGTTCTTGTGCGATTTTTTTTTTTTTAACTCAAACAGAAAGTCACAAAAATTATAATCATCCTCATCAGTTCACTCAGTCCCATGTAATTAATTTTCTTTTCATCTTGATTTTTTGTTAGCACTTTTATGAGTTCATCAGTTTTCCATTAGAGTTCTGAAAATGCTTATTCATTCAGTTCAGCAGTACAGTCAGTTACCAGAAACCTGTACTTGTCAGAGTCTTTTCCATGAATTCCTTGAAGGTGAAACCCTTTTATAGGAACCTTTTTGCAAAAGCATCAGAGGACACCCAGAACTGTCTATAAATGACAAAAGACTTAAAAATAACCATGGTTAAAGACTTGATGAAAATTCATAATAATGCAATTGACAAGGAAATTTAGTATTTCTGAGATATACATTTTAAAGTAATAACTAGAATTATGACTTATAATATTATACCAGAACATATAAGGTTTTTTAGAAATTTCATGTAAAGTCTGAAACATTTATGTTAACATATTTCCATACAAATAACCCAAAGAAAGTTTAGTATTAGTTTTTGATTGTTTGTTTGTTTGTTTATACTGCAGGTTATTAGTCATCAATTTTATACACATCAGTGTATACATGTCAATCCCAATCGCCCAATTCAGCACACCACCATCCCCACCCCACCGCGGTTTTCCCCCCTTGGTGTCCATACATTTGTTCTCTACATCTGTGTCTCAACTTCTGCCCTGCAAACTGGTTCATCTGTACCATTTTTCTAGGTTCCACATACATGCGTTAATATACGATATTTGTTTTTCTCTTTCTGACTTACTTCACTCTGTATGACAGACTCTAGATCCATCCACGTCTCAACAAATGACTCAATTTCGTTCCTTCTTATGGCTGAGTAATATTCCATTGTATATATGTACCACACCTTCTTTATCCATTTGTCTGTCAATGGGCATTTAGGTTGCTTCCATGACCTGGCTATTGCAAATAGTGCTGCAGTGAACATTGGGGTGCATGTGACTTTTTGAATTATGGTTTTCTCTGGGTATATGCCCAGTAGTGGGATTTCTGGATCATATGGTAATTCTATTCTTAGTTTTTTAAGGAACCGCCATACTGTTCTCCATAGTGGCTGTATCAATTTACATTCCCACCAACAGTGCAAGAGGGTTCCCTTTTCTCCACACCCTCTCCAGCATTTGTTGTTTGTAGATTTTCTGCTGATGCCCATTCTAACTGGTGTGAGGTGATACCTCATTGTAGTTTTGATTTGCATTTCTCTAATGATTAGTGATGTTGAGCAGCTTTTCATGTGCTTCGTGGCCGTCTGTATGTCTTCTTTGGTGAAATGTCTATTTAGATTTTCTGCCCATTTTTGGACTGGGTTGTTTGTTTCTTTAATATTGAGCTGCATGAGCTGTTTATATATTTTGGAGATTAATCCTTTGTCGGTTGATTCGTTTGCAAATATTTTCTCCCATTCTGAGGGTTGTCTTTTCGTCTTGTTTATGGTTTCCTTTGCTGTGCAAAAGTTTTGAAGTCTCATTAGGTCCCATTTGTTTATTTTTGTTTTTATTTCCATTACTCTAGGAGGTGGATCAAAAACATCTTGCTGTGATTTATGTCAAAGAGTGTTCTTCCTATGTTTTCCTCTAAGAGTTTTTTTTTTTTTAAACATCTTTATTGGAGTATAATTGCTTTACAATGGTGTGTTAGTTTCTGCTTTATAACAAAGTGAATCAGTTATACATACACATATGTTCCCATATCTCTTCCTTCTTGCATCTCCCTCCCTCCCACCCTCCCTATCCCACCCCTCTAGGTGGTCACAAAGCACAGAGCTGATCTCCCTGTGCTATGCAGTTGCTTCCCACTAGCTATCTATTTTACGTTTGGTAGTGTATATATGTCCATGCCACTCTCTCACTTTGTCACAGCTTACCCTTCCCCCTCCCCATATCCTCAAGTCCATTCTCTAGTAGATCTGTGTCTTTATTCCCATCTGGCCACTAGGTTCTTCATGACCTTTTTTTTTTTTTTTCCCCTTAGATTCCATACATATGTGTTATCATACTGTATTTGTTTTTCTCTTTCTGACTTACTTCCCTCTGTATGACAGACTCTAACTCCATCCACCTCACTACAATTAACTCAATTTCGTTTCTTTTTATGGCTGAGTAATATTCCATTGTATATATGTGCCACATCTTCTTTATCCATTCATCTCTAGATGGACACTTAGGTGGCTTCCATGTCCTGGCTATTGTAAATAGAGCTGCAATGAACATTTTGGTACATGACTCTTTTTGAATTATGGTTTTCTCAGGGTATATGCCCAGTAGTGGGATTGCTGGGTCGTATGGTAGTTCTATTTTTAGTTTCTTAAACAACCTCCATACTGTTCTCCATAGTGGCTGTATCAATTTACATTCCCACCAACAGTGCAAGAGGGTTCCCTTTTCTCCACACCCTCTCCAGCATTTATTGTTTCTAGATTTTTTGATGATGGCCATTCTGACCAGTGTGAGATGATATCTCATTGTAGTTTTGATTTGCATTTCAATAATGATTAATGATGTTGAGCATTCTTTCATGTATTTGTTGGCAATCTGTATATCTTCTTTGGAGAAATGTCTATTTAGGTCTTCTGCCCATTTTTGGACTGGGTTGTTTGTTTTTTTGTTATTGAGCTGCATGAGCTGCTTGTAAATTTTGGACATTAATCCTTTGTCAGTTGCTTCATTTGCAAATATTTTCTCCCATTCTGAGGGTTGTCTTTTAGTCTTGTTTATGGTTTCCTTTGCTGTGCAAAAGCTTTGAAGTTTCATTAGGTCCCATTTGTTTATTTTTGTTTTTATTTCCATTACTCTAGGAGCTGGTTTAAAAAGTATCTTGCTATGACTTATGTCATAGAGTGTTCTGCCTATGTTTTCCTCTAAGACTTTGATTGTGTCTGGCCTTACATTTAGGTCTTTAATCCATTTTGAGTTTATTTTTGTGTATGGTGTTAGGGAGTGTTCTAATTTCATCCTTTTACATGTAGCTCTCCAGTTTTCCCAGCACCACTTATTGAAGAGACTGTCTTTTCTCCATTGTATATCTTTGCCTCCTTTGTCATAGATTAGTTGACCATAGGTGCGTGGGTTTATCTCTGGGCTTTCTATCTTGTTCCGTTGATCTGTGTTTCCTTTTTTGTGCCAGTACCATATTGTCTTGATTACTGTAGCTTTGTAGTATAGTCTGAAGTCAGGGAGTCTGATTCCTCCACTTCCCTTTTTTTCCCTCTAGACTGCTTTGGCTATTCGGGGTCTTTTGTGTCTCCATACAAATTTTAAGATGATTTGTTCTAGTTCCATAAGAAATGCCATTGGTAATTTGATAGGGATTGCATTGAATCTGTAGATTGCTTTGGGTAGTATAGTCATTTTCACAATATCGATTGTTCTAATCCGAGAACATGGTATATCTCTCCATCTCGTGGTTATCATCTTTAATTTCTTTCATCAGTGTCTTATGGTTTTCTGCATACAGGTCTTTTGTCTCCCTAGGTAGGTTTATTCCTAGGTATTTTAATCTTTTTGTTGCAATGGTAAATGGGAGTGTTTCCATAATTTCTCTCTCAGATTTTTCATCATTAGTGTATAGGAATGCAAGAGATTTCTGTGCATTAATTTTGTATCCTGCAACTTTACCAAATTCATTGATTAGCTCTAGTAGTTTTCTGGTGGCATTTTTAGGATTCTCTACATATAGTATCATGTCTTCTGCAAACAGTGACAGTTTTACTTCTTCTTTTCCAATTTGTATTCCTTTTATTTCTTTTTCTTCTCTGATTGCCGTGGCTAGGACTTCCAAAATTATGTTGAATAATATTGGTGAGAGTGGACATCCTTGTCTTGTTCCTGATCGTAGAGGAAATGCTTTCAGTTTTTCACCATTGAGAATGATGTTTGCTGTCGGTTTGTCGTATATAGCCTTTATTATGTTGAGGTAGACTCCTTCTATGCCCACTTTCTGGAGAGTTTTTATCGTAAATGGGTGTTGAATTTTGTCAAAACCTTTTTCTGCATCTATTGAGATGATCATATGGTTTTTATTCTTCAATTTGTTAATATGGTGTATCACATTGTTTGATTTGCGTATATTGAAGAATCCTTGCGTCCCTGGGATAAATCCCACTTGATCGTGGTGTATGATCCTTTTAATGTATTGTTGGATTCTGTTTGCTAGTGTTTTGTTGAGGATTCTTGCATCTATATTCATCAGTGATATTGGTCTGTAATTTTCTTCTTTTGTAGTATCTTTGTCTGGTTTTGGTGTCAGGGTGATGGTGGCCTCATAGAATGAGTTTGGGAGTGTACCTTCCTCTGCAATTTTTTGGAAGAGTTTGAGAAGGATGGGTGTTAGCTCTTCTCTAAATGTTTGATAGAATTCACCTGTGATGCCACCTGGTTCTGGACTTTTGTTTGTTGGAAGATTTTTAATCACAGTTTCAATTTCATTACTTGTGATTGGTCTGTTCATATTTTCTGTTTCTTCCTGGTTCAGTCTTGGAAGGTTATACCTTTCTAAGAATTTGTCCATTTCTTCCATGTTGTCCATTTTATTGGCCTAGAGTTGACTGTAGTAGTCTCTTAGAATGTTTTGTATTTCTGCAGTGTCTGTTGTAACTTCTTTTTCATTTCTAATTTTATTGATTTGAGTCCTCTTCCTCTTTTTCTTAATGAGTCTGGCTAATAGTTTATCAATTTTGTTTAACTTCTCAAGGAACCAGCTTTTAGTTTTATTGATCTTTGCTATTGTTTTCTTTGTTTCTATTTCATTTATTTCTGCTCTGATCTTTATGATTTCTTTCCTTCTGCTAACTGTGGGTTTTGTTTGTTCGTCTTTCTCTAGTTCCTTTTGGTGTAAGGTTAGATTGTTTACTTGAGATTTTTCTTGTTTCTTGAGGTAGGCTTCTATAGCTATAAACTTCCCTCTTAGAACTGCTTTTTTTGCATCCCATAGGTTTTGGATGGTTATGTTTTCATTGTCATTTGTCTCTAGGTATTTTTTGATTTCTGCTTTGATTTCTTCAGTGATCTCTTGGTTATTTAGTAATGTATTGTTTAGCCTCCATGTGTTTGTGTTTTTTACGTTTTTTTCCCTGTAATTCATTTCTAATCTCACAGCGTTGTGGTCAGAAAAGATGCTTGATATGATTTCAATTTTCTTAAATTTACTGAGGCTTGATTTGTGACCCAAGATGTGATCTATCCTGGAGAATGTTCCGTGCGCACTTGAGAAGAAAGTGTAATCTGCTGTTTTTGAATGGAATGTCCTATAAATATCAATTAAATCTATCTGGTCTATTGTGTCATTTAAAGCTTCTCTTTCCTTATTTATTTTCATTTTGGATGATATGTCCATTGGTGTAAGTGAGGTGTTAAAGTCCCCCACTATTATTGTGTTACTGTCGATTTCCTCTTTTATAGCTGTTAGCAGTTGCCTTATGTATTGAGGTGCTCCTATGCTCGGTGCATATATATTTGTAATTGTTATATCTTCTTCTTGGATTGATCCTTTGATCATTATGTAGTGTCCTTCCTTGTCTCTTGTAACATTCTTTATTTTAAAGTCTATTTGATCTGATATGAGTATTGCTACTCCAGCTTTCTTTTGATTTCCATTTGCATGGAATATCTTTTTCCATCCCCTCACTTTCAGTCTGTATGTGTCCCTAGGTCTGAAGTGGGTGTCTTGTAGACAGCATATATATGGGTCTTGTTTTTGTATCCATTCAGCAAGCCTGTGTCTTTTGGTTGGAGTATTTAATCCATTCACGTTTAAGGTAATTATCGATATGTATGTTCCTATGACCATTTTCTTAATTGTTCTGTGTTTGTTTTTGTAGGTCCTTTTCTTCTCTTGTGTTTCCCACTTAGAGAAGTTCCTTTAGCATTTGTTGTAGAGCTGGTTTGATGGTGCTGAATTCTCTTAGCTTTTGCTTGTCTGTAAAGCTTTTGATTTCTCCATCGAATCTGAATGAGATCCTTGCCAGGTAGAGTAATCTTGGTTGTAGCTTCTTCCCTTTCATCACTTTAAGTATTTCATGCCACTCCCTTCTGGCTTATAGAGTTTCTGCTGAGAAATCAGCTGTTAACCTTATGGGAGATCCCTTGTATGTTATTTGTCCTTTCTCCCTTACTGCTTTCAATAATTTTTCTTTGTCTTATTTTTTGCCAATTTGATTACTATGTGTCTCGGCATGTTTCTCCTTGGGTTTATCCTGTATGGGACTCTCTGAGCTTCCTGGACTTGGGTGGCTATTTTCTTTCCCATGTTAGGGAAGTTTTCGATTATAATCTCTTCAAATATTTTCTCTGGTCCTTTCTCTCTCTCTTCTCCTTCTGGGACCCTTATAATGCGAATGTTGTTGCGTTTAATGTTGTCCCAGAGGTCTCTTAGGCTGTCTTCATTTCTTTTCATTCTTTTTCTTTATTCTGTTCCACAGCAGTGAATTCCACCATTCTGTCTTCCAGGTCACTTATCCGTTCTTCTGCCTCAGTTATTCTGCTATTGATTCCTTCTAGTGTAGTTTTCATTTCAGTTATTGTATTGTTCATCTCTGTTTGTTTGTTCTTTAATTCTTCTAAGTCTTTGTTAAACATTTCTTGCATCTTCTCAATCTTTGTCTCCATTCTTTTTCCGAGGTCCTGGATCATCTTCACTATCATTCTTCCGAATTCTCTTTCTGGAAGGTTGCCTATCTCCACTTCATTTAGTTGTTTTTCTGTTGTTTTATCTTGTTCCTTCATCTGGTACATAGTCCTCTGCCTTTTCATCTTGTCTGTCTTTCTGTGAATGTGGTTTTTGTTCCACAGGCTGCAGGATTGTAGTTCTTCTTGCTTCTGCTGTCTGCCCTCTGGTGGATGAGGCTATCTAAGAGGCTTGTGCAAGTTTCCTGATGGGAGGCACTGGTGGTGGGTAGAGGTGACTGTTGCTCTGTAAAACTTTAATCTGTTTGACTGCTGATGGGTGGGGCTGAGTACCCTCCCTGTTGGTTGTTTGGTCTGAGGCAACCCAACACTGGAGCCTACCTGGGCTCTTTGGTGCGGCTAATGGCAGAGTCTGGGAGGGCTCACGGCAAGGAGTACTTCCCAGAACTTCTGCTGCCAGTGTCCTTGTCCCCACGGTGAGCCGCAGCCACCCCCCACCTCTGCAGGAGATCCTCCAACACTAGCAGGGAGGTCTGGTTCAGTCTCCCCTGGGGTCAGTGCTCCTTCCCCTGGGTCCCAATGTGCACACTACTTTGTGTGTGCCCTCCAAGAGTGAAGTCTCTGTTTCCCCCAGTCCTGTCGAAGTCCTGCAATCCAATCCCACTAGGCTTCAAAGTCTGATTCTCTAGGAATTCCTCCTCCCGTTGCCGGAACCCCAGGTTGTGAAGCCTGACGTGGGGCTAAGAACCTTCACTCCAGTGGGTGGACTTCTGTGGTATAAGTGTTCTCCAGTCTGTGAGTCACCCACCCAGCAGTTATGGGAGTTGATTTTACTGTGATTGCGCCCCTCCTGCCATCTCATTGTGGCTTCTCCTTTGTCTTTGGATGTGGGGTATCTTTTTTGGTGAGTTCCAGTGTCTTCCTGTCGATGATTGTGCAGCACTAGTTGTGATTCTGGTGTTCTCACAAGAGGGAGTGAGAGCACGTCCTTCTATTCAGCCATCTTGGTTCTGATCCAGCCTTTGGTCTAGGAGTATTCAAGGATCTCTCAGCCTGCAGGCGCAGCGCCGGGGAAGAGAGAGGCTGACACTGAGCACGTCACGGCGTGGAGCCCGGAGCCAGGCAGCGAACGCACTCAATACCTGTGCCCGGGAGTGACCTCTGCTGTCAGTAAGTTTTAAATGCCACGAGGAAAACCCATAACCTGCTATGAACATAGATGCTTATAGTAAAGAGTCAGGCCAGCAAGAACTGGTATCAGTACCCACCATTGTAGACTCCTGGGCTCATTCATCAAACTAGGAGCCCTTAAAGATTCAGGGGCCATTTAGAGAAAGGAAAGGTCAGATGACTCACAGACACTTGATTCATTTCTCAATCACACATTATCTCTGAACACTGTGAACTCAAGCACAACCCTGGTGCAAAGCTGAAAAAAAGAAGACACGAAAGATTTTAGGAGCTCCATTTTTGCAAAATATTCTTTAGCCACCTCCCAATTCCTTCCTTTTGACCTTATCACCACATACATAATAAAGTGGGAGAAAGTAATTTTTTTGGATATTTGTCTTAGGGGCTTTATCCTGTCCTTTGATTTCCATAGTTTACACCTCCAAAGAGTCATAGCCAGAATCCTCATCACTTCAGGTGATAAATCCAAAGTCCTAAGTTGCATAGATGGTATTATATATACCAGCTTGTGAGGGCACACATCTTTTGCCTTCCCCAGTCACATCCTTCCTCATAGCACACCAAAGCTGGTCCTATGTAGCCTTTGAAGGGGAACTTTGTATGTGGAAAATCATCTTTATAATCACTATGCTTAATTTCTCTTAAAATTATAAATACAATTTTTCCCTTAAATCCCCTAAACTCAGATTACAAATGTTCCCATTTTACTCATAAATCTAGTAATTTGGAAATTTAAATTAAAAATACTCATTTTTACTTTATCTTTGATTAGTTTATAAAGCTGACAGTTTTGTGTTTCCTAAACATTTGTAACCAATATCATATTTAGTTGATTGAATTCCTTTAAATAATTTAATGTTAATCATAATTTTCCTAAGCAATTCAAACACCTACAGTTTAAATCATGCTTTTCCTAGGGATGGCAAACAAACACCTTAGGAAGCAGAAAAAAAATCAATGCAGATTATGAAATGTTTACAAAACTTATTAATATAGTTGTAATTGAATCAAATTAGGTCGGGCTCATTTATTCATTATCTCTATACTGACTTTCATACTTTTACTGGGTTTGTTAAGTCACTTAATACTCATGGAGAGTAGAACTAACAGTATCAATTTCAACCTAGTCTAATCAGTAGAAAATTTAAGACCAGGATACCTTTAAAATTTTTAGCTATAAATCAGAGAGCTGTAACTGGGACCCAGAACACTTTCCAGGATAATTTGAGTAGAACTGGCATATGAGGGCCAGCACCCTTATAAGTGGTTTATCCAAGCCCATTTTTGTTTGTTTGTTTATTTTTCCTCCAAATAACGCATCATACCTCCCCTGGATGTTCTTAGGTTTTTATCTTACATAATTATTAGTGTGCTTTAATGATAATTTTTACAACTTTATCCTTCAACCTCTATCACCACTTAATGTGACTTATTTTGACTTCCCAAGCCTTTGGTACTACAAACTTGTGTTAAAACACTTTACATCTGGTAGGGACCACAGTTGCCCATCAACCATCCATTACACCTGTCCTCATATCTAATAGAGCCTGATTTCCTTGAGGAATTCATTCCACATAATCGGAGGAATCTGCCCCATCCTTAGATTCAAGGATGTTTCCTAATGAATCTAAGTCAAGCAGAACAAAAACCCCTAGAGGCTCTTGCTGGCCACCTGGAGGCAAGCATGGGAATAACACGGTCCCAGGCAGATTGAAGAGCAGGAATGACTCTTACTTTCTGCTGGGGGCCGTCTTGCGCTCACTTAGGATCAGGAGACAGCCAGCCTTGTCGGGAGGCCAACACCGTGCATGGCCTAATGACACGGAGGGGATAGGGGGCCTTGGCGACATGGGTGTTGGAGCTTCCCCTACCTCTGGATGTGAGATAGTATTTTTTTTTTTTTTTTTTGATAATGAGTTGCAATGGAAAGCTGTGGAATTTTGCAAAGAAATTTTAACTTCAGATATTTAGCAAAACTTGAACGTAGCATCCCACAGTTCAAGTTGCTTAATATAAAGCTTTTCTTGATAACTTATTGGAAATTTGCGGCTGCCTTCCCTTTAAAGCGCCTCGTATTATTTGTCCATTCTGAGTCATATTAAGGACTCAGAGCTGTGAGGAATTATTGTTTTCTTTATCATGCTCAAAATGTAACATCATCTGTAGGATCCATTTTAACCGGACTTCATCACCGTTTTAACAATATCCTCCCCACTTTAAAAAAAAAATAGCATTTCTCTCTGGAAACAAGAAGGTCCTGGATCATCCCGAATCTCCTGTCACAAGGAGCTCTAGTTCCTTTTTGTTAAAGGACAGTGTTAGAGACCAAAATCTGAAGACAGATAAGTTGTTCAACGTGATTAATGGTAGTTTTTTAAAAAGCGGCACCTCTTGTAAGCCCATTTGGTGATATGGCTAGCACATATTTTTAAAGGTGAAAAATTCATATTGACGTTTCTGATATAACCCTTAAAAAACTAAATCCTTTTAAAAACTTTATGCCAAAATACAAATGTTTACAACACGTTTACTTGGATTCTTTTTAACCCCTCACTCAAATTGTGCACAGAATCCTCTATCCTTTAGAACACTTATCTGTCCCGTGAGACATCAGTGGGTATAGTTACTTTAAGAACAGATATTCTAAAGTGATTATCTGCAGGCGAAAGTAAGAATAGGAAGTTTATTTTGTAAGAAAGGGCCTTTTAGCTTTAGAAAATATCAAAGAATGGGAAAGAGCGTAGATGCAAGCGTTTTGGCTATGTGAGTTCATCCCAGTTTTCCCGTTGTGTTTGAATATAAAGACCTCCTTGCGATTAATATTAGGGCTCTGGACCCACAATTCTCATCTTAACTTACTGGTCAATCACAGCATCTGTATAAACCCTGAAATTTAGGGGATCCATGATAAACTTCAGGCTCATCTTGCATGTGGAATTGACAATGCGGCATTCTACTGATGCATCTTGACTGAAATAAATATGATGTTTCTTATGTTCCATAGCAAGCACCAAGCAGTAAGGCTGTGTCTTTATATGTCAGGCAAATTTTTAAAGTAGCTTAATATGCTTGAGAACCAGTCATACGTGGGTTCAGATCCCCAATCTGCTAAGACTTAGCTGTGTAAGTTTAAGAGACTTAAGTCTCTGGACATCCTTTTTCATGTCTAAGTAAGCAGGGTAATAGTGCTTGGTACCATGGCTGGAGTGAACCAAAGATATAGAACAAATGTAAGTTATCTGTCTGAAAATGATAGGAAAAAATGGATGTTTCTCAAGGGAGTATTTATCCTACGGCCATAGCCATACTCTATGGACATTGAGTATGGACACTGGCCATAGCACATCCAGACATTGTCAAATAAAAAGTATTTTCTTCAAGTTGTACCTGATTTGGATATTGAAAAGAGTGTCAAGGAAGATTAGCACACGTGTGTATTTGGCATAATGGACGAAAGTAATCTAAAATAATAGTCAAGAATTCATTCTAAATTTTATCAGTATTAAAAGCAAAAAAATGAGGTACTCTGAGATGCCCCTTAATATCTGTATTAGTTATCAATTGCTGCATAACAAATTATCCCAACATTCAGTCAGCTTCTATGGGTCATAAATCCAGGTATGATTATTTTAGAACTCCAAAACACCACTTGGAATACACATTTAGAATACGGCAAAACTCCATATGTCTCATAAATGTCAATGTTAACAGCACTGTTTGTCCTTACAAAGTGGATGAACATAAGGAGAGTGAGGGTTTGCACTTGGACTCAGTTTACATTGGACACAGGATACTAATTAATCATCATGGACCATGGGACCTGCCTCCATGACCACTGTCCTAATGCTTACTGCTCTATACTCCAGACAGCAGACACTCCCCAAGGCTGGGAGGATAGACAGACTGCCTCACTGCCATTGGTATTTCCTAAAAAAGCATCAGTTTCAGGCAAAAGCTCCCTAGGCCGTACACATTCTTAGGCTTACAAAAGTATACTAGAGCGAGAAGTGAATAACTTATTTTTAGGAAGTAACTTTAACAGGAACCTTGTCTTTTTCTTTCCCACTCCTTGTGATATGTACATTACCCTCAGGCTTCAATGTGGAAGAATTTTGTACAACTTAAAAGCTACCCATACACGTCCTCCTTTTTTGAAAGAAGGGATAAATTCGAGTAAAAATTTTCACTAAGGAATTCACCGTTGGTATGGATTTAGATTTTTTGATAATTTTGTATTCAAAAAATGGATAAATAGATGTCCAAAATCACATAAAGTATAGAAAGTTCTCATTTACAAGTGAACTTGCTAGGTGGTAATAGTTCAGATGAAAGAATACAATCTTTTTGAAAAGCTACTCCTCAAAAGCTTTTTATTATTTTAATTTTTATTTTATATACAGTTGATTTAAAACACTGTGTTAGGGCTTCCCGGGTGGCACAGTGGTTAAGAATCTGCCTGCCAATGCAAGGGACACAGGTTTGAGCCCTGGCCCGGGAAGATCCCACATGCCACAGAGCAACTAAGCCCGTGCGCCACAACTACTGAGCCTGAGCTTTAGAGCCCGCGAGCCACAACTACTGAGACCACATGCCACAACTACTGAAGCCTGTGCGCCTAGAGCCCATGCTCTGCAACAAGAGAAGCCACAACAATGAGAAGGCCACGCAACACAATGAAGAGTAGCCCCCGCTCACTGCAACTAGAGAAAGTTTGCACACAGCAACAAAGACCCAACACAGCCAAAAATTAAAAAAACAAAAAAAAACACACAACTTGAGAGTTGTGAGTTAAGTTTAATGAATAAATAAATAAATAAAATAAAACGTTGTATTAGTTTCAGGTGTACAGCAAAGTGATTCAGTTATACATACACATACATCCATTCTTTTTCGGAGTCTTTTCCCATATAGGTTATTACAGAATATTGAGTAGAATTCCCTGTGCTATACAATAGGACCTTATTGTTTATCTATTTTATATATAGTAGTGTGTATATGTTAATCCCAAACTCCTACTTTATCCCTCCCCCACATCCTTTCCCCTTTGGTAGCCATAAGTTTTTTTCTATGTCTGTGAGTCTGTTTCTGTTTTGTAAATAAGTTTGTTTGTATCATTTTTTAAGATTCCACATATAAGTGATATCATATGATATTTGTCTTTCTCTGACTTACTTCACTTAGTATGATAATCTCTAGGTCCAACCTTGCTGCAAATGGCATTATTTCATTCTTTTTACAGCTGAGTAATATTCCAGTGTATATATGTACCACAACTTCTTTACCCATTCCTCTGTCAATGGTCATTTAGGTTGCTTCCATGTCTTGGCTGTGGTAAATAGTGCTGCAATGAACATTGGGGTGCATGTATCTTTTTGAATTATGTTTTTCTCAGGGTATATGCCCAGTAGTGGGATTGCTGGGTCATATGGTAGCTCTATTTTTAGTTTTTAAGGAACCTGCATACTGTTCTCCATAGTGGCTGTATCAATTTTCATTCCCACCAACAGTGTAGGAGGGTTCCCTTTTCTCCACACCCTCTCCAGCATTTATTGTCTGTAGACTTTCTGATGATGGCCATTCCGACCGGTGTGAGGTGAAACCTCATTGTAGTTTTGATTTGCATTTCCCCAAAGCTTCGGCTCACCTTGATTTTTACTTATTTCTTTATATCTTCAACATTAAATTAGTTGACTTTTCCTCTTCTGCTTTTCTTTTTTTTCAAACGACTTAAGCCTTTTCCTGAGAGAATGTCTTTTTCATTAGATACAAACTCCATCCTTTCCTGCCCGGTTATTGCCTAACACTGTCCTCAGCACCTCAAGAGCACTGCACTCATTTTGCTGACTAATTGACTATGAGTTTGAATTATTGCACCAGATTTTCTCATCCGTAAATTATTTCTCCGTCGTAAGTTGACCAATCCATAAACTGCATCCAGTTGAGTAGGACACCAGAATCTCATCTAGAAAATTACTGTTCAAATTTATGTAGCTTCCAAAATGCCCAATTAATTCTCAAGATCTAATTTACTCCCTGGAAGAATCTATCATATTAAATTTACTTTCCTTCAAATGAAAAGATGATTTTAAAATAAAGGCTGTTGCACACTCAATATCTCTTCATTCTCCAGATGAGACACACCAAATGTGACTGTAATTAGCTTAGTATTTTTCTACAGTGTTTTATAGTCTTTAAAGCACTTCCACATTGAAAGGATTTCCACATACAAGACCTGGGAGCCAATCAGACCCAGTATTTTTTCCTTTATGTGACACTGAAAAAAATGGTGAGGTGGAGAAATAAAGTGATTTTTCTAAGGTCACATCACTCACCAGAAGAAAGGCTGGCATCTGTTCCAGTGCTCCTCCCAATGTCCCAGCAGGCCTTTCTCCCATCCATATTTTTGTGATTTCAATATGCTCCACATGAGCCCAGGCATACAGTTTAGTCATAGACTAATGGCATGTCATTACTTTACAACTCTATTTCTATGGCAAGGGAAACCACCTGCGTCTACTGCATGTATTTCTTCTACTGCAGCAGCAATGTTCCCAAAGTAAATATGCATTTAAGGATGTCAGGGGCTTCCCTGGTGGTGCAGTGGTTGAGAGTCTGCCTGCCAATGCAGGGGACACGGGTTCGAGCCCTGGTCTGGGAAGATCCCACATGCTGCGGAGCAACTAGGCCCGTGAGCCACAATTACTGAGCCTGCGCGTCTGGAGCCTGTGCTCCGCAACAAGAGAGGCCGTGATAGTGAGAGGCCCGCGCACCGCGATGAAGAGTGGCCCCGCTTGCCACAGCTAGAGAAAGCCCTCGCACAGAAACGAAGACCCAACACAGCCAAAAATAAATAAATAAATACATAAATAAATAAATAAAATTAAAGGATGCCAGGCTGAGCAAGGGATGGAGCTGGTGGGAGGATGGAGAGAAACTCTTCCACCTGTTTTAAGGACACTGTTCACTCCCCCTTTTCTCCACCCCATTGCAGACGCCTTAGGGCCTGAGAAAACTAATCAGCACGGCTCACCAGCAGCCAGTATGTTTGTAAATAAGCAAAAGGGGGAAAACATCACCGCCCTCCAGAACCACAAGGGTGAAAAGCTAGACAGGAATGGGGAAGCAAAGCTCTGGTCTGTCACAGGCTTATGTCTTTTCTGTGTTCACAGCAACAATTAAGGGACAAAGACAGTTCAACAGAACTTAATTTGAATTTGCTTCTTGCAATCACTGTCAGACCAATATTTCCCAATAAAATTAAAAATAAGTGGCAGAACAAATGTGACAATTACATTCTGAGACCGTAGGGGTAGGGACTGTCTGGGAGCTGTTTTTTTAACTAACAATTTGAGTCCTGACATCATAGAATTGGGTTCTCTTTTTTGTTGTTGTTACCTTTATGTTTTTTTAATTTATATTTTTAAAAAATATATTTCTTCTTTTAAATTTTACTGAAGTATAGCTGATTTACAATGTTGTGTTAATTTCTGCTATACAGCAAAGTGATCCAGTGATACATGTATATATACATTCTTTTTCATATTCTTTTCCATTATGGCTAATCACAGGATACTGAATATAGTTCCCTGTGCTATATAGTAGGACCTAGTTGTTTAATGTTACCTTTACTTTAAATTCTCAATAAAAAATAAAGAAAAAAGTAAGTCATTATTTAGAAAAAGAAGAAACAGACTTCCAAGCTATATTATCAGAACTTTCCTGAAAGGGTCTTAGAAGCAAATGAAGAAACTCATTAAATAACAATATGACAAAGAAAGCCAATTAGGAGTTTTATGTTCAGGATAAAAAGTTAGTGAGTCCCAGAAAACAAAGTTGCCTTCTTTCCCTGGAGTGATTTTCGTACGTTTTCCATTAGGAAAATTTATTTATTTTTAAAAATTTTATTTATTTATTTTATTTATGGCTGTGTTGGGTCTTCGTTTCTGTGTGAGGGCTTTCTCTAGTTGTGGCAAGTGGGGGCCACTCTTCATCGCGGTGCGCGGGCCTCTCACTATCGCGGCCTCTCTTGCTGTGGAGCACAGGCTCCAGACGCACAGGCTCAGTAGTTGTGGCTCACGGGCCCAGTTGCTCCGCGGCATGTGGGATCTTCCCAGACCAGGGCTCGAACCCGTGTCCCCTGCATTGGCAGGCAGATTCTCAACCACTGCGCCACCAGGGAAGCCCCAGAAAATTTATTTTTAACATAATTTAACCGAGCAAGTCACTTGACCTCTCTGGATCCCAGTCTCCTCATCCCTGTGTATTTCAATGAGTTTCCACGAGAATTAAGCCGAGGTAGGTAAAAGCATCTTTGAGATGTACCTGCTTTCACTCGACTGCCTTTTCACGAGAAGAGGGCAAATGTATTGTATGTGCAGTAATAGGATCCAGGCCCATCATATTCTTTCGTAAGAAAATATTTATGTTTTGACAGTGACATATGTGGCTTTTCTGGTTGACTATAAAGTTTTGGGTATAACTTGCATTTTATTTAAAAATTTTATAGGGTGAAATATCTTGGCTCAGTCCAACATGAGACTCAGACAAGCCTGTCATCCCATTATGTAGAGTTGAACACAACGGCAGTCAGAGGTTACGGATACATTAAACAGACAGGGCTATGCAACGAATTCAGGAATATTTAAACCTCATCAAGATGCAGTGATTTATAGGGGGCCCACAAGTCCTGTGGGAAAACTCTTGAACTTTATCCACCATTAAGAGTCAGACATATCCAGACAGATTGACTGGGGCTTTGGGAGGCTTAGTTACCAAAGGCAGCCACTCAGAGCACCAAAGAGACCCTGAAAAGGAAAATCCCTGCGGATGAAGAGGAAATCTGACAGCATAGACTAGAGGCAGTCGGGTTTCTGAGGGAAGTGATTCCAAATACAGTGTGAGGGTATGTGCAACCATGCTTCAAGCTAGCTTTTCCTACCAAAATGCTGTACAGCCTTGGAAAGCGGGAGCTGCAGAAGAAATGGGCAGAGCTGCCCTCTCAGGAGCACAGACAGCAGGAATGGGAGACTACCCTCTCCTGGATCTGGACACAGGGTAGGAAAGATGATTTTTAATCATCATTTGGTGGTTGTTGTTGCTTTTTCTTGTTGGCTAGAAAAAGGTCGGCACTTCAGCTTCATGGACAGATTCTCTCCCCAAAAGCTCTGAAGTGACAGCTCAAGTTCATCTAGACAGTCAGTTAAAGCTCACAAGACCATAGAATCTAGTGAGCTCTTCCTCACAAAACCCACATATATATGTCCTATTTCTACAAACATCCATTATTCTGCTAGCAAGATACAGAGGGAAAAAAAGGCAAGTGAAGAAGGAATTTTTAAATTTGGTGTCAAGACAAGCTTCCCACCCAGACCCAATGTCAGCTTGGATGAAGGTAGCTATATACTCATGTAACTTGTTACTCATGTATCAAGTAGGAGTAAATAAGAGAATAAGTTCCAGCATTCAGGAATGGGTGTGGAGGGCAACAGGCTTCAGACAACATCCTGTGAATCTTTTCAATAAATTCTGTAATAATATTGTTCACTGAAACCCAGCATGCAACTCATCCAACTGGTTTCCTGCTTGGTTTTAGAGACATGGTGGGTGTAATGGCAGATACCTTTAAACATTTCCAGAGAATCTGCCTCAGAGTCTGGAGACAGAGCTCTCCAAGTGGACCAGAGAAAACCCACAGCTTTAGGAAGACAGTGGTAGCGATAAATACTAAGTAATGTCAGTGGGTGTTCAGAGGCCAAGTTCTCCAAGTTCACGCTAGGGGTCAAAAAGGCATTAGCAACATTGCGCTTCAGCCCTGGAGATTCAGATGCTCACTAACAATGGGGCTAGCGGTGGTCCATAGCGTAAGGACGACTGGTACAGAGAAGCTTAAAAGAAGACAGACGATGGCCCAAATCCCACAGAGCTCAAGAGTTGAATGAGAGAGAACACAGCCATGTTTTTCCAAATTCCTCGTAAGTTCTGTTAACCCTGTAGAAACAAGAATATCGGGGACTGAGAAGTCCGATGTGGTAGCCACTAGCCACATGTGGTTATTTACATTTAAAGTTAGGTTGTTTAGGGCTTCCCTGGTGGCATGGTGGTTAATAATCCTCTTGCCAATGCAGGGGGCATGGGTTCAATCCCTGGTCTGGGAAGATCCCACGTGCCTTGGAGCAACTAAGCCATGAGCCACAACTACTGAAGCCCGCACGCCTAGAGCCCATGCTCCGCAACAAGAGAAGCCACCACAATGAGAAGCCCACGCACCTCAATGAAGAGTAGACCCCGCTCGCCACAACTAGAGAAAAGCCCACACACAGCAACAAAGACCCAACGTGGCCATAAATAAATAAATAAATTTATTAAAAAATAAAAATAAATTTAGGTATTTTAAATAAAATTAAAAGTTCAGTTCCTCAGTCCCACTAACCACATCTCAAGCACTCAATAACCTCATGGGCTAGTGCCTACCATATGTGACAATACAGATACAGAACAGTCCTATCATGACCAGAAAATTCTATTGACCCACACTGATCTAGAAGTGACCTTACTTATGACCAAGAAACTACTACCTTGAAGGCAACATGTAAGAATTTTAGGTGATACCTAAATTGAGTGTATGCTAAATAACTGCTGAATAAATAAAACAGGAGAAAGCATCAAAAATACTAGAATTCCTGAAATGGAGCAGGATCCTATGGTCCTCCCCACCCCCCGCCAAGCCCATGTCCTCAGCCTGTCTTTTGTCTGTAGGAAATCTTTAGTCAAAGAATAAGTTTAATCAGAGAAGTGAGAAAATGCAGAAACAAAGGAAAACAGTCGAAGGAGACCAAATAATAATAGTTTAGTTATTAAGCAAAGTCAAGGACTTTTAGTTCCTCCTCAAGGGCTACAGATAATATTCTGAGCCGTATCCTGTGAGCTGTCTTGTAGATACTAAAACCCCCATCAGGTGGAAGACGTTGACGACATGATGACCAGACTGTAGCCGTGACATAAGCTGCCACAATTCCGAGAGCTGGCCTCAAAGAAATGGGAACAAACCAACCCTGGAACTAAAGACTAACTGTACTTAAAACAATCAAGATCAGACCATTGCATGACTAATTTCAAAATGACTGTCACAGCTGCCTGTGCTGTTTCTGCACGTAGCCCCCTCTCTCCGTCTATAAAAGCTCTTGCCCACAGATTGTCAGTGCGGGGACGTCGGCCTTTAGACAGGAGTCCGCCCACCACCCCAGGTTTCTGGCCTCGGAAATAAAGCAAACTTTCCCTTCCACCAACCTTGCCTCTTTATTGGCTTTTGAGTGGCCAGCAGCCAGCCCCCCTTTCTGGTACATTCCTACTATTCAAACAAATGAGAGCAAGACCTGTGAGGCACTGAAATGTTACTGATAAGGTGACCCTTCAGGTATCAGCCTGGAATGCTCTAATTATGTCTGCAATGATATCCAGATGCCCTCATAAAGAGAATGATGATAACAGAGTAAAATCATATTTGTTCACGTAGTTGTATAATATTACCACAGTTAGAATCAGATGTCACTATACCTGTGTGTTTTTTAAAAACTGTTTGTATGTGTAACTTTCTTACTGTGTATGACTGCACACTGCAATCACCATTACAATTTGGAATGGAGAAAAAAAATAAAGCAATTCCAAAACGGGCTTCGGGAGCATCTTGGCAATGGCTTTCAGGTCCTTCAACCCTCCTTCCCAGATTTGGGCAGTGAAAAATAAATATGTGTATTAATAACCCTTGTAAGGCAAACATTAAGAATTCACTCACCTTCAAAGTCAGTGAATATCTTTACAAGTGGGAAATGTTTCTAACCTTTAAATGAGATAAATAGGAATGCCAGTGTTCTATGTTAGTAGGCATAATGCTTTGTTTTAAAAGTTATTTTACACAAGGAAATATAATTAAACCTTAACATTATTTTATGAAAGTGGAATCATTGGTTTCATTACACATCAGAGAGCATTTTGGGAAAAATTCAAGCTACGGAAATCAATGCAAATAAATAATATTTAAACAAAGATTTAGCTATATTTCTCTCTCTTTTTTTAATTATTAGCACCTTTAATTATTATTTATTTATTTATTTATTTTTGTCTGTGTTGGGTCTTCGTTTCTGTGCGAGGGTTTCCTCTAGCTGCGGCAAGCGGGGGCCACTCCTCATCGCGGTGCGCGGGCCTCTCGCTATCGCGGCCTCTCTTGTTGCAGAGCACAGGCTCCAGACGCGCAGGCTCAGTAGTTGTGGCTCACGGGCTCTAGAGCACAGGCTCAGTAGCTGTGGCTCACGGGCCCAGTTGCTCCGCGGCATGTGGGATCTTCCCAGACCAGGGCTCGAACCCGTGTCCCCTGCATTAGCAGGCAGATTCTCAACCACTGCGCCACCAGGGAAGGCCTAGATATATTTCTAATACTTATGTCCAGTTCAATTAAAACACAGATGTATAGGCTAAAAGAAACATGTTAGTACACACCTTATATATAATCCATTTTTTATTTCCTTTGGAGCTATTGCATTCAACATTTCTACACAAAAGTAGTAGTTGCCGAAGCCTTATGATATTAAGAATTTCTCTGGGTTATCTGGCCTGGAAGGACATCTCATGCAGGTAAGCTGAAATGGAGTTCACACCCTGACCCAAGGATAGATAAATAATTAAAACCAGATGCAAGGTGTGGAAATATACTTTATATCAGTTGCTCCATACCCTCCTGAGTGAGTGAAATAAATTTGCTTACTTACGCAGTACAGATACAGTGTATGCATGACCTAATCCGAAATGCCCAACAAAGCATTCATTGTTCATAAATGCATTTGGTTACAATGATGCTAATGAGGCAAAATAAAGGAGTTTCTCTCAGTATGTGGAAATTAGATTTACAGAAAGAAATATCTGCCCTATGTAAAGTAGATCTTTTGTCCTGGCTTGCCTTCTCCCAAATACAAAGCATTGATTTCAGTGTCACTGAAATCCATGAATGCATTTACTTCATTCATTTAACAAATATGAATTAGGTACCTATTATTTGCCATGGCAGATTTTTTAAAAAAGAGGTAGCTCAGGAGACACGATTTAAAGTGCTGGGGGATAGGGTAAGTGATTTTAAATAGGGTGGGAGAGGAAAATCTCCTTTGGAAGGTGGACATTTGAGTGAAAATTCAAACATAAAAGGTGAATGTGGTAGCAATGAGAATCTTTGGGGAGAGCGCCCCAAGAAGAAGGAAAAGCCAGTGCAAAGGCTTCAAGATGGGAGCATGCCTGGTGCATGAAAGAGCAAGGAAACCAGAATGGCTGGCATCAAACGAGCATGGGAAAGAGATTTTAGAAGAAACAGACCAGTAACGGGAGGACAGATCAAATAAAGACATACTGGTCATCCTAAGGAATTTTGTTTTTACTCAGGGTAAAGTGGGGAGCTACTGCAGGCTTAAGCAAAGAGGGACATTATTTGACATACCTTGAAAATGATCACTCTGGCTTCTTTATTGAGAGTAGACTGCAGAGGGCCAGCGTCCAAAGCAGGGAGCCCCACTAGAACATGATTGGAACAGCCCAGGGGAGAGATGGTGAAGGCTGAGATTGGTTTGGGAATATTAGATGTGATGAAAAGTGGTCAGAAGATCCATCTACTTGGAAAATAGAGTAAATAGAATTTTCTGATGTCAAGTATCAATGATGTCTCATTGTAAGCTAATAAATTCTTAGGAAAAAACTTGCACACACATACACACACACACACACATATATATGAATATATGTACATATATATATATTCATGATAGATATCCTGATATCACATCCTGATGATAATACTTAGAAGAGATGGTTCTATTCCTTTCCAGCAAACAGTCAATAAATCTTCTCTGCCCTGCAAGAGTAAGGTCAAATCTTTAAACAGATCAAGAAAACTCTGCAATGAATTATGGTTACCTGGGGAGAAGGGTTGGGGGGGGAGGGATAGATTGGAAGTTTGGGATTGACATGTACACAGTGCTATATTTAAAATAGATAACCAACAGGACCTACTGTGTAGCACAGGGAACTCTGCTCAATATTCTATAATAACCTAAATGGGAAAGGAATTTTAAAAAGAACAGATACATGTATATGTATAACTGAATCACTCTGCCGTATACCTGAAACCAACACAACATTGTTAATCAACTATACTCCAGTATAAAATAAAAATTAAAAAAGAAACTATTCAAAAGGATGAAACTCTTTTGCGACCAAAGCTACTTTCAGAGAATTCATGTGGTCATGAGGAAATGAACGTTTTAACCTTAGATGCTCCTGCAGTTAGCTCTTGTGTATTACAATAGTAAATGAAAATGTATCACAGCATTGGTTGTCTTCATTTAATAATATTAATAGCCCTGGTCTCAATTTTTTAACTGAAATGCTCCTGCCCCCAAGGATACAGTAGATTCCTAATTGATCCATTTTTCAGGTTATGCACTTGTGCTCGCTCTGATATTATCTTTTAATAGCTAAAACTGTTTTACATCTCCCCCTTGAGAATATCTGAATCTTGCTTCTCATTAAAAAGTCTTTGGTAGTCTTCCTGGAATCTTGTAGAAGAAAATAAAAACCTCGAAAAGAGGGACAATTTGATGGAAGAAGGATGTTTTTAGATACCTACCATTGATAAAAGATTTGTAATGTATATTAAAAATATCGAAGATAACTCTATTTTTAAATTTAATAACATTTATAGAAAAAATTGTCCACACACTTCCCTTAATCACAATTCTTTCAGAATAAAATTGATAGGCAAATTGGACCCCCATTAAAAAGCAATGAAAATATGAAATACATTTTAAGAGTGCAGGTAACATACGGTATCTTGAATGTAGCTTTTGGGGTTTGTTATGGTAAAAACATAGAAGAGAAAATATAATTTAAAGCTGTACAAACAACTTTCTTTGCACAGATGAGATATAAACTCAGATAGCTTAAACACTAAAGAGTAATATCTTCTGCAGCCTGAATTACTGATAGGAAACAACGAAACCTAAAATATTAATGAAAATTAGGTTAAAAACATTTAAGTTATCACATACAATTGGAAGGCTTTTATATGTTGGAAGCAGAATGTCCTCTGAAATTGGTATAATGGGACAATATAAAGCCAGGTGATAGAAGGTGTAGGAAGTGGTCCCGCTCCCGAAGCATCTGTACATGCACCCACATTCTGTAGAAACGGACAAATTTATTGGATTGTTGAAATGAGAATTATCAGGGAAGTACCATGGCTGGAAATTCGCTGTAAAGGAATATAGGTATAAACGAGAAAAAAAAAAATTCCACAGTGCTGTTTGTTGTTGTTTTGTTGTTAATTAATAATAAATTCCTGTTCTTTATGTTATTAATGACTGAAGCCTGGATACTTAGAATGCGGACATCTCAGGTATCCGAAAGGGAGAGGTAAACAATCTATTAGTCCTTGCTTCTCCAGACACCAAGGGCTTACAGAAAAAACAAAGCAACCCTCAAAATAAATGAATGAAACGTGGGAGAATCCAGCCAGTCTTAACGTGTGTTTGATCTGTACGAGATTCTTCATTATATGTTCTTAAGGAATGTTAAAATTCAGTGCATCTGATGATTTACTCAGGAAGAACAAAAGGGGTTGAACTACCTTCCCCAGGCCACAGACTAAGAAAGAAAATTCCTTCCCATTCTAACCCCTTTGGTGACATCAGTAAACAATGCCATAGGCAATCTCAGTGGAGTTGGGTACAATGCAGTCTAATAATGATTTCAGAGGGCGAGTGTAGATTTTCAGGGTTAATAAGCCAGCCCATTATTCTCTTTGGCTCACATAGTGTCAGGAGCCCTCATGTCACCTGACCAATCCTGTAAGGTCTATTTTGTAGACTATCTCCACCTCTATAAGAGGTCTAAAATATAAAGTCCACATGTGGGCTTCTGTTTCCAACAAAGATGGATTAACAATAACTCAGTTTATGCTCTCATCTAAAACAACCACCCCAAAAAGGTTAAAATATTTGAAAAAAAGATTTTCAAAACGAATCTCAGATAATGAAGGATGGTGGTCCCTGAGAAATGAGGAACAAACAAGATGAGTCTTATAACGGCCCCAGCTTTAGGGTGGTCCAAGGCTCTGGCACAGAGAGGGGGCACCAGGCAGAGCCTGTGATCTCAATGGGTTACAGAGCTGGAAGTTCATGTCTGAGGAAACCAAGGCAGCTAGAGTTCCAGGGAGGAGCATTGCACATAAAGGGAACTGTAGAGAGACTTTACTTAGCAAAGTACTAATCAACACACGTTTGCGAGGAAATTACTGGAGACCTGGAAAAGAATCATCTGGAGGGATTAAATGGAACAGTGCCTGGCACTCACACAGGGCTAGGAACAGCGCCTTCTCCCGCTCCCTCCAGCCAAGATTGGAAAAACTCATCCCTCATGGGTAGTGTATTCAGGAAAGTCTTGCCTCAGCAATGGAAATAACTAGCTCTGGACAGAGCATTAATTCAGGTACACCTAACAAATCATAAAGCAAGACCTGAAAGGGTAAGACTGTTTCCAAGTAATTTAACTCACCCCAGAAAAAAGCACAAAAATATAGGAATATACAAATATTCAGTACTCAACAAAGTGAAACTCCCAACATTTGTCATCTAATCAAAGATGGCGAGGCATGCAAAGAAGTTGGAGAACGTGGCCATTTTGAGGAAAATAATCACATAAAAATGACTCAGTATTGTCACAGATGTTATAGTTGACAGACAAGGAAATTTAAACATTACAGTTGTATTCCATATGCTCAAAGCATTAAATAGAGAAATGGAAGATATTTTAAATAACAAATGGAACGTCTAGAAGCACAAACTGCAATATTTGAGGTAAAATACATACTGAGGAGGATAAACAGCAGATTAAACATTCCTGAAGAAAACCACAGTGAACTTGGAAATATAATAATAAAACTATTTAAATTGAAGCAGGGAGAAAAAGGAAAATTTTAAATCTTCAAGCAGGTTAATGTATATGTAATTGGGCATCCTCAAAGGTGAAAAGGAAGGACAGAAAAAATAGTTGAGGAAATAATGGCTGAAAAACTTCGAAAATTGATGAAAATTATAAATGTGAAGATCTAAGGAGTGCGGCATATGCTAAACAAAAGAAACATTAAAAAACACATCATAATCGAACTATTCAAGACCGGTGAGAAAGAGAAAATCTTACAACCAGAGTGAAACAATGTTACATACAGAGAAAGAGACAAGGAGGATAGCAGATTTGTCATCAGAACAATGCCAGAAAGATGACAGTGGGGAAACAATTCTAAAGTACTAATAGAAAAAAGAAGAAGAAGAAAAACAAAACCTATAACACCATGCTAACACTAGTCAAAAGAAAGCTGGAGTGGCTATGTATATAGACATAAGATTTTGTAGCAAAGGGTATTAGTAGAGATATTAGAAGCTCAGTTCATCAAAAGGTCATAGCAATCCTGAATATTTATGTATTTATAGCAGAGCTTCAAAATACTTGAAGCAAAATGGATTGAACTGCAAAAAGAAGCAGATAAATCCACTTATAGTCAGATATTTCAACACTCGCACTCCATAATTGATAGAGTAAGTACGAAAAAAATCAGCAGTTATACTAGACTTGAATAATATTATCAACCAACTTGACCTAATTGACTTTAAATAAACTCTCAACCCAAGAACAGCAGAATACTCATTCTTTTTAATTACACATAGAATATTTACCAACATATTCTGCATCTTCAAACAAGTCACATTAAATTTTAAATGATTCAAGTCATAAAAGGCATGTTCCTTGACCAAATGGAACAAGTGATCTACCAATAACAGAAAGTTGTCATGAAAATATAAAAAATTTTGGAAACTAAGTAACACACTTCAAATAACCAATAGGTCAAAAAGGTAGTCAAAAGGCGAATTAGAAAATATTTTCAACTGAATAAAAATAAAACACAATATGTCACCGTTTGTGGAATGCCACTAAAGCTGTACATAGAGGAATTGTCATAGCAAAACACTCCTATGTTCACAAAGATCTCAGATCAGTGATCTCATTTACCTTAAGGTATTATAAAAATAAGAGCAAATGAGGCCCTGAGGGAGCAGAAGAAAGAAAATAACAAATATTGAAGTGGAAACCAATGAAATAAAAAGCAGAAAAACACTAGTGGGAAAAGTCAATGAAATTAAAAATTGGTTCTTTAAGAAGAGCAGGAACATTGATAAACTTGTAGATGGACTGATCAGAAAAAAAGAAAAGTCAGACACAAATTATGAATATCTGGAATGAGAAAGGTGACATCTCTCAGATTCTAAAGACATTGAAAGGATAATAAGTATTAGTAACAATTCTATGCCCATAATTTGACAACTTAGATGGACCTGACTTATTTTTTAAAAACACAAGTTATAAATGCTCTCTGGAGGAGAAACAGATAACCTGAATAGCTCTATATCTACTAAAGAAATTCAATTTGTAGTCAAAAAAACCTTCTCTAACATAGAACTCCAGGTTAATATGTCTTTACTTGTTTATCTAAGGGGGAAATATTACCAAGGCTAAACAAATTCTTCCAGAAAATTGAAGAGAAGAGGGTAATTCCTAATGCATTCTATTGAGACCAGCATTGCCCTGATACCCAAAGCAAAGACATTACAAATAAAACTATAGACCAATATCACTACTGAACATAGACATAAGAATCCTAACCAAAATTTTAGCATTTTGAACGCAACAATATATAAAAAGTACAATGTATCATAACCAAGTGGTATTTATTCCAAGAGCACACATTAAGTTAGCATTTGGAAATCAATGAATGTAATTTACCATATTAACAAACGCAATTAAAACAAATAAAAGAAATCAACACAAAATGTGTGATCATCTCTACAGGCATAGGAAAAGCATCTGACAAAATCTAAAATCCATTTCTAATTAAAAAAAAAAATCAGCAAACTAGGCACAGATAGAGACTTCCTCAATCTGAAAAAGGAACCTACAAAATTGTATGGTTTCCCCCTAAGATCAGCCACAACAGAATTTCTGCTCTCACTACTGCTATTCAAAATTGAATTACAGGTTCCAGATTGCAGCCAGTGTATTTAGATAAAAAATAAAATAAAATAGTATAAAGAAAGTAAAAAGATGAAAAAAAGAACAGTCATCCAGACTGGAAAAGAAGACATAAAATAGGCTTTCTTCACAGGTATGATCATCTATATAGAAAATCTGATGGAATCAGCCAAAAAACGACTATGTACAAAATATCAACTATTTTCGTATACTGCAACAAACAAAAGAAATTCCGATTAAAAAGATAAATCCGATAAAATATGTGAAAGAGTTATGTACTAAAAACTGTAGAATGTGACTAAGAGAAGGGGTTAGAAGATTCAATATTCTTAAGATATCAGTTCTCCTTGATCTGATTTATAGATTCAATGCAATCCCAACCAAAATTGCAGCAGACTTTAAAGATAAAATCCAAAGGTGTGTGTGTGGTGTCAGGAATCTTTAAAGTGTAAACACTGGTTCCCTGTAATATATATTTTTCAGATGCTGAGTAGAGGGGAAGGATGTTTCTGACTTCTGGTTCCTTTTGCCCACCCAAAGGAGCAAATTTGAAGGACAACCTAACCTTACACCTAAAGCAATTAGAGAAAGAACAACAACAACAACAAAAAAACCCCAAGGTTAGCAGAAGGATAGAAATCATAAAGGTCAGATCAGAAATAAATGAAAAAGAAATGAAGGAAACGATAGCAAAGATCAATAAAACTAAAAGCGGGTTCTTTGAGAAGATAAAGGATGGAGTTGTTTTTTCTTTTTTCCAAACAGTGTGGGTTGTCTTAGTCAAGAGTAACAGAATCTCCTATATTTAAAATAGATAACCAACAAGGACCTACTGTAGAGCATGGGGAACTCTGTTCAGTATTATGTAATAAACTACATGGGAAAAGAATTCGAAAAACTGAATCACTTTGCTGTACATATGAAACTAACACAACATTGTAAATCAACAGTAGTCCAATATAAAATAAAAATTAAAAAAAAAAGAGTAAGAGATTCAAGATGCCTTGCACATGTGTGTTTTACAGAAATTTACGTGCATGCACACATACACACACAAGTAGCAAGAGTAGGTAGAAATAGAATATGCCCCCCAAAATAGAGTTTCGGGTGGAAAAAGGCTTCCCAAGAATGTCACCTCTAAGGATTGTTGTCCAGTTGTTGAGTGAGAGTGTCTTTGCACATATGACCCAGACACCCAGAAATCTCCACTTATATTCTTTTGACATTTATCCCCAGCCTTGAAGCACTTCTTCACAAATCCTCCATGTAGTACACTCACAAAATCATGACTGAGTACTGACAAAGTTATCAAAGATTTCATAGGCAGATATGAGAGAGTTTATTTACCAAAACAGAGTGGATCCCATACTAAATCCACCTCTGCAGTCACCATCAGATAAGGCAGGTATCCAAAGTCTTTTTCTCACATACTCTGACACCTACAGCACTCTTTCTCTGCCATTGTAGTGTCTTGTGTCTCAACTTGGTCACTCTTCCACACCACGTTCACCACACTGGCTAGCAAACACATGCCCTCTCATTCATGGAGTAGCTCTTCCTCCTTCAAAGATTGCCTGTTGAGTGATCATGCCCTGTGGGAGTTTCATCTCCTACCCCAAATGACTTACCAAAGTATTCCTTCTAACCCCAAGCAAGTCCCGCCTTAAGAGATCTCCTCGGGCTTCCCTGGTGGGACAGTGGTTAGGAGTCCACCTGCCAATGCAGGGGACACGGGTTCGAGCCCTGGTCCGGGAGGATCCCACATGCCGTGGAGCAACTGAGTCCGCGAGCCACAACTACTGAAGCCCGTGCACCTGGAGCCGGTGCTCTGCAACAAAGAGAAGCTACCCAGTGAGAAGCCCGCACACAGCAACGAAGACTCGATGCAGCCCAAAATAAATAAATTAAATAAATAAATTTTAAAAAAAAAGAGAGATCTCCTCTATGCCATTATATGCAATGTCAATAAATAAATAACCCCATGTGTTATTCGTGTAAATGTCCATTGACTCTGGCATGCAGCCATCACTGTTATAGATATTCACAGTTAAACAGCTGCCCTGCTATACATTTGGGGGTAGGGAGGGGGAAGGGGTGGGGTGTTGATTCTTGTTAGATTCACTCAGAAAGCCCAGCATCGAGGTTCACCCGTGCATGGCTTCGATTAACTTCGTAAATGGTGGAATCTTGACCATCTCGTTCATAGAAATATTCTAGTACGCTTTGAGTTCTGTGTCATCAACTCCCAGGCTTGACAAGATTACCCATTTTTTTCTCCACACCACACAGACTCCCCGTGGGAGAGTTAGGCTCCTGGCTGTTTGTCCTTTTGGACTTGATTGCCCGATAATACGGTGAAACCCCTGATTCTCAGTTCAAATTACAGAAGAAGAGAGAAAAGTTGAGGGATATCTCATTTAAGCAAACATACATTTCAATCTTTAAAATATTTCTTCAATTTGGCATACTTTTCTCAAAATGAAACTAAATTAAGGACATATTGCCTTTATTTAAATATTGATTAACTGACTAATATAACTGACTGTCTAATGCCCTTTTTCCAAACACAAGGAGATTATGTCCCCCAAGAGGACAAGTTCCTGTCAAAATTTGGAGTGCAGTTGGTGTATATAAGAACGTTGGGCTGGAAAATCATACTTCCATTCTGAAGCAAATTGTTACCTTATTTTGTTTTAACACATGCCATCTAAGCTAATTTTCTTTTTTCTTTATAGTGAAAGAAAAATGGGAGAGAAGTAGAAAAAAAGAAGTCATATCTAAATTTACCTCTAATGACAATTAAGTGCCCATGAAAGACATATTAGTCCCTTCATATTTGTATTATGTTTCTAGGCTTCAAAAGATGATAAAATATCTTTAACTGCATCATTGCATGTTTCAGAAAGAATTCATTAAAGTGAATTTTAGCAGATTAAGATATAATACCAGGAGTTTCTTCAAGTGAAAACTTTTGTAACAACTCTTACAGAAAGATGACTATTGACTCCTGAAAGAGTCATCTGGAAAATGACATTTTATAATTTGATTTCATCTTTTATTCTGATAATTTGATCTCTTATAAGTAATGTGTTTTCAATATGCAATAAAAATATATTTGTTTAATAAAACAATAAATAAATTGTATTTCACACACATCTACTTTGGAAATGTAGCTTATTTGGCCAAACAGACTGAACTCTTAAGTTCAGTAGCCCTGATATCAAAATCTGCTTTTTATTTATCCAAGTTAGTTACTCAGTTACTTATTGACAATATCCAAACAAGCATTAACTTAGCAAATTGGTATTAATCTCGGTCACTAGGAGGAAAACAATATCATTACTGTCAAGTTATTGATAGCATGGTGTCTGGTCAGATTAAGTAAGTTTGTTGTTTCATAATAAATCAAGTTAATGGTTTGCTTTGCAAATCAAAGTGTTAAAATTAATATTTCAATGGTATAAACCCATTACTTGAAGTGACATAGTTTAATGACCAAAAAAGTATTCATTGGTTTTACCTAAAACCTTGATATGGGCAAGTCAAAACAGATTGTGAATTGGGCTACTTACATTTTAAAAAATACGCCTTTTAAAATCTTATTTACTTATTTTTATACAGTAGGTTCTTATTAGTTATCAATTTTATGCATATTAGTGTATATATATCAATCCCAATCTCCCAGTTCATCTCACCACCACCCCTCCCCCTGCTTTCCCTTTTGGTGTCCATAAGTCTTTTCTCTACATCTGTGTCTCTATTTCTGCCTTGCAAACTGGTTCATCTGTACCATTTTTCTAGATTCCACATATATGCATTAATATACAATATTTGTTTTTCACTTTCTGACTTAATTCACTCTGTATGTGTGACAGTTTCTAGGTCCATCCACTTCTCTATAAATGACCCAATTTCTTTCCTTTTTATGGCTGAGTAATATTCCATTGTATATATGTACCACAACTTCTTTATCCATTCATCTGTCAATGGGCATTTAGGTTGCTTCCATGACCTGGCTATTGTAAATAGTGCTGCAGTGAACATTGGGGTGCATGTGTCTTTTTGAATTATGGTTTTCTCCAGATATATGTCCAGGAGTGGGATTGCTGGGTCATATGGTACTTCTATTTTTAGTTTTCCAAGGAACCTCCATACTGTTCTCCATAGTGGCTGTATCAATTTACATTCCCACCAACAGTGCAAGAGAGTTCCCTTTTCTCCACACCCTCTCCAGCATTTGTTGTTTGTAGATTTTCTGATGATGCCCATTCTAACTGGTGTGAGGTGATACCTCATGGTAGTTTTGATTTGCATTTCTCTAATAATTAGTGATGTTGAGCAGCTTTTCATGTGCCTCTTGGCCATCTGTATGTCTTCTTTGGAGAAATGTCTATTTAGGTCTTCTACCCATTTTTGGATTGGGCTGTTTGTCTTTTTAACATCGAGCTGTATGAGCTATTTATATATTTTGGAGATTAAGCCTTTGTCCATTGATTTGTTTGCAAATATTTTCTCCCATTCTGAGGTTTGTCTTTTCATCTTGTTTATAGTTTCCTTTGCTGTACAAAAGCTTTTAAGTTTCATTAGGTCATATTTGTTTATTTTTGTTTTTATTTCCATTGCCCTAGGAGGTGGGTCAAAAAAGATCTTGCTGTGATTTACGTCAAAGAGTGTTCTTCCTATGTTTTCCTCTAAGAGTTTTATAGTGTCCAGTCTCACATTTAGGTCTTTAATCCATTTTGAGATTATTTTCTTTTCCCAGCACCACTTATTGAAGAGACTGTCTTTTCTCCCTTGTAACCTTGTATCCTTTGTCAAAGATAAGGTGACCATATGTGCATTGGTTTATCTCTGGGCTTTCTATCCTGTTCCATTGATCTATATTTCTGTTTTTGTGCCAGTACCATATTGTCTTCATTACTGTAGCTTTATAGTATAGTCTGAAGTCAGGGACACTGATTCCTCCAGCTCTGTTTTTTGACCTCAAGATTGCTTTGACTATTCGGGGTCTTTTGTGTCTCCATACAAATTTTAAGGTTTTTTGTTCTAATTCTGTAAAAAAAAAAAAAAATGCCATTGATAATTTGATAGGGATTGCATTGACTCTGTAGATTGCTTTGGGTAGTATAGTCCTTTTCACAATATTGATTCTTCCAATCCAAGAACATGGTATATCTCTCCATCTGTTTGTGTCATCTTTGATTTCTTTCATCATTGTCTTGCAGTTTTCTGAATACAGGTCTTTTACCTCCTTAGGTATTTTATTCTTTTTGTTGCAGTGGTGAATGGGATTGTTTCCTTAATTTCTCTTTCTGATTTTCATTGTTAGTGTATAGGAATGCAAGAGATTTCTGTGCATTAATTTTGTATCCTGCAACTTTATCAAATTCATTGATTAGCTCTAGTAGTTTTCTGGTGGAATCTTCAGGATTTTCTATGTATAGTATCATGTCATCTGAAATCAGTGACAGTTTTACTTCTTCTTTTCCAATTTGTATTCCTTTTATTTCTTTCTCTTCTCTGATTGCCACGGCTAGGACTTCCAAAACTATGTTGAATAATGGTGGTGAGAGTGGACATCCTTGTCTTGTTCTTGATCTTAGAGGAAATGATTTCAGTTTTTCACCATTGAGAATGATGTTTGCTGTGGGTTTGTTGTATATGCCTTTACTATGTTGAGGTAGGTTCCCCCTATGCCCACTTTCTGGAGAGTTTTTAATCATAAATGGGTGTTCAATTTTGTCAAAAGCTTTTTCTGCATCTATTGAGATGACCATATGGTTTTTATTCTTTAATTTGTTAATATAGTATATCACATTGATTGATTTGCGTATATTGAAGAATCCTTGCATCCCTGGGATAAATCCCACTTGATCATGGTGTATGATCCTTTTAATGTGTTGTTGGATTCTGTTTGCTAGTATCTTGTTGAGGATTTTTGCATCTATATTCATCAGTGATATTGGTCTGTAATTTTCTTTCTTTTGTGATATCTTTGTCTGGTTTTGGTATCAGGGTGATGGTGGCCTCATAGAATGAGTTTGGGAGTGTTCCTTCCTCTGCAATTTTTTGGAAGAGTTTGAGAAGGATAGGTGTTAGCTCTTCTCTAAATATTTGATAGAATTTACCTGTGAAGCCATCTGGTCCTGGACTTTTGCTGTTGGAAGATTTTAAATCAGTTTCAATTTCATTACTTGTGATTGGTCTGTTCATATTTTCTATTTCTTCCTGGTTCAGTCTTGGAAGGTTATACCTTTTTAAGAATTTGTCCATTTCTTCCGGGTGGTCCATTTTATTGGCATAGAGTTGCTTGTAGTAGTCTCTTATGATGCTTTGTATTTCTGTGGTGTCCATTGTAACTTCTCCTTTTTCATTTCTAATTTTTTTGATTTGAGTCCTCTCCCTCTTTTTCTTGATGAGTCTGGCTAAAGATTTATCAATTTTGTTTATGTTCTCAAAGAACAAACTTTTAGTTTTATTGATCTTTGCTATGGTTTTCTTTGTTTCTGTTTCATTTATTTCTGCTCTGATCTTTATGATTTCTTTCCTTCTACTAACTTTAGGTTTTGTTTATTCTTCTTTCTCTAGTTCCATTAGGTGTAAGGTTAGATTGTTCATTTGAGATTTTTCTTGTTTCTTGAGGTAGGATTTTATTGCTATAAACTACCCTCTTAGAACTGCTTTTGCTACATCTCATAGGTTTTGGATCATCGTGTTTTCGTTGTCATTTGTCCCTAGGTATTTTTTCATTTCCTCTTTGATTTCTTCAGTGATCTCTTGGATATTTAGTAATGTATTGTTTAGTCTCCATGTGTTTGTGTTTTTTATTTTTTTTCCCTGTAATTTATTTCTAATCTCACAGGGTTGTGGTCAGAAAAGATGCTTGATATGATTTCAGTTTCCTTAAACTTACCGAGGCTTGATTTGTGACCCAAGATGTGATCTATCCTGGAGAATGTTCCATGCACACTTGAGAAGAAAGTGTAATCTTCTGTTTTTGGATGGAATGTCCTATAAATATCAATTAAATCTATCTGGTCTATTGTGTCATTTAAAGCTTGTGTTTCCTTATTAATTTTCTGTCTGGATGATCTGTCCATTAGTGTAAATGAGGTGTTAAAATCCACCACTGTTACTGTGTTACTGGCGATTTCCTCTTTTATAGCTGTTAGCAGTACCTTATGTATTGAGGTGCTACTATGTTGGGTGCATATATATTTTTAATTGTTATATCTTTTTCTTGGATTGATCCCTTGATCATTATGTAGTGTCCTTCCTTGTCTCTTGTAACATTCTTTATTTTAAACTCTACTTTATCTGATATGAGTATTGCTACTCCAGCTTTATTTTGATTTCCATTTTCATGGAATATCTTTTTCCATCCCCTCACTTTCAGTCTCTATGTGTCCCTAGGTCTGAAGTGGGTGTCTTGTAGACAGCATATATATGGGTTCTTTTTTCGAATCCATTCAGTGAGCCGGTGTCTTTTGGTTGGAGCATTAAATCCATTCACATTTTTTTAAGGAAATTATCATATGTATGTTACTATTGCCATTTCTTTAATTGTTTTGGGTTTGTTTTTGTAGATCCTTTTCTCCTCTTGTGTTTTCCAGTTAGAGAAGTTCCTGTAGAGCTGGTTTGGTGGTGCTGAATTCTCTTAGCTTTTGCTTGTCTGTAAAGCTTTTGATTTCTCTGTAAAATCTGAATGAGATCCTTGCCGGGTAGAGTAACCTTGGCTGTAGGTTATTCCCTTTCATCACTTTAAATATATTGTGCCACTCCCTTCTGGCTTGTAGAGTTTCTGCTGAGAAATCAGCTGTTAACCTTATAGGAGTTCCCTTGTATGTTATTTGTCATTTTTCCCTTGTTGCTTTTAATAATTTTTCTTTGTCTTTAATTTTTGCCAATTTGATTACTCTGTGTCTCGGCGTGTTTCTCCTTGGGTTTATCCTGTATGGGACTCTGCGCTTCCTGGAATTGGGTGGCTATTTCCTTTCCCATGTTAGGGAAGTATTCAACTGTAATCTCTTCAAATATTTTCTCTGGTCCTTTCTCTCTCTCTTCTCCTTCTGGGACCCTTATAATGTGAATGTTGGTGCATTTAATGTTGTCCCAGAGGTCTCTTAGGCTGTCTTCATTTCTTTTCATTCTTTTCTCTTTATTCTGTTCCACAGTATTGAATTCCACCATTCTGTCTTCCAGGTTACTTATCTGTTCTTCTGCCTCAGTTATTCTGCTACTGATTTCTTCTAGTGTAGTTTTCATTTCAGTTATTTTATTGTTCATCTCTGTTTGTTTGTTCTTTAATTTTTCTAGGTCTTTGTTAAACATTTCTTGCATCTTCTCGATGTTTGCCTCCATTCTTTTTCCGAGGTCCTGGATCATCTTCACTATCGTTATTCTGAATTCTTTTTCTGGAAGGTTGCCTATCTCCACTTCATTTAGTTGTTTTTCTGGGGTTTTATCTTGTTCCTTCATCTGGTATATAGCCCTCTGACTTTTCATTCTGTCTTTCTGTGAATGTTGTTTTTGTTCCACAGGCTGCAGGATCGTAGTTCTTCTTGCTTCTGGTGCCTGCCTTCTGGTGGATGAGACTATCTAAGAGGCTTGTGCAAGGTTCCTGATGGGAGGGACTGGTGGTGGGTAGAGCTGGGTGTAGCTCTGGTGGGCAGAGCTCAGTAAAACTTTAATACATTTGTCTGCTGATAGGTGGGTCTGAGTTCCCTCCCTGTTGGTTGTTTGGCCTTGGGCAACCCATCACTGGAGACTACAGGCTCTTTGGTGGGGCTAATGGCAGACTCCGGGGGTACTTATGCCATGGAGTACTTCCTAGAACTTCTGTTGTCAGTGTCCTTGTCCCCACAGTGAGCCACAGCCAGCTCTCGCCTCTGCAGGAGACCCTCCAACAGTAGCACGTCGGTCTGCTTCAGTCTCCTATCAGGTCACTGCTCCTTCCCCCTGGGTCCTGTTGCACACACTAGTTTGTGTGTGCCCTCCAAGAGTGGGATGTCTGTTTCCCCCAGTCCTGGCGAATTCTTGCAATCAAATCCCGCTAGCCTTCAAAGTCCGATTCTCTGAGAATTCCTCCTCCTGTTGCAGGACCCCAGGTTGGGAAGCCTGACGTGGGGCTCAGAACCTTCACTCCAGTGGGTGGACTTCTGTGGTATAAGTGTTCTCCAGTTTGTGAGTCACCCACCCAGCAGTTATGGGATTTGATTTTATTGTGATTGCGCCCCTCCTACCATCTCATTGCGGCTTCTCCTTTGTCTTTGGATGTGGGGTATCTTTTTTGGTGAGTTCCAGTGTCTTCCTGTCAATGATTGTTCAGCAGTTAGTTGTGATTCTGGTGCTCTCGCAAGAGGGAGTGAGGGCATGTCCTTCTACTCCGCCATCTTGAACCAATCTCAATATGTCCTTTTTTTAATTAAAAAATTTTTGAGTATGTCAGTTTTGTGTGTATGTGATTAGAAAGAGAAACAAAAAGAACTTAAAGCCATATCCACAGTTTGATATGTATCAATTTGTTTGAGAGACTCCTATATATTAGGCACTGTGAAAAATGCTGAGAATTTAAAAAGAAATGAGTGTAACAAACCCTGTTTCTGCAAGGAGAAAACTAATAGTCTTAGAGAGTGCAGTGATTGGAAAGAAGTGTGGTGAGTGACAGAGTACAGGAACACAAAAGAGGAAGGTGATGGGGAAACCCTCTTGAAGAAAAGGATGAAGCTGAGCTCTGAGGAGGAATAGGTGTTGGACAGGGGAAGAGTGAGTGTTTGAACAGGGATGGATAATGATGGGACTTGGGTGAGCTTGTCCCAGGCAGAGTAAAGAGTTTGTGCAAAGGCTCCATGGTAACACCATGACAACAGATTTCAAGAATTTTAGTACAGAAAAAGCCTTGATTACCATGAGGAAGTGACAGGAAATAGAGCTAAAGCTGGTACTAGGTTTATAACATTCACAATTCTCTTCTCATATCATAATTTCCATACTTAATCTTCAACATATAATTAAATGGATTCATTGCCCATTGTTAAGTCCTGTAGCCATAGTTTCTTCATTCATCCTTGGGTGGGTGAAGTTTATCATCTGCTTTCTTTGAGAAGTCTTTGCATGATCAGAAACGTTGACTTCATACTTGAATATCCATTTGGTTAATGACAAAATCTATAGCAAGTCATGTTTCATTTCCCTAAAGATTTTGAAGGCATTTTACTACTGTTTTCTTGCCTGGAGAAGCTGAAGGGCAGACAGATTTGTGTCATTTCTTATGGTTGTCTTATGAAATTTTGTAGTAAATATTAGGGGAAACTGTTGTCATGCTATCAGACCCTAAATTTATAAGTAACATATTTCAATAGAACAGTGAGTAAAAGGTTAATATTTCAAAACAAAACAAAACAAAAAACTATCAGTCAGAAGAGATTTTTAGTCAAGTTCCACTACCTAGAGAAGAGCAGGACCATAATTCCAGGAGACGCTTTGTGTCTGTACTTCAGGGTTGCAGAGTTACACCCTTTACATTCAAAATGAAGACGAAATGTATTGCTCTACATTCCCTTAACTAATTGTATCTTCTTTTCAACACTTTATTAAGTAGCAGGGAAACATAAGCCTTTTGATTAATGATATTTCTACCTCATTCCAGTTAAATAGTGTTCTCTTAGCTTAAAAGATTCCTTTCAGGAAAATGCTATCAGTTTTCAAAAGTCCCTTCCCTCCAATTTCCTTTCCTTAATGGCACTTGTAAGTACAGGGGTGGGTTGGGGTGAGAGGGCTTATTACACTCTTCTGGAGCAGGAACAGCATCTTAAATCAGCAAATTTTTCATCCAGGTCCTTTGCAGTGTCTCCTGTTTTCCTCCACGGGTGAACTTCGCCTTTCTCTCTTGTCCTCTGCTTCCCTAACCCCAATCCAACCACCTCAAAGTGTGGAGACTGTGTATCAACAGGCAGAGAATTTATATAGATGGGAAAAATAGACAAAAAGCAAAGAAACCAATCAGAATTCTATTATTAGAGTCTGGCAAAGAAATGAAGATATTCTTTACTAAGGAAGTAGCAGCAGGAATCCAGACACAAAACTTACAAATATTGTTTTATTTAATTCTCTCTGTGACTCTGAGTGGTGGGTACTGTTATGCCTACAGAGTAGATAAGAAAATAGGATTAGAGAGACTTAATTGATTGTGCAAGACCTCACAGTTGATAGGTTGATCTGCCTGACCCATAATTGGAGGTGTTCATGAATGAGTTTCTCAATTAGTCAATCAACAGATTGATGAATGAATGAAAGCCATGTGTGTCTGGAGCTCAGTAGAGAGGACCTTCAATATATACAAGATGCCTGATTCTTAAAGCCCTAGTGGGTAATACTGTCCAGCAAATAGATACAGGAAATGCTAAGAAGGAAACTTTTTTAAAGGTTAATTTGAAGGGGTGTGGAAAATGGTACAAGAATGGTCAAACTCAAGCCATCTATATTATCATTTCCAAACTTTTAGCCTAAAGAAGTTCTGTGAGTGGAGCTTAACATCAGTTCTCTCTTTTCTTTTTTTTTTTTGGTGGTGTTTGGTTTTTTTGTTTGTTTGTTTGTTTGCTTTTAACCCATCAGTGATTCACAGATCAAGAAGAGTCTGGATTCCTGGTCCTGCCTGAGAGAATCCAGTCAGATTTCACCAACATTTTGACTCACAGTAAGCTGCTTTGTTTTAATTTTCCAGATCCAGGCAGTACTCAGTTGAAGGCAGGATTTTCCCGTCATTCAGTATTCTGTTATTCTATTTGTTGGGTATTAAAATTCTAAACAGTCTTATTGGAGGCTTTGGTTTGTTGTTTTCTCAGTTTAATGATTTGGCTATTGTCTCCTACTTGCCTGTTCAAATCTATTCTGAATTCCAGTGACACTCTCTGATTAAAAGACAATGATATTAGGACCATAAAAATTTAAAATGAATCAGGTGTTAACATCACACAAGCCATTCCATCATTCGTGTACTAAACGTGAATGACTCTCAAAGAAAACAACAATTTAAAAAATCCTCCTTAGCTCAGACTAAGCTTCTTTGAAGTCAGAATATCTCCTTTCCTAGCTTTTTATACCTATTGAATCAAGATTTAGGGGGATGTTTATTTTTATGACATTCCTCCATTAGCATTGCCCTGCCAAGAAGTAATATCTGTAGGCGTGGCTGCTTCATCACTATACATGGCTTTTACATAACTCCCCTTCATTGACATCTGAATTAAACTGTTGCCTTTCATAGAAACAATTTTTTTTGTAAAAAAAAAAAAATACAAAAGAGAATTAACACAACAGTGAGATACCCCTACACACCTATTAGAATGGCCAAAATACACTGACAACACCAAATGCTGGCGAGGATGTGGAGAAACAGAAACTCTTCATTCATTGCCAGTGGGAATGCACGATGGTGCAGTCACTTTAGAAGACAGTTTGGTGGTTTCTTAGAAAACTAAACATACTCTTCTCATATAATCCAGCAATCACTCTACTTGGTATCAACCCAGAGGAGTTGAGAATTTATGTCCACACCAAAACCTGCACATGAATGTTTATAGCAGCTTCATTAATAATTTCCCAAACTTGGAAATCAACCAAGATGTGTTTCAACAGGTAAATGGATAAACAAACTGTGGTACATCCACACACTGGAATATTGATCAGCACTAAGAAGAAATGAGATAGCACATCATGAAAAGACATGGAGGAACCTTAAATATATTTTGCTAAGGGAAAGAAGCCCATCTGAAAAGGCTATGTACTATGTGAATCCAACTATATGACAGTCTGGAGAAGGCAAAACTATAGGCAGTAAAAGTGTGGTTTCCAGGAGTTTATGGGGAAGGAGGGAGGGATGAATAGGTAGAACACAGGGGAATTTTATGGCAGTGAAACTATTCTATGTATTACTATATTGGTAGATACACGCCATTATCTATTTGTTAAAACACACAGAATGTACAACACAAAGAGCGAACCCAAATGTAAACTAGGAGCTTTAGTTAATAACGGTGTATCAATATTGGCTCATTAATTGTAACAAATGCATCACACTAATGCAAAATGTTAATAAGGAAGAAGGGGAGGGAGGGTTGGACAGGGTATATGGGAATTCTCTGTATATTCCACATATTTTTCTGACAACTTAAAACTTCTTTAAAAAGTAAAGTTTAAAAAAAAAAAAAGTAAAGTTTTTTAATTTTAAAAATACAGAGAGAAGACCTCCACATATAATTCCATACACTAAGTATATCACTTAGTGATATATTATTATTAATTATCATTAATAATTATATATTATCATTAATTATTAGTAGTAAATATATTATTTTCTTTTAATAAAGCAAGTTTAAAATAATTATTTCATTTTTCCTCATTCCTTGACACTAGGTAGTCCACATTTGATAAGAATATTATTTAAATGATCCCTTGCTAGAGAAACGTGTAACTTCTGTCACTTTCAGGCACTGGGGCAGACCCTTTCTGTAAGAAATAGCACCAAGACTGTCCATAAGTTCCATGGATATCCACTGACATTTATTCACAGGTGCTAAGAAAGCAAGACAGCAGAACATATAGAAGTATAATAATGGAAGAAAATAATCTGTCCGACATCATAAAAGCATTCCTCATCCAAATTCTCATCTCAGGTGACTAGTACTGTTCTCACAAAATCAACTATGGCACTGTAATGGATTTTCTCAGGTACAAAAATTCACACCCTGAATATAAAATGAGTAGCAGACACTTTGGTTTAAGCTGAGAAGAAGGGGAAAAAAAGCTGTTTTCTTTATTTTGCATGAAGCATGTATAAATCTTACACAACATTGATGATAAACACTAATCCTGTCACAGTTTGGCCTTTCTTTTGACATCAATCCCACTAATTTTTATTATATTTAGCTATAATGTATCCATCACATTGGGATTTTATCTAGCACTTACGATATTTACAAATATTTTACATGGGGCTTTCATTGATTCATCAAATGTATGCTGAAGCATAGAGTAGGGAAATGTCTCACGGTTGGAATAATTAAAAGGATTTTAGTCAAAGACATCACACAAGTTTTTCTTAGGTACTGATGATCTAGGCAATCCCAGAATTGGTTCAATTTTTATTCAAAAATATACAGGAGAAATGTACTTTTCTTTCTTATTCATCATGTTTCTGTATCCAGCACAGAAAAAGAGAAAAAAAAGTTCCCAATTTTATTTCCATGAGTTAATATGAAGTATTTATTACAAATAATTAATACATTATAAATACAAATGGCATTACTATAGGCATAAAGTTTGATTTCTCTGTGTGGCAAAAATTCTCTAAATAAGTTAAAACTTATAGTAACTATCAGGAATGAGTATTTCCTATAATCTAAGGGCTTTACATATATTAACTTAATCTTCACAAAAATCTTATGAGATAGGTATAATTACTTACTCTGTTTGACAGATGAGGAAACTGAATAATAGGAGATTAAGTGAAGTGCTCAAGGTTACTTCGAGTGACTGGAGAGCCAGGATTCAAACCTGGGCAATCGAACTCCAATATTGGTGCTCATAACCCATGCATTATACTTAAGTAATACCCAGGACAGTTTACAGGTGTTCAGAGAAACTACCACTGAGTAAAGATCCTAAAGTGATTCAAACGAAAACTTACATAGCAATAGAAAAAATCCTATATCCCCACCAATGGCAACATGACTTTGTATCTACTCAATTTTAATTTCAGAAGTTTCTAGAAACGCTGATTCAAACAATTTTTTGCTAGTATGAAGATATGTTTTTAACCAAGTGTTTGCATCTCTATTGATGGTGTACTTCTACTAATGTAACAGAAAAGTGCCCAAGACTTTCAGAAAATATGAAGGAGAATATACTTAAGGCCTTTTGAAATAAAATTCAGATTTCTATTTTTCTTTTTTTGGAGCCAATTCAGTGATGTTTTCTAAAAAGGAGAGCATGAGTAAAAGAGTATTGCTTATATGGTTATATCAAATGCTGGTTACCCACTATTATTATTAGTGTTATTATAAAACCATTAATTGAGCATTTATCATATCAAAAGATATAGTAATAAGAATATGACCAAAGATAGAGACAGATGGTTACAGATACATGGATAGAGACATTTATTTTATTTTATTTTATTTTATTTATTGTTTCTGGCTGTGTTGGGTCTTCACTGCTGTGCGCGGGCTTTCATTGGTTGCGGTGAGTGGGGGCTACTCTTCGTTGCGGTGCACGGGCTCTAGGTGTGTGGACTTCAGTAGTTGCGGTATGTGGGCTCAGTAGTTGTGGCTCGCAGGCTCTAGAGTGCAGGCTCTGTATTTGTGGCGCATGGGCTCAGTAGTTGTGGCTCATGGGCTCTAGAGCACAGGCTCAGTAGTTGTGGCGCACAGACTTAGTTGCTCCGCGGCATGTGGGATCTTCCCGGACCAGAGCTCGAACCCGTGTCCCCTGCATTGGCAGGTGGATTCTTAACCACTGCACCACCAGGGAAGCCGGGATAGAGATATCTGATGTTGCCAGATACATGATTGGTAGGTAAGAGGTCTGATAGACAGTCGGATGCTCACAGCACCCCTGTGAGGCAGGGTTTATCATCTCCACTTTGCAGATGAGGAAGCACAGAGGAGTGAAGTAACTTGCTGCTGGAGGGCTTGTGTAAGCAGACAGGAGCAAAAACGGAATCTGAGGTTTCCAAATTTTGTGGCTATGTTATAGGTACATGCAAGTGAAGCCTTGAAAACTTTTGCATTACACAAAACATACAAAAAGCAAGACATTTATATGTTGGGAATTTCCCATGTCGGATTTCTTTCCTCCAAACATCAAGACTGATTTAAGACCTATCCATTGAATTTCCCATTATCCCCTTTAGTCTCATTCTCAGGGTATTATGAACAAACCTTCACGATCTTGTTTGATCAACGTTCAAGAGAACTGTAAAATGTGTATTAGATCTAGTGGCCAAATCTTGGTTTCTTATACCATTCTCTACTAAAGGGAGCCAGAGAGGAGTTGCCAGTTCCAAAGATGAAGCAGGAAAATCATAAGATAGACCTTAAGCATATTATTAGCCAGAGAGGAAGACTGGGCTGGAAGAATGATAGGGCACGTTAAAAAGACCCAAGAGTTAGCTCGAAGGAGCTTGCACCAGCCACATACGAAACATTCTGAGAATCAAAATGAATAATGACAGTATGAGAGTATAACCCATTGAATAAAATAAGAATTCAGGAGTCCCTGCTGGTACACATATTTTTCACATAGTTAGAATGTCAACTAGTAAGTATAGAAGGAAATACGGAGTTAGAAAATCATTATATAAAGGTTTCCTTGTGTCTGGAGACCGTTTTAGACTTGAAGTCTGTTTTGTATAATATGACTATAGCCACTCCTGCTTTCTTTTGGTTACCATGTGCAGGAACTAACTTTTCCAATCCTTCATTTTCAGCCTATGTGTATCGTTAAATCTAAAGCGAGTCCCTCAGAGGCAGCATATTGTTGGATCTTGTTTTTTTTTTTTTTTTTTTCTATTTGTCCACTCTATCCTGTTTGATTGGTGAGTTTAATCCATGTTTTAAAGCAATTATTGATAAATGAGGACTTACTATTGCCATTTTGTTATTTGCTTTCTGTCTATTTTGCAGTTGTTTCCTCCCTCTCTTCCTCTCTTGCTATCTTCCTTTATTATTGGATGATTTTTATGGTGATTTGCTTTTTTTATTAATTTTTATTGGAGTATAGTTGATTTACTATGTTGTGTTAGTTTCAGGTGCACAGCAAAGTGACTCAGTTATACATATACACATATATCCACTCTTTTTAAGATTCTTTTCCCATATAGGTTATTAGAGAGCATTGAGTAGAGTTTCCTGTGCAATACAGTATGTTCTCATTAGTTATCTATTTTATACATCAACAGTGTATATATGTCAATCCCAATCTCCCAATTCATCCCACCCTCCCTTTCCCCCTTGGTATCCATAAGTCCATTATCTACCTCTGCCTTTCTATTCCTGCCCTGCAAATAGGTTCATCTGTACCATTTTTCTAGATTCCACATATAACCAATATTATACAATGTTTTTCTCTTTCTGACTTATTTCATTCTGTATAGTGATTTGCTTTGAGTCTTCTCTTTCTTTTGGCTCTAATAAGTTTTTTCTTTATGATTAGCTTAAGACCTGCATAAAATATCTTTTAGTTATAGGTTTCTATTTTAAGTTGATAAAAACTTAGTTTTAGTCACGTAAAGAAAACACTGCATTTTATCCCCTCCCCCATACATACTTTGTGTTCTTATAGCCAGAGTTTGCTTCTTTTTATATCATGTTCACACAATACTTTTTATACTGAGTGTTCACAGATTCCTTCTTCTGCTTAAGTGTCATTGAAGCTCTTTATTGCATTTTTCATCTCATTCTTTGTATTCTTCAGCTCCAGAATTTCTGTTTGGTTCTTTTGTTATAATTTTTTATTTCTTTGTAGAACTTCTCATTTTGTTCATATACTGTTTTCCTGATTTTGTTGAATTGTCTCTCTGTGTTCTCTTGTAGCTTACTGAGTTTATGAAAACAGTTATTCTGATGCTTTGGAGTTGATTATGGGAAAATTGTTTTCCTCCTTTGGTAGTGCCATGTTTCCTTAATTTTTTGTGTTTCTTTTAGCCTTGTGTTGCTGTCTGTGCATTTGAGGGAGCAGTAACTTTTCTAGACTTCACAGTCTGGGTTCAGTGTGGAAAGACCTTGACCTACGCGTTGGTCCAAGGGTACTGCCTGGTTGAGGGGCAGTGGCTTTGGCTCTGGTGGGACACAGCATCTTCTTCAGCTCCAAGGAGGGCATGTAGTCTTTTGTGGCTCTGCCAGCTGCGATCAGTGTTGACAAGACCATGAGGGCCCTCAGGAGCCAAGGCTGTTGGTGTTTGTGACAACAGGGAGAGCTGTTGGGATCCTTGGTGGTGAAACCATCTAGGGTCTTCCTGTTCTCTTTTTCCCTCACATGGAAAGTGGAAGTCGTAGGCAAGAGGATCTGTCTTGGCACTGGGTTTGGCACACAGGCATGCAGAGAGTGACACTGTGGTCCAAAACATAAGCACGTGTGGAATGGCTGCAGAGATGGGGTCCAGGGCATGTGCACTGTTGCGTACGGGTGGGAGTGGATTATGGCTCTTGTCCTGGGTGGGGGAAGTGCAGTTCTGGCTCCTTCTCCAGGGGAGCTCAGCGGTGTGGACTCCGGGGCAGCTCTGGCAGCAGGGATCATCATCAGGGAAGAACAAGGGGATCCACAGTGGCAAAAGCTATGGGTGTCCACAGTTGGGGTTTCTGGGGTCCTCCTAACCTCCCTTTCCCCCACTTGGGGAAGTAACACCTTGAGGCTCCCTCTTTTTTTAAATTAATTTTTATTGGAGTATAGTTGTTTTACAATGTTGTGTTACTTTCTGCTGTACAGCAGAGTGAATCAGTTATACATATACATACATCCCCTCTTTTTTAGATTTCCTTCCCATTTAGGTCACCACAGAGCACTGAGTAGAGTTCCCTGTGCTATACAGTAGGTTCTCATTAGTTGTCTATTTTATACATAATAGTGTATAAATATCTATCCCTATCTCCCAGTTCATCCCACCCTCCCTTTCCCCCCTTGGTGTCCATACATTTGTTCTCTACATCTGTGACTCTATTTCTGCTTTGCAAATAAGTTCATCTGTACCATTTTTCTAGATTCCACATGTAAGCAATATTGTATGATATTTGTTTTTCTCTTTCTGACTTACTTCACTCTGTATGACAGTCTCTAGGTCCATCCACATCTCTGCAAATGACACAATTTCGTTCCCTTTTAGGGCTGAGTAATAATCCATTGTATACATGTACCAATCTAATGCCAAGTTGTGCTGGGTTGGGGGATGGGGGGACACAGGCACGATGCTTCCTTCACTTTTCTATGTAGCTGTTCTCTCTATTTTTGCTCCTCTGGGTTCTTGTATGTTCTTTGTTGTACTCCAGAGCTCTCTCACAGCTATTTTCATTTGTGATGTAGTTGTTTATTCATTGTTTCCGTTGTTTTTTCTTGGGGGGTGGGAGACGAGAGTTGAGACCTCCTAGTTCACCATCCTGCTGACATCTCTTTGAATTATTCTTGAAACTATTCAGTAACTTTGGAATTATTCCAAAATCAAAAGTTACCAAAATAAGCAAACAAAAAAACTTTAATTATGTATAGCACAGGGAACTCTGCTCAATACTTTGTAATGACCTATATAGGAAAGGAATCTAAAATAAAGAGTGGATATATGTATATGTATAACAGGTTCACTTTGCTGTATACCTGAAACTAAGGCAACATTGTAAATCAACTCTACTCCAAAAAAATTTTAAAAAAAAAGAACCCTTTAATTAGAAAGCTTTTCATGACCAATTGTCAGAGGCACAGAAAACTTACCACTGATTGAAGGCTCCGTGTGTGTAGACGAACCATTATGTTTTTCACCTCCTGACGGAGTCTAGAAACATCTAAATGTATTTGCAAGGATGTTCTAGAATGGTAGTATGTAGAATGACATAAGGACAGAACACCTGAGCTTCACTGTTGGGCACAAATGACTCATTAGAAAGTTACTTCTCTCTGAGTCTTGCTTTCTCCATCTTTACAATGGGAGTAAACATCAGCACCAACCTCTTACCATTACTAAGAGGGTGAAATTAGGCAAAGGAAGTAAAGTACCTGGTACTTGAATATTGGTTCTTATTTTGTTATCCTAAATATCTCCTTACGTATGCCTTAGCTTGCTAAGAGTATAAGCAACTTAGAGAAGAAAAACAAATGTAGTTTTAAAGAAAAGAAAGTGAAAAGATAAAAATCTTTTTCCCAAGGAGAAAAAATATTAAATTACTTTTTGAAAACACATTAAAGGAATCGGTTTTACTTTGGCACACAGCTGAGTATGCCTTAGTACACAACCCCAGGATGAGACACACAAATGTCTAGGATTCAGTCATTTTACATGCCTCTGTGATCAGTCTCAGCTTGGCATGCTGACTTTATTATTCTGAAAGGCCACACATGGATATCTAAAGAAATGATCTAATAATAGTGGGAGCAACAACGTTATTTCCCATTTATTGGGCATATTACCATGGGCCAGGTGCTTTGCATACCTCTTTGCATCGATTAGCTTCTTATAGCCTCATAAAAACTCTTTGAGGTGGATATTATTATCACATTATACAGTGGGTTGGCATAGTTGCATTTTGAATCTTGACAATAAGATTTTATAGTCTTTGCTCTTAACCACTATATTATATTCCCACTTTTACCATCTTCCCAGGGAATAACCAGAGCAGAGTCATGGGAATTCCATGTGGGGAAGGGAGTGATATTTGGATATCTAACTTGGAAGCTTCAAGAATTTCAGCCAGGAAGTAGCAGGACTCTTGTGGTGGAGTTAAGGGCACAGGAATCCAGCTCTTGAACAAGATGTATGAGGAGGTAAACTTGGCGATGATGAATTTAGAATCTAGGTCTAGAGAGTCTGGACTCCACAGCAAATTACAAGGATAGGACTCAAACTCATGAAACAAAGTAGAATTTCAGTTTCAAGAAGGAGGAGAGTGAACCATCTATACATTTGATTTTATTTCCAAGTTCTAAAATATTAAGTTAGGCCACAAGCTTTAATGTGAGACCATCTTTTTTTTTTTTTTAACTTTAATTGGAGTACAGTTGATTTACAATGTTGTGTTAATTTCAGGTGTACAACAAAGTGAATCAGTTATACACATATATATGTCCATTCTTTTTCAGATTCTTTTCCCATATAGGTTATTACAGAACACTGAGTAGAGTTCCCGGTGCTAAACAGTAGGTCCCTATTAGTTATCTATGAAGTGAGACCATCTTGATTGGAATTTCAGCACTACCACTGAAAGACTGTGAAATTTTATACAAGTTACATAAGATTCTCAGTCTTCACTTCCTTGCCTGAAAATAGCATATAATAACACCTATTTTATACTATTATTGTAGCACTGTAGTATTTACTATTGAAAAATATCTGCCTGTAAGTGGACCTGTGCAATTCAAACCTTTGTTGTTCAAGGGTCAACTGTGTTCAAAACCAGCCCACTAAAACAGAGTTCATTTTTCTCGGAACAGCCAGTGGACAAAGAAATCTGCCATGACTTCTAATGCAAATGTAAGATATTAGACCCTTCGTTGGGGGAGAAAAGTTTTCCTACCCAAACATGAAAATGGAAGCTGTATTTTCTAATCAGGATGAGATTCATTGATCAAAGTCATTAATCACAAGCTATCCACTTCATTATCTTTTTATAATTATTGTTTCATTTTTCATCCTTGAGAATTGTCCAGAGAAACATTTCATATGCATTTGTATCATAGCCTATATTTTAAACTAGTTTAGAGCCTATTTTTAAAAAGGTTCACACTATATTGGGCGTTTTGCGTGAACTACTTTGTTTTTCAAACAGCTACTACTCTGACACGGCAGGGTTTGGTTGTTTAATCCTGTTTATACACTCCACTGTTAGTTCTGTAGTTAGAAGCGATCTTCAGTCACAACTGAAAAAGTGTCTGCAATTTAATAGCATCTTAGTACTGGTGATGCCACAAATAGAGTTGTTTTTATCCTGAGCATCAGGCAAATGGGGGAGAAACGTGTTCGTGGAGCCACAGGATCAAATGATTCTCCTTCAAGTGTGTGGAGGTCAGCCTCAAGAAGAAAGCAAGCTAGTAAGAAGCTTAATTTATGAGCTCTGTAAGTACAAAGGTACAGAAGCAATGGACTTCAAAATTGACTGCTTTAAACAACAGTTTTATCAGCTGGCAACAGTGTGCGAAAGAGTGGAAGAAAAACAAAAGAATGTCTTTGGAAGAAAATAATGTGGCACTGCACCAGGATTCAAACAGCTGATCATAGTGATCCCATTTCATGACAAATGCAAAACAAAAAAAAGAGAGAGAATTATGTGATGAATGAAATATTCTTTTGGTATTTGTATAAGTATTGAACAGTAAATAAGATGCCATCTTAAATTCAAAAACGTAATTAGATAAAGTATATTTAACTCGGTATTAGAAAATGAAATAGGCTATGACAATATGATGGTAAATGGGTCATTCCTCTTCAATGAAGATGTTTTCTCCACTTTATTTCTCCAATCGCCCCACTTTAAATCACGGAAAGAGATGAGGGGTCAAGACTATTTCCTACAAGTGAATTGCTTTCCCTTAAGCAGTTGATCCTATTAGGTCAGTGTTCGGGTCTTGATAAAGAGTCGATTTCCATCAGAACTTCGCTGTAATCGCCAAAGAACAACTGAGGACCCAAGGCACATCCGTTTGCCTGCTCTGGGATTCTCATGCCAGAACTGGCATGGGGATTGAATTCAATTGGAATTGAATTCCAAAGCACTGAATTCCATTCATAATGTTTACCTGTAAAACCCAGCTGTCCACATCCGAGGAGTCTACAAAAGTTCATATTCAGAAGGTACAATCTATAGCAGACCATAATTCTGAAAATAAGAAAACAGTGAGAAAACTCACTCCACAGAAGGCAGTAAATGACAAGTAACAGTAAACATTAGCTAGAGCCAATTCTGTCTGCTATAGAGATTGTCTCTTGTTCCGTGAGCTAATTTAGGAGCAGTTGTATTCAGGAGTGAGAGTGGTACAGAAAGGGAGGTGCACAAAAATATAATTTAAGGTTATAAAACAAATATTTCAGGGTAATAGAGGAAAACAGAGGAGCACAGGGCAGGTCAGACCCTTGGGGAATTTAGTATTGTGTTAAAGAGACAGGGCTAACTTCTAGAAACAGCTATAGAACATACAGAAATAATCTGTGTAAAAGCTCATAGTTCTATAATTAAACTACAAAAATGCTACTCTCCCCACTGTTAACAGAGCATCAGGTGGTAACCATTTGGAGAGAACATATGGTGATGAAAAAAGTGAGGCAAGGATCCTTGCCTCACTAGGCGTTACGTAGCTTTACTTTGAACAACAGCTTTCAGATGGAACCCTAGCTCTGCAGACTGAGGTCCACATGCTTACATACGTAAGCGCAGGAATCCATGACCCATAGGTTTAAATAAGTAGGGTCTAGAACGGCCAGAACACCCTAAATGAATGTCCTATCTACACATTTTCTATCAGCAATATAAGTTCTCTTTCAAGGGTGATTGTTTTTATTTTATTGAAGTATGGTTGATTTACAACGTTGTGTTAATTTCTGGTGTATGGCAAGGTGATTCAGTTATATACATATATAATAGTTTGCATCTGCTAATCCCATACTCCCAGTCTATCCCTCCCCACCCCCCTCCTCCTTGGCAACCATAACTCTGTTCTCTATGTGAGTCTGTTTCTGTTTCATAGATAAGTTCATCTGTGTCATATTTTAGAGTCCACATATAAGTGATATCATACGGTATTTGTCTTTCTCTTTCTGACTTAACTACACTTAGTATGATAATCTCTATGTCTATCCACGTTGCTACAAATGGCATTATTTCATTCTTTTTTATGGCTGAGTAGTATTTCATTATATATATATATATATATCACATCTTCTTTATCTACTCCTCTGTTAATGGACATGTAGTTTGTTTCCTTGGCTATTGTAAGTAGTGCTGTTATTAACATTGGGGTGCATGTATCTTTTGGAATTATAGTTTTGTCTGGGTATATGCCCAGGAGTGGGATTGCTGGATCATACGGCAACTCTATTTTTAATTTTTTGAGGAATCTCCATACTGTTTTCCATAGTGGCTCCACCAGTTTACATAAGGGATATTGTTTCTGAAAAGCCATAGGGAATAGGAACATTAACTTCTGGGAAAAGTTATTAAATAGAAACAAAGGGTCATATTTATCATCAAATTAAATTCATAGATACAGAAGATCTTTAATTTGAAATGTTGATACATATGACAGGATTCATATGAAGAAACTAGGTGACTCATAAATTTGCTCTCACTCTTTAAGTTGGGCTCTGGAAGTTTGAGTCAACCACATTCTACTGGGAAAGCTGATGTAATGCTCATTTGTTATTTTCTAGCACTTAATTAATTTTTTAAAAATACCGTTTAAAAGAACATGTTAAGGGTCTAGAGCAGCAGTCCCCAACCTTTTTGGCACCAGGGACCAGTTTCGTGGAAGACAATTTTTCCATGGACCCGGGGAAGGGGGGATGTGTTTGGGGTGATTCAAGCACATTACATTTATTGTGCACTTTATTTCTATTATTATTACATTGTAATATATAATGAAATAATTGTACAACTCACCATAATGCAGAATCAGTGGGAGCCCTGAGCTTGTTTTCACTTGCCACTCACTGATAGGGTTTTGATATGAGTCTGCAAGCAATTGATTTATTATGGTCTCTGTGCAAACCTCTCTGCTAATGATAATCTGTATTTGCAGCTGTTCCCCAGCACTAACATCACTGCCTCAACTCCTACTCAGATCATCAGGCATTAGAGTCTCATAAGGAGCATGCAACCTAGATCCCTCGCATTTGCCTTTCACAGTTGAGTTCCGGGTCCTCTCAGAATCTAATGCCACCACTGATCTGTCAGGAGGTGGAGCTCAGGCGGTAATGTGAGCAATGGGGAGCGGCTGTAAATACAGATGAAGCTTTGCTGGCTCACCCGCCACTCACTTCCTGCTGTGCGGTACCGGTCTGTGGCCCGGGGACTGGGGACCCCTGATCTAGAGGGTTGTTTGATTTTCTAAAACATGGAAATGAAACAATTTCCCCCACAGAATTACGTATTTCTTCTGGAAATCAGAGTACTACTGCAATGTCAGCCTCACCCTCAGGTGCCATGGAATAATTGTCCTACTAGACAAGGGTCTTAACATCTTGGCCCAAAATCAGATACAAATTCTTATTACTCAAACGTGCTTGATGAATCTAATGTTATAAACGGTTCCTACCTACAGATGAATTAGGATTAGTTACTGTGTGAACTGCCTCTAGCAAGAAAAGAGAGTTTCCAGCCAGTGCATGGACCATGCTTGTTACATAAGAAAAAAAAATTCAATTTCATGATAGCTCTTTCACTGAAGGGGGAAAAAACATCTAAAAGTAGAACTCTAAAATATTCATAAGTATTAAAATCTGTTCTGTTAAAATGAGAAAGAATTATAGCCCAGATAGATCTAGGGAGAAACTACTTTTAAAGGTCAGTTATCGCCTGTATGCCCTGATTAGTCATATGACTTAATCAAAGTAGAGAGACCATGTGATAGGACACATAATTAATAGACTAAACGTACTTATTATTTTATGACAGCCAAACATTTTACAGCTTAACACCGAAATCTTGAGCACAAATTACTCCAAGCAATTGCATTTTTAGTCTAAAAAAAAAAAGTCTTACAAAACAACCATAGAGAGAAGAGTGCCTCAAACTTTCCCACTCTTGAATTAAGAATTATTTACAATTAGTCTGTGGGAAGATTCTTAGAAATAACTGCATGACCTCTGTTTGATTGATCTCCATCATATCAGCGAGATTGTGGTAACAAATAGAGCTAAGAATTAACTTTCTAAAGGGAAAGGAACCAAAATTCTGCCTCAAAAACTCAGGGCTATTAAAGGATTTTCTCTTTTTTTCTTTCTTTTCTTTTTTCTTTGCCCTGACTTTCAATAGGCCTTGGGTTTGTTAGCCTGGCAAAAATGAACATGTCAGCTTTCATTGCAAATCACTGCCCAGCTAAAATGCGATTTTGAAAAGATGTGCCACCTACTTCATTAATAATAACATCAAATTCTTTTTTCTTGGTTTGCTTTATAGACATATCCTTCTTGGTTCCACAAATCATTTCTTTATGTGACTGTGGATCTAAAAAAAAAATAAGAAGAAAAAGAAGACTGATTTTGTTTTTTCCTCTGTCACCATGTGTTACATAAATATAAGATCTAGCAAAGTCTTTCTGCCTTAAATACTAGGAAATCTATGCCAAAAAAAAAAAAAAAAAGAAGAAGAAAAGAAAGCAAAAAAGAAAAAGTGGCAGAAAGAGGGGAGAACAAAGGGGGGAAGGAAGGGAGGGAGGGAGACCGTCTCCATAAATAAATGTATACCAATAAAAGAAGTATTAGAAGTGAGTCCATCAAAAGACTGACTCAGTTATCAAAAGAAGGAAGTCGTTAATTCAATATGTTAATTCAATCTGTTAGTTCATTTACAAGCCACTTTTATTACCAATAATGCATAATTTAGAAGTCAGAATAATTTTAAAACTCAAAGCTTTACAATTTTGCATAATCTCCCATCATGAAAAGTCAGCACACAGTGGTACTTACAGGCACAGATGGGATGAATTTTAGTATAACCCCGATAACAATTAGCTTCTGTTAGAATATGTGAGTTATCTGTGGTTATTATAGATTATTACTTTTTTTTCCTCCATCAGCATTTGTCTGTTGTTTGTGTGGCCCAATTAATAGATGGCATTTTTATTTCACAGGGATGGCCATCAGACTGTCACTTTTGCCTCCAGGTAGACATACACAGTCTGAGGCAATTGTTCTTTATAATTTCCATACCAACCTCTGATTGATGGAATGCCAAAGCTATAAAATGCTGTCAGTAAAACGAAAACTTGGTCCAGGTGTTTTGTGATTTTTATGATCTTAGCTTTCAAGGGCAGAGCACTACCTCTGCAGTCAGTCTGCATCACAGCTCAAGGGAAAAGTGTTGATGTTTTGATGAAAAGAAGGTATCAGAGTCTTTCTTCTTGACTTGCAGACCATAGTGCAGCAGCCTCGCATCCCTGCAAGAAATGCAGAATCTCAGGCTGAGCTCCAGACCTGCCACTTCAGAACCCGCATTTTAGCAATTCCCAGGGATTCGGGGCTCACTTTAAAGTTTGAAAGGTCTGCTAGAAAGGTTGCCCCCCAGCCTGAAATATATTCCAGCAACTCATCTTCAGGTGGACTTCAAGAATGACTCCAGCCAACCTGAATCCTAGGTTGTTTTAACTATGCCACTTGTATTGATGGATTTGTTACTGACCAGGGTTCTTGGCCTTCCTTCATCAATAGAAATTGGTAAGAGCCCAGACAGGAAATTCAGGCAAGGCTTTACTGGGGCCCCTGCTGCAGCAGGGAGTAGGAAAACAAGTAACAGGTGCCCTTGCTTGCTCCCCAAGGTGGGGCGAGCTGGTTCCTTACATGGGGTGAGGATAGGGGCGGGTCCAGGGGTCAGACTGGAGGTGTGGCTTAAGTGGTCCTCTGCTCTTCAGAAGTGGCAGCTGGGTTTTTGGTCTTTTTGTATCTTGTTGTCCATAATTTGCCCCAACTGTGCATGCACGCAGTTAGTTTTAGTCCCTTGTAGTTTGTTCGTATTTTGTTGCTCAAGGACACGTTTGTCCGGGTGCAAGCCCTGCAGCAGAGGGTCCTAGCCTGTCTCAGATTCATCTCTCTGATATAATCCAATACAAAAATGACTTCCTCGTGATGCAGTTCTTAGAACTACTCTGCCATTTAATTATCCAGTCTGATTTTGATTTTGAAATTCTTTGACTTTATTCATTTAACAAAATTTTCACATTCCATAAATCTCATGAGCCAGCATGTATGGGAATAAAAACAGTGTCTAGGTGTGCCACAAAGTTACTTACATTTATTATTATTTAATTATGCCTGCATTTAAGTGAGACATTTGCAACCTTTTCCTATAAAGGGCCAGATAGTAAACATTTTAGGCTTTATGGGCCAAGAGACCACATCACTTAATTTGTGTCTTAATTTGTGTCCAAATTTAGTATTCCCTATCATCAAAATGTAAAAATTATACTTAGTTCTTGGTCATATGAAAACAGGCAGTGGGCAGGATTTGGCTCACAGGCTGTCGTTTACTCAGAGGTCAGCAATCTAAATTATACTTTAAAAATGAGGGTCTGAGAGCTAAGAGATGCCATTCTAGAAACAGGAAACAGAAGCCACTGCTGTGTTCCTTCTGTGCAGACAGCAGTCTCCATGTAACTGGGGCCCTACACCCGGCCAAGGCTTTGGTCTTGTGAGGCCAAGAGGCAACAGGATATATTTCTAAGATTCTTAAGAGAAAGGATAGGATAACACAGATTTAATTATCATATTCCATCGTGGTAGAAATGAATGGCACCCCCTTGATACTCAGAGGAAGTGTCACCGAACAAAAGGAAATCCTTCCTCTAAGATACGGAGCCAACTTACTGGACTCAGTGCAACATGCCATGATAAGGAGGGTTTGCTTACAAACCACTCTACGGAAGAGAAGAAAGATGTTAAAGATCAGTGATTAAAACTTGGTTCAATATTACAGCTGAAAAATTTATAATTTGGCATTTTCTTTTCTCCAAGACGTATTCTGCAACTTCATTAGTGCCAGGCCCCAAATAGGCTACTGCAAGTTCAAGGGGAGCGTTGGCCGTTGTTGTTTACCTTTGGAAATTCATTTTAGGGGCTCCTGAATTGTCACTTTCCCGCCCACATCCTGGGCAAAAAGTGCCGATCCATCCCAGCACATCCCTCCTTAAGCGTGAACAGAGCTTTTCGACAGGCTACAGATGCATTCAGTGGGGAGCCTGCTGGGCTCCTTGGGCTGTAGACCACACACTGCACCAAGCTTGGTGCTTAGTGCTAAGAGCAGACAATGACATCAGGCACTTAAGAGTGTGAATTTGACTGCAGTATTGGCTCTCCCATGCTCTGTATCAGTGACCAACATGAAACCTTAAAGGAGCCCATTCAGCACCGTACATCTCAATAATCAAGTGAAGGGTGACTCAGCTTCCCCAAGAAGCCCTGCCCTGGGCTCCCTGGGGTCCAGTTGTGCCCAGCTCTCAGCATTTGCTACTTCTATGTCGCATGGCCTAATGTCCACTGGGCAGCAATAAGTAGGGCCTATTCTAAAAGTATAGTTATGTACAAAAACCTAATTTTTGCAATGACTCTTTAGGTTCTGTTAAGGTGTTTATTGCCCAAATCATCTCGGCATTGAGTCAAAAAAGTACTGGCAGATTTCTTGGCATTTAGTCAAAAAATTACTGATACCAACGTATGTAGCTTTGACGTAAGGGAGCTGGGCTCTTTTTTCCTGCATGTCTGAACTCACAAGCCTGTTAGTGAACTGTTTACCATCAATAGTGGAAAAACATAGGAAGAAGGTGAATGAGAAAAGTTTGGGTTCGGTTAAAGTATAACATCCTAGGGCTTTTGCAGGGGAGGCGGCAACGAGGATGTCTGTCTTGACTGTCATTTCAGACAGCGTGACATTCATTTTTTTCTGCTGGTCAATATAGGTCTATTCTGGGAGGTTGATGTATGTGCACCTGATGTGTGTGCATAGGTTGTACGGGAATCACAGAAAAGTGCCTTTTACCTTTGACTCAGAGCTCCAGTCAGCTGTTCCTTCTCTGGCCCCGTGTGCCAGCCTAACTCAGGCTTGTTGATAGGTTCCTAAATGTTCACCCAGTTTTGGTTCTGTGCATAGGCCACCACTTCCTGTCTAGCCTCTTGATATTGTGACCCATCTGTTTTGGGGCTGTCTATTCTGGCTTCAACAGTTAGCCTTCAAGAAATGATTTCTAGGGCTTCCCTGGTGGCGCAGTGGTTGAGAATCCGCCTACCAATGCAGGGGACACGGGTTCGAGCCCTGGTCCGGGAAGATCCCACATGCCACGGAGCAACTGGGCCCGTGAGCCATGACTACGGAGCCTGCGCGTCTGGAGCCTGTGCTCCGCAACAAGAGAGGCCGCGACGGTGAGAGGCCCGCGCACCGCAATGAAGAGTGGCCCCCGCTCGCCGCAACTAGAGAAAGCCCGCGCACAGAAACGAAGACCCAACACGGCCAAAAATAAATAATAAAATAAATAAATAAATACAAAATTAAAAAAGAAATGATTTCTAATGTTCTCTCAATAGCTCAAAGCACCGATGTCCCGAAACCTAAGCTAAAAAGTCATCACTTGACCCTCATGCCTAGTCTCTTAACCAACAGATGATAAGAGACAAAGAATGGAAACGCACTAGGGATTGTGATGCCCACTACCTCACGCCAGAGTCCAGAACATCAACACCGTCACCATGAAGCCCAGAAGGCTTTCGACACTTTCATTTCCAGCACGAATGAAAAGCACTTCAGGATTTATGTGATCCTGGCAGAACTAGGTAGTTTCTGTATTCAGATGGACGCTGTCTTTCATAACTTTACTGGCATATTTGGGTCTACGGTGCTGAAACCTGAACAGGAGTTACAGCCAATCTCTGGCTTCTTTGCAGATCTGCACAGAAATCCAAGTGAAAAGTCAGGACACCTGGCCTAAACTCACCCAGCAAAGAAAGTTCCCTGACAGTATCCGGTCACCCACAGTGAAAGCCAGGGACTCTGCTGTGACTGGGACGTAAAGACAGAGGAAATGATGTGTCACCAGATCCAGATGGCTCAAAGGGCAGATGGGAAAGGCAAAGGCAAGGCAAAATCTCCTCTAATTACCTTTCAGATTTCCCTGAAAAAGAAAATCTTATTTGAAATCTAAGTTATATGAAAGAAAGCATAAGCTGATTAGCTGTCTTCTTCCATCAATAAGGATACCAACACCAATGACCTCAATCATTAGCAACATATAACATATGCATTTATAATACATTCTTGGTCACACCCAGATTTCTAAGATTATTTACCTTGGGCAGTGTCCTCATACTTTTTACAATTTTGGCCCCATTTCTAAACTTAAAAATTCCACAATCATCTGGAAATACTGCTGTGCTTTCTAGGAGGCATTCTTCCAATTAAGGTTATTGAGGTCTTATACTTGGCAAACATTTATGGAGCTCTTACTATGTGTCAGGTATTATTCTAGGCACTTGATATTCACAGAGAATGAAACAAACACCCCTGCCTGCATGAAGCCTAGAGTCTAGTCAAGGGAAGGGAAAGTGGAGTGTAGCAGAGAACAACTATAATCAGTAGAAATGATAAATTAGTATATAATGTTAGAAGAAAAACCAGACCAGAATTGGAGGAGAAAAAGTGCAAAGAGTGGGGAGGTCACTGAAAGGCCATCCATTATAGACTGTGGGAACCCAGCTTTCCTTTGGACCCTTTTACCCCACCGCTCTTATTTTTACCTACCTTGTACTCTTTCCTATCGACACGTTTATTGAGACAGTTTAGTATTGTAGCTAAGCACCTGAATTGGGATCTAATTCTTGGATGAATAAATGGGGCAAGTTATTTAACACCTCTAATTCTTAGTTCATCAGTCTTTTATGGGTTTTGTGAAGAGCAAAGGAATTGTTTTTGTGAATTGGCACCTAAACTAATACGTGGACATATTAAGAACTAAACAAATGGTAAATAATAATGTATTTGACATACAATACAATCTTGCTGATCCAAGAGTTCCTGAGAAAAGGGCTATAGCTATTGCAGCAGCCTCTAGAAGTAGGAATCCTGAGTTCATAAACGATAGAAGACATACATTCCAGCCCTAAATCTGGGCTGCAGATTTCTCAATTGGTAAAATGAGAAATTTCTAATAAATATTTAACAAACTGATAAAACCAATTAAGGTATTAAAACTCTGTTGTGCAAGGTAGATGCTCGATAAATGTCTCCTGAATTGAGTCAGTAAAGATTGTGACTGTATTGCAGTTGACTGGAGTGTATTCTTCTGATAAATAGCTTAAGTTTGTTCTCTGTAGAGAAAGGAAGATTAATAGACCCCTCGTCTTCTCTGGGATGACAGTGACTCTTTAAAGAAGTCTCTTAGATAAGACTTTAAAAGTGGCTCCTTTGCTGGAGCTAGTGGATATCAAGTTGCCTGGTAAGTTGCAGCAAAAGGAAAAGGCATATGATGAATGGCCCCCGGCCAGAGCTTTTCCTTAAACCAACGTCCTAGGACACTATGGGGTGCTAACCTGCCTAGCAAGGTTTTGTTACCAAACCAAACTTGGGTCCACTTACTCGCATGCAGTGAAGCCAATCTACTGCCACTGGGTTTTGGTGAAGGAAAGTGCAGCATTTATTGCAGGGCTAAGCAAGGAGTCCAGGTAGCTAGTGTTTAAAAGACCCTGAACTCCCAGAAGGCTTTCAGGAAAAGGTTTTCAAAGACAGGATGAGGGAGGGGTGTTGTGGGGTGTATGATGAGCTTGTGGACATTCTTCTGATTGGCTGGTGGTGAGGTAATTGGGAGTCAGCATCATCAACCTTCTGGTTCCAACTGGTCTGGGGTCTATGAGCTTGTGGACAGCATATAGTTAACTTTTTCCACCTGGTGGGGGTTTCTGTATCTGCAAAACAGCTCACTCTCCCACTCTTTCTGGTAAACTGGCCCAGGGGTTCTTCTTCCTCTGCAACTCAGACGCTGCCTCGTGACTTGGTGTGTCTGTGTACCACCTCCATGGTTCTTACCGTTGCAATTTCTATTTTAACCAGCTCACTGCTGCCAGCAAGTCTATCAGAAAATAAAGATATGCTATGGAAGTTCATAACACTCTGTCATCTACACGGTCGAGTCACAGCTGTGTAACATACCCATTAATGGACTAAAAGATAGAGCACAAGTAACTTCATCACCATGTAATTGAAAGGAAACAGCTTGGACAGAGCAAGAAAAGTTCTTGGCTTACCAAAGCCGATGACAAGGAGAAACACTGGGAAAAAAATCACTATAGGACATATTGTCACTTTAAAACTGTCTTTCTTTTCCAGAAGTGAGGCTGTAATTTTGATTCTACTTTTTAGACTATCAAGGTTTTCAAATGAACATAATCATGCTGTGCAGCTAATATACTAAGCTGACGACCATCTGTATATCTTTGTTTAACTGTTTGTTTTTATCATGGCTTGTAAGAGACTCTTTATACATTTTTTGGTTCACCTTATTTCCAGACACGTAGTGGGGACTGTATTTTCTTGACCCCGCCCTCGAAGTTAGCCATGGGACTTTTCAGTCAATGAAATGTTAGTGAAAGTGACATATGTCACTTCTGAGACGTTTTAAAAGCCAGCACAGGATTGTCATGTCCCCTTTACCCTCTCATGGTGATAACAGAGGCGTCATGAGATGGAAAATCCAGGTCCTTGGTTCCTGTACATTAACAATGAATAGAACTCCATCAATAGACACAAAGCATGAGTGAGAAATTAGGGGTTTTTTTTTGTGTTTGGCCACTGAGATTTTGGGGTTGATTGTAACCATACCATAATGTAGTGAATCCTGATTGCTATAAAGGCTTAATCATGAATTTGAAATAACTAATTTTAAAGCATTTAATGCAATCTTGGTAATGCCCTGGGCATCAAGTGTTTTAAAGTGGAAATTCTTCCGTAAAAGATGAGGATAGCACAGATCAAATCATGTCTCCAGACTTCTCAGCTCTGAAGAGTTTTGAAGCAGAACGTTTGAAGAGATAAAGAACCCATTTCCATAAATGGCAAGGAATGAAGACCATCTCTCCACTCCATCCTCTGGCAGTGTTTCATTCAGTTAAACACAGATGCCTCAACCATACCCATTATTTAATTTTGTTTCGAATCTTTGGTGAAGGACAAGAACTAAACCAACTCTTAGCGACTAGAATGTCAATCCCCTTTGTTGTGGTGGCCCTGGGGAAAAGACAAAAATACTGGGCTTGTGTTTGGTCCCATATTCCTCGAGGTAGAGCCATGGCTGGTAGTGAAATACATAAAAGAAAAGGAAGAGAGACAACTTCTTGAGCTGTTCACTGTGCCAGCTACAAAATAGCACTTGCCACCTACCTCTACAAGGATTAAATCATGAACCACTGCGGCTGCTGACCTTCAACACCCCCTGAAAAGAGTTCAGGGTGGAGATCTGGAATGAGGCACTCTGTGCTCTGGGAAAAACTGGCAGGACAGGTCTTCGGATCTTCGATAGTTAGATATTTTCAGGAGAAGATTTTAGGAGCCCAGTTCTTGCATCTCCTCGTATCTAGGAAAGCACTAAATTCCTTCATGGTGACGTCCGCTCCTCGTGAGTAGCAGCAAGGCCCTGCCAAAGTGTGTACTCCACTTCATGTACCCCCTTCACTAAAGTCATATATAACACTGATATCCCCCCCTACCTCTCTGCAGCAGTTCCTCAGAGCTATCTGAAATGCTGTCTCCTGGGCTATAGTCTTCATTTTGCCCCAAATAAAACTTAACTCACAACTCTCACGTTGTGCATTTTTTTCAGTTGACAACTAGGAAGAGTGAATCTGATTATATGTGGATTATACACCAATTAGATTTTTTTTTAATTATTTTTTTTTTTATGGCTGTGTTGAGTCTTGGTTGCTGCGCGTGGGCTTTCTCTAGCTGCGGCGAGCGGGGGCTACTCTTCGTTGCGGTGCACGGGCTTCTCATTGCGGTGGCTTCTCTTGTTGCGGGGCACAGCCTCTAGGCGCACAGGCTTCAGTAGTTGTGGCTTGCAGGCTCTAGAGCGCAGGCTTAGTAGTTGTGGCGCACGGGCTTAGTTGCTCCGCGGCATGTGGGATCTTCCCGGACCAGGGCTTGAACCCGTGTCCCCTGCATTGGCAGGTGGATTCTTAACCACTGCGCCACCAGGGAAGCCCCCAATTAGATATTTTTTAAAAAGCAAGGAGGCAAAGGAAAAGGTTTGGATAAAGAAAAAAGAATTTAGGAAACATATTTCAATAATAATAATACTGGCTCCATAGGAAAAAAGAATCATTACATTTTCTCACCTGAACAGCTGTGATAAAATATCTATTATGAAATTAAAGAGAAGAAATAGTCATCTTACACATAATCAAGCTTGATGGAACTTATGACGGAATAAATACTACGTATCAAAAGAACATATATTTTTTTCATAGAGCTTACAATATTTCTGCCTTTGGCAGGGAGGAAATGGACAGTGAGACCATTTAAGAACAGTTCACTAACCTACGGTTCAGAGTTGTGAAAATCCGTGAATATGGGGAAAAAGGGCTTCTCTCAGGTTTGTGTGCTGGTAAAGGGATGTAGTGTTAGTTCTCACTGTTTTACAAAACAATCAGCTCCCTGGCAGTTCTAGGAAAGCTCTGACAATCCTCAGGGGGCAGTTATGTTACTTTTTCAGTTGTTCTCAGGAGGAAGAATTAAGTTTCTCAAATTGCTCCAATATGTTTCCTTATAAATATTTAGAATTGGGAATTTAATCTTCTAATAATAGCAAAAATTACAGTAAGTGTAACTTAAAAATTACAGTAAGTAATTTTCTGAAGTTGATGACTTGGAGGATAAAACAAGTATGTTTTACAACCTTGTATTAACTTTTATGTAAGTATTTGGTATGTGAATTACACAATTCTAATAGAACCTCATGCCTTTTCATTACATCCAGTTCAAGCTCTCAAATTCATGTTACAGAATGTTTTCTTAAAGATGTTCTAATGAAAACTATTATGAATTACATAGGTTTGTATATTGATTTATAAATCAGAAATCCATATTTTTGTCATATTTAACTGTTAAAAGACCTCCAAATTGTCTACATGACTGAACGATATTTAAAATGAACCCCTCAGGGCTTCCCTGGTGGCGCAGTGGTTGAGAGTCTGCCTGCTAATGCAGGGGACACGGGTTCGAGCCCTGGTCCGGGAAGATCCCACATGCCGCGGAGCAACTGGGCCCGTGAGCCACAACTACTGAGCCTGCGCGTCTGGAGCCTGTGCTCCACAACAAGAGAGGCTGCGACAGTGAAAGGCCCACGCGCCGCGATGAAGAGTGGCCCCCGCTTGCCGCAGCTAGAGGAAGCCCTCCCACAGAAACGAAGACCCAACATAGCAATCAATCAATCAATCAATCAATCAATAAATCTAAAAAAAAAAAAAAAAGGTCAGCATTTGAACCTAGGTCTGAGTCCAAGCCTTCATTCTTTTTAAAAAAAAAAAAATGAACCCCTCAAAATATCTGGTACCTTTGTTCAAAATGTTATCTGTTAGAAGCAGTCAGCCATCCACGTTAAGGGTGAAGAAGAAAACAGTTTAAAATTGTATGCATTTTTCTCTTAAAATAATAATAACAATAATAATACCTGACTTATATGGTCACAAATTATTTACTAAATTTTTGAGCTGTGAAGGATCTTGGAAATCAATTAGCACAAACCTCCATATATTTGACTTGACCACCTAGACTTAGGATGCGCACAAAACCATAAGTCCCTAAGTGTAATATTCACACAAAATTTCTTCCAGTAATTAGGTAATAAGGATGTACTAGACCCAGTAGAAGTCTTTTAATGAAGTGTGTGACTTTCTGACATGCTTTGGTCTGTGCTTTACGAATATGGAAGAAGGGATTGGAAACTCCTTCAGCCATCTTCAGGCAAAAGGGGGCAATCAAAATTTTAAAGGCTGACCTGGTACAGCACACTGTTATAAAATTAATAGTGACAGCCCTAATGAAATCTTTTAATGTGATGATTAAAAGGATCCTTTGAAATAGTGTGCAAGTATAATTTTAAAATGCATTCTTAGCCCTGGAGAAACGAAGGTTAGGCAATTGATCTGAGCTTTTGAAACTTCTTTTCATTAATAGTAGCTCACATTTGTGGAGGCATTTTAACTTTTCCAAGGCACTTTCGTAACTTCCACCTAATTGTGTGTCCTTACACCATCCCTGTTAAGTAGCCATGGAGGGAATAGCAATTCCCATTTGCCACTGAGGAAACTGCTTCCAAAAGAGATTATTAGGAAACTTGCTCCAAGCCGAACAAATCAATGGGGAACTAGCCCTAGAAACCACACTATATAACTCTGATCCCAGCCCTCTTCCACACAGACAAACCAATTTCCCGGGGCAATAATGTCTCCTGCTTAGGGGTAATCATTCTCCTAAAGAAGACTGTATTCTGTTCTGGGAACCACCACTTGAAGTAAGGAGGAAAATTGGAGATGGTCTGGAAACAAAACGATATATATTTGAGAAATACATACTAGCAAGATATACCCTGAAACTGACTTTTTGGGGAAATTTTAGCCTTGTGTGCAAGAAACCAAGCAAGGACTTGCTATCATTAACAACATACAGCTTTTTCTGTTTAAAATTTAAGAAAAACAGTCAAGGTATATTATATCAGAAGATGGGGTCGGTTGGATTGCTAAGAATATCCTAGAATAAGATTACCAGGTGCCTGTATTATGAGTTGGTTTGTGCCAATCTATTCCTGAGAGACTTTTAAAGCCTGGGTAGAGAGTGCAGCCAATTTGGGTAAAATAGACTCCAAAGTCAAAAGGATGCATTTGGTAACTCTACCCCATGATGGTTCACCCCCATCATCTCTAAAGGAGACTTCAGTCTGAATGGAATGGAGACTTTCTTGAGTCACACTAAAGTTTGGTCACTCTGCTCCACATACAGAGACATTCATTCAGAGTTTCCAGAAGTCACAAAAACTAACCAGAAACCAACAGGAACTTGTAGGATCTGCACGAATTTCTGTCCATGCACACGTACATGAGATAAGCCTACATGAGATGAGCCAGTAGCACTAATCCTGTTCTCCGTGTTTGTAGTGGATCTGTGAGCACAGTATGGCAGCTGAGTGCGTGTTCACAGCATTCATATAAGTTGCAAATACTTGTAACTATTGTGATCAATCAGTCCAACAGAAGTACTTTATAGGAAGGGAATTTTTAAAAGATAGTGACACCTTATTCTGAAAACCAAATACAATAAGAAAGCAGAGTCAGATATTTTTCCAATTCTAGGCATCATCATACTGACTAATTGCCAAGAAGAAGCTAGTTGATTCAGACAGCATCCTATATAACCCATATGGAATATATAATGATATATTACGTGAGGAGCATTCTGAAGATGGCAATAGGATATGTTGAAAAATGATCCATCTACCCTTTGGAACAAGAATTCTGAGGCGGTTTATTATATACATGACTATATAAGAGGAACTTAAAAAAATAGGTTTGACATCAGTTTCTGGTGCTTCACTAAAGAACTGTCTGTCTCCCTAACTACGTGCCTGAAAGAATAAAAATTTGGTTAATTTAAGGTGTTTCTGTGCTCCATAACTCAGATCTTAACGATTTAATGGAGCTCCAAGGAAAGATTAAAGTACTGGTTGACGGACTGACTTGCTCAGGCCAGCAATGACTGTGATGAAGTGGGTCTCTATTCCCATCTAACCTGAGCATTCTTCGTATTCTATATCCATAGCAGGGGTATGTTAAAGTTGGTTAGAAAAATTTGCTATTTTTCCACTCATAGATGCTATCAATTTAAGATTCATCACCAACTTAGTGATGTTTTCGTTTGTTTATTGGGGGTATTGCTACAGTGCATTTGCACCTAGTGTGAGATTCATCCTAATATCAGAACTGTTTACAATTATCCGAGGTATTTCTAGAATTGAAGAACCATGGTACTTCCTGCTTAGAACGAAGTTGAAAACTAATCATCTAGACTGTAGTACCTCCCTCTTCCTAAATTATATACAGAACTTTATCCCAAGACAGGAGCTTAGTGCATGGCTGGCATCCGTTCTATATTCAATATTGTGATTACTACCTAGCGCTAGGTGTATCTATGCAGAATTATAGTAATATCTGAACAGAAATCCTCTTTCCCTAAATATCTGTTCCCAGAACCTCTTCTACTATTTTTCCATATCTCCTTCACTTGAAGATCAAGTTTTAACCAGAAAGGCTGTGTTAAGAGGTAGGCAGAAGCAAAGATGTATTGCCATTTTACCAGTAAAGATACAGTCAATTTACTGTAGGATGATTATAGTTACTTTACAGGATTGATGTGAGAATTAAATGAATTCAAATAGCAGGTGAGCATTTGGCATTGACTTAGACATTTAGTAATCAAGCATTAAGTTGGAGCAACTATTGGTTTCCTCACACTCCACAGCTCCTCCAAAATTTCCTGTAAAAGTTCCTTCCATTTCCCTATGGAACCCACCATTTGTCTAAGAATTCTATATCACATAATTCTGGTCAGCAAGGGAGAAGAAAATGAGGCAGCAATGTCAGAACGCTCTTTTGTAGATGGATAAAGGAAAGAATGGGAATACCCAAGCACTCTCATACATTTTGTCTGTCCTGTTCCTGTGAAGGGCTGGTCTTCCATGGGCCATGGCAACATGAAGAACAAGACACACCTGTCACTGTTCATCAGAGCTCAGATTCCAGACCGTGATACTAAGTATGAGGAGCTCATAACATGAAACACAACTTAGTCCATGTTTGTGTGTGGTAGTGGGAGGGCGTGGGGGAAGATGGCCAAGGAAAGCTGTTCTGGGTAAGATATATTTTGGTGTTTATGTGTTTATTTATTTTTTAAATTTATTTATTTATTTATTTACTTTTGGCTGTGTTGGGTCTCCGTTGCTGCGCGCGGGCTTTCTCTAGTTGCGGTGAACGGGGGCTACTCTTCGTTGCGGTGCGCGGGCTTCTCATTGCGGTGGCTTCTTTTGTTGTGGAGCACAGTCTCTAGGCATGCGGGCTTCAGTAGTTGTGGCACATGGGCTCAGTAGTTGTGGCTCACGGGCTCTAGAGCGCAGGCTCAGTAGTTGTGGTGCACGGGGTTAGTTGCTCCGCGGCATGTGGGATCTTCCTGGACCAGGGATCGAACCTGCGTCCCCTGCATTGGCAGGCAGATTCTTAACCACTGCGCCACCAGGAGAGTCCATATATTGGGGTTTAAAAGAGAAGTTGAAACTGGATGATGAGGTGCAAACTATTCCATTCAGAGGAAACACCATGTGTAGTGACCTTTCTAGACGACCTTGGAGTTGCGGTCTGTTATGTGCATGAGACTGGAGAGTGAGCACAGGGTGGGAGGTGAGCTGGGGAGGTAGGCGGGGGCCATGCCATGCAAAGCCTTGCACACCAGGTCACTTGGCATAGCGCCTAGTGTACTGTAGATGCTCACAAATGTTCATCCACTGAGGAACGGACTACTTCTGGAAGCAAGAAATCTATCACGCATAGAGGGATGCACTGGCTGAAGAATCCCTTTTCAGTAACTGTCTTTGGGTCTGTCTGATTCTTCTCTCCCTGTTGCCCGTTTGCTCCACTTACTCTGGCTCTGGGCTCTGTTCCTGGTAACAATCAGCGCGATTCAAGCAGGTGATGAGTGTGGTAGAAATAACACAGTCTCTACAGCCAGGCCCACATTCAATCCAGGCTCGAAGGGAGGAAAAAAGAGAAAGAGAGTTTATGTGTTGTGATGGGGGAAGATGAAACAAAAAGTGGCACAATGTTGACAATTACTGAAGCGATGAGGATACACGGTTCTTTATATTATTCTCTACTTTTGTGAGTCCTTGAAAATTTCCATAATAAAAAGAGTTTAAAAAATCCTGGTCACATCATTTATAAGTAGTTTAATCTAGAGCAGGTTATTTAACTCTTCTGAATCTCAGTTCCTTGATTTATAAATGACGGGAGCACACATCTCACAGAATGGATGTAAAGATTAAATGAAAAGATGGAGGGAAAGAACTGGGCCCAGAGTGCTCTAAGACACCAGGGTCCCTAAGGCTCAGCATTTAAAGATCCAGATGCAAGGCCAATTTTCAGCCCGTTGGCCCTGCCCTGGGTCCTAGAACCTCTCTAACCTAAACGGACACATAAAACACCTGAAAATCTTGTTAAAGTACAGATTTTAATTCAGTTGATCTTGGGGAGGCCCAAGATACTGCGTTTCTAACAAGCTTCAAGGTGATACTGGAGCTGCTGGACCACAGATCACAATCTGTGAAGCCAGTCCTGACTTATGCTTTGTTTCTTTATTTCTATTTTATTTTTAATTGAAGTATAGTTGACTTACAGTGTTGTACTAATTCCTGCTGGACAGCAAAGTGACTCATTTATACACATATGTACATAGATTTTTATATTCTTTTCCATGATGGTTTATCCCAGGATATTGAAAATAGTTCCCTGTGCTATATAGTAGGACACTGTTGTTTATCCATTCTTTACATAATAGTTTGCATCTACTAACCCCAAACTCCCAATCCATCCCTCTCCCTCCCCTCCTCCCCCTTGGCAACCACAAGTCTGTTCTCTGTGCCTGTGAGTCTGTGAGGTATACATATATATGTATATATACATACATACAATGGAATATTTCTGAGACTAAGTTTCCAATTGGTACCCTCTTCTGATTGTTGTATTTCTGTCACATTCTTCTGCTCTGAGTCCCAGGCTAGATCATTCCCCAGAATTCGAATCCCTCCAGGACTGATGGTCCTGGATACATACTGAAAGATCCTGAATCTGAAATCTTGTTCATAAGTTTAGGAGTGGAAGTTATCTTTCTGACAACAGTGCCCCAGACTCTGGTTTCCTTCATGCATCCCTGCGGAATCTGTGCTTCTTCTTTTCTTTTGAATTGAAGTATGGTTAATTTACAATGTTGTGTTAGTTTCAGGTGTACAGCAAAGTGATTCAGTTATACATATTCTTCTTCAGATTCTTTTCCATGATAGGTTATCACAAGATATTGAATATACTTCCCTGTGCTCTACAGTAGCTAACTCCTTATTGTTTATTTTATATAGAGTAGTGTGTATACGTTAATCCCGAACTTCTAATTTATCCCTCTTTCCATCCCCTTTAGTAACCATAAGTTTGTCTTCTACATCTGTGACTCTATTTCTGTTTTGTAAATATGTTCATTTGTATCATTTTTTAGATTCCATGTATAAGTGGTACTATATAATATTTGTCTTTCTCTGTCTGACTTTCTTCGCTTAATATGATCATGTCTAGGTCCATCCATGTTGCTTCTAAATCCACTGTTGCTGTGTTTCCTCTCGTTGTCTTGTGACCCTACTGCTCCTTTCTTTCTTAGACTAAACTGGGCTTCCCTGGCGCAGCACTGATTTACAGACCTGCCCAGTGGAACATCTTCCAATTGCCTGTATCTGGATTTGTCCCTTAAGTGTTTCTCAACCCCAGTGGGCAGTTTCACATCCAGATCCTTTCCTATAATCCCCTCCCCACCAACACTTTCTGGCAACCTGTGCTTTCACCCCCACCTGTGGCAAGAGAACCATTTCAATATTGGAAGAGGAGGAAGATTCTTAACCCCGTCAAAGGTATACGTTCAGTAATGTGTTTATTCATGAGCAGATGCCTTATTTGAAAGCAGTCTTCAAGGTATGACTATGAAACTCATGTAAACCAGTTTATGCAGAACTCTAGAATAAGGCTTAGAATTACTTTTTTCTAGTCCAGCAATTATAATCACCCTTGTAACGTTCAGATGAGCTAGATGTATAAATTCTGAAAACTTGCTAGGAAAAGAGACCCATCAGCTCTGTTACTTGTATTAGATTATAAGATTATATTCTGGCAAAGTTAATGGAAAGAGCCGTCTCCTACATATATATATGTAGGAGCAATCACATATGCTATTAAACACAGGAACAATCACAAATGCTATTAAAACTCACGACAAAAATCAAACATTGAGAATAATGCACTCATGTTTAAATGTGACTCTTCCATTTGACAGGAGTAACCTTGACAAGCAGGTACCCATCAACGCTTTCTGAACTGATAGGGGTACTCCACATCTTTCCTGCAATGTTAAAAGACAGTTTGCAAAATTATCCACTCACAGTGAACTTGAAGGCAAGTTTCTCATCCAAATAAAAACAGTATCTCAAGGTTCACAGAAACTCGGCATTCGTGAATAGTTAAAGACGCTTTGCATTTAATTCACACCTGCACCTAGGATTTGTTCTGTGCATATTTTTCCTCTCCCATGAAGCTTCACTTTACTGTTAGAAAGAGTTTATTTCTTAGTTTATTTTCATTTTAGACCCGTAGGGCACACAGAATATCACACGATCTAGGATATAAGTGTGTTGGCAACTTACTGAGACGTCAACTTTATAGATTCGAGTAGTGATGGCTATTCATTGGGTTTTAGCTATTCAGTGTTCATTTCCTCAGATTCCTTTGGGGAAAAAAAATCCCAGTTTTACTCCGAGAGTGGGGGCTGCCTCTGATGCCATCCGTGGAAACACCTTTGGAGCCTGGCTGCTGTTGACTGTACTCCTGGTTGCATTTGGTTCCAGCTTGATCCAGCCACAGTGATGGGTCCAGAACAACTGAGGGATAAATGAGACTTCTGCTGGACCACGGGGAGAGAGGCAGGTGTGCTTTCCTTATGTAGGACAAGAGAGGATATACACTGAAACTGCTTAAGCCGTCTTGCCATCAGGGAGAAAGGGCAAATCTGACAATTCAACAAAGACAGTAAAAGTAGAAATGAGAGGGCGAGAGGGAGCTTGAGAGTTGCCTGACTTCCTGGCCTGGGGCAAGACCTAATGCTGATTTTATCGTTACCTGGATCAATAAATTCCCATTTTTGTTTAAGCCAGCTTGAGTTGGGTTTTCTGCCACATTGTCAAGAGGAATACTAATTAATGCAGTGTGTTAAGTGAGGCTAGAATGGGGAGACTGAGAACACACAAGAAATACAATGCTTTCCACAGTATAAAAAAACCCAGACAAAATCCTCAATTACCAGTGTGTAGAGAACATTGAAAAATAATATAATTATATTTGAATATTATTCCTTTTTTCCAATTTTATCTCTATGAGCCAAAGCTCTTTTCAATTACTTATTTAAAAGCAAGCTAATTTATTTGGTGTCATTTAGACATACACATATTAGTTATGAAAACAAATTGTGTGGAAGTCACATCAGTACAGACTACAAAAACACATTTCTGGAAGAAAATTACAACTTAAAAATGCCATTTCTTTTTCCTTTTGTGCCCACCATCACATTTGGGGTGGATGTCTTTTTTAACCATTTTAAAAATTGAAGTATGTTTAATTTACAATGCTGTGTTAGTTTCAGGTACACAGCAAAGTGATTCAGTTATACATATATATATCATTTTTCAAATTCTTTTCCGTTATAGGTTATTACAAGATACTGAGTAGAGTTCCCTGTGCTCTACAGTAAGTCCTTGTTGATAATCTATTTTATATATAGTAGTGTGCGTGTGTTAATCCCAAACTCCTAATTTATCCCTTCCCCACTCCCACTATCCCCTTTGGTAACCGCAAGTTTGTTTTCTATGTCTGTGAGTCTATATCTGTTTTGTAAATAAAAGATTATCATATTAAGTGAAGTAAGTCAGACAGAGAAAGACAAACGTCATATGATATATATGGAATCTAAAAAAAGGATACAAATGAACTTATTTACAAAAATGTCATTAAAGATTTTACACACAGTCAAGGGAAGAATTGGGCTAGGGTCAACTTTTCAAACACTGCCTCTCTCATAATTATTCTTTTTTTACTTTGTCATAACATATTACACCTGATAGCCAGTTACTACTTATCAAGATGTTTTACATATATTATATAGCTTAAGACTTATCTTTTAAAAATAGGAGACAGATATTACATACACTCTACATCAAATTCCACATCGCCCCCCCCCCATCTACCCAAGCACAATTTCCCAAATTCTGTAACTGCAGACAATGATATTCAGGGGTTATGGAGTTCAATAGAACCATATTTTAGCAAAATGTGTATACAAACAAAATATTAGATGTGGAATAAAATACCTTACAGGTTAAGACCATTACTTAGTGTAAATAATGTGCCACATTTTTTAGATCCCTAATATAGATAGAAAGAAGCAGTTTAAAATGATGGAGTTGTATCTGATATTAGTATAACTCTGCTATGGTACTGTCATGAATTTGGAACTGAACTACGAAGCCTAGTTCAAGATAACGTGATGATTTCAGGTGGGCTTTATCTGGATGGTCAAATCCTTAGATGATGGAAAAAGGAAAAGCTCAGACTTTGGTCAGAAAGATCTAAGAATCTGGTCACACCCACATACTGCTGTGTGACCTTGAGCGAGTTAATTCTCTAAGCCTCTATCTCCTCATGGTAATAACGGGATAATCATATAGCTAACTGTAGAGTCATTGCTGTGATTACATAAGACACACCATATATGCATGCTTCTTATGTGCCTGAGTATAGGGACCCCCTTGTCTGGACTGAGGCACCCGTGCCTCCCCGCACTGGTGTTGGTGTGGATGGTTCTCAGTTACGTAACTCTCTGGGAATTGCCCGCAGCCAGGGAGCTGTCTCTTTCTGAGGGGTTCCTACATCCAATGCTTGATCAAGGAGAGAGCATACAGTCAAGGCACTCCTGTGTCATTGTTCAGGACAATTTCTGAAAGCCCAGGTCCAGATCTGTCTATGGGAGCAAAAGAGACCTCTCCTATGACGACGCTGAACCCAACTTCTTCTGTCTCATCCTGCTTTGCTCATTCTCTTAGAGGTGTTGGTCACAAGACCATTTCCCAGTAAACTTCCTACACATGACTCTCCACCTTAGAGTCTGTTTCTGGGGAAAGCTGATCCAAGACACTATTACGCAGAAAAGGCTCTAACAGTATTAGCTTTGAAGATGTTGATGACCATGAAGCTGAAGGGAGTGTAGAAACACGAACTTCACTGCTTCGTTTTGATAAAGTCACCCACTAAACATGTATAGAAACATGTATAGAAACTGTTTCCTTAAATTATATTCCCTAAAAGTGTAGGAGAAGTTTCATATTAAAAGTAGAACTGCTGACAATTATGACTAACAATCAGCTTAATTAGAAGATTGTACCTAAATTGACACTTCCATTTTCAACTCAGCAATTATTTGTGTAGCCATTTCTATTTTGCAGCTTTTATCACATTGAGTAAGTGTTGATCAATAATTAAAAAAAAAAAAATTCCCTTAAACAACAGTTTCCTCCAAAGGCCCTTTACACTCAAATATCCCATGATTCTGTAATTCTGATGGTAGAAATATCTGACTAATACATTCTCTGGGAAATAAGGTCATTTAAAGACCAAAATTGCCCTTGAAAACAACACTTCATAAATTATGCAGAGCAGTGGTAGTGTGAAACATATAATTCAAGTGGCAACATGCACACTGCAAATGAAGAGGGTGTCAGGAGACAGAGTCCCAGGTTGTGTCTTAACAGGACCATAGGAGCAAGGATACGGGGTGTGACCTTGCCTTGGATGTTGGAATAACATCATACAAATTGTAGCACAGGAAAGGACATTGAAGGTACACATGTCAAATCTTTTCATTGATAAACTGAGAGTCAGTAAAACTAAATTACCTGGTCACGGTTAGACAATCAGTAAGAGACAGAGCCCGTCCTCAAAACCAGGTCTTTCCAACCCTCCTCACCATTTCACCTTGACTCCACCCATATGTTCTGGTTCTCAGACCTTTGGTCAACCCAAGAAAATCCTTCCCCCTCCTTCTCTGAATTCCCATCAATTGCTCTATGCTTTCTGCCAGAGCCCAGGCAAGTCCTCTTTTCTCTAACATCCCTTTATAAAATTCCCATCTGGGAGTTTCTCCAACATATACATTTTTCCCATTCTAGCTGAAATAACTTAAGCTATTATTAAATAATACATGATACCATAATATTCTTATGCATGTGCTTTTAATAAGTCCATTTGCATTCTATATGATTCCTAACAATGGTAACAAAGTTATAGACAAATGTAGTGAATTTAAGGATTTACAGATCATTTACAGATTTATTAGTATAGTCTTTAGAGCAAAGAATAAAGGAAAATAGTTTGCCTGGTTCACAAAGCACTATTTCAGTTTAATTGTGAGCCCTCACTAGTCACAACCAATATGATAGAAGATTTTGGAGATGCTTTTTCTAAGCATTTTATAAATTTTGATAAGTAACACCCTAAACTGAAGATTAAAATAGTTCTCAGGACTTCCCTGGTGGTCCAATGGTTAAGACTCCCCCTTCCAATGCAGGGGGTGCGGGTTCGATGCTTGATCAGGGAAGCTGAGATCCCATGTGCCTCGGGGCAAAAAAACAAAACATGAAACAGAAGCAATATTGTAACAAATTCAATAAAGACTTTAAAAAAGTTCCACATCAAAAAAAAAATGTTTAAAAATAAAATAAAATAGTTCTCAAAGACCCTTGCTAGGGACTATTAAAAAGCAGTGAGAAAATGAATTTGGAGGAGGCTGAATATTAATTTTTTAATAATTATTTTTAGGACATGCTGATAAAAATGGTCTTAACTGGTTTTGGGGATGAGACTTTGAAGTCAGAAACAGGATAATCATTATCAGCAGAAATTGAATCAAATGTTCTTCAACAATGAGTGGGTTTCCAACAGAAGTGAAGAATACAACACATTTTAAGTTAATCCATAAAATATCTTCACATATATTATTTATCAACACTGAAGACATCCTTTAAGACACGAACATAACTTAGCCTGGTGGCAGTTGGGAAGGCAGATGTTTCTTAATGGGCTGACACTCAGCGCAATCATTACCTGTTCAGTGGATTACATGTGACACATGTCCCACCCCTGTCTGGTCCTTTTGAATTACTCATAAACTAGCTTTTTTGAGTGTTTCATATGCGTCCAACTTTATTTTGCAATTAAAAAAACATATGCATGCTGCAAATGAGAAGTACATTTTATATTTCCAAATAATCCTGGGCAAAAAACCCACTCATTGTCTTTTTCTAATCATTTCATTCCATAATTTTTGCCAATTTTCCTACACTGGTTTGCTCTGGGAGAGACAAAAGGCAGAGAAGCAGAATCTATCCCTGTGTTTATTTCTTGACATTGACTTATAAACTGCCCAGGGTATGTCCTCCCTTTCTTATTTAGAAGGTTCCTTAAGGTGCACTATTTATAAAAACATGTGGAGGGGACTTTCCTGGTGGTGCAGTGGTTAAGAATCTGCCTGCCAAGGCAGGGGACACAGGTTGGAGCCCTGGTCCGGGAAGATCCCACATGCCGTGGAGCAACTAAGCCCGTGCGCCACAACTACTGAGCCTGCGCTCTAGAGCCCACGAGCCACAACTACTGAGCCTGCATGCCACAACTACTGAAGCCCGCGTGCCACAACTACTGAAGCCCGCGTGCCTAGAGCCCGTGCTCCGCAACAAGAGAAGCCACCGCAATGAGAAGCCTGCGCACCCCAATGAAGAGGAGCCCCCGCTCACCGCAACTAGAGAAAGCCCGTGGGCAGCAACGAAGACCCAACGCAGCCAAAAATAAATAAATAAATTTATAAAAACAAAAATAACCCCAAACATGTGGAGAAATAAACCTTTTAGTCAATTTTTTTGAAACCAGGTTTTTGCATGTTGCTATATCCCTGTGACTTGGTAACTATCAGCATATTTGTACTGTGTTAAGGCTGAATCAATCAGAAACCAAAAAAAAAAAAAAAAAAAAAATCATTACCAGTCAAATAATTCCAGTCTGTGGTGGGAGGGAATTAATTAAACTTGGTTAAAATCAATCAGGTTCAGTCCTTTGAGTTAATTATTCAGTTAATCCTGTCAAAGTAGTCAATCTGGTAAACTACTGTTTCATAGGGAGAGTTTAACGGGTATAGCTTAAAAATGCTAATATTTGTTTTCATTAATTTTATGACTGCCCCACACCAGGCTCTGGCTTAGCTTTTTTTTTTTTTTTTTTTTTTTTAAAGATTTTATTTTTTTTTTTATTGATTGATTGATTGATTGATTGATTGCTATGTTGGGTCTTCGTTTCTGTGCGAGGACTTTCTCCAGTTGTGGCAAGCAGGGGCCACTCTTCATCGCGGTGCGCGGGCCTCTCACTGTCGCGGCCTCTCTTGTTGCGGGGCACAGGCTCCAGACGCGCAGGCTCAGTAGTTGTGGCTCACGGGCCTAGTTGCTCCGCGGCATGTGGGATCCTCCCAGACCAGGGCTCGAACCCGTGTCCCCTGCATTGGCAGGCAGATTCTCAACCACTGCGCCACCAGGGAAGCCCTGGCTTAGCTTTTTAACTACACAATCTTATAAAATCCCCTCAAAAGTATTGCAAATTAGACGGTGACATTCCCATTTCACCAACGAGTAAACTGAGACTTAGAAAGGAAGAGAAGCTTGCCCAGTGACGGACAGAGAGGAAATGGCTGAGCTGTGGTTGAAGCCTTCGGCTGTCGGGCTCCAAAGTTTTTGCCATTTTCTTTTTAACCTTTTGCATGCTTTTATATGTAATGTGCAAGGATTAGAACAAGAGTATAAAAGTGAAGCGCCCTGGCAGGGGCGCCGCTCCCGCCACCCGGTGCCACCGTCACAGCCCTTCCCTAGTCTCGCTGAGGAAGGCTGAAGATGAAAATATACATATATTTAATCTCCAGGGAACTGTGATATGTGCCCCCGACTCAAAACACAGCCCATCACGAAAGGGGCTGGGAGCACTGAGCCTTCCAGTGTAAATCTTCCCACTTAGTCAAAGGCTTAGCCCATCTCTTCTCTAAGCCCAAGCCTAAGCCCTAAGCCCTTTGAGCAATCCTGTAGCCCAAGTAACTCTTAGGTCCTATACTCTGAAGCAGTGCATTGTTTCTAGATTCATCTCCTTTCTACACCTTCAAGGATTTTAAGAATCTCTCAGGAGCTTGCAGAAGAATCTTGGGGAACTACGACCAGGTATGTTATGAAACAAAATTCAAGGATGCCCCCAGTCCTCAAGCATGGTAAAAAAAGTAAGAAGAAGTAAAAAGTAAGAAGGGAAGCAAAATGAAGCTTCCCTTCATTTTGGGGCTGGGAAAGCAACGTGGTTCTGTTTTTATACTTAATACTTATGCTGGTCATTCCTGAAACAGCAAATGTGGCTTGCTGACAGTTTTCTGTCTGAACACCACTGACTGTGCCTTGGAATGACTAGTGCCTACGAGTCAGTCGTGCAAATCACGGGCTCTGTTTGTCTTTTGTTGATGGGTTTAGGTGTTTATGCATGTCAGGGTTCCCACAGTCCGTTGCTAAAACAAATTGTTATACTCTGATTAATGATTTCCCCATTCCTCTTTACTATCAAATCCAATAACAAGTACAGCAAAACAGGAACCAAATATATGCTGCTCATTTGAGTCTACAAGTAGAAGCAAATACCCACTGGTGGAAGCATGCTTTGCTCAGAGCTTACTCATTAAAAGAAAGGCTAGATGTGTAAAACTCAGATTAATTATCCCCAAATGACTGGCTGAGGTTGAATAAAATACAGGCTCATTAATATTCAACCATGCTGCTTAGAGAAGAGAGGATGGGAAAGAAAGATTAGATGAGAAGCCTCTTTTCAGTATTTGAGTTGAGTTTTTCAAGGATGAATTTGTCCTGTACTCCAAACCAAATTCTGCTGATAGGCTATGCGTGAACAAGCAGACTCTAGTGACAGAGTCCTTGGGTTCAAATTCTAGTTTATGAGCTGTGTAACTTGGGCAAATTACTTAACGTCTCTGTGCCTCAGTTTCTTTATCCGTAAAATAAAGATAGTGACGGTGACAACCTACAAAATGGGAGAAAATATTTGCAAATGATGCAACCGACAAGGGTTTAATTTCCAAAATTTACAAGCAGCTCATGCAACTCAAACAGCTCCTGCAACAACAAAAAAGCAAACAACTCAATCGAAAAATGGGCAGAAGACCTAAATAGACATTTCTCCAAAGAAGAAATACAGATGACCAATAGGCACATGAAAAGATGCTCAATATCGCTAATTATTAGAGAAATGCAAATCAAAACTACAATGTGGTACCACCTCATGCCAGTCAGAATGGACGTCATTAAAAAGTCTACAAATAACAAATATTGGTGAGGGTGTGGTGAAAAGGGAACCCTCCTGCACTGTTGGTGGGAATGTACATTGGTGCAGCCACTGTGGAAGACAGTATGGAGGGTCCTTAAAAAACTAAAAATAGAACTACCATACGACCCAGCAATCCCACTACTGGGCATGTACCCTGAGAAAACCATAATTCAAAAAGAGTCATGTACCAAAATGTTCATTGCAGCTCTATTTACAATAGCCAGGACATGGAAGCAACCTAAGTATCCATCAACAGATGAATGAAGAAAGAAGATGTGGCACATACATACAATGGAATATTACTCAGTCATAAAAAGGAACGAAACTGAGTTATTTGTAGTGAGGTGGATGGACCTAGAGACTGTCATACAGAGTGAAGTAAGTCAGAAAGAGAAAAACAAATACCGTATGCTAACACATATATATGGAATCTAAAAAAAAAAAAAATGGTCATGAAGAACCTAGGGGCAAGATGGGAATAAAGATGCAGACCTACTAGAGAATGGACTTGAGGATACGGGGAGGGGGAAGGGTAAGCTGGGACAAAGTGAGAGAGTGGCATGGACATATATACACTACCAAACGTAAAATAGATAGCTAGTGGGAAGCAGCTGCATAGCACAGGGAGATCAGCTCTGTGCTTTGTGACCACCTAGAGGGGTGGGATAGGGAGGGTGGAAGGGAGGGAGGGAGAGGCAAGAGGGAGGAGATATGGGGATATATGTATATGTATAACTGATTCACTTTGTTATAAAGCAGAAACTAACACACCATTGTAAAGCAATTATATTCCAATAAAGATGTTAAAAAAAAAGAATATATATATATATATATATATAAAACCGAATCACTTTGCTGTATAGCAGTAATTAACACAACATTGTAAATCAACAAGAGTTCAATTTAAAAAAAAGATAATGACACTGCCTAGGGTTGTTTTGATGATGAAATGACTTAAAACTTGTGTACAGTACTTCGTGTCTAAAGCAGAGCTCTTTGTGAATTACAGCAGCACTGACCTAGGGAACTGTCCTACCCCATGGGGCAGAGGGCTTGCAGTCTTATTCCTTCTTGATAGTTTCAGCTATACTGAGTAGTGTTTTTATTTCCAGAGTGTTTTATTTATTTATATTTTTGTTAGGAAAAGGTTTTTGTTGTTACTGCTGTTCTTTTGAGAGCTGAAAAGCATCGTTTTAGATCAAATAAAAAGCTGCAGTGGAAGTATTTTGAAAAGCATTCAGTGATAAATAAGTAACAAAGGGGAAAATGTGCTCATGCCTTCTAGCAAATAATTACTTTTACTAAGATAACAATAAGAAAGGTTATACCACCTGTTCTCCTAACCAATAGATAGTTCTTAAGCCACTACTGGGTTGTTATCTTCAAACAAACCATTTCTAGAAAAGAATGATTCTATCCACCTTAAGAAAAGATAAAAATGCTGCTTATCTTCATTCCCCATTTTCCAACGAATAACTTGTGATTTCCAAAAAAATCAATTTGATTTCAGTGCTGCTGTCTCCTTGCTAAGGCTGATAGCGCTACAGACAGCGTAGGGGTGGGTGCCTGGGATAGTTGTCTAGAACCCATTTTGCACTCTTTGAATATTCTCTTCATTTACGTGACGATAGTTGAAGATACCAGATAAGAGACAGACGAGGTGGTGGGTGAGAACTGGGACGTAACACAAAGGATGGGCGATAGTCATTAATTATGACTGATGTCTACATATGGCCAATGTATCATGTTAGCTTTACACCTAAACATGAATGTGCATTTATCATAATTTCAGGGACAGTTTCCTCTTATTTGGGTCTGAAGCTCATATGGTTAATATAAACCTACGGCACAAATCTTGGCCTGTTTGGGCTCCTAGAACAGAATACAATACACTGGTTGGCTTATGAACAACAGATGCACTTTTCCCAGTTCTGGAGGCAGAGAAGTCCAAGATCAAGGTGCCAGTGCCTAGCTCCTGGTTTATAGATGGCCGTCTTCTCCCTGCGTCCTCACATGGTGGATGGGTCAAGGGAAATCTCTGAGGTCTCTTTCGGAAGGGCACTAATTCCATTCATGAGGTCTCCACCTCCACTCCCCAAAACCTCACCCCCCAATACCATTATATTGAGCATTAGGATTTAACTTATGAATTTAGAGGGGACACAAACATGTGGTCTATTGAAACCTACAAAATTTAAAAATCACCTAGTGTAACAAAAAGTATGAAGCTCTCTGGGCTTTCAGATTCCTGAGATGAATGACCGTCACGTCTTTGAGTTGAACACTCCCTAGAAGATATTCTATATGATCAGTCCCTGCACCAGGTGAAACTTTTCTGTACTGAGCAGTCTCGTTGAAAGGCCCTGCTTTTATGTCCCACAGTGGAGGGCAAAGTACAGAGTCAGCACTATTTTGATTTTTAAATGCTGGGACATATCCAAGACGATGCCATAAGTCTGAGACCTTCTTGTCATTGCTTATCTTCTAGGCCTTATTTATTCGCTAGGCATTTATTTATTATAGGAGAATATGTATATACTTTCTTTCCACGCCCCTCCTACCTTTCGCCAACCCACATCCCTTTTGGGAGCCTAAGAAATTTATCGTAGATATTTTTCAGCTGCTGCTTGTAGAAAAACAGAAAATTACACTGCGCAGAAACTAATTTCTTAACAACCTATACAATGTAGCAACTGCACTGGGATTTTATCTGTGTGACTATCCAAAGACAGGACCTTCTACTCTTGCATTTATGGCAACATTATTGTCTACACCCTACAGCTTTAGCTGTGCCAAGCAATAACTCAGGGCTTCAGGAACATTGAGGTAACTAACACTTGAAAATTCCTTCAGAGGTGTAATTGCAGTCCTCCCCTTTGCAGCCCTGCGTGATCCCTAATAGAAGATTACAGGGAATGGCTCCTCTCTTCTCTTCAAATGGCAACACTTTCCTATCAGTGGAGCTGGCAGGTGTCACAGAGAAAGTTTTCTGGGAAAGAAACCTTTGGAAGCATGGTTTATAAGGATAGCATGGAAGGAGAGATGGACTTTAAAAGTTCTTGCTTTTGTTTCTTACTGATGTATTTGGGTTTCTGAGCCTTAGTCTTTTTATTAAATAAAATAGTGTCAACAATTGTCTGTTTATTTCATAGGACTGTGGAGAGAATCACAAGAAATCAAGCCTGTAAGCCATAAAGTATACTACAAATATAAGAGATGGTAATTTTTTTTCTATCTCTTTTCCATTTTTTTTTTTCTTTTCAGTAATAGAGAGGCTTTCTCACAAGGCTCTGGGGCATCTTTGCTGTTGAAAAGATAAAGGTAAGTGAATGAATGATCCTTATGCACCTGGAGGCCAGCCAGGCTGGGATGATTAAATAAGGCACCCAGGGCTCCTGGCGGAGAACGTGGGCTTCTCCTGGAGAGATGGGGCTGATGTCTCCGTTCAGGAAAGGGGACGGGCCAGGAATAGACAGGAGGTACAGGGTCATTCATGTTGTTCAATCTGGGGTCTTTTCTTGGATACAATTCAAGCTTCCCCAAACTATTCCCCACCCCAAATCAGAGAGGTAAAGTAGAGATATTGCCCAGATGAGAAAGGGTCAAAGCACAGAGAAGCCACACAAAGGGTGAAGCTCTTCACAAAGACTTTATCAACTGCAGTGGGCATTTTCAACTGCATGCGGAAGACGGAATCATCTGAAATCTGCAAATACACATCTATACAATAGCGGGAATGGTAAAAATGCAGTTGTCAGGGACTCTGTGTTTAACGTTAGACTTTTCGGAGACCAATGGTTCTCTGCTACTGATAGTAAGAATCCTGGTGCATGTTTACATTGAACGTACAGGGAGCTTCAATGGCTCTTGATCCTTAGTGGGGTTTAGTGACTCATTATAAAGTCCTGAGTTGATGAGAGATAGAGAGAAATACGTGCATAATTTGCACTCCAATTGACGGATGGAGATGCCAGACTCATTGTAGAAGCGAGCAACACCGATTACAGAATGGGGTCTTACCAAAGGTTAGCACTGCCTGCTTCTGCTACAAGTTACATAGCCTTTGTGGAAAGCAATTTCTTGACCAAACCATATTCAGAGTGCAACGGGGTTTTATCTGCGCTACTCTCCAAAGACAGGACTTCTACTCAAATTTGGGGCAATGTCACTGTCTACACTCCACGGCTACTATCGTGCCAAGGTGCATCAGCAGGGCAGACACTCTGAGTTATCTGTGCAAGGGTGGCCACATCTTGGTTACTCAGAGCTCACAACTGGCTATAGTACGGAGACATGCTACAAACATCTTTACTAAGTAGTAGCGCATATGTTTTCGCTATCTGGCTCAGGTGAGAAGTGAAACCCATAGCCTTAGCATCAAAAGCAGGAATTTATAACCAGTTGTGCTAACTGGTATACACTTCTAAAACTTAGCTAAGGAGATACGTCATCAACTGTAAGTGTCACAAGTTTCTGTCTTCTGGAGTACTTATATTAAGCCTAACTTTAACATAATTCTTTTATCTATTTGCTGGTTTAAATAATTTTTCACTTGAAAGAATCACATATTGTTACTATTTGGCTTTCTTAGGATATAATCAAGCCTGTTTTGTCCACTTATTTCATAACTTTAAACACACACACACACAGACCCACACACCTATATACTCATTGTATCATGGCAGGACTAAAATAAGATATTTCAGGGATCTACCTAAAGCAGGAAGTTTTTAAAACCACATCCTTTCTGGGCACTTCCTTTTATCAAATAATCCAATTCCCTTTTCAGTTCTATTGGATGGTTTCTTTCCATTGATTCTTCAGTGTGTATCTCATTTCTGAGCCACTGGCTCTCCTCTAGCTTTTTCAACTTAATATATCCAACTGAGGAATTTTATTATTGGGCAAAAATAATATTTCTCCACCTCTTTTATTTGGTACTTCTAGGTTAACTGACAGGATACTTTATGAACATGAACCTGGCAAGAAGAATGAGGGACTCCAAAAACTTTGTCAGAGCATAGACACTCTGAAAATTAGGTTAAGAGAAAAACAATGAAACCTACAGGGTCTTAGCAACTACACAGCCAACAACTTGGATTTCTTCCAAGTTTCTGTTTGAAAGATTTCATTTAAAAACTCTACCTGTTATGACTAGAAAAGGAGAGATTCTTCACTTTCATCTTTAAATTCCATATCATTCTCAAAGTACCTGCCCCATCCAGTGCAATGTGGAAAAGTCTGTGAATCCAGATATCCAGGTGGTTTTCCAGGGAAGAAGAGGGGTCAGAGAATTTACTTTCAATATTACAGAGAACTTAATAAAAATTGCTCATTTTTTTTTTTTTCCAAACTGAGGATGGACAGACTGATTAAACTGCCTCAGCTATAGTACATTAACTGAAGGTAGGTATTCACTTTCCCTCACGGTCGTTAGAAACTCTGACTGCTATTTTATGTGTCTGTAGGTTTAACATAAAGAGGAGAAAAATGAATTTCTACTTTATAAGATTTTTTTGCTTCATAGGACCATTTCTCAACATAGCATATCTATTCAGAAATGCATGATTCAAGACTTCTTCACTGATAGAAAACCTGGAAAATGATGAAAAATGATGAATCCCTGCAGGTCTGGTCATTTAGCCTTACTTCGAAATTCCTGTAATGATACACATTGAAAACATGTTCCAGGAGTCTCTCGGTTTGCTTCACAACCACACCAGGTATATTCTTTTTTTTTTTTTTTTTTAATATTTATTTATTTATTTGGTTGCACCAGGTCTTAGCTGCAGCAGGTGGGCTCCTTAGTTGCAGCAGGTGGGCTCCTTAGTTGCATCACCAGGGCTCCTTTAGTTGCGGCTCACTGGCTCCTTAGTTGTGGCATGCAAACTCTTAGTTGTGGCATGCATGTGGGATCTAGTTCCCGGACCAGGGATTGAACCCAGGCCCCCTGCATTGGGAGCACAGAGTGTTATCCACTGCGCCACCAGGGAATTCCCAACACCAGGTATATTCTTAACATAATATATTAATACCTCTCTTTTTTATCCTTACGTAAACAGCCTAGAGTTCAATATTCTCCTACTGTAACTACCCATCAATAAAAACATATTACTTCTTAAAAATTCCATGAAAAGAGAGAAGAGTAATAGGATATGAATCAATAAGCTAACTATTTCACCCCATGCTACTGGACTCTCTCACTACTTCTATCTTCTACCTGTATTAATAATCTATTCAGTTCAAACCACAACACACACTCTCCTGTATTTTATTTACTTACTGTCCCTGATTAGTTCCTTGGCTGAAATGTGTTTTGATTTCTGTCCTTCTTTCCAACTGTTCCATCACAAACTGTACATTTTTGCCCTTCCCCGTCATAAACACCTTATGTTAATCTATATGAGGTACTTAATTTTTTCTCTCTCGGGTCAATAATATTTATTCATTCTTAAAAGAAGTCACACAAAAAGTAACTTCCTATTTGTAGGTCACAAGTTTCCCCAAATTTCCCCTTGGAAGTTATAATTTCTTAATTTTTGTGCCAATTTTCTGACTCTGCCTATACATTAGCCTTGTGAACATACACACAGCAGCTGACAAAGCAGGATTCTGCAAAGTGTGAAGAATCCTAAAATAATAAGAATGACACTACCCCCAAACACTTTGCTCCCACTGAAACATTTGAGACACAGCCACGAAAAAAAAATCCACCTCTAAATTTAGAATACATCGTCAAGAGGAAGATATTCTTTCACAGGGATCTGAAAAAAGGCCAGAGATGAATCCCAGAAGCTGGCAGCAGGCAGAATGGAACTGTTACCACATCAAAAATGCTGTAATTTTATGAAAAAGTTTTCAAGTGGTTTTCACAATGATAAAGCAAGACCTGAGAGGTGAATGAAGCATCCAGACACAAAGTGAGGTGTCAAATATATGCAGATGCGAAATCAGAAAAGCCTGGTGAGAACAGTCAGTCAACTACTCACACGGTAGAAGAGGGGGATTTTGCACAGTTGGAGCTTACAACCTTAGAACCAGTGTGTCCAGGGGTGAGTTAGCAGATGTTAAACATGGCACAGATGCTGAAATTGGATTCATTAGGAATTAAGGAAAACCAGTAAGTGTCCCCTCAAAAATCTATATAGAGGAACAGAAAAGTACAAGAAAAGTAGGTTAGATAATGAATAAGTACCAGTTATAAGCATCTAATTAGGTAGCTCTGATCATTTTATCAGTAGATACGGGTTTTGGCAAACCCAAAGGTGATCAGCCAAGAAGAATGAAGATGATTCCAAGTGTTTGCAACAGCTTTTTTTTTTTTTAATTGAAGTTAATTTACAATGTTGTGTTAGTTTCAGGTGTACAGCAAAGTGATTCAGTTATATATATATATATATATATATATATATATATATATATACCCACATTTATATGTGTGTGTGTGCATATATATATGTGTATATATATATATATATATATATATTCTTTTTCAGATTCTTTTCCCTTATAGGTTATTACAAAATGTTGACTAGAGTTCCCTGTGCTATACAGTTGGTCCTTGTTGGTTATCTATTTTATATATATGTCACCTACAAATTGGCATTTGCCATCTACCTCTACAGGGATCAAATTATGAGCTGCTGCAGCTGCTGACCTTCAACAACCCATGAAAGGAGCGCAGGGTGGAGACCAGGAATGAGACACTCTGTGCTCTAGGAGAAACTGGCAGGGCAGGCCGTCAGATAGTTAGATGTTTTCAGGAGACGATTTTATGAGCCCAGAGCCCCATCCACCATGTGGGGACACAGGGAGAAGACAGCCAGACGGCCATCAGTAAACTAGGAAGTGGGCTTTCACCAGACAGAATGTGCCAGTGCCTTGATCTTGGACTTCCCAGCTTCCAGAAATTATGAGAAATAAATGTTTAACCAGCCATATCTAGAAAAGCATTAAAATCCTTCATGGTGACGTCTGCTCCTCGTGACTAGCAGTAACCCTCACAATACCTTCTGCAAAGAATATGTGCTTGATTGCATGTACTCCCCCTTCACCAAAATCACATCTATACAGACCTTCCCCTCTACCTCGCTGGAGCAGTTACTCAGAGCTGTCTGAAATGCTGTCTCACGGGCTATAGTCCTCATTTTGCCCCAAATAAAACTTAACTCACAACGTGTATAAATCCCAACCCCCTAATTTGCAGCAGCTTTTGTACCCAGGTCATTATTAGCATGTAACTATCAAACTCGGAAAATACTCTGTAGGCAAAGCAGCCTTCATGGCACCACTAAAGTTCCAGCTTTGGGAAGAGCTCTGAGTGACAAAACCAGGAGGCCTCCCACCAAATACCCGTTCCGTTCACACACCAACATCTTAAATCTCTTCACTGCTTTTATGCTCAGGTCAAGTCTCACCCACCTCAAAATAAAAGTAAAATCCTTCTCTGAAATCGTGTGCCTTTAATTCCTGCCCTAGTGCTTTTTCCTTTCAGAGTTAAACTTTTCAACAATTCATGTAAGCCCAGCTCCTTTTTAACACTAAGAGTCTCCCTGACTCCAATCAACAGCACTCAACCAGCTCCAAATCATGATATTTACTTCCATTTCTTTCCCTGTTGACCATGGTTATTCAGTCCCTTAAAAGTTATTACACCCTACTTACTCTTGCTCCAAATATAACTTTCTGATTCAAGCTGTTCTCATCAGGAAACCCCCATTTCATCCTTTTCCATCATCTTTAGGGAAACAGCCTTCTTTGATTTCCTGTCTCTGGTTCCTGACCTATTCCACTCCGTTATTCACACATGGCTGCCAAAATAATTTTCCCCAACATTTTCCATTTCATCCCTTTAATCAGATATCACATTGGTGATTTCTCTGGTTAAACCTGGCAAAAGGAATACATGTGTTTATTCCATTACTTCCTGAAACTCCAGGACAGTACAGACAGTTCAAAAAATACAACCAGCAAGGACAATGAAAACAGGAAGGAAAAAAGAGCAGAGGAGGGATGTCTACCAGGGCGGGGAAACTGGGCAGCAGAAGCAGGAGTGGCATCTGACTTAACAGAGCATTGACTACATAGGAGCACCTAGGGATTGTAGGGGACAAAGACCAGTCCAGACCCCAGAGAGTCTGCATTAAGTTAACCACCAGGAAGAAGAAAAAGCAGAGAGGGGTGGTTGAACTGAAAACAAGAGGACTGTCTTAGCCTGTTCGGCCAGCTATAATTAAAATACCATAGAAAAGGTGGTTGAAACATTTATTTCTCACAATTTCTGGAAGCTGGGAAGTCCAAAATCAAGGCATCAGCAGATTCGGTGTCTGGTGAGAGCCCACTTCCTAGTTTATAGATGGCCGTCTTCTCCCTGGGTCCCCACACGGTGGAAGGGGCAAGCGAGATCTCTGGGGTCTCTTTTACAAGGGCACTAATCCCATTCATGAGGGCTCCACCCTCACGACCTAATCACCCCCCAAAGGCCTCACCTCCTAATACCCTCACCGTGGGGGTTAAGATTTCAAAAGGTGAGTTTGTGGGGGACACAAACATTCTGTCCATAGCAAAGACTTATTAAAAATCTACATAAGGAATTCCCTTAGGTCTCTTGGTTACCAGCTAAGCCCAGTGACAAGGTGAATAGATATGCAGTCAAAAAGACAGCAGAGATCCACTATAGGAAACTCACTTTAAAAATAAATATGTACCCTTGGAAGTTTTAAAATATATTATAGTCCATTGGAGCAGAATGGAATCTTCATTTTCACCTACCCCAACACTTCTGTACATGGATGAGGAAATTTATGTCTGTTTCTGGAAGTGCCTTGCTCAAATCCACTGTCTAATCATTGACGAAACATGGGTCTCAGCTCCCAATCCAGGGCTCTGAAGCAGCTCTGCAGCTATCAACTTCAAGACTGTAACATGAGAAAATTGTCCAAATGGGAATGTTATTCTGGTGTTAAAAAGGAGAGTAGAGGGTAGGAATGAATGAGTGCTTTTCCTGTAGCAACTATAGGAGGATGACATTTTTAAAGGACTGACTTTAGGACTTTAGATAGACACTTCTAGAGTTTAGAATAGCATTTCATCAGCTTACTTTAGCAAGAAAGGATATCAGTTCTCTCTGATGTGATTTAATATGTGGGAAGAAATCGTTTGCTTTATTTTACCTCCTGAGCTAAAATCACTCCTAGTATTGATGCTTGCCAACCCCCCTACCACAACTACTACTGCATTCCCATCACCTTCCAGATCTTATTAGGTCTCAGGTGCTTGTTCCTACTGTAAAATAACTCTGATTTATGAGTCATTCTCTAATAATTTGGCTAGTATGAATCAGCTTGCCAGAGATTGATTATATCTTCATGAATTCATGGAATTGAATGCCTTACTCTGTAAACCTGAGTAACAGACAGCTGAACCAAATAGCAACTGCAGATCTGCCCTGAAATAAAGAAAAAATCTCCCACGCTGACCTTCTCTCAATACCTACTGCATCAACCCCGTGCTTTTGGAGCAGGTCCGGTCTCCTCTCTCACTATTTCCCAACAAGCCCCCTCTGAACAGCTAGACCCATTCATTTCCTGCCCAAATCTTGCTTATTTTACTGTTTTCATAACTTGCTAAAGTTACCCCACAATACTTTGGAGGCTAAGTTCAAATTCCTTTTATTCAAGTAGCAGAGTCTGCTAATCTTGATCACTTATTTATAGAGCCTCCTTCCAGAGTTGGAAGCCTGGGGTCTAAATCCCAGCTCTACCACTTACCGATTTGGACAAGTCACTTTCACTCTCTGAGCTCAGTTTTCTCATCCATAAAATGGGAACAATCCTCAATACTTCAGGGGGTGTTGTAAAGATTAATGAGATAATGAATGTGAAGGTCCTCAGCAAGGCACATCACTCATAAATATTTGCTCCTACAGCTGAAAGGACAATGTGTCAAAATGGAGTGATAAAAATTGCTTAGAAATTGGAATTGGAAGACTAGGTTCCAGAACAGGTACTACTTATTAAGTAAAGGATTCAAGGTAAGTAACTCAACTTTTCTGAACTCCATTTATATCACCTGAAAAATTTATTTATTTAGCAAATTTTTATTGTGAGCCTTCTATGAACCAGGCAGCGTTCTAGTCTTGGGAGATGTTAATAAGCAAAACAGGAAAGGATCTCTGTCCTCATGGGATGGAAAATACCATAAAACCGACCTCACCTCACAGCATTATTGTGAAGTTTAAGAGAGATGCTTAAAGGGGAAAGTGCTTTTAAATAGGGTCGTGTTCGACTGATGTTATTGCTGCCTGCACTCATAGAATCATAAGCTGGGGTGGATAGTATTTAGATTTCATCAAGCAATCTTATTCTAGTAATGAGGAAACAGAGTGGAATTCACAATCACACAGCTATAGAGTTGATGCGAAGATTGTTGATGAAAAATTCCTACCTACCACAATAGTTCTCTTTCCCTGACATCGCTGTGCCACAATACAGTGGGGTACCAAGTGTGGGATGCTGGGCAGATGAAGATGATAAGGGGAAGCATCTGTGGAGATTTAAAAGTGATAAAGCCAACTAAAAACTGGTCTGCTTTATGGACACAAACATATTTTTACAACGATGTTCACAGCGGGATTTTCACAGTAGCCAAAAGGTGGAAATAACCCAAATGTCCATCAACGGATGAATGGATAAACAAAATGTGGTATATACCTACAGTGGAATAGTATTCAGCCTTAAAAAGGAATGAAATTCTGATACATGCATATGCAACATGGACAGAACTTGAAGACATTTTGCTAAGCGAAATAAGCCAGACACAAAAGAACAAATTCTATACGATTCCACTTATTGGAGGTACCTGGAATAGTCAAATTCATGGAGACAGAAAATGGAATGATGGTTGCCTGGGGCTGTGGGGAGAGAGGAATGGGGAGTGAGTGTTTAATGGGTACAGTGCTTCAGTTTGGGAGGATGAAGAAGTTCTGGAGATGGATGGTAGTGATGGTTGCACAACAATGTGGTTGTACTTAATGCCAAGAACTGTAAGCTTAAAATGGTTAAGATGATAAATTTTATGTTTATTTTGCCACAGTAAAAAAGGAACTATTGCTCTGTTTTTTATTATCACCACACTCCAGCAATTTTCAACAATGCCAGGAAAATACTCCGTGCCCCCAAAATCTTTCCTTTAAATTCTAAAACATTGCTACAATTACTGCTGAGATTCAAATGGATGAATGATAGACAGAATATATATATAAGCATATACATATAATTATGTAACTATATTTATATATAACCTGTAAATATACACACGTGTATGCTTCCAATTAGCACATTTTTATTATTATATTTTAATAAACCTTACATTCTACATGGAAGTTAATTTGGGGAACTCTTGGTCACAGAGATTCCAACATGTGTGGACTCAGCTACGTGTGCTCATTTTACAAGTTCATACAGTCAGGAATCATCCAAACACACTTCAGGCACTGTTCATGTCTCCCACACCTGTGGTAGTAAGATTTTTGCATTTAAACGTTAGATTTGAAATTAACAGTAGTAACGTAATGATTGTGAAAACAAAGAAATGGAACTTGAATTAGTTCAATCCTATCATTCCATATGACCACTTGGAGTTTTTTATTTACATCCAAGGTTTAAAACAGTGAAACGGAATGTAAACTGCAAGGTGTAACATTTTTGTTTGGTGAGTACAAACTTCATTGTATATGTATGTCTGTCTGTTTTATTACTGAAAATGCTCTTGTAATATGGAGGGGTGAATGGAGTGGAAAAATGGTCTGCATCCAGATATTAGATACATTAGAGCAATGCCTTAATAAATGCCTCATAAATGCAACAAATGAATAATAAACTCAAAATGCAAATAATAATGTCAAAAGCATATCATCTAATCCCCAGTTAAAATAAATAAATCATGTACTTTTGGAGGAATGTTTTTTTTAAAAATTCAGAGATTCTATCAGATGACAAGACCTCTGGAGCTGTAGGAATAGACCTCATAGGCAGAAGCACCACAGGGAAGTAGCATTTGAAGAATTTTTTCTTTGCCAGAGTCAGGTAATAATATAGCAATATGTTCTGCAGTATCAGCCATGTTTATGAGTTCTCCTTCATGTCTCTGTACTAAGGAACACACACACACACACACACACACACATTTTTCTGCCAAGTTTCCAATCCCCTCCTGCTGACAGGAGGAATTGATGGTCTAGTACCAATTCTATTTTCCAGCTTGAAAAGAACAATGAAGTTATCCTTTCCTGGTGTCAACTTAAAAAAATGCACAACGTGAGAGTTGTGAGTCAAATTTTATTTGGGGCAAAATGAGGACTATAGCCCGGGAGACAGCATTTCAGATAGCTCTGAGAAACTGCTCCAAAGAGGTAGGGGGGAAGGTCAGTATATATGTCATTCTGGTGAAGGGGAGTACACGCAATTAAGCACATATTTTTTGCAGAAGGTTTCTGCTAGGCTCTGGAAGGTTACTACTAGTCACAAGGACCAGACGTCACCATGAAGGAATTGAGTGCTTTTCTAAATATGAGGAGATGCAAGAGTTGGGCTCATAAAATCTTCTCCTGAAAATATCTAACTATCTGAGGACATGTTCTGCCAGTTTTACCCAGAGCACAGAGTGCATTTCTGCTCTCCACCCTGAACTCCTTTCAGGGGGTGTTGAAGGTCAGCAGCTGCAGTGGCTCATGGTTTAATCATTGTAGAAGTAGATGGCAAGTGACAATGGCAAGTGTCAATTTATAGTTGACACTGGAAAGGCTTCGGTCCATTCTTCTCAAAGTACAGAGGAAAATTGGGCTAGCTTGGATAGATTAAACAGACTTCAAGTCTCCTGCTACCCCATCTCCTCATACATACATTCCAGGATAAACTTGAATCAATTAAAACAATCTGTAAAGCAAATGACTGGCTGGCTTCCATCACATCTTCTTGAAGCACATGGTGTGTAAACTTTAATTGCTTTGTCTTCTTTTTAGAGACTGCTGCAGAGGTGAGGTGACGCTGTATACAGATCACGTAGCTGGTTTATTTCCTTCTCTTTCACGGTTTCTTTAATCAGTTATTATTTACCTACAGGGACAAGCTCATGGTGAATGCCTGCAACTCTAAGAGCAGATAACATCACTCTGTGGTCAGAGCTAACACCTTGAGCCGTGCACAAGAACTTCTCTGCTGTCACCCCACTGGGAACCAAATCTCCTTCATTCATAAAACACTGTAGATACTTCCCTTAAACCACTAGAGAGAGAAAGGGGCAGCCTCAAACCCCAGCCTTGCAGAATCTGGTATTGATTTGAAGAACAATATATTAGGAAATGTTTGGTTTTGGCCTGGAAGGGAATTTCTTCAATTGGTACCCTACTGTGTCCCAAACACTGAATTATAGAAGTTTTTTTCCCCTTTGCCTCTGTTTTATTCTCCAAAGCCACAAACAACCCTTTTTTTTAAATGTAAAATGAAATGTACTCACAGTTCCTGGGGTGCAATTTAAATATGTTTTCAGTATTTCCTCCAGAAATTCACATGCAGTGTAAAATGATTCGCACAGCTTGAGTTTCTTTTTTTATTGACATAGAATTAACTCTGCTGACTTGATAAAAACAAAACTAAATTAAGCCAGAATTACATTATTTGTTTTTAAAAAAATAGCTGCTTCAGTTAAGATAGCCTTAGTGGAAATATCGATTTTATGCTTTATTTAACTCTGCGAAGTTTCTCACTCATTTAAGTCTAAGTATTCAACTGTTTCATTTGGATTTTTTGTTTGTTTCTTTTGTTTACTTATTCATTTGGCAAAGAAGCAGTTTGGCTGGTAATTTTTGTTTACTTTTTATGAACTCAAACTTTCCAAAATGTGAAGATCATTTGGGCTGACTAGGCCAGACATTTAAAAAAAACAAAGAGCTTGTGCTAGAAGTGAAGTTTCTAGTAACTTCCACTTCCCCTTGAATGCAAAGAATTCTCATCAATATCTAATCAATAATACAGATAAACAATCCAACTCCTCCATCTCCTTTCCTTGTAGAACGTTTCTTTCAGAATCTACCTTGGAATCTTGCTCTGTGATTGAACTTCATAATTAATCAGCAGGAGATTTTTCTCATTCACCGTTCTTAGAGAGCGTTTCATGAAAAAAAGCCGAACATGCACCCGGCGTTTCCTTGGTCTCCATGTCAGATATCCACTGCCACAGCAATGTTGCCTAATGAGCAACCATAACACATCAGAGGTGTGTAAGGATTGTGTATTGCTCACGCCTGTGGGTGATTGGCTGGGGTCCTGTGATCTTGGCTGGGCACATCCTTAGGGTTGACTAGCTGTTGACTCTTGTAAGTGACCCTTTGTTGGGAAGAGTGGGGCAGCTGAGCTCTGTTCTACCCCAGCCCTGTGTATTCCATTTCTTTTTTTAATTTTATTGGAGTAGAGTTGATTTACAATGCTGTGTTAGTTTCAGGTGTACAGCAAAGTGATTCAGTTATACATATACATCTATCCATTCTTTTTCAGATTCTTTTCTCATATAGGTCATCATAGAATATGGAGTAGAGTTCCCTGTGCTATACAGTAGGTCCTTGTCGGTTATCCATCTTATATATAGTATTGTGTGTATGTTCATCCCAAGCTCCTGGGTCAATTAATCTATGACAAAGGAGGCAAGACTATACAATGGAGGAAAGACAGTCTCTCCAGTAAGTGGTGCTGGGAAAACTGGACAGCTACATGTAAAAGAATGAAACTAGAACTCTCCCTAACACCATACACAAAACTAAACTCTAAATGGATCAAAGACCTAAATGTAAGGCCGGACAAGATATGGTTTCCAGAAACCGTAGGCAGAACACTCTTTGACATAAACTGTATTCCTTTTCTATCACCAAACTTAGCATCTTAAAACAGCACAAATTTCTTATCTCACAGTCCTACAGGTCAGAAGCCCGGGTTACCGGAGCTGCTTTTTCTGTTCCAGGTTTCCCAGCACTGAAGCCAAGCTGTGCGCCACCTAGGTTCTGTCGCAAGGCTCTTGGAAGAATCTATTTCGAAGCTCATTCAGGTTGTTGGCAGAATCTCTTTCTTTACGGTTGCAGCGTTGAAGTCCCGTTGCCCTGTTGGCTGTATTCCTCCGGTCCTCGCTTGTGGGTTCCTGCATCTCGGCGCCAGCAGCATTGCATTGCCTCTTTCTTATGCCTGGAAACTCTTTCCCTCCTGCAGTATCTCTCTCTCTGCCTCTTCTTCCGCTCATCTTCTGATTCTAGCCTGAGAAAGTTCTCTGCTTGGACATTGTGATCACATTGATCCCACACAGATAATTCGGGATAACCTCCCATTTTAAGGTATGTAACCCTAATTACAAAATCTTAGCAACGTCTTTTTGTTTAAAGGTCAAATAGGCTTTATTCAACAATTCACGAATCAGGCAGCAGCCCATCTAGCAATAGAGCTCCCCCAAGCTGTAGAAAACAAATGGTTTTTAAAGGCAGAAAGGGGATTGAAAAAGGAAATTATTAGCAAAGAATGCATTGCTTCAGGCAAGGTCACCTTCTTAAGGGGACTGGAAAGGTCATCTCACTAGTGCTGACCAGACAATTCCAGGTTGACTGGTTCAAGGTCACATTCCTGGGGGGTTGAACTGCATTTAGGTCAGGTAGTAAGTCTTGGTTCTTACAACATATTTTGTATCATAAACATCTCCACGGCTTCCGGAGATTAGGGTGTGGACATCTTTGGGGGCAGTTCTACTTACCACACCTGAGAATTCTGTCTTGCCATGGCAGAGGAGTGATACTCACACAGTGTCTTTTAATACTGAAATGGGTAAGTCCAGTCAGACGGTCAAGCCAGTGTCAGAGTGGGAGGGCACGATACAGTTATATGGAAAGGATGTGGAAGCAAGGAGGGTAATTAATTGGGATCAATTCATTCTACCACAGCTTCCCAAAGACAATGGAAACGTACTTATTGATTAACCTAATTGTGACAGTGTTGGCGTCTTAACCATCTCTAAGAACTAGGTGGTAGACAGGAGAAAATGTCTTTACAACCTGGAGGTGGTCCATGCTGAGAATCACCTGTACAGTTACGATCAGCTTTAACACACTGTGAATGGCTACTAGTCAAAGACTATACTGCATCCTCTTCCTCACAAATGCCTGGCATAGAGCAAAAGTTCAAAATAAAAACAATACTATGCTAATACTCTGTGCCAGGAACTGTACTAAGCAACAAACATACGTTAAAGCAGAACAATTCTATGAAGTAGGTATTGTTATATCCCCTGCGTGTACACATTTCACAGATAATAAAACTAAGGTGAAGTGTTCTTCTGAAACTTGTTTAAGGTCATACAACGAATAAGTGGGAGTCAGGACATGGACCTGGAAAGCAAATGGATATTTGATAAAAAGGAAGATCTATCTGAGATTTTCAAAATCCTTTCAAAACACAGGATCACTTTGTTTGAGTTTCAGAAAAAAAAAAAGAAAATTTGCAATGGCAATTTTGATTTTTAAAACACTTGCCCTAAGGTTTACTCAACTGGCTAATAGCCACACATATCAAGGATGGATTCAATTAATCATCGATCATTTGTTCAATGCATTCCATGTGCAAAGTCCCCTGCTCAATGCTGTGAGGCTTTGAAAATCTATCACTCCTCTCAAGATCACTACAGTACATACTAGAAACTCCAAGTACTCTGGTGGGTTTGGGGAAGTTGCTCAATAAATGCAGATTGGCTGGATAAGACATATATGGATACATGCCAAATAAATAAACATACCACAGCAAAAGTGCAAGATGTGTGACTAGAGCTAGAAGACTGTAAAGGTTAAAGACACCTTCACAGAGAAGAGGGACACGAGTAAATGCAGCAAGGACGGTTGGAAAGGAAACATGCCCCCCATGGGAGGAGCTATTTAATGACAGGCTTTGGAATTTTATCCTGAAAACGCTGCATTTCAAGACCTGTGTTATGTTTGTTCTTCACACCTCTATATTCATTCATTCGTCGACTCATTCAAAACATACTTGTCAATTGCCAGGATTTATCTAGGTCTTGAGAACATAATGAAAAATGATACACACAGCCTTCATGGAAAGGCTTTTCTGGTGGGGAGACCAACAACATGCAAACAAACAGGCAGACACATCACATAACTACAGATTGTATTAAGTGCTGTGAAGGAAATTCATAGGATTCAGGAATAGAGAATAACAGGTGGGAATTTATTTCAGACGGCATGATGATCTGGGTCCCAATGAGAGGGTCATTTTGGCTGAAACACAAGAACGAGGCGGCCATGGGAAGAGCTGGGGTAACAGCACTCCAGGTGAGAGAAGGGCAATGTCAAACTCGGAGTCAGGAGAGAAGCAGGAGAGTTTTTTTTATTATTATTATTATTTTTTTTTATTTTTGGCTGTGTTGGGTCTTCGTTTCTGTGCGAGGGCTTTCTGTAGTTGTGGCAAGCGGGGGCCACTCTTCATCACGGTGCGCGGGTCTCTCACTATCGTGGCCTCTCTTGTTTCTGAGCACAGGCTCCAGACGCGCAGGCTCAGTAGTTGTGGCTCACGGGCCTAGTTGCTCCGCGGCATGTGGGATCTTCCCAGACCAGGGCTTGAACCCGTGTCCCCTGCATTGGCAGGCAGATTCTCAACCACTGTGCCACCAGGGAAGCCCAGCAGGAGAGTTTTTGATACTGTCTGAAGGTGAAGGTGGCCAGAGTACAGGGAGGGAAGAGGAGATGGGTCACCCATGACACTTCAGATTGGCAAGACGCCAATCAGGTCAGGACCTTTGCCCATGGAAAGAAATCTGGGCTTCTAAGGAACAAATGAATGTGTGATTTCATTTATATTTTAAGATCTCTCAGTACTGTGCTGGGAATGGATTTGCATAGCGTTTAAGAATGAAGGTTGGGAGGCCAGGTAACTAACTTATGTGCTGATGAGAAGCTATGGGAGTCCTGACCAAGATGATGTCAGTGGACATAGGGAGAAATGGACAGATTTGAGATCTATTTTAGCGATAGAATCAGTAATATTTATCACAGAATCAGATGGGTGGGAGGAAAGAGAGAGAAAGGGGAGTTCTAAAATGATGCTTTGAAGTTTATGCTTGCACAAAGGGGGTAATGGTGGTACCAAGGAATGATATAAGGAAAGTTGGAGCAGAGAGACCAAGCTGTGTGTATCAGGGGGTGTGACTCAGTGTATCTGTTTTAAACATGTGATACTGAAGACACAGAGGAGGAGTACTGAATTTGCAGATCTGTAGCTCAGAGAAATCCAGACTAGAGATCTAAATTTGGGTTTATCAGGTAGAGATGGCACTTAAACTTTGGAAGCAGGTGAAATCACCCTTGGGAGAGGATGAAGAGATGGAAAGGAACAGGAGGGGTTCCAAAGCCTGTAGAATACCAATCTCTAGAGATTAGGTAAAGAAGAAAAAGCCAGCAAAGAAAACCAAAGATTCATAGGAGAAAAGAGAACAACGTGGTATCCTGGAAGTCAAGAAGGTAAAATGTCTCTAGAAAGGGTGAAATTGACTGAAACATGCTTACGAGAGACTGAGTTAGGTTTGCAAAGACAAGTGTCCATTGATCTTGGAACCGAGATTCTGAGTGACCTTGAAAAGGACAGTTTCTTTGGCATGGCAGGGACTGAAGTCAGATTAGAAGCCACGTGGGAGGTGAGGACAAGTGTAGACAAGATGTTTAAGGAGTTTGGCTGTGGATGAGAATAGGGGACTGGACAGCGCTTGTAGGAGAATAAAGGGCCAAGTTTAAGTGTGGTTTTTGTGGTTTGTTCATTTTTAAGTGGATTCGCTAGAGCACTGGTTCTCAGACTCTACCTTACGTCACAATTACCTGGTGGGCTTATTAAAAACAATTGCTGGGCCCCAGAGTTTCTGACTCAATAAGTCTGGGTGGAAGGTGAGAATTTGCATTATAGTTCCCAGGTGATACTGATGCCGCGGATCCAGGGACCACACTTGGAGGATCACTGCTCTAGAACACATATGTGCTTGCAGAACATGGTCCTGTGTGGAGAAAGACATTGGTAATGCAAGAGAGGAAGCACTTTAGGAGCAAAGTTCTTGAAAATGCGTAAGGGTCTAGGATCCCAAAAAACAAATGCCTTTGATCATCATAGGGACATTTCTTCCGTAGAAACCAGAAGACACATTCAGGGTCCCCTAGCACCTCTCTGTATGCTCCCTCTACTCCCAGATCTAGGTCTAATGTGCCTCAGTCCGATGGGGTTTAAAAGCCTGACCTGGTTCTTCACACAGGGCTCTCAGTACAACACCGCTCAGGTGCTCTTACGGCTAACACTTCTGAAGTTTGACCTCCTGCTTTGCCGCCTGTACATCCACCATGTTCCTTTCAACTAAGACTTTATATAGTTGTTCAGTGGAATCCTAGGGACGTTGGGGACATCACCTTTGGGGTAGAGCTAGGCTACAGGGAGAAGAGGTGCAGACCACGATGACTTCAGCCAGAGCATCTCTGCTGTCATCTAACTTCTATACTGGAGTCTGAATGTTTCATTTGAAGTAGCAGTGAAAGATTCAAAAGCCAGTGCCTAGTAGATGACTGCGTGTCTATAAGTCCCAGCTGTTTTCTCAAACGTGAGTTCCTATCTTCATAACTTGCCATGATTCTGTGCTCCAACATAGATCCCTGCCCCTCAGCATGGTGCACTGACAAATCTACTCCTAGATCCCAGTTTTCTGTTTGAGATCCTGTTTCCTGCCGGATCTGCCTGCATGAATGTATGCGTAGTCAACGTGCCTAAATTCTTGGCTTAACTGAAATGAGACCCACTTCTCTCTTGGTTGGGCCTTTTCAATGCCAACTGCTCGTCTGGATGGATGCCAGATTCTGTTTGTCATTCTACTCTCTCAGGTTAAGTTTGTTCCTGGACAGTTTTCTGCAGTGTTTTCTCAACTACGGCGGATGAGGTTGGTTTAAGATATCTTCTTCTCTACTGGTGATCCCAATTATGTGGTCCCAACGACACTTAACCCTGCAGTGTCATGACACATTAGGAAATGGGCCAGTAGTGAAATAATGGGTGATTTGGAGCAGGGGTTAAATCAGAAACTCTTTGGCTTGGGGAAACTTATTTTGTGACTGTGTATGAGAGAAACAAGAGCTAGGAGGCGGGAAAGAAGAGAATTTCGTGGGTGAGGTTAAACAGTGGTCTAGGTGAGAGGTTAATAAGCCAACAGAGATGACATATGGAAGGGAAAAAAAGAATGAATCAGGAGATATATGAATACAGAGAACTTTGTGGTAAGATTACCTTCTGGCACGCAAGGTGGTTGTACTTCACTGCCCTTTGAAAGTAGATGGACCATACTATTTGCTTCAACTAAAGACACGTGGGTAGAAATGATTTTGTAACATCCGAAAACATTCAGAGCTGCTTGGAGTTTCTCCCCATCCTCTCTGCCCTCAGAAACCTGGAGGCCGGTATTGTTTGCAGGAGCTAATAGGAGCAGAACAGCCTGAAATTACTGGGTCTCTATCAGAATTGCCCTGGAGAGGCACTCAGATACCCAGAGAACATCGTGCATTGTGCTAAACCACTTTTTCAGGGGGAGTTGGAGGGGAAGACATGGTTTCTGCAGCATACCCTAGCCTAGCCTGTAAAATGCGTATTTCATCAAAAATTATTTTAGGGTTTCCCTGGTGGCGCAGTGGTTGAGAATCTGCCTGCCAATGCAGGGGACACGGGTTCGAGCCCTGGTCTGGGAAGATCCCACATGCCGCGGAGCAACTGGGCCCGTGAGCCACAATTGCTGAGCCTGCGCGTCTGGAGCCTGTGCTCCGCAGCAGGAGAGGCCGCGATGGTGAGAGGCCCCGCGCACTGCAATGAGGAGTGGCCCCCACTTGCCACGGCTGGAGAGAGCCCTCACACAGAAACGAAGACCCAACACAGCCATAAATGAATAAAATAAATAAATAAAAATAGTGTTAAAAAAAAAAATCTGTTCTATAAAAAAAAAAAAAAATTCTTTTATCTCTTGGCAAGTATAAACGTTACCCGCCTTGACCACCAGCCAATCTCTCACTTAATCATTCCCTGTTTCTTCTCAGAAAGCTAGTGCATGGGTTATTTGTTTGTTTGTTTTGTTTTGTTGTTTTTCAATGCCCTGGATAAAATAAACCTTTATAAACACCGGATGTTTTAACATCATGTAGTATGTTTCTCTAATTTTCTCTAGACATCTCTCATTTCTGAAGTAAGACAGTCTTTAAACATTTCTTGGATCAGATCGTGCAACGCCTGAGAAAGATAGAAAAAGAGAGAGCTGGCTTCCTTTTCTTTTTTAGTTTCTTTAAAGTTCAAAGCTGGGTCTGGCCATTTTATTGATATAACAGATTTTTGTCTTTCCCTCGGGCCATTAGTGACCTGAGATATTTTGGGTTTGAAAGAAGCCAAAATTTTGGATGCTTTTCTGAGGTTAACTGTCTTTCTAGTTAAATCTGGCAACAAGTTCTTTGTTAAAATCCTTATATGGGGAGAAAACGTTATTGTTAGACAATAAAAGAAATTATGGGACACACACACAAATCCGTATGTATCCTTTTCAAAACATCTTGACCATGTACTTCCCTGAAAACTTTCTATTTCTTTTTAGGTAATGGTTAAATAGCTTTTTGTGTCAGTATTTTATGCCACTAGCTGTTTCAAGCATTAGAAAACGCTTGGCATTGTGCATTAGAATTATTTTCTAAAAAATGTCAACACATGGTCCAGTGAGAAAATGTTCACAGTAGTGACACAGTATATCTGCAGTGGTAAGGAAAATCCGAAGGGAAATGTTGAATAAAACTGGAAAAATCCACTGCAAGTGGATTTTTGTAAATTGCTACTGTTTTAAAATATATGTATTTTTAAATCATATGCTAAGACTCACTGAAAATTTAGGAGATAAAATTGCCTAGCTTATAGCCAGAGAAGTATTCATAAACTGAAAATTGCATTATAAATGCACAGGGACTCAGACATCATTTAATAGCCACGTCTTTATAGCACTCATTCATTTTTCTTATGTAACACTCATTCTCCATGTGATATGAAAATATTACAGGATTATCTTCGACCTCTTTGTGGCTAAGTTGGCTGTGTAAAGTCTGATAAGAATTGTGAGGCTCCCACTTGTTTCCAAGCCATCCGTTGTCATTCCCAGGAGGATTATGATCTGTAATGAGCAATTATGATACTGATGTGGTCAAACCCCGTGCAAATATAATATCCTCAGGGAAGGCGCAAAAGCCCTTCTCAAATGCAGAAACCCCTGAGGTTTGCCTTCACTTTGTAGTACTTTTCAAATAAAAGGACCTTGCTCCATAGACTTGAAGACTTCATGATAAATTAATATGTTGCAACATATTAATTCTGAAATAAGTAGAAATGAGGGTAGGGACACCAAAATAACCAGCAGTGAATTCTGGGAAGAGATGAAGAGCCTGAGATATGTTGGGTGGTGGCCAAGACCTTGATGTTCAAAATGTGGTCCATGAAGCAGTAGAATCAACATCACCTGGGAGCTTGTAAGAAATGCAGAATCTTGGGCCCCATCCCAGACCTCTGGAATCAGACTTGGCCTTTTAACAAGATTCCCAGGTGACTCTTTTGTACATTCAAACTTGAGCAGCGTTCATTTGTACAGAATTAGCCTTTAAAATTAGGGCCTAAAAGAAATCATGCTGCTTCCAAATGAAACTTTAGACCAAGTAAGAATCAGTGGTTCCAACAAGATATTTATTTCAGCTACGGTTACGCTCCTGGTAAGGTTCGCTATGGTAATCTACTTAAAATTTCATCAATAGCCCTTTGGGCTTTATGCTGTGGTAAGGGTGAAGCTGACATGGTTATTTTTCTTTTTCCGTGAATTAGTTGTGGGCAATAAACTTAAATATGCAATATAGAGGGGAGAAGAGAGCCAGTCAATGTTACTGCCATCCCATATCCCTTCCATGTTCTGTGCAGAGCATTTGCTATTCATTCATTAATTCATTCACCCTATTTTATTGAACATGTAGTATACGCCAGGCACTGTGCTTGGCAATGGGAACGCAGTGGAGAAATATCTTCCTCAGCACCCTGTGTCACCCTTCTCTAACTGTTTAATATAAGAAAATAATGGATCATTTTCTAGAAGGAAGGGAGCCTTTGAAGATCCTATGACTAGACGGCTTATTTTCATCCTCTAGAATGTTAAGCCACATTTTTTAACTGAGCAACTGTAGTAGAATTCACAGTGTCCTCTATCCCCTTGGCATATCACCTTGTTCACTAGACGATATTCTCCTCAAGGCAGAGGCTCCCTCTTCATTTGCCCTAGCTGTTCTCATAGCATCTGACTCAGTAAAAAAGTGCCTTTGACTGATGATCTGAATTGGCTTCTCTCCAAAAGAGTACTGGAAACCTGCCTTTGGCCTGAGTCAATAGTGACCACCCTGATGTTATTCTATTCAAAAGAGCCACTTGAACCTTAGCTTCCTGGCTGGTGCCACTGTCCTGGTAGTGTTAATCATTACTTGTACCTAGATGATGGATAACAATACTAATTAAACGAGAGCGCAACAACAAAGCTACCATTAATTGAGCAACTACTAGGGTGTAACACTACATTTTGAACATATGTTCTTTAATATTCACAATAATGTTATGATTTTTTTATATGATTTATGACATTATACATCTTTTAAAGAGGCTGTAAAACTTGTAAATTATCTTTTATAACTGAGGTTGGGCAAGCTTAAATGATTTACCTATTGTCATAAAACTAAGCGGCAGCATTACTCTTTGATCCCAGGTCTGTCTGGCTCCAAACATTATACTCACTGACTACGCACATCAACATTAAAGCCAACAGTGATGATGACCACTTGTATTTTGATATAATTTTTTTCAAAGTATTATATTTAGGAGTGGGGAGAGAAAATCCATTTCCTTCAGAGATATCAGGATTTTAAGAAAAACTTCTCCTTGCACTAAGCAGTTAATGTGCATTAGGAGTATATCAGGAAGATGTTTTATAAGCAAGACGTTCCGCCTCATCCTTTCAAGGATAATCTTTTATATCCGTTTATTGATTCATATAGCAAATAAATTCTGAGAATGAATTTATCAGACGTTATCTGAGGCGCCACGGATGGGACAATGAACAAGTTGCAATTCCTGCCCTCAAGTTGCCCACACTCTTGGAGACATACCCCACGACCCACAAACCTTAAAATATTTACTAGCTGGGTCTTACAGAAGTGTGTGTGGACCACCCCTTCCCCACCCCCAGATACGAGAACGTGAAACTCAGGGAGGATTTCAGAGCTGGCAATCATCAGAGAACAGACACGACTTAAAGATCACCAGGCAAAGAAAGAGAGGCCTGGGATCTGAGCCCTGGACCACAGTGTGGGAGAAAAAATGGTACCCAATGCAGATTAAGAGCCAGGGATTTGACGCTAGAGGCACTAGCAATCGAAACCCATCTCAGCCGATGACGAGTTACCCCTCACTTGGGCTGGTTACACGAGCTTAATGAAGCTCAGTTTTCTCATATGTCAATCGAGATGAAAGTACCCACCTTCCATAGAGTTGTGTGAGCAGTAAAAGGGCTAAGTCACATGAGGTCCCTGGCTGACATTAACAGGCAGCAGAGGATAGTGGCTGGAAACACAGACCACTTGGATGGAGCCAGAACTCTGCTGCTAATTCTGCGAGCGTCGGCAAGCTCTTTATTCTCTCTGCACCTCCCTTTCTTTTTTTCTTTTTTTCAAAGGAATTCCTTTATTTTTATTTATTTATTTTTGGCTGTGTTGGGTCTTCGTTTCCGTGCGAGGGCTTTCTCTAGTTGCGGCAAGTGGGGGCCACTCTTCATTGCGGTGCGCGGGCCTCTCACTATCGCGGCCTCTCTTGTTGCGGAGCACAGGCTCCAGACGCGCAGGCTCAGTAGTTGTGGCTCACGGGCCTAGTTGCTCCACGGCATGTGGGATCCTCCCAGACCAGGGCTCGAACCCATGTCCCCTGCATTGGCAGGCAGATTCTCAACCACTGTGCCTCCAGGGAAGCCCCACCTCCCTTTCTTTATCTACAATATGGGAATAATAATAATACTTGCCTCCTTCATTTTTGTGAAGATGATTGAGTTAATTCAAGGAAAGCATTTAGAACAGTGTCTGGCAAACAGTAAGAGTGATAGAAGGGTTGGTGTTATTAGTCAGTTACCAAGAGCGGTTGTCACTATCTGCTCAAGGCCACGTGTCTATCTGCAACGGCTTCTGCACTAAAGAAACATCCTGGGGGAAAACCCACAGGGGAAATCAAACTGAGCTAACTAAGCAAGCCCTTCGCTGGAAGCAGAAACCAGTGGGTGCTGAAAAGAGTAGGAAACTTTAATCAGACTCAAAAGGAAGAACAAATCAAGCAAAATTCAATAAAGCCAAGTTCTGCTAGAACAAGCTGAGTCTCAGAGAGAACATGCTTTAGAGGGCACTGAACAATAGAAATTGAGTTTTGGGCATTGGGCCACAATTTGAGTGATTCAGCACGCAAGCCAGCCCTGGTGTCGCAAGTTTGCATCACTGTGGCAAAAGGTTTCACTTTAAAAAGGCACCTTTATCCATTATCCATAGATTATACTTGGTTTGACTCTAATAAATGATGGGCATTCAGCCCACACTTTCCCCCTAATTTCCCTAAGTAATTAACTCTAAGTGAACTGTCTTTTCTATAAATACTCATCATTCCGGGAGCCCGCTGCTGTTTTCTCTTTGGTTTTCCAACCTTTTGAGAGATCAGGGGGTCTACTGGAGTCATTCAAATGGAAAAAGTGAAAAACACCTGAAGATTAATGGATTAGGCAATTTTGAGCACAGACTCCATTTGGCACTGCACATACATCAACTTACAGAATACCGTAATGGAAAAGAATATAAAAGAGAATATATATATATATATATATATACACACACACACAGACATATATATGTATATATGTAGACATATATATATGTATATACATATATATATAGCTGAGTCCTTTGATATACAGAAGAAATTAACACAACTTTGAAAATCAACTATATTTCAATAAAATTAAGACAAAAAAAAAGAAAATAACCCAAAGAGGGCTCTTACTCACATTTCAAGGTCTAATAGAGCCAAGGATTATGAAAATGGAAAGCTTTTTGGCCTATGTGCATACCTTTCTCCCAAGGCATTATTTCAGCAGCTCTATTCCCTTTCTATTCCTCGTTACCTGGAAAATTCATCCCTCAATACCCAGGTCAAATATCACCTATTGGATTATGCCTTTCACGCTCCCAGAACTGAAGTACTGATAACCTGCATTCTTTACTAGGCTGCCTTCAGAATCCACACTTTTTCTAATGCTACATATAATGCCCTTTTGAAATTGATTGCCCGGAAGTTACTCCTACTAGACCATAATTCCCTTCAGAACCCTAAGAGTGTCTTGTTTGATCTCCACTGCCTGTCAGGATTCTAATGTGGCCTCCAAACCTGTAATCATGGATCAAGAGATGCTGTATTCTTGCTTTCAGCTGGAATTCACCCAAAGCCACGGGGAGATGTGAATATTCACCAGGTTAAAAAAATGTCAGTATCAAAATTCACAGACTATAATAGATCCTTAGGCTGAGTACTGGCCCACCGCTCCTGCAAGAGCACCAGGATTCTCCTAAAAACACCTGTAGTTCCTCCTCTCAGATCAAGGATGTATGATTCCAAGGTCTAGAAACACTTTGCCTGTGTTTCTCTCAGTGTCAAAAAATCCATGATTACTCTCATCTGTTTTACTCTTTTTCCAACCATTTCTAAACTCAGTACATGTTTGTAGAATTGAAAAATAAGGAACCACAAGAACTCAGGAAGGCTTAAGTCTCTTGTCATCTTGAGCAGATATAGTTAGAAGAGTGTCCGGATATATTCTTTACAATTATAGGGCAAAGGATGTGAAAGGAGAAAGGAAAAAGTAGGGTAATACTTGTAACATACTAGTCTGGGAAATAGTAAATTTCTGAAACAGAAGAAATAAGCCTGTCTGTCCTGAAATCAGAATGCTTATTCTCCCATGAAGGCACAGCCCGGAATGGCCACCACTCTGCCTTGTTCTGGCCCCAAAAGTATCTTTTTTAATACTAGTCACATCCGTCCATACAACAGAATTAGAGACCAAAAAATGGAAGGATTGTGGAAAAAAATCTAACATCCCAAAAGACTAAAAAACCTGCAAGTCAGAAATTATTTCCGCTACATTCCATAGGTGTTGAAAGAAGAGATTTTCTTTTTCTTCCATAGGTCTGGATTTATATTGGATCTTTTAATTTTTAAAAAATACTATTTTTAAATAGCTTTCCAAGAAGTTCCATACTCTTCAGACTTCTCTTTTTTCATGGTGTCAGTGATGCAAATGAGTAATTTTTAATTCAATTGATATAGTGTTGTTAACACTGGTAAGCACGCAAGCAACTCATGTGACAGAATTCAGTCATTTCTGTAAGCAGATACCAGTTAATCAGTCTCTCTTTTGGGATCACATAGCACTAGATAACTCCTAACGGGCTGAACGTTTTACTTGTAGTGTTTAACGAAATGCTTACTTTTCCACTAGCTGTCTTGCTGCCACTGACATACAGCCCTTTTCAAGATAAACTTTCTAGACAAGACTTTCGCTACATTTAGGTCTACTTGGAAAACAAGTAGAATTTTAAGGAGTCAGTTTACTGAATGTGAGAAACGTGATGGTTTTTTGGCATTACTGGAGAACTGGGAACCATCATACCAAATGTAAGAAAAAAAAGCTAATTCTATATACAGGAGCATTCCATAGTAGCCAAAATGTGGGATGGTGGAAGGTATTGCAGATGGTCCTACCAGCACGTGGCGCCGCCTACAGATTCCCACCCAGATTCTGTACTGAGCCGTCCTATGGCACAACAAAGAGAAATACAATGAATTTTCCAGCTTTGATTTAACTCCACGTATATCTGGTGTTCCAAAATATCTAGAAATGTATTTAAAAATTGGGGAGTCTGAACTGCTAGGAACCAATTTTCGTGAGGGACTGAGGTGCCTTTTATTGACAGATAGGAAATCTAGAAGAAAGAGCCAATCATATGGCCTCATTCCTCAGAGAAGAGGATAGGCCTTTCTCACCTTCTGAGATGGCCCACACTCTGCCTGTGGAGCTGTTTCTCTCTAAATAAATCCACTTCAGGACTAACCTGGTGGCGCAGTGGTTAAGAATCCGCCTGCCAATTCAGGGGACACAGGTTCGATCCCTGGTCCGGGAAGATCCCACGTGCCAGTCAACAACTAAGCCCGTGAGCCACAACTACTGAGCCCATGCACCACAACTACTGAAGCCCACGCGCTCTAGGGCCCATGCTCTGCAACAAGAGAAGCCACCGCAATGAGAAGCCGTGCACCGCGATGAAGAGTAGCCCCCGCTCGCCACAACTGGAGAAAGCCCGCGTGCAGCAACGGAGACCCAACGCAGCCCAAAAATAAATAAATAAATTTAAAATCAATCAATCAATCAACTTCTTCCCTAAAAAATAGAAAAGAAGAGGAGAAATGCTGGTTAGGTCATGGTTCTGGAGAAAGCATGGCCCTCCAGACCCCTCAGTGTGCACAGATCTGGATGCAGATGGAAGAGAAGTGAGAAGGAAGCAGCAGGCAAAAGCTAAACCAAGTTACCCACTTAAAACTGGGTAAAACACTGGGGCAGAAGCAGAGCTGCCTTGGCGTTCCTGTCAAAGGGTAAACCACCTAAAGGGTAAGAGGAATCCTCCCCTGACTGACCACTGAACATCACGTGCTCCAAGCAATCTTTCTGAACCCCGTGCAGAACCGGCAGCCCCTGAAAATGAGTGCGGACTGCACAGGGAGCCTGAGAGAGGATGGAACCAGGCTTAAGAAGATGACACGTTTCCCAGGACAATTTCTTGTGCCATTGAATCCACTCTGCACCTTCCAGGTTATAGTGACTTTCGGTAGAAGAGTAAGTACTTTTTGGATGAGGTTTCTAGCTGCTGGTTTTGTAGATGTTTTATGAATTATTACACTTCTCTATGAACATTTATTGGACTTTGTTCTCTTCTCCAGAACCTTCTGAACCTCCCTAGAAGTGAAATGTATTATCCTGAACCATATTTACTTATTTTGTTTCAGGTAAAGCAATAGGTTTCTTGGGTGAAGAACTTAGTTTCAGAGTGGAAGCCACCCATTACTCAATAGTGTATAATCGCATTCCTGTCGAGTATCTGGAATAAGCAGATCTAGAGAGACAGAAAGGAGCTGCCAGGAGCCGGGGAGGAAATGGGTGGGGGGGTGACAGCTGATGGGGATGAAGTTTCTTTGTGGGTGATGAAGATGTTCCAAAATTTGATTATGGTGATGGTTGCACAACTCTACAAATATACCGAAAAACATTTAATTGTACACTGAGTAGGTGAACTTTATGGTAGGTGCAATAGAACTATTTTTTAAAGTAGGACTTTTTCAGTAAATAAAACCTCGAATTACAAGTGTTTTAAAATCACCATAAGCATATTTTATGTCTTTAGCTAAAATCAATTATTTAAAAAAATTTAAAAAGGACAGTGTGGAAGGGAAAAACATTCGAAATACTAAGGTAAGTATCGAATATAATTTTGGAATTGCATATATTTAACCAAGCATTCCCTTCATTCCCTTACAATCATTCTTGTAAATTGTATATGGTATTTAAAATATGATGATTTATAGTATATAATATAAAATGTTTCTTTAGATTCAAATTTTCTTATCACCATACAGAATTAATTATGATTGAAAATTTCAGAAAAAGTAAGTCAGACAGAGAAGGACAAATATCATATGATATCGCTTATATGTGGAATCTAAAAAATATGGTACAAATAAACTTACTTACAAAACAGAAATAGAGTTACAGATGTAGAAAACAATCTTATGGTTACCGGGGCGAAAAGGCGGAGGGATAAACTGCGAGATTGGGATTGACATATACACACTACTATATATAAAATAGATAACTAATAAGGACCTACTGTATAGCACAAGGAACTCTACTCAATACTCTGTATGTAATACCTATATGGGAAAAAAATCTAAAAAAGAGTGGATATATGTATATGTATAACTGATTCACTTTGCTGTACAGTAGAAACTAACACAACATTGTAAATCAACTATACTCTAATAAAAATTTTTAAGAAAAGGATACAGAAGGAAAAAAAATTACAGAAAAGAAATTAGTAGAACTGCCTTGTCTAATGCAGTAACTACTTGGCATTTATATTTACATTGAAATTAATTAAAATTATATAAAATTAAAAATTCAGTTCCTCGGTCCCACTGTCAAGGGCTCGATAGTCACATGTGGCCAGTTGGCTAGAGTATTAGTACAGGTAATAGAACATCTCCTTAACATAGAAAGTTCTATTGGACAACAGTGTTCTAGAAATTCATTTACAGTTTTGGATACATGAGATTATTCTGCTTTGGGACTCATTTTTCTTTTCATAATTCTTACTTTGTGAAGTATCAATATTTTATTGTTATTTAAATTTTTACTACTACTTTATAAAAATCTCATCTGAAGGCAGAAAATCAATATGGCTGGTCATTACTATTATAATCATTTGTTAATGAGATTGGTTTTCCTAAACCTGATAGTTTTCAAAATTGTTGTTCGTAAGACAAGCCCCAGGCCCTGCCTAGTGACCCTGGCATCATTTTAGTCTCTGATATGATCGCTGGCCATTCCAGTGAAATCATTTCCACTCTATTTCATAATGTTTAAGAGGATCTATCCCTTCCAGGGACTTGGGAAGTGGCAATCAAGGGAGATCATTAGGGAGGAGAATAATACCACATTAGAGGATTGGAGAGGGAAAAAAGCTGGGAACAATAAAATAATCACTGGTTCCAACTGTAACTTTGGGGCATCTTTGAAACTGGAACTTATGGTGTACTTTTGAAAAAGTAAAGGATGGAGGGACTTCCCTGGTGGTCCAGTGGTTAAGACTCCGGCGCTTCCACTGCAGGGGGCGCGGGTTCGATCCCTGATCAGGGAACTAAGATCTTGCAAACCGTACAGTATGGCCAAAAAAAAAAAAAGAAAAAGAAAAAGGGAAAGATGGAGAGTCTGTTGACTTTTGTTGAATACCTTAGGGACTTTCCAAAATAAACAGTCAATTCCATCACACCTGTAAGATGCTTTGATCAATAAAACCAAGTAGCAAAACTTAGGTTTCATTCATTCTTCTCACTTCCCTAGTTGTTCCTGATCCGCTGTTCCGAAGCTGTCTAGTCCTCTGATGGACACAAACAACGTATCATGCTCATACACAGAAAGCCGGACCTCCCAAATGTTTCAAGATTGGTTGAAGGGACTCTCTACCCAGGTCTAAACTCTCACGTCTGCCTGCCTTTCATGACTCATGATGCTGTGATTACAGCTGGGTTTTGCTTTGTTTTATGATGTTACCATTGGTCTTTTTTTAAAGCCATAAATACAAAGCAGAGTTTACCCCATTATGAATGCCCCTTCCTCATCCATCAGCTAGTATTTCAAAGTACTTAGAACTGTGATTCACCCATAATGAGACTCCATGTAAGAAAATAGATACATAGGTGATAGATAGATAGATAGATAGATACATAGATAGATACATAGATAGATGATAGATAGATAGATAGATGAGGGCAGATATAAGTTCATTACTTGTGAATAACGACTGTAGGTTGTGGAACACTGTGCTTCTGCCCCAATCGTACAAACTTTCCCAGCAGTCCCCCCTCTTTTTTCTTCCCTCAATGCAATGGGATTAAGGGTATTGAGGTTTCTTGTACAGATGTAGGTAGATATATTTCCTAGCAACCCAACCACACAAGGCTAACATATTATTTTATGACAGAATGATTAACACAAACCAGATCTCTCTAATGTCTATGTACTTAGGAAAAATCAGGATCATTATTAGTAGTAAAGTTACTAATCTCTCCCATCATAGACATGGTGAGCCAAGACAACTATTCAGCTGACAATGTCTGTCTCTTTGGCAAACATTCTTAGGACAAACTTTCAGTGATCCAGGATATTATCTGTGAGGCTGCAAAAAGAAACTCAGGTGAAAATTTCCTACATAAGCTATTTAAATTCAATTAGACCAAACATTACCAGCTACATCAGGGCATTAATAACGAAGCATTCTATAGATAACATGAAGCTCTGAGGTCCCTAAAGACAATTGCCGCAATTCACTTAGACACCTCATCTTTGCCAAAAAAGAGCACTGGAAACTAGAATATACTCTGTAACATTTAGTAGGTCAACCTCGTTATGCTCTAGTGATTTATCATGGACTCTACACGTTGGGTCAAAGGTTTCTTTATATGTATTTAATTTCTGATAATTTTCATTTAGAGTATCTTTGGATTCAGTCCATCCAGAGGATTCAAGTAAGCTGAGAGTGTAAGTCCATAGATAATTTTCTTTCCTTTTTGCTTTTTTTTGTGTGTGTGGCCGGATCACAATGAACTTTCCTGGCTGCAGTCCTCTAACTAGTTTTTTGTACATTTTACCAGAGGGGGATGCCAATTTATGGTTTCATTTGGAGCAGATGATATACTTTGAAGTAGCACATTAAGGTCTTTGGGTTGACTCATAAACTGGCTGAAAATTACAATTTAAGTGTGTTTATTATAACTGTAAAATAATGTGGCTTTAATAAACCAGTTCATCCATCCTTCTGTCAAACTAAGCATAAAGAATGTAATCAGCATTTCTAAAGACTTCTAAAATTAAACTGAAATTGTAAATAGAGAAGCTAAGCGAAAGACAGCCAAAGAAGGGCTTTGGAAGCCTGTTGGTTCCCGGGGTTAGTTTTGGAAAGAAGTGAGCTTAGTTTTCCCAAACCCATATAAGTAAACCTTAGAGTAATTCTGATCACGCTTTTATGTGCTGAGGGGTAAAGGGGGGAAAAAAACCACTCTGAGTTCGGTAGACAGGAGGGAAAAGGCAGTTTGGGAAACAGAAATGGGACAGCACCCCTGGTCAGTAAGACAGGAGATTCCCTGGATAGTCACTTGTTCTGCAGCTTCTCAGAGAAGGCACTGGTCCTCTGGATTGAGTAGTTTCACTTACTGTTTCAGAGGTTACGGGGCATCTCTTTAAAATGGAGCGGATCCCAAACTCCAAATCTATCCCGATAACCAACAAGGACCTACTGTACAGCACAGGGAATTCTGCTCAATACTCTGTAATAACCTAAATGGGAAAAGAATTTGGAAAAGAATAGATACATGTATATGTATAACTGAATTACTTTGCTGTACACCTGAAACTAATACAACATTGTTAATCAACTATGATCCAATATAAAATAAAAATTTTCTAAGGAAATAAGGAAATAAAATGGAGCAGAGATTCAAGTGTTGTTCTAGAGTCAGGCCTCTTTTACAAGAAAAATAAAAACAGAGTTTAATAGTCAGCACTCTACACTGCCACCCAAGCAGGCAAACACGCATGAGTCCAGGCAAATAATCGCAACGTAAGGATGGTTTTGTCTTGATATCCTATACAAGTGTCATATTTAAAAAAAATTTTCTTCCAGTTTAATTGAGATATAATTGACACACAGCACTGCATAAGTTTAAGGTGGGCAGCATAATGATTTGACTTACATACATCATGAAATGGTGACCACAGTAAGTTTAGTGAACATCCATTATCTCATATAGATACAACATTAAAGAAATAGAAAATTTTTTTTCTTGTGGTAAAGACTCTTAGGATTTACTCTCTTAATTTTCACATATAACATACAGCAGTGTGCATTATATTTACCATGTTGTACATTCCATTCCTAGTACTTATTTGTCTTATAACGGGAAGTTTGTACCTTTCGACTAAAGTTCCTAAAAGCCTGGATTAAGGAATTTCATCAAATATAACTTAATTTTATGAGAAAGTTCATGCTCTGTTAAGTGAAAAAAGCAGGCTATAAGACTATTTAAATAGAGCCCTCTGTTTTATAATTAGATATTTATATCTCTTTCAAAAATCAGTACCTCAGAAAAAAGATTGGTAGAATATCTGAGAATATGGATATTATCTTTTATATAATAAATAATAAGCCCCTTATAATCTTAAGAAAAAGCAACAAATGTTACCTTCCTATGGCCTGACATTGTCCCTTTAATTCTTAGTTCATTAATAGATAGCTTTCTTGGAGAGAGGCAGAGTTAAAAAGCTCTCTTTTAAGAACAATATATTGGGCTTCCCTGGTGGCGCAGTGGTTGAGAGTCTGCCTGCCAATGCAGGGGACACGGGTTCGAGCCCTGGTCTGGGAAGATCCCACATGCCGCAGAGCAACTAGGCCCGTGAGCCACAACTACTGAGCCTGCGCGTCTGCAGCCTGTGCTCCGCAACAAGAGAGGCCGCGATGGTGAGAGGCCCGCGCACCGCGATGAAGAGTGACCCCCACTTGCCGCAACTGGAGAGGGCCCTCGCGCAGAAACGCAGACCCAACACAGCCATAAATAAATAAATAAATAAATAAAATTAAAAAACATTCTTTGTAAAAAAGAATAATATATTTCCCAGGAAGTCCTGAGCATAAGCACTCCACAGAGAATATTACTTTCTGGGGAAAAATATATGGATATTGATATAGGTCCATATATAAATATATACATTCTCAAAAATTAATGCGATGGATATTTTTAACAGGGTGATAGAGGCAGTAAGCAGGGCAGGAAAACAGAGGATTAGGTTAAATTAACTCACTGATTTAATAAATTAACTGATCACTGACACCTTCTAGGAATATCTGCCCCTTAAGGCTCAATCCTTTCAATAAAATTATTGCTTATTAATGACTTATTTTACTTTTCTTTGTTATTTTTAAATTAAGAATTATTCTAGAGATAGAGAAAATTACAGAGAATAGTAAGACATATACTTCCCTAGGTACCAGGCACACATATCTGATGAATGTTAACATCAATTAACCACATTTTTAAATAATCTTTTATTGAAGCAGAGCATACAAAAAGGAAAGTGTGTTAATCAAAAGCATATAGCTAAATGACATCTCATGAAATGAATATACCCACATAACCACCACCAAGCTCAAGAATTTGAGCCATAAGTACCCGGAAGCACTCATTGGGTATATCCTCACTCACTACACATATTCCTTCACCATGGCAACCACTATCCTTCTAATACCGTAAGTTTTTGAGTATTTTCAAATTATGTAGGAATGGAATATTTTTTTGTACCTGGATTATTTTGCTCAAAATTGTGTAAGTAAAATTCATACAAGTTGTTGCCTGAAGCAATAGTTCATTCATTTTCATTTCTGTATAGTATTCCATGTTATAAATAGAACAAATTTTTATTCATTGTGCTGTTGATTACATTTAATTATGTCCAGTTAACTATTATGAATAATTCTACAATGAACATTATCGTGCATGTCATGTGGTGAACATATGAACACATTTTTCATGGGTATATAGGAGTGGAATTGCTAGGTTGTAGGATATTCCTATGTTAAGCTTTTGAAGATACTGCCAAATACTTTTTCCAAAATAGTAATACCAGTTTTTTACACCAAGCAACGTATGAGAATTCCAGTTACATCACTTTCTTGTCAATATGTAGCATTTTTTTTTTTTTACTTGTTCTGGCAAGTGTTTAGTGGTATCTCATTTGGCTTTAATTGAACATCTTATATTTGTTGGTTATTTGGATATACTCTTTTGTGAAGTTTTGTTCAGGTCTCTTGCCCATTATTCTATTGAGTTGTCTTTTTCTTTTTGATTTGTAAGAGTTACTTAGATATTCTGGATATAAGTACGTAGTGAATTATATGTGTCTAGGATATATTCTTCTATCTGTTGCTTGCCTTTGCATCCTCTAAAGATAATAGGGTCCTCATTTTTTTTATTGAAGTATAGTTGATTTACAATATTGTATTTGTTGGGACTTCCCTGGTGGCGCAGTGGTTAAGAATCCGCCTGCCAATGCAGGGGACACGGGTTCAAGCCCTGGTCGGGAAAGATCCCACATTCTGCGGAGCAACTAAGCTCATTCACCACAACTACTGAGCCCACATGCCATAACTACTGAAGCTCACGTGCCTAGAGCCCGTGCTCTGCAACAAGAGAATTCACCGCAGTGAGAAGCCTGTGCACTGCAACAAAGAGTAGCCCCGCTCACCACAACTAGAGAAAGCCTGCACGCAGCAAAGAAGACCCAACACAGACAATAAATAAATAAATAAATAACAAAACAAAACAATACTGTGTTTGTTTCAGGTGTATAGCAAAGGGATTTAGTTTCATATATATATTTTTGGATTATATTCCACTATAAGTTATTACAAGATATTGAATATAATTCCTTGTGCTATACAATAAATCCTTGTTGTTTATTATTTTATGTATAGTAGTTTGTATCTGTTAATCCCATACTCCTAATTTGTCCCTCCTCCCACCCCTTTTCCCTTTGGTAACCATAAGTTTGTTTTCTATGTCTTTGAGTCTGTTTCTGTTTTGTATATAGACTCACTTGTATTATTTTTTAGATTCCACATATAAGTGATATCATATAGTATTTGTCTTTCTCTGTCTGACTTTCTTCACTAAGTATAATATTCTCTGGGTCCATCCACGTTGCTGCAAATGACAATATTTCATTCTTTTTTATGGCTGAGTAATATTCCATTACCTATATAATATTTCATTATATATAAAATATATATATATATTTTTTAAGCCAATCCTCTGTTGATGGGCCCTTGGATTGTTGTTCTATTTGTTTTATTTCTCTACTTTTTAAAATCCAGTTGATAATGCTTGGTGTCAGTCTATTTATCTCTTGTAAAAATAAAATACAGTGTGTGTGTATGAAAAAAAAAATCCAGTTGATAGTCACTGTGTTTTAATTGAAGAATTTAACCAATTAATAATTTAAATATTGGACCACCTTTCCCTCTCCTCTCACTCCTTCCTGGTAACCCTTTCCCTCATATATTTGCTATATTCCATCCAATATATTCTTTATTTCAGCATAAAGTTCTTCATAATATCTAATGTTTCATACTATTAGAAGCAGAATGCTATCATCTCTCATGTGGTTGACATTTAAAATATTAATGTTGCCCACAATTCTGGAATGTACATCCTTTTGTATGTTTCCTGCTGATCTGTATTAGTTTTCTCTGAATTATAGCCAGGAGAATAATATCTGACTATGTAAACGTTCAATTATATTTGATATTGTCAAACTGATCTCTGAGGTGGTTAAACCAATTTATATTACAATCCATAGTATCTATGAGAATTGATATTTCCCTACTTCTCCAACATTTGACATTTGGGTCTTTTTCAACTTTGCCAGTTTGAAATGGTGTTAAGTATCTGACTTTGGATTCCGTTTGCATATATTTGTTTATTAGTGATCTCGAGCGTCTTGTGTTTGTTTATTGGGCATTTGAGATTCCTTTGGGTGAGTTGCCTGTTCAAACCAGTGCCCATTTATATTGGGTAGCTTTCATTTTGCACATCCATGTGTAATTTTCTTTATATATTCTTGATTCTCATCCTATATATTTTTCACTTTGTTCATCCTGTCTCTTGTCAGATAGAAGTTTGGGAGTTTTTTCATTTAAAAAATGTTTATTTCATCAATATTTAAGTCATTTCCTTTGTTATTGGTGTGTTTTGAATCTTTGAAAGTATATTTCTCTCCCTTCTTCTTTCAGCTTTTTCATAAATTTTGAGACTTCTAGCATTCAGCTTAAATTTGTGAAGATTCCCAACTAATAACACTTTTCTTTCATTCTTCCCAAAGAGTATTTGTCAATCCTTTAAGAAATGTACAAGCAATTTTTAAAAATATTTCTTTGCTTTACTACAAGGATTTAAAAAATATATCACAAGCAGGATAGCACTTGAACTTAATGGAGATCAGGGCTTCAAAATTAATTCATACTGTGTATGAAAAAAATGCAACATCAAGATAAAAACACTGAGAGTATTTACCTCATGGTACATCTATAATTTACTCACAGAAGCACTAACCCATTTATGGGAACGTGTGTCAGAGAACAAGAGGAGAATGAACACTAATGACAGGTCCCTCTGTTGTCTTTCAACAATCACCATCATAACCCTCAAAAGCTGGATCCATTGACAGATGGTTGATGTGCTGAGATATCTGAGCAGTCATTCTGGATCAATGATTGGCAATTTAACCCATGGAGAAGCCATTTTTTATAAGGCTAGAGCACAACAGAATAAAATAGTCTTTTATGTTAGGGCTGTATACAAATTTCCATCCGTCTTGCTACTTGCTACTCCTATTATCAGAACTAATACCTCCTCATTGTGGCAGCAGGAGACATGTCTGTAGGTGTGTGTGTGTGTATTGAGACATATTCATTTCAGTTGTCTGGATATTCAATGTAGATGGCTGAATGACTGACTAACAGTGATGATCAATTTGCCAAACAAGTGGAGCAATGGGGTGGCCTTTCCTAGAAGATGGATATACCCACTTTCTGCTGAAGTGACATCCCTAAACAATCTCTGGGTACTTCCCCTCCTCCATCTAATACAAGATTTATATAACATTTGGCATAATGGATCAAAAATAGACTAAAACTTTGGTGTAATGAAAATGAATTTAATGGAGACAGTGGTTTCACATCATTGTAAATGAACTAATGGCACTAAATTGTGCACTTTAAAATGGTTAAAGTTTATCTGAGGTGAATTTCTCCTGAATTAAAAAAAAAAAAGCTAAAACACTATAGGCCCCAGAGTTAAACTATTTTGCATTCTAATCATAATTGCAACTCTCAATCCCCACATCAGTACTGAGAGGTATGAAACTAATAGTTTGTAATCAATAGTAGTCAAAGTATAAACTTTGTGAAGATTGATGTTTGTATGTATTAGTACTGATTCAAGGTTAGTCTTCTAATAATACCACTCTCACACTCTTGCATCTTTCTCAACTGGTGGAGCAAGGGTAGAGTTATAGCAGTGACCAGCTACAGTTGCATATAAGTGCAGGCTGTCTTAGTCATCCAACCACATTAGGGGCAGAAATCTATAGGCATACCTTACAGTAGGATGTTTGCAAATTATCACTGTGCCTTTTAGCTGTGGCTTCATATTTATTTCTGAATTCATTTTCATTTTATCCATGGATAAATAGCTAATAAGTAAGACGGCAGAAATAAACGAAGGCAGAGTGATTAGAGCATGTATATTCACATTGCCTTTCAGGAATAATAATGCTAGAATATCTCCATAAAGACAAAGCAACTTTATATATCAAAAGTAGGCAAATTAATGATGTAGGTGAAACTGACAATGATACTATTCATATTAATAGTGGTGTTCAAATCTATAAATTTAATATATTCTAATTTTAACCATGAAAATTTAGCTATTTTGCTTACTGTTTTATAGACAGTTGTCTCATTGATGTTATCGAAGAAAAACATTGTTTTATCAAAAGAGAGTAAAGTTCTATACTTTATTTTAAATTACTATAGCTACATTTGTTTTTACACGTCAGCTTCTATTTTGAAATCTTGAAATGAATAATTTTGATCCATATGCTTACAAATGTTGTTTATAAATGCCAGGCCAACAGGGGAAATGTGCATAGGAATCTGCATTATTCACCTGCAAATTTGAAGTGGTTTTGTTAAAATCTGTACATGTCCATTAGAATATCATATGTGCGATTTTACAGTGAAAGAAAGAGATTTAGAAAGTTTAACACCATTATCCAAAAGGGACCAATAAATCATAAAACCTGTTCTCATTAACATTTATTGGGGGCTTCCCTGGTGGTGCAGTGGTTAGGAATCCGCCTGCCAATGCATGGGACATGGATTCCATCCCTGGTCTGGGAAGATCCCACATGCCGCGGAGCAACTAAGCTCATGCACCACAACTACTGAGCCTGCGCTCTAGAGCCCGCAAGCCACGACTACTGAGCCCACGTGCCACAACTACTGAAGCCCACGTGCCTAGAGCCCGTGCTCTGCAGTAAGAGAAGCCACTGCAATGAGAAGCCCGCACACCGCAAGGAAGAGTAGCCCCTGCTCACCACAACTAGAGAAAGCCCACACACTGCAACAAAGACCCAATGCACCCAAAAATAAATTAATGAATTGAGGGCCTATTATCAAGAATCAAAACTTGTGTTGTCTATTTACAACAGCCAAGACATGGAAACAACCTAAATGTCCATTGACAGATGAATAGATAACGAAGATGTGATCCATTTATACAATGGAATATTACTCAGCCATAAAAAAGAACAAAAAAATGCCATTTGCAGCAACATGGATGGACCTGGAGATTATCAGATTAAGTGAAGTAAGTCAGACAAAGACAAATACCATACGATATCACTTATATGTGGAATCTAAAAAAAAAAATGATACAAATGAACTTATTTACAGAATAGAAACAGATGCACAAACATCGAAGAAAAACTTATGGTTACCAAAGGGGAAAGGTGAGGTGGGGATAAATTAGGGGTTTGGGATTAACATATACACACGACCATATATAAAATAGATAAACAACAAGTACCTACTGTAGAGCACAGGGAACTATACTCAATATCTTGCAATGATGACTATAATGGAGAAGAACCTGAAAAAGAATATATATACAAATATATATATATATATATATATATATATATATATATATATATATATATAACTGAATCACTGTGCTGTACACCTGAAACTAACACAGCATTGTAAATCAACTATACTCCAATTAAAAATAGCTACATAAAGACAAAAATATATCCACGGAGCTGTACACTTTCAATTTGTGCAATTTCTTCTATGTAAATTATACCTCCATTTAAAAAATCTTTGGTTCTCTCAATAGGGTAAGAAGAGGCTAGATCTGTTTTCTCATGCAGAACCTACCCTGGACATGCTGCTTGTCTTCTTGAAGCAATATTTCCAAGCAAGTTGGACCCTATTAGCTCCACCTTTCATAAAAGGACAGCCATAATCCAGACTGACTGCAACTTAACAGGGAGGTCAAAGGCAATGCCATCTATATGAACAGCTTCCATATATCAAATGCTTTCTATGTACCACACACTGTGTATGTCATGGTTTCTCATTTAGGACAAGAATGAGGTCCTTACAAAGCAGGTAACTGTTAACTGCATTTTCTAAATGAGAAAACCGATGCTCACAGCAGTTAAATAACCTTCCCAGTTGAATACAGCTACTACATTGTAAGACCTGGGATTCAAATAGTGTTTTGTTTGGATACAAACCCCTGACCTTTTTAATGCATCCTGCCCCTGAACCCAGGAGAAGCGCTAGAGGCCACCTAACCCACCAGGGGAAATATCTATACATCCACCCTTTTGCTATTTTGAGGCTGGCTTCACTGGCCCTCCATCAGGCGCTGGTGGGTCAGAGCGTAAGCACCTCAGGTGTGAAACGCTGTTCCCTTGCATGAAGTGAGGAGAAACTAATGAATCACCCAGGCCCCTGCTGGCAAGGCATGGTCTTCACACCTGTTCAAGGGAAAATGAGCAACAAAGCGCAAACACACACACACACACACACACACACACACACACACAAGTACAAATTACAATCTTTATGTATGTGCTCCTTGGTGGCTTCACAGGATATGAAATTTTTTATGTTAAAATATGACAACACTATTTCTAATTCTCATTTTTCTCCACTCCAGGCTACCAAGCATTCTGGTCAAGGAACTTTCATGTCTAAAATTGTTTCAAACCAAATAGTTCCCTGGGGATGAATAGTTGTGATTAAACCTGGCAACTGTTATGAACCATATGAAAAGGACACTGAAATAATGCTATTAATGCTGCAAATCTCTGCCTTTCTCCTCTTTGTGTCCTTGCAACAACTTTTTAAATGTTATTATTCAAAATATATTGAGGTTTGGTCTAATTATAAGCACAGAGAAAAATAAACACACAGAAAAATAATAAAAGCAAAACACGCCAAGTACCCACTGTAATTTGAACAAACCATGGTTGCTGAAATGTGTGTGCTGGAAAATGCTTAATTTTATTAATTCAAGCCTTTTAGGCTTGAATTTTTAAAGTCAGGTTTTTTTAATCTTTTGGTTATTATCTGATGCTTAGCAAAACCCAGTGGTAATAAGGAGCCCAAATTGAGTGCTAGCAACTTCTTGTGGCTTAAAAAAGCACAACTACAATAACAAAATACATGAAAGTGTATGAAAAGCCTCATGCAAACAACTAGACCATCAAGATACTTATATCCCTACATCCCTATAAACTAAAATTATGCATATGCACCAAACATATCTAAGAAAAATTGATTAATAAATCCTCTCATCCAGACAGACAAATTCATGCACATCAATTAACAAAATATAGATTCTAATCATTTCTTGCAAATGCTGTGTAACTAACCTCTGTAGATTTATCCTCTCAAAAAAAAAAAAAATTCTATGAGCTGCTCTGAAAAAACAGCTCAAGAATTAGCTCTGCCATTTACCAGATTTGTGACCTTGGGCAAATCTCTTAACCTATTAAAGGCTCAATTTTCTTATCTACCTAGAAAAGTAATAGTAAGGATGAAAGGAATTAAATACAGTCCAAGATGAATAAAACAGAATGTTACAGTTATGGGCTGCTAGGAGAAAGAATGCTTTGTTTCGCCAAAAGCTGAGGATGTCATTTGGAGCACAAAATACTGAAATCAGCTTCCTGGCGAGTGGGTCAGGGCACTTTTGCACCTGAGGCAAAACAACATTTTCTTTTTCTGAGTAGGATCTTCATCTCCCAGGACCAGCTTATCTTTGAAGTCCCAGGCACTGATCACTTTAGGAAAACGAGCAAAGCAAAGGACCACCTACGCTTAAAAACAAACCAGGGGATTCAAATAAATTACAAATCTGCCTTTCACACTGTGACCTTCCACTTGGAGTTTTAATCACATTTTTTGGTACCATATTTTAAACGGACGTTATTTACAGCTGGCTAGAATATGATGATGTAAACTGCGGGCTTCCAAAGTCCTAGCCAGAGTCTATTCTCCCAAAAACTCTAGAGAAATCTAGCCTGCCCAGTGTGCCTAGATAAAACACAGGGTGTCCGTTGGTTAACAGCAAACAGTATTTTTCTATTATCTGGTCTTCTCGTTCTCCTTCTTTAACCCTGTCTTTGGCAGTTACTGTTCAACACCTTTCCCATCTGTGGGGTTTTGTCCTCTTTGAGGGGGATCTCTTTGGTCCCTCCTATGTGATCAACACACGTGATTACATGAGAACACCTGGATCTGCACACAAACGCACGGCCTTCCACAGATACGGGCAACAACCCACACGAAGACGAACAGATGTTAAAATAAGTTGGCTGTATCGAGCTGGCCTTGCTCCTGCAATGCACAGGAACAGAGCGTGTGCAAGCAAGAACACTGCAAATTGCAGCCATTCATTCTTAGGCCATTTGGCACTTCCGATCACTCACAGATCAGCGGCTACTCAAGGACAGGCTGAAACCAAATCTCAGCTCTCCTCTCCCTCCAAACAGATCCCCAGGCCTGACTTGCAGAGGTTGGGCTGGGAAAAACAGGAAAAACTGCAGCTGTGAATGTCAGGGTACTTTCCAAATGTCAGTATCTTATTAGCATGACCAGAAATAACATAAACTTGACAAAATTTAGGTAACTCTTCTTTCGCATTTACCACTGCTGCCACTGCCGCTCTGGCCCATGGTGCATCCTGCCTGCAGATGAGAAAAACGTAGCTCTAGCCTCCCTGCTGATTGGTTTACATCTTTATTTATTAATTCTCTTGATGGCCCAAGAACACATATCATGTAAGCAGGCCAGTGGGGGATAAAATGCCTCAGGGTATGAGTCACTGGTAAATAACTAAGCAGCGTATGTTTAGTTGATTTCATCTGAGAAACTCAGCATTTCTGGTAGTACCTAATTCTTCTCACTGGGCGTTTATAGAACAGATTGTGGGGAATAGATCTTCTGGGTCGAGAGACCTGGATGGAGCTCTCATTTAGAACAGGAATTTTCTGATATCATCTCACAAGACAGTAGAGGAGAAATCCTATATTCCACACAGGTCATTGGATTCGCTTCCTACTGCTGTTGTAACAAGTTATCATAAATTTAGTGGCTTTAAAAAACACAAATATATGATCTTGCAGTTCTTTTTTTTTTTTTTTAATATTTATTTATTTATTTGGCTGTGCCGGGTCTTAGTTGCGTCACGTGGGATCTTTAGTTGCGGCATGCGGGATCTAGTTCCCTGACCAGGGATTGAACCCAGGCCCCCTGCATTGGGAGCGCGGAGTCTTAACTACTGGACCGCCAGGGAAGTCCCGATCTTGCAGTTCTGAAAGACAGATGTCCAAAATCAGTCTCAGTGGGCTAAAATCAAGGTGTCAGCTGAGGTGATTTCCTCCTGGAGACCCTGGAGTGGGGGAGGGTCTTTCCTGACCTTTACCAGCTTCTAGAGGCTGTCCTCGTTTCCTCACATTGCCTTTCCTCCCTCTGTTAACCATCCTGAGATCGCCTCCACTCTTTGTGCCGTCCTCCTTCCTCCTTCTTGTAAGGACACTTCAGGATAACCCAGGAAAATCCAGGGTAATCTCCCATCTCAACATCCCTCATTGTATCTGCAAAGTCCCTGCTACCAAGTAAGGTAGTACAGTCATGGGTCCCAGGTGTTAGGATGTGTGCATCTTCACTGGACCATTATTCAGTTTCCCACAGGCACCAACCAAGCAAAGTCCATTTAAAATCTGTTCTTACTAATTAAAATTGCACATGAGTTTAGGAGAAAAACAGCTTACAGAGTGGAAAAAGTGATTTGTGCAATAGACAAAACTCTCTGGGCTTGTTCCATACACGCTAGGACTACAGAAAACGACGGATTTTAATGGTTTTGTGTTCATGTAACGGGAAGCTATGACTGTTAATTCACATTTCTCTGATTGCTAGTGAGGGTGAATTTTCTCCTATGTCTAATGGTCATTTGGATGCCTTTCTTGTCCTTTGCCCATTTTTCTCTGGAACTGTTCATCTTTTAGTTATTGAGTTATATGTATTCTTTATATGTTCTTAATATTGAACTCATCCTGTTAGATATGTTGCAGAAATCACTTTTCAGTCTAAAAAATTCACTTTTAACTTTATGATATTTTATAATAGAGTTTTAAATATTAAATTGATCAAAAATTTCAATCTTTTCCCCTATAGTATGTGCTTTGTGTATTTTCTTTAACAAATCCTTTCTACCTTCAAATCATAAAAATATTTCCCTGTTTTGTCTTTGGCAAACTGGGGAGTCTTTTTGTTTTAAAAATTGTAGTGATCATCTTTTTATACGATGCTGAATAGTGACCTAATTTTATTTTCACTGGGCAGCCAGCCAAATTTTCCAATACCATTTCACCATGTCACCGTCACTGCAGTGGTCTGAACGCCACCTCTGTTCTGTGCAGTTTGCCACGTATGCTTGGATCTGTTTTGCATTTCTATATAATGTTCTGTTGATCTTGTTAATACTTAACTGATACTGCACTATATTAATCACTTTATCTTTACAAAATAATGGCTTTATTATGATAGGGCTTCTCTCTTCTTTCTGTTTTTCTCCCTAAGAATTATCTGAACTATTATTGGAAATTCCATCACATATATTAATTTTAAAATAACTTGGTCAAGTTTTGTGCAAACACTGTTAAAATCTCACTGGAATTACCATGAATTTATAGATGAGCTTGAAGTGAAATTAGCTTGACAAAGTGATGAAACCCAGTCACTCCATCCACAAACACAGCTAATCTCTCCACTTTTCTTATATATCTTTCAATAAAACTTAAAATTTTCTTTGCAAAGGCCTTATGAATATAACTTCACTTGATTCCTTGATAACTTGCAATTTGGTTGCCATTGATATTGTAATTGATTTTCCTCATTACTCTTTGGAACTGCCTATTCTTGGTATACGTGAACAATTGTCTATTTTATATATTGATTCTTTATCAAGTAATTTGACTAGTAAGTTTCTTGGATTATGTTGTAGACCTTTTTATCTATAAATAATGATAACCGTATCTCTTCACTTTAAATAAGCTTTTTCTTTTTTTTCCCCGTACTGTATTGGCTGTGATTACCAATAGATTGAATGGTGGAGGTGATGGCAGGCATCATTGTATTGTTTCTGATTCTAATTGGATCTTTCTAAATTTAGATCACTAACTATGTATTGTTATATACCATATATAAGATTATAGAAATCATGGTCTATTGCTAATTTGATAAAAGATTTTTAACAAGTATATTATCAGATTATTCCAAATGCTTTTCTGTATCTATTTAGGTGATCATATATATTTCCTTTATATATTAATGAATAGATTACATTAATTTTTAATGTGGATCATCTTTGTAATTGTGAGATAAACTCTACCTGATAATATTGAAACCCAGCAGGACCCTGTGGGGCCCTATGGGATACAAATCCTTTTTGTGTCCCCCAATTCTTGTTTGTAGGAAATAGGCTTCATTCATCCTCCTTGACCTTCCCTGAGTTCCAAAGGGCAGATTTAACCAGTTGCTAATCCGAGAAGAGAGGGAATGCAGAAACAAAGGAGAAGCAGTCAAGAAATAATAGTGCAACCTTGGGGCAGGATGCTGGTTCCTCCTCAAGGAATATACATAACAATATCTTTGAGTTCTTTTGCAGAACCAAGGCCCCCACCCAGGTGGAAGATGGCAACTTTAGGCTGAGCACAAGATTCCTGGAACAGCACCCTGCTACCTCACCACCAACCAATCAGAAGAAAGTCACACACCCTGCAGCCATCACCCCAAATTTTGCCTATAAAAATTCTTCCCCCAAAACCATTGGGGAGTTAGTGGATTTTGAGCATGAGCCACCTGTTCTCCTTGTTTGGCCGTGCAATAAACTTTCCTCTGCTCCAAACTATGACCTTTCGGTTCAGTAACAATATGTTTCTTTTATACAATGCTGGACTTTATTATGTTTCATTTAAGCAGTTTGCAGCTACATTCATAAAGGAGTTATCTTAAAATGTTTCATTCCTTTACAATCTTTGTCAGGTTTTGATATTAACATAGTTTTATCATCATAAAAAAAAATAGAATACCTTTGGTAAATACTGTGATTGTTTATTTCATGAAGCCTTGAAACTGAAACTGACTGAACCTTGATTAATTTTCCTTTTATTCGGGAATGGAGGATGAGGAGAGGGAGAAGGAAGGGACAGGGAGTTTGACCAAGTCATTGGTTCTCCAGCATTTTGATTTCATGAACTTTTTCCATGCTTGTAAACTATTGAGGACCTCAAAGAATTTCTGTTCCTATCAGTTACATCTACAAATATTTACCATATTAATTTCAGTAAGAGAATATCACTTACATAATACTAATTCTCTGGAATTTGTTGAGAGCCCTTTTGTGACTTATCATAAATAAGTTTATACAAGTTTAATAAGTACTTGGAAAGAATATATAGTCTCTATTTGTTGGATGAAATATTTTATACACATTTTAACTTTATTAATTCTGTGGTTCCATTATGTTATATTCTTACAAATATTGTTGTCTCCTTTTGCATTCTTTATCTATATGTTTCTGAAAGAGCTGTGAGAAATCTCCCAAAGTGTAATAATCTTCATTTTATGCCTCATGAATCCTGCTTAGGTTGTTAACTGGATAAAAGTCTTGAGAGTTATATATTCTTAGTACACTATTGCTTTTAACACAGAGTGATGTTCCTCTTTAGCTCTTTTATATTTTTGGTTAACATTTCAGCCTTTTATTTTCAAAGTTTCTCTAGGCTTAGATTTTAGGTGTCAGTCTTATCAAGTGCATATACGATAGCTGGCTTTTTTTTAATCCTACCTAAAACTCTCTTTGTTTTAGTAAGTGAATTTGATCATTTTACATTTATTGTATAACCAAGCAGGACCTTATGGGGCCTTCCTGGGATAGACTCCTCCATCATGTCCTCTGCTTTAGCTGCTCTCTGAAGTACCTTGATAACAGTATCTGATGCACATTTCCTGAGTGAAATGCACATTACAGATGTGAAAACCCCCACCAAATGGAAGATGCTACCTACTTGATGACCATAAGGGCACAGCCCCCAGGCCTACAGGAGCCTAAGGATTGATAATGTTGACCCCTGTGACATCGTCCTATTACCTCACCATAAACCAATCAGAGAATTGTGCATGAGCTGATCACATACCCTGCAACCCCCATCCCCCTCACCTGGCCTTTAAAAATGTTTTGCTGAAACCCATTAGGGAGTTCAGGTGGTTTGAGCACTAGCTGCCCTGGACTCCTTGCTTGGTGCCCTGCAATAAATGCTGCACTTTCTTTCACCACAACCCAGTGTCAGTAGATTGGCTTTACTGTGCACAGGCTAGTGGACCCAAGTTTGGTTTGGTAACAATTGTACTACTGATATATCTGGCCTTGACTGTATCTCCAAGGAGGTGTTGTAACCTTTGCCCCTATGGTGTGTACAGACATACCAATGGACTGTTTCCTGAGCTAGTATTTTCTCATGGTCATATCTCTTCTTGTTTAATATCCAAAATTCATAAGCCATATTTACCTCTCAGTAAAATGGTTTTGTGTGATGCTTATGTAGAACAAAATTTTTGTGTGTTTGTACACAAAACTTAACACAATGTTTATAGCAAAAATTTATGTGGGAAATTTCTTGAGCTAAATACATGAAATACTAATCACTGTATGAGAACCCACATGGAACCCACCTCAAGATTGTCCCTCTGGAAGATGGGGAGGCTGAGCCGTTTATGACCAGACTCCCATGCCCAGGAGGGTTTGAGGCTTGCCCTCTCGTGGACAAGTTTCCATGTGCAAGAGAAACAGTCAGTGTGCAAGGCACTGTCTTCCCCACATGCAGGTGAAAGTAGATGGACTAAAGGGACACAATGCAGAGCATCAGTGATGTCTGTCACAGCCTGAGTGCTGATTTCCTGGCTGTGTTAAAATTCATCATGCTGTCCACTTACGTATGCATGCTATTCTTCAGTAAAAAAAAAAGTTTGTTTAAATATTTTTGTAGGAAATGCATGAACTACGAAGAGGGTGTCATTTCAGAAAAAGAATAAAAACTGAGATGCCTTACACTTAAGATCAAGACTTTCCCCAACTGTTTTGGCTGGAGTTTCAAGATGACCCAACCCGCTTTTGCTTGCTTCACCAACAACAGCATCTCAGAGTTCCTGACATGACATCTAAGTTTCAATGATATGGCGAATGATGCTGGCCAGGCAGTTCAACTCAGGCTTACAAATATAATTATTCATTTGGTCACGCACTCACTTGTTCACAGAGTATTTGCTGAGCTCTTAGTTGGTAAAGGACTGTGCATGGCACTGGTGATAAAATGATGATCAAGTTCTTTCTCAGCCTTCAAGGAGCTCATAGACCAGTAAGGAGGACAGATATGTCATCAATTAAGTGTGACAGAGAGAGTCAAGAAAACAGCAGCAAAAGCAAAGTTCCATGAGCATCAATTTGGTCCAAGATGTTTGGGAATGGCATTGAAGAGACATTCAAAGGAGGAGCAGGATTTTCATACCAATGTTTTCTTAGGTCAGTCTCCCAAGGCAATAGACATAAGAGCAAAGATAAACAAATGGGACCTAGTCAAACTTACAAGCTTTTGTACAGCAAAGGAAACCATAAACAAAATGAAAAGGCAACCTACAGAATGGGAGAAAATATTTGCAAATGATGCGAACAACAAAGGCTTAATTTTCCAAAATATACAAATAGCTCATACAACTCAACAACAAAAAAACCCAAACAACCCAATTGAAAAATGGGTAGAAGACCTAAATAGACATTTCTCCAGTGAAGACATATAGATGGCCAACAGGCACATGAAAAGGTGCTCAACATTGCTAATTATTAGAGAAATGCAAATCCAAACTACAGTGAGTTATCACCTCACACCAGTCAGAATGGCCACCATCAAAAAGTCTACAAATAACAAATGCTGGAGAGAGTGTGGAGAAAAGGAACCCTCCTACATTGTGGGAATGTAAATTGGTGCAGCCACTGTGGAAAACAGTATGGAGGTTCCTCAAATATCTGTAAAGTTGCCATATGATCTGGCATTCCCACTCCTGGGCATATATCCAGACAAACCTATTATTCAAAAAGGTACATGCACCCCTATGTTCATAGCAACATAATTCACAATAGCCAAGACAGGAAAACAACCTAGATGTCCAAAGACAGACAAATGGATAAAGAAGATGTGGTACATATATACAATGGAATATTACTCAGCCATAAAAAAGAAGAAAATAATGCCACTTGCAGCAATATGGATGGACCTAGAGATTATCATACTAAGTGAAGTAAGTCAGAGAAAGACAAATACCATATGATATCACTTATATGTGGCATCTAAAATTTGACACAAATGGACTTATCTACGAAACAGAAATGGACTCACAGACATAGAAAACAGACTTGTGGCTGCCAAGGCGGGGGAGGGAAGGATTGGGAGTTTAGGATTAGCAGATGCAAACTATTATATATAGAATGGATAAAAAACAAGGTCCTACTATAGAGTACAGGGAACTATATTCAGTATCTTGTGATTAAACCATAATGGAAAAGAATATGAAAAGGAGTGTATATATATACCTGAGTCACTTGGCTGTACAGCAGAAATTGACACAACATTGTAAATCAGCTATACTTCAATAAAATAAATTTTTAAAAAATTTAGGATTTTTGATGAGATGAAAAAGCAGAGAAGAGATAAATGAAAACAAAAGCATGAGGCTTCATGATGCATTCAGTGAAGTAGGACGTAGTTGAGGAAAGCCAAACTCTAGGTAGTGGGGAAAAAGTGATGAGCTGAGGTGGTAGGTAGTGTCAGAAGCTATGAGACCTCAAATTGTGCGTTCTTTTTTTTTTTTTTTTTTTTCAAATTGTGCATTCTTGTGACTAGAATTTATTCTGTAGATAAAGAATCCAGAAAAGGTTTTTAAGTGAGGAAACGACATCCACAACCAGTGTTTTAAGAAAATTGGGAGTTTAACTGGACGATGAATTGGAGTGAGAAGAAACTACAGTGAGGTCAGTTGAGGAGCTATTGAAATGCTTCTAGGGAAGATGATAAGGGTGTGTACTGAGGAGGGTTTAGACCTATTGTCTCTATAAATGTTTGTTTCACCACTAGATGTGTAGTCATGGCCCCGGGCAGGCATTCAAGGAGCTGATCAAGCAATATGCACCTTTGTTATACAAATAAAGGAAGAAATAGCTCTCTCTGGAAGTCTAAAATACATCTACAGAGGTGAGACAAGGCAAGAAAGCACAATTTAAACACTCCATTACAAAATCAAGCAAAACAGTAAGGGAGAAAATGTGGAAATAAAATAGAGGTAAATGTGTAAGGAACTGATAAGGATGTTTCTATTGCCTAAGCTATTAAATTAACAAAAAAGGAAATCCAGCTCTTGTGAGGGAAAGGTCACTTGGTGCACAGTTTTGTTTTGTTTTACAAAAGAAAGACAGGTATAAAAAAATCATTTACAGCCGATTGAAGAGTACACAAAGCACAGGCCCCTGCCTGGAATTTCAGAGAGGTGTGATTTGTACGTATGAAATACGTAGACTAAATAACAACCAAAAAAAATTATCAATTTCCTTGTGAAAATAAGTTAAACTTCCAATAAATAAAGCTATCTTCTAAGGAGAAAATTAACAAGTAGATGGAGGAACTCTAGGGGAAAACAGGATGCCTAACAAAATCTATTAACAGTCATAGGAACACATACACACACACACACACACACACACACACACACACACCTGTTTGTATATTCAACAGATATTTACTGAGCACCTTCTAAGGGTGGAGATACAGTGCTGAATAAAATAGATACAAATCTCTGCCCTCCTGAAACAATCGTTCTCATCCTCTTTACAATCCATCTGTTCTTTAATGTTCCAGAACACCACTGGAGACCACTGTCTCACTCCCTGCTTTACCACCCCCCTACCCCCAGTGGTGTACAAGCATGAATTCTGTAGTGGAACAAAATTTTCACCCCAAAATTGTAACACGGATTATTTCCAGCTGTAAAGAAGCCGAAAAGACTCAGGAAAAACCTTTGACCCTCCCGCTAACTCCCTGAAGAATTTAGATAGAGGGCCTATTACAGGAACAGAGCTGTCACCAGAGATAATCTGCACTGAATATGGGCTGGGTGTGAAGGGGGAAACTCTGTGTCCTACTGTCTCTGCTGGCCCAGCAAACATTTGTTTACCTAACATTTGCTTTTCTGTCTTCCTGTGAATTGCCTTCTTAGCCCTTTGAACTCCCAAACCACTACCCCCAACATCCTCTTTTGTCTTTAGCTGAAGATGCTATTTAACGTAAGGGTTTCAGCCATTTCGGTGAGTTATTCAGTTTTCCTGGGTCTCTCCCATGTATGCACATTACTAAACTTTGTTTGATTTTCTCCTGTTAATCTGTCTCATGTCAATTTAATTCTTAGACCAGCCAGAAGAACCTAGAAAGGTAGAGGAAAATTTCTCCCTCTCTTAGCATTGTCAGCTGGAAAAAAAATGCACCCCCTAAAAGTTGAGAATTATGTTTTATTCGGTGGACTTTCTGAGGACTTAAGCCTGGGAAGCAGTTTCTCAGATCATTCTAGGAACTGCTCTGAAGAGGTAAGGGAGGAACCGGGATATATGGGAGTTTTTGCCACAAAAACCAAATGGTGGGAACATCAAACGATTATTGTTAATTAAAGAAAACCAGACATCTCAAGTTAATGAATTTAGCGCTTTTCTATGTATGGGAAGATTCTCAAGAGTCTGGGCTCATGGGAATCATTCCTTTGCTATGCACCTTGGCTATCTAGGGCGGTATCCTGTTTTTCTCCATCCTGAATCCCCTCAGGGCACAGTCAGGGGCCGCTGCAGTGGCTGCTGGCCTGACGGTTGCAACATCCTTTGTTTCCTACACGGCAGGCGACATTTTTCATCCACATGACGCTCTACAAGCCCATGGGCACCACACTCCTCTGTCCCTCTCGGACCTCGCTTTCCTCCACCCATTTCCTTGTTTCCAATAGTCCTACCACCCTGGCCTTTATCTTCCCCAAACACTTCAAGCTTATTCCTGTTTCGGAGTTCTTCCCTTGTTCTCAGCTGCCTGGCAAGACATCTCCCAGATATTCACACAATGGCTCCCTACGCCCTGCAGACTCAGTTCAAACGTCCTCTCCTTGGGGACACTTTCTGGATTGCACTAACTCAGCGGGTTTATCACTTCAAATTATTAGTTTATATCCTCTGAGATCCATGAGAGCAGGAACCATGATGAGAACATTCAACAGTGTACATGCCCAGTGTCCATGAGAGCCTGACAGATAGTGGGTGTTCATAAAACTGCTTGTTAAATGGCCACATGGTGTGTGCGTGTGTGTGTGTGTGTGTGTGTGTGTGTGTGTGTGTGTGTGTGTGTGTGTGTATCTGTGGTTTAGTGATGGTCTGAGGTAGGAGATAGATGGGCCCCAGGCTGTGTAGCTATAACCAGGCTCTGCCTGAGGCTTCAAGATAAGATATTAGCGGGAGCACTGGGGCCCGGATTGGGTGAAAGACAAAGCGACCACATTTTTCTCATTCTTGTAGTCAGTGGGCTTTCCCAGCCCACACGTGTGCAAAGAAGGTCCTCAGTCTAGGGAAGGGGTCAAAGGGAGAAAGAGACGCCAGCCCTTAATATGTCCTGCCAACCTCCCAGAGACCTTCACGCTGGAATCCACCTTGGCTGAGAGACGCGTGCACTCCCAGGAAGGACCCTGAGTCAGGTCAAGTATGGGCACAAGCAAGATGATTGGCCAGAGACAACCCGGAAGACTGCCCCCATATGAGCGACCTAACCCACCCCCATCGGGTGCAACTCCCTCCGAGTTTGCCTATGTGCTTTTCCACATGTACTCTGCTTCTAATAAACCTTTATCTGTTTCACCATCTTGGTCTCTTTGCTGAATTCCTTCTTCAAAGAAGACAAGGACCAAGGTTCTGCTTCCAGCCACCTTGCTCCCCCCCACCAGATTCACACTAGACTATTGTAACTTAGCCAGTTGCACAGCCATTCGAGTCTAAAGAAACATAAGCTCTTTCTACCAACTCATGCTGCGTATGCTGTGCCCAGCTCAGCAGGTTCTCAAACAAACCACTGATGTCTGGTGGCAGCGTAGCAGTGGTGATTTTGGTGGTGCAGATGATGACTAAATGAGTTTCACTGCACTGTAGCCTGAGGAAACAAATCCGTGCACAGGCCAGCACCTCAACCTGCAAACCTCCAATACAAGGTCAGAAAAGGTGAGAAAGTAAATTACATTCTGCTCCTGGATTTCAACTGTGACTTGCAAGTTACCTGTGTTTCCCCTTCTACCTTCTCAGAGCATAAGGCACTGCTGCTTTTGTTCAGTATAAAGTGAAATGTAAACAGCAGTACATCTGTGCATTCCTTCATTCATTAGGATTTTGAGTTAGACTCTAAGATGTATTGACCTTCATAAACATTCAGCACATCTCCCAAGCCACCAAAAACATTAAGGTTGATTCTCAAATCCTTAGATGTGTTGTTTTGCCTCCAATTTGGTGGCAATCAGGGTTCAGGTAATGTTCCTGTGGCCTTTTAGACCCAACAATATTTAAACTACAAATGCTGAGGATCACACACAGGCAAGATGTGATCCAAACCTGGAAAAAACACTCTGCACCTTTGACCACCCTGCTGATTGCCCAGTGCTGAACTCACATGCATTGACTTTTCAATCAACCATTTTTGTGTTGGTCAGCTCAGAAAATCAACCTCAGCTACATAAACATTCCTGACAATCAGCTTGTAATGCGATAAGTTGCTCATAAAGAAAAAAGAAAAAAGAAAAAAGAAAAAAAACAGATTTAAACTGCCTCTCAGCCTCAATTTTTGTGATAGAATGGAGACCTTTAGATGCTTTGAGAATGGTTACAATTTGTATATACTAGTGGGAGTGGAACGTAAAACCAAAATATAAAAGAGCGTTCAAGGTATCATTCATTTTCCATGAAAATAAAGGACATCGGGAACAAATGAAATAGCTTACATCTACACAAGCAGTGAAAAGACAACATTCAGGTTACAGATATAGCCATCTCCACATCTGTCCTCCTCGGAACAGGCTGAAAAGTGGAAAAGTGGGTCCCCAGGGCCCACACTGAACTCTCCGCTATGCAAAAAACCCAGAGAATGGGCAATGGGAGATGCAGATCAAAACCAAGCTGGCTGTGTGACACTTCATGACTCAACCTCCCTGTTCCCATCTGTGAAACAAGAAAGCTGGAGAGGAAGTCTGTGGTTCCTGACCATTCTAACATTCTAGTAGTTTGTTTTTTACAACTGCAGGAAATCACAAGGGATAAAAATATTTTCTTCCTTTCAATGAGAAGTAAAACATGAATTACTTACATTCAAAGTAAAAAAGATCACATAGAACTTTGCCCCTTCTTCTTGTTGCTGGTTTTCCCAATAATATGTTTTCAATCTACTTCCATATAATTCAGGACCTAAAGATATTTCTGCTGAATTTGCACCTTCCAATGTGCTACTTTACCATATTTACATTTTTAATGAATAAGTGTGTATTTTCTTTAAGAAGCTGTGTTGGGTGTGGGGAGAACCAAATGACATCACTTTTTCTCTTAGGAATCTGAGACTATAAATATTTTAATGTGTGCAGGTTTTTAAATCTGATGTTTATATCATATTATGTAGAGAGTATCTGCCTTAAGACAGCTTCATTTGTGACCCCTATATTTATATAGACTACATAACTTAGAATTGCAATACTGATCAAAGCTCACATTTACCATTGCTGAGAGATGGCTACCTAAGAATACATTCCATATTGGGACAGAAAGCTCATCTACAGCATGTGTGTACAGTGAAACACTTATTTCATAATTCCTTTTTATTTTTGTAGATTTTCTTCGGTGTTTGAATTTCTTTTGCACTAAACTATACTTGAAATCGGTAACAATGCATGGTCCATAACATTAACCCCCTCCCCACAAAAGTCAATGAAATCTTTTCTTTGTGAAATTAATGCCTGATGATTTGAATCAACATGAATCAAGAATGAAAGACAAGGAATCCACCTGCTGTGAGATTAAATTATCCCATTCCACAGGAAGCACCTCCTCCAAAGCAAGGAAAAAGACACTTGGAGGAAATGAAGAAGGCCAGTACAGTGACTGAGATAAGAAAGCTGTTGTGCTGATGGGAAAATTTTTATTCTATTTTTCTAGAATCAGATGATGTGATTTATATTATTATTTAAAAATATTTTTGAGCTATAGTTGATTTACAATGTTGTATTAGTTTCAGGTGTACAGCAAAGTGATTCAGTTTTATATATATATATTGTTTTCTTATATATATTCTTATATATATACTCTTTTTCAGATTTTTTTGTATTATAGGTTATTAAAGATATTGAATATAGTTCCCTGTGCTATACAGAATGTCCTTGTTGTTTATCTACTTTATATACAGTAGTGTGTCGGATGATGTTATTTAATATTCCTCTAAACTAGAAAATTAAACAGGCTTGGTGACACTGACTTCACAAAGTTTTTAGCTGGACAAGGGAACTTGGTGGGCCTGGCATTATAGTTCAGTCATAGATCTATCACAATGAAATTTGGAAGAAATTCTGCCCTGAATTTGGTCAGGATTTTAGAGACTTTGCGTCATGTACGAGCAAGTAACACTGAAACTGTAACAAATGATGTCAGGTAACAACAAAAGTAAAAATAGATAGATTAGATTACAAAAAAGTAGAAAACTTCTGTGCATTAAAAGACACAATTAGCAGAGCGAAAAGGCAACCTGTGTAATAGGAAAAAATATTTGCAAATCACATATCTGAAAATCACCAAGTAAAGAACACCTACAACTCAGTAACAAAAACAAACAACCTGATTAAAAAATTGGCAAAGCACATGTACAGACATTTCTCCAAAGAAGACCAATGGCCAATAAGCACATGAAAAGGTGCTTGATATCACTAATTAGGGAAAAGCAAGTCAAAATCACAGTTGGATCCACCTCACACCTATTAGGATGGCTACTATCAAAAAAAAAGAAAATAACAAGTGTTGATGAGGATGTAGAACAATGGGAAATCTTGTGCACTGTTAGTGAAAATGTACAATGCTGAAGCTACTATGGAAACAGTATGGCAGTTCCTTAAAAAATTAAAAATAGAATTACCATACAATCCAGCAATTCCACTTCTGAGTCTATACCCAAAAGAATGGAAAGCAGGGTCTTGAAGAGCTATTTGTACACCCATGTTCACAGCAGCACGATTCGCAACAGACAAAAGATGGAAGCAACCTAAGACTCTGTCAGTGGATGAATGGAGAAACAAAATGTGCTACGTACAAGCGATGGGATATTATTCAGCCTTAACAAGGAAGGGAATTCTGACACCTGCTACAACATGGGATGAACCCTGAGTATGTACATTATAGAAAGTGATATAAGCCAGTCACAAAAAGGCAAATATGGTATGATTCTACTCATATGAGGTATCTACTACAGAAGTCAAATTCAGAGAGACAGAACGTAGAAAGGTGATTGCCAGGAAATGGGGGAAGGAAGAAATGGGAAGTTGTTTAATGGATCTAGAGTTTCAGTTTTTTTTTTTTTTTTTTTTTTTATTGTGGCAAATATATTTTATTATGGCAACATGGACTCTGATGTGGGCACTTCATAATGCAATTACCATATTACAAAGTGCTGTTTCACTGATTCACATTGCTTTTCTTTTTTTATTGCAGATGAGATACATCAAATGTCCTAAAATATAATTTAAAACTCTTGATAAACAACATCAAGTTTTCTTAGAAACTTACACATACTATTTCAGTGATTAAGCATCTGTTAATAGTAGTGTTCAAAATATTTAATTTCATATGTTTAGTACCTAGTTATTTGAGGCTTTCATACATGATTCTAGGTTTTCCAGATCTCTAAAGAGCTAAAAATAAGCTTTATTTACTTGAGAAACAATTATTTGTCTGCCCCACATTTGACAACATTATAAAAGGTAGCACTGATAAAACCTACACATACACATAGAGCCAATTTAACAAATGAAAAGAACATTGTTGACAAAAAGAGTTTCAGTTTTGTAAGAAAAGTTCTGCAGATTAGTTGCACAACAATGTGAATGTACTTAACAGTACTAAAGTATACGCACTTAAAAATGGTTAAGATGGAAATTTTTGTTATGTGTATTTTACAATTAAAAAAAAAATTTTAATTGTGTCAGACATATATAACAGTATTTATCCATTACCCATTATTAGGCTTTTGGTTTGCTTTAACCAAGTCTAATGTTTGCCTATTAAAAATAAAACTACAGTAAAAATTGTAACGCCTTAAGCTATTCTCTGGGTTTTGTATTTGGTTTAACCTTAGACTAGGTTCTTAGGAGCTAAATTAGTAGGTCATAGTTATCAACACATTTAAAGTTCTTTACTCATAAGAATTTACCTTTAAATGTATTAAATTAATGTCAGTCGTCAAGGAAATTTGCCAGGACTTATTGGTTATAGGTGGTCTTAAAACTTTAGATAAATATGCTTCTAAAAGTTTTCCAGTATTCCTGGAAGATACTATATTTTGAATTGTAAAATCTGCAATGAGCCTTTTATACAGACGAAAAATGTATTTATAGAATTCTTATTATAGATACATATTAGAATATCTAACGTCATTTATAAAGACCCCTGTGATGAGATCCACTCAGAATTCATGATCAAAAAATTATCTGTCCCTTTTTCAATTTCGCTACCAGGCAGAGTCACTTACATCTATCACCATATTTCCCACTTTGCTCTAGATGCTAGGAAGTTTGGACCTATTTTTATGCAGCCTTCTTTACCTAGAGTTTTGTTACAAGGTTTTTCTACTTTTCCTCTTTCACTTGAGGGGATAAGGATGGGAGCTATAGACCATGAGCAGGGCAGGGAATTTTATGTACCTTATTCTATATAATCTGCTCGACAGCTGTGTAATGTATTATCCAGATTCCCTTTCTACCAATGAAACTGATGCACAAGAATATGAGTAACTTGACTTATATCATACAGTGATTCTTGGCCTGACTATAGTCAAGTTTTTCTTGTAAGTTGCTACAAGCCTTTTTGGAAGTAAAAGGATACATACATAAATAATGTAAACCAGTCATTTCAATGTCAAAATGTAATTTTATTTCATGCTGAGCACTAAAGGCTGGAGGAACATTAGAGCTAGAAGGAAATCCATCATCTCTTTAGCCCCATCCTTTGACAAAACAAGGCCCAGGGAGGTGACCTCAGTGACCTGAGGCATATAGCTGGCCCTTAGCTACATTTCCACTTTCTTTTTCAAAACAGGGCAGAATCATCTTCTATGGCTCATTTTTACTTCTTGTGCAAGGATCTCACTGCCTACTAGTCTCAGGATTCTCGAACCCCCAAGGAAGGAATGAAAGTGAGCTTTAAACATTATTAATAAAATCAATTCATACTAGAGTGCAATGCAACTATATGAATAATAAATATTTAAACTTCATGTGCAAAAGTCATTCTTCCTATTCTCCAATACAGTTTATTTTAAATTATCCACTGTTATCATAATAAGAGCTCTATTCTCCAGGCTTGTTAGCTGTTTTATTCATTTATATCCTTGAGGAAAAAAAACCCTAATTTAAATTGATACCTGTTACCATTTAACCTACTTCTAGAATTTATCCTAAGGAAATTGACAGGAAATATATGAAACAAGTATGTACAAAAACGTTAATAAGAGTGTTTATTTTTTAAATGCAGTAGGTTTTCTAGAAAAATAAAATGGGAACTGTGTGAAATGTCCAACAATAAGAGATTATTTAAATGATACATCGTACAAAGGAATTCGGAAAAGCAGTTAAAAATTATGATGCAGACCTATATTTATTACATGGATAAAATGATGATCCCATTTATCTAAACAAACAGATATTGCTATATGCTTTTAGGCTTATCCAATACCTAGAAGGATATTCTAAAATGCACTTAGAGTTGTCTCTATATGACAGGACCACAAATTAGTTATACTTTCACACATATATGGTCTTCTTACGATTTTTATAAAGAAGGTAATATTTTATAATCAGTAAAAGGACAATTAAGCTATTTCTATCTAGAAAAAAGTAACTATTTAAATATCTGTCCAAAATTAACTTACCATAATATCAAATCATAATGAACTGGGCTTGAAAATACCCAGCAGTAATCACAGATTTTTACAAACATTTATGATGCACTAACAACAACAACAAAAAATCAATGAAATTAATCAACATAATTCCACATTTTTATATGACACCTTATGATCCACTGAGATGTTTTCCATATTTCTCTGATTTTGATCTTGTTTCCCTTGCCTTTGCAACCTGTGGTGGAGAGAATAATACTCCCCACTCCAAGGTGCCCATATCTTTTTTTTTTTGAGATAAAATTTATTTAACATACAATTCACAAGTTAAAGTGTATAATTCAATGCTTTCTGTATATTACATTAAATTTTAAAAGTTTGTGGTTAAAAAAAAATATATATATATAACATAAAATTAGCCATTTTAACCACTTTCAAGGTGGCATTAATTACATCCACAATATTGTGTAACTATCACTGCTATCTATTTCCAAAACTTTTTCATCATCCCAAACAAAAATTCTGTACCTATTAAACAATAACTGCCTATTCCTCCCTCTCCGCAGCCCCCTTTTAACCTCTAATCTATTTTCTGTTTCTATGAATTTGCCTACCCTAGATACTTCATACAAGTGGAATCCTACAATACTTGTCCTCTTGTGTCTGGCATATTTTGCTTAGCATGTTTTCAAGGTTAAGATGTCCATATCTTAATGCCTAGAACCTGGAAACATGTATGTCACATGGCAGAAGAGAATTAAGGTTGCAGATAAACTGGGGTTGCCAATCCGAATACAGTGAGATGACCCCGGCTCGTTCAGGTGACCCAGTGTTTTCACAAGGGCCTTTTAAGTGTGGAAGAGGGAGGTGGAAGGTCTGTGCTAGAGGGACACACAGTGAGAAAGACTGGACCAGCCACTGTGGCTTTAAAGATGAGGCACAAGCCAAGGAATGCCGATAGCCTCTAGGAGCTGCAAAAGCAAAGCAAGGAAACAGATTTTCCCCTGGAGCATCTAAAAGGAATGCAGTCCGGCCAAAACCTTGATATTAGCCTAGTGAGACCCACTTCAGACTTCTAATGGCAAACACTAAGATATTAAATAAATCTGTGTTGTTTTAAGCCACCAATTTGGTGGTAATTTGTAGTCATAAGAAACTAACACAGGCCTTAATATTTTCATATGATTTTGAAGCTAAATGTAAAGGTTCTGCTCCTCTTTTAATACTAATTAATACTAATACATTATTGTCATAATATAAAACACGTCCTTGCATCAAGGAGCTACCCTTTATCCTATCACATGTCATTTTACCTGGAAATCTACAGACACACTCACACACACGGACACACACACTCATACCTTTGATTCATTCCTTTATCATTCATTTATCTTTTGAACAAATTTCTATATTAAGTTTCCATTCATTCCCAATATTCTGATCTCTTACAGAATAAATTAAGCAAGGACATTTCTCTAACCTCCCCTGCACTCCCCATATCATCTTCCCAGTTCTTGTTGTACTAAGCCTGACCAGAGAATGAGTTCCTGACCCCAGACTCTCACTCACTTAAAAAACAAGGCCATTCAAGGAATTCGGATGCTTCTCCTTCTGCAACCACAAGGAGGTGCACTGTACACAGAGTAGTACTTGGTGTCAAAGATGGAGCCAGGAAAGAAGTGGAGTTTTGATTCCTCAATTCCTGTTGGAACCACGGGCTCTGACACAACGCCACTCACGCAGGTCCACCATGTTCGATGGTCTTCCATGTACCATCCCAGTCTCGGCTGCAGCCTCCTGAAGAATTCTTGGTAAGAGTGAGCTAAGTAGTCACGTAGCCACAAATCCAGAGCCCTGGACCACATAGACCTTCCTTCTCCCAGTGTCCTCCTTTACTTCTCCTTTCAGACCTTATGTATTCAAAATATCAGGTTACGGTTCCTTCCTGAAAAACCACTTCCTGGCCACCTCTAATAGTAGGGATTGTAATGTTTCCAAGATTCTCTTCCATCCAGAACCCCCTGACTCCCTCAGCTAGGGGCTTTCTGGCCCCTCTCCCTAGAGCAAAGGAAAACAAAATGCAGAAATAAAAGCAAAAGGTAGGCTTCCCTGGTGGCGCAGTGGTTGAGAATCTGCCTGCCAATGCAGAGGACACGGGTTCGAGCCCTGGTCTGGGAGGACCCCACATGCCACGGAGCAACTGGGCCCGTGAGCCACAACTACTGAGCCTGCGTGTCTGGAGCCTGTGCTCCGCAACAAGAGAGGCCGTGACAGTGAGAGGCCCGCGCACCGCAATGAAGAGTGGCCCCCGCTCGCCGCAACTAGAGAAAGCCCTCGCACAGAAACGAAGACGCAACACAGCCATAAATAAATAAATAAATAAAATTAGAAAAAAAACATAGTAAATTTCCATTGTTCATTAATAAAAAATAAACTTTCAAAAAAAAAGAAATAAAAGCAAAAGGTAAATCTCCAGAGTGCATCCCGTTACACAGAATAACTAGAATATGTATGTTGTTTTAAAAGACAATTCATATATCCCCACTTGCCTAGTTTGTACTATTCTCTCAAAGCACTTGTGTATGTTACCTTTTTCTTTTAATAGACACATTTTCTTTTCTCATTCTGCTGCGTCTATAAGGCCAAAGAAGTTTCACAAATAAGGCAATGCTTCCTGTCTTTACTCACCCTGTTCATGAAGGAAAGAGTGTGTAATAGTTGAGGCTTTAAATATGTTCTTTTCTCTCTTTTCCACATTGTCCTTGGAAACTGTGGACGAAGAATGCCCACCATTTCAGTAAACAAAGGATGTTGTGCCCATCAAGCCATCAGCCTCTGCAGCTGCCCCGAGGGGATTCAGGATGGAGAAACACAGGATGCTGGCCCTAGATAGCTAAGGTGCACATCAAAGGGATGATTTCAATGAGCCCAGACTCTTGCATCTTCCCATACATAAAAAAGCCTTAAATTCATTAATTTGAGATGTCTGGGCTTGTTATATAATTACCAATAAGCTTCTGATGTTCAACTACCTGGTTTTGTTTTTTTGGTGTTTTTGCAAAAACTCCTATATATCCTGGCTCCCCCTTTACCTCTTCGGAACAGTCCCTCAGAGCTGTCTGAAAGGCTGTATCCCAGGCTTAAGTCCTCAGGAAGTCCACCGAATAAAACATAATTCTCACCTTTAGGTCGTGGATTTTGTTTTCTGTCCACAAAATCCACAACTATAAGTAAATTTTCTTTAAAATCGTCAAGTTTGATTTTCAAAAAGTTAAAGGCATTCTACAAATGTAGAATATATATGTCAAAGATTTATTTATTCACAAGTGAGGGGACATGAAAGGATGATAAAGCCGGTTCCAATAGCATTTGAGAAACAGATTTATATAGTCTGTCTGGGAAAATCTGCTGAAATAGGCTTGCTAGGTTAGAGAAAGGACAGGTTAATGTTCTCCAGGGCACTAAAACTCTAACCATTGTGGTTCTCTATTCATTTGCCTCTGAACCAGAAATTTGTGTCCCTGGGAGACACAAATCTGCATGTTAGCATGTAACTTCACAGCGTCTGGGCCAGCTATGATCAACAGTAGATAGTAAAACAAAGCTGCATTTCCCTAGAAAATTAAATAATCTTTGACTGGCTTTGTTAAACAATGCACTGAGAACATTTGCCTTCCTCCTTTCGCTTGGTTTCCAAGCTTTTGGTGATTTTTCTTTCCACAATTAGGTGGGAAATCTCCTACATCCACTTCACTCTTTCCCCAGGGAACACTCTTTCCCAATTAATGTTTTAAGTTTCTGCATCTTTGACCTGCTTTCTGTTAATGGGAAACTCATTCACCTAATAATTTTTTAGCATCTTCCATTTGCCAGGCCATGTTCTAGATAGATTTCAATAACAGTTAACATGTCACAAAGTGCCTTGATAGCAATAGTGTCATTTTTCTTTAATATTTAAGGAGACACAGGCTAATTCAAGAAGAACTGAACAAATTCAAAAAATTATTACCAGTAACTAGATTTTGTATGAATGAAAAATGGTTATTTTTTTTTTTAATCATTTGATCCTCACAAAAACCTTAGAAGATAGATTTTGTTACAGATCATGAAACTGAGGCTCAGAGGTCATTTCCTTATGTCACATGAGCAGAAAGGTTTCAAGGTCTCTGCATTTTCCACTGGCTTCACTGCCTGAAGCTATTATTTTTCAAACATTAGGATTGGAGTTTTTCCATTTAAAGTTTAGGTTTATCCTGTCTGTAGTTTCAATCTGTGATTTTTAAAAGAAATTGAAGTGATCGTTCAAAATCGTTTGTTAAATAAAACTCTATAATGGATAGTTTTTAAAAATTATAATTAGGGTAAGAGTCCCCCCTTAAATAATTGCTCTTTCCTGACATCCATTAAGTCTGTACTTTTCTGTGAGATTTATGGTTCAAGAAAGTTTTAATTATTGTCAATTCTGAGTTAATTAACCTCTCCAGGTGTCCCCCCAACTGAGGTTTGAGTGTCTGAAAGCCCCTGGAAACAGGCTTTCTGTAAAAAAAAAGAATTATATATAATTTTATATATATATATGTATGTATATGTGTGTATATATATATATATATATATATAGAGAGAGAGAGAGAGAGAGAGAGAGAGAGAGAGAGAGGTGTTTCCTTAGATAAAGTAGGTAACAGCTAAAGAAAGAACTAGATTTCCGCAAACTCGGAGGATAATTAAGGGTTTATATACACTGACCGTCAACGTTAGAACACAAAGAACGATAGAAGAGAATGTGCACGCAGCATGAGAAGGTTGAGGCTCATCTGTAATTTTACTTCATCCCTATGGACCTTACTCATTACGTCAGCTGAGGATGTTGTGAGTCATAAGCTAGATAACGCGTGAGAAAGCTCTCAGTAAAATTTAAACGCGACACAAATGCCGGGTGTTACACGCTAGGATGCTCACTCCAGCACAGTCCAGTTCCTTTAGGTCCCTAAACTTTACGGGTTCCCTCCAGCACAGGAGACCCGCGTATATGCTCCTTCCTGGGCCTGGGGCTCCGTGCCCACCACCTTCTGTTCTCTAACTCCCACTGTCCCTGAGATCCGCTTAGAGAGCACTTCCTCTGGAAATGGTCCTCCGTTCCCAGTTCTCAGCTGGTTGCCCTCTTCTTCCATCAGAATATTTATCTCTGTAGTCTCCTTACTTGCCCATCCCAGCATTAGCTTAAGCTTTCCAGACAAATACCATATGATATCATTTATATGTGGAATCTAGAATATGACATGAACTTATCTATGAAACAGAAACAGACTCACAGAAGACAAACTTATGGTAACCAAAGGGGGAAGTGGCGGGGAGGGATAAATTAGGAGTTTGGGATTAACAGAGACACACTACTATATATAAAAATTGATAAACGACAAGGACATACTATATAGCACAGGAAACTGTATTCCATATCCTGTAATAAACCATAATGGAAAAGAATATGAAAAAGAATACATATATATATAACCAAATCACTTTGCTATACACCAGAAACTAACACGACAATGTAAATCAACTTTACTTCAGTTGAAATAATTAATTAATCTTTCTAAGAGAAGGGATCACATCTATCTGTATCTCCACCACTTAAGTCAGTTCACATTATACAGCAGTTACTGAATACATATTTGTGGAATTAACTTTAACTGCCCAATGGCATCTCTCTATCTTGTTAAATCTAGACAAAGTGTATTGACCACTGAATACTTCATAAGCAAAATATATGGGTTTTAAATGATATGGTCCCTACTCAAAGGAGTTGAAGTATTAAGATGTACATATGGGGACTTGCCTGGTGGTGCAGTAGTTAAGAATCCTCCTGCCAATGCAGGGGACACGGGTTCAAGCCCTGCTCCGGGAAGATCCCACATGCCGCAGAGCAACTGAGCCCATGCGCCACAACTACTGAGCCTGTGCTCTAGAGCCTGCGAGCCACAACTACTGAGCCCGTGTGCCACAACTACTGAAGCCCGCGCACCTAGAGCCCGTGCTCTGCAACAAGAGAAGCCACCACAATGAGAAGCCCGCGCACCGCAACGAAGACCCAATGCAGCCAAAAAAAAAAAAAAAAAAGATGTATATATGAAAGACAATTACAGAACAATGAAATCATATTTATGAGTAAGAGGACAATGTATCATATAGACAAGTGGTACCATGTGTGGATAAAAAAGAAGGAAGTGTTTTATAAGAAATAAGAAAGTTGGAGGCATCCTTTCATAATAGCCTTAAATCATGAGTATTCAAAAGTATAAACTCAGACAAACTCCTAACATCATGCTGGGGCCACCCCTGGCAACATGACAACTGCGGGCTGGAGAACACAGAACACATTTCACGGAGGACGACGTGAAGGAGAACATTCTGTCTACAGTCACTATTTGGCATTGTTTCCATACAGCCTTTGTTGCCAGACTTAAAGGGCGTCATTCTCAGCACATAGTCCTTTTTGTCAGGTCATTATTTTTACACGAGCAAACCTTCCAGTATATTCTCTGTACTAACTGCTTTTTAGTTCCAAACATCCTTCCTGGGAAGGCCCTAGATCATCAGAACTCCCGATTCACCTCAGTGCCATCGAATCGCTTTGAAACAAATTATTTTCACTGTGGCAAGTGCTGGAAGAAAACCTACAATATATTTGATTCAGGTCTGTCTTTCATTATTTTGGCAATAGGTCTGAATAAATACATTTATCATTATAGTTTTTAAAATAATTTTATAATCTGACAGAAAAAAAGCTGGCTTGAAAGCCATTCCTTGCTCCAAGGCTTTGGATAAAACAGTCACTTTAGAAAACTGTTTTGTGTTTTCTAGGGATATACATTCACACGTATGTCAAAGTGTACATGTGAATTTTTGTTTGTAAATATACATGCATCTATTAAGTTATAGACACACACAAGCCATATACATATGATAGATTTTCTATCTGTGTGGCTCATTCCTTATGAGCCATCAGTACACACCTGAGATGCCCCAGGATGCTCTGTTTTATAACATCATTGCATAAATATACACGTCAAACTGATAACATCATCCTTAAAGAATGAATTATATTGCCAAAGTAAAGCAACATAAAATGCAATGTCAGAATATTTCCATCAAAAAGAGGTAAAAGTAAAAAAACAGAAGTTTATCGCCTAAGCCCAGGTTTGCTCTTCAGTAATGTGGAACAGCCCAACTGTAAATATTGATGTGGGCCCGAGAGTCCCATAACAGATATTTGTTCCTTTCTTAATTCCTTCCCTTCTACCTATAGACCATCTGGAGCTGCTTAAGGAGAAGTAGACTTGTTAGGTCATCATTTAAAACACTGTGTCCCTGATTGAAGTAGTTTGGTCCTTTGTAAATTTGCTTTATGATTAAGAAAAAAAAAATCACTGGTGCTAAAAATATGGATTTGCAGACACTCGCTGGTACATCAGAATCTATGGGAGAGAGGGCCTCAGAATTAGTATTTTGGACAAATGTCTGAGGTCAGTACTTCTCAAACTTTAACACACAAACTAACCACCTGGGGAACTTGTTAGAATGCAGATTCTGATTCAGTAGATCTGTGGTCGCACCTGAAAGTCTGCATTTCCAGCAAGCCCCCACGGGATACTGAAGCCACTGGTGAAAGAGCGACACTTTCAGCAGCTAAGATCTCGCTGACTGTCACCATCAGGCCTGATGGGAGTCCCAAAGCATCAGACACTAGCTTGCTTATATACAGTGGAGTCAAAGTATAGGAGTTGGTTAAAAAAAAAAAAAAAGATTTAGGAGGAAGGACCATCTTAACCTGTTGTATTGCTGTTCCATATATCCAGGCCGTCATGGTAGAACTAAATACAATCTGACCACCATTTCTTAATTCAATAGCCTTCTATAACTTAACTGCTATAGTCTACGTAGTATGATAATTTTTCTCTGTTTGGTTGATTGTTGGGTTTTGTTGTTCTTTTTGTTTAATTCTCAAAAGGCACCTTTGTTTCCTAGTGTCCTTCAGTCCACATGTATTGAGTGCATACCATGTGGAAAGTCACAGCAATAAACAAGGCACAATCCTTATCCTTCTAAGCAAATGCAGTCTAGTTGGAGAAACAAGATATGGACTGAAATACCTTAATGCAAGGTAAAATGTTATATTGTAACAGAAACACTAGTGCTATGGTTGCAGGGATTCAGAGGAAAGAGAAATTATTTCTGATTGCAGTGTAGGGCAGAACACAAGATTTGAACCCAGGTCTGTCTGACTCACCATTACCACATCAGAGAAGACACGGGGGCCCAACTGTCAAAGCCACAGGTCCCTGACCTTGTCCTCAGGCAACCTGGGTGCTGGCAAAGGTTTTGTTTAAGCCTGGTAATCATGGCCCCAAGTTGTGAGTTTAGAAAATAAACCTCAAGTGTCTCCTCAAGGCTAACCAGACAGTCTTCTAGGGACAAGGGAATCACTGTTAAAGGAATTTAATTTCAGAATGCTCACTTAACACTCATTTCTCTGCTGTGTAATCTTCATCTGTTGACATCATTCCCCTGAGAAGCATAATTTTTAATTACATATCTTGTAATCCTAAATATTTTAGTTTGTTTAGTCTTTTTAGCGAATTGATATGAGGCAAAGTTGTCATGTATCATGTGGGAATTGCGGTCACTTGGTATTGCTCTATTGAATTATGGCATTATTTTTGACTCTGTTACAAAAGACTATGAGAGAATAATATTATGTCTAGAATAATTCAAAATATGCAAAACAAACTAATCTAATTCATGCAAACCCTTTTGACTCGTCATTTTACTTTCACGAGAAGCCTTGAAAATAGTTTCTCAGTTCAAAGGAAGCTATTCTAGGAAGGACAAATTATGAAACAATTTACCAGTTTTATAACTTAGAGGAAAAAAATGTTACTTTTACTCTATATTATGCACCTAAATCTGCATAATTCTAAAAATTATGAAATACAAAACTGTATGTTTCTATATGAAATACAGAACTGTATGTTTTTGTGCATGAAGCAACATATATTTATGGAAGAAAATATATGCAGAATTTTTATTGCAGAAGGGCTAGATGTCAAAACATCTCAGCAACAAGATGATATATTTTGACAATGGTTATTTATGGTTCACCAGTATACTGAAATAAAGCTGAAGGCTTACATTTTCAAAAGCAATGTCCCCATTCTCTTCCCAAATTAATCATCTTTAGAGTGTTCCAAATCATAGACATATGTTTGATTTTGACAGTGTTGGTCGTGGGGTTTTCCTATAACCGTATGTTAATCAAGCAAAGTTACCTGTCAAAAAGAATAGCAGTTTGAAGACTAATTCCATCACATATAATGGGTAAATCATCATATTGATGGTTCACAAAAAAATGCCATTCATACTTTGGCTTTAGAGCTGAGTCCTGGGACAACTTACCATTGTGAAGGACACTTAGCTTACCTGCTTTAACATCCTTAAAAGAGAGATGGAAAGAGCTTGTGCCAATGCGGAGGAGCATCAAAAAACAAACTTGGCTCAGAACACTCAGTTAGGTGCTCAGAAATTACATTATTCCCAGGAGATGCTCAATAAACATCTGTTGGTGGAACAACCTTATGCCAGCTTTATGCTGAAAACAGTGTCTCCAGCAACTGTACATAAGCCAGGCCCTCATTCTGCTGCATGGCTCTTGTTGACTCTGGACATCTCTCTGCCAAATACACAAGGAAGCATTCCTAGTGAAGTAGAAACCCCTCCAACACCCTGAGTGTAAGTGATGACTTGACTTGACTTGTGCACTGATGAAGATAGTCCTAAACTGCCCTACGAAGAAAAGGGAATTACGATAAAGCCATAGAAACCAATAAGGCATTACCTTTTTTGTTTTTTAACATCTTTATTGGAGTATAATTGCTTTACAATGGTGTGTTAGTTTCTACTGTATAACAAAGTGAATCAGCTATATGTATACATATATCCCCATATCTCCTCCCTCTTGCGTCTCCCTCCCACCCTCCCTATCCCACCCCTCTAGGTGGTCACAAAGCACCGAGCTGATCTCCCTGTGCCATGTGGCTGCTTCCCACTAGCTATCTATTTTACATCTGGTAGTGTATATATGTACATGCCACTCTCTCACTTCGTCCCAGCTTACCCTTTCCCTTCCCTGTGTCCACAAGTCCATTCTTTACAGCTGCGTCTTTATTCCTGTCCTGCCCCTAGGTTCTTCTGCCCCTTTTCTTTTTTTTTTTTTTTTTTTAGATTCCATATATATGTGTTAGCATACGGTATTTGTTTTTCTCTTTCTGATTTACTTCACTTTGTATGACAGACTCTAGGTCCATCCACCTCACTACAAATAACTCAATTTCGTTTCTTTTTATGGCTGAGTAATATTCCATTGTATATATGTGCCACATCTTCAGCATCCATTCATCTGTCAATGGACACTTAGGTTGCTTCCATGTCCTGGCTATTGTAAATAGAGCTGCAATGAGCATTGTGGTACATGACTCTTTTTGAATTATGGTTTTCTAAGGGTATATGCCCAGTAGTGGGATTGCTGGGTTGTATGGAAGTTCTATTTTTAGTTTTTTAAGGAACCTCCATACTGTTCTCCATAGTGGCTGTATCACTTTACATTCCCACCAACAGTGCAAGAGGGTTCCCTTTTCTGCACACCCTCTCCAGCATTTATTGTTTGTAGATTTTTTTCATCATGGCCATGAGACCTAATGAAACTTAAAAGATTTTGCACAGCAAAGGAAACCATAAACAAGACGAAAAGACAACCCTCAGAATGGGAGAAAATATTTGCAAATGAAGCAACTGACAAAGGATTAATGTCCAAAATTTACAAGCAGCTCATGCAGCTCAATATCAAAAAAACAAGCAACCCAATCCAAAAATGGGCAGAAGACCTAAATAGACATTTCTCCAAAGAAGATATACAGATTGCCAACAAACACATGAAAGGATGCTCAATATCACTAATCATTAGAGAAATGCAAATCAAAACTACAATGAGGTATCACCTCACACCAGTCAGAATGGCATTACCTTTTAAATCCCCTTTGTAAAAAATGTCCCAAAGAAAGAATGTGAGAGAAATAGAAAACTCACAGAGAAGGTAAAATCATAACAATGGGTATTTCTACCATATACACCTAAACATAGGAGGAATTATTTTTCCTCAAAAAAATCTCCCTTAGCAGAGGAATTATCTTTATTTAAGTCTCTATGAAGTTGTAATATCTGGGCAAGCTTTCTGAATTGCTTATTTTTAAAGAACAAAACTTTGGGGAAGATACTTTACCATAAAATAACACCAATTGATTGTAGTTTTAATGTTTGTAGAGGTCACTTGACAGAATCAGTAAAAAAAGATTTTAAAATTTAGTAATTATAATATTAGTAATTAGTATTATGATTGCATCATTGGATATAAGTGTAAAGAAGCTTTTCAACAATCACTTTAAAAGGCATTATAATAATAAGTAGTTACTGAGAGGCAGAGTCAAGATGGCAGTGTGGGAAGATGCTGAGTTAATGTCTCCCCACAACTAGGGCACATGCTGGTCACTGGTTGGGGACCCTGACGTCCAAGGAGATAGGAGGAACCCCCAAGTGAACCAGTAGGACGTGGGGGGACTGAGAGGTGAGGAGAAGTGGAGGCCAGACAGGATGGGCACCCCTGAGACCAGGGAGACAGGTGGGAGGGGCCCTCTGGGAGGAGTGGGAGAGGAGCTGAGGGCAGTTGCCCCGCCCACTCAGGCCAGGGAACCTGCTGAGCTCCCAGATCGGTCTCCTGCCCTCCAAAGCCCCCTCCAGGTCGCATGGGTCCTTGGAGGCACAGGAGGGAGGCTGGGGAGATCAGGAGAGGCAGGTGGGAGGAGCCACCGGGAGGAGTGGGAGAGGAGCAAAGGGCATTTGCCCTGCCACTCAAGCCCAGGAGGCCTACTGGGTTCCCAGATGAGGTCCCCCACCCTCTGACACAAGGGGTGGGGGCATGCCTGGGCCCCTTCTGTTCCTTAAACCTAAGCCCCACCCTCCACAGCCCCCAGGGCCTTCTCCAGCCCTGTGGGTCCTAAGCATAGGCCCCACCCTCCACAGCCAAGGCCTTTCCTACCTTTTTTCTTCTTTCTTTTTTTTTTTCCTTTTCCCTCCTCCTCTTTTTTACTATTGTGGTACTGATGTAGCTTCTGGTTGTTGATTTATCTATATTTTTATTTTTATATTCTTTCTAACATATCTGTTAGTTTCCTAGTCTAATTTTATTTTTTACTTTGTTATTTTCTTTCTTTTCTTTTTTTTTTTTGCCACCCCAGGCGGCTTGAGAGATCTTGGTTCATGAGCCTGTGCTTGGGCCGAAGCTCCTGCAGTGGGAGCTCTGAGTCCAAACCACTGGACTAACAGAGAACCTCAGACCCCAGGGAATATTCACTGGAGTGAGGTCTCCTGAGGTCCTCATCTCAGCACCAAGACCCAACTCTACCCAACAGCCTACAGACTCCAGTGTTGGAAGCCTTGGCCAAACAACCAGTAAGAGAGGAACACAATCCCACTCATAAAAAAAAAAAAAAAGAGACAGCAAAAAAATATGTCACACATGAAGGAACAAGGTAAAAAACTACAAGACCAAATAAATGAAGAGGAAATAGGCAATCTACCTGAAAAAGAATTCAGAGTAATGATAGTAAAGATGATCCAGAATCTTGGAAATAGAATGGAGGCACAGACTGAGAAAATACAAGAAATGTTTAACAAAGATCTAGAAGAACTAAAGAACAAAAAAACAGAGATGAAGAACACAATAACTGAAATGAAAAATACACTAGAAGGAATCAATAACAGAATAACTGAGTAAAAAGAACGAATAAGTGAGCTGGAAGACAAAATGGTGGAAATAACTACTGAGGAGCAGAATAAAGAAAAAAGAATGAAAAGAATTGAAGACATTCTCAAAGACCTCTGGCACAACACTAAATGCACCAACATTCGAATTATAGGGGTCCCAGAAGAAGAAGAGAAAAGGAAAGGGTCTGAGAAAATATTTGAAGAGATTATAGTCAAAAATTTCCCTAACATGGGAAAGGAAATGGTCACCCAAGTCCAGGAAGCACAGAGAGTCCCATACAGGATAAACCCTAGGAAAAACACACCAAGACACATATTAATCAAACTATCAAAAATTAAATTCAAAGAAAAAATATTAAAAGCAGCAAGGGAAAAACAAAAAATAACATACAAAGGAATCCCCATAAGGTTATCAGCTGATTTTTCAGCAGAAACTCTGCAGGCCAGAAGGGAGTGGCAGGATATACTTAAAGTGATGAAAGAGAAAAACCTACAACCAAGATTATTCTACCCAGTAAGGATCTCAATTCAGATTCGACAGAGAAATCAAAAGCTTTATAGACAAGCAAAAGCTAAGAGAATTCAGCACCACCAAAGCAGCTTTACAACAAATGCTAAAGAAACTTCTCTAGGAGGGAAACACAGAGAAGAAAAAGACCCACAAAAACAAACCCAAAACAATTAAGAAAATGGTAATAGGAACGTACAAATCGATAATAGTCTTGAATCTTAAAGGATTAAATGCCTCAACCAAAAGACACAGACTGGCTAAATGGATACAAAAACAAGACCCATATATATGCTATCTACAAGAGACCCACGTCAGACTAGGGACACACACAGACTGAAAGTGAAGGGATGGAAAATGATATTCCATGCAAATGGAAATCAAAAGAAAGCTGGAGTAGCAATACTAGTATCAGATAAAATAGACTTTGAAATAAAGACTGTTACAAGAGATAAGGAAGGACACTGCATAATGATCAAGGGATCAATCCAAGAAGAAGATATAACAATTATAAATATATATGCACCCAACATAGGAGCACCTCAATACATAAGGCGAATGCTAACAACCATGAAAGGAGAAACTGACAGTAACACAATGATAGTAGGGGACTTTAACACCCCACTTACACCAATGGACATATCATCCAGACAGAAAATAAATAAGGAAACACAAGCTTTAAATGACACAATAGACCAGATAGATTTAATTCATATTTATAGAACATTCCACCCGAAAGTGGCAGAATACAATTTCTTCTCAAGTGCACATGGAACATTCTCCATGATAGATCACATCTTGGGTCACAAATCAAGCCTCAGTAAATTTAAGAAAATTGAAATCATATCAAGCATTTTTTCTGACCACAACTCTATGAGATTGGAAATCAATTACAGGAAAAAAACTGTAAAAAACACAAATACATGGAGGCTAAACAGTGCACTACTAAATAACCAAGAGATCACTGAAGAAATCAAAGAAGAAATTAAAAAATACATAGAAACAAATGACAACGAAAACACGATGACCCAAAACCTATGGGATGCAGCAAAAGCAGTTCTAAGAGGGAAGTTTGTAGCAATTCAATCTCAGCTCAAGAAACAAGAAAAATCTCAAATAAACAATCTAACCCTACACTTAAAGCAACTAGAGAAAGAAGTACAAAGAAAACCCAAAGTCAATAGAAGGAAAGAAATCATAACGATCAGAGCAGAAATAAATGAAACAGAAACGAAGAAAACAATAGCAAAGATCAATAAAACTAAAAGCTGTTTCTTTGAGAAGAGAAACAAAATTGATAAACACTTAGCCACACTCATCAAGAAAAAAGGGAGAGGATGCAAACCAATAAAATTAGAAATGAAAAAGGAAAAATCACAACTGACACTGCAGAAATACAAAGGATTATAAGAGACTAATACAAACAACTATATGGCAGTAAAATGGACAACCACAAAGAAATGGACAAATTCTTGGAAAGGTGCAATTTTCTAAGACTGAACCAGGAAGAATTAGAAAATATAAACAGACCTATCACAAGTAATTAAATTGAAACCATAATTAAAAATCTTCCAACAAACAAAAGTCCAGGACCAGATGGCTTCACAGGCAAACTGTATATAGCATTTAGAGAAGAGCTAACACTGATACTTCTCAAACTCTTCCAAAAAGTTGCTGAGGGAGAAACACTCCCAAATTCATTCTATGAAGCCACCATCACCCTGATACCAAAACAAGAAAAAGATATCACAAAAAAAGAAAATTATAGACCAATATCACTGATGAACATAGATGCAAAAATCCTGAACAAAATACTAGCAAACAGAATCCAACAACACATTAAAAGGATCACACACCAAGATCAACTGGGATTTATCCCAGGGATGCAAGGATTGTTCAATATACACAAATCAATCAATGTGGTACACCACATTAACAAATTAAAGAATAAAAACCATATGATCATCTCAATAGATGCAGAAAAAGCTTTTGACAAAATTCAACACCCATTTATGGTAATAACTCTCCAGAAAATGGGCATAGAGGGAAGCTACCTCAACATAATAAAGGCCACATATGAGAAACCCACAGCCAGCATCATACTAAATGGTGAAAAACTGACAGCATTTCCACTAAGATCAAGAACAAGACAAGGATGTCCACTCTCACCACTCTTATTCACCATAGTTTTGGAAGTCCTAGCTACGGCAATCAGAAAATAAAAAGAAATAAAAGGAATACAGATTGGAAAAGAAGAAGTGAAACTGTCACTGTTTGCAGATGAAATGATACTATACATAGAAAATCCTAAAGATGCTACCAGAAAACTACCAGAACTAATCAGTGAATCTGGTAAGGTTGCAGGATACAAAATTAATGCACAGAAATCTCTGGCATTCCTATACACCAACAATGAAAAACCAGAAAAAGAAGTTAAAGAAACACTCCCATTTACCACTGCAACAAAAAGAATAAAATACCTAGGAATAAACCTGTCTAAGGAGGCGAAAGACTTGTACTCAGAAAACTATAAGACACTGATGAAAGAAATCAAAGATGACATAAGCAGATGGAGAAATATACCATGCTCTTGCATTGGAAGAATAAATATTGTGAAAATGACTATACTACCCAAAGCAATCTACAGATTCAGTGCAATCCCTATCAAATTACCAATGGCATTCTTCACAGAATTAGAACAAAAAATTTTACAATTCGTATGGAAACACAAAAGACCCCGTATAGCCTAAGCAATCTTGAGAAAGAAAAATGGAGTTAGAGGAATCAGGCTCCCTGACTTCAAACAATACCACAAAGCTACAGTAATCAAGATAGTATGGTACTGGCACAAAAACAGAAATATAGATCAATTGTACAGAATAGAATGCCCAGAGAAACCCACGCACATATGGGCACCTGATTTATGACAAAGGAGGCAAGAACATACAATGGAGAAAAGACAGCCTCTTCAACAAGTGGTGCTGGGAAAACTGGACAGCTACATGTAAAAAGAATGTAGAACACTACCTAACACCATACACAAAAATAAACTCCAAATGGATTAAAGACTTAAATAAATTTGACCAGACACTACAAAACTCTTAGAGGAAAACATAGGAAAAACACTCTTTGACATAAACCACAGCAAGATCTTTTTTGATGCACCTCTTGAGTAATGGAAATAAAAACAAAAATAAACAAATGGGAGCTAATGAAACTTAAAAGCTTTTGCACAGCAAAGGATACAATAAACAAGACAAAAAGACAACCCTCAGAATGGGAGAAAATATTTGCAAATGAAACAACAGACAAAGGATTAATCTCCAAAATACACAAACAGCTCATGGAGCTCAATATCAAAAAAAACCCCAAGCCGTCCAGTTAAAAAATGGGCGGAAGACCTAAACAGACATTTCACCAAGGAAGACATAAAGATGGGCAATTGGCACATGAAAAGATGCTCAACATCACTAATCATTAGAGAAATGCAAATCAAAACTACAATGAGGTATCACCTCATGCTTGTCAGAATGGCCATTATCAAAAAACCTAGAAACAATAAATGCTGGAAAGGGTGTGGAGAAAAGAGAACCCTCCTGCACTGTTGGTGGGAATGTAAATTGATACAGCCACTATGGAGAACAGTATGGAGGTTCCTTAAAAAACTAAAAATAGAACTACCATATGACCCAGCAATCCCACTACTGGGCATATACACTGAGAAAACCATAATTCAAAAAGAGACATGTACCACAATGTTCACTGCATCTCTTTTTACAATAGCCAGGACATGGAACCAACCTAAATGTCCATTGACAGATGAATGGATAAAGAAGATGTGGCACATATATACACAATGGAATATTACTCAGCCATAAAAATAAATGAAATCGAGTTATTTGTAGTGAGGTGGATGGACCTAGAGTCTGTCATACAGAGTGAAGTAAGTCAGAAAGGGAAAAATAAATACTGTATGCTAACGCATGTATATGGAATCTTAAAAAAAAAGGTACTGATGATCCTAGTTGCAGGGCAGGAATAAAGATATAGACATAGAGAATGGACTTGAGGACATGGCATGGGAGGGGGAAGCTGGGGCAAAGTGAGAGCAGCATTGACATATATACACTACCGAATGTAAAATAGCTAGCTAGTGGGAAGCAGCTGCACAGCACAGGGAGATCAGCTCGGTGCTTTGCGATGACCTAGAGGGGTGGGATAGGGAGGGTGGAAGGGAGGCTCAAGAGAGAGGGGATATGGGGACATATGTATGCATGTGGCTGATTCACTTTGTTGTACAACAAAAACTGACACAGTATTTTGAACCAATTATACTCCAATAAAGATCTATTAAAAAAAAAAAGGGTCAAAGATAGGTGTTCTATCTCAGATTAATGGCTATTCTCAAAGCTTTTGCTACTGAATCTAGCCATTTCTTTCATCATTAAGTATACAATAAGCACATCCTTATTGTTTCAGATACTTCTCTCTCCCTGAAAGCTCATTTTATAACTAAAAATATTCAGACCAAAAAATAAATAAATAAATAAGTAGTTACTTTGTGGAAACCATGTATATCTACCCACAGTAAGAAAGGGTAAATAATAATGATACTGATATACATATGAGTTCTTGTAGCATAGCATCATTATCTCAATTTAGAGAAAAGTGAAAACCACCAGGCAGTCCAAGATGGTGGCATGGAAAGATCCTGAACTCACCTCTTCCCATGGACATGCCAAATGTATAGCTGCATATGGAAAAATGTCCTCTGAAAAAGGAATGAAATCAGGCTTTACTGCTCCTGCACAACAAAGGATAAAAGGGCCATATCAAGATGGATAGCAGAGGCAGAGGCAGAGATGTGGACTCATCCAAACCGCACCCCCGTGTGGTGACCCACAATAGGGAGGGATCTCACAAGTCTGAGCTTCTCCCAGGGAAGAGAGGGCTTTGTGCCCTGCATCAGGCATCCCAACTCTTGGGACCTGCACCAGAGAGATGAACCCCCTTATGTTTGGTTTAGAAAACTGTTGGGGCTTCTGTCCAGGGGACCCAGAGGGCCGTTGGGAACTGAGATTCTCCTTTTAAAGGGCTTCCTGGGCTTCCTGGTGGCACAGTGGTTGAGAATCTGCCTGCCAATGCAGGGGACACGGGTTCGAGCCCTGGTCTGGGAAGAGCCCACATGCCGCGGAGCAACTGGACCCGTGAGCCACAACTACTGAGCCTGCGTGTCTGGAGCCTGTGCTCCGCAACAAGAGAGGCCGCGACAGTGAGAGGCCCGTGCACCGCGATGAAGAGTGGCCCCCGCTTGCCGCAACTAGAGAAAGCCCTCGCACAGAAACGAAGACCCAACACAGCCATAAATAAATAAATAAATAAATAAAATTAAAGGGCTTCCTGTGATCTCAATCTCTCTAGAACCCAATGCACAAGCAGCAGTTTGAAAAGCACTTAGTCTATGTGGAGGAAATTCATTTGCTAATCTTAAAGCATCTGCTGGAGGGGCAGGAGAGATTTGAGACTCTCTTTGGAGACAGAGGTGCTGGAGGATGACATTATTGTCCTCTCCATCTACCTGCTACCACAGGTGGGTATGCAGATGCAGCACATTCCTGCTGCCTTGCTAAGGCCAGCTGCTGCAGCACTCAACCTGTCCCTGGCTGGGACCAGCAGGCACAAGAGGTCACAGCATTCTCCTGGTCCCTTGCTAAAGCTGGTATATACACAAAGAATCTTTGTGCTAAAGCTGGTGGGTGTGTGCAGTCAAGGCATTTTCTCACTGCCTTAATAAAGCCAGCAGGTGTGCCAGCTGCCTCACTAAAGCAGGTGGGCATGTGCAATCCACACAGGGGATGCCTCTTGATCACCTGGCCCTGGTGGCCAAAGGGGCTTGAGTTTTGGGGCTCCAAAGGACAGTAACAATTGGAAAGACAGTTCTTGGCAAGCTACCACCTGCCCAAACAAAAAGAAAGCTGGGGTGGCAATACTCAGACAAAATAGACTTTAAAACAAAGACTGTGATAAAAGACAAAGAAATGCATTAAATAATAACAAAGGGGTAAATCCAACAAGAAGATACAATATTTGTAAGTATATATGCACCTAACATAGGAGCACCAACATATATAAAGCAAATATTAACAGGCCTAAAGGGAGAAATTGACAGAAATACAATACTAGTAGGGAAATTTAACAATCCATACATCAATGGATAGATCATCCAGACAGAAAACCAACAAGGAAACATTGGCATTAAGCAACACATTAGATCAGATATACTTAACAGATGTATATAGAACAGTCCACCCCAAAGCAGCAGAATATCCATTCTTCTCAAGTGAACATGGAACATTCTCCAAGATAGGTCACATGTTAGGCCACAAAACAAGTCTCAATAAAATTTAAGAAGATTGAAATCATATCGAGCATCTTTTCTGATCACAGTGTTATGAAACTTGAAATTAATTGCAAGAAGAAAACTGAAAAAAGTCACAATATGTGGAGATTAAACAACATGCTACTGAACAACCATTGGGTGAACAAAGAAATCAAAGGAGAAATTAAAAACTACCTACAGACAAGTTAGAATGGAAATATGACATGCCAAAATCTATGGCACGCAGCAAAAGAAGTTCTAAGAGGAAATTTCATAGGAATACAGGTCTACCTCAAGAAAAAAGAAAAATCTCAAATAAATAAACAATCTAACTTTACATCTAAAGAAACTAGAAAAAGAGGAACAAACAAAGCTTAAAGTTAGCAGAAAGAAGGAAATAATAAAGATCAAAGGAGAAATAAATGAAATAGAGAATAAAAAGACAATGGAAGAGACCAATGAAATTAAGAGCTGGTTCTTGGAAAAGATAAAATTGACAAGCCTTTAGCTAGACTCCCCAGGAAAAAAAGGAAGAGGGCTCAAATAAAAATCAGAAAAGAAAGAGAAGTTACAACACATACCACAGAAATACAAAGGATCATAAGAGGCTACTACAAACAACTATATGGCAACAAATTGGACAACCTAGAAAAAAATGGATAAATTCTTAGAATTATACAATCTTCCAAGACTGAATCAAGAAAAACTAAAAAAAAATCTAAATAGATCAAGTACTAGTAAGAAAATTTAATCAATAATCATAAACCTTCCAACAAACAAAAGTCCTGGACCAGACAGCTTCCCTGGTGAATTCTACCAAACATTCAAATATTTAATACCTATCTTTCTCAAAATCTTCCAAAATATTGAAGAGGAGTGAATGTTTCCGAACAAATTTTACGAGGCCAACATAGCACTAATAACAAAGCCAGATGAGGACACCACAAAAAAAAAAAAAGAAAGAAAGAAAATTACAGTCCAATATCCCTGATGAACATAGATGCAAAAATCCTCAACAAAATATTAGCAAACTGAATTCAACAATACATTAAAAGCATCATACACCATGATCAAGTAGAATTTACTCCAGGGAAGCAAAGATTGTTGAACATATGCAAATAAATCAACCTGATACACCACATTAACAAAATGAAGGGTAAAAACTCATAGGATCATGTCAATAGATGCAGGAAAATATTTGACAAAATTCACCATCCATTATGGTAAAAACTCTCAACAAAGTGGGTGGATATAGAGGGAATGTACTTCAACATAATAAAGGCTGTATATGACAAGCCCACAGCTAACATCATTCTCACTGGTGAAAACTGAAAGCATTTCCTCTGAGATCAGAAACAAAACAAGGATGCCCACTCCACCCACTTTTATTTAACATAATACTGGAAATCCTTGCCAGAGCAGTTAGGCAAGAAAAATAAATAAAAGGCATCCAAATTGGAAAGGAAGAAGTAAAACTCACTTTTTGCAGATGACATGATTTTATATATAGAAAACCCTAAAAGATGCCACCCAAAACTGTTAGAACTAATAAGCAAATTCAGTAAAATGAAATGGTACAAAATCAATATACAAAAGTCAGTAGTGTTTCTGTACACTAACAAATAACAACTATCAAAAGATAAATTAAGAAAACAATTCCATTTACAACTGCATCCAAAAAAAAAAAAAACCCTAGGGATTAATTTAATCAAGGAGGTGAAAGACCTGTACACTGTACATGTAAAAGAATAAAACTAGACCACTCTGTCACACCATACACAAAAATCAACTCCAAATGGATTAAAGATTGAACATAAGACCTAAAACCATAAAACTCCTAGAATAAAATGTAAGCAGTAAGCTACTTGACATCTGTCATGGCAATGCATTTTTGGATCTGACTCCAAAAGCAAAGGCAATAAAAGCAAAAATAAACAAGTAGATAAAACACATAGACAACTACATAAAACTAAAAAGGTTCTGCACAGCAAAGGACACCATCAACAAAATGAAAAGAAAACCCACTGAATGGGATAAAATATTTGCAAATCATATATCTGATAAGGAATTAATATCCAAAATATATAGAGAATTCAAAAAACTCAATAGCAAAAAACAAAAATCCCACAAATAATCAAATTAAAATATGGACAGAGGATTTGAATAGATATTTTTCCAGAGAAGACATACAGATGGCCAACAGGCACATGAAAAGATGCTTAACATCACTACTTATTAGGGAAATGAAAATCAAAACCATGAGATATTGCCTCATGCCTGTTAGAATGGCTATTATCAAATAGACAAGAAATAACAAACGTTGGCAAAAATGCGGAGAAAATGGAACCCTAGCACATTGCTGGTGGGAATGTAATTTTGTGCAGTCACCATGGAAAACAGTATGGAGGTTCCTCAGAAAATTAAAAATAGAACTACCATATGATCCAGCAGTTCCACTTCTTGATATTTATCCAAAGAAAACGAAAACACTAATTCAAAAAGATATCTGCACCCCCATGTTCATTGCAGCATTATTTACAGTAGCCAAAATATGGAAACAACCTAAGTGTCCATTAATGGATGAATGGATAAAGAAGTGATATATATATATATATATATATATATATATATATATATATATATATATATACACACTAGGGAATACTATTTGGTTATAAAGAAGAACTAAATCTTGACGAATTAAATGAGCAGACCTAAAGGGAATTATGTTAAGCAAAATGTCAGACAGAGAAATACACATACCATATGATTTCATTTATATGTGGAATCTAAAAAACAAAAGAGCAAAATAAAACCAGGATCATAGATACAGAGAACAGATGGTGGTTGCCGGGGGCGGGGAGTGGGTGAAAAGGATGTTGGGGTCAAGAGATACAAACTTCTAGTTATAAAATAAGTACGTCATGGGAATGTAAAAAAAAAGTATGAAAACCATGTTCTTACACTGTAAAACTGCTAGATGAATGTCACGACTTTTTAATTTTTAAAATTGCTTTAAAAATTGCATGTAAAAGTTGCAATAAAATTGTTTTTGAAATGTGACACTGGAAAAGGCAATATTCAAAATTGCTACTAATGTATGTAATATTAAATATGCATGTGTAACTAAGTGAATTAAATATTATACTAATGTAAAGAGTCCATCTACATTACTTAAAGTTTATATTTCCATAAGAGCAGAGATATTTGTATATTTTGTTTACTGTTGGATACCATGTGCATCAGACAGTGATTGGCCTATACTGGGCATTCAGTAAATGTTTATTGAAGGAGTAAATATAATTAGTTTAAAAATCTCCTTTAATCTCTCACTTGGAATAGAGTGAATTTACTTATGCTCAGGATATCATTATATTGAAACATATATAGTAGCCCCATACTTTTGTTGAGTTTGAGGTGTGGATTCATGAGGGAACAAAAATGAAAATATCTTCACACTGCTTAAGATCTGTTTATGCTGGTATCTGTACTGAGTATTATTTCTTAATCTCTCTTTTAAAATGTTAGTACCATTCTCAAAACACCTAGGTCCTCTTACTACAAAACATAGTGTGAACTAAACCAATAAAATTTATTGGGTAGAACATATGTATTTTATATGCAAATATTCCAGAAGTAGATAACATGAGCCCTTCAAAGTTTATTATTTTTTTTTCTCAGTTGTTTTAATGAAGGACAGTGGATTTTTCTATGTGTATGGAAGCACTGACAAATAAATCTGTGTTGTGGCCAGGCCTATCTGCTTATCAGTTTGGAAGGACTGCCTGCTGACTACTAAAATTAATGAAATGAAACAACTCCTAGGACAACTTCAGGGAAGAATAAAACGTTCTGAGCTATAGTTTCCTCACCAGTAACAAAAAAGGAATTGGAATAAGTACTTTATAAAGACCATTTTAGCTCTAAAATTTCCATACTTCTAAGCTACTTGTCAGCATTTCAGTGCATGTAAAATGAGATTCTTTGTATAATTTGCTTGTTGTGTCTTGTACTTTGAGCACTTACCTGCTTTGAGATTATCCTTTACCCTAATTAAGGATGGATGAGTCATTTGCACTAAAAGCCAATTACTATACAGCTACCCTTACAAGAAGCCTGTGGCATTTCTTCGCATTACACAAGCTATAGAGGGTCCTGATTGCTCAACTCGCTTGTGCATTCAGTTAGCATGTCCTTCAGCATCAGTAATTGTCAGAATTGAGCAAGGCTGGAATTCCATGTAGTCCCTGAAATGATTGTTTTTGTATATTGAACTGCTTCCAGGGTGCCAGTCTTGCAGGAGGCTCCAATGGAGTGAATACCTACTTTGCCCTAAGGAAAGTTCTATGCACCATGGGGAATCCAAAAAAAGGAAGGCGCAGTCTTGAGCAATACATTCTGGGACTGGAGTTTCTCTTTTCATATTTGTTTCTCTTTGGTTTTTAGAACGTCAGTAACATTCATACACATAAAGAAGCAATAGGGAGTAACATGCATGGAGTTACATGCTAGGGCTCTGGAGTAAGAATTCTTGAATTGGTTGGGAAACTTACACTAAATGAACCCTAGGATCTCTTCCAACTCTACAATTTCATGATACTTTCCCTTTACACTTTCCTAAATAATAAAAAACTCATGCATCCCTACATGAAGAAGCTGTGTCACATTTCAGTGCTTTGGTCCATGTTTTTGTACTGGCCATGTCTCCCCATACCTTCTCTCCTTAGTAACCTTTGAGAGTCAGATCAGGTACCATTGCTAACCACACCCCAGGTCCAGATGGGTGATCCCCCTTCTCTGTTGTCATGGCAACATGTCTACACACACACACACACACACACACACACATACACACACACATATTGTAGCACTCTTCATTTTCTTGACCACGGGTTAACTTTTTTTTTTTTACAAACCTTTGTATACTCATAGCTTAGTTGGTTGCCCACTAAATTTATGTTGAATGGAACTTTAGAAATTCTGACATCTGATACAAAATGCAGTCAAAATCTCTCATTTAGCAGTTAAAACCCATACTGGATTCCATTCTGACTGCTATGGGATCTACAAAAAAAAAAAAAAAAATCACCCAGGGACTGGGAATTATGATCCAGTACAGTGTGTTTGAAGGCCTTTTTGGAAGAAAATAAAGCCATTTTCTATTTGTACATTTCGAATTCAATGTGTATTCGATAAACCAATTTTAGCAATGGTTGTTGCCGTGGCGGTTGTGATGGTTGGTGGTGTTCCGGTTGTTTCTGTTATTGCTAGTCATAATATCTGCTTCTAGGTCTATTTTCTTCTACTTCTTAACATTCTTAAAGGCAGAAAATGTTTTCGGTTTGTAACCTTATAACCTAACAAGAGGCCAAGTTAAGTGTCCATTTTTAAAAATTTCTCTCTAAATATCTCATGAAACAGAGCGTGAATACATTTTTTCCCCTACAGAATCCTTAGCTTTTTAAAAAAGAAGGATTCATTCATTCATTCACAAACATTTACTGTTTGCAGAGTATATGCCAGGCAGTATGCTAGACACTCGAGTGCAATTGTAAACCAAAGAATTATGATCACTGACCCCATGGACCCTGCCATCCACTAGGAAATACAGGAAGTTCCTAGACGCCTACCTGGGCACATAGTGGGAACAGAGATGAGCAGGGTCTGTCAGAGCAACCTAGAAGGGGCACTTAAAACACATCGCAGTATTAGGTTTAGTGGAGGGACCATTAAAGCTAAAATATTTACTATCAGGCCATTTGCAGAGAAAGTTTGCTAACCCCTGAGCTAGAGGGTTGGCGAGGCTAACGGTCCAACACGGCCTCACTCACGTGTCTGGCGTCTGTCTGGGTATTGGCTGGGTTGCATCCCTTTTCTTCTCCATCACTCCCATCATTCAATAGGTTAGACTAGGCTTCCTCAGAACACAGTAGTCTCAGGATTTCATGAGTGTGAAGGCAGAAGTTGCAAGAAGCTTCAGAACTCAACCCACACTTTCATCACTATCAGAGTAAGACTCAAGACCAGCCCAGTTTCAAGAAGTTGGACAAATAAACTTTTATTAGTTAATGGGAGGAGTGTCAATACTGTTTCCATGCCCCGCTGCACTGCTGTATTACCCTGTAAGTGCTGTTTTAGTTGCATCCCATAAATTTTGATAGGCTGTGTTTTTATTATTTTAACGCTCTGCCACATTCAAGAATAAAATGCCTGTATCTTGATTGGGGTATAATTATACCAGTGTATAGTTTTGTCAAAGTTCATCAAGCTGTACACTTAAAATGTGTGCATTTAATGTAATCAAATTATTCCTCAAAAAAGTCTAATGGGACCATGGGACCAGAGAGCTAAGAAGTGACCAAATGTATCCGTCAGGGTTCTCCAGGGAAACACAAAAAGAGATTATATATAAGTGTGTGTGTATTTATATACATACATTACATGTATCACATACATATATTTATGTATATGTGTGTGTATATATATATACACTCATGTAGAGAATGATTTATTTTAAGAAATTGGTTCATGCAATTGTGGAGGCTAGCAAGTTTGAAATCTGTAGGGCAGGCTGGCAGACTGGAAACTCAGGCAGGAGGTGATGCTGCAGTTTTGAGGGTAAAAGTTCTTTTTCTCTGGGAAACTTCCGTTTTTGCTCTAAAGGCCTTCAACTGATTGGATGAGGTCCACCCACACTGTCAAGTTCATTTTACTTACAATGACTTGATTGCAGATGTTAATCACAGCAATACCTAGATTAGTCTTTGATTAATATAGCCCAGCCAAGTTGACACATCTCATGGTACATGCCTGTAACATATACACATTGATACTTCTATTTTACATAAAGCCAAAAATTATCTTTTTGCCCTTACTAACAAAAGCCGGTTTAAAATTAGCCCCTTAAAAACTATTTTTATGCATTTATAATTTTATGTGAGGTATAGCTAACTTTTAACAAAGACTTCTTTCCTTTTCTGTTAGGTTATATCCTGAATCATCATAGAGATCTTGGTTTCTTATGGAAAAACAGTCTAACTGATATTTCTGTGAGCCACTAATAAAAAAAACCCAAAAAACAAAAAGCAAAAAACACCTACTCTGAACAACTAGACAGAAAATCAGTGAGGCTATAGAAGACTTGAGTACCACCACCAACCAACTTGACCTAATTGACATACATAGAACCTTCCACTAACACAGCAGAATATATAATGCATACTATTTTTGAGCAAGTATTGAATATTCTTTAGGGTAGACCATAGACTAGGCAATAAAACAAGTCACAATATTTTTAAAGAGGATTTAAATCATGCAAAGAATGTTCTCTGACTACCATGGAATAAAATTATGAATCAACAATGAAAGAAATCTGAGAAATCCTCAACTATCTGAAAATTAAAAACCATAGTTGTAAATTACTAATATATCAAAGAAGAAATCACAAGGGAAATTTTGAAATACCAAACTAAATATAAACACAACTGAACAAAAATAAGTCATATTAATATTTATGAAATGCAGTTAAATCAGTGTTTAGAGGTAATGTTATATCACTAAACACATATTAGAATGGAAGAATATAATCTAGACTTGCCTCTTAAGAAGCTAGCCAAAAGAAAAGAAAATCAAAGCCAAAATAAAAAAATAAAGATCGGAACAGCAATCAGTAAGATACAAAACAGAAAACAATAAAGAAAATCAGTGAAACCAAAATTTAGTCCTTTGAAAAGCAAAATTAATAAAATTTTATCTACACTGACCAAGAAAAAGAGAGATGATACAAATTACCAAAATTAGGAATTAAAAAAAAAGGTATATCACTGCAGAGCTCAGAGAAATTAAAAAGATTAAATGGGAATATCATGAAAAGCTTTATAACAATACATTGGACAGCTTAGATAAAATGGAAAAATTTCTAGAAAGACACAATTTACTAAAACTGACTCAAGAAGAAACAATATCTGAATAGACTTATATATTAAAAAAATTAGTAATGAAAAAATGAATATTTTATTACTCAAGGCCCAGATGATTTCACTGGTGAATTCTAACAAACATTTAAGTAAAAAATAATGCCAATCCAAAACAAACTCTGAGAAAATAGAGAAAATTAAATTCCCTATTAAATTTGTGAGGCCAAGATTACCCTGATTCCAAAGCCAGACAACAACATCACAAGAAAAGAAAGCACTGGTGCTAACATGGTATAATTTGGTGATCTGGGGGGGAATAATGTATCTTTTCATATTAGTTGGCAATATCTGTTAACCCAAAGCAATGGGAATAACTTCATTTGGTTACATTTATGGATACAACAGAACTGATTTTTTTTAAATTTTTATTTTGTATTGGAGTACAGTTGATTTACAATGTTGTGATAGTTTCAGGTGTATACCAAAGTGATTCAGTTATACATATACATATATCTATCTTTTTCAAAATATTTTCCCATTTAGGTTATTACAGAATATCGAGCAGAGTTCCCTGTGCTATACAGTAGGTCCTTGTTGGTTATCTATTCTAAATATAGTAGTGTGCATATGTCAATCCCAAACTCCCAATTTATCCCTCCCCCTCAACTTTCTCCTTTGGTAACCATAAATTTTTTTTCTAAGTCTGTGCGTCTGTTTCTGTTTTGTAAATATGTTCATTTGTATCATAGTTTAGATTCCACATATAAGGGATAGTGTATGATATTTGTCTTTCTCTGTCTGACTTACTTCACTTAGTATGATAATCTCCAGGTCCATCCGTGTTGCTGCAAACGGCATTATCGCATTCTTTATAATGGCTGAGTAATATCCCACTATATATATGTACCACATCTTCTTTATCCATTCCTCTATTGATGGACACTTAGGTTGCTTCCATGTCTTGACTATTGTGAATAGTGCTGCTATGATCATTGGGGCATGTGTATGTTTTCGAATTATGGTTTTCTCTGGATATACAACCAGAAGTGGGATTGCTGGATCATATGGTAGCTCTATTTTTAGTTTTTTGAGGAACCTCCATACTGTTCTTCATAGTGGCTTCACCAATTTACATTCCCACCAACAGTGTAGGAGGGTTACAATAGAACTGATTTTTGAGAGCTTATTCTGTACTAATCACTATGCTGAGCATTGGGGAATCAGAGACAAGTGCTAGTCTCTATCTCTAAATTGCTCATTATCTTGTAGAAGAGGACAGAAATGTAATCGAATAGCTGTTCTTATTTTCCAAAAGCTCTATCATAATGCTGTGGGATGCAATGTTTTATAAAGGGAAAGGTTCAATCTCAGTGCTATCAAGAATTACTTAACAGAAAAGAACAAATGCTTAAACAGCCTTGAAAAATCTAGAGGACACTCATTTTTATGGTCAGGAATTTGGACTTTATCCTGAAGTTCAACATTTCTGAAAATGTGGGCAAATCACTTGGGCTACTAGATAAAGATGAAACTTCTGGGCCTGACCTTACAAATACGTAATCAGAATCTGTGGCACAGACTAGGAATTTTTTACAGCAGTGATTTTCTAAAGTTTGAGAAGTCTATAATTAGTAACAAGGTAATATCAAAGGGTTTTGAAGGGGTTTATGGTAACATGAGCTAACTTTTAATTCTCCCTTTGGCCTCTGCTCAGTCAACTCTCCTACCCAACTGTTCTCTTCTTGATTCTCCTTAACTTCTTCCCCATTCTGGGCTCCACAAGCACCAAGTCAGTCACTATGACTTTCAGAAGTCTCTACATCTTCCACCAGGCATCTGGCTTCTGAGTCTTGGTCTCAGTTCCTAGGGATCACAGTTTTACTAAATGGGTTGATTAAACCATGCACCCAAAGTCCATTCTATCCATACCATCTCATCTTAACCCAGACCTTGATCTTCTTAGCAAGTGCACATTAAATCTTTGGCTTGCTACCCAAACCTGCTACTTCAAATTTTCTCCCTCTAAAGGCCCACCATAATCCTCTTTACAGTTCTGTTTTCAGCAGATATCTTCCTTTGTTACTAATGAAATTACTCTTCTGATGATTTTACATAATTATACATAAGAAGAGTTAAAAAATACATTATATCTATACATGAGGTGGGAAATATATGACAATAGCATAAGAATTATCAAGAAATAGTTTCTATGCAGGGGAGACAGAGAGAAGCCCTTTCATAATCGTATCTTACTGGAAAGTGTTTTTCCATCAAGGAAAAACCACTGTTTTTCAATGCAGAGGGACAGATTTCAGAGTTGCAAGCATTGAGAACAAAGAGAGAGAACAAGCTTTGATAAAACCCTCAGAGAGGAAGGTCCTCAGAGAAACCGATAAACAGCCGTTAGAAAAGCAAACTTCCTTAAGTTCCAGAACTGAAGTGAAGTGAATAGTAGGTATTAATCAAAGGAGAAAGCTATGCACATACAGTTAATGAAGGTGCTGTATTATCAGCATGAACTTTGAACGCTGCTAACAAAGGACTGAAATGTCTCTGCCATTCGGGTGAGACCATTCAAACACAGACATCTTGGGACCAGGAACAGATGGGGCTTCGAAGAGACTCACTGAATGACTAAACACCAGAACAAGAAAAAAATAGCAGGGCAGAGGTATTTCCCTAAGGTTTTCACCAGTTCTTTATGGAAAATGCACTAAAAATTTAACACCAGCATCATACTATATGTTGGAAGAGTTTGCTGTATATAATTTATAATCATGCTTACTTGAAGTCCTAGGTGAATTTTACCTTATATATTCCACCTAAAACTTTAATTATTCCAGGTCCTCTTATTGTCTTTTAAAAGTCTTGATTTAAGACGTTAATGAGGTGTTTCAGAAATGCATTGACTTAACTAACAAAAGCAATAGGAGTTTGGTCATGAGGGACAGGAGGCCAGATAGTCCCCAGCACCGAGTCACGTCCTGCTGAGCTGTGAACATTGAGGTTGGTCTCAGCCATACGTTCACCCTCATAGAGCCTTAAATTCATCTCGACCGCAAGCTCATTGACTTGAGTTTTCACATAGACTCTCATCATCACGTCAACGTAGATATCTGTACAAGACGTTAACTCCCTGGACACTTTTGGGTTGTGTTCCCTGGTCTTTCTGGGAAGTCAGAACCTCTGAGCAGCTGATCTAATAGAACCTAGACATGGGAGAGGCTGAGGCTCCGCCAATGCAGCCTCAATGGAGGCCCCGATAAATCCTGGCCTCATCCCTAGGGGAGGCTGAACCAGATGGAGCTGTTAGATGAATTTGTGTTCTCAAGTTCCAGCTCACATCGAGATAACCTAAAGGACTTATTAAAACATAAATTGCTGGACTCCACTTCAGAGTTTTTGCTTCAGCAGGTCTAGGAGAGGCATAAAATTCTGCATTTATTACAGGGGCTCCGGTGGTGCTGACACCGCTTATCCAGATGCCACATACGGAGAATTCTTGTGTTAGGGGTGAGGTGACAGGAGCGTAAGCACATGGGCTTAGGTGAGACTGAGTCAAACATGGGGAGACACAATCCACCAGGTCCAGTACAGACATACCTCATCATTCATAAACCTCCTCAGTGGATTTCACATGAACTTGGGAAGTCCAGAGGGGTGCTATAGAGAGTAATCTGAATAAAGTTAACCAAGACGGGCTTCCCTGATGGTGCAGCAGTTAAGAATCTGCCTGCCAATGCAGGGGACACGGGTTCGAGCCCTGGTCCAGGAAGATCCCACATGCCGCGGAGCAACTAAGCCCATGCGCCACAACTACTGACCCTGCACTCTACAGCCCGTGAGCCACAACTACTGAGCCCACGCACCACAACTACTGAAGCCCGCACACCTAGAGCCTGTGCTTCGCAACAAGAGAGGCCGCGATAGTGAGAGGCCAGCGCACCGCGATGAAGAGTAGGCCCCGCTCGCCACAACTAGAGAAAACCGGCGCGCAGCAACGAAGACCCAACGCAGCCAAAATAAATAAATAAATTAATTAATTTTAAAAAATGTTAAAGTGACTGTCCTTTCATCCAAGAAACATTTGTTGTGTGCTTACTGTGTAGCAGATGCCGAGCTAGGTACTAGGCATTCAGAAATGAAACACGATCCCTGCCCTTATAGAGCATTTCTATTTGGAGATGTCGGAAACAATGGTTTTTTTTCCATCTCCATAAATCATGTTGCCACTGGCTTCTGCTTTAATGACCTCATTTCTGGGGGAAGTCAGATGCTGCCTAGAAAAATCATTGTTCAGCTTTAAACTTCGAAAAAAATTTTTTCTTGAGTCCATAGCATGAGAACAGTCTTGAAAAGCTCAGCCTTTGTTTAAAGACAAAATACTTTGCTATATTCCAAAGCCTTGCTTTTACAGATCAAGAGCAAAGCTTGGAGGTCTGAGCACAGAGTTTTACTCTACAGAATGGGGAGAATTGGAAAAATACAAATCCCCCTGGCCTCTGGGAAGACACAGTTAATTATAGAAAGAAATTCTGACAAGATAAGACCAGGGTAAATCGTTGTTTCTCTGGAACTCAGTGTCCTAACGCCCTGAACATGGGCCCAGAAGGGCAATAGATTCCTGTTGACAGAAACTCAACAACAAAATCCCTTACAGCCCAAAGGAGAATCCAAGAGAATCCAAGAAGTGTTCTGCTTCCTCTCTATCATGTCCAACATATTGTGAGAATGAGGCAGAGTATTGTTCATGGGGAACCGTGACCAGAGCCAAATACGTTTCATCTTTCTTAACGAAGAAGTAAACTGAATATTTAAGAATGATTTCCACATGGCACTCGTTAATAACTTAATTTCTGTGTTCTTAGATGAGATAAGAATGTCATGATTGATAGAACAGTGGGTTCTGGTTGTGTATGGCATTTTCCTGAAGTGTCTAGATCATGGTCCAGAAACACTGCTTCTCTCTTTCCCTATGCTTGCTCAGAGCATGGTAAAGATTCGGAAATACCCACATGACCGCAAGAAGGATGCAAGACGTAGCTGAAAATTTGAGAATCAATGTGCCTACTGAAGGATAGCAGTGGTCCAGGGCAAGGGGTTCCTACACTCCAGGCTCCTCGACAGCTTGAAACCAGGAGGGACGTGAAACACTTGAGTCACAAGAGGGTCCCCAGCACCTGCTTAGGTGGGAGCCAGGCAACGGGGGGAGATGCCTAAGTTCCCCGGGGCACAGTCAGGGTGAACTTCAGGTGATGCGTTCATTCAGCCCCGAAATCTGAAGACGCAGCAGGGTCAGATAGCAACACCCAAAGACTCAGTTTGAATGACCTCTACCTCAACCAAAGGCCATCCACAGCTGCCGACAAAGGGACCCAAGGCCCCCATGGCACACGGTGTGAAGTAGGGTAAAATCTCTCCTACACTTTGACGACATAAGAGAAAGGAGAGAAAAGGGAGAGAGGAAAAGGTCGTGAAAGACTGAGATGTTATTCAAATAGAAATTGTGTTTATAAATGGACCCTCCTAAACTGAAAGAAACAGAGTTTATCCAAAAAGAAACGATTTTAAACTGGAAGACACTAATATACCTTTAATGAACAAGCTTAGAACGTATTGTTTTTGCTGTGGTGACCCTGTGCTGTTGCATTTCTTGCTTATAAGCAGGGATGGGGGTTTCAGAAGAAATAGTAGAGAATATTTAAAAGCTGATATTTATTTCATTAGAGGAAAGGAGAGAGGGAGATTGCTGAGTTGCTCTGAATGAATTTCAAACCTACCATGGTTACAAGAATTTCTAATGTGTTTGGCTTGTGTCCATACACAGAGAGTTACCAAAAATTCACTCCTCTGTTGGTTAAGTCTGGGGGAGTTCAGGCTCCAGCTGAGATGGAAACCTCTGGGTTTAACTGAACAAAGAAGTGGGGCTGAGTTGAGAACCAAAACGACAGTCAGATCTGAAGGAGCTAAATAGACATGGTAGATGCTGTTGGTGATGATGAGAGAGGCACAGAGGCAACTGGAGAGTAGCTGGGAACACCGTCGTCAGCCGGGGGAATGCTACGGATGCCCTGGTACATAGTGGTACCCATCAAATATGTTTAAAATAAATGACTACTAGGTAGGAAGTAGAGTGTGGAATTGTTACCCGAGTTCTAGAATGAAAACACTTGGGGCTTTTATAGACTACCTGTAAGTTCACGAAGAATTTGAGAGGGAACTCAGAGGGGTTATTAGGCCCGTCAGCCACCCTCCTTACCGGCATCCATTTCCCAAGGGTGACGTGCTTGGTGGAAATGGTGAGGTCCTACTGGTGAATGGAAAGTAGTCTCCCACAACCAGCCCTTTGAGGTTGTATGTTTCCCAATAAATTTGAGGCTGAATCTTGGCCAGGAATCCAGCACCTTCTGGTAACCTGTTCTGGTTCCCACTCTACCTTCCTGGAGCAGTCAGTGGGATGCAGAGTCTGCGTCTGGCTATGGCAGTGAAGAATGGATAAATCCCCAAAGAGGAAGCAATAGCGTTCCAAAGGTCTTTGGATATGAACATTGTCACCTAGAAGAGTATCCTCCTGGTTTCGGCCCTGGCTGCAAGCGTTGTATGTAGTTGGAAGAGAACCAGGAACATCCCCAGGGCTCCCAAACTATATAAATCATCAGATAGGAAAGGTGTCTTTATGTACTCCCAGGCCAGAATTACCTTCTTAGAGGCTTTCTGCTGTTATTGGCCCAGGAGTTGCAGGGAAAGAAAGAAAGATGGCAAGTACGGTGTGAGGGCTACGTTTTTTTCTGCCCAACACCCCTTCCCTCTGCTCCATTTTATCTTGATGAACCCACAGAAAAATTAGAATTAATTACTCCATTGCATTTATCCTGCTATAGCGAAAAACGTTTCCCAGTTTACTGATACAACTGTAGCCAGAGCTCAGACAGAGGGGTTGAATTGGATTTTGAATTAACATCTTCTCGGATTCCCAAAATCTTACATTCCCCATAGATGCCCCCCCCCAGGCTTTTCTGCCACGATGTGTCTGTAAAATCAGAGTCTGACCTTGCATTAGTTATGTTATGAAAAGAATCTGTGGGCTTTATTTATAAGATTTCTTTGTGGGTTTATTTTTGGGTTTTGGGTTTGGGTTTTGTGTCCAAAAGGTGTTTAAATTAAGTCTTAGGTAATGATTCTAGAGAAAGGAAGTCCTGTAATTAAAGTGACGGATCTGGAGTTGGAGACTCTCTGAGAAGACAGTTCATGATGTCTGAGAAACACGAAGAACTGAGCTCCCTGCCCGGTCTCATCTTTCAAGTAAAATTGACTGTGCATGAGGCAATGAAGGCTTTGGCCTCTGATAAGAAGCTGGGAAAAAGCTGAAACCAACGATAAGCAGCCAGAGCTACAGAAGTGTCCAAGGATGATTGCCGTCAGCAGAGGGAAGTCAGTGTTAGATAAGAGCCCTTGAAGAGAGTGGCTGGTGAGAGGACGGCAGATGGGAATTCAATGGTCCAGGTTCAATTCCAGCCTCGGGCACCCATCCCTAGGATGACAATTTCTCCTGCCTCAGTTTCCACATCCACAAAATGAGGGGATTGAATCATATAGCCTTGAAAGCACATCACGCTTCATCGGTTCTGAATGCATAGACCCTGAGGGGTGAGTGTTACCGTGTTTCATCCAGGTGCTTTCTCACTGAGAAAACCACAGCACTCTGAGTATATCATTCATTAGAGATTTAATGAATAGCACTCATTTTTCCTAGAATTATATTTTCGTAAAAAGCAAAAAGCATTGTTGATTTTTCTCTAGTCTTAGTTACCCAAAGCTAAGACAATAAGAGCTGCTAATGCCTTGTCTCTACCATCTGGGTTTTTCTGGGATGATGCCAATTTTATGGATTATGTTGAATCACTCATTCCCACCACGATTGAAATTTCTCGCATTTTGTCGTCCAAACAACATGTCCCTGACTGCATTTACTGCCTAAAGTGGCCCAACATTACGGTCACAGATGTTTTCAGCTTTTTGCCTTGGAAAATGTGTTCCTAGTACCTGTACTAGAGGTTCTGTCCATAGGGGCAACAGAAATCAAAAGACGTGGGAGCAATAAATAATGTATTCCCATAGGAATGTGGAAAATGTAGCACTGTGGTTGTTTCTTAAACAATCAAACTTAAATAAAATTTCAACCTTAAATAAAATAGATGTGACCGAATTGTCCCTTTGAACCCTCCAACGTATAGGTCCTAGGAAGTTGACTTTAATATTTCGTTCCCAAGTGAGCTGGATCAATGCTCCCTACCTGTGAACTCACAGGACCCTGACCATTCCCCTTGCGGCGTGGTTTTGCTTGTCATAGGAAGGAGCATGCTTTACAGACAAGCCCAGCCCTGGGCTGGCTCACCAGTGCTGTGGCCACCCATTCTCTCCAAAGTCTGCAATGGCTCTGCCCATCACACTACTGCAGCTCCACCCAAGCCAGGGAACCAGTTGCACCGACTCACTTAGCTGGCAATACCTTTTACAAGTGTTGATACTTTCCACCACTGCAGATAGAGCTGCATCCTTATTTGTCTCTGGATTTCCACTGTCTCCTTCTCCAGGTGGAAAGTTAACACCCCTTCTCGTGGCCCGTCTTCAGAAGTTATCCCATAGCAGAGCTGGGTGGTTCCTTTGTAACCCAGAGCCGTTCATTTTGTCATCCAGTTTTGTTATTTGTATTAGTTTCCTAGGATTGCAGTAACCAGTTACCACACTTACAACACTCGAGAGGCCAGAAGTCCAGAATCAAGGAATGAGCAGGGCTATGCTCTCTCTGGAGGTGCTTGGGAAGAATCCTTCCCGGCCACTTCCTGTTTCCAGTGGCTCCAACTGTTCCTTGGCTTGTAAGATTGTCTCTCCAATCACCACTATCATCTTCTCTCTGGGTCTCTCCCCTATATGTCACTTAGCAAAATATTTGTTATTGGGTTTAGAGCCCATCTGGATAATCCAGGATATCTCATCCAAGATCTTTAACAACAATTACATCTGCAAAGACACTTTTTCCACATAACATCAGCTTCACAGGTTCCAGGACATGGTGGGCAGATCTTTGGTGGGGGGGCACCATTCAACCCACTATAAACCTCTAATGGCGTCAGAGGGGTTTCCCAGAGGAGCTTAGGCTTGGGATACACTTTTGTCATTGTATGTGCATTCTTCTTCCTCCTACAGAGAATGCAGGCGTGTGGACAACCACAGCCAGGGTTTCCTTTGGAAGCACTGCTCCTTCTTGACCTGAGGATAAACCATCATGCCAATTTCCTTCTAACTAATGGTTAGGTTTTGCTAACCATTGTATATGTGCACACACACACACGTGTATATATATTGTTACCAAACCACACATGCTGGCTTCTCAAAGTCTGTGCTCCAGCTCATCTATGATGCTCTGTTATCTGCACAATTTATACACTTTAGAAGCTCAACAGGAAGCAGACGAGAGTCATGCTGATTTTCTTTAAAGGTCAAATAATGAGAGGTCAAATCTCAAAATACCTGCTGAATTTCTGGCTCCCAACATACAGAACTATGATAATTGATGTATGAGGGGATAAAATCTGAAGTCCTTTTTCTTTAAGCTGGTTGCCGTAACAATTTTATCCTATAAGTTTTCACAAAGTTATTTTGAGATCAGGCGAAGAAAAATATAGTTCCATATGTAATCTCTGATCTCCCTTAACCCAACCAATGACTTCACCTCTCTTCCTGTTTTCACTCTTACATGAAGAAGGAAGCTTGGGCTTGAATCAAACGATGATTGAGGACCAACAAAGGGGACCACAATACTGGGTGATGTGTAGCTGTGGGTCAGAGGAGTTTGTACACGTGTGCAGAAGGGTTAAGCAGGGTTTGATATTGTCACCTGTCCTGGAACGTTATGACTTATGGTTGATTATTACTTACAATACTCAGAGCCATTGGAAGACAGGGTCACCATGGGGTCATATAGACCTGAATGGGCTCCACCTGGTAGAATTGGAATACATTTAGAATGCCAATTCATTTCAGCAGCAGAATCTTCAATGAAGTGGAGATCCTACAGAAGCAATTATACCACTGGCCTTGTCTTAAACAGGTCTAATCTACCTCCCTGTGTATAATATATCCAGTGGTGTACCGGAGCTGGCTCCTACTAGCTCATAAGTCTTCAGGAAATTTGTGAGCCAGTTAAATAAACTATATTAAAAATCAATTTATATAAGCTTGCAATACATTATGTTAACAAAGGTAACTGGGAATTTGGGATTAGTAGATGCAAACTATTATATACAGGATGGATAAACAACAAGGTCCTACTGTATAGCACAGGGAGCTATATTACAACATTGTAAATCAACTATACTTCAATAAAAAATTTTTTTAAAAAACAAAGGTAATAAATACTCAAAACTGATCATTTCCTGATTATTTTATTACAATTTACTAGACCATCAGTGTTAAGATATCCTCTCTAAAGGCCCAGAGTTCATTTGATCTCACCACTATGGGCTTCATATCACCTTACACAGGGAGACAGAAGCCAGTTCTCACGTCTGTCAAAGGCAGTCTTAGAAATTCATAAATAGATGGATCTGCAAGAGATATACTGAGTTCATCTGTAATTGTCCCTTTCAGAGTACTGCTGAAATTTCCCTCTGTTCCTAATATCCAAATTTCCAGTCTTTTTGTTATTGTATTTGGGAAAAACACAAAGAGAGTGAGGAAAAGAACAAAAGGGGTGAAAGAAGGATGTGGAACAGAAAATCGCGCCTCTGTGGATGGCAATTCCTGGTCACGTCATGCTCCCCCTGCCCTTCTGAGAAGCTGCAATCTCTCCCTATTTGTGAAGCATGCAGCAGCACCTCTTCTAATTTTTCTTTGGCAAAAACATTAAAATTGTGAAGCCCTGGGCTTCCCTGGTGGCGCAGTGGTTGAGAATCTGCCTGCCAATGCAGGGGACACGGGTTCGAGCCCTGGTCTGGGAAGATCCCACATGCCGCGGAGCAACTAAGCCCGTGAGCCACAACTACTGAGCCTGCGCGTCTGGAGCCTGTGCCCCGCAACAAGAGAGGCCGCGATAGTGAGAGACCCGCGCACCGCGATGAAGAGTGGCCCCCGCTTGCCACAACTAGAGAAAGCCCTCGCACAGAAACGAAGACCCAACACAGCCAAAAATAAATAAATAAATAAATAAAGGAGTTCCTTTAAAAAAAAAAAAAAATTGTGAAGCCCTATTCCTAACAAATTAGGTTAGATGTTATTTTAAATATGTCAAATACAATCCATTTCCACCTGAGGGAAATCACCCTACTTCTTTGGCACAAGTTATGCTATTCTAAGAGTAGCCTACTAATACTAAACCATCCAGGATGGAGTACACTACTAATTAGGAACTTCACTAGGTAGCAGATGGAAGCACCTAGGATCTTCTTTCTTATTATCGCACTTACAGTTTTACCAAGCTAAGCTGTACAAGATCTTAAATGTCTAGTAGAATGGATGCTATTGGTTGCCCATTCAAAACTCTTTACCCAGCTCTTTCTTGCGGATCAAGTCTTGCTTATGTTTGGGGTGTTCGCTTTCCTCCACTGGGCAAGCACTCTAGGTGTAAGGTGACCCAACTTCTGCTCAGAGGTCCATCTTTTTTTTTTTGTAATAAATTTATTTATTTTATTTATTTATTTTTGGCTGCGTTGGGTCTTTGTTGCTGCGCGCAGACCTTCTCCAGTTGCGGCAAGCGGGGCCCACTCCTCTTTGCGGTGTGCAGGCTTCTCATTGTGGTTGCCTCTCCTGTTGCAGAGCACGGGCTCCAGGCACACGGGCCTCAGTAGTTGTGGCTCACGGGCCCATTTGCTCCGCGGCATGTGGGATCCTCCCGGATCAGGGATCGAACCTGTGTCCCCTGCACTGGCAGGCAAATTCTCAACCACTGCGCCACCAGGGAAGCCCAGAGGTCAATCTTTTTTAACTCTTTTTTTTTTTTTTTTTTTGGCTGTGTTGGGTCTTCGTTTCTGTGCGAGGGCTTTCTCTAGTTGCGGAGAGCGGGGGCCACTCTTCATCACGGTGCACGGGCCTCTCACTATTGCAGCCTCTCTTGTTGCGGAGCACAGGCTCCAGACGTGCAGGCTCAGTAGTTGTGGCTCACGGGCCTAGTTGCTCCACGGCATGTGGGATCTTCCCAGACCAGGGCTCGAACCCGTGTCCCCTGCATTAGCAGGCAGATTCTCAGCCACTGCGCCACCAGGGAAGCCCTGGTCAATCTTTTTTTAATCGAGTTTTTTAAATTGAAGTATAGTTGATTTACAATGTTGTGTTAATTACTGCTGTACAGCAAAGTGATTCAATTATACATATATACATTCTTTTTCATATTATTTTCCATTATGGTTTATCACAGGATATTGAATATAGTTCCCTGTGCTATACAGTAAGACCTTGTTGTCTATCCATTCCATATATACAAGCTTACATCTGCTAACCCCAACCTCCCACTCTAACCCTCCCTCAACCCCCTCCCCCTTGGCAGCTACCAGTCTGTTCTCTTTGTCCACAATCTCAGAGGTAAATCTTAATTCTTCCAAATCTAGCATGATAATCCTACTCCCCTTGCTAGTGATGGGTTAGGGGCTGGGTATGTGACTCACTTGTGTTCAAAAGAGGTCTGCTGGGGACATCTGGGAAGGGTTTCCCCATGGGTTAAAAGACACACACGAGAAAAGATGGTCCCTCTACTCCCTAGACGTTCCTACTTCTTCATGAAGGACTTTACACTGCAGCAGCTATCTTGTGACCAGGACAGGAGGTGAGAAGGCAATGCTGATAAACTGATCACCTCTGATGCTTCATTTTCCAACGCAGAGTTTCTCATTATTTAAAATAACAAACATCTTCATCGTTCATGCCAGTGGTTCTCAGTGTGTTGCCTCCACACCAGAAGCGTCAGCACCACTTGGGAGATTTTTAGAAATCTAGAATTTCAGGCACTACTGTTGACTCTTGAACATCACAGGGGTTAGGGGTGTCGACCCTCTAGGCAGTCAAAAGTCCACATATAAAGTCGGACCTCCATATACACGGTTCCTCCGTATCTGAGGTTCCCGAGTCTGCAGATTGAACCAACTGCAGATTGGATCCTGTAGTATTTCCTACTGAAAACGATCCATGTGTAAGTGGACCCATACAGTTCAAACCTGTGTTGTTCAAGGGTCAGCTCCACTTCAGACTTATTGAATCAGAGCCTCTGGGGAAGGGACCCACCAGTCTATGATTTAACAGCTCTCCAAGTGATCCTGATTCGTGCTCAAGTTTGAGAACCATGGGTTTAAATCCTTTAATAATATCTGACCACAGGGCTTGGAATTTATTTGATAGGCAATTGAGAATTTCTAGATTGTTTTCAATAGAAAACATCGCGATATGCTTATCGGGTGACCTAGAGGAACTAGTCCCCAAATGGCAGCTAATGTTTAGTGACCATGACAGATCACTTGACACCTTTTTGTCTCAGCTATATTTATTATAAAATGAGGTGATGGCAGTTCACAAACCATGTAGGGAACCTGTTAGCCTTCCATGCTAGACACAAATCATATATACACCAATTAGCTCACTGGAAGCTTTTATGTTTTCTCTCTTGGTTGGACACCAAAATGTTCTATTCCATCTACTATGGTTATCTAAACAACCAATTATATGGTGAAGGGTGATAATTACTAAAATATTCTGCTCTTTTATTATGAGGACGGTAAAGTAAAAGGGTGACATGCATTTTCTGTGAAATTTTGAAGCAAAGACTGGAGAAAATGTATGAAACTCCTATAATTAAAATGCTAAGCTTAAAAAGACAGGTTTTCAGAGTATAGGAGATATTTGAGGATATAGAATGCAGCTTTATACTTGACCACAAGTACTATATTGAGACAACATGGGATTCCATCCCTTTGGTTAAAAACAGGCCAATACCCTACAAAGAATACTAGTAAAGTTCATACGTGCATGAAGAAAAATAAGATAACAACGAATACAAGTTTGAATGCTAATTAAGCTTGTTTCCCTTTCTTTGATGATTTTTAATTATATTCAGCTGCAGAGTGAACCAATAACCAAAAATTTAGCGAAGATCAAAGTAATCAATAAATAAGTACATGTAGTTCACCAAACCGTACAAGTTGGTGATTTGAGGTCTACCAGGATGAAGGCACCAAGTAGCTTACAACAGAGCTGTGTTCACCTCCAACAAAACACAACTTTTGCTGCAGCTGTTTTGGAATTATTCTATTTCCAATAATATAATTATGACATTGCTCTCATAAAGGCCACATTGCAAGATCCACTATTTTCTATTCCAGGTTGTTTCCTACTCAACGTGGTTTCTAAGTTTAGCTTAATAATCCATTCCCCTTGACTTGGTCAGGGAAGAAGAGGCAGTCAGTGTAGGGTTTATGAACATTGGCTCTGGAGCTAGTTTGCCTGACTTCCCAGCTCATAGGGTAAAATGAGCTAATATACATAAAGTGCTTAGGACAGTAGCTGGCACAAAGTAAGTACTCAATTCATATTAACTCTTAACAGAGAGCAGTCTTAATCTTTCTCTGTCCTCAGGAGAGTGTCTAGACATTACCAGAAGAGATTTTTTCAAACTGAAATGTATTCAAAATTAAAAACTTACTCCTTAGGAATTTTGAGAAGTTCCCATAGGGAACGTGGCTACTCTTTACCCCACCATCAAGTCCCCAGCACAAACACAATCTTCACTCCCTTGAAAATCATCATTAGACTGAACCTGTTATTCTTCAGACTACTTTATGTCGCAGGAAAGATTATGGATTAGGTTTTAACTACCTTTCTTTCCTGACTATGTGGTTTATTTGACAAGCAAATAAACAAACAAAAAACCCTAAAGTGAGTATAGTATAATTAGAAACAACATAAAATTTTAACAGATTACATCCAATTTTTGTCCATTACTTAATTACAGAATGCTATGAAAATTACTTGGTCTCTCCTATAATCAGTTTCTTTATCTTAAAATGGGGGATCATCCCCCTTCCTCGTTGGATTAGTGTAAATGTTAAATGAGATAATCCCAATCAAAAGCACTTTATGAGCTATAAAGAAATATGTATATATATATATATATATATATATACACACACACATATAATTCTTTTTTTTTTACATCTTTATTGAAGTATAATTGCTTTACAATGTTGTGTTAGTTTCTGCTGTATAACAAAGTGAATCAGCTATATGTATACATATATCTCCATATCCCCTCCTCTGCATCTCCCTCCCACCTTCCCTATGCCACCCTTCTAGGTGGTCACAAAGCATAGAGTTTATCTCCCTGTGCGATGCAGCTGCTTCCCACTAGCTATCTATTTTACATTTGAGAGTGTGTATAAGTCAATGCTACTCTCTGACTTTGTCCCAGCTTACCACTCCCCCTTCCCGTGTCCTCAAGTCTATTCTCTACATCTGCATTTTTACTCCTGTCCTGCCCCTAGGTTCTTCAGAACCATTTTTTTTTTAGATTCCGTATGTATGGGTTAGCCTACAGTATTTGTTTTTCTCTTTCTGACTTACTTCACTCTGTATGACAGACTCTAGGTCCATCCACCTCACTACAAATAACACAACTTCATTCCTTTTTGTGGCTAAGTAATATTCCATCGTATATATATGCCACACCTTCTTTATCCATTCATCTGTCGATGGGCATTTAGGTTGCTTCCATGTCCTGGCTATTGTAAATAGAGCTACAATGAACATTGTGGTACATGTATCTTTCTGAATTATGGTTTTCTCAGGGTATATGCCCAGTAGTGGGATTGCTGGGCCATATCGTAGTTCTATTTTTAGTTTTTTAAGGAACCTCCATACTGTTCTCTATAATGGCTGTATCAATTTACATTCCCACCAACAGTGCAAGAGGGTTCCCTTTTCTCCACACCCTCTCCAGCATTTATTGTTTGTAGATTTTTTTAATGATGGCCATTCAGACCGGTGTGAGGTGATACCACAGTGTGGTTTTTTTTTTTTTAATTAATTATTTATTTATTTATTATTTATGACTGTGTTGGGTCTTCGTTTCTGTGCGAGGGCTTTCTCTAGTTGCGGCAAGTGGGGGCCACTCTTCATCACGGTGCGCGGGCCTCTCACTATCGTGGCCTCTCTTGTTGTGGAGCACAGGCTCCAGACGCACAGGCTCAGTAATTGTGGCTCACGGGCTTAGTTGCTCCGCGGCATGTGGGATCTTCCCAGACCAGGGCTCGAACCCCTGTCTCCTGCATTGGCAGGTGGATTCTCAACCACTGCACCACCAGGGAAGCCCCCACAGTGTGGTTTTGATTTGCGTTTTTCTAATCTTCAGTGATGTTGAGCATCCTTTCATTTGTTTTTTTGGCAATCTGTATATCTTCTTTGGAGAAATATATGATTTTGCTTTATATACCATCTCTCCTCAGTACTTAGAAGAGTGTAAAATAAAAATTTACTGTATGAATGAGTGTTTAGCTACTGGTCCACAGTCTGGCCTCTGAACTATTCCAGGATTTTTGTTTGTTTTATTTTGTTTAGGTACAGAAATGCCTTCATAGAATTTTTGTCTTTTATATTTCTTCTCTGGAACATATTCCTAAAAGTAGTGTTACCAAGGCAAATTGTGTCTTCTTTATGACTCTTATTTCGTATTGTCAGATTACCCTCTAAAACCACTGGGACCATTTATAGCACCTCCAGGAACACATGCTCATGCCCACTTCCCTTGTCAACAGTGGAATGATTTTTATCATTTCACTAATACAATAGATGCAGTAATAATAATCAAATTTGGGAGAATAATTTCTAAGTGGACTTCTAGGGCAATTGGGACAGATTATTTACCCTCAGAATTGATCTGGCACATTAAAAGTAGGTTGGTATTTTATTGGTAGATTTAGTTGTTTTATAGCCATCTAAAACTTGAATTCCTTTTATTGCTAATATGCCTAGACATTTATCAAGGGTGTCCATATATCCACATAAAACATATGGACACTAGATTGTAAAGATATACATTAAGTACACTAAAATGGGAGCACGAGATCTAAGTAAATATTTTCTTCCAAAGGCTGCCATAAGAAGTTACCACAAACTGGTGGCTTGTACCAACAGAAATTTATTCTCTCACAATTCTGGGTGTCGGAAGTGTGAAACCAAAGTGCCAGCAGAGCCATGTTCTGTCCAAAGCCTCTAGAGGAGAATCCTTCCTTATCTCTCCAGCTCCTGGTAGCACCAGGCGTTCCTTGGCTTGTGGCTGCAGCACTCCAGTGTCTATCTGCTTCTTCACATGGCCCTCTCTGCTGCACCCACCTGTCCTCTCCTCTCTGTTTCTTTTAGAGATGCCTGTCATTGGACAATCCAGGATGGTCGTATCTTGAGATTCCTAATTACATCTGCAAAGACCCCTTTTCCAATTAAGATTATATTCACAGGTTCTGAGGACTAGGACATGGACATACTCTTTGAGGAACACTATTCAACACACTACAATAGACATCAATGATAAAGGAGTCCTGCATGGACATGCACATGAGAACTTGGTACCACAAATTTAACCAATTGTTTATGTTAATTTTTCTCTGTTAAAATAATTGGTATGGTTTCTGTCTCCATGATTGGTCAGTGACTGATGCAGCAATAAACTGGTCTTTTTTTCCTCCAGCTTTATTGAGGTATACACTTATACAATGTTATTTGCCAATTAAGGTATATAGCATGATGATTTGACATATGTATATATTGTGAAATAATTACCACAATAAAGTTAGTTAGCACATCTGTCACCTCATATAGTTGCCTTTTAGTGTGTGTGTGGTGAAAACATTTAAAATCTACTCTTTTAGCAAATTTCAAGTGTACATTTCAGTATTGTTAACTCTAGTTACCATGCTATAAATTAGATCCCTAGAACTTATCTTATAACTGAAAGTTTTTACCCTTTGACCAACATCTCCCCATTTCCCCAATGCCCCAGCCTCTGGAAACCACTAATCTGTTGTGTTTCAATGATTTTTACTTTTAAAGATTCCACATATAAGTGAGACTGTATAGTATGTGTCTTTCTGTCTTTTTTCACATAGCACAATGCCTTTAAGTTTCATTCATGTTGTCACAAATGACAGGAATTTCTTTTTTGTGGCTGAATAATATTCCAGTGTGTGTGTGTGTGTGTGTGTGTGTGTGTGTGTGTATGCACATACACATACCACATACCACATTTTCTTATTCACTCACCTGTTGATGGATAATTACATTGTTTCCATGTCTTGGCTATCATGAATAATGCTGCAATGGACATGGAGGAGTACAGATATCTCCTCAAGATAGTTATTCCATCTCCTTTGAATTTACACCCAGAAGTAAGATTGCCGGATCATATGATAGCTCTATTTTTAATTTTTTGAGGAAACGCCATCCTGTTCGTCACAGTGGCTGCACCAATTTACATTCCCACCAACAGTGTAAGAGGGTTCCCTTTTCTCCACAACCTCACCAACACTTGTTACATCTTATCATTTTCATAACAGTCATTCTAACAGGTGTGAGGTGGTAGCTCACTGTCTATTTGACTGGCATTTTCCTGATGATTAGAGATGTTGAGCACCTTTTTATGTACCTGTTGGTCATTTATATGTCTTTTTTCAAAAAAATGTCTATTCAGATCCTTTGCCAATTTTAAAATCAGATTATTTGTTTTTTTGCTATTGAGTTGTATGAGTTCCTTATATATTTTGGATATTAATCCCTACACCTTGCACTTATTTTTTCAATAAACATGAATGGAAGCCTTCTATTTATCTGTAACAACACAGGCACTATATATACAAAGATGAAAATAATAGTTCGTGAACCTGAAAGTCTCCTGGTGACCCACTGGAGGAGGGAATGAGATATAGCTGCTCTCTCTTGCGTGATGACAACAATGAAATATCCATGATATTCTCTCGTATCACTTTAATGATCTTCCTTCCTCTACTTCAAAATAGTTTCAAAAACCTCTGTATTTTCTCAACATACTGATTAACATACACTATTAACCACAATTGTACTCTGATCTTTACCTGTGTTTCTTTAGTTGACATTTAAGCCTTCTACTTTAAACCTGAAAGTTTGATCTGTTAGGTCAGTTATCATCTTTTTTTCCTACTAGATGAAAAGAAATTCTACTAAGTGCCCACAGATACCTCTGGGAGGGCCGGCTCTGCAAATTCCAACTCTTCCAATTCCAGACTCTTCCAAAGATCTCTAAATGGGAGCCACAATCCATCACTGTATGGAAACCAGTGCTTCAGAGATAAGCCCAGCTTTCAAACTGCTGCTTCCCAGACACTATGGACTCTTGCTAGAAAATAAACTAAGTTGGTGTCAATGATCCTAATCCCAAGTTGGGCACATTTCAAAAATTCTCTTTTATCAAAGTTAATGTTGAAATGGTGTCACAGAAATCATTTGCATTCACCTATTTAAAGGGCAAGAGGATATCTTCTAATTAACTATACAATGAAAATAAGAGAAGAGACAGGACTTCCAGAATGGCAGAACAAGGAGCTCAGTGAAAACTCTCCCTAGAAAAACAAAAATTTAACTGAGAAAAAAAATGTTTAACCATTTGAAGTCTCTAGAAAGTGTCCTAGGAGAATACATCAAATGGAGAAACATTCATTCATGAAAATCTACTAAATCTTGTAAGGATTATGAGTCTCTGACTCACTCTCTTACATACCCTTCTTATCCAGCTCTGTGTACAGACCTCTCCACCAGACACTTTACTCCAGGCAGGTACAACCAAAGCCAAGTCACCAAACAAGTAAACAAACAAATAAGCAAATAAAACAACAATTCCTGGGGGGGGGGGATTGGTATCCAGAGCTGCTGCAGTATAGTATCTAAAATGTCCAGTTTTCACCCAAGAATTATGAGACTTGTAAAGAAAAATACAACTGTGACGCATATACACGGGGAAAAAATGCAGGCAGCAAGATCTGCATTTGAAGAGGCCCAGATGGTGGACACAGCAACCAGAGACCTCAAAGCAGCTATTAAAATGATGCCAAGAGAGAAAAATGAAACCACGCTTAAAGAAAGAAAGGTATCGTGACAATGTCTCTTCCAATAAAGATGGTCAATGAAAAGATAAACATTACTAAAAAGAACCAGATAGAAAAATACAAAACCAAAATTAACAATTCACTGGAGGGGCTCGGCAGTAAATACCAGCAGCTGGCAGAAGAATCAGCAAACCTGAAGACAGATCAATAGAGATGATGTGAAGAACAGAGAGAAAAAAGTCTGAGGAAAAATCAAGAGTCTCAAAGGAGTACGGGACACCATACACACAAATCAACATACATGTAATGGGAGAAGAGAAAGAAGGGAAAGAAAAAAATATTGAAGGAAATAATAGCTAGGATCTATATTTACTGTACTACCATTACGTGTCTAAACTATCTAGCCTCCTTAGGGACCCCCTTCGCAGTCATTGGGTCCTGCTTCCATCCTCGCCCCTGGGACCCGCTCCAGCATCTCCATTCCTGAACTCATTCCCTCAATCCCGCCAGGCCAGACTGCTGGCTTTCTGCCCAGTCACTGCCTATCTGCCCTGTCACTTTGGGTTTCATGTCACCTACTCTCTTCCTGAGCCCATATTGACCTGGCAACCTACAAACACCAGTTTCCCCTTTGTTCTACATTTCCCTGTCTGCCAGAAGCAATTCCTTGCTCCTCAGTGGTACCAGGTGCCACCCCTGAATCCCAGCCTTGGTCAGAATCAGGAAGAGAGTTCAGACGTTAAGAACTAAGCCATATATTATCTCTAATTTATAGCAAAAGTCCTGAAAGGCAGGTATCTTCTGCCCATTCTGGAGATAATAAAACTGAAGTTTAGAGAGGCTAAGAACCTTGCCAGTAAATGGGAGAGCAGGGAAATGATCTCTACCTTCCTACTGTACAGACCACCTCCAGGTCTTATGGCACAACTCCTTTATTGTTTCTACTATACTCATGGGTTATAGTGTCTAACAGTTTTCTCTTATTACTGTAACAAATTATCCACAAACTTATTGGCTTAACACAACACAAGTTTATCATCTTATAGTTCTGTCGGTCAGAACTCTGCTTCAGGTCACACTGGGTTCACTCAAGGTGTTGACAGGCTGCATTCCTTCTGGAGACTTAGAGGAGAATCCGGTCCCTTGCCTTTTCAGCTCCTAGAGACTGCATTGCATTCCGTGGCTTTCAACCCCTTTCATGTTCATGGCTAGCTGAGTCTTCCTTCCATAGCATCCCTCTGATGCTGATTCCTCTTCTGCCTCCCTCTTCCACTTTTAAAGAGCCATCTGAAGAGCCTGGGTCACCTGGGTAATCGAGGCTTAATCTCCCTACCTTAAGGTCAGTTTACTAGCAAGCTTGATTCCACTGTTTTTTTTTTTTTTTTACATCTTTATTGGAGTGTAATTGCTTTACAATGGTGTGTTAGTTTCTGCTTTATAACAAAGTGAATCAGTTATACATATACATATGTTCCCATATCTCTTCCCTCTTGCATCTCCCTCCCTCCCACTCTCCCTATCCCACGCCTCTAGGTGGTCACAAAGCTCTGAGCTGATCTCCCTGTGCTATGCGGCTGCTTCCCACTAGCTATCTATTTTACATTTGGTAGTGTATATATGTCCATGCCACTCTCTCATTTTGTCACAGCTTACCCTTCCCCCTCCCCGTATCCTCAAGTCCATTCTCTAGTAGGTCTGTGTCTTTATTCCCATCTTACCACTAGGTTCTTCATGACCTTTTTTTTTTTTCCCCCTTAGATTCCATATATATGTGTTATCATACGGTATTTGTTTTTCTCTTTCTGACTTACTTCACTCTGTATGACAGACTCTAGGTCCACCCACCTCACTACAAATAACTCCATTTCATTTCTTTTCATGGCTGAGTAATATTCCATTGTATATATGTGCCACATCTTCTTTATCCATTCATCTGATGATGGATTCCACTGTTAACCGAATTCCTCCTTGCCTCATAAGGTAGCATAGTCACAGGCTCTAGAGATTAGGATATGGACATCTTTGGGGCCATTATCCTTCCTACCATGTAGAGTGATCCTAGCTAGTCACTATAACGGTGCAGCAATCCCAGTTCCCTCCCCACAGCCCTCCTTATTTTTCCATCCCATATCTTACCTACCCCCACACCCTCATCCTCCAGGAGGTTCTATCGTTCATGGAGTCCTTCCTGTTCCACCCCTTTTCTTGCCAGCACTCCCATCACAGTTCACAGGCGGTCTCCCTCTTTCGTTTTGGTTTCCATACATCCTGGCTCCATGGAAAGCCTAAATTAAACTAAAATGCATGTGTGGACATGTACACACGGCTGTATATAAAATAGATAACCAACAAGGACCTCCTGTAGAGCACAGGCAACTCTGCTCAATATTATGTAACAACCTAAATGGGAAAAGAATTTGAAAAAGAATAGATACATGTACATGTATAACTGAATCACTTTGCTGTACACCTGAAACCTACACAACATTGTGAATCACCTGTACTCCAATATAAAATAAAAAGTTTAAAAAATAAATTAAAAAAAGTAAAATGCATGGGATGATAATTGTTTAACTTGTTACTCCTGCCAGAAATTATTGACATTTTAATAGAGTCCCCAGCCCTGACTTAAAGCAAAAGAAAAATTAGATTCAATCTGATTATGGGGTGTTTCAGGGGTTTATCTGTTTGTTTCTATATATTCTGGGAGCTCAGGTTTTCAATGAATCCAAGTTTTGTCCGTCAGAATGCTCATGGGCTGTAACAGTTAAGCTTTTTGTTCTTGTTGCAAGTGGCACAGCTGGGCTTGTCAGTCATCCTTTTGCTGTGGCCAAGCAAAAGAAAAATTTACTAAGAGAATACAATAGCTATGAACCAGGATTGGAAATAGAGCAAAAACAAAGTAAGAAGGAACGATTAGAGGGTCTTGTAAGGACACTTTCACTGAAAAGAAAAAAATTCTAAAGTGCCAGGGTTTTTGTTTGTCTTGTTTTTATTCCCTGTGTTATTCTCAAAGAAAAGATTGTGAAAGTTGCCAGCTGGCCAAGCTTAGTTTCGTGCCCACCCCTGGCTCTACTATGGCAGTAAAAGGAAAGATTTGGTAGAAGGAAACTAAGAGCTACGGGGGCATCCCTTTAGTTTCATTTATGAGAAAGCAGATATGGAAAAGTGTATCAACCAGAGTTCAAGTAGAGAAGCAGAACCAACAGGAGATATATATTAAGAGATATATCGCAAAGAATCGGCTTACATGATTGAGGGGGCTGGCTAAGTAAATCCAAATTCTTCAGGCCATCTGGAAGGGAAGGCTGAAACTCCTGGGCACACTTTCAAGCTGCAGCCCACATGCAGAATTCTTTTCTTCCCCAAGGGAAGTCTCAGTTCCCTTTATAAGGCCTTTCCACAGATTGAATCTGGCCCACCCAGATTACTGAGGATAATCCTTATTTAAATGCAACTGATCTTGTACTTCTGTAACATCTACGAAATATATTCACAGCAACACCTAGGTTAGCATTCGGTTAAAGAACTGAAGACAGTACGGTAGCCAAGTTGACACATCAAAAGACCATCACAGGAGAGGAGGAGCAGAACAGGGCACCTCAGTTTAAAGACTCACCAAATATTACCCACAATGTGGGAAAGATAATTTACCAAAAGACAATGATGGGATCATACTGGGGAAAAGTCTATGGATGCTGAACAGCCAAAAATAAACGCCCACTATAGAGGCTGGAGAGGATTGCAGAGAGGAGTGGGCAGCTCATGGCAGCAAGGGGGCTCTTTACCAGCCTGGATTTTTCTATCAAACCTCCCTTGACATATGGCCACCCAATGAGCTACTCTATATATCTTTGAGGCATCATGGTCTTACTTATCATCTTTAATTCCTTAATGCAGAGAAACCTTTATGAAGTAAGTAACTTAAGATTATCAGGCACATGGTGAGTTTAGTTGTAGAAATTATTTTGAAGCCATAGATGCCTATGGGAACCCTCAAATTATAACATATTAGAAGTTACCGTTTCAGTCAAGTGCTTCCTTGAGTTAGAAAATCACTGAAGTGTATCAATCTTTCTATTAACAACATATCCACGGGGACTGAGAGAAATTCACCATCCTCAAGGAGAACTACTCCGTGTTATCAGCACAGAACAAGTATGAGACAGACATGATAAACCTGAAGTCTAAACTTCAAGAGGTATGTCTGCCAAATAATAAATCCAGCTGATGTCTAAATTCCTCAGGATTTCTGAAAATGCAGAAAATAAAGCTGAGCTGGAACCTCACCTTTGTCTGTTCCATCACCTGAACTGTTAGGTTTTTTCCTCTCCTACCATTCGTTTTGCAAGTTTGGATAAACTCTCCCTTTCTTTGTTGCCTATCATCTCTCCCGCTTTCATTCCCTCTAAACACCATTTCTGCTGCATCTTCAAAAGCTTATCTCCTCTCCACAGCTGTCTGTTCAAAGTTGAGAGCCTGACACTGATTTAAATAGCTTGAATTGCTCTGAAATAAATTCCTCAGGGCAGAGAACAATTTCTTATGCATTGTCAATAGCTAAATATGGTGTTTGTGTTTCATAAACACAGTATGAATATAAATAACAGAAAGTCCTAAAATAGGGTAGTAATTTCTGTATATATTAATTAAAATCTGATGCTTTGGAGTGAACTCTGAGCACTAAAAATTTATCAGAAGGTGAAGCTCTAGTCTACTGTGTGGGAGAGAGAGTCTTACAAACAGAAAATTGCACATCCTTTCAGCATAATATGAATGTCCAGGGAACTGACTTTTTATTCCACTATGCCTAGACTCTCCATGGTAGAGAATACTGACTGTTCACGATTATTCCTTTCCCCTGTGGCCTTCCTGTGGGTAGAATAGACTTCCTAGCTCTACTGACTTTGGGCTTACCCATGTGATTTGATTTAGCTAGTGGAATGTAAGTGGACATGGCATGAACAGAGGTCTTACATGTGCTTCCATGTTTTGCTTTAGCCTCCTGAATTTCACCATAAGTTCAGAACTCTCTCACAGTTCCAGAATGAGGAGACACGTGGGACATACCTGGATCCACCCAAAGCCTGAGTCCTAATCCAGCTGACCCCAAATGATCTCAGCTAAGCCCAGCAGAGCCACAGCTGACTTATAGACAAGAGAGCAGGAAATAAACATTTATTATTATAAGCCACTGAGATTAAGGGGTGGCTTTTAATATAGTGCATTCAGAGCAGGGACCAAGGAATATATTCCCCAATCCTCACATAATTTCAATGAGAAGAAATGAAACATTAGGAAAGATTGACTCTAAAGAGAAGTCTGCTCCTATTTATACTTTCCTCTGATCTCCCAAGCCAATCTCCTTCCCCAAACTCAGTCTCAGAAAATTTCAAGCCACTCCATGAGATGAGATGAGCCTGTAGTCCTTTTTTCAAGCATTTTGTTGTAATAAAACACCTTGGACACATGCCCAACTAATGAATAACCATTAGTCTGCACAGAGATATAAATGAATACTCCTGGAAGAAACGCTGTTATTCATTGTGGTAGCTTGTCTTCAACATGCCGCCCCCCTCCCCGATGAATCATGCTTCCCAGTATTTATGCACTTGTGTAGTCCCCTTCCACATTGAATATGAGCTAGTCCTGTGAAACCAAAAGAATGCAGCACACCTGACACTTGGTGACTTCTGAAACTATGTTATAAGAAGCTTTGTAGCTCTTCTTTGGATTCTTAGAACACTCATTCTACAGTCCTGAGCTACTATGTAAGCAGTCTAATGCTCCTGCTGGAAAGACCATATTGGAAAGACTGGAACTCATGGAGGAGAGAGACTAAGCTGAGACCAGTCTTCCAGCTGTCCCTCCCAAGCTACCAGGCAAGTGAGACCCCAAAAAAGTGAAGCCTTCTTGGACTATCCAAAACCATCCCAGCTACCAGCTGCAAATGACTGCGTGACACCAGGTGATGCCACACCCAGCCAAGCCCTGCTCAATTCTTGACCTATAGATTGTGAGCACAATAAAGTTGTTTTTGTTTTAAACCAGAAGGTATGGGGTAGTTTGTTATACATAACTGATACCCAAAACATTCATTTACATGCTTTACCAAAGTGACATAATAACTAGTTATAACTATCGTCAACATTTGTAACTGAGCAGGACCCTTTGGGGCTTTCCCAAGAGAGAGCCCCCCCCCCCCATGTCCTTCACCTGCCTCTTGTCTGTAGAAAATCTTTAGCCTCCTAGACCCTCCCTGAGTTCCAAAGAGCAAACTTGATCACAGATGTGAGAAAATGCAGAAAGAAAGGAAACAGCCAAGCAAGATAAAATATTGGTGGTTTAGCCAATAAACAAAGTCAAGGACCTTTAGTTCCTCCTCAAGGGCTATAGAGAATATTCTGAGCCATGTCCTTTGAGCTGTTTTGCAGATACTGAAACCCCCACCAGGTGGAAGAAGTTAACTGTATGCTGCCCACAAGCACATAGACCCCAGACCAGTTGGCCCCAGAAGGTTGATGATGTTGACTCCTGATGACCTCACCACCAGCCAGTCAGAAGAATGTCCACGAGCTGACCACAGCCCACAAACCACCCTTCCCTCACCCTGCCTTTAAAAACCTTTCCCTGAAAGCCACTGGGGAGAACAGGTCTTTTAAGCACTAGCTGCCCGTTCTCCTTGCTTGGTGCCCTGCAATAAACCCTGCACTCTCCTTCACCACAACCTGGTGTCAGTAGATTGGCTTTACTGTGTGCGGGTGAGTGGACCCAAGTTTGGTTCAGTAACACATTTACTAAATGTTGCTATATGTATGCTATGCACCATGAATCATTGTTTAATTTCTTCCTCACTTTAATATAAGCACCTATGAAATATGTAACATAATTATTGCCATTTGGTAAGTGATGAAGTTCTGACACAGTGATATTAATTAAAGTACCCAAAGTCAGATGGGTAGTAAAGTAGTGGAAACAAAGTCTTATCTAGGAAGTATCCCAAGTTCTGACCCCTAACCACAATAATTAATAATTGGGGGAAACCCAGAGCTTTGATTTCCCAGGGCAGTGCTTTTTTCACTTAGCCAGTTCACAGTAACCAGACAGCCAGTTTATAAGCCTTTTGATGAGAGTTACAATGTTGGCATTTGTGCAAAGAAACAGACAGGAAATTAAATTACACTTATTAAAGGAAAGGCTGGTTTAGACCACTTGAAGATCTGGCTCCAAGTTTTTGAGGTGTTGGAAGAGGGGCAGAAGGCCAAAAGAGTTTATGCAAAAAAAAAAATGATATTGCCAGCTGGCCAAAAAAATTAGTATTCACAACAAAGACAACTACTACCTGCCAGTTCAAGAAAGAAACAGCAGAATTAAGAAGAATTATGAAGCAAAGTACTTTTCCTTTCTGGGTGGACTTGTCATGAGGGCCTGATTTAGCTGAGTGTAAAATTCAATTATGTGACTCACTGACTAAGGTTTTCACAAGACTGTTGCCTCAAATATAATTACCATTGCAGCCAATAAGTATGCAAAGTTTTTCTCGTTGTTTACAAAAAATAAAGAATGTGAATCTAAGAAGAGTACAGGGAGTCTAAGATTTCCAGGTAATATGGAAATGATGGATTTTCTTCTTGGCTGTGACTGATAGCAGGAGATCTTCCGATTGTTGTCCTCAGGTGGCCTTGAAAGGAAGATCCCTGACCCAGGGTTCCATCCATTTCTGCCATTGAGAGGGCTTGAATCAGTGTATAGGCCACTGCTAACTATAGAAAATAACAGATCAGTCAAAAGCATGGTTCAAAAAGATACATGCACACCAACGTTCACTGCAGCTCTATTTACAATAGCCAAGGCATGGAAACAACCTAAATGTCCATCAACAGACGAATGGATAAAGAAGATGTGGTACATATATACAATGGAATACTACTCAGCCATAAGAAAGAACAAAATAATGCCATTTGCAGCAACATGGATGGACCTAGAAATTATCATGCTAAGTGAAGTAAGTCAGACAGAGAAAGACAAATATCATATGATATCACTCATATGTGGAAGCTAAAAATAAGGGTGCAAATGAACTTATTTACAAAACAGAAGTAGAGTAACAGATGTAGAAAGGAAACTTATGGTTACCAAGGGATAAGGGTGGGGAGAGGGATAAATTGAGAGATTGGGATTGACATATACACAATACACACTACTATAAGTAAAATATGTAACTAATAAGAACCTGCTGTATAGCACAGGGAACTCTACTCAATGCTCTGTAATGACCTGTATGGGAAAAAAAAACTAAAAAAAAGAGTGGATATATGTATATATATAACTGATTCACTTTGCTGTACACATGAAACTAACACAACATTGTAAATCAACTATACTCCAAGAAATACTTGAAAAAAAAAAGCATTGTTAAGGATGCCTTCAGTTACAGCAAGCAAACCAAACTGAGGGATGGACTACAAAATAACTGGTTTGTCCTCCTCAAAAACTTTGCAAAATTCGAAGAAAGACTGAGGAACTCTTCCAGATTAAAGGAGAATAAAAAGATATGACAATCAAGGGCAACATGATATCCTGAAATGAATCCTGAACCAGAAAAGGAAATTACTATTCCTCTTTTGCTTAATAAGACATCAGTGGAACAACTGGTGATTATCTAATACTATAGATGAGATGACAATATGCTATCAAATGGAATTTCCTGATTTTTGGTTGTGATTTTGATTGTACTGCAAATGTTTTTAGGAAATACATACTGAAGTGTTTAGGGGTAAAAAGACATTGACTTTCTCTCAAATTGTTCAGAAAAAAAAGATCTTTACTCCATCTGGAATTTATATTTGTACTTAATGTAGATGGGAGTCTAATATTATTTCCTCCATCTGCATAGAACATCGAGTCAGCACAGTTTATTAAATAATTCATCCTTTCCCACTAAATTAAAATATTGCCTTTGTCATATATTCTCATATATAATTAAGATCTATTTCTGGAATGTGTATTTTGTTCCATGCATCTACTTTCCATTCCAATGTCAACATCATAGCAATGTGGCTTTATGATTTAGTATCTGGGAAGGAAAGATAGCTCACCTTCTTTTTCATATATCTTTTCATATATATAAAATGTATGTATATATATACACATATATATCCTTAATACATGAAATATATATGTATGTACACTTGTATATGTGCATACATATTAATGTGTATATACATGTGTGTCTATTCAAATGTGTATGTACGTTTATGTGTATATTTTGTATATACATTTATATATATAAATATATATAGCATTTGTGAAAATGTGTGTGCAAGTATGTTGCTATACTTGGGCATTTCCTCAAAATAACCTTGTAATTCTAATTTCAAATGCATTGAATTTATGTGTTCACTTTTGAATGAATTAAAATTTTCATGTTATTCTATTTTTATCATCCAAGAACATATAATACTTTACCATTTAGCTCTTGGTTTTATCCTTACATTAGTCTTTATAATTTTCTTCTTTCTTTCTTTATAAGTCCTGTGTCTGTCCTGCTAATTCCTAATATGATTTTGTCATTATTATAAAGATAATATTCCAAGTCCATTTCTAAATGCTAATTATTAGAATAGAGAAAACGTGCTTTTTGCCACCTTACCAAATTCACTTATTTTAGTAGTTTTTTACTCTTTGCTTTTCTAGACCTGCTGTCAAATCTTAGCAGATAAGATGGTGTTACAGCAATAAAATCTTGGCAAGAACATAACATTATCTTTTCTTTTTCAGTATTTGTATCAGTGTTCCTTCATTTCTTCTCTTACTTCATTTTCTTGGACCTCTAAATTAATATTGAATAAAAATAATAAAAGGTTTTCCTATCTAATCCTGAGTTTATTTTAATGTTGTTTTATTGTTTCAGCATTTAGGATAATTTTTGCCATTGTTTTTTGGTAAATAGATTTTCATTACATTTGGTTTCTTTCTAATGCTCTTTTACCTAATTTTAATAGGAGTGGCTCCTGGATATTAAATATTTTTAGCAGCTTTTAATATCTAATAGGATTATAATAACTTTCCTAAAGTTATATATCACTATTTTTCTATATTAATCCCTACCTCGCTATGATAGTTTAAACTTTTGATCAATTACTGGATTCTACTCACTGATTTTATTTGGAAGTTTTGCCTTTATGTTTGTGAGTATGACATAAGTTTCCTTCTTTACACTGTCGTTTCTTTATCAGTTTTCACCATTAATATGATGCTATTTTCATGAATAAAGTGGGGTAATTTCTATCTCATACTAGGGGATTACCTTAAATAAAACTGGAATAATTTATTTTTAAATATTAGATACAACTTATTTTTGAAATCTATCGACAGGTGCCTTTTTCAAGGCTAAATTTAGCACCTTCTACCACCTTTAATCAACTATTCAGTTGTCTACATTTTCTTTGAAAAATAATTTATAATTTTCTAAAAGTATCATATTTGTCTAGTTTTTCAAAATTGCTACCAAGATCCTTCCTATAGTCAGCTCTTCAGTTTTTCTTCTATTGCATGGTTGTTCCTTTCCATTCCATATTTTTATAATTTCGCCTTTTCATTGTTTTCTATAGACTTCTTAATGGTTTAACTAGTTTTGTTTTTTCAAAATCAGTAATTTTATTTATCCTCCCTCATATTGTGTTTTTGCCCCACTACTTTCATTTTTAACTTTATTAATTTCCTATTTCTTCTAATTTATTTTTTTAAATGGGTAATAAGTTAATTCCCTTTAATTTTCAACTTTCTTCTTTAATATTAAAAGGGTTCAAGGCTACACTCATTTGCTATGAGTATGGGTTTGGCTGTGCCATGTGTTTCCAGTTTGCTTTGCTTTCTATTCTAGTTTGCAATTTTCTTTCAATTCCCAGTTTCATTTAATAGTTATCTAGAAATGCATTCTTAGTTGCTATACATTAAAATTCTGGGGTTAGCTTTATGTCATTTATTCTTAATAATTGTTTCATTCAATTTCTAATATCTGTTATATTATGATAGAAAAGGTGGCCTATAAAATCTATATATGCAAAATTTCTTTGGGCCAAGTAAATGATAAATTTTTGTAAATATTTTATAGATGTGTAGAAGAAAGTATATTCTTTAGAAAGATGTTAAAAATCTCTTTATTACATTTATTTTCCTATGCTGTTGCTTATTTTGTGTGTACAAGATATGCATAATTCAAAACGAGGTATATTGAAGTAATCCAATATATTTATATTTTTATCAAGTTCTCATATTTTTAAGTTTTTCTTTATCTCTCTTAAGAGCTATTGAGTTGTTCAGAGCATTCCAGTTCCTGGTTGGTATACGTTTTTCATAAACTGTACCTTTAATTGTTACCCCTCACGACTTAGTTCTTTTAACCTTAAATTCTACACTGATATTCCTTTGGCCTCTTGTGCTTTCTTTTTTCTTTGCATTTTCTTTATATGACTCTTTAAAATCATTTTGAGTATTTTTCTTGCAAATAACAGTTAACTATATTTTTTAAGTTATAAAATATATAACTATATTTTTTAAGTCAGTTTGATACTTTTAATCAGAGAATTCAGTTTTCATATTTAGTGAAATCATTGACATACTTAATTTTATTCCTTCTCCTTTATTTTCAACATTCATTTTACTTACTTTTCTCTCTTATTTTTTTTGGTTTGATGATTATTGCTATTTACTCTTTTCCTATGCTCATTTGGAAATTTTACCAATAGATTTTCCCCCCCAATTCTTTAATGATTACCTTATCAATATTTCTCTACAATTATTTGAAGTAAAAGTAAAAACTATTTCCCTCAATAAAATGCTCCATGTCCTATCATTTTCCACTTCTCCATAGACTACACATTTAGCATACAGACATTTGTTTCTTTGACCCTTCCATCAAAACTGAAGAATTTGAATGATTTTACTTCCTCAATCTTTTCCCCCTCAGCTCAGGTCCTAGGACTTACTGAGAATTTAATAATTTTAGTTTTAACTGTTAGTTGAATTTCCATTGCAGTGTGTCTCTTTCTCTGTCATATTTATCACATTTGGCATTTATATCACATATTCTCAGCCTGTCATTCTCCATCTATGTCTAAGTAAACACACAAATAAGCACTTGTTCATTCTCAGATTTGTTGTTCACAATTTCCACTTCATTTCACATTTCCTTGGCTTGATTACTCATTTCTTCTTCACTTGTTCATTTAGAATCTCTTCTAGAACACTGTGTTTTCCTTAAAGATTATATTCTATAAATTATCATAAAGTCTTAATTGGATTGTTTGGTCTGCCAGGTCAATTACAGTTTTCTGGGTAAGAGATTCTCAGGTTGAGTTCCTGAACCTTCTGTTGTCTCTAAGAACTATGCTACTGTTTCCTAGATTCCAGTATTGCAGATTGGAAATAGCATAACAGTCTTAATTTTTTCCCCTATGTGTAACTTGATCTTTCCCATACGAAGGTTCTCAGAATTTCCAGGTGTGCTTATGCACCTGTCTTTTCTCATCCATACCCCTGGACCTAAATATTTTCATTCTGTGACTTGGGTCTTTCAGAGACATGCCCTTCTTAAGTTCTATGTGCATTTAGGTGTCCAGGGTCTATCTTCCATGTCACTTATCTTTTTCATCATAACTTCTCTTCATGTTTTTGCTCTGCGTTTTAAGATATTTACTCTAATTGATTTCCTGGACTACCAAGTCAATCTCAACTCTGACCATCCTCTCCTTCAATTAAACCAAAAACTTTTGCACAGAAATTGTTTTTAACTCCAGAAAATCTACTCTTCTATTGCCTTGAATACTTTATTTTTTTCAAGTTGTCATATGACTCCTCCAGTCTCTGTTTCACTAGATGTGCATTCTGGGTTGTTCTTACTAATCATCTTTCTAGTTTCTGGGCACCTTAAATTTTATTTTTCCAGAGAGTCTAAAGTTTAATACCTGGAGTTTCTGAAGTCTGGGAAGCAGTGGAAAGCTAAATGCTCTCTACTCCATGAGTCTCTGAAGGCATCACAAAGAATCCTTTGCCCAATCCCTGGCTGCTTTCACTCACCCTCAGAGGCAAGGAGGACCATCCACCCAGTCAATTCTTCTTGGCCTCCTGAGCACCATGAGTCCAGCCCCCCCACACGGAGATGTTGACCTTCTATCAGTGGGCACACACTGAGGTGAGGTCATGGTTTTCTCAAGCCTTGGCATTTCTGATCCTCACTTCAGTTCCCTCTGATACTGGTCTTTAGGATCTCATCCACCAATGAAGGCAAAAAGCTTCCTACTCCTTTGACCCACCATAACTCCTGCAGAACCAAAGCTTCACTTACAACAAGCTTCTTTCAGCCTCAGTAGTCATTTGGTCCATGTGGGAAAGACAGGTTGGAAATAGGATTGAAAGAAAAGGAGCTGTTGTCTTCCCAGAATATCCCTTTTCTTTACAGTTCTCAATATTTTCCCCATATTTTATTTTGTTTGATCTTTACAACACTGTGAGATAAAAGTTTGAACCCTGAAATATAGGCTCATTGCTATTTCCACTTAAAAAATAACATAGTAAGCAGAGAGAAAAAAAATTCAGATTGGTCCTGCTTAGGTGTGCGTGGTTACTTTCCAACATCAACATACTCAGGTTCCAAGACCTGCAACCAGCTATAATATCTTTGCATATTTTGAGAATGCAATCTCCAAAGGGAGAAAAACCAGAGGTGTGGATAAGTGGACATGGAACAGCTCACACAGTTTGGGGCTGTGAGCTCAGTACCATTAAGATATGCTCTCCTGGCAGGACTGTACCAACACACGGTCACAGTTAACTCTCCTTGTCATCTCAAGTCTAGCACAGCTGGCAGTATAGATAAAGGCACATGGGCTACTCTCTGGGTTATATGAGAATCAAGACAGGTACGGTTATTGAGCTGCATGAGCTTTTTGTATATTTTGGAGAATAATCCCTTGTCAGTCGCATCGTTTGCAAATATTTTCTCCCATTCTGTAGGTTATCTTTTCATTTTGTTTATGGTTTCCTTTGCTGTGTAAAAGCTTTTAAGTTTAATTAGGTCCCGTTTGTTTGCTTTTGTTTTTATTTCCATTACTCTGGGAGATGGATCCAAAAATATACTGCTGTGGTTTATGTCAAAAATTGTTCTGCCTATGTTTTCCTCTAGGAGTTTTATAGTATCCAGTTTTACATTTAGGTCTTTAATCCATTTGGGGGTTATTTTTGTTTGTATGGTGTTAGAGAATGTTCTAATTTCATTCTTTTCCATGTAGCTGCCCAGTTTTCCCAGCACCACTTATTGAAGAGACTGTCTCTTCTCCACTGTATACTCTTGCCTGCTTTGTTGTAGATTAATTGGACCATAGGTGCATGGGTTTATTTCTGTGCTTTCTATCCTGTTCCATTGATCTATATTTCTGGTTTTGTGCCAGTACCATACTGTTTTGATTACTGTAGCTAAGTTGGTACAGCCACTTGGAGAACAGTACGGAGGTTCCTTATAAAACTAAAAATAGAGCTACCATGTGATCTAGCAATCCCATTCCTGAGCATATATCTGGATAAAACCATAATTCAAAAAGACACATGCACCCCAATGTTCATTGCAGCACTATTTACAATAGCCAAGATATGGAAACAACCTATTCATTTAATATATGAATGGATAAGGAAGATGTGACATATATGTATATATATATATGCACATATACACACTGGAATATTACTCAGCCATAAAAAAACAATGAAATCATGCCATTTGCAGCTACATGGATGGACTTAGAGATTATCATACTGAGTGAAGTAAGCCGGTCAGAGAAAGCCAAATATCATATGATATCACTTATATGTGGAATCTAAAAAAAAACAAAAACAAATGAACTTATTTGCAAAACAGAAATAGACTCACAGACTTAGAAAACAAACTTAGGGTTACCAAAGGGGAAAGGGGGTAAGGGAGGGATAAATTACGAGTTTGGGGTTAACAGATACACAGTACTATATGCAAAATAGATAAACAACAAGAACCTACTGTATAGCACAGGGAACTCTACTCAATATTTTGCAATAACCTATATGGGAAAAGAATATGAAAAATAATATAATATATATATTATACACATATAATATATATATGTATAACCGAATAACTGTTGTACACCTGAGACTAGCACAGAACTGTAAATCAACTATACTTGAAGAGTGGGTTTGCTGGGTCATATGGTAGTTCTATTTTTAGTTTTTTAAGGAACTTCATACTGTTCTTCATAGTGGCTGTATCAATTTACATTCCCACCAACAGTGCAAGAGGATTTCATTCATTGCAGCACTATTTACAATAGCCAGGACATGAAAGCAACCTAAATGTCCAACGACAGATGAATGGATAAAGAAGATGTGGTACATATATACAATGGAATATTACTCAGCCATAAAAAGTAACGAAATTGGAGTCATTTGTAGATGTGGATTGACCTAGAGTCTATCATACAGAGTGAAGTAAGCCAGAAAGAGAAAAACAAATATTGTATATTAACATATATATGTGGAATTTAGAAAAATGGTACAGATGAACCTATTTGCAGGGCAAGAATAGAGACACAGATGTAGAGAACAGACATGTGGACACAGGGGAGGAAAGGGAAGGTGGGACGAATTGGGAGATTAGACTTGACATAAATACACTACCATGTGTAAAACAGATAGCTAGTGGGAACCTGCTGTATAGTGCAGGGAGCTCAGCTCGGTGCTCTGTGAAGACCTAGATGGGTGGGATGTGGGCAGGTGGGAGGGAGGTCCAAGAGGTAGGGGATATAGGTATACATATAGCTGATTCACTTCACTGTACAGCAGAAACAACACAACATTGTAAAGCAATTATACTCCAATTAAAAAAAAAAACTATACTTGAATAAAAAAAAAAGACAGGTATTGATAAAAGCTCTTTCTTCTTGATATACATCCTTTTTCAAACTCTAAACAGCATCTAACAAATCTTTAATCAATACAGGGTACAAAAGGACAGGTGTTGGTTTTCAAGGCATTTATTTTTTAGTTAGGATCTACACGTTAAAATTGAAACATGAAGGTGACTCGTGTATGCTCCACTTAAAAACAAGAGAAACTGCTTCTTCTGACACAATAAACCGTAGGCATTTTTGCCATGCTCCAATGTTTGAACAAGTAAGGGAAAGTATAGTGGATATCCCTTTATTTTTGAGATATGCCTCTCACCAGTGACTTGAATAGTGTAATAACTCTTGGTGAGCTTGCGAGTTTCTTTTACCCTCCCTTCTCTTTTCCTTAGCTCCTGTTCAGAGTTATCACCCTGGAGAACTGATGTTGCACACCCAGGATTATAACTTGGTTGCTGGTGACAGCTTAAAAGGGAATGCCTCTTAGCAATTTGTATTCTAAAATGTCCTCCCCTATGTTCTCATGGGAAACCTCCTTAAACAGTTTCAGGTCTGCAGAGTCTTGCAGAAAACACAACAGCGTTCAGGTTTATGGACAGAATGGTACAAGCTGCTCCCTTCATAAAGCAGCCCTCTCTAACCACTTTTTTTTTTTTTTTTTAACTTTTTGGCCACACCCCGCGGCATGTGAGATCTTAGTGCCCCGACCAGGGATCAAACCTGCGCCCCCCCTGCAGTGGAGGTGCAGTCTTAACCACTGGACAACCAGGGAAGTCCCTAACCACCTTTATAACTTACTGTCTCAAAAACACCACAGGAACAATTAGTCCAAGAAAGAGAAATATAAACACTAATAATAAGAAGTAGGGACTTCTCTAGTGGTCCAGGGGCTAAGGCTCTACACTCCCAATACAGGGGGCCCGGGTTGGATCCCTGGCCAGTGAACTAGATCTCACATGCCACAACTAAGGCCCGGCACAGCCAAATAAATAATAAATAAATAAATATTTTTTTAAAATAGTAAGTAATATTTTTTAAAAATAGTAAGTAATAGTAATAAATAAATATTTTTTTAAAATAGTAAGTAATATAATAGTAATATTTATATTAAGTAATAGTAAGTAATAGTACTACTACTACTATTAATAATAATAATAACAGTACAACATGCAACTAAAACTTATTGCATACTTAATATCTGGCAGTAACTTTCATAATTCCTTTACTTCAGAAAACACTTTTACTTTATACTTTCTTATGGTTGAAGAAGTAGAAGCGCAGAGAGAATTAAGTAGCTTGCCCAAAGTATCCAGCTAGAGAGCATGGAATTTGAACCTAAATCAGTCTGACAATGGGGCCCATCCTCATCTTTGTCATACCGTAATTCTGTAGTCATCACAACTTATCAGTCTACAGCTTCTTAATGCTCTGACAGCTTTCACTGGAAATAAGCAATATGATTTATATTGCTAGTAGTAGCTAACTTGAATTTTTCTTCTGCTTCTACTGGTCACCAACTAGCTCCAGGCCAAAAACACAGCTTCTGAGCCTGGATATCCCCCAGTGTAAACGGCTAGATGATCTCAAAAGCTCCCTTCTACCTTACACACCTGTCACCAAGGGTCAATGTGGTAGGTCTACGTTGATGAATCGTAATGTTAAAATACAATTTTGACCATAAACAAGAAGAAATAATACAAAAATATATTACATGAATAAAAAGCTTTCTTTCTCAAGAAACGGGAACCCTATGCATGATGGACTGTGCATATATTTCCTAGGTTTTAACTATTCTTGCTGCACTTTATTGATGAGCCATAATGCTGTAATCCCCAAGGGAAGAATGAAACCCTCACAGTGAAGTTCAATGTGGTATTTACACGCTTAAAATCAGATGCCAGTTTTTTTTCTCAGCCACTCCACGTGACATGAGGGATTTTAGTTCCCCAATCAGGGATGCAACCTGCAACCCGTGCAGTAGAAGTGCGGAGTCCTAACCACTGGACCACCAGGGAATTCCCTCAGATGCCATTTTGCCATCATAACGGGACACACAATGTTCAAATAATTCTCTGCTGCTGTCCCACCTTCTTACAGATGTCAAGATACCAATGGAGAGAGCTACACTATTCAACACTTAGAGAAAAAGAAGAGAAAAAAAAATTTAAATAAATGCACATACACACAGTTTTAATGTATATTTGACAAGAAGAGAATTTCTAGAACTATGTCTCAAGCTGTCATCGCTATGAAATTATCCATCAGGTAATGGAAAAGGCAGAGACTGCCAAATTTCCCCATTTCAGGTCTTCTCTTCAGATGTCAGCTTTGTAACCTAGAGCTTCCACATAACTGTAAATTAAGACGTGTCAGTAGCACTCAAAACAAATATGAAATATTTGCTTTTGAGATGTCTCTTCCCATTTCAAGAAAAAAATGTAGAAGCCCTTTCTCTGTGTTGTCTCACTGCTGCAATAAGACAAGGGAAGAATCCCCTGTGGAAAAAAACTAGTAACAGTGTTATTATTCATTTAGGAATAAGAACATTCATTTTCTTTTATGGGACTGATGCCAGCAGGGGTTAGCTCAGAATGGGTAAGAAATAAGTTCTGAGGGCAAGAAGCAGAAAGCACACCAGAAGGTCAATCTGGGACCTTAAATATTTAAAGCTATATGATTGAAAACACTACAAGGTATTTTCAATCCTAAATACATGTCTTCAAGAAGCAGGTGTATCCAAGTATACTGATCTGTTTTTCTTTCCCTGATGAATCATTTTTTTTTTTTTTCAGTCTCTCTGCAGACTTTTCAAGTTTTATTTTGTAAAACTTCAAACATATGCAAAAGTAGAGAAAATAGTATAATGAACCTCCATGTGCCTATCACCCAGCTTCAACAATCATCAGCCTACTGACAATGCTGGTTTATCTCTGTATATCCACCCACTCCTTCCGGGATTATTTTTAAACAAATCCAAGACATCATATTACAGTTTACCTGTAAATATACATCAGTATGCACCTCTATAAGATAAGGACACTTTTTTTTTTTTTTCCACACACACACACTGTATTTTATTTTTACAAGAGATAAATAGACTGACACCAAGCATTGTACATGGATGACCACAACAAAAGCAACAATGATTGCAATTACCAAACATGAAACACACTCATACTATGTCATAATATTGACATTCAGTCCAGTAATCCTCCACTGTAACAGCTCCTTTACTTTGCAGTGAAAATTGATTTGTATATTCTTTGCCTCTGAGTCCTCGTGGGATTTTTTTTTTTTAATTCAGACAGAAAGTCACAAAAATTATACTCATCCTCATCAGTTCTCTCAGTCCCATGTAATTAATTTTTTTTTCATCTTGATCTTTTGTTAGCACTTTTATGAGTTCATCAGTTTTTCATTAGAGTTCTGAAAATGCTTATTCATTCAGTTCAGCAGTACAGTCAGTTACCAGAAACCTGTATTTGTCAGAGTCTTTTCCATGAATTTCTTGAAGATGAAACCCTTTTATAGGAACATATTTGCAAAATCATCAGAGTACACCCAGAACTGTCTGTAAATGACAAAAGACTTAAAAATGACCACGGTTAAAGATTTGATGAAAGTTCATAATAATGCAGTTGACAAGAAAATTAGTTATTTCTGAGATATACATTTTAAAGTAATAACTAGGATTATTACTTATAACATTATACCAGAACATATAAGATTTTTAGAAATTTCATGTAATGTCTGAAACATTTATATTAACATATTCCCATACATATTTCCATACAAATACAAATATAAGATTTTTAGAAATTTCATGTAATGTCTGAAACATTTATATTAACATATTTCCATACATATTTCCATACAAATACAAATATAAGATGAATCATTTTTATCTGATTAACTAAGCACATTCATATTTTTAGCCATTCAGCAGACATGACTTGGGAATCTACAACGCTGATCAAAACCACACGTATGATAAACCAAACATAGATTTTCTCCTACAGAATTCACATACAAGGCGGAGACAGAATATAGCTAACCACATAATAAAAACAGTAACAGCTAATGTGTAATGAGTGCTTGTGTCAAGCAAATAGGTTCTATTATTATCTCTATTTTCAAGATGCGGAAACTGGGACTAAGAGAAAGTAATTGTTCCCAAGTTTATGTATCTACTAAAAAATTGGCATACAAACTTTAACCTTTAACCCCTACTTTTAACTGCTATGCTACAATCTATTAGTGTAAAGGATTTGTATCATAAGAGAACAATCCAGCATTAAATGAGTTTCATAGAGAAATTTACAGCTGGAAGGATCAGAAAAGATTGTGTGGAAGAAGTAGCATTTGGCCAGGTAAGGTTTGATTCTTTGAAGAATGGGCTCCATGTCAATCATTCCGAGTGAAGCAATTACATCTGCCTGTTTCAGTTAGAAATACTGTAGTCTGCTGGTACAGGAATTCCTATCATTTCCTCCCAGGGGTGTGTATCAGAACCCTCTATACATTGCAGATGCATTTAGAAATGATACTTCACCCTCCCACCATCCCCCAGTACGTACTGTTTTCCTCACAACACATGAGGTAATGCAGATTCTAAAATGGTAAGTAACTTTCCCAGGCTTACCCAGAGAGCAAGAAGATTTGAATCAGGATTATTCTGATATGAATACCCAGGGCTGGTACCTCACCCAAGCCAGGGCCACCATCACGTCTTACAACAAGGGCAAGGGAGAAGTAAACACACGTTGGCTGTTGGCAAGAGTGTGTCTGTCTTCCTTGATGAATGGTTTGGTAGAATTTTTTTAATCAAAAATACCCTACCGATCTCCAGGTTTAAATCCATTGTAAGATAATAATGAAAATGAAACTAAAGGGCACTCAAAGACAGAGTAGGCAATAATGAGCTAGAGGAGAAAAGGAGGGATACAGTCAGTGGGAGAGATGCTTGGTAGCGAACGCTGAGGGCTCATCTAAGAAAACCTCCTTCCCTTCTGGACTTTACCCTTTAAGGACAGCACCATCGGGAAAGCACTATAAGTGCAATGAAATAAGAGGCTTATTCTAGGAGTGAGATCTTAGGTCTTAGTTGGAAGAGCTGGAGAAGGAAAATTACAAAGAAAGGAGAAAAACTCTCCCCAGCGATGGGGCAGATGAACAAGTTTCCATTTTCAGAGACACCTGGAAGCTTGGTGTCTGGTTCCATGGGAAGCGTCGGTTGTTGGTGTTTTCACAGCAAAGTGTCTCAGAGTGGTTGGGGTCATAGCTGGACAAATCCCTGGCCATAAGGAGAAGAGCTGGCCGCTCAGCAGGATGAACTGGAAACTCTCCCCATCTCCACCCACCAAAGCCCTTCACAGCTTGATGGATGCTACTTCACTTTTGCCTCCCAAATCTCCAACCAATTCTAGCCTAACACCGTCCTGGGACGGGGTTGTGAGAAATGGAGTTCTCGCCAAAGCCAAGTTGACAGTGGAACAGAGGTCAGCAAAGTATGGCCTGCAGGTTAAATCCAGCCCATACCTCTTTTTGTAAGTAAAGTTTCCTGGCACACAGTCAAGCTCACTCATTTATGGGTCTTTGGCTTCTTGGGTGCTACAATGGCAGAGTAAGTAGCAGCAACAAGATCATGAGGCCCACAGAGCCTCAAATATTTACTCTCTGGCCCTTTAGAGAAAACATAAAAGACCCTGAATAGCCAAAGCAATCTTGAGAAAGAAAAACAGAGCTGGAGGAATCAGGCTCCCTGACCTCAGAATATACTAGAAAGCTACAGTAATCAAGACAGTATGGTACTGGCACAAAAACAGAAATATAGATCAATGGAACAGGATAGAAAGCCCAGAGATAAACCCACACACATATGGTCACCTTATCTTTGACAAAGGAGGCAAGAATACACAATGGAGAAAAGACAGCCTCTTCAATAAGTGGTGCTGGGAAAACTGGATAGCTACATGGAAAAGAATGAAATTAGAACACTCCCTAACACCATACACACAAAAAAACTCAAAATGGATTAAAGGTCTAAATGTAAGGCTAGACACTATAAAACTCTTAGAGGAAAACATAGGCAGAACACTCTATGACATAAATCGCAGCAAGATCCTTTTTGACACACCTCCTAGAGTAATGGAAATAAAAACAAAAATAAACAAATGGGACCTAATGAAACTTAAAGGCTTCTGCACAGCAAAGGAAACCATAAACAAGACGAAAAGACAACCCTCAGAAAGGGAGAGAATATTTGTAGACGAAGCAACTGACAAAGGATTAATCTCCAAAATATACAAGCAGCTCATGCAGTTCAATATCAAAAAAACTAATAACCCAATCCACAAATGGGCAGAAGACCTAAATAGACATTTCTCCAAAGAAGACATACAGATGGCCAACAAACCCATGAAAAGATGCTCAACATCACTAATCATTAGAGAAATGCAAATCAAAACCACAATCAGCTATCACGTCAGAATGGCCATCTTCAAGAAATCTAGAAACAATAAATGTGGGAGAGGGTGTGGAGAAAAGGGAACCCTCCTGCACTGTTGGTGGGAATGTAAATTGATACAGCCACTATGGAGAATAGTATGGAGGTTCCTTAAAAAACGAAAAATAGAATTACCCTATGACCCAGAAATCCCACTACTGGGCATATACCCAAAGAACACCATAACTCAAAAAGACACATGCAACCCAATGTTCACTGCAGTATTATTTACAATAACCAGGTCATGGAAGCAGCCTAAATGCCCATAGACAGATGAATGGATAAAGAAGGTGTGGCACATATATACAATGAAATATTACTCAGCCATAAAAAGGAACGAAATTGGGTCATTTTTAGAGACGTGGTTGGACCTAGAGACTGTCATATAGAGTGAAGTAAGTCACAAAGAGAAAAATAAATACCGTATATTAACACATATAGGTGGAATCTAGAAAAGTGGTACAGATGAAGCTGTTTGCAAGGCAGAAATAGAGACACAGACATAGAGAACAAACGTATGGACACCAAGGGGGGTAAGGGGGAGTGGGATGAATTGGGAGATTGGGACTGACATATATACACTATTGATACTATGTATAAAATAGATAACTAATGAGAACCTGCTGTATAGCACAGGGAACTCCACTTCACTGTACACTAGAAATTAACACAACATTGTAAAACAACTACGCCCCAATTAAAAAATAAAAAATAAAAGCAATAGGCAGGAAAGGCAGGATTTCAAGGAGGGAAGTGACATGATAAGGTTTGATGTGGCTGATGGTAATGGATTGAACATGAGCAAGACCAGAGGAAAGGCACTCAGATAAAATTCACAGTTCTCTCCATGACTTTGGACCGACTGAGTGTGCCACTTTGGGATGTTATAATATCCAGATTTGAGTCCCTCCTCTGCCACCAATTCTACTTAATATAAAGAGCATAAACACTCATTGACACGACAATTACACCCCAGTGAGCCAAACATGACAAGATCAGACCAGTCCAAATTCAGCCGCATGAATGCTGCAATTATTTTGAAAAAGACCCATATTAAGAGGGTTGGATTGCCTTCCCATCCTAGTTGAGTCATTCATTTTAACTTAAAAACTATTTCAATCGAGTGAAAGCAACTATAACAGATATATGTATATACACATGTTATATGTGGATAAAACATACAATCACTGCAATTTTTCTCTCCACTAAATTAACATGTCATCAAGGTAATATTTTGCATTGGAAACTTCCCTGTAGGGGATGGGTTTTCTTCTATGAATGAAAAAGGGGTTTGAGCTAAATTTAAGTAAATCTTAAAGGACAGCTATCCTTAGCTGGCATCGAGATTATACTGGTAAAAGGAAACAGGACTCTGGGACCTCTATTGTATTACTATAAAACAAATAAAACCTTAAAACAAATAAAACCTTATCTGCAATTTTTTTTTTAAAACAAATTTTTCATAAAACAAGTTTTTAATAAAAAATTTTTTATTAAAAAAAGAAACATAAAACAAATAAAACCTTATAAAACAAATAAAACCTTGTTTTATTAAAACAAATTTTTCATAAAACAAATAAAACCTTATCTGCAATAGCATCTTTGAAAAGAAAAAAAATCTGAAATAATAGTTCTCACCTCCCAGCGATGTTCTGAAGATAACCTGAGATAATGCTTCCTCTGTAATCAGAACAAATTAAAATTTTAGGCTCTCAACAAATGGTCATTCACTAATTTGTACCTTTATTCAAATATTTATTTGAGCCCAGGTACTGAACTGAGTGCTGGGAATTCAAATTATATCAAGTCCCTGTCCTCATGAAGCTTCCATTCTAATGGGAAGAGACCAAAATAAACACCTAAACAAGTAAACGCTTGACATTTTGGAAAATTGTAAGTGCTTTGGCAGAAAATAAAGCCAGGTTAAAGATACAGGGAGTGCCTCCATGTGAGTGTGTGTGTGTGTGCGTATCTGTGTGTGTGTGGAAGGGGTTACCCTTTTATATAACATTGGTGGAAGAGTTCTCATTGATAAAGTGACACTTGATCAGAGACCCAAAGGCACCATGCAAATGCCTAGAGATGAGTATTCTCAGCCGAGGGACCAGCACATGCAAATAACATGAGGGATCACTTGTTTGGCAAGTTCAAAAGTGCTATTTTTTTAATGTTGATGGTAAGCCTTAGCTTTGAGATAGATGTACTTGATCCACTTCCTAACTTTAGAATTATGCCTAGAATTGGGAGGAAGGGTGAGGGGATGTTAGTCAAATGGTTACAAGCTTGGGAAGCCGGCAATGACCAATACGCGGAAACTAGACCTTATTTACTTGGAATTTCTAAAATGAAAATTGCTTATTTACCTAAAATATCAGTGCTAGCTACCTTATCATTTATTTTAAAACAATTATTTATTGAGCGCTTATAATAGGTCAAGCAATTTCCAGCTGCAAAGTCAGGGGATGGTTGTGCTAAGCTCCTTAAAGTCAAGAAGCCTCAGACCCAGGAATACTTCCGGGTGAGGAAATGCACATTTTCCATTAAAGTTAAAATACTCCCTTTCCTACAGTCCCTAGGCCTGTGCATATAAACTAATCTCATCTATTTAGTATGTGGTTAGGAAAACCTCTCACAAGGATTTTTGGTTTTTAACTTTGGCCCCAGAACACTGCCCCTTGACTGTTAAACTAATGTTTGCAGATTCTTTTGAGACAAGCAAAATATGCATCCTGGCGGTCTGATCCGAATTTACGGCCTCCTTTACTTTGATGATCCATTAAATTAAATCACTCTCAGTCAAAGCGGCACTACAAACTCCTCTAGCGATGCTCATGAGTCCTATCCTGTCCTTGGGGAGCTCTTGAAGATTCTATAATCTTTTGATACACTGTCACCAAGTGGTCAGTGGCACTTCCAATAACTCTGACCTACCCTATAATGTACAATGGACTACAGATTGTCTTTTGTCACTTCAAAAGTCCAAAGGAAACAAAGTAATACCCTCAAAACTTTGCAACTTAAATTTTAAAATGTCATTGCCATCTCTAGCCTAAATTGCTCATACTATATTTGATCTACTCAGTAAACACAGAGAGCATCTAAAATAAGCTGGGCTTTATTTTAAGTGCTTTAAAATATTAAATTATTTAATCTGTAAAATTAATAAACAGAAACCTCACTTAAATAGAGTTGGGAGACCAGAAGGGGGAGCTCTCATGCCCTGTGATGATAACAGAGCCCAACAGGAAAAAGGAAGACTGCTCTTCTTTCTGAGCAAAGACTCAGCCAATGAAAAGCCATGGACTCGGGCTTCCCTGGTGGCGCAGTGGTTAAGAATCTGCCTGCCAGTGTAGAGGACACGGGTTCGAGCCCTGGTCTGGGAAGATCCCACATGCCGCGGAGCAACTAGGCCCGTGAGCCACAACTACTGAGCCTGCGCGTCTGGAGCCTGTGCTCCGCAACAAGAGAGGCCGCGATAGTGAGAGGCCCGCGCACCGCGATGAAGAGTGGCCCCCGCTTGCCGCAACTAGAGAAAGCCCTCGCACAGAAACGAAGACCCAACACAGCCAAAAATAAATAAATAAAATAAATAAACCCAAAAGTTTAAAAAAAAAAAAAGACAAGCCATGGACTCTTTGTTTATTACAGTCCTCCCAACTTCCTTTTCCTCTTTATTAAAGCTTTCTCATTCTCTTGCCCTGCAGGGACTTGCATTGTGACTCATCGTGCGCTGGGTGACAATTCTCTGCTGATCCCAAGTGACCCCTTCTTTGCTGGAGAAATATCTAGCAGTCTCTTTTGTTTCGGGTCAGCACATCCTTACAACAACCCTATGATGTAAGTATTGTCACACAGACATTTTACAGGTGGGGAAACTAAGGTATGGAAAAGCTAAGTACTTGCTGAAGCTCATAAAACCAAAAATTCTATGATCGGGAACTTGAACTCAAGCAGCCTGGCTCTTGTTTAAGATGCCCTAATATCAATCACTTGGTGACTATTTTGACCTTTTTTTAAAAATAGATCTTTATTGGAGTATAATTGCTTCACAATACTGTGTTAGTTTCTGTTGTACAACAAAGTGAATCAGCCACATGCATACATATATCCCCATATCCCCTCCCTCTTGAGCCTCCCTCGCATCCTCCCTATCCCACCCCTCTAGGTCGTCCCAAAGCACCGAGCTGCTGCTTCCCACCAGCCAACTATTTAACATTCTGTAGTGTATGTATGTCGATGCTACTCTCGCTTTGCCTCAGCTTCGCCCTCCCACCCCATGTCCTCAAGTCCATTTTCTATGTCTATGTCTACCTCTTTATTCCCTCCCTGCAACTAGGTTCATCAGTACCACCGCCCTTTTTTTTTTTAAGATTCCATATATATGCATTAGCATATTGTATTTGTTTTTCTCTTTCTGACTTCACTCTGTATGACAGACTCTAGGTCCATTCACCTCACTACAAATAACTCAATTTCGTTTCTTTTTATGGCTGAGTAATATTCCATTGTATATATGTGCCACATCTTTATCCATTCATCTGTCGATGGACATTTAGGTCGGTTCCATGTCCTGGCTATTGTAAATAGTGCTGCAATGAACATTGTGGTACATGACTCTTTTTGAATTTGACCTTTTTTATTCTTTCTCTTTACTCCAGTTGTTGAAGGTCATGGAGGGGAGGGGGTGGTATCTGGAGGAACAGCTAAAAGAGGACTAGGAAGAATGAATTTTAAAATAAACTGTATTTTTTTCCTGCTTACAAAGATTACTTATTCGTGGTAAAATTTGCAAATTATAGAAAAGAGAAAAAATAAAAGTCACTGTTCTAGTTACTATTAATATTTTGTTATGAAATCATTCCATTTTTTTCCTGTATATCTGCAAACAAATGTGAGTTTCAGAGTTGGAAACTCTGGACAAAGGCAGTACTTTCTGAGAGTACTGCCTTTGTCCATTTTATAATATATCATAGACATTTACCCCATCATCAACTGTTCTTTTAAACATTATCTTCAGTGGCTGCATAGCTTCAATTCATAAGAATATGCCATGATTTATTCTAATTTTAAAATAGAGACAAAATCTATTTATTTTTTGCAATTATTAATGCAATCACAATATGTGGGTGAGCCCATCTCTGCTTATTTCTTCAAAATATGTTTCCAGGAATGAAATTACAGGATTAAAGGATATATAAGCTTTTAAGGCTTTCTATAAAGTCTTTAATAAATTGCCCTCCAGAAAGACTGTAGCAATTTGGAAGAGAAAGATAATTAATAATTATTTTCTCCTGTTGCAAGCTTCTTTAGATGGGGTCATATCCCATCTACAAGACATCCCAAGACAGAGAGCCACAGGAAGCGTCCTTCCACACAATTCTCTTTTCCACAACTCCCCTCAAGAATGAGTCACATTAACTACAGTTCGATGGCAGCAAACTGCAAACAGAATTAAAGAGAACAAAGTGGGAAGTAGGAGAACACTGTGAGGCTTGACTCTGCATGTTTAGGGCTTAGGGTTTAGAAAAACATTAACTGATTCTGATTAGCCATCTCCAATTTACAAAAAGATTTACATTCTTTAATGTAGGGTTCTCAACTCAAATTTCTAGAGGATCCAAGCAGGTAAAACAGACCAGCAATGCTGACTAGAAGTAAGAAAAAACCAACATGGGGAAATTTTGCCCTGGTCAAGACTTAACCCTCCTGAAGAGCACCCCTCCTTGGCAACAGCTGGTTGGGGCCGTATGAGAATGCATCTCCCCAGCTACAGTTTTCCAATTCTTTTTTTTTTTTTTTGTACTTTTAAAAAAATTGAAGTATAGTTGACTTACCATGTTTCAGCTGTACAGCCAAATGATTCAATTATACATATATATACTTTCTCAGATTCTTTTCCATTATAGGTTATTACAAGATATTGAGTATAGTTCCCTGTGCTATACAGTAGGTCCTTGTTGTTTATCTATTTTATATATAGTAGTTTGTATCTACTAATCCCAAATTCCCAATTTATCACTCCCTTCCCCTTTCCCCTTTGCTAACTATAAATTTTTTTTCTCTGTTTGTGAGTCTATATGTTTTGTGAATAAGTTCATTTGTGTCATTTTTTTAGATTCCCCATATAAGTGATATCATATGATATCTGTCTTTCTGTTTGACTTACTTCACCTAGTATGATAATCTCTAGGTCCATCCATTTTGTTGCAAATGGAATGATTTCATTCTTTTTTATGGCTGAGTAATATTCCATTGTGTATATGTACCACATCTACTTTATCTATTCATCGATGGTCATTTAGGTTGCTTCCGTGTCTTGGGTATTGTACATAGTGCTCCTTTGAACATCGGGGTGCGTGTATCTATTCAAATTAGAGTTTTCGTCTTTTCCAGTTATATGCCCAGGAGTCAGTTCTCCAATTCTTAAAGGGACATTGGGAATCTGGGATTTGTGTGTGTGTGTGTGTGTGTGTGTGTGTATCAATATAATCTTCCAATTTAAAAATATTGGCAACCAATATTAATTGGAGTATTAACCAGAATATTAAACCAATATTAATATTAATTATTAATTTTAAAAATACTGCACTAGATAGAGAACATACTGTTTCTAATTTAATCTTTTAGAGTTCATTCCATTTTACTGTACTCAAGTTTGTTCCAGAATTTTCAACATAGCCAAGGTAGTAGCTATAGAAGAGCAGCTTTCATAACCAGCACTCTGTCAAGGAAGCAACTGGTATAGGTACTTAAGAGGTGCGACCACCTGTCTTCCTCCCAAGTGTTGATTATTAAGATGAAATGGGCTATAAAGAAGGTGGCAAACTAGGCTGAGTGAAAGGAGAAACACACTGAAAAGAACTCCATTACCACCTATGGGTTTATGAATGACTGCCACTTTGAACTTATCTAGTTATAGCTGAAACTTCCTAGGAAGAAAACCCATATTCTCTATGACATGCTGCTGCTGGCTTATCCGTGACAGTCACTGGAACAGCCTCACCATGATTTATTTTAATATATCTCTTGACCTATTTTTATATTCTAACACTGAAAAGTTAAAGTGCTAACTTACAGAGCCTAGGCATGTTATTTTCCAATAAAACACATTTTTAAGTAGCTTTCTATCCCAGTTTCCTTTCTATGGGATACTTTCCATTGTACAGAGGAACTCATTGATCTTCAGAAACTTTGAGAGATGGAAAAAGTCTTTAATGCATTGTAGCCCAGAGGTGATCCTTAACTTCTGTCAGCTTGGAAATCACCTACACTCACAGTGCGTGCATGGTCTCTGATCTTAATTTGTTCCCTTTGTGGGAATAGTATTATGTCTGTTATAAAAACAAATAACACTGAACAAAGCTACTAACGTTTGCACTCAGGAAAAAGTGAGCACTTTGATTTCAATTCTTTACCACAGGAATTCTTTCCTTAGCACCCGCCCAGGTTACTATTCACTCCACTTGCAGCTCCATTACACGAATACTGTTCAGATAATTGAGCTGTCTAGCTTCCAGAAAATGTAGGGTAGTAGGCTTTTCACTGTGCCAATTACTACTACACCTCACTCACATTTATCTAGGCTTGCCTAAAAGCCTCATAATCCTGATTGAGGTAGAGAGTACAATTGATCTAACGTAACACAAAATTAGCTGACCAAAATGGAAAAGCTACTGAATTCAAATTCTCTGGTGCTGGTTCTTTTACACAAAATGGTTTGACTTCTTAAAAGGCTATGGTTTATACATTTTTTATTTTTTGATAATAAAAATCAAAGAAATATAGAATAATTCAAGCCTTGTTTGAGGTTTTAACCTGACTCCGCTTTGCAGAAACTCAAAATGGTTTATATAGCCTGTTCAAGGCCAGTCCAAGTTCCGGAGAAAAAGTCATTAGTGATGGTAAAAGGGGGGAAGAACCCCTCCAGCAAAACCTTAGCACATCATAAGAGTCATCAGAATCATCATGAAATTGCAAAACAGCCAACTGGCCACCAAATGAATTTCCAAGGCGAAGGGAACATTTAAGAAAGGTTTTACCCATTTTAGGCAGCAGTAAAACATCTAATGATTAAACCATAAGCTGTTTCCACTGTGTCCATAAAAGGCAGGAGGAGCACCGGAACTGTTACATATTCTCTGTTTCCTCTTCCTCTAACAGTAACACTCATGAAAAAATCATCAACAATGAAATAGGCAACGGTCAGAGTGGTGAGGAAACCAGGTTGCCTATTTTTAGATCATTCAATTCTTGGACCAACCATGTGGTCCTCAGTCCAGTGAAATGTACAAGGGCCCACAAAAATGAAGCTGCTGAGTGGGTGTACAATGTTCTTAGGCCCCATTTAGGAAGGATCCATCTCATTGCCTTCCATCTGGTTCTTCCAACTTCCTCCCTGACCCCACAATTATTTCATCCCCAAGAAATGAGATTTTCACTACTACCACATTAATCCAAGCCACCATCACCTCTTGCCTGAACTGGTACAACATGCTCCTAACTGGATTTCCTTCTTGATTTCAATTCTTTGCCATAGGAATGCCTTCCTTAACACCCATCCAGGTCCGTATTCACTTGACCTGCAGTCCATTCACAAAGAAACCAGAAAGATCATGTAACATAAAATGAATCATCTTATGCTGTAGAGGGTGTGGAGAAAAGGGAACCATCCTACACTGTTGGTGGGACTGTACAACCACTATGGAGAACAGTACGGCAGTTCCTTAAAAAACTAAAAATAGAATTATCATATGACCCAGCAATCCCACTCCTAGGCATATATCTGGAGAAAACCATAATTTGAAAGGATGCATGCACCCCAATGTTCATTGCAGCACTGTTTACAATAGCCAGGACATGGAAGCAACCTAAATGTCCATCGACAAAGGAATGGATAAAGAAGATGTGGTACATATATACAGTGTAATATTACTCAGCCATAAAAAGGAACAAAATAGTGCCATTTGCAGAGACGTGGATGGATCTAGCGATTGTCATACAGAGTGAAGTAAGTCAGAAAGAGAAAAACAAATATGGTATAATATCACTTATATGTGGAATCAAGAAAAATGGTACAGATGAACTTATCTGCAAAGCAGGAACAGAGTCACAGATGTAGAGAACAAACTTATGGTTAGCAAGGGGACAAGGGGAGTGGGACAAACTGGGGGACTGGGATTAACCTATATAGACCACTATATATAAAATAGATATCTAATGAGAACCTACTGTTTAGCACAGGGAACCCTACTCAATGAACTGTGGTGACCTAAATGGGACGGAAATCCAAAAAAGAATGGATATACGATACGTATACATATAACTGATTCACTTTACTGTACAGAAGAAACTAACACAACATTGTAAAGCAACTATACTCTAATAAAAATCAATAAAATTAAATAAAATTAAAATGTTTAAAAAAAAAAAAGAAAGGAAAACTGTTCTGGTTTAAAAAAAATTTAACTACTTCCAAACTTAATAAAACTTGAGTCTGTCAGCAATATCAAAAAAAATTTTTTTTTTAATTAAAAAAATAAAATTAATCATTTCAAAGCATACAGTTCAGCAGCATTTAGTACATTTACATGTTGTACAACCATCAGTTCCAAAACATTTTCCTCACACCAAAAGGAAGCTCTGCACCCATTAGCAGTTTACTCTGCATTCCTGTTCTCCCCAGCCCCTGACAACCACTAATCTGCCTCCTGTCTCTATGGATTTACCTATTCTGGATATTTCTGTAAATGGAATCATAAAAGAGATTACCTTTGGGGTCTGGTTTTTTTCACTTAGCATGTTTTCAAGATTCATCCATGTTATAGCATGTATCACAACTTCATTCTTTTATATGGCTGAATAATATCCCCGTACGTGCATATACCATATTTAGTTTATTCGTTCTTCAGTTAATGGACATTTGGGTTGTTTTCACCTTTGACAATTTTGAATAGTTCTGCTGTTAATATTTGTGTAAAAGTTTTTTTTGAACACCTATTTTCAATTCTCTGGGCTATATACGTAGGAGTAGAATTGCTGGGCCATATGGTTAACTTTGTGAAGAATTACCAAACTGGTTTACAGAACAGCTGCATCATTTTACATTCTCACCAACAACCTACAAGGGTACCAATTTCTCCACATCCTTACCGACAGGTGTCTTTTTTTTTTAAAGGATCTTTCTACAACTGTAGCTCAGATGATTTAACTGCCCTCCACTGGCTCCCATCATGTAGAATAAAAGTCAGAATCCTTAACATGCCTCCAAGGCCCTAGGAGATGGGAGACATGAATCCCTCCCTCATCTCCTTCCCCATGACTTGCCTTCTTTCTCACTTCATGCCAACTACGTTATCCTTCTCATCAATCCCCAAAAGCACCAAGCTGCTCCCATGGGAGGGTCTTTGTACTTGCTGTTTGGAATGCCCTTCCCAAACATCTCTACATTCTACTTCCTTATTTAAGCCTCAGCTCAAATGGTATCTGTCCTAAAACGTTTACCCTGAAGAAACCACCTACCATAGCACAAACCCACTGCCTGAGCCTGGGTTCCCTAGAAAATAAAACTTGATGCAAGAGTTAAATACTAAAATGTATTATTGGGAGGGGAGGGAGTGGGGTTGAAATCCTAAGGAAATAAGGATATAAAAGGGAAGTGGGATGATGACTAAAAGAAAGCATATGCCAGGAGAGTGTGTTATTCAGCTGATCACAGTCTCTCCAAAAAAAAAGAAAAAAAGAAAAATACAAACCATAACTCGGTCTTACAGCGTTTCCAGAAGGGCTCTGTGAAATTACTGAGTCTCCTAACAGTCTGTCACTAGAGGGGTCAGGGAGAGAAAGAACGAGTCATTTATCTTCGAGCTCTTTCCAATTGCCTGTCTGTCATTATTTAAAGTCTACTTTATAAGGTTTTGTTTTGTTTTGTTTAATTGTGTTAAATACACATGACATAAAATTTATCGTCTTAACCATTTTTATCCACACAGCTCAGCGCTGCTAAGTACACTCACATAGCTTGTAACCAATCTCTCCAGAACTCTTGTCTTCTTGCAAAACTGAAACTCTATACCCATGAAACAACAACTCCCCAGCTCATTCTCCCCCAGCCTCTAGCCACTACCTTTCTACTCTCTGTCTCTAGGAATTTAACTCCTCTAGGTACCTCATATAAGTGGGATCCTGCAGTACTTATCTTTTTGTGTCTGGCTTATTTCACTTAGCATAACGTCTTCAAGTCCCTCCTTGTTGCAGCATGTAACAGGATTTCCTTCCTTGCTAATGCTGAGTAATAGCCCACTGTATTTATAACCACATTTTGTTTATCCATTTCTCCAGTGCTGGCCTTTTGGGTTGCTTCCACCTCTTGGCTATTGTGAATAATGATGCTGTGCTTCAAGACCCCACTTCAGTTTTGTTGGATATATACCCAGAAGTGGAATTGCTGGATCATATGGAAATTCTATTTTTAATTTTGAGTAACTGCCATACTGTTTTCCATTGCCACTGTGCCATTTTATATTGCTACTTACCATGCACGAGGATTCCAATTTCTCCACATCCCCACCAACACTTGTTATTCTCTGAGGTTTTTGTGTTTTTTTTTTAAAATAAATTTATTTATTTTATTTATTTATTTTTGGCTATGTTGGGTCTTTGTTGCTGCACGTGGGCTTTCTCTAGTTGCGGTGGGCGGGGGCTACTCTTCGTTGCGGTGAGCGGGCTTCTCATTGTGGTGGCTTCTCTTGTTGTGGAACATGGGCTCTAGGCGCATGGGCTTCAGTAGTTGTGGCATGCAGACTCAGTAGTTGCGGCTCACGGGCTCTAGAGCGCAGGCTCAATAGCTGTGGTGCACGGGCTTAGTTGCTCCACGACGTGGGATCTTCCTGGACCAGGGCTCGAACCGGTGTCCCCTGCATTGGCAGGTAGATTCTTAACCACTGCGCCACTAGGGAAGCCCTCTCTGAGTTTTTTTTTAATAGTAGCCATCTTAATGGGTTGAGGTCCCACAGGGTTTTAACTTTTCCACACTTGCAAGTTGTGTGGTGCAGCTCTTTCAGGAAGCTTCTGAACAAGCCAGAGGATTCTTTTTTTTTTTTTTGGCCACACCATGCATCTTGCAGGATCTTAGTTCACTGACCGGGGATCCAACCCGGGGCCCCAGCAGTGAGAGCACCGAGTCCTAACCACTGGACTGCCAGGGAATCCCCAAAAGCCAGAGGATTCAAGCAACCATTCCAGGTAGGGAATAGACAAGGGCCTTGGTACTATGCATAGGGTCTCTTTGGATTGTGATGGTGGCTGTGGTAGCTTTATGACTCCAAGATGGCATAAGCAGTTGTTAGGTCCAATCTAGCCAATGAAGTAAACAGCCAGAATGGGTATACCATTAGGTAAGGTTAAGCAAACCCAAGACGGTGCATAAACTGGGTTTAATATATCCATTTACCCTGCTTCATTTCCCCCAGTATATTTGTCATTAACTAAAATTAAATGTTTAGCATATTTATTTCCTTTTTTGTCCACCCCCCCCCCTAAAATATGTAAGTTTCACATTTGTCTTCTTCATCTCTGTATTTCCAGGGCCTAGAACAATCCCTGACTTACATTAGGGAGATGAAAAACCATAGAATGAAAAATTAATAACTTGTCGACCTTCTTTTTGGCTTAAATCAAAATTCACCTAAGCCTTTTCCTACCAGTTATGATGTCTCAGATTTGGTTGCAAGACGGCCATTTCCGGTCAGCGTGTAGAAAACCACAAGAGAGAGTATCCCTCTTACCCTAAAACAAGAACAAACCAGAAAGCCTACAAAAGCATAAAGTTTCAGAGAACTGAGGATGCAGAGAATGAAAAGGGAACTACATTTAATGAGTTGTAAATCCCTTCTGAGGAGAGAAGAGTGCCACTGCTTTTACCCCAGAGAAGCAGTGGGAGAAGAAATCCACCATAAATAGGAGGAAGAAGACACCAGTGGAATCTGTCATGGCTGCATGTGGACGAGCATGACAGATCAGAATAGTGGGTGCCCTGCAACAGAGCAAAGCTCTTCCATTCACCGGTTCCCCAGCTTGGCTCTTCACCAAGTGCACAAAATCAAGGGCAGAATTGCTGAGAGATCTCCCTGAGGTGCACAGGGCCTTCTACAAGTGCAAGACAAAGAAACGCCTGCTGAAGCTTTGGCATGGCAAATCTGCTTGAGCACGACAGGACTTCACGTGGGTCAGAAAACAGCTGCCAAAGGCTGGAGTTGAGGCAGGAGAGCTAAGACACCTTTGTCCGAGGCATGGAGCCATCTCTTGGAAGGCGTGGGGCAGATCATCAGGGCAGAGAGAGATTTTCTGAGATGCAGAAGTTGGAGGCAGGACTGGCGAGTTAAAAGAATGGACCAGCTCCCCAAAAAACTACCAGCCTGGCTATAAAACGGAAGGATTATTTGCAGGGTTTCACTGGGGATCAGATCCCAAAATCTGCTGAAGTCTTGCTTCACCCTCACAGTTGAAGCTAATGGTGAGCTGTTTCTAACCAAAACTTCAACAAAGCTGTAACTCAAGTCAACAATAGGTTAGATTAACTCAGCATATCGGAAACATGACAGAAGAGGAGTGCCCTTTTATGACGCTGATATTTTATTCTCTACCATACTTTATACAAGATATGCAGCACACTATAAAATATTACAAGACATGTAAAGAAGTGAGATCATGTGACCCATGGCCAACACAGGAAACAGTCAATAGAAGAAGACCCAAAAGTTGGCTCAGGTAAGTATGTTAAAGGATAGAGTGGAAAAGATGACGAATGTGCATAAATAAATGCAGAATTTCAGCAAAGAGAAGGAAACTATAAAAAAAAAGAAAGAAATAAAAACAAATTAATAATTAATTCCATGGGCTTATCAGCAGGTTGGACACAGCAGAGAAAGTGATCAGTGAACTTGGGGTCTCTGCACTTGCCCTTCCCTGTGTCCAAAATGCTCTCCTCTGTACCATGTGATTCACTCACTTACTTCCTTTAGTTCATGTCTCAAATGCAATTTCAGCACTGAGGCATAGCCCTTTATTTTTAAATAAACCTACTCCTTTATTTTTCTCGATAACATTTTATCATATCTGAGGTTATAGATGCAGATGCACAAAAAAAGCACACTAATGTGTGTGTATACGTCTACTGATATATAGTTACTTATTTTAAGACTTTTTGTTGGCTTTTTCATGTCAGAATGTAAGCCTTGGAGTTAAGACACTTTGTCTATATTGTTCATTGCTTTACCCCTAGAACCTAAATTCTCTATTGAGAATTGAGAATGAAGTAGCTGTTCAATTGATATGTGAATTATTGAATTAACACATATATGAATGGAGCCAGAGATCATGGCTAACTGCTGTCTACTGTAATTGGGTGTTTACAGTATGGTGCACTTGAAGGGTGGAAAGAAAAACACAAAATCGTACTTCAACAGTTTGCAGTGGTCAAACTTTGAAAACCAATAAGTGCAGTCTTTAAGTAGAGGGTCAAATGCGGAATTCTGTGTTATAAAAGGATAATTCTGGTGGCAGAGTAGTAGAATGGAATTGACAGGCAGGAAACTGAGATGAAGAAAATCAATTAAGAGTTTATCTGCACAGCAAAGGAAACCATGAACAAAATGAAAAGGCAACCTACGGAATAGGAAAAAATATTTGCAAATCATGTGTTTCATAAGAGATTAATATCCAAAATATATAAAGAACTCATACAGCTCAGTAGCAAAAAACTCCCAAACAATCCAATTAAAAAATGGACAGAGAACCTGAATAGGCATTTTTTCCAAAGAGGACATCGTCAGATGGCCAAGAGGCACGTGAAAAGGTGCTCAGCATCAATAATCATCAGGGAAATGCAAATCCAAATCAAATGAGATATCACCTCACGCCTGTGAGAATGGTTATCACCAAAAAGGCAACAAGTAACAAGTATTGGTGAGGATCTGGAGCAAAAGGAAGACTTGAACACTATTGGTAAGAATGGAAATTGCTGCAGCCACTATGGAAAATAGTATGGAGATTCTTCAAACAATTAAAAAAAGAACTACCATATGATCCAGCAATTCCACTTCTGGGTATTTATCCAAAGAAAATGAAAATGCTAACTCAAAAAGATACATGCAACCCCATGTCCTTTGCAGCATTATTTGGCTTCCATGTCAAGACATGGAAGCAACCTAAGTGTCCATCAATAGATGAATGGATAAAGAATATGTGGCATATATATTCAATGGAATATTACTCAGCCACAGAAAGGAAAGCTTGTCATTTGCAAGAACATGGATGGACCTTGAGGGCATTATGCTAAGTGAATAAGTCAGACAAAGACAAATACCATATGATCTCACTTATATATGGAATCTAAGAAAAAGAAAAAACAAAGTCCAGACTCATAGATGGAACAGATTGGTGGTTGCCAGAGGTGGGGGATGTGAAGTGGGTGAAATAGGTGAAGGTGGTCAAGAGGTACAAACTTCCAGTTATAAAATAAATAACTCCTGGGATGTAATGTACAACATGGTGACTACAGTCAATAATACTGTATTGCATATTTGAAAGGTGCTAAGAGAGTAGATCTTAAAAGTTCTCATCACAAGAAAACAATTGTAACTGTGTGGTGATGGATTTTGACTAGACTTATTAGGGTGACCATTTCACAATATATAGATATATTGAATCAGTATGCTGTATAATGAAACTATATAATGTTCAATAATGTTATATCGCAATTGTATCTCAATTTAAATAAATAATGAAACTCTAATGAACTTTTCCTCACATGTACACAAAAATTAACTTGAAATAGATCGTAGACCTAAATGTAAAAAGGAATACTCTAAAACTTCTGCAAAGAAAACAAACAGGAGAAAATCTTCATGACCTTGAGTCAAGCAAATATTTCTTAGATATGACACAAAAAGCAAAAAGCATGAAAGAAATTGATCATTTGGATTTCAATAAAATTAAAAACTCTGCTCTTCAAAGTATTGTAAGAAAACGATAAGGTAAACCATCATCTGAGAGAAAACATGTGAAATTATGAAACGTAGGGAAAAAAGAGGCTCTTGCTCTAACAAAGACGAAAGTTGTTGGGAGCCTGAACCAGCAATGAAGTACACATAAAATGAGGCTTTGGCTTTTCAAGAGATGTTGCAGCAAGAACCAGCAGGTCTTTGTGATAATTAGATTTGCGGGTGTGGAGGTGTAAACGTGAGCAAGCATTCTCAGATGACTTTGAGCTTTCCAGCGTTGGCACCTGGGAAATCGCTATGCCTTTACAAAGATGAGAAATACAGGAGCAGAAGCAAGGTTGTTGGGGAAGATTATGCTTCCTTTGGGTCATCTGAAGGATGTCAGATGAAACTATCTAAGAAGTAGTTGAAAATATGGAAAACATGAAGATGGAACTTATTGAGGAGGTCAAGGCTAGAAACAGTAATTTCAGAATCACCTCTCTCGAGATGGTATTTGAAGCTATGAGAATGGATGAGATTCCTCAGCATTTATCATCTGTGCCTGCCCTTAGGTTCTTACCATGGAGTCCCACGTGCCTGCTATTCTTCAGATCTCTCTCCAGGTAAAACATTAATTTCCTTGAGAGTAGGAATTGTGTCTTACACTTTCTGTATATTCTTCTCTACACCAAAGATTTCCTTCTCAGGGATTCCTTGGTAGCGCAGTGGTTAAGAATCCACCTGCCAATACAGGGGACACGGGTTCGATCCCTGGTCCGGGAAGATCCCACATGCCACGGAGCAACTAAGCCCGTGTGCCACAACTACTAAGCCCGTGTGCCACAGCTACTGAAGCCCACTCGCCTAGAGTCCGTGCTCCGCAACAAGAGAAGCCACCGCAATGAGAAGCCCGCGCAGTGCAACAGAGTAGCCCCTGCTCATCGCAACTAGAGAAAGCCTGTGCACAGCAACGAAGACCCAACGCAGCCAAAAATAAACAAACAAATAAATAAATAAGATTTCCTTTTCTACACCTTGAAGATAGCAGGGTTCAACAAACATGATGGAGTCATTTGTTAAATTATTAATATCCTACAGCATAGATACTTATATTCTTCTGATTCTAAATACTTATTTTTATATGTCTAGAAATGAAATGTATTTTATAATTGACATGGGCTGTCAGTGTGGATATAATTTTTTTTCAAAAATGTTTGTTATATTTTTCTGATACATCTTATGTGTCGCAGAGCAGTAGAAAAAAACCACTGGACGAGAACTTGAGAGATGAGCATTTGAATCCAAGTCTCTCCTCAACTACTTATGTGGTCTAAAACAAATAACCTAAATATCGAGACTTTTATTTCTTCTCATGTAAAACAAGTCCAAACATCCTGCATCTCATATTTCAACAAAGTTGAGAATACAATGAACTTTGAGGCCTTTACAAGTTAGGTAATAGTTCAGATCATAATAGTTGCAATTAACAACTTACTGGATTAACTTACCTGCTCAGGCATTTTTTTTGAAAGCAAGATTCTTAATGATCAGGTCTTTCAAAAAATGCTATGCTTGGGCTTCCCTGGTGGCGCAGTGGTTAAGAATCCGCCTGCCAATGCAGGGGACACGGGTTCGAGCCCTGGTCCGGGAAGATTCCACATGCTGCGGAGCAACTAAGCCCGTGCGCCACAACTACTGAGCCTGCGCTCTAGAGCCCGCGCTCCGCAACAAGAGAAGCCACTGCAATGAGAAGCCCATGCACTACAACAAAAAGTAACCCCAGCTCGTCACAACTACAGAAAGCCCACACCAGCACAACAGACCCACGCAGCCAAAATAATAATAATAAAAAATTTATTAAAAATAATGCTATGCTAACTATTATGTGGAAATCCAAGATCAGAAGTTTAAGTTTTCTAAACTATAGTTTCCTTAGATTGGAACTGCATGTATTTAAAAGACCAATTTAGTCCCTCAGTGGCTTTCTCCAATATTTAATTTAATATTGTGTAAACTGTCATGTAAACAATGCATAGCCTCTTTTAATAATGCAGTCCCTAAATTCTAGGACTAGAGCAATTGTACAATGTATTATTAATATTGTGGAAACATTTTGGAAAGAACACAAAAATTTTCACATTAAATATACATATCAATTTAAATATGTGAAAAATTAGTGCAACTTAGAATCAAAGAAATACATTAATGAAAAGCATGATTTGGAAACTAGAGAGGCTGTGTTTCTTTATTCCAATGTAAGCCTTAATGAACACAACCAGGAAGTTGAACAAACACATCCCATGGGTGGTGTGCTCATAGGAGCTACTCTCCAGTCTCTTGAAACCTGCTGACCTAGTGGTTCACCCCTGCTTACTCCTAGAAAAGATAAAAGCCTAGGCAACTTTATTCCCAAGCATTATCTCAATTCTGTAGCTAAAGAGTACAACCACATCTCATACTCTAGACCCACAGGCTGTAATGTCTCCCTGAGCTAGCCCTTATTAGAGGCTGATTTTTTGCAGAAGTACTTCTCATCACTGTTCCTGAAACCATGAGGATCAAAGTAACGAGAAAGGAAAGAGAAATAGGAAAGTTCTTACTTAACTGGCCATATTTTAAACTAGCTTTGCATTTTGAGCCCGGCAGATGTTTAAAGATAATTCCTTCACTGTTAAGTTATTTTGTGCCTTCTCCAGAGATTTCCCAACTGGGTACATTCTGTTGTTCTTTCCCAAGACCCAAGAGATCAATCCTCCCACTGTTCCCATTTAGCCCATTGATTTTTAGCTACTTATCACACACAGACTCTCTTTGGGGAGCCCACAGAACTTCCAAGAGACTTTCTGGCTGGAATTCAAATGGCTCCCAGCTGGCTCTCCCATGTGGCCATCCTCTGATCCATAAGTAAAACTCATTCATCCTCTGCCCAGAGAAACTCTGGGAGCACAGACCAGTCCAAATCCAGTCACAGCAACTCTATTGACAAAGCAACTAATGATCAGATGCCAGTCCTCTGTGCTTGTACTACAAGAATTCCATCTCAAAATCACCATGGTCCTGATGAAGCACATTTCACTAGGTATGCTCCCAACCCCCTGCTAAGGTCAAGGGCAAGAATCACTGTACACCTTACACCAAAGAAATCCTTTCCACCAAATTTTGAAAATATTTCAACAACCTAATTCTTGTACCACCCTTTTCGGATAAAGTCATCATAGAGCTATGAAAACACTTAATTTTTTCTTTGAAAATTTGCATCTTTTTTATTGAAATATAGTTGATTTAGAATATCATGTTAGTTTTAGGTGTACAGCACAATGATTCAGATATATATTCTTCTTCAGATTCTCTTCCTTTATAGGTTACTACAAAATATTGAGCAGAGTTCCCTGTGCTGATTATCTATTTTATATATAATAGTGTGTATAGATTAATCCCAACCTCCTAATTTATCCCTACCCCACCCCACCCTCCTTTCCCCTTTGGTAACCATAAGTTTGTTTTCTATGTGAAACTCTTTCTGTTTTGGAAATAAGTTCATTTGTATCTTTTTTTTTTCTAGATTCCACATATAAATGATATCATATGATATTTATTTTTGTCTGTCTTACTTCACTTAGTATAATAATCTCAAAGTCCGTCCATGTTGCTGCAGATGGCATTATGAAAATCTGCATCTTGATTTTGTAACTCAGATTAGAAATTCCTCACTGTTATACCTTAATTCTTCATCTGAAACTTCCAGTTCCAGAAATATAAACATAAAATTATATATTACCCTAATGTCATTCTTAAATATTTCACCTGGGCAATTTTTGTTTTCTTGTACTTTTGGTTAATAAACAACAGAAACTTGCTATTTCCTTGACATTCTGCTCCAAGAGAAAAGAATTCCCGAAGAAAGAAAGGAGATGCGTACAGCTTATAAATCAATAAATCTTATGATTTCAACATAATAAGAGTTTGGGAAATTGTCCAGGGTCAGGTCTCTGACGTATTGCTTATATAGAATGTTGCACTAGAGTATATAACCCTTTCATTCAGACTTTTTAAGCCAAACCCAAGTTTGGAAGAAAGTTTACTTCCTTTTAATTTTTAGGTACTGAGGCTGTGTGTAGGGAAAAAACATTACTATCTTCTGATAGATAAACTATACTTCATTTTATAAAAAGGAATTTAGTGAAGTCAATAACATATGTTTCAGGAAAGTGTAGAGCAATTGATCACTAAAACGTCTATGTACATTTGATATAAGAATCAAAGAGCTGATTATGAGAACAATTACAATAATAATATTGGCAATACTTGCCTCAATACTTAACCCATACAATAGTTGTAAGGACAAGTGAATGCAGTTAGCTGGTGTGGAAATTTACATAATCTTAGAACAATCAAGCTGGGCTAGATCATAGTGTACTGACCAAAAAAACCCCAAAATCCAATTGACTTAAAACTGATCAAAGATTCTTTTCTTGCATATATCATGTTATATCCTGCTTACATCATTCCATTAGGATCCAACAAGGAGGCCCTGATACAACAATAACTCAGGAATAATTCAGACTGATGGAATAACCACATCTCAAATGTTGTCAAGTGCTGTGCTGGAGGAAAGAGCTCCGCGGGATCTCACATCAGTAATTAAATCCTCCACCCAGAAGAGATACAACATTTCCTCGCATGATTTATTGTCCAGAGAAAATCACATGGTGCCATCAACCACAGGGAGGCCTGGAAATGCAGACATACTGTGTGCTTCAAAGTCAGGGAGCCTAAAGGATTCCCTAAGAACATTAAGGTTGACCACAGTTTTGTAAATAGGCTCTATCCATATGTCAAGCAAGAGGGCCACTGGCTATACATGGTTACATCCTACCAATTTAACAATAGTATCAGCAAAAAGATAATGTTTCCAGGTACATCTGCCCCAAATAGGGGCCTCATATAAGACTATCCAAGCTTCTGTCAAGAGTCTATCCTCCTTTGGCCACACCTTAGTCACATGGCCATCCCTTTGTATGATGTTTTGTCAATCACATGGCCCTACCTCCCATCACAATGGGGGGCACAAGACCCAGGCTGGCCAATCAGAGCTCCCCATTACAGACCCTAGTAATTCAATCTGAGATGTGATAGGAACCGAGTCAAAACAGTTAAAAACCATTTGTACAGCCTTCCTGACACTACCTAAGAAGCACTGTTGTTTCTCTGTTATCACTATCTATAAAGATAATATAATTCTTGAAATGATGACACCTATTTTTGACTCACGTAAAGCCTGTCTGAGCATGAAACCAACCATGCAGAATGAAAATCTTACAAAATAAAAAAATGTAATCTTTTTTTGTATTTTGAAATTTTTTAATTGAATGAAGTGTCAAAAAATTTAAAGGCTAAAGGCATTAACTACATTCTACTAAAACTCCCCATAAATACTTGAATTCCTGATGAAGTTCTTCAACAAATTATCATAGAGATTTTACTTGAATACCCCCAGTGACAGGGAACTCATTTTGAGATAGACTATTTTATTTTCAGAAATTAAATTTTTCCTGAAATTTGTCTCCTTCAAGCTTTTATCCTGTATCTATCTTATCTTCTGAAGTCATACAAAATTAATCTTTTGCACTGCTGCTCTTCAAATATGTGAGGAAATCAATTATATTCTAATTTCCATTTCCTTCACAATTTCTTCATGTACAAAGTGGAAAAGAAATTTAACCTTGATGACATTGATTAAACCCTTACATCCAGTTACATCTAAAGTAAGCGCTATCCTTGGTCTTTTCATTTAAGTGGCCCATTTACATTTCTCCTGCTTTTGCCTTAAAAACCAAAACAGAAGCTTCCCATTATGCTGCTCACTGAAGAAATATTGCTTTGATCTATATAAGTTCAGATCTAAATAAACTCCTCGGAAAAAATATTGATCAGGGACTTCCCTGGTGGCACAGTGGTTAGGAATTCACCTGCCAATGCAGGGGACAGGAGTTTGATCCCTGGTGTGGGAAGATCCCACATGCCACGGAGCAACTAAGCCCGTGTGCCACAACTACTGAGCCTGTGCTCTAGAGCCTGCGAGCCACAACTACTGAGCCCACGTGCCACAACTACTGAAGCCCACGTGCGCCTAGAGCCCATGGTCCTCAACAAGAGAAGCCACCGCAATGAGAAGCCTGTGCACTGCAACGAAGGGTAGCCCCCGCTCGCCACAACTAAAAAGAGCCTGCATGCAGGAGCGAAGACCCAACGCAGCCAAAAATAAATAAATAAATACATTTAGTAAAAAAAAAATATTGATCATTCCAAAGGAGTTTGTTGACTTTAAAAAGAATATTAAATGTTTCAAGTTATTTTTGGTCACTTTTTCTCAATTATCCCTGATAACAGAACCTTTAATGATGGCAGTAATAATTTTACGTTGTTCAGAAATTCCAGTTCTTACATAACCTAAGCCTATAAATTACAAAATATTTTCTCCTAGAAAGATAAACTCCAATAGAACATAATGTATTCCCCTAGAATCTTCAGTTTTAGAAAGGGGCCATGTCATATACAACATCCCAAATCTTTTACAATACTGCCATCTAACTTTTTCAGATCTTAGTTGATAAAGAAATCTTTTTTTTTTTTTTAATTAATTAATTTATTTATTTTTGGCTGTGTTGGGTCTTCGTTTCTGTGCCAGGGCTTTCTCTAGTTGCGGCGAGTGGGGGCCACTCTTCATCGCCGTGCGCGGGCCTCTCACTATCGCGGCCTCTCTTGTTGCGGAGCACAGGCTCCAGACGCGCAGGCTCAGCAGTTGTGGCGCACGGGCCCAGTTGCTCCGCGGCATGTGGGATCCTCCCAGACCAGGGCTCGAACCCGTGTCCCCTGCATTGGCAGGCAGATTCTCAACCACTGCACCACCAGGGAAGCCCAGAAATCATTTTTTTTTACATTCTTGATTTATGCTTGAGGACCCCAATAAATTCTAGTTTATCACCAGTTATATAATATGCAACTATAAATGTGAAATCAAATGGAGTCTCCAGGGACAGTGTATTTTTTTAGCCCCCTTATTCTGTAAATGTCAGATACAGTAACTAGTGATCTTCAACATACTAGCACTAAAGATCTATTGATTAATTATAAATAATGGGTATCTGTTGACTGTTTACCACTTACTTCCATGCCTTTACCTAGAATCTCAAATTTCTTTTCTATCATAGATCACAGATCGTTTTATTGCTAATCGCATTGCTTAGCGTAATGTCTCAGGATGTGGGCTCTGAAATCAGATTACCTGAGTTTAAACACAGGATCCATTATTTGCTAGTTATGCATCCTCCTGCAATTACTATACTTTTCTGTGCCTCTGCTTTCTCTTCTATGAAATGAGACTAATAGTAGCTTACTCCTAGATAGTGGCGGCACATAAAACAATCTATGAAAACATTAAGAACAACATGTGACATAGAGGAGATCAATATAAGTATGACATATTGCAATTCTCATTATTATTATACATTCAGAAAGCCCTCATCTTACCTATGCCTGATTTCCAAATTACCTCTCCAAAATGACTTCCATGGAAGTATTATATTTCCCTAGAAAACTTACAAATAAAATCATGGGAGTCATGATTTAGAGATCTTTAGAGATTTTAAGAAGTTGTAGATTCTAAAGAGTACAATAAAAAATGTCAGAAAATCAGATATGAAGTTAGCCTGAAGGAGTATATTGGCTCCTTAAACATTCTGCCCACCTTCTTCCTGTTCACCCCTTCCCGTTTCCCATCTAACCCTTTCCGTCTCCCTCTATAGAGCCTAAAGTCTTATAAATCACAATGCATCTGCATTAAATCAGGAAACCCTTGGGAACCTGCACATGTTTCTTTTTATAGAGCCAGTATTGACTTTATTATAATGTTACTTATATATACAGAAAAATCATAGTAGAAACTACTTATAACTATTGCTCTCATTCAACAATAAACCAAATTAAAACTCAAAAAGTTACTAACCAATAAAATATAATTAATTAGCAACAGTAATGTAACACAAATGATGATGTTATTTTGCTGAAACTAATCCAGAAGTCACAACCAAATATGCTACTAACTGCTATGGCAGAGAGAAAATTTTGAGTTCTACACTCTTCACTACTTGCTGCTTTGCTATAATTCGATTTTCTCAACTCTCTTTTCTAATGGAATAACTGGGAAATCTTTGTTGGAATAACCTTCAGGGAAGACACGTGGCCTTCACTTGGTATTGGTTAACTTTGTTTTTTACTTGTTAGGACCTGACAACTGATGCAGTGCTACTCAATGTCAAACAGCCAAAACTTCAGGCACTGAAATTTCTAAGCAATATCTTGTTATAAGATAAACATTCTCAGATGCAAGGGGAGAAAAAATGTTACATTTAACTTTATTTTAATTGAAATAAAAGTAATAATATCATTATTTCCACAGAGAATTGTGAAAACATGTTACACAAACTCCCAGACCCCAGTCTTCATGTGTGGGCTATTCCAATAACATGGCTTTCTTCTTCCCATCTAGCTAATCAAGTAGAGAGAGAATTAATATTTTTACTGGAGAAGTAGGTCATTTTGAAATGGAGTGACCAACGTGTCCCAGTTTGGCCAGGTGTCTCCCAGTTTTAGCACTGGAAGTCCCATGTTCTGGGAACTTCCAGGGCAAAGCAGGAGGGTTGGTGGCTCTCCTTTGGAGCACGGAGCACTTAGTGTGTTAAAGGAGGTTGGCGTCTCGTTCCCCAGTGGGAGACAGATGGGGATAAAGTGTGCCTGAATATCACCAGCAGCCTCCTCCTTACTCAAGCCCTACATCTCATGAGAACCTAGTTAATTCCAGACTTCCCTACCCATGTCCTGGAACCAGGAAGAACTTAGTCTTCCCCTGGCAAGACAGCAAAGTTTAGAAATAATCTCAGAGTATTCCACATAAGAGCAACAGCTCCTCCAGCCACTTTTTGAGTAGGTCACCCTACCACCTGATTTGCTTCTGGCCATGACCCTTGGATCTCCAGGTTTCTTCCCTTTAGCCTGAGTGCTAGCACTCAGGTGAGGGAGATTTTCTTGTACCTCAACTCAGTAGGGCTTGCTTTCAGGCTCCAGACATCCCCCCATAAAGAAACTATTGATCAATATCTTTTATGAATATAGATTCAAAAATCATCAACAAAATATTGGAAATCAACCTAGTGACATATCAAAAGGATTATTATATGCCATGACCAAGTATGATTTGTCTTCAGAATGCAAAATTGGTTCAATATCCAAAAATCAGCTCAGGTGATACACCACATTAATAGAAAATTCTAAGGAATCTACTAAATTTTTTTTAATTTTAAATAAAATGAAGTAATAAACTATTAGAATAAAGGAGTCCAGTGAGTTTGAAGGATATAAAATCAACACATTAAAATCTATTTTTTATACAGTAGTCGTAAGTAAACTGAAACAGAGATTAAAAAAACAACTGCATTTAAAGTCTCAATAAAAATGACTTAAGAATAAATTTAATAAAAGAAATGTAAACTTATACTCTGAAAGCAGCAAAACACTTTTGAAAGAAATTAGAGAAGACCTAAGCAAATGGGAAGACATCGATGTTAAGACATTAATAATAGTGTTAAGATGGCAGTACATCCCAAATTGGTCTACAGAGAAAATAACACATTACATAAAAAGTGACAATTCAGATGACTGACAATTGGTAAAAACAAACAAACAAACTAAAAACAACAGCAACAAAAAACACACAAGAAAACAGAAACAGAAACCAGAACAGAAAACAGAGGATACTTGTGTTACATTTTTATTGCTGCTGTGACAAATTACCACAAACTTAGTGGCTTTAAAGAACTGAAATGATAAATAATTTAAAATAATTTTCTTATTTGATAGTTTTGTAGTTACAAGTCTCACATGGGTCTTACTGGACTAAAATTAAAGTGTCTGTAGGGCTGCATTCCTTTCTGGAGCTTCTAGGTTAGAATCCAGTTCCTTGTCTTTTCCAGGTTTTAGAGGCTGTCCACATTCCATGTTTTGTGGCCCCTTTCCTCAGTTTTCAAAGCCAGACACGCTGCACTTCTCCAACCATTTATCCACAGCTGGATTACAGCTGGAAAAAGATTCTCTGCTTTTAGGGACATGTGATTAAGTTGAGTGCACCGGATAATCCAGAATTCTCTCTCCACTTCAAGGTCCTTAATTGCAATTAAGTTGCAAAACTGTAAATAAGGTAACCTACTCTCAGCTTCCAGGCATTAGAACGCAGACATCTTTAGAAGGAAAATCAAAACGGAGTCCGCGTTGCTAAGACCTCCGAAGTGAAGCCAGGAGGCCAGTGAAGAAGTGTGACTTATGCACATTTCAGCCTGGATGGAATCTGACCTTTTGACCATTTATTGTCCTAACAAAGGCATCCAGCAGATCTGCCAGAAACTCAAGATACTTATCAGACCCCTACCCTTAAATAACTTGTGATTCCTCAAGGACAATTATTTCCTGACTTGAGTCAGAGTCAATCACAATTCACACTGGGCAACTTTAACAACCTTGTGATCTTTTTGCCTTTATGAAATGCTGGCTCTTTCTCTTCCCTACAACACTGTCTGTTTTACCCAAATATGTGTCTCCCAAATTGCAGTTCTTAAGACCCCAAATAAAGCTCTTGTTCTTTGCAGCCTTGATACTGATTATTGTTTGACGTATCTTTGTTTGACGTATCTTTGAGGGGCTATTTTTCTGCCTGCCACAACAGTGCAACAGCAGTTTTAAAGCTCTGGGAGCAAAGAACTGTCAATCCAGGATTCTACATTCAGCAGAAAATATCTGGGAATAAGACAAGAAAAAGAAATAAAAACTGTACAGATTGGAAAGAAAGAAATAAAATTGTCTCTATTTACAGATAACATGCTTGAGTATGTAGAAAAATGCCAAGAAAGCTCCAAAAAACTCTTATAACTGAGTTTTCACGAGATAAAAGATTGATATAGAGAAACCAATCACATGTCTATATATCATCAATGAATAATTTGAAATTGAAAAAAATTTAAAGCATAACTTAACAATAGGTACAAAAAACGGGATTCATATTTGCAAGGTTAACAAAATATGTGTGGGATTTATGTACTACAAATTATAAAACTCTGATGAAAGAAATCAAAAACCTAAATTAATGAGGAAATGTTCCATACTCATACATTGGAAGGCTCAATGTTGTTAAGATGTCAACGCTTCCCAAACTGATCTATAGACTTAATAATATCCCAATCAAAATCCCAGAAAAATTTTTTGTAGATATTGACAAGCTGATTCTACAATTACTGGAGAAAAGCAAATAAATTAGAAGCCAAAACAATTTTGAAAATGGAGAAAAAAGTTCAAGAACTTAACCCTACTTGATTTGGGGGCTTGCTTAACACTACTTGATTTGGGGGCTTGCTATATAGCTCAAAACTATATTGCATTGGTGAAAGGATAGATGGCTAGACACAAAAACAAATGCAACTGACTAGAGAATCCAGAAATAAACTCACACAAATATACTCAATTGATTTTTGTCAAAGGTGGAAAGTCAGCTAAGCAGAGAAAGAATAGTTCTTTCAACAAACAATGCTGGAACAATTGGATATCTATATGTCTCACACCTTACACAAAAATAAACTCAAAATGAATCATAGATCCAAATGCAAAGCACAAAACTATAAAAATTTATAAAAGAAAAAGAGAAGATCTTCATGACATTGGGTTAGAAATGTGTTCTTACATACAACACTGAAAGTACAATCCACAAAAGAAAAAAAGTAATCAGACTTCTTCAAAATTAAAAATTTTGATCTATGAGAGACACTGTTAAAAGAATGAAAATACAAGCTACAGGCTGGAAGAAAATTCTTGCAAATCTAACAAAAGACTTGTATATAGAATATTAAAAAAATCCTCAAAACTCAATTTAAAAAAATAAGAAAATGAGGTCAAGATAGTTAACACAACTTCACCAAACAAGATATACAGGTGGAAAATAAACATATGAAAAGATGTTCAACACAATTACCCTTAAGGAAATACTAATTGAATGCACAATGAAATACTACTTACATACCTATTAAAATGTCTGGGAAAAAAACGGACAATATCAAGTTCTGGTGAAGAATCAGAGCAATTGGAACTTACATGTTGCTGGTGAGAATGTAAAATTTTACAGCCACTTGGAAAACAGTTTGGCAATTTCTTATAGAGTTAAACATACAATTACTATGTGATTCAGTGAAAATGTATGTTCACACAAACACCAGTGTGTAAATGTTTATCACAGCATTTTTCATAATTGTCAAAAACTGGGAATAATCTTTCAACAGAAAAATGGACATATAAACTGTGTTATACCCATACAATGAAATATAACTCAGCTCTAAAAGGAATGATCCATGATTCCACTTACATAACATTCTGGAAAAGGCAAAACTATAGGTATGGAAAACAAACCTGTAATTGCTATGGTTTGGGAGTAGGGGGTGGGTTGACTAAAAAAGGGTAGCATGAAGAAATTATTTGAAGTGATGTAACTGTTCTGTATCCTAATTATGATGGTGGTTACATAGCTCTATACACTTGTCAAAACTCATAGAACTATACATCAATAATCATGAATTTTAAGGTATTTAAATCAAATAAAATAAATGTTGGCCAAAAAAGAGATCATGAATCGCTTTTCTTCAATAAATTTGCACATATACTGATGACATTGGCAATATTCCATTAATGCATAATAATAAGCCCTAAGGTATAATGTATAATAATTTAAGCTTCTATGGTTTGAGGTTAAATAAATATTAAAAGTGCCATCTCTATTTAACTGGGTCTGTCAGCTGTCCACACTTGTACACACCCATGTACCTACACACAGACATGTACACACACACACACATCGTTATACACAGATTGAATCCTTTAACATAATCCACATGGTGCTGTGTGATCTGGCCCCTGACTATCTTTCTAGCCTCATCTTTCAGTGTTCTTTCTTTGCTTAACAAGTAAATATTCTCTTCCTGGCATACGTTAGCCTATACTGTTTTCTTGAAATGTTACTTCCTTACGGACCCCCGCTTGGTTAAGTAATCCCCGTACATACTCTCACTGCACCCTGTGCTTTCTTGTCAACTGCCTATCACAAGTGTAATTAATTACCTTTTTTGTGTTGATCTATTAGATGTTTCTCTCCCTTTTCCACTCATTGAAAGTTAGATCTATGTTGGCAGAGACTGTGTCTGTTTTGATTTCTGCTCTATGCCCAGGAACTAGCACAATATCCAGCTTATAGTACACACAATCAAAAATGTGTTAAATGAATGAATAAATGAAAGATTTATTCAATAGCTATTATCTTACAGGCACTTATGCCTGTAGTTCAAGGTGGTAGAAGTGCTTCATATATGGCGCCAAAAGCAAGTTAAGACGTTCCAATGAAAATAGAGGCCTACTCTCAAAAATGACATCGCGCATACCAGCAGTTCTCTAAATTTTTGATTTCAGGATCTCCTTTCACTCTTACAAATTATTGAAAAACTCAAAACACGTTTATGTAGGTTATACCTATAACTATTTAGTGATATTAGCAATTAAAGCTGATCGTCTTATTAAATATTTAATTTTTCATTCTTTTAAAAATACCAGTAAAATGACATGAATTAAAGTTAACATTTTTATTTGAAAATATATAGAGAAGAGTATCATTGCTTCAAATTTTTGCATATCCCTTTAATGTCTGACTTGTTAAAAGACTAGATCCTCTACTTGCTTCTGTGGTCAATCTGTTGAATTAACTCCACTGCACACACATAAATGAATGAGAGTGAAAAAGGCAAATAACATCTTAGAAATATTACTAGGAAAATAGCTTTAACTCACAGACCCCTTGAAAAGATCTCTACATTACATTATGACAATCACTAGTGTAAACAAATCCCAGAGAAATGCTTTATCTAGGAAGAATATATATAATTAAAATATCACGATGTCTATTGATTGAACACTTAGTTATACCCAAATGGTAATTTGTACTGAAAACACAGTTTGAAGATATAACTTAAAGAAAAGTCAAGCCCAGGCCCAAAGAGAAGCCTCATCTTTCCAACTTCAGTTTCTTCAGTTATGTTTTCTTAATCCTCTGGAGGATTCCTTGCTTTATTAAAATACGACGTTAATTTTTTTCCTTACCTTTCTCCTTAGAATGCAAAAGCAATGTCAACTTCTCTTTAGAAGTGACTAAACCTCTAACAATTTCTGAAGGAAAAAATTAAGGTAGTAGTTCACAAATCGGGCAACAAATCAGTATCGCCTGGAAAGCTGCTGGCGCTTCATGGGTCTCAGGACATCTTCATGAGCACACAGCACTGAGAGTCACTGTCTTTGTGACTCAAAGGCCCAAAACTCAGAGTTCATGGCATGCCTTCCTAATTCCTCTATCTTCTTGTAAGGAGCCCCAGGAAGGAATAAAAGTTTGAACAATAGCAGCCCTCTCTGCTTTTACGCATTATGGCAAAATGTGTATTTTACTGAAGATGTATCTCTGTCTTGGAAGCTTATAGTCGCTTCAGCTGTTCTTAGTTGGTAGTGTCTCTCTTGTGTATCTGCAGACTTCAGGCCAGGCCGGTTCCACAGGCGTGCACACTGCAGCTGCACAGGACCTGGCACCCAGAGGGACCCTGCACTTGGTCCACGGCTCTGCTGTTGCCGTCCTGCAATTACTAAGAATTGTTTAACAAGGGTCCCTGCATTTTCATTTTTCACTGAGCCCCATAAATTATATACTGGTCCTGATTCTAGGCTAAATCATGAATTGTAACAATTTGAAGAAGAACATGTTGACATTATTATTATGACGAGACAGACCTCAAGCAGTCTGCTATACAAGAAGAGGTTCCAGCCCTAAGAAAGTGAGTCCTGGGGACGTCATGTGCAGCATGGTGAATATAGTTAATAATACTCTGTTGTGAATTTGAAAGTTGCTGAGACAGTAAATCGTAAATGTTCTCATCCCAAGAAAAAAAACTGTAAGAAAAAGTGTGGTGATGGATATTAACTAGACTTACTGTACTGATCATTTCACAGTATATATGAATATTGAATAATGACGAGGTACACTTGAAACTAATACCATGTTATTTGTCAATTATACCTCAATAAGAAAAGGATATAATAAAAAAAAGAAAGGGAGGGAGGGAGGGACAAAGAAAAGGAAAGGAAAGGGAAAAGGGAAGGCAAGGCAAGGCAACCTACTGATATTTGGGGAGAAAAAAAAGAGATTCCTAGTGATTCACTACAGTCTTAAGCCCCAGCTCTTCCTCTTCCTTCTTCTAAAAGCCCCAAGCCACAATTCATAACCTCTTCTCCTCCTCTTAACAAGAGGTGGCCTACCTCTTGTATTCATGGTCTACCTTCTTTTTACTGTCAGGAGCTACAAAAGGATTATATCAGTGAGGTTCCTAGCAAAAAGCAGGAGCTCATGCAAGTTAGGATAATAGGAGAGGAGCTTACAAACTGTGTACAGGAAAACCAGAATGTGCCGTTGAACCAACCCAGAATAACGGCAATGACCCGTGGGCTTGCAAGGAGTCCTGTGGAGGAACATACTTTGAGTGAGATACTGGACGTTAGTCAAAGAGGCCAGTCAGAGGCAACTTGAGCCAGAAAAGTTAACACACTTCTTTTCCCTCCTATTGATCCACAGCCTTGGTGATCCATTGGCCAAACCCAACCAGAAGGTAGGGGGCAAAAAAAGACCATACATTTAAGCCTTACAACTTGGTTTCCTGGGGCAGAAAAAGGTTAGAAAGTGGGTCTTGAGACGAACAGTGAAATTACCTATCACAGTTAACCCCTTTTTCCTCTCAGTATTCATGCTTACCCTTCGTGCAGGTTGAAAATTCACGATCCCAACACAGGAAATGTTTGAAGTCCCGCTGGCAATTGTATGATAGGGTGATGTCAACTCAGTCATACTCCCATCGCACACCTCACACGCTAGCCGATAGTGGGGTTCTTCACGTAAAGGAAAAGGAAAAAGTGAAAAAATGAACAATCGTTTTGTTCTTTCTGCGCCTGGTTCCTAAGACCTAAGTTTTTAATTAGAGCTTCCTTCAAAATTCATCCCTGTGGGAAATGAATCAGTGGTCTTATCTTTACTGGGTTGCCACATTCTTTTTATTAACCAGAGCCTTGAAAGGAACGCCAGTGAATTCCTTGGCTCCCAGAGATAGTCTTTTTTACCACCACCATAGGAGAACAATCCAAATTCTCTCTGATAACTGGCATCAATTTCCCCTGCGAATTCAACGATGCTATTCTCTACCTGTTGGTGCAGTGGCAGAAAAAGCCCAGTATGTAGAGAGGAGCAGCTCTAGCCTCCAACTCATGGGAACTATACCTACGTCACCTGGTGGAAGAATTCCTCCCTTGAGCACTAGGACCCCCAAACCCACTGGGCCCATGGGCCCAGCAAAGAGCAAACAAACATGCTTACAGTGGATCATTAGGTGTGACAATGCAAGTTGCCACTGCCACCTCCACCCATTGGTTCCTGACCCATGCATTCTGACTATAGGGTAGAAAGCATGACACGTGTACTACATGCATGCGTGCAAGCGTGTGTGTGTATATAAGTGTGTGTCTGTGTACGTATATTCCAGTTCTCTTTCTTCTTATCTACTACAGGTGAAGAATCTTGATAAAAGGATCTTATAAGGGCTTCAGTAACTGTTGTATTTTCTGATGCGTGTGTTTGTGTATGTGTGTGTAAGACAGACAAATGAAGGATCCAAGCTCATCAGGCCCATTTAAGATGAATGGATTCACTTAAAGATGTTTAAGGCTGTAATTAGCTCACAAATTTTTATGTCCAAAACACTGCATAACCAACAATGGGTTGTATAAAATCTATTATATAGACAGAAAGAAAAAAATGAGTAAACTGAGCAAGGAAAATGAAAATACAACAGAGAATGCACAGACTCCATTAAACGATTACAAGTTTATTAGAATTTTTGAATAGAGGACATTTATCAAGTCACTAAGGTAATAAGACTGTCTAACATATCAGTTCTTGACATGTGTGTCTTCCAAAGCCCACAACTTACATACATTTCTTTTGATATTAAATATTATTTACAATAGTTAACAATGATTACCATATACTTAAGCCTCTTTTCTCTACTTCCTTACTAAATTTTGCAAAATTGCTTTCCTTATGGCCTTTAGCCTTGTATCTTACTTTGCATATCAATCTGGTCTCAGTACATTGTAATGAAAATGTCTGGTTTTAAAAAGGAACACTAAGAAATCTGTTAAGTGTTATGTTCCAAGAATAGTCTCTCTTATGGCAGGCAAAGGAACAAAAATATGTTGTTTTACATTGTAATTTCACTTCTATTTGACCAACGAAATGTCAGAAAGAGGGACACAAGAATCCAAGATGAGGGAGTTTCCTGGCAGTCCAGTGGTTAGGACTTGGAGCTTTCACTGCCGGGGGCCTGAGTTCAATCCCTGGTCAGGGAACTAAGATCCCGCAAGCCATGAGGCGCAGCCAAAAAAAGAAAAATCCAAGATGGTTCACTCATTCATATATTCCTCTATACAACATTTTGGAACACTTATATGTACCATCCATAGGAAGCAATAAGGATGAGTAGGGTTGACAGATAAATAAAGAATAGTCTTAGCACTCAAGGGGCATAGAAATACAGTACGAAGGATTCAACACATACATGATGAATAACTAATTAACTACAAGTATGTGGTAGTGATCATTTCAGAGGAACAGCGTGCTATGAGAGCTCAAAATAGAAGGCCACTTTTGTCTGTGGGTTTAAGGAAACCCACCTTTGGGGAGAAAGTTCTCTCTGAGAAGAAGGAGAGAACAGCTGAAAAATGGCCCATGAGTTAAGAGATTGATGAGGCAGAAATATTGATTTAAAAGCCATTTGCTTTGAATTACTAGTTAAAACTAGAAGTACATAAAATCATCCATGGAAAGAATATAAAGATAAAAGAGATAAATATAAAGATAAAAGAGGCTTATGCCTTATCTTGGGATATGTAGGAATTTATTGGTTGGGGGGCTCAGGATTAAATGATTAAGTGAGTACACTTAGCACTGAGAAAGAAAGGCTCAAAGATAATAAAGGTAATATCCTATGATGAAAGTGAAAGTTTCAGTGAGAATTTCAACTGATCAGCCCAATTTACTGCCTTTAACAGAAAGTGATGTTCTCAGCATGCAGTAGGAGCTAGTCCTGAACCACACAGCTTACACATGGAAGATGTCCTGGATCTTCTAAACTCCTTTACACGTTGCTGGGGGTATCTTTAAAATTATTTCTTTTATTTTTTTATTGAACTATAGTTAATTTACAATGGTGTGTTAGTTTCAAGTGTACATCAAAGTGGTTCAGCTATATATATATGTGTATATATATATATATATATACACACACACATATATAGGTGTGTGTGTATATATATATATATATATATATAATATATATATTCTTTCTCAGATTCTTTTCCTTTATAGGTTATTAAAAGATACTATCATTCCATGTGCTATACAGTAGGTCCTTGCTGTTTACCTATTTTACATATAGTAGTGTGTACATGTCAATCTCAAACTGGTTATTTATCTCCCTCCTTCTCCTGCTAGCCCCATTTGTAACCATAAGTTTGTTTTCTAAGTCTGTGAGTCTATTTGTTTTGTAAATAAGTTCATTTGTATCATTTCTTTTTAGATTCCACACCTAAGTGATATCATGATATTTGTCTTTATCTGAATTACTTCCTTAGTATGATAATCTCTAGGTGCATCTACATTGCTGCAAATGGCATTATTTCACTCTTCTTTATGGCTGAGTACTATTCCATTGTATCTATGTACCACATCTTCTTTATCCATTCATCTGTCAATGGACATGTAGGTTCCTTCCATGTCTTGGCTATTGTGAGTAGTGCTACCTTGCTGTTTATCTCACACTCTTTGGCACTGATTGTTTCCATGCTTCTGGCTCCATTTCCCTCTTGGCTCTACATCCAACCCTTAAATTTGGATTGCTCTCTAGCTCTGTGTTTTTGAACATTTCAGCATCCACAGACCAATTATTCAGCATTTGGTGTACAGATAGATCACCAATTTTATATAATTTTTAAAGCCTTTTGAAGACAATAAAGCACTATTGGAAACTACTACCACTTGTACGACTAGTTTAACAGTGATGAAGAGTAAAGTTTTCTTTCAGCAAATTTTTCAGAGCAACTGTATGTGAAGCAGTGATGAACAGCTTGAGGCATAGGTCAGATTTTCTAATCAGACAGTTTCAATTTCTTTTCTTAGTCTTTATTTCTGTGAAATGTGAAACTTCAAATTTACATATGTCATCATCATTGGCAGCAATGGCCCAAACACGGCCTTAGAAATTATGGAGAGATGTCTTCATATTGTACTACTTTAAGAACACCATCAGATGCTAAGTTAATGAGTATAATACACTTCCAAATGGAAAAGTTGCCTATTCCTACTTGTGAAATAATGGAGAACGGCTTCCTAATTTGTGTTTTGATTGCAAATATTTGGCTTTAGAAGGTCTTTTTTTATAGTTGTAATCTAAAGCAAGCTTTCGATATTGTTTGTAAAGATGTCCAATCTGTCAGTGTTTTGTTTCTTCAGCGAAAAATGAAAATCATAGAGGGAAAGTGGCGTCGGTGGGTGGTGGTGGTGGGATGAATTGGGAGATTGGGATTGACATGTATACACTAATATGTATAAAATAGATAACTAATAAGAACCTGTTGTATAAAAGAATAAATAAAATAAAATTCAAGAAAAAAAGAAAAATGAAAATCATAAAATATAAGAGAGTGACAGTTCTTTAAAATCAAACAATCTCTGGTTGTGTGATCTTCATTACAAATTCTGGTATTTTATCAAGACTTGTAAACACTGACATTGAAGAACATGAACATGGTTTTACTGGCATTACCATTGTTATAAAATTTTTTTAAAAATTATCCCTCATTTTAAATTCTCGTGGGTGTATTTTTTCTCTCCAGCCTGAAATATTCATATATCCACATATGGCTGCACAATAAACTTATTACAATATGTCCATTGCCTTCCAGGCTGACTCAAGATCAGAATAAGTATTTTCATTGCCAGCTGTTTTCTGTAAACCAGCTGGTCTACGGATGGGCATGTATGTCATCTGCCTTTATTTACAGTAACACCCATCCCTCTCTGCACACAACTAGTGCTGTCTTTTCACTGCTTCCCAAAAACAAATTTCTAATGTACAACATAACTAAAAAAAAAAATCATTAACTCCTGGGAGCACAGGGTTTCATTGAAAGAGAGAACAAAAAGTCATCAATGAGAGCCAGAAACTGATCCAAAGGAGTCACTGCTGTGGTTTCATCTCCCTGTGAATATCTGCTAATACACACATGAAAGTAATTGTACTTTCATGTTGACTGCCTTTTATATTATAAAACAGCTGACAGCATCATTTGACAGAGGAATTTTCCAATTCCTCTTCTACTTTCACTTTGAGCTTGATATTGAATCATTTACCTCTGGTCTGGTTTTATTATCTTCCCCCAAATTGATGGACTTTTTACCTGATTTGTTGTGAGGAGTACAACTTTGATTATGCGACTGTGGTTTGGCATTTTCTCCATGTCAAGTGACCAAGTTCATTAATTTCATATTAAAACAGATGATTTTTCCCTTGTTTTGGGGAAAAAAATCAATTGTTTTCATTTAAAGATGAGTGCTTTATTTATAAATGATGTTAAATATTCTGATCAATGGCATTATACAGCTGACTAACAAATTCTCATACAAAGAACAATTGTTACCACACCAATAAAATACAATATTCACATGTTCATTATCACATTTCCTATTGATGGCCCATATTTGGGGGAAATAAATAAATTCATCTTCAGCAACACTCCATCGTCCATCCAATACCTGGCTAGAGCCACTTTACTGCTCTGATGACGTAAGTTTCCTTTTCTTTTCTATCTCTCCTTAATTCTTATCTTTGGTTTCTAATACAAGCCTTGGGTCCTCCTAATACTTCTCTGGCTCTGAGGTTCAGCATGCTCTATCTTACCATTTTGAAATCATTCCCTGTCCCCAGAGCTTCTCTGATGATGGTGAGAAGTCTAGCGCTCCTCAGGGGGAACTAGTCTGGCCAGCCTGCGGGCCCTCCCACTAACCAAGGAGGGTCAAATAGTTCATCTGTAGTCACTGCTTTGCTGCACTATTTATGGAGGTCCTTATACACATACTAAATCTAGGCTGGATGTAATGGCAGCATACCAACTGGTAAGGTAACTACTACTTGCTAAATCTCTCAGGGTATCTTAACTGCATCTGTGAATCCATTTGAATTATGTCAGTGAAAACCCTTCCTCTGACTGATAACCCAGCTAAGTCCAATCTTTTTTCCATCCTTCACACTTTGTGGGATTTTAAGAATTATAATACAATAAATGCTCATCACGAAAAAAATTTACCAAAAATTTACATAATGCTTTAAAGAATGAAGTGAATTTCTATTCTCTTAAAAAAGGTGAAGTGCTGAGGACTTCCCTGGTGGTCCAGTGGTTAAGCCTGTGCTTCCACTGCAGGGGGCGCAGGTTCGATCCCTGCTCAGGGAACTAAGATCCCGCATGCTGTGTGGCCAACAAGTAAAAATTAAAAAAAAAAAGATGAATTAGCTTCTTGTATCCTGTTTCATACTGAGACATCTGTATCCTATCTGAAAAAAATTCACGGAAGTTACCATTCACTATACTTTCTTTTCTTTGGACAGTTCTCTTATTTTATGAGAGGAAGTTGATACATTAACTCTTCAAACCAACATCTTTTCCCTGGAAGTTGGATTTAATTTACTTAAAGGCCCAAGGGCAGAATAATCAATAGAAGGTTCAACTGAAAAAGTTGTCAAGAACATGAGTCAGAGAGTATTTCTATACAGGTCTACTTAATCATCTGTCTTGATTGAGTGGACCAATTAGTTGATTGAAGAATTAATCAAGTCACTGAATTAAATTATTTTAGCATATGGATGGACCAGGCAATTAACTCAAACGAGAGAACTAAGGGTAGGGAAAGAGGAAACTATGGCCAATTGAAAAAGGAAGGTTTCAGTCAAAGGAGACAGCTACCATCCTTAGTCCTCCTGTGAAACCTGGAGACTAGCTTTGTCATACATTTAGATTTATCAAAAGTCAGATATCCGAGACTTCCCTGGTGGTCCAGTGGTTAAGAATCTGCCTTCCAATGAAGGGAACTCGGGTTCAATCCTTGGTCAGGGAACTAAGAGGCCACATGTCGCGGGGCAGCTAAGCCCCCGCGCTGCAACTACTGAGCCCGCGAGCCACAACTGGAGAGCCGGCGTGCCACAATTACAGAACCCACGTGTTCTGGAGCCTGCACGCCACAACTAGAGAGAAGCCCTCGCACCGCAACTAAGACCCGAGGCAGCCAAAAATAAATAAATAAATGAATAAATAAATAAATATTTTTTTTAAAAGTCAGAAATCTGATTTTAAAGCAAGGTACCCCAAATTTTAAGTTGTCAATAAATTTAATTTCTAAAATCATGACACTGTTCAGTGAATAAATGACTTACAAGTTAGAGATGCCTACCCGGTCACCTGTTTCTGAACTCTCCTTTAGAATCAGATGGAGAAGGGGCAACCATAAGTGTTTTTGCCAATGCACTATGTGAACACACATATTTTCAACAATGCCCACCTCCACAGACACACAGAAAATGTCATCATAAATAACATGTTTCATATGAAGAGTAATAAGATATACCTATATACGTGCATACATATGTGTGTATATGAATGGGTGTATGTAATCCTTCCCTAGTCGTAGCCTGAATTGGGAGTGAACAATGGTGCTCCCAATAAAGCAAACCTGGCTCTTACTGTACAATCAACAAACCCTCTGAAACCTCTTCAGTGTTTGAGAGGATTCATAGAGTGTTTCATATTCTCAAAATCTCTGATCACAGTCTTTTTTTTTTCTTGACACAAGGGTTTATTTTTTTGTTTTGTTTTGGGGTTTTTCTGTTTTTGTTTTTTTTGTTGTTGTTTTGTTTTGTTTTGAAGTATAGTTGACTTACAATGTTGTTTTAATTACTGCTGTACAGCAAAGTGATTCAGTTATACATTAGATACATTCATTTTTTTACATTCTTTCCCATTATAGTTTATCATAGGATATTGAATATAGTTCCCTGTGCTATGCAGTAGGACCTTGCTGTTTATCCATTCTATATATAATAGTTTGCATCTGCTAATCCCAAACTCCCACTTCACCCCTCCCCCAACCCCCTTCCCCTTGGCAACCACCAGTCTGTTCTCTACGTCCGTGGTTCTGTGCCTGCTTCACAGATAGGTTCATTTGTGTCATATTTTAGATTCCACGTATAAATGATATCATATGGTGTTTGTCCTCCTCTGGCTGACTTACTTCGCTTAGTATGATAATCTCTAGTTGCATCCATGTTGCTGCAAATGGCAAAATTTCATTCTTTTTTATGGCTGAGTAGTCTTCCATTGTATATATGTACCACATCTGATCACAACCTTTTAATACCTAGTTGTGTCTGTTGTCTCTTCCTCTTTTATCCTTTTCCTTATCTGATGGTTGTTGGGTGATCCTTATCATGCTCCCACAGCAGCCCAGGACTTCACTCCATTCATTCTGACTCAATCAACAGAGATGAGACAGGGGGATTCTGCATTTGTAATAAGCAACCTGCAGGATTCTAAAATAAATGGGCCTTTGACATTCTGACAAATACAAATACCTATTCCTTCCATTTCTAACCTCTGTCTTGTTCCCTTGGTTCTTACTTACTTCACCCAGAACTCTACACGCTCCTTCAGTCTGAGGACTGTCTTTTCCTCAATTCAGAAAAACTCGCATCCGCGAGTCCGTGTCTCCTACGTGCCTTTCCTTCTGCGGAACTCGAGGCCTGCTCTGACCCTCAGCTCTAAGGCTGGGCCCCACCTGCAGCAGGCTCTTCCTGATCGAAACTGTCTGCCTGAATTGCTTCTTTCCATTGTTCATGTTGTGTTCTCCCTACAGTCTGGGACACCTCTGCTTGGACTTCTGAGATAAACCATCTCCCTAAACTTCTTCCCTCCAACTGCTTCTGGGGCCTAGCCCAACCTCTGCCCTGTCCATTTGGGTCTGTCTAATCTCTAGGGCCAGTCATTCCCAACCTGGCCCTTTAATAATGATAACAACAACAAAAATCTCCCATCCAGCCCTTCTAAGCTCTAGAGCCAAGCAATGCAGCTGCCTTAGGGACCAGGAGAATTAATAATCAGAGAAAGACTCTGAAAAGTGTAAGTCATGAGGTCATGGTTAACCATCATACACATTAAAAAAAGGCTTGCTCTCAATTTCATTCATTCTACAAATATGGATTGGATTTTTTTTCTATGAATGAGACACTACACTAGGCACAAGGATAGAGCAATGATCAAAATAGACAAAGTTCCCTATTTTCAGCAAGTTTTCATTCGAATGAGGGAGACAGGTAATAAACAAGGAAATGAGCAAATACTTAGTATGATGGTGCCATGAAAAAAAAGGGGGATTTCGGGAGTGGCAAGGGTAGGGGTAGGAATAAAGGGAAGGGTTGAATTTCACATAGGATGGTCAGGGAGGACTCAGTGGTGAGATTAAGTGTGAGTAAAGACATGAGGGAAGTGGGGGATTAAGTCATATAGGTACTGGAGCAGAGTTTTCCAGGCAGAAGAAAGAGCAAGTGCAAAGGGCTTGAGGAAAGCACGTGTTTGGTGACTGTCTGAGGAAGAGCAAAGGATGCCAAAGTGACTGGAGTAGAGCGAGTGAGAGGACAGGGTCAGAGAGGGGGCAGGGGTCCAGAACATACAGGACCCCACTGGTCACCGTAAGGACTTTGGAGATTATTCTGAGTGGAATATGGAATCATTGGAAGGTTTTTAGCCAGAGGGTGACATAACCTGACATATCTGAGCAAAATTACTCTGGTGGAAGTGTACGCTACAGACTCAGTTAAACAGAGATGGAAGCGGGAAGACCAACTGGGGAGGAGGTGGCAAAAATCCAGAAGGCAGATGATGGTGGCTTGACCCAGAGTCGTGGCAGTGCTGGTAGAGAAGTGGTAAAACTCTGAATGTATTTTCAAGGTAGAGTCACCTAGATTCGCCAAGGGATTAAATGTGGTGTGTGAGAAAAAGAGAAAAGTCAGGATGACTCCTGATTTTGGCTTAGGCAACTGACAGGCTAGAATTGCCATTTATGTAGTCGAGAAGACTACAGGAGAAGCAGAATTGAGTGGAAGAAAGAATTCAGTTCAGATATGTTACGTCTGAAATAACTATTAGATGCAGAGATGAACACGTTCAGGAGCAATCGCACTTAGATCCTGGATATCAGAGAGTTTCAGGCTGAATATATAAATAAATCGGGTGCTATCATCATATCAATCATATTAAAAACTAGAAGAATTAGTGAGATTACCTGACGTTGATTGAAAGGAAAAGCAGTTCAAAGAATGAGCTTAATGATGACTCAACATTGAGAAGACAAGGAAATGGAAGGGGAGGGGAGAAGGAGGACCAGCAAAAGAGAGAGAGAAGAAGCAAGCAGTGAGAGAGAAGGAAAACTAAGAGAGAGTTGGTGGCTAGGAGCTGAACAGAGAACGTGCTGCAAGGATAGAATCAACCAGATCACATGGGGTTGAAAAGTTAAGAAAGATGAGGACCCAGAATCGGCCCTTGGATTTATCAGTATTACAGTCACTAGGGATTCTGATGAGGGCTTTTTGAAAAAGGTGATGAAGACTAAAATCTGTTTGGCTTTAGTTCAAAAGAGAATAGAATATTTAGGCAACACTTTGAGGACTGATTTCAACTTTGTTGTCAGTACAGCTTTGTTACCACACAACCTCCTTGAAATATTCTGCCTTTACGAAGTGTTCCAAAGTTCTGTTTGAGAAAGAGTGCCCTTGGTATTTATATATATATATATATATATATTTTTTTTTATTTAATATATATATATAAAATACATATTATTAATATATATATTAAATATATATTGTATTATATATATTTAAAATATATATTAAATATATTTAAAAAATTTTTTTAATATATATTATTTTTTTTCTATATATATAAAATATATATATTTTATATATTTTATATATAAAATCTCCATCTTTGCTTTTCTGGAACGTAACTGGGTAAAACACAGCTTCAGGATAATGACAGCTATTAGTGCCATGAACATTGTGTATCGTTTAAGGACCTGAATTAAATTTAGTCCCTCCTGTGACTGCATTAACTGCAAAGAGAGAGGGCAGTCTATAACTACCACCTACTTTAATGAAATTAGCTCTAACCTGATTTTTTTGCTAAAAGTAGCAGGAAATTTCTCCATAATCCAAATGTATCGTAGGTAACAGTAGGAGAAAATTGCTACATGATATTCTCTTTGGTAACTTGAAGTCAATGAAAGCTTATTATCCTTATAATGTATATAGATCTAGTAGTATATGAAGCAATGATACATTGACATATAGCTATTTTCCCCTTTAAAAATCTCCAAATGTCAAATTTCACTTATCTACTCTTAAAAGTGCCACAGACAGTAAAATAGGGATACCCTGAGATGTAAAATTTATTCTTTCATTAAGAACATGAAGGAAGTCATTACCGCTTCCTATTAAATAACCATCTTCTTTGGGGCTCACAGAAAAGAACAGTGGCCTTCTTATGGCTCCCTGAGAGTCTGTGTCTCTTCGAAGAGTCATTAGTTTGGTGAAGAAAAGCATCCATGAAACCCCTAAGAAGAGAGAGTATTACACAAATAGATGATTTCTATCATGATCGTCTTTCTCTTTCCTGTGATATTTCCATAACACCTAATTTGAGGATAGGGACTTCCCTGGAGGTCCACTGGTTAAGACTCTATGCTTCCACTGCCGGGGGCACAGGTTTGATCCTTGGTGGGGAGCTAAGATCCTGTATGATGTATGGCCAAAAAAAATAAATAATAATAATAATAATAATAATTTGAGGATAAACCATTTAATCATAAGGATAATTAAGGCCCATCCCATATTGTCCCCTCCATCCCCCAAAAGAAGAGATACAGAAGGAAATGTTTTTGAAGGGACTTCAGGTACATTTGCTAAATATAAAATCTTCCTAAAGGTGGAAGAATACTAATTATACACCAGGTACTACTCTAATGACTCTGTGTTTACAATTTATTTATATGCCTCCCCCAAATCTTAACAGTTAAATGTAATAGACCCTATTCTAAAACTAAGAAAGCTGAGACTCGGTAAGTTTCAATGATCACCCAGCAACATACAGTTACTAAGACCCAAGGGTGGTGTTCTTAATCTGTAAATAAGGAACCTTTGTGTGACTACATCAGTGAGTGTGGGGAAGGATTTTTTTAATTAAGCTAAGCATAGCACCATGGAATTTGATATTGGCATGGATCAGAGAAAATGCATTTGCTCTCATTGAGAAGGCATCATTTGCTTTAGGCAAAAAGACATTATGGAAATCCTAAATCATTCTACTCTAGTGAACCATGACCATATTTCCTTCCTCTCAATTTAAGTAAATAAATGTTTAGGATTAGGAACTGAGGAAGAGATCACCAAAACCTCTGTTCGCAGCGAGATTAGTTTTACCAAGGCAGCCATGCCTGTTTCCATGAAGAAACCCCAAGATGTAAGGCCAACCCTGTCTTCCCCCAGGAAGCTGGTTCTTGAGCTTGAGCATCTGCGTAGGTGCTGCCCGTTCTTGCACCTGACTCACTACGCTGCTTCCTTCCACCTGCCACGCCTTCCGCTCTGCCCCCTGGAACGCCACCGGAGCGCCTGGACTCTGCTCTGATCTTCAACTGAAACCTGGCTCTCCCCCAATCAGGCGGCTTCTCCTACGGATCTCAAAAGCAGAGGACCTTTAGTCTGTGCCCTGCATGCACCTTCAGAAGACTAGTATCCTCTTCCCTCCCAATCGTTGCTATACACCTCTGCTCACCATCTTGTTGACAATTCTGTCCCTCTGAGACTCATTCATTCATTCAAGCCTGAACTCATTCGACAAATCCTTCAGAGCTCCAGTTGTGTGCCAACGTGTTTTTAAGCTCTGGGGATACAAAGACATCATGTGACTTAATCTCCCACTCTCCCTCCTAGCTGCAGTCATTACAAACTTCTGGTTCACTGTGTATCATTCAGAAAAGATTTTGACATCTGTCTTACAGTCCAACTCTCCACCTCATATTTGCTTACAGGACAAGTTTTCTTTCCTCTAAGTGAAAAAATTAAAAAAAAGAAGGCAGGTGACCTGGTCTAAATTCCTTTTCAGTTGGACTTCTGGGTAAATAAACTAATTATATTTTGCTTCATAGAATGAATCCTTAGATAGACAGTGGCCTTAGCAGGATGATTGAAGGTCACTTATCTAAAAACAATGTATCTGTGGAGCATGGCTGTCTGGGAAATGTCAGGTAACTGGTATAACTATCAGTGTTATAAAATAATCAGTATTATTAAGTGCTTTCTGCTATATGATGTAATAACCCCCAAAGCTCACCAGGTACCCTCATCTATGACTCTGAACCAGAGCACACATGACCAATGAAGGAAGAATGAGCCAGTGTAACTGTGCAGGATGTGTCAGAGCTCTTCCATTTGTTTTAGTCCCTTGATTACCTATATTCTTGAATTATTTGCAAAGCTGGACAGTGGGTATGATATCATATATGTCCAGATCTGATTTGACAGTCCAATCCTGGTATCAGCTAAGGCTTCAATAGGAGGAAGCTTTGTCCTCATCCCCCCATCCCCCCAGGCACATTTGGCAATATCTGGAGATGTTTTTTGGTTATCACAGCTGAGAAGGGAATGTTACTGGCTTCTAGGGGATAGAACCAGGGATTCTGCTCTACATCCTACAATGCATAGGACAATCCCCTACAACAAAGCATGAGCCGGTCCAAAGGTCAATAGTGTTGAGGTTGAGAAACTCTGTTCTATTCAATCCCATCTAAATTCTAGGCTCCATGCCATTAGCAGCAAATTCACATCTCTGTGCCTGATATGAGTTTCAGACACATATATCAAAATGTACCTCTCTTACTTGAATGCTCCAAAGGCACTTCAAACTCAGACTCTCCTAAAACAAACTTGGCCTTCCCTCCAGACCTGGTTCTATCACTTGGCATTTTATCTTAGCAAATGGCACTCATCCAGAAACTCAGTAGCTATCCTCAATACCTCCCTCTCCTCCAGCCTGTGCCATCCATCGCCACAAGCTCATCATTTTACTTCCTGAGTGTATCTTTGGTTCATCTATGTCTTCTCATCTCCACTAATAACAACTTCCCTCCCCCAAGCTGTCATCGGTCTCTCCCTTGGAATGGTGTCATCCCCTTGGCCAATTAGCAATGGATGAATTCCTTTCCAAATTATGGAGCATTTTCTTTATGAAATACAAATATAAACATAACAAAGCCCCTGCTTCAAAACAAACAAACACAAAGAACATTTCCCATTGTTCTTAAAGACTTCATCCTTAACATGAATTATAAGTAAAAGGTCCATAAAATGTATTGTCAAAAGTAGGACATTTTAAGGAGAGAGAGAGAGAAAGAGAGAGAATGAGGGTGAGTGTGTGTGTTTGGGGAGAGGGGATATTAAAAATTATTCCAAAGCTTTGCATGTGTTTTTCACTCTGCATAGAAAGTTCCCACCCCCAATCCTTCCAAAGTAATAAATCCTTCTCATTCTTCAGTTATCAACTGAAATGCTTCCTTCTGAAACATTTGTCCTGACTCTTCAAAACCCACAAAGTTCCCTTTTATACACTCTCCCATCACCATGTATACTTCCTTCAAAGCACAAATGCAGTCCTAATGATGGGTTTTGTTTTGTCGTTTGGATTTTTTGTCTGTTAGCAAATACTTGGACTATTAGGTCCAGGAGGTATATCCTTTGTCTCACAGATACTTGGTGTTGAAATACTGGATTAATTCATTAATTATCTTAGCCAAAGCACATAATGAGTAAAAAGAAATCCAGGTCAAACATTCCAGGAGATGTGTATTTAAAGACTACAATATATTGCTACTGCTTACATTTACACAGATGTAAAAACAAACTCTTCAATTAAATTTGTATCATCCTTCCAGCACATATATCTGGGAGGTAGCAGTCTTACAGGGCCCAACTTTTGTGCACATTTCAAGAAATGACATAATGAAAGAAAAAAGCATGCTCCTATTATGTAATACAAGCACCTATTCTTAAGAGGAGCCTTGAAGCCAATAAGTAGTTTAGATTTTTTTTTTTCTGAGCTGTGTAGGATTCCTAACTAATTACAAAGAGAAGTGAAGAAGCACCCCTTCACACAAAGCATCTTCTAATGAAAACAAGGTCATGATGGAATCCAACAGAATTTTGACTTGTCATCAAATCACTGAGGAAACTGGTATATAACTTACAAACACATAGGCTTTCATATTAATTAAGTCATTTGCAATTTGTTTTAAAAAGTTTCTGAACTTTTGTGGGCCAATTAACTCAACTAGGGCTGGGTTCTTCCTTTAACATCTGTTTAAATGCCACACGTCCATTTGTCTTCTGAAATATTGCAATTATTTCAACATTCATGATGACAAGAATGGAGAAAGAGCTTCCACGGGGTAATTTCTCCTTTGTCTTTAATAATGAGAAGCAGATTGTTGATTAAGTAAGATAATTAAAGCTTTTATTAGGGCAGGCTAATAAAAGGCAGGTTTGTTCTTCCTCCAAGACATAAGAATTCGATTCAATTAAAAATGAAAAAAATACCACTCTCACAGTGCCTCCTTCTAGCTTCTCCTTGTACTGCTGATGTTCGGAAACACCAAGGAGAGATATTTGCTGTTTCTAAAATTATGTGAGAATTTCTTGATTTTTTTTTTTTAATGTAGAAAACTCTGTTCAATTTTATCTTCACTAAGGAGGTCTATTTCCAAGGAGAAAATGTGTTAGTCTGCACTTATGTCTAAATAATTGTGTTCAAGTCACTACACTTCAGTAGGTGGCCCATTTAGTATCAGCAGTGCATTTTACAGCTGTCCAAAACTTTGAGGTAGTGAGTTGAAATACAAAGGAGATAGCAGTGAAACGGAGATTGACAGGGCACACTGAGTGCCTCCCCATTCCGCCCTGCCCATTCAACTAGCATTTATTTCTTAGAAGAATTTTTGTTCATCTTACAAAAATGCCAAAAGTGTGCCTTTTAATTTAGTCATTTAATTTCTAACTTTTTAACACAAATGGCTTTGAAAAGAAAAAGGAACAAAGTAATTACATTTAATTTCATGGTTTTAGATTCCTAAAAGCCATCATATCCTCTTGTGTAATTGATGACTTCCATTAAGGGGGAAAGAAAAAAAATTGTGAAACCGTTACCCTTCTCTTGGAACAAAAACGGAAAGAATTCATGTTGCCATTCCATTTAATATTTACTAGGAAAGAGTTCTGTGGTGACTTTGTGCTGCCTAGAAATGTAGAAATCATTCAAAATAGAAGCAGGTCCTAATTCTTTTGGAAGAATGCATCATAATTTCTCCCTTAATATCAGTTCAAGTTGAAAAAATCTGAGAAAGTGGAATAGTCCATTTGGGGATGACTCTTTTCATCTCATGGAATATGGCACTCGATTCTGAAAGTAGATTAATAATCCACTGATTGAGACCGTAAAAGATAATCTAATAACCTTTGTTCCTACTATTCCATTCCCATAGGAAAGCCTAAGTAAACTTTAAGGGTAAATACAGCTTTCAAAGGAAACTCATTTTTTAGTAGTAAGCAGGCAGGCCCCCTCCTCAGCCTACACTTGCATCTAAGAACTCTCTTTTTTACCCTTGGAAATCTTCCTGATCATTTTTTTCAAGGCTTTAACTAAAATTCGCACCCCCTAGGAAGCTTTCACCTTCTCCCATCATTCCAGTTCGAATTAATCACCACTCTACAAATTCCCATAATTTTATACCTCACTCTGGGTATTCATCATGCATTTTCATAAAATTATAAATATTTATGTACACACATCTTGGTAAAGGGTAAATATAACACTTTGTCCTATTCTATGGATAAATTTGATCTTGAGCGAACTTTCTAGGTATGTTCCTTGGAAACCTGATGAAGATAGAATGTCAGATTTGTCACCACTTAATATTAGTTATGGCATTAAAAAGAACAAAATAATGGGCTTCCCTGGTGGCGCAGTGGTTGAGAATCCGCCTGCCAATGCAGGGGACATGGGTTCGAGCCCTGGTCTGGGAAGATCCCACATGCCGCGGAGCAATTAGGCCCATGAGCCACAATTACTGAGCCTGCGTGTCTGGAGCCTGTGCTCCGCAACAAAAGAGGCCGCGACAGTGAGAGGCCCGCGCACCGCGATGAAGAGTGGCCCCCACTTGCCGCAACTAGAGAAAGCCCTTGCACAGAAACGAAGATCCAACACAGCCATAAATAAATAAATAAATAATTAAAAAAAAAAAAAAAAAAGAACAAAATAATGCCACTTGCAGTGACATGGATGGCCCTAGAGATTGTCATACTGAGTGAAGTAAGTCAGACAGAGAAAGACAAATATCATACGATATCGCTTATATGTGGAATCTAAAAAAGTGGTACAAATGAACTTATTTACCAAACAGAAACAGACTCACAGATTTCGAAAACAAACTTATGGTTATCAGGGGGGAAAAGGTGGGGAGGGATAATTGGGAGACTGGGATCAACATATACACACTACTGTATATAAAATAGATAACCAACAAGGACCTACTGTATAGCACAGGGAACTCTACTCAATACTCTGTAACAACCTATGTGGGAAAAGAATCTAAAAATGAGTGGATATATGTATATGTATAACTGATTCACTTTGCTGTACACCTGAAACTAACACAACACTGTAAATCAACCATACAATAAATTTTTTTTAAAATATTAGTTATAACAGAAATGACCCCTTACTGATAAAATATTTTATTACTTAGATGATTTTAAATAAACTATAAATACCTAGTGGGAAGCCATGGCTTTGGACTTTCTTGACTGCAGTGATCCAACTGGACATATCCTTTGCACAGCGACAAACCTAAGACATTTGACAACCACAGTGTATTATTTTTCAAACAATCCCCTCTTCAAAATGATATTTTCATTAGTAATCATGGAATAATAAGCAATAATATTTTTATTTGTTCCTTAGTTTGAAAAGAATAGATTTAAAATACTAAATTTTAATGTAAAGTATACTACTCAAAATAGTAAAATATTTCACATGTGAACTAAAATTTATACTTGCCAAATAAGAATGTTATCCCTTACAGGTCACATCTGTTTCATTCTTTTAGGTTTTAAACACAAATTAAAAGCTTCAAGTTATCATGTAAAATAACAGAATGAAAACAACTCAAGTTCTGCTTTTTCATTTTTACAATCTCTATGTTATCATTGTTTATTTTCAACCTATTGTTTAAGGACAGGAATATGCACTATCCCGGGATTTGGAATTTCAGCTGCACCTGAAGGAAGCTTGAATGGTCTCAAATCACTGGGAACTTACTCTTGAAATAAACACATGGAATCAAATCCACAAGTGTAAGAGGCTGACTGTATAACTAGGAGCTTCTCAAATTTATTTCCATGTAGAACATAAAGTTTACTAAAGCATAAGTAATAAAAACGTGTTCATTTGAAGCTGATATATATACTTGACAAAATCCCACTTCTACCCAAGATGGAGTAACAAGTATTGCATCTAAAACACTTTATAAAACTACAGCAGAAAAAATATATGAAGCAAAGGTTTTCAAGCCCCTGGACATCAAGCAATAAAAGATACTGGTATCCAGAGATGAGAAATAAGCAATATTTGCCCTAAAATTGTCCCAGCTTACTACTGGTAGAGAAAGTTTTCACTCTGCCGTGTCTATTAGAAACTATAACACAAAAACTAAAACAAAACAATTTTTAAGGGAGGACAGGCATACCTTGAAGATATTGCAGGTTCAGTTCCAGAACATCGCAATAAAATGAATATCCCAGTAAAGGGAGTCACACAAATATTTTGGTTTCCCAGTGCATATAGAAGTTATGTTTACAGTATATTGCAGTCTATGAAGCGTACAATAGCACTATGTCTTAACATGTGCATATGTTAATTGAAATACCTTTTATTGCTAACAAATGCTAACCATCATCTGAGCCTTCAGTGAGTCGTAATCCTTTTGCTGGTGGAGGGTCTCGCCCCAGTGTGGATGGCTGCTGACTGACCAGGGTGCTGGCTGCTCTCAAGGTTGGGGTGGGCGTGGCAATTTCTTAACATACGGCAACAGTGAAGTTTGCCACATCAATTGACCCTCCCCTTCACGAAAGATTTCTCTGTAGCACGAAGTGCTGTTTGATAGCATTTTACTCACTGTAGAACTTCTTTCAAATCGGAGTTGATCCTTTCACATCCTGCCCCTGCTTTATCAGCTAAATTTATGTAATATTCTAAACCCTTTTTTGTTGTTTCAGCAATCTTCCCAGCATCTTCACCAGGAGTAGATTCCATCTCATGAAAACACTTTCCTTGCTCATCCATTAGAAGCAACTCCTCATCCATTCAAGTTTTATCATGAGATTACAGCAATTAAATCACATCTTCAGGCTCCACTTCTAATTCTAGTTTTCTTGTTATTTCCACCATATCTGCAGTTACTTCCTCCAATGAAGAGTCATCCACGAGGGTCGGAATCAATTTCTTCCAGACTCCAGGTGATGTAGATATTTTAACCTCTTCTCATGAATCATGAACGTTCTTAATGGCACCTAGAACGGTGAATCTTTTCCAGAACGTTTTCAATTTATTTTGTGCAGATGCATCAGAGGAATCACCCTCTATGGCAGCTATCGCCTGACAAAATGTATTTCTTAAGTGGTAAGTCTTGAAAGTCAAAATTACTCCTTGATCCATGGACTTTAGAATGGAAGTTGTGTTAACAGTCATGAAAACAACATGGATCTCATCGTACATCTCCATCAGAGCTCTTGGGTGACCAGGTGCACTGTTGATGAGCAGTAGTATTTCGAAAGGAAGCTTCTTTTCTGAGCAGTAGGTCACAACAGTGGGCTTAAAGTATTCAGTTAACCATGTTGTAAACAGATGTGCTGTCATCCAAGCTTTGTTGTTCCATTTCTAGAGCACAGGCAGAGCAGATTTAGCATCATTCTTAAGGGCCTTAGGATTTTCAGAATGGTAAATGAGCACTGCCTTCTTCTTCAAGTCACCAGCTGCATTAGCCCCTAACAAGAGAGTCAGCCTGTCCTTTGAAGCTTTGAAGTCAGGCACTGACTTTCTCTATCTATGAAATTCCTAGATGGAATCTTCTTCCAGTAGAAGGCTGTTTAATCTACAATGAAAATCTATTGTTTAGAATCACTCACCTTCATGAATTATCTTACCTAGATCTTCTAGATAACTTGCTGCAGTTTTTACATCAGCACTTTCTGCTTCACCTTGCACTTTTATGTTATGGAGATGGCTTCTTTCCTTAAACCTCATGAACCAACTTCTGCTAGCCTCAAAGTTTTCTTCTGCAGCTTCCTCATCTCTCTCAAACTTCACAGAATTGAAGAGAGTTAGGGCCTTGCTCTGGCTTAAGGGAATGTTATGGTTCTGGTTTGATCTTCCATTCTGACCACTAAAACTTCCATCATATCAGCAATAAGGCTGCTCGCTTTCTTAATATTTGCGTGTTCACTGGAGCAGCACTTTTAATTTTCTTCAAGAACTTTCTGCATTCACAACTTGGCTAACTGTTTGGTGCAAGAGGCCAAGTTTTCAGCCTATCTTGGCTTTTGACATGCCTTCCTCACTAAGGGTAATAATTTTTAGCTTTTGATTTAAAGTGAGAGATGTGATTCTTCCTTTCACTTGAACACTTAGAGGCCATTGTAGGGTTATTAACTGGCAAATTTCAATATTGTTTTGTCTTGGGGACTAGGGTGGTCCTTGGAGAGGGAGGGAGATGGGGGGAACAGCAAGTAGATGAAGCAGTCAGGCACACACATTTATTAACTTCACTGTCTTATATGGGCACAGTCTGTGGTACCCCAAAACAATTACAACAGTAACATCAAAGATCACTTGGGTTTCCCTGGTGGCGCAGTGGTTGAGAATCTGCCTGCCAATGCAGGGGACACGGGTTCGAGCCCTGGTCTGGGAAGATCCCATGTGCCGTGGAGCAACTGAGCCCATGCGCCACAACTACTGAGCCTGCGCGTCTGGAGCCTGTGCTCCGCAACAAGAGAGGCCGCGATAGTGAGAGGCCTGCGCACCGCGATGAAGAGTGGCCCCCGCCTGCCACAACTAGAGAAAGCCCTCACACAGAAACGAAGACCCAACACAGTCATAAATAAATAAATAAATTAATTAATTAATTAATTTTAAAAAAAAAGATCACTGATTACAGATCACCATCACAAATAAAATAACAATGAAAAAGTTTGAAATATTGTGAAAATTACCAAAATGTGACACAGGGACATGAAGCGAACAAATACTGTTGGGAAAATGGTGCCAATAGACTTGTTCAATGCAGGGTTGCAGTACAGCAAAGCACAATAAAACAAGCTATGCCTGTATAATTGATATGCTAAGAGGAGAAAAAATAAAATCACGTAAAATGCTTAATTAAGCCTAAGCAAGAAGAAGATAGGAACTAATTAAAATTAAGCAATGAAGTCAAAAACAGTAGAGAAAATCAACAAAATCAAAAGCTGGTTCTTTAAGAACAATAAAATTGAGTAGCCTGTAGCCAGGCTAACCAAGAAATAGAGAAAACACCAAGAAGAAATCAAGAATAAAGAGAGATATACATACGAAAAATTAAAGAAAGGTCACCACTATTTATTCCATGAACATTAAAAAGATAATGAAGGCATGCTATGAACAATGTTACTGCCACAAATTTGATAACTTAAGGGTACCAATTCCTTAAAAGCCATACGACCAAAATGCAAGGAGAAATAATCTGAATAGGCCTATATCTATTAAAGAAATTAAGTCCAAAATTAGTAACTTTCAAAAAAAGACAGAAAAGACATCTATATTTTTAAAAGAAGTAAAAACTATCCTTATTTTCAGATAACATGATCTTATACATAGAAAATCATAAGGAACTCACTAAAAAGCAAGGTTGCAGGATATAACATTAATATACATAAATCAATTGTATTTCTATACACTAGCTATGAACAATCCAAAAATGAAATTTAAAAAGCAATCTTATTTATAATAGCATCAAAAAAAATGTAGGAATAAATTTAACATAAGATGTATAAGACTTGTACACCAAAAATCACAAAACATCTTTGAAAAAAGTTAAAGAGCCTATGAGAGGTGCTTAGGTCATGAGGATGGAGCCCTCATGAATGGGATTAATGCCCTTATAAAAGAGACCCCCAGACCCCTTTCCCCTCCTGCCTATATACCACCACTACAACCATACATTTTAACCCAGGAAATTTGGAAAATTTTCTCATTTTCTCAGATTGAAAAAAAATAGAGGGGTGGGGGTGGGGGTGTGAGGAATTGGGCGATTGGGATTGACATGTATACACTGATGTGTATAAAATTGATGACTAATAAGAACCTGCTGTATAAAAAAATAAATAAAATAAAATTCAAAAAGAAAGAAAAAAAATAGAAAAACTGAATCACCTTAAAATCCTTAAAGAAATTAAATTCATAGTTTAAAAAACTACCCACAAAATATTCTTATCCAGGTTTTACAGATGAGTTCTATCAAAAATAAGGAACAGATAAGTTTAATCTTACATAAACTCCTCTCTAGAAGGAATTTTTTCATTTATCTACTCATTTAATGTCTAGTATAACTTTGATACTCAAGCCAGGCAAAGATAGCAAAAGTAAAATTACAATCCCATCTCATTCATTAGCTTGTTTTATGTCCAAAATAGAGATGCAGGATGGATGGAGCCCTACTCAAAATCTGTTTCTAATGTAAAAACTGATGACACCCACACACACCAAGAGGGTATGAAAATGTTAATTATTCACACAGTGAGGCTTTTGGGAGAGGGCAAGGCAGGCTTCCCGAACTGGTCCAACAACGGATTGAGAGAACAAGAAAAGGAGGCTGGCTTGCAGTTTTCACTGTGGCTAGGGAGTGGGCTGGAGTGGGGGTTTCCACACACAGGCAAAGGTTTGTGTGGTTTAAAACCCCAGCTGCTCCAGGGGAAGAAGCACCCAGGTTTTTTTATCAGTTTGCCCAGATGCAGAACAGAGGAGAAGGTGGAGAGATGACTTAAACGCCATCATGAGTCAAACACCAAACATCAAAACACCTGACTGACTGACATCGGAAACGTGCCATCATCAATCTTCACTGCTGAAACAAATTTTGGTGAGGGTCCATGCTGTTTCTGTAGGGGGTCTTCAAAGCACACATATGAAAAGCCTAAGCTAAATTTTAGCAGCAAGTTTTATCAAAAGACAATTTATCATGACCAAACTGGACTTATTCGAGGAATTCAAAGTTGGTCCGACATCACACAAGTTTATTAACATAATTTATTGTGTTAACCAATAAAAGAAGAAAACCAAATAATTATTTAAGTAGCTACTGAAAGAGCCTTTGATAAAATTCAACACTTGTTCAAGCTATAATCTCCTATTGATTTATAAATAGAAGGAAATTTTCTTAGCGTGTTATAAATAATAAGTAGAAAAAAATCCTTACAAATACCTACTTAATGGAAAAATATTCCAAGCATCTCCTTTAAAATCAGGAAAAAATAAGAGTGCATCCTATTACCACTTCTATTAAACATTGCACTGGAATTTTTATCTCACACAAGAGAGTAAGAAAGATAAATAAAAGACAGAGGAATTGAAAAGAAAAGCTTATGGTGTTCACAGATAATACTCTTGTCTATTAAAACAAAAGAAACTGTAGGCATATTATGGAAATTAATTAGTGAGCTCAGCAAGGTGAATAAATATAAAATCAATAATCAGTATTATTCTAGACATCAGTAACAAACAAAAAGAATATGATAATAAACATAATTGTTTATAGTAGCTCAAAAATATAAGTAACATAAAAATAAATCTGTCAAATATACAAAATCTTTAAGGAGAAAATTATAAAGCTGATGAAAAGACATTACAGAAGACAAATAATTGAAGAGACATATTATGTCAATAAATAGGAAGACAACATTGTAAAGTTGTGGAATCTCTCCAGCTGTATGGCAAGATCTAAATTAATTCCTATCAAACTCCAATAGGACTTTTAATAAAACTTGAAAAGCTCAATCTAAACTTTATCTGTAAGTGCAAAGACTTAAAATAGTCAAGAAATCACTGAAGAAAGAAAAAGAGAGGTCAGTCACCTACCATGCCTCAAGGCCTGTTACAAAGCTATGGTAATTAAGGCAGTGGGGTATTGGAATAGAGAGAGACATAGCAGGTCAATGGGAAAAAATTCCTCAAAACCCCAAAACAAACTCACACATGTTTGTATGAACTGGAGCAGGACCCTGTGGGACCCTCCTGGGTACAAATCCTTTTTGTGTCCCCCATTTCTTGTTTGTAGGAAATAGGCTTCATGCAACCTCCTTGACCTTCCTTGAGTTCCAAAGGGCAGATTCAAAGAGCTGCTGATCAGGGAAGGGAGGGGATGGAGATACAAGAGAGGAGCAGCCAAGAAACAGTTGTGCAGCCTTGGGGCAGGGTCCTGGTTCCCCCTCAAGGGGTACACGTAACAATGTCTTTAAGCCCTATACAGAATTAAAACCCAGCAAATGGAAGATGTCAGCATTCTTCATATGAGAAAGACCACCTGAGACCAGACTAAAGGAACTGGAGAAGCTCATCAAGAATATTACCTGAGACCAGATTAAAGGACTGCAGGCCCTGAACACACCCTAATCTTATCAGCAAACCCACCCTTGAACCATTGCCATAAAACTTCTCACCAAACTCCCCTTGGTTGGGACACATGGATTTCGAGGGCAGGAGCCTGCTGTGTCCCCCTTTGCCTGGCAAAGCAATAAAGTTATTCTTTTCTACTTCCCCCAAAACTCCGTCTCTGAGATTCAATTCAGTGCTTGTGCACAGATACTGAGCTTTTGACATCAAGTGTTTATTAAACAAGGACTAACCTTAAAAATCTTTACACCCCATACTCATCAGTCACTGGAGGAGGACGACCCTGAAAATAGAGCATGAACTTGGATGAGGCAGGTCTCTACAGCTGAGTCCATCTCTCCAAGAGTCTGAGAGCTGAGGGCAGCCTTGCAGCAACACTCCTAGCACCTAGGAGAGAAAGTCCACTCCCAAGGATGGGGAAAGGGGTATATAATGCAGGGTCTACCATAGAAGTGGGCATAGCTGTTAGATATAAGGAAATTAATTACTGATATCCACTGTGGTTTGGGGATTGGAATTATTTTCAGATTTCAGTTCCTTCATCATAGCCACTCATTATCTGACATTCCTGCAGCAAAAGTTGGGCCAGATCTGGGATACATATCAATTGCTGTATCTGCTTCCTTCTGTCCTAACCTTACTCCAGAGTTGTCATACTTGGATCGGGTCTATTTGCAGCTTGTTGAAAGTTGAAATTTTTTTTTAAATTTTATTTATTTTTGGCTGCATTGGGTATTCATTGCTGCACGTGGGCTTTCTCTAGTTGCAGCGAGCGGGGGCTACTCTTCATTGTGGTGTGCGGGCTTCTCATTGCGGTGGCTTCTCTTGTTGCGGAGCACGGGCTCTAGGCGCATGAGCTTCAGTAGTTGTGGTGCGCGGGCTCAGTAGTTGTGGCACACGGGCTTAGTCGCTCTGCAGCATGTGGGATCTTCCTGGACCAGGGCTCGAACCCATGTCCCCTGCATTGGCAGGCGGATTCTTAACCACTGCACCACTAGGGAATTCCCAAAAGTTGAAATTTAGAACTTGACACGTGAAAACCTTGAATTTGAATTTTGGCAGGCTTTAACATCAATTTCAATAACCAGCGTTAGTTCTGGTCACACCCACAAAACCCTCTCCACCACCACCCAACCACCACCCCCTCAAATTAACTCCGAACTGCCCTCTAGAGCCATGGTTTATCTTGCCTCTTCCTTTCTTCTCCCATTTTCTGCAGGGTGGCCAGTAAGATGAGAAAATTTACTGAACGCAATGGTGGTTAAACAAAGATTTGTTTTTCTAGGGATGAATTTAGTTCTCTGGGAGGCTTTTAAAATTAGATCTATTCTTACCTAAAAAAGATGGCATTGTGGATGAAAAATGTCATCTGCCATATCAGTAAACAAAAGATGTTTCGGCCATCAAGCCATCACCCACTGCAGCCGCCCCTGATAGTGCACCCTGAGGGGATTCAGGATGGAGAAAAACAGGATACCGCCCTAGATAGTTAAGGTGCACATCAAAGGGATGATTCGTGAGCCTAGACTCCTGCATCGTCATACACAGAAAAGCACTAAATTCATCAACTCGAGATGCCTGTTTTTCTTTAATTAACAGTAAACTTTTGATATTCCAACTACCTGGTTTTTGTTGAAAAACTTCTATATATCCTGGCTCGTCCCTTATCTCTTCGGAGCAAACCCTCAGAGCGATCTGAGAGGCTGGCTCCCAGGCTTAAATCCTCAGAAAGTCTGACAAATTAAGCATAATTTAGCTTTTAGGTTGTGCAATTTTTTTTCAGTCAACAGCGATCTAAACAGTTATTTACAAAAGGCACTTTAATCCTGAGAAGGTATATTAAATTACAAACAAGAAGCTTGGGTCTGAGAAGAATTTGGATTTTTAATACTCCTTCCACATGAATTCAAGAATCAGGCTAGGAGGGGTGGGAATGAGAATAAGCGACTCTCTCAAGACATTTCACAATAAGCCTGTGACAATTCCAAAAATAAGAGACTAGATTTTCTTACTTCCAAGCCAAGAAGACAAATATGTTAGCATTAATTTCAAAATCCCTAGGTCTCAAGTACTATAAGGTCTCAGTTAGTTTGTTTGTATTTGCATAAGGCAGTCATGCCTGAACTCAAGCCAGTTTAGTGGTTCCTAGAAAAATGGCAAAGATTGAAAAGGGAAAAGAAAAAGATGAAAAGGTTTCATTCTACTTCAACTGGAAACTATTTTTATGATTAGAACACAAATTACTAGTTGATCCTTCAGCCCAAGCATCTAGAGAGGCACATAAGTTCTGCAGTTAGTAAAATCAATCAACAGGATGACTTTTGGTCACTGTTGAGCAGACTCGCTCTCAGCCAGGGACAAGGAGGGGAAATGTGCTGCATCCCATTAACAAATCAGGGAGCCACCTCGTTCTTCACAAGGAGGATTAATTCAGTGAAACAAAGAAGTGGGAGGTGTTTGTTTTGCTTGCTCCCCTATACACCGTCTCAACTCTACTCCTCTAGAGGAAAAGTGACGAATGCTTAGAGATCTAAATCAACCACCAAATTTTGCTCTGTTCTTTTAGCCACTGTTAGCATTAATCCCATTTGAATACGCTGGCATTGTTTTAAATAGAATACAAAGAAATTAAACAGCGCTAATTGACTTGCTTCCAGATTTTAAAGGTTTGAGTGGCACCTGCTTTCTGATCTGGCTAAATATAAAAACATGACACTTTTTTAAGAAAATTGTTTTGTATCCCATTTAGTCCCTTGAACCAACATCTGTTAACACAAATTCTGATTGTGATGTTTATATTTCTCCATTCTTCCTGCCTTTTCTTCTCATCTCTTAAACTATTGACTTCTTCTGAGATCTTCCCATGACTAAAGCCAGCCTCAAAGACTATTACACTGTACCCACACAGGAATCCCACAGCCCTTGGGATTTATGTTTATGTCACCTGAAGCATCTCCTTTTTCCTGACGCGTGATGTGGACTTCTAGGTCAAAGTTTCTACATCTTCCATGTTGCCTAGTACAACTGAAGCCAAATCCGGCCTCTGCACTCCAACACCGAATTAAATCTCAGAGACAGAGTTTTGGGTGAATCATTGGGTTGGCCCAAAAGTTTGTTCGGGTTTTTCCATAACATCTTATGGAAAAACCGGAACGAAGTTTTGGGCCAACCCAATAGAAAAGAAGAGCTTTATTGCTTTGCCAGCAAAGAGGGCCACAGGGGGCTAATGCCTTCAAAACTGTGTGTCCCAACCTGAAGGGGGTAGTGAGGAGCTTTATAGCAATGGTTCAAAGGGGAGGGTGTGATCAGCTTGAGGACATTCTTCTGATTGGTTGGTAGGGAGGTAACCGGTAGTCGACATATTCAACCTTCTGGTTCCAACTGGCCTGGGGTCTACATGCCTGTGGGCAGCATACAGTTAACTTCTCCCACCTAGTGGGGGTTTCAGTATCAGCAAAACAGCTCAAAGATATTGTTACGTGTACCCCTTGAGGGGGAACCAGGACCTTGCCCCAAGGCTGCACTGTTGTTTCTTTACTGCTCCACCCTTGTCTCTGCATCCCCTCCCTTCCCTGATTAGCAACTGTTTGAACCTGCCCTCTGGAACTTAGGGAAGGTCATGGAGGCTGAATGAAGCCTATTTCCTGTAATCAAGAAATGGGGGACACAGAAAGGCTTTTGTGCCCAGAAGCCTCACAGAGTCCTGCTTGGCTTCACAATTTTGTGTTCATCAGGCACTCAATGTTTGTATTTAAGAGAATAAAATTTTTGTTTTCTCTGTTCAATTGCAAATTAGTAAATTAAAAAATGAACCATAAGAGCAAATTACTTAACAACTATTCTTCCTAGAAGACTTTATGCTCATGCACACAAGAGTGAAGAGGACTGAACCCTTTCTTCATTTTTGAAATTTTGGACACAAGTCAAAAGAGCCCTGATGGATAAATAAGCCAGAATGAAAGGGACATAGTTTCATAGTTTAGGTGTTCCCAGAAGAAGAGCCTGAGACAAGAATTTGAGTGGAAATAATTCACTTGGGAGGTGATACCAGGAAATACCAGTAGGGAAGTGGGAAAGTAAGGGAGGGAAAGGAAGGGAGCCAATAAAGTGTCCATTATTAAGTAGGTTATCATGGCAGTACCTGGAACTTAACCACTGGGCAGCTCCAGGAGCCAATGCATAGCATGTGCAGTAGTTACCCTGCCTACAGAGCGAGGGAGCAGGGGTACTTATACTCTGACTCCCACTGACCTTGGGTAAGAGCCACTGGGAGTGGGAGGACGTGTAGATTTCACACACTTCCATCTTGCCTTGGGCATGGAGAAAGCAGAATCCGGTGACAGAGAAAGCCCTTAGGAAAAACAAAAATCTGAAACACACACACACAAGTGCTGGTCTTTAGAAGTCAGGCCTGAATGCAGATAAGGAATGTCAGGGAGGCATCAAGAGTCTGCTAGATACAGAAGCCAATCTACATAATTTGGACTCTAAAATTAGCCTGACCATCTCAATTGCTTGGTTCTCTGTTTGTCCACTGCTGTATTGCTGGGGAGAGAAAGACCTGAACCTTACGTTTCACCTAGGGAAACATAATGCAAATTTAAGGTATGAAACAGGATGGTAGAAACCGTAAAACAAGATGAAATGAGTTTCCCAAATATGACAGAAAGAATGTCAGGAGGCAGAATAAAAGTAATAATTTTGAGCAAATTCATGAACTCCTCTAAGATAAAGTACAAGAAATGCTTTTATTTTCCTTTCTGAATCAAATCAAAGCTAGGTTTGAGGCCACACTCAAAAAGTGAGTGTGAAGTTCAAAGTCAGTCAATTTTCACAGCTGGCTGTCTCACCTTGGGTTGTACCGAGACCTTTGGACTCATACAACACAAGAAGAATATGGGCGAGGCCTGACGAGGCCCTCATCTTGTCTTACGGAAAGCTGGTCATTGTCTCAGTCACGCTGGTCCATTTAGAGACGCCAGCCTGGAGTCAACTCTTCCTCAGTGTCACACTTTGCCACAGGCAGCATTACTACAGGCCCCAAGTCCTTAGCAAAGTGGTTAGAACACAGCCATCCTCAGAGTCACCATTGTAAAATGTCTAGGGTACTTAGAGTCACCATTGTAAAATGTCTAGGGTACTTAATATACTGTGGACTTAAAAAAATATTCACAACCTAAAAGTTGAGAGTTATGTTTTGTTTAGCGGAAATTTTTAGAACTTCAAGCCCGGGAGGCAGCATCTCAAATAACCCTGAGAGAACTGCTCCGAGGAGATGAGGGGGAGAGCCAGGTTATATAGAAGTTTTGCAACAAAGGGCAGGTAGTTGGGAACATCCAACGATTATTGTAAATTAAAGAAAACCAGATATCCCAAGTTAAGGAATTTAGCGCTTTTCTATGTATGGGAAGATGCAAGAGTCTGGGCTCACTGAAATCACTCCTTTGATGTGCACCTCAGATCTCTGGGGTCAGCATCCTGTGTTTTCACATCCTGAGTTTCCTCAAGGCTCACCGTAGGGAGTGGCTGAAGTCTGATGGCTGCTATATGGCAGGTATTCTTTCCTTCCTGAGTTCCCTCAGGGCTCAGGTTGGAGGGCTGCAATTGCTGATGACCGTGGCATCCTTTGTTTACTGATATGGCAGGAAATATTCCATTTCTCAGTACTAAGAGATCACAGTTCTCTACCACCTTTGGAAACCCCCATTCTCTCAGTCCCCTGGAATCTCATTCTTTTGCTCTGTGGTCAGACCAGGCCTTATTCCCCTCAAAGCACCAACCATACCCACAACTTCTTCACATGATCCATCCTCTATGGGGTCAGACCAATTGTTCTCAAACCTCAGAGAGTCATGTGAAAACACAGGTTATTCAAGTGTTGGGGAGTAGGTGCTCCAGAGAGCACACAGCAAGAACAGTTTGCAAAAACATTATTTGGGGATGTCTCCAAAGTGTGGCAACTTCTTTTTTCCCCAGGAACACTAAAAACTACTAACTACCTTTGTACCAAGTAAGCCCAGAAATCAAGAAGGCGATACCTTGGCTGCCTTTCCTGTGAGGGAGAGGAGTAAAAGTTCAAAAAGCACATGAAAAGATGCTCAACATCACTAATATTAGAGAAATGCAAATCAAAACTACAATGAGGTATCACCTCACACCAGTCAGAATGGCCATCATCAAAAAGTCTACCAATGATAAATGCTGGACCGGGTGTGGAGAAAAGGGAACCCTCTTGCACTGTTGGTGGGAATATAAATTGGTGCAGCCACTACGGAGAACAGTATGGGGGTTCCTTAAAAAACTAAATATAGAGCTACCATATGATCCAGCGATCCCACTGCTGGGCATACATCTGGAGAAAACCATACTTTGAAAAGATACAGGCACCCCAGTGTTCACTGCAGCACTATTTACAATAGCCAAGACATGGAAGCAACCTAAATGTCCATCAACAGATGAATGGATAAAGATGTGGTACATATATATAATGGAATATTACTCAGCCATAAGAAAGAATGAAATAATGCCATTTGCAGCAACACGGACGGACCTAGAGATTATCATACCAAGTGAAGTAAGTCAGACAGAGAACGACAAGTAACATAGGATGTCATTTATATGTGGAATCTAAAAAATGATACAAATGAACTTATTTATGAAATAGAAACATTCACAGACTTAGAAAACAAATTTATGGTTACCAAAGGGGAAAGGTGGTGGTGGGGGGATACATAGGGAGGGTGGGATTAACAAATACACACTACTATATATATAAGACAGATAACCAACAAGAACCTGCTGTAGAGCACAGGGAACCCTACTCAATACTCGTAATAACCTACACGGGAAAAGAATCTGAAAAGAATAGATATATGTATATGCATAAATAAATCACTTTGCTGTACACCTGAAACTAACATAACATTGTAAATCAACTATACTCCAATATAAAATAAAAATTTAAAAGAACAAGTTCATTAGAAAACAAGGCACCAGGACTTCCCTGGTGGTCCAGTGGTTAACAATCCGCCTTCCAATGCAGGGGACGTGGGTTCTATCCCTGGTAGGGGAACTAAGATCCCACATGCCGCAGGGCAACTAAGCCCATGCACCGCAACTACCGAGCACACAAACCACAACTAGAGAGAAGTCCCTGTGTGCCGCAGTGAAAGATCCCACGTGGCTCAACTAAGACCTGGTGCAGCCAAAAATAAAAATAAATAAATAAATAAATATTTTTTTTAAAAAACAAAACAAGGCACCAATTTGTTTCTCAAGAACTCACTCTGTTACACATCTACTGTCGTTTTGCCAACCACAGCTCGAAGGGGAAGGTGGAAAAGCTTACAAGAATTGGTAATTTTGCTCAGTTGATTTTCTTTTCACAGGTAACACCAACTTAATTTACACAAATTTGCTAACTTTGCAAAATTTAGAGGAGACCATATTTGCTTTCACAGAACCTGAAATCTAAACATTTAATTTTCAGGCAACATTTAACTACCAGTGCAAATGTGGGAGAATATTAGTGAAGATAATAATAAAAATAAATGGTGAGTAATGCAGAGTTCATTGTATTTTATTTAGAATGAGCTTCATGCATGTTGTCTAGCAGATTTATCTTCCTAACATGTTAAATTCCAGCAAGTATTAAATCTGATTTACATTCCACAGTGTGCCTCCCCTGGATGATTATGGAAATTGTGCCTGGAGGGGACTGAGGCATGGAGACGGTGAGCAAACAGTGACAGTCCTGCCCACGAAAAATCTGGCATGGGCTGGTGCACAGTTGGCACCCGGAATCGTGTTTGAACGAATCAGCCGACACAAGAAGTCAAAAAGGAGCTCTCGAAATCTTGCTCGTGGATTACCTAGGACAGCACTTTTCAAACTTTAACAGCCTCGGAACTACCCAGAGGACTTGTTAGAACACAGATGCTGGGTCCCAGCCCCTAGAGTTTCTGAGTCAGCAAGGCTGGGGTGGCCCAGGAATTTGCATTTCTAATAAGGTCCCAGAGGATACCTTGCTGCTGGTCCAGTGACCACACTTTGTGAATCATTTGTGTATACATCCCCCTCATTCTTCTTCATTTCTACAACTAAATCCCGAGAAAGCAGCTGAGAAGTCGGCCATCCTAGTACACGTCTCATAGAACCACGCTCAGTTTTGAACTGGAGTCAGCTCGACAGGCTGGTGCCAGACCTGGCTTCCCTGGGAACTGAGCTGTAGTTGGATGGAGAGCCTACAAGCTGTCTCCTTGACAGTTCCACGTGGATGCCTCCAAAGTTACCGTTTCAACAAATGACATCTCTTCAGATGCACAATCTGATAGTTGTCCCTGATACTGCCTCACTTAGAACTCACCAAATTCATCTGCCCCTAGAGGGTAAAGGGGCCTGAATGCCTGGGTGGTAGGCCATCCCATCGATCTAAATCGGACTGTGATTTGACTGAGCACAAAGCTTTATTTTGTCAAGACCCTGAGGTTTGGGCTTTGTGTTTTAACACAGCTAGGATGAATACTCCAACTTTTATGATCTAATATCTAGGAGAGGTTAAAACCTCACTGCCCAACTCCCCCTATCATGGGTCAGTCTGCAAATCAGAATTTGGGGTTATTTTATATTATCCCAGATTCCAGTCTCCAGGTCATGTTTTCATATTTACTTCATCCCCACAGGTAATATATCTGAAGCCACTACAGTAGGAAATCTTGGAAATTAGCATAGACTCCAATTTCTTTTTTTTTTAATTTTTAATTTTATATTGGAGTTGATTAACAATGTTGTGAGAGTTTCAGGTGTACAGCAAAGTGATTCAGTTATACATATATATATATCTATTCTTTTTCCCTCACTGCCCAACTCTCCCTATCATGGGTCAGATTGCAAATCAGAATTTGGGGTTATTTTATATTATCCCAGATTCCAGTCTCCAGGTCATGTTTTCATATTTACTTCATCCCCACAGGTAATATATCTGAAGCCACTACAGTAGGAAATCTTGGAAATCAGCATAGACTCCAATTTCTTTTTTTTTTAATTTTTAATTTTATATTGGAGTTGATTAACAATGTTGTGAGAGTTTCAGGTGTACAGCAAAGTGATTCAGTTATACATATATATATATCTATTCTTTTTCCCTCACTGCCCAACTCTCCCTATCATGGGTCAGATTGCAAATCAGAATTTGGGGTTATTTTATATTATCCCAGATTCCAGCCTCCAGGTCATGCTTTCATATTTACTTCATCCCCACAGGTAATATATCTGAAGCCACTACAATAGGAAATCTTGGAAATCAGCAGACATAGACTCCAATTTCTTTTTTTTTTTTAATTTTTAATTTTATATTGGAGTTGATTAACAATGTTGTGAGAGTTTCAGGTGTACAGCAAAGTGATTCAGTTATACATATATATATATATCTATTCTTTTTCAAATTCTTTTCCAATTTAGGTTGTTACATAATATTGAGCAGAGTACCCTGTGCTCTACAGTAGGCCCTTGTTGGTTATCTATTTTAAATATAGCAGTGGGTACATGTCAATCCCAAACTTCCTGACTATCCCTCCCCTCCTTTCCTTCCCCCCTGGTAACCATAAGTTCGTTCTCTAAATCTGTGAGTCTGTTTCTGTTTTGTAGATAAGTTCATTTGTATCATTTCTTTTTAGGAGGAATAGATAAAGAATACATGGTACATATATACAATGGAATATTACTCAGCCATTAAAAAGAATGAAATAATGCCATTTGCAGCAACATAGATAGACCTAGAGATTGTCATACTGAGTGAAGTAAGTCAGACAGAGAAAGAGAAATACCATATGATACCACTTATATGTGGAAACCAATTTCTATTTTAAAAATAAAATGTATTCCAATTTCTAAGATGTTGGAAAACATCTTTCTATATTAAATGAATAAGCAGCAATGTACCTTTCGGTCTCCAAACTGAGATGGCAACACCAGAAAAACTGTTTTTAGTATGATGATATTAAATTCAGTCTTAAAATAAAAACTGAATGTGTCTGTAATTAGCATCACTTAAGGTGAGAAAGTATTCTTTTAAGTTATGAAATTATTTTCCAAAGAGCTATAGAAAACAAAAGAAGATAAAGGGAGGTGTCCAGGCTCTTGGCAGCTGGACACCTACTAAAACCACAGGGATGGAGAATTTTTGTTTCTTTTCAAACATTCTGTTTACCAAAATTAGAAAAATAATATTTCACATATTCATTTGGTTGCTGTGAAATAATCTAAATATATAGACATGAATGTAATTCCTAACTGCCCACAATATCAATGATAGTAAGGGAAATGTAATGGATTGATTAATGGTTCTTTTTATATAGCAACAGATAATCACATAAAACATCGGCTTTCAAATTTGACAACAATCCACAGAAAAGGAGAAAAAAATTTTTGGAGAAAAGATTCTCTTTATTATTGCATAAATATTCCTACGTCTATCTAGTTATTTCCAATTACAAAATTAATATAGGTTCATTGGAGAAAATTTCGAAAATATGGAAGGGGCAAGTCTGGAGGAGGATTGAGAGAGGAGGTGGGGTGGGAGTGGGAAAAGAGAGCCAACTAGGAAGTGATTCCTCAAGGCTCCCAAGAGCTGAGTGGCAGAAATGCATGTCCCTCTCCCTGACAGCATTCATTCATACATGGTGTCATTTGTTAATTTATTAGCACATACTATGAGCCAATAGCTGCTGGGGATACATCAATGAACAAAACAGACAGAAATTTACATCCTGACAGAGCTTACAGTTGAAGGTAGCTGGTAGGGTCTTAGAAGCTATGTGGGGTTGTTTTTATGAGCTCACAGCCCTCACAAAAATTCTCACCCCTGAGTTAGCAAGAATTCTGGCTTCAAAAATACTATGTAGGCTTGGATAATAAGGGGATCGCTGGTGAATCACAGGGATTTAAACTGAGAGCAATCCTCCAATGAACTCATAATCCTCCATTATGCCTGCGCCTAACAGACAAAATAAATCACTTCCACACGAAAACCTGCACACGGATGTTTATAGCAGCTTTATTCATAATTGCCAAAACTTGGAAGCAACCAAGATACCCTTCAGTAGGTGAATGGGTAAATAAACTGTGGTACATCCAGACAGTGGAACATTATTCAGCACTTAAAAGAAATGAGCTATCAATCCATGGAAAGATGTGGAATAAACTTAAGTGCATATTGCTAAGTGAAAAAAAAGCCATCCTGAAAAGGCTACATACCGCATGATTCCAAAAAAACAGCATTCTGGAAAAAGCGAAACTATGGAGACAGTAAAAGATCAGTGGTTGCCTGGATTGGGGGCCGGGGTAGGATGAACAGACAGAGCACAGAGGATTTTTAGGGCAGTGAAAATACTCTAGGATACCATAATGATGGATACATGTCATTATACATTTTCCAAACCTATAGAATGTTCACAAGAGTGAGCTGTACTATAAACTATGGACTTTAGGTGATTATGATGTATCAGTGTAGGTTCATCAGTTGTAACAAATGTACCACTTTGATGGGGGTACTGATAATGGAGGAGGCTATGTATGTGTTGGGGTAGGGGGTATACGGGAAATCTCTGTACCTTTCTCTTAATTTTACTATGAACCTAAAACTTCTCTGAAAAAATAGTCTTAATAAAAAAAGAAAAAAGGGAAGTGCAGAATACTGCACGTAGCATGCTCATATTGTACAATTAAACAAAGCATCAAAAAATAAGGAAATAATGGACAACGAATTTCCCACCATCCAGACAACATAGCTTCTTGCAGTCAGGTTTAATTACTTAAGAAAATTGAGTAATGGAACACTTTTTGCACAGCTAAGTTTGTGGAATAAAAATCATGCCAACTAGAAAGAAAAAGATATGAGACAGATCTATTTTTACATGGATTCAGTCTTCACTACCTGAGTATTTGTTTAACCTTCTCCACTTATGCCTGCTTTGAAGTTATTCCATTACTCTGCGTGTGTGTGTGTGTGTGTGTGTGTGTGTGTCTGTGTGTGTGTGTGTATGTGTGTATGTGTGTTTTAAGGCTCGTGGGAGCTATAGAATCTGAATGCATGTTTGAAAATGTCTGCCTATTTCCTCTATGTAAAGATAGCAACTTGGCTGAGCACAATATTCTTGCGTAAGTCTTTTCCTCAGCACTTTGTACTTTGGCAGGTAGATTGCAGTCACCTCTTGAAAGCAATTTGCAGGAAACAGTGCATGCCCTCGGGAATAGCAAGAAGATTAGGAATGTACACAGCCTTACCTGTGTCTCAGTCTAAATTCAACCTGTAGGGAAGCAAAAATTTTTTAATGATAATTGGATGAAATGGGCTGAGTCCCTGAGAGTTGCTGAAAGAAAAAACAAAAAGAAAAGGGAGTATCTGGACTTGACATAAGAAACACTCACTAGTGGGTTCCTCTATAGTCAGTAATTTATGCTTTTCATGACTGGGTTCTAGAATTTGTCTTTGTATAACAATTATCAGAAAAAAAAAAACACTTTTTAGCATTTATTAAAAGAAAACTTACACACCTTTGTTCAAGACTTGCTTTTCTTGCAGAAATACGTACTAGAAGTTAGAGAGTATTTTGGGCTTTACACCTAGGAAAATTACAGTGGGTTCATAGTAGGACATTAATGAGCATCTGGTGATTGAATGAGCCTCAGGCATGTATAATATTCAAGAGTTGTCCATTTTATGAGCTGTGCATAGACTGGGAGGCCCCCAAGTCTAGGTGCGGACATCCTAGAGCTGTGTCTAAAGACCTAAAGGACAACAAGCCTCCTAGGGCTGGAAAGTTCCCCACATCCAATAATCACCTTCATCTGGAGGTGTCACCACGCTCCCAAGGCCTCTGCTGCTTTGGGAGATTACTAAGTGTCAGTTGTGAAACTCTCACAACAACTAGATGTTTGAGATCCTTTAAGAACTATATAGGTGATGTATGTGTTTCTGGGGGGAAGTGTAAAACAATTTTGTCTTAATTATTAATTGAGACAATTAATTAATCAAGGTTAACTTTTTAAGCCATCATCTTGTAGTACTTCTGTACCAACTGCTCAAAGTCATGTCTGGTGGATCTAAATCATGGAGGAAAACTGGTAGACTGAAAGATCTGGATCTTCATGCCATTCCAGCAAATAAATAACTTTTATTGTATTCATTTTAAAAGGGAAAAGAGGCTACCACTTGCCTTTGTTATTCTCTTCTTAATGCCTACTGCCTCTATGAAATGTCAATATTTGATGATTGATACAGTGATTCATATCCAGCTTTGATTTTTTCCCCACAAATTCCATTTAGGGTTGATCTGCCAGGCTTTGGAAAATGCTTTATGAAAATCTTTAAAGATTAAATACGTTTTTTCCCCGGCTAACAATTCTTTATGTTTATTAATCATTGCCTGGAAAAGAACACATATTGTTAGTAGTGAGTATTGCATAGTGATCTCAAATTTGGCTTTTTAAATATGCTGGCAAAGGTCCCAAGGGGTAAAGGAGACTACAATAAGCATTTAGCAGGCATTTCGGGAGTTACGGCATTGAACTGCTTCTTTCCAAAAGAGACAATTAAATTCATTGTCATTGCCGCGAGCCTGGAGGGCTGCATAACCTGAGGTCAATACCAGCTCCACTGTTGCCCAGTGGATTCATCATCACTCATTTTGACCTTATGATATGTTTAGGCAGGAACACTGAAGAGCTTGTTCTTGTGCTTCCTGGATGGGAACACTGCTGGGTTTTGTCTGGTGCATCTGTAAATAGCTGCTATTTTTCTATTGAATACATTACTGGTACTCAATAAATATAAACTTACCATTTACAGGATGGCAAATATTTTGGCCCCAAGTAAGCATAACCCAGGCATAGAGTTTGTAGATGGTTTAAGTCTGAGTATAGGAAGCTGACTCTAGGATGCCGGATGAGTTAAAAAAAGATAAAAGTGATAAAAATTTCTTGCGAGCACAACGTAACACTCTTACACTCTTAAGGAGCCATGACCCACAGCCCTCCAAAATCCTGTGTGAAGATTTCTGAAAGTTGGAGAGAGATCCTCAACAACCTTGGCCTGCCTATGGAACATTGATGTTGGAATCCCCAAGCTTCACCCTCTAAAACCACAATGCATCAGTCAGGGAAACAAAAATCACTCATGCAGGAAGGAATTCAGTAAGAGTGCTTATAAAATTTTGGAAGGGCTGAAAGAGCAAAGAGTGTAGAAAGTGCTCTGCATGGCAGGAATTTCAAGCTGAAAACTTCGAAGGGTTGTGGTAGTGCGAATTTCCAGTAGCCAAGATCCAGAACATTATTTGCATCTGCTTGCTTTATTTATTTATTTAAATGCTAAAAAAGAGCATTTAAAAGGCTTCTGCCAAGCAACCCATCATTGCTTTCTGAGGAAGTCTTCCTGATAACTGACTGTAAGTAATCTCTTTCCTGCTTTTGAATACCCATCACATGTAGCTGTCCTATTGTATTGCAATTATTTATGTTTATCTCATTTTCCCTATTAAGATCCTTGTAACCCCACATACCTATTGGAAAATGGTATCTGTTGTAAAAATAATAGCTGCTATTTATTAATCACCACTAGTCATCAAGCACTAGGTTCTGCCTTATAGTTACTCAATCTCATTTAATACCTGTGACAACCCTATGAAAAAGTAACTCCCATTTACTACTAAGAAACAGACCCTCCGAGAGTCACGATTTAATAATGTAGTAGTGCTAAGGATTTAAATCTGCTTTGTCAAACCCAAAACCCATGCTGTTCCCATGTTGCCTCACTCCTGTGATGTCAGAGAACGATGGAGTAAAGGGTGACTTAAATGTTATCATAAATATCTCCACTGATGGTGGATCATCCCTCAAATAGCTCACTGGATTATGGGAAACTCCTCAGAAAGTAGTTCCTTACAATGAACCTTACAGGGCATGGCATTCTCCATTTGGATGTGCTCCAATTTGACCACAGCATGTAGAAACTCTATGAAGAAGGGGAAACACTGTCTCTAGTTAAGCTTTTTGGACAGCCCAGCCCGTCCTCTGCACACCCCAGGGGCCACCATTCATACAGATCACCATATGAATGCCTCCCCCTCGGAGTTGTGCCATATGATGGCCTTGACTTAAGTAAGAAATTAGAACTTATTAGGCACTTGACAAACATTGACTGCTGATGCTGATGTGCTAGTACAAAAGAGGAGGAGAGAAGGTTAAAAAAAGTTGTCTGGGAGCTTACTGTGTGAAATAAAAACAGTGTATCTATCAATACTTGTAGACTGGTTCTGGGAATTAAATGAGTTGTTATATGTAACAACCTAGAACAATACCTGGCACATAATAAGCACCCAGTAAGTACTAGTTATTTCATTAATAATATAATAGTGGGCTTCCCTGGTGGCGCAGTGGTTGAAAGTCTGCCTGCCAATGCAGGGGACACGGGTTCGAGCCCTGGCCTGGGAAGATCCCACATGCCGCGGAGCAACTGGGCCCGTGAGCCACAATTACTGAGCCTGCGCGTCTGGAGCCTGTGCTCTGCAACAAGAGAGGCCGCGATAGTGAGAGGCCCGCGCACCGCGATGAAGAGTGGCCCCCGCTTGCCACAACTAGAGAAAGCCCTCGCACGAAACGAAGACCCAACAGAGCCAAAAAAAAAAAATATATATATATATATATATATATATAATAGTTACTGTCTGACACATGAGTATTTGCAGGAGATACAGTGGAAATTAAGATAGGGTCTCTACCTTCCAAGAATTTTTACATGTGATTATTCTCCTAAACTTTGTTGCCTGTATAAGGAATGGGATCTCCCTCACTCACCACTTTTGAAGTTCAGTGAAATGCTACAGCTGTGAAGAATTCTAGTTCTTCATTGAGAGGTGAGCATAGGATGACCTTTGTTTCAAAATCCACCATGTTTCAAAGAATAAGGAGAAAAGATACATTTTTCTCACTGGGCTACTATGATTGTTAGGTAAAAGGCCAGACTTGACATTTGTCTCCTGGTCATTTCTTCTAAAGCTGCACCATCCCATATTATAGCAACCAGGCACATGTGACTATTCAATGCAAATTTTCATTGATTAAATTTAAAAAACAACTCCTCAGTTGTACTAGCCAAATGTCAAGTGCTTAAGAGTCACGTATAGCAAGAGACAACCAATGGAACAGTGCAGACAGAGAAAATACCATCACAGAGAGTTCTACTACTACCCTACTGTGATAGCAGGTCTCTCACTCTGGAGTGCAGTCACAAAGCTAGATCTTTAAGACATCAGCTCAGCACTGCAAATGACTAAACATATGTCATGAGCTCTCTGGGATCAGGCAGTTTTGGGCATTATGTCACTAGAGACAAATGCCCATAAATATTTCTCACAAGCTGATGGTTTTGGCTGACCCCACCAAAAGAGAGGATCTCACCTTGTTGTCCTTGCTTATTCTACCACAATCGCCCAGAGCATGTGAAGTGATAGGAAGGCTAGAAAGCAAACTCAACTAATTCACAAATTGTATGAACAATGGAAGCTGGGGCAAAGATGCATCCAAAAAGTACTGATATCAATTTGGACTTTTAGGACCAAGGACAGCAACTCTGAGTTCCAAGACTTTGTATAACTTAGACAAGTTATTTACTCTCCCAGAGGTCCAGTTTTTGTGGCAATAAAAAGGATGAGATATCATCTCACACCAGTCAGAATGGCCATCATCAAAAAATCTAGAAACAGTAAGTGCTGGAGAGGGTGTGGAGAAAAGGGAACACTCTTGCACTGTTGGTGGGAATGTAAATTGATACAGCCACTATGGAGAACAGTATGGAGGTTCCTTAAAAAACAGCAAATAGAACTACCATATGACCCAGCAATCCCACTACTGGGCATATACCCTGAGAAAACCATAATTAGAAAAGAGTCATGTACCAAAATGTTCATTGCAGCTCTATTTACAATAGCCAGGACGTGGAAGCAACCTAAGTGTCCATCAGCAGATGAATGGATAAAGAAGATGTGGCACATATATACAATGGAATATTACTCAGCCATAAAAAGAAACGAAATTGAGTTATTTGTAGTGAGGTGGATGGACCTAGAGTCTGTCATACAGAGTGAAGTTAAGTCAGAAAGAGAAAAACAAATACCATATGCTAACACATATATATAGAATCTAAGAAAAAAAAAAAAAGGTCATGAAGAACCTAGGGGTAAGACGGGAATAAAGACACAGACCTACTAGAGAACGGACTTGAGGATATGGGGAGGGGGAAGGGTAAGCTGTGACAAAGTGAGAGAGTGGCATGGACATATATACACTACCAAACGTAAAATAGATAGCTAGTGGGAAGCAGCCGCATAGCACAGGGAGATCAGCTCGGTGCTTTGTGTCCACCTAGAGGGGTGGTACAGGGAGGGAGGGAGGGAGGCGCAAGATGGAGGGGATATTAGGATATATGTATATGTATAGCTGATTCACTTTGTTATACAGCAGAAACTAACACACCATTGTAAAGCAATTATACTCCAATAAAGATGTTAAAAAGAAAAAAAAAGGGAGTGTGATTTGTTATTGGAAGGGTAGAAATAAGCTCATGTGTGTAAAGCACTTATCATGGTGCCTGGCACATTGCGGGTTTTCCACAAACGTCTGCTAGCGCTGCCTAGAAGTGGGAAGCCAGTAGAAACAGAAGATATTCTGACACTGTGATCAAACCATTTCTTTAACCTGTGCTTCCATTTTTAATCTGATCTGCCTGGGTTTATCTCTGACATTCACTTCCCTCAACTTTGTTGCAAGGATATCATAAGGTTATATACGTGAAAGTATGTAAAAATTTTCAAGTCACATAAAAATATGTTTTACTTGTTTTATCACTTTAATGGGGCTGATTATTTTCCACACCTATCTCGCATGGATTGTTGGTATCAAAGTAGATACAGTGTGAGAGATTTGTGGGGAAAAATGAAAAAGAACTACTTTAACGCATGATTATGCTATTTCTTACTCTCTATTTTATATGGGAAAACTTCAGGTTACTACAAGCACTTAACCTACTCCTTGACAAAACTGAGCAAAAGTCAGATTAAACCAGCATGTTCTGGGACTTAGAGGGTGCAAAGCCCCCCTTCCCTCCTCTCAAGAGGTTAGAAGTCTTTCCAGAAACAAAGGAAGTCATTAATCCTTGGTCAGCAGTATTTTGCATTTGTTAAGACAGCAAATTCAGTTTGACATTTTCTATTTATTTTTCTAGCTGAGTTAGAATGCTCATGGATGATATGAAAGATTGTACTAAAGTGGCACCTGACCCATTTACTGCTGCAAGTAGGGCTATCAGGGAAACCAGAGAAATGCCACAAATCAAGGAGACATCACTTTGAAGTTTTGCTCTTTCTACTTTAAAGAAAATAGAATTTGAATAAATCCTGAATCTGAAATTAAAATGTCATATTTCAAGTCACACATCAATGTTAATTCTCTGGCATTCTATGAGTCCACTGGTGGACTTTACTCTTCTCTTATTCTTGTCACCGAGGGAAGAGAGATAAATAAAAAATGAAAGTCTTTCAAAATGAAGACGTGAAGAAAAGTGCCAAAATCTAGGTCTTGGCCTTTATGAACAAGTCAGAAACTTCATTCCAGTGGGAAAAAATAGCAAAGATTGAAAGTAACACAGAAATGATCATCTGAATCAAAAATGCACGCTTATTGTCCCATTAAAAGGCAGAGAGCATTTACTACAACCTGCATAATCAGGTGTAGTTATTCACCTTTGTTAACAGCAGATGTCTGAATTATATTGACATCTGAAATGAGATAGACCGTCAGGAATGCCAAAATCTTACAGGTCAAAGTCTAGGGATTTTTTTTACAGCTACTTTCCCCTGATACCCTCTAAAACTGGGGAATCAATTAAAGAAGTTAGCCTCTATGACATTTAGATGTTCATAGCTTTCTTCCCTAACAAACTCTCAATAGTCCCCATGGGTAATCTTGTCACCCTTGGGAACTCAGCCTTCAGTGCCTCTTACTTGATTGGTCCCATATGTGAGTCCTTGCCTGGAGTGAGCTACCTCAGTTCATTCATTCATTGATTCATCCATCCACCCATACAGCCATCCACCATTTATTCATCTATTTATCCATACCTCCATTATTCATTTTCTTCTAACATGTATCATTAGGTGCTGGGAATAAAACAAAACCATATCATAATATAGGTCCTCTCTGCTGTGCCCTTGCTTTCCCTCATCTCTGGGATATATCCTAGACAATTAAAAAAGTTCACCTCCAGAAGTGAATTTTCGTTGGGAAAGCTGGACTTCATGATATTTTCTAAATCTTCTGTTGATTTCCTGACACATGCCATATAGTTCCTGCTCTAAGTATCTTTTTTGTACAAGTCTCCAATTTCGTTCATGAAAGATGACTGTGTCCTCTGTGTACAAAGAAAAGGTAGGACTTCCACATGAACCTCCATGTCTCATTTTCTTAACCCATGCACAGAAATGCCATGAATTGTTGCTATGATTTTTCCTAGAGCCATCTCTTGGATCCACAGTAATATAAAAGTTTCCTTTGAAGACAACCTAAGGAATGGGAAAAAATATTTGCAAACATTGTGACCGACAAGGGCTTAATTTCCAAAATATACCAACTGCTCACACAGCTCAATATCAGAAAAGCAAACAATCCAATCAAAAAATGGGCAGAAGACCTAAATAAGCATTTCTCCAAAGAAGACATACAGATGGCCAACAGGCACATGAAAAGATGCTCAACATTGCTAATTATTAGAGAAATGCAAATCAAAACTACACCTCACACCAGTCAGAATGGCCATCGTTAAAAATGTCTACAAATAATAAATGCTGGAGAGGGTGTGGAGAAAAGGGAACCCTTGTAGACTGTTGGTGGGAATGTATATTGGTGCAGCTACTATGGAGAACAGTAGAGAGGGTCCTTTAAAAACTAAATATAGAGTTACCATATGATCCAGCAATCCCACTCCTGGGTGTATATTCAGAAAAGACAAAAACTCTAATTCAAAAAGATACATGGCATCCCATTGTTCATAGCAGCACCATTTATAGTAGCCAAACATGGAAGCAACCTAAATGTCTATTAAGAGATGAATGGATAAAGAAGATGTGGCATATATATATATATATAATATGTATATTAAATGGACTACTACTCAGCCATTAAAAAAGAATGAAATAATGCCATTTGCAGCAACAGGGATAGACCTAGAGAAATAAGTAAGTCAGACAGAGAAAGACAAATATCTTTCTTATTGTTATCATTTATATGTGGAATCTAAATGATATGTTATCACTTATATGTGGAATCTAAAAAATGATACAAATGAATTTACTTACAAAACAGAAACAGACTCACAGACACAGAAAACTAACTTACAGTTACCAAAGAGGAAAGGGAAAGAGGGATAAATTAGGAATTTGGGATTAGCAGATACAAACTACTATATATAAATTAGATATATAACAAGGTCCAATTATATATATATAACTGAATCACTTTGCTGTACACCAGAAACTAACACAACATTGCAATCAACTATACTCCAATAAAAAAAAAATTCCTTTGAAAGCCAGGACTATACATTAGCATGTTTGTAAAAGCCATAGTGCTGGGACTTCTCTGGTGGTGCGGTGGTTAAGAATCTGCCTGCCAATGCAGGGGACACGGGTTCGAGCCCTGGTCCGGGAAGATCCCACATGCCAGGGAGCAACTAAGCCCGTGCACCACAACTACTGAGCCTGCGCTCTAGAGCCTGCGAGCCACAACTACTGAGCCCGTGTGCCACAACTAATGAAGCCTGCACGCCTAGAGCCCGTACTCCTCAACAAGAGAAGCCACCGCAATGAGAAGCCCGCGCACCGCAACGAAGAGTAGCCCCCGTTCGCCGCAACTAGAGAAAGCCCGCGCGCAGCAACGAAGACCCAACACAGCCAAAAATAAATAAATAAAATAAATAAATCTATTTAAAAAAAAAAAGCCATAGTGCCAAACCCAATGCTATGGATTAGAAACCCAATAGATAATGTTGCATAAAATTAACCACAGGCAAAACTTAGCTCAAGATCCAGCAAGTCCCCTCCCACACACACACACACAAAGCAAACAGTTCTTTGCAGTGAGGCGAGACATCAGGTTGGGCTCCAAGGGCAGAATCTCATGGCAGCGTTGTGCATGGCTCAGAGGGCAGAACCAGGGATTAAAAATGGAAAAACTGTAAGAGGTCAGATCCCGGATACGAAGAAGAAACTTTTAACACTTAAAAGTTTCCAGCAATGAATCTGGCTCCATCAAGAATGCTTCTCATGAAAGAATGCTCACCATCACTAATCATTAGAGAAATGCAAATCAAAACTACAATGAGGTATCACCTCACACCGGTCAGAATGGCCATCATCAAAAAATCTACAAACAACAAATGCTGGAGAGGGTGTGGAGAAAAGGGAACCCTCTTGCACTGTTGGTGGGAATCTAAATTGATACAGCCACTATGGAGAACAGTATGGAGGTTCCTTAAAAAACTAAAAATAGAACTACCATACGATCCAGCAATCCCACTACTGGGCATATACCCTGAGAAAACCATAGTTCAAAAAGAGTCATGTACCAAAATGTTCATTGCAGCTCTATTTACAATAGCCAGGACATGGAAGCAACCTAAGTGTCCATCGACAGATGAATGGATAAAGAAGATGTGGCACATATATACAATGGAATATTACTCAGCCATAAAAAGAAATGAAATGGAGGTATTTGTAATGAGGTGGATGGAGTTAGAGTCTGTCATACAGAGTGAAGTAAGTCAGAAAGAGAAAAACAAATACAGTATGCTAACACATATATACGGAATCTAAGGGAAAAAAAAGCCATGAAGAACCTAGTGGCAAGACGGGAATAAAGACACAGACCTACTAGAGAATGGACTTGAGGATATGGGGAGGGGGTGGGGTGAGATGTGACAGGGTGAGAGAGTGGCATGGACATATATACACTACCAAACGTAAAATAGATAGCTAGTGGGAAGCAGCCGCATAGCACAGGGAGATCAGCTCGGTGCTTTGTGACCACCTAGAGGGGTGGGATGGGGAGGGTGGGAGGGAGGGAGATGCAAGAGGGAAGAGATATGGGAACATATTGTATATGTATAACTGATTAACTTTGTTATAAAGCAGAAGCTAACACACCATTGTAAGGCAATTATACTTCAATAAAGATGTTTAAAAAAAACAAAACAAAACAAAACAAAACCAAAAAAAAAAAAAAAAAAAAAAGAATGCTTCTCTAATTGCCACAAATCCAAAACCAAAACAGTGTTCTTAACCTTGGTGATAGCGTTAAGATGTCGTCAACTATAAAATCCAGAACACCTGGGAGTTGTCGTTAACATCTGTCTCTTCCTCCTCACCAACCCACTGACACATCGAAACTATCACCAAGACCAGCCAGTTCCACCTTGTGTATATCTCCCCATTCTGTCCTCAAGGCTCCATTCATGCTACCACCTCCCTAGTTCAAGCCATCATCATGCCCAGCCCAGATCACCCTAATAATCTCCCATCTTGTCTACTCCCATCCACTCTTGCTCCCCTTCAATCTATTCTCTGCATAATATCCACGGTGATTTTCAATAAAGATGTCATGATAGCCTTGCTCTACTAAGTAGCTTCTTGTTGCTGTCTTTGGGAAATTTCAATCCTTTATTTGTCTAACAAACTCGACATTAGGCCACCCCTCTTTCTTACCTTTGTGACAGAATGCTGCTCTGTCTTCCTTTCACTGCTTTCCAAACTCACTGGCTTTCCTTTAGTTCCCTAAACATGACATGCTTCTTCTCACACCAGGACCTTCATACTGTTGGTTTAGAGATTAGACCGGCTGACTGCTAACCTCTTATTCATTTCTGTATATATGAGTGGCTTCGAATGAGACGGCCATAAACAGAAGCCCTCAGACATCGTCCAGTTTGAGAGAAAGTAACATTACCAAGGGCTACTCCAGCCGCTGAAACATGATCTCCATAGAACTTAGAAAATTTGAAATTTTTCTTTTGGGTCCCACAACTCTGTCTTTTCTGTGCCTTCGTTTTCATCCTACTCAAAACAATCACTACCATCAAAGTCCACCAGATGCAAAGTTTACCCCACCTATGCCTGTCTTATCTGGGTACCTCTGGGATTAGCTCTCGTCCTGTCTTCCACAATCTTCACCCCACAGGTCCTTTTTGATCCAATTCTTCAAGCCCCTGCTATCTAGTCCCACAGTAAGTTGCTGAAGTAGAAAGAATGTGAGAATGGTAAAGAGCGGGGTTCTTGAGCTTAAAATACTGAGCTAATGCTCCAGCTCTACCACACACAGGCCCCATGATGCTAAACATATCACTCTTTCCTCATTCCCTACATTTTAGTGTAACACATTATTTTCAGTTGCCCTATAACATCTCTGTATCTGCTGGGCTTTTTCTGTGCTGTTCCCACTGCCAGCATCACTCCTGTCACTGACCTCTCTACCTGCTTTACTCTTATTCAGTCCCTCCCCAAGGGGTTCTTCCTTTAGTCCCTGAGTCTGTGTGTGCTGCCCTTGTATGTGATCCCTTGACATTTTCCACTTCCCTCATAAATGCACTTATCACGCATGGTAATTATCTTCTTTAAAATTCACTTTCCCTCACTAGCTCTCAACTCCAGTATATATCCACAACTATATTCCCCAGGGCTTGGCACTACGCTGGGATAAGCAGTCATTATATGTTGAGTGAATGAAAATGCCAAAGGGTAAGTCTATTCATTCACCTCTAAACTCGACAAAGTTGTTGTGGGGATTAATTTATTATATTTTAAAATATGCCGAGTGCAGTGCCTAGTACAAAAATGGCTATTTAGTTTTGTCTAGCAGCTAGTAGTAGCTCAATAAATATCATTTACTCACTCACCCACATGTATTTATGGCTACCATGGGCTAAATTTATTACTCCCTCTGTAAGAATGCATTTTAGGTTTACATGTACCTTTTTGGAAATACAAAGTCTTAATTCACTGAACAGAATTAAGGTATTGTGGCAGGCAATCAGTTTAACATCTAGGCAGGTAGTCTTTCTGACCCTTAAATCACAGCACAATGGATAAAGCCCTGTTTCTGTCTCTATGGGGATCAAACTTTGCCAGAAATTATCAAAGTCAGGGTAGGTCTGCCTGGTGTGAATGACAGAGTTCCTGGCAAGGCTCCTGGTACACCTGCAGCACCAGTTGGAATGCCACCTGGGAAGAGGGGAAAGGTAAACAATGAGAAGTCCGTGGTAGCCTACAGCTCAGTGAACAGTAGAAATCCACCAAGTGAAGGGAGGCCAAATGTCTGCCCCCACGTAGTCCCCCTGACCTGAGTGTTGCCACTTGTTCCTCTCCTTCCTAGTCCATCCTGGCATCATCAATTTCCCTCCTCTACAACATAAGCCTGGTCCCCCACGCTGACTATGTCTGCCTGTACAGTGACCGTGATCTTGACCGGAAGCAGTGGCAGTGAAGGAGAGAAGCAGATTGCATCAGCAAGCTTCAGCTCCCACAAAGAGATGACTGTTTCATTTTGGGTCCGTTGCCTCCGTGGCTTCTTCCCTTTCTGTTTCTCCCACCAGCTGTTCTCTCCCCCCATCCTTTGCCCTCAAGTCTCCCATGACCTGTCTTTTATCCTTCCTTCTCTGGTCATCCTCTATTTCCTCCTACCTGCCATACCTTCCTTCAATCCTTTTCTCTCTGTGACGCTCATTTTCACTTCAAGTGCTGTGTGGTAAACACACTGAACAAAAAGAGAAAAAGATAAACCTAGCAACAGTGAAGAGTATCAAACCATACCTTTTCCCCTAGGTATATCTTTCCTTCTAGGGATCTGAAAATGATCACCTGAGTTGTAGCCACTTAAAATTAGCATAACAACAACACCTTCATTGCCTAAAGGTGTAGACCTATCATTCTAAGAATTACATCTTAACCGACTTCAGAACTGGAACCATATCTTTTTTTTAAAGCAAGGCTAAGTATCAAATGCCATCTAGCTGGAATAATTCCTCCCCTTTTCAGGAATTAAAGGAAAAGAAGCCTTGATCTGCCTCAACTGTTAGATCCTCCTGTAAGTGGCTTAGAAATCAGAGAATTATAACTCGTATCTACAGAATGGTTCCATGTTGACTCCTGTTCCTCCATGCCACCTATATGGTTTTCAGAAAGACCCAGTGGGCCACAAGCCAAAGGGGGGGTTGATACCAGGGTTTGAAGAGTACAGACAAAGCCTGAGCATTTATATAAAACAGGGGGGAAAAAATGAAGTAAACAGAAAGAAAAACTAGCCCAGTGGTTCTCCAAGTGTGATCCCTGGACCAGGAGCCTCAGAATTCAACACCTGGAAACACTTTAGAAATGCAAATTCTCAGCTCCAACCCCAGAACAACTGACTCCTGGTCTGGAGGAATCAGATCAGGTTTCAAGTGCAGAGGTTATTTTAAATGAAGCTGAACAAATAGTTATGACTTAGAAATGACAAGAGACAGGGAGAGCCATGCAAGTGAAGGTCTTTTCCCCCTTTATTTGGGTCCTGATCTTTTACACCTCGACTTTGGTCCTTAGCTTTATGTAAGTGATTACTTCGTTATCATTTTTAAATTCACAGTGATATGTTTAGTCACAGATTTTTTCCTACTCTGGGGAAACAATTTTCTGGTAAGTTTCTTATCCTTTCATTGAAACTTCCTCCTTTTGTCCTGTAGCACCATTGCATACATTCTGCATGAATACTTTTTGTTATTATTTGTCTTTGATGAGGTGTATCCTCCCGGACCATTGGATGGGGGTTCTTGTCAGAGAGGAACTAAGATCAGTGTTTCTTCCTAGCAATTTTTCTCATGACAAAGGTTTGGGAGTGAGTGCTTTAATATTTACTTCTTGCAGCCAGTAGAGATGAGCACTGCAGAGCTGATTGCAAGATAGAATCTTTCCCCTCCCCTCAGTCTCTCCAATGGTTTGCTGCAAATATGTCTCATTTATTTGCATCCTCTCTTAATCCTGACCTTCCTGCCTTTCCTGTGACTCAAGTGAAACTCAAAATAATCCCCTATGGCAGGAAGGAGCTATTCTAGATATTTTAAACTCTCTTCTGTAGGGAACAAAATTTGCCACCCCAAAATGTCTCTTTGGCACATGGATTATTTTGAGTTGAAAACAATCAAGGCCCAGAAAACTCTGGAAGAACCATTGACCATCCCCCTAACTGCCTAAAGAATGTAGATAGAGGACCTGTTCCAGGAAGGGAGTATCACCATAGGTAACTACAGTATGAACTAGGTGTGTAGACAGGGAGGAACCTGGCAAAGTCTCTGTTAAAATTCCCCTCTGTGTCCCATTGTTTCTGCATTTGTTTACCAAACATTTGCTTTTCTGTTTTGTGGGAGGGGAAATTTCCCCTCTCTTCCCTCTTAGTTCTTTTGGCTGGCAATTAAAATGGCATAAGGCAGATTACCAGGGGAAAAAATTGAATTTATTACATGCACACAGGAAATTCACGTAAGTATGAAGAATTCCAAAGACAGCAAGGCAAGGTGAGGTATCTATATTCTGGACTAAGGAGAAAGAGGTAGGGGCCTGAGGCTTCAAGGGGAAGGAAGGTAACTCACAGGAAGATGAAAAGAGTTAACGTTTGGTAAATAAATGTTTGCTGGGCCATCCAAAGACAGTGGGACACAGCGAGGACTTTGATGAAATGGGCTTTGCTAGGTTCGTCCCTGTCCACCACTCCTAATAGTTTACGTAGTTATCTGTGGTGATAGCTCTGGGACAGGCTTCCTCTCTTAAATTCTTTTAGGCAGTAAGGGGGAACTTCAAAGTATCTTCCTGAGTCTTTCAGGCCTTGCTTGTTTTCAGCTCAAAATAATCCAAATACCAGAGTGGCTCATCTTGGAGGCCGGCCCTGACCCCATCACCATCTCCATGTCAATTGCCTTCCTTCCCTTTAAATTCCCAAACCACTACCCCCCAACATCCTCTTTTGTCTTTAACTGAAGATGGCATTTAAGGTGAGGGTTTTGGCCATTTTTGCGAGTTACTCAGTTTTTCCGGGTCTCTTCCATGTATACATGTTACTAAACTTTTGTGTGTTTTTCTCCTGTTAATCAGTCTCATGTCAATTTAATTCTTGGACCAGCCAGAAGAACCTAGAATGGTAAAGGAAAATTTCTTCTTCCCTGACACTGCCTTCTGCACCTAAGTCAAGAAGAAAAATCCCCCCCGTATTTCCTACCTAATCCCTAATATATCTCCACACTGACAAGCAGTAAACAATAGGTCCTGTGCATGACGTCAGGCTATATGATCCAAGTCAAAAAGGAAAGATCATATTAAGTGAGAAAAGACTGATTTAGTTGTGTTGCCGAACTCAGGTTCGGCTGCTCATCACTCAAGAATCCAACACTGAGAGACAGGGTTGGATAAAGGGAAAGATAGCTTTGTTGAGGAGGCCGGCAGTCCTGGGGAGAAAGTGGACTCCTGTCCCAAAGAACTGACTCTCCACTCCCCAGGTTTTGCTCAGAGATTATGTAAGGAAGAGAGGAAGGGGCTACAATGCTAGGGAGGGGGTGATCTTCTATTTTCAGAGATGACTCTCTGGACCATGCAGCTCCAAGTAGCTGTCACGTCTCGCTTGTGGTTGGAACACTATCTGAGCCATAAATCTTTGGTTAGCTATTCTTGGAGAATAAAGAACAAGGGTGAAGCCTACAGAGCAACTGATCTTCAATCGTGATATGCATCAACTGCTCTCTCCATCAGCATCAAGCTAAGCTAAGTTAACGTGGACCAGAGGGAGAAGTCCAGCAGAGTCAGCATATGATACAGGCACACCAATGCTCACTGCAGCACTATTTACAATAGCCAGGACATGGAAGCAACCTAAATGTCCATCAACAGAGAAGTGGATAAAGAAGATGTGGTACATATATACAATGGAATATTACTCAGACATAAAAAAGAATGAAATAATGCCATTTGCAGTGACATGGATGGACCTAGAGATTGTTATACTAAGTGAAGTAAGTCAGACGGAGAAAGACAAATATCGTATGATATGGCTTATATGTGAAATCTAAAAAAAGGTACAAATGAACTTGTCTATAAAACAGAAATAGAGTTACAGATGTAGAAAATAAACTTACGGTTACCAAGGGGTAAAGGGGGGAGGGATCAATTGGGAGATTGGGATTGACATATTCAAACTACAGTATATAAAATAGATAGCTAATGAGGACCTACAGTATAGCACAGGGAACTCTACTCAATGCTCTGTAATGACTTATATGGGAAAGGAATCTACAAAAGAGTGGATATATGTATATGTATTACTGATTCACTTTGCTGTACACCTGAAACTAACACAACATTGTAAATCAAATATATTCCAATAAAATTTTTTTAAAAAATCACAGGCATATCGTAACTAAGAAGTAGATCTGAAGTAATACTGAGGAGCTGAGAGTCCCCAGTTAGGTCTCACTGCCTCAGTTACAATCCCCACTGTCAGATTTTCCTTCCATCTCTATGGAAAAGGGACAAAGGTCCATCTTCTCTAACTTCTTCAAGCTTAGCATGGGCGATGAAGGATTTTTCAGTGGAAGAATTTGATGTGGTGCAAGATATATTCTTTGGTTCCCTTATGTGCTGGTTGGGATTCCAAAAGAGGCATCTCATTGCTAACTTTTTTAGTAATTCCTTTGCAAAGAGTCATCACGCCAATTGCGAGCCTCTTGACTAGAAGATTAAACCCCACAATAATTAGTAAAATAGTCCCAAGTTAAGGACTCCTTCAAGCATTGACTTAATCCCAGAAAGAATCTAAAATATTCATTAGTAAACCAATCTCATCTACCTTGAAATAGGGGAGTATGGTGGTCTAAAGTCTCCTGGAGCCAGGTGACCTGTCATCTAATCTTTTCAATACTAGTCTCAACCTGTGAGAAGGTATTTATATAAGAGCAGCAGGTGGGGGCTATGTGCAGAACAGCACATTTAGCTCTGACAGTCGTCTTGAAACTGGTCATGCGGTGGTCTGGTCAGCATCACCTCAATTGTTTTAAGTGCAGTTAACCTTCAACTCCAGGGTCGGTTTGTTCCCATTCTCTTGAGGCCAGTTTTTGGAATTGTGTAAGCCCTAGATTCAGTACTGCTCAAGATGGAGCAGCTCATGTCATGACTACAGTCTGGTCATTATGCAGTTAGCTTTTTCCCTCTGGCACCAGTTATAGTATCTGAGAAACAACTCAGCAATATGCGTAACTGTTATCTATGTCCTTCAGGGAGGAACTAAAGATTCTGTGACTCTATTGTCCTAATCATTAACTGCTTGAGCCTGCTCTTCTGTGACTCAGGGAGGCCTGGGAGACTTCAGCTTTTCTATATGCAAGAGACAGGGGACATGAAAGGGATTTTGTACCTGGGAAGGCCCTGCCAGGTCTTGCTCCATTTCAGTTGCAAATGTCAGTAGTCAGTTAGGCTCACTCACTGGCTATTTGACAGACTTGAGCCCACCAAACTAAGAGATACAGGTAATGTTAACTTGCTTAATTATACTTAACTGGTTTCCTGCCCTTCCCCACCTCACTTCCTTGCTGTTGTTTCCTGGAATCATCTCCCAAAATAAATGACTTTCACTGGAATCTTAGTCTTAGGATCTACTTCTGAGAGATACGGGGTTATTATGACAATTAAATGTGTAACAAGGTCCAATTTCACTGCCACTAAACTCAGATTGGCCAAAACTAAGTAAAACAAAATGTATAGCTGCTTTATATTCATAACTACTCTAATCTTCTCACACGCCTCTAACCTGCTAGATAACGGTGGAAGAAAAACAGAAACACCTTAAGAAAAAAGCACAATTAATAATCAGTCTTAACTGGTTGATAAAAGAAAAGGACTCCTTCAAATTCAAACTGCGGTCCTTTCTCCCAGTTTTTTATCCTCTTGTTTTTACTTACCAAGATGGCGTGGGTGTGCAGTGGGTGGGGTCTCCGTAGTAGATGTGGAGAAGGGAGCCTGTAAAATTTTGTTTCCTTTTGTGCAGTGGCTGGATGGGTCTTCTCCCTGAATCCATGACACTGGTATGCAATGGCCCCATTTGACCTTTGGGCTGCCATGATGTTCCCTTCAGCTGAAACCCTTGTCCCAGCCATTTTCTTCTGATCATGAGGTTCTTGCCCTTGGCAACTTCTCCATACCTGGTCTCTTCCCTGGGGCGCTCTGCACCTATGAATTCCCCTGTCTTCTCCATGGGCCATGGGAACCTAGGACAACTTCTTCTGCCTCATCTGTGGAGCCTGTCTTCTCTGTCAATCGTCACTTTATCCAGTTTGTGCCATGCTGGGCCGTGCTGAGTGTGGAGCTTCTTCTGCTAGAGGTTTATTGAGGAAACATACCACTGGACTCTTCTCCTAATATTTTCCTGCTCCTCCAAAGTTAGCTGGCTATTTTTACCATCTGACACCTCATCTGGGTCCTACCCTGAAAGGGAGAAAATCATAGACCCCTATTTCTTGTTTCTGCTGTATGTCTCTCCTTCCACTCCTTGTATTTACACCCCAGCCAGACATGATGAACTTTTCCCTCCTTCATATCACATTGAGTTCCCTCAGACCCTAGCATACAAAAAGGGTCTGATTTAGGGACACAGACGTGGCTCTTGATTAGGTAAAGGAGGACATTTGGAACTGAGAGATCTCTCCAAAGCTTCGATTTAAAGATCATTTTCTCAAAACAAGAGGTCACCTTTTAGGCTTAACTGTGACCAATACCTCTGTTCCTCACCACCAGGAATAAGCCTCATGATTCTACCTTGACATAGAAGGCTACGAGCCAACCAGATAAAAGAGGACTATGGAAACTCACCAGTCCGATATGTTTAAAATATTATGTATCACATGTGTAAAGTGCCTGGAACAGGATGAAACTTGTAGCAAGTAGACTCTTGGGTCCAGAGGAAACTGAAAGGAACAAGGATGGAAGGTCTTGCTTTTGAATGGAGCCCTGAAGGAATCGATAAAATGTGAATATACAGAGACGGGCAAAAGCATTCCAAGCAGAGGGAGCAGTCTAAGTCGAAAACAGGACACGAATTAGGATCCGAGTCATGAAAGGGACAGGGTAAGGGCTTTGAACTTTATTCTATAGGCAATGAGGGACACTGAAAGCAGATCTTTGAGCAAGGAAGAGACATGCTCAGAGCTTCAAAAGAAAGACCAATATGACAGCTATTATAAAATGAAGTTTGTACCATTATTTTATAGTAAATAGAAATGGAAACACTCTAATTTCAACAGACAAGATCCCAGAAGAGAATGATGCTTAAGTGAGATATTCTTCTCCCTTCCTAATCATTGCTTCGTACCAAAATACAAACAGGTCAAAATGCCAGACCCAACAGCGATACTCATTATAAAAGGAGTCATATACAAAAATGATAATTTACTAAAAAAAGAATATATTATTCTCCATCGATTAGTGTACTTTCCAAAATGAGATCTGCTTTACCACACTTTATTAAAAGTATTTTGTGATTATTTTCAGTTCCAACACTTATTAAGAAAACATTTTAGAAGTAACCTAACTACTCCCTGAACAATTTAAAACAGGTACTGTATTACTTGTTTAAACCACTTCTAGTGAGTTACTCTAAAGTCTAATAATTATAATGAAAACAGACAATCTCACGCCACTTGTCAGCAGACTTAAATAAGACCAACTAAAAGGAGATTTCACAGTCCTGAGATGTCCTAATAAACTTACATGAGACACCTACCAGAGTAGTATGAAGTATCACTATAAATATTTTACACTTAGGTGTCATTTGTTAAAAATAAAGTGCACTGATGTCCTACATTGGCTGGGCGAGCTTTGCATAATTTCTAATCCACAACTCTGATAACTGCCAGAGTGGTTCCCAGTCACTAGTGAAGAGCAGCCAGGAGCCCATAAAAGCATGTTCCAAGGAGGCTTTCAAATGCAGCAGCCACGTGGCTCAAGATTTTGTTTTAGTCTCATGCCAGCTCATTCTGAACAACCAGGAAAAGACTTTAATTGTTTTCTTTTGGCTATGCTAAAAATGAAATGCTAATTAAAAAAATAATCTTCCAGAGCACTAAATACCTACATCATGCATGGTAGAACTAAACTTAATTTTTAAATGCTAAATGCATCTTGAAATGGGGGAAGCTGAAATATATTAGGAAAAACTGGTGCTTTCAAAATGGAGGCAGAGTGGTATTTTGTTGGTAATCTGTAACTAGGTTTAAAAATACTGCACTGTACATTAAAAAGAATGAAATAATGCCATTTGCAGCAACATGGATGGACCTAGAGATTATCATACTAAGTGAAGTAAGTCAGAAAGAGAAAGATAAATATCATATGATATCGCTTATATGTGGAATCTAAAATATGACACAAATGAACCTATCTACGAAACAGAAACAGACTCACAGACATAGAGAACAGATTTGTGGTTGCCAAGGGGGAGGGGGTTGCGGGAGGGAAGGACTGGGAGTTTGGGATTAGCAGATGTAAACTATTATATACAGAATGGATAAACAACAAGGTCCTACTGTATAGCACAGGGAACTGTATTCAATATCCTGTGATAAACCATAATGGAAAAGAATATTTGAAAGAATAAAAAAAAAAATATATATATATATATATATATATATATATATGCATGTATAACTGAGTCACTTTGCTGTACAGCAGAAATTAACACAACATTGTAAATCAACTATACTTCAATAAAATTTTTTTAAAAAATACTATGCTGTAGCCCAGAGAATTTGGTACTTGGGCTCCTCTGATTTGGTATTTGGGCTCATCTGATTCAGCGCTTTATACAGACAAAATCTGAGCTCTACGAACCAACTACAAAAAAACTTCCAACCTCATTTGCCAATAACAGTAGATTTACCCAAACCATACATTATCATTTTAAAAAATAATTGATTTATAAATTCTAAATTAAAGGATTATGTATTTATGTGAAATGTACATTAAAAGTAGATACACAGTATGAACAGACACTCCATATTAAAATAGATTGTTATTTTCACTGACATTAGAATAATGTGACAATAAATGTCTTCTTTGCTGATTTAATACCACATATGAGAGGAACTCACAATGTTTCATACTTAATATATCAATATTATTATTTTTCCCTTTATAAATCATAACTCAAAATATATGTAATTAAAAATATATATAACACTAAAAACGTACATGCAGTGATGAGGTATACCAGTTTGCAGAAACTAATATTTCAGAGACATTACCATTATTTTTCCTGGAAAATACTTTTGAGGGGGGGAAACAAAACATTCTTTAAGTTCAAAGGAAACACAAGTCGAAGAATTGTCTTTGGAGCCCCAAGTAGCAGTTCTAAGGCATGCCGGACTCTTCCAGAAAGGAAATCAAGTGAAAAGCTTGTAAGGGATAGTAATTCAGCACTACACAGACAACCATGAGAAAACAGAGGCATTGTTTTCAAAGGAAATGGGCTTTTGTCACATAACAAAGATACATCTCAGTGGGTGTAAGTTGTACCTGTGATAGAGATCACCCAATGGAAACACCAACCTAAGCCATCACCACTTGAAATCAAAGAATGGGAAGAGACCAAGGCTCTCCAGGTAAAATACCAAAGGACACGGGGGTTGGCATTTAACTCTTTTTTAAAACAAGCAGCCTGCAAGTGGTGTATGAAGGAGGAAAATTGTTAACTGGTACACATTTTGCTTGATTATAGATAAGCTGACTGGAGAGGAAGGAGTCATGATGGGAAACAAATTTGGACGAAGCTTTTCTTTTTTTAGTTTATAAAAGGATTATGTTCAAGTTTAGATTCATTGAGCTCTAAATGTTTGGAGAAACGTTTTTAAAGAAACTATACAAATTTGATCCAAAATCTCATTGGCACAATTTGAAATAAGGTTAACAGTCCTATGAAATCTGTGAATGACAAAGCCCACTGTAAGAGTCTATTTAACATAAACCATTGTAGGGATTCACAACCTGTCACCCCAAAATAGGCCACTTTGGCATTATTAATTATTTTGAATTAAAGATACTTGAGAAACAGCTGGCTCAAGAAGGACACTCCACCCTCCTTTGTCCCCCTGAAAGCAGGAGATAAATCTCCCATGTGAAAGGTACCTTCCCTGTTCCAGGAGGGTAGAAGGAATCCTTATCACCAGAGATAGGGAATTTAGGGCCAAGAAGACTGTATAAACAAATCATGTTACTTCTTCACCATTTTATTACCCCTATCCCAAACCTCTTTGTCTTGTCAGTTCTCTCATAAATGAATTTTTTGCCTAAAAGGTATGAAAACTCTGGCCACTTCTTTGAGTCTCATATCTTTATGGGGCTCCTGTATTTACATACGTAATTAACCCATACTTAACATCATGCTTAATAATGAGAGGCTGGAATCTTTCCCCTAAGATCAGGAGCAAAGCTAAGATGTCCTTTCTCACCAGAGTAGGGGGTGGATCAATGGTTGCCAGAAGTTCAGGAAGGGAGGAGTGTTTGACTAGGGGAAGCACAAGGAACTTACCTATATGCCATATATATATATATATATATAAAACGCTATGCATTTGTCAAAACCCATAGAACTTTACAGCACAAAGAGTTAACCTTAAAGTACGCAAAATTTTAAAATACTCAACCAGGAAATTGCAGGATGCTAGCATAGAATGTATACTAAGACAAAAGAATCTAACTATATTATAAATACATGACATAACCTCACTGAAGGGGGTGGAGAAAAAAGTGCTAATCTAAAACTTTGGAGAATGATATTTTGACCAGAAACCTTAAGACTAAAACCAAAAGGAACTTCACATTAACACTGTATTCTAGTTGATAAAGTTATTTCCCACAAGGTATGGGTAAACAAATACTTTAATAAAAGGAACAAGTGTTCCTTGGAGAAATGAGGGATTCTAGGATTGGAGCATGAAATGAAGATGATGAACCCGGAGCATTTTGTATTGCTAGAAAGTAAGGAAATGCTCAAAAAACAAAAACATGGGGGCACATCCAAAGGACACAGGAGCCAACTGAAAGAGCTCCTAATGTCCAAAGCTGGAAAATTTGAGCAAGAAAATAAATAACAAAGATTTGGTTAAAAATATAAAGTATAAAATAAATATCCATAAGTCTGTACTGATTTAAATAAACAATTGAATAAATAAATAAATGGGAGAGAAGAGACAAATCTCTTAGGACAAACAATTCTAGATAAATGATGTAGATACTCTGTGTTCAAGGAGGTGGAACGTAACTCCCCTCCTCTTGAGGAAGGGCTGGACTTAGTGACCTGCTTTCAAAGAGTGGAGTACGGAGAACACTATGGAGGCTTCTTAAAAAACTAAAAATAGAGCTACCATAGGAACCAGCAATGCCATTCCTGAGCATATATCCAGAGAAAACCATGGTTTGAAAGGATACGTGCACCCCAATGTTCATAGCAGTGCTGTTTACAAAAGTCAAGACGTGGAAGCAACCTAAATGTCCATCGACAGATGAATGGATAAAGAAGATGTGGTACATATATACGGTGGAACATTACTCAGCCATTAAAAAGAAGGAAATAATGCCATTTGCAGCAACACAGATGGACTTGGGGATTATCATACTAAGTGAAGTGAGACAGAAAAAGACAGATATCATATGATATCACTTATATGTGGAATCTAAAAAAATGACACAAATGAATTTGTTTACAAAACAGAAACAGACTCACAAACTTGGAGGGATAAATTGGGAGATTGGGATTGACATATATACACTACTGTATTTAAAATAGATAATCAACAAGGACCTACTGTATAGCACAGGGAACTCTGCTCAATATTCTGTAATAACCTAAATGGGAAAAGAATTTGAAAAAGAATAGATATATGTATATGTATAACTGAATCGCTTTGCTGTACACCTGAAACTAACACAACATTGGAAATCAACTATACTCCAATATAAAATAAAAATTTTAAAAAGAATAGAGTATGGAGAGGGGAAACTGAACTTGACAGTGGAGAAACCTAACAAACACTACCTCAGCCAGATGGTCAAGGTCAATAACATGAATGATAGGTCATGTTGTTAGCGTGTCCCCTTGATAGGATGTGATCAGAATGGCGTGTTTTTGGGAGGAAGACCTCATGGTCTTCCTCCCAAAAACCTATAACCTCAGTCCAACCATGAGAAAACATTCAGACACTGTCCCATTCTACAAAAGCACCTGATCAATACTCCTCAAAACTGTGAAGGTCATCAAACACAAGAAACTCCTAGAAACTGTCACAGACCAGAGGAGCCTAAGGAGAAACAACAACTAAATGTAATGTAATGTGATGTCCTGTATGGGATCCTGAAATAGAACAAGGGCATGAGGGGACAACTGGTGACATCTGAAAGCAAGGGTTGTAATAATCATGCACCAATATGGTTTCTTTGTGACAAATGTTGCATAGTTGGATAAAATGTTAACAATAGTGAAAACTGGGCAAGGAGAATATGGGAATGCCCTGTTTTATTCTGTGTCTTTTCTGTAAATCTAAAACTATTAGGAAATGAAATATTTACTTAAATTTTAAAAATAAGGTACTGGCTTCGGGATACTCTAAAGAAAAATCTCTCAGGTTGAAACAGAACATCTAATCAACTTCCTCTGTCTGTGTTGCAATATTTCATTTCCTCTTCTTTCATCTTGTCCCCATCCAGGGCCATGGCTTTTCCCCTTATCAGATGGTCCCTCTGCAGATCTGGTTCTCTCTTCCTTCCCTGTAGACCTATCCTATAGCATTCTTTTGGAATTCTTTTCTTCCCAAAGGTCTTTATTTAAAGCTGCAGTGAATTGTCCCCAGATATTCCCCTCAATCTTCCTTGTGTCAAGATATCTACTCCTCTGGGGACACTGAGCCTCATTAACAATGAAATGGACAAAGATCTATACCCTGGGCACGGGGCAGAGCAACAATTCACGCCTCAGGAGCTCTTTAGCACAAAAGAACAGGCGACAGGCAGTGAACTCCATTAATAATGTAAGGCCCCAGAGGACCAACTCTCTAAGTATTGCTTACAAAACAATTCCTGTAGCACAGCAAGGAATCAGTAATAATGCTCTAACCTGATGACACTTTTGAAAATGGCTGCTAGGTAGATAGAGCTACCTCTCATTTCAAATCACAGCTCTCCTTCCTGCTCCTCCCAGCCTTCCTTTATATTCACGGCATTCCTAGGTACCTAATAATAAATAGTAATAACAACTTACATGTATTTAGTGATTACTATGTGCCATGTACTCACTGGATTATTTCCTTTAATCCTCATAACAAGGTGGCTACTATTATTACCCACAGATTACAAAGAACAAAACCAAGTTCAAAGAGGTGAAATAGATTAACCAAGGTCACATTTGTAAATGGCGGGGCCAAGATTTGAACCAAGGTATGTATGACCCCAGAGTCCGTGATCTTAACCTCTATACACCCTGCTTCCCACCTTGATGTCTTCCCTTCTCTCTATTACTTTTTAAGAGATTGTAACATTTGTCATTTGGTTCTCTGTCCACACCACTTATGGTGGCCAGTTCTCGTGAACCCCGTTTTCTCAGCATATCACTGAGGTACCCAAGAATCTGATCAGAAAGGGAGAGAAAAAGAGATAGCAAACTGAACAAAATCCTATAGTTGTGCTTCTTTCCTTTCCACTCCCAACTCAACCCTTACCTCTCTGGTTAGAGTACCTACCTACAATTCTCATTTTTATTCGGGTCTCCCTCAAAATCTCAAACTTGGAAAATAATAAAATATCCTTAAAAGAATGAGGCACAAAATTACAGAATAGCAATTCTTTAACATGTTTTAGCAAGTTCCATTGTAATATGTAGGCAAATTCCCGAAACTGTACATCAATCAGCTTATATCACCATTTTTCACTGGATGGTGGTTACTACCTACAGCCATTACACAGTTTAAGACAGAAGCTCTAAACGATTTTAACCACTCAGACCTAATCAGTTTTCCCAAATTTCTCCTCCATTCACATTAGAATCAAGAAAATGAATCTGTTCAATTAAGAAAATAATCTAACTTGAATAGTACAAATAAAAAATGTGTTCCCTATTTTATTAGTTAAATCCTTGAGTGATAAATTAGTAGTTTGAACACATCTATTTAAAGATAAAGGAAATTTTCCAAGAGAATAGTAACGTAGGAACCACATATCTCTTCGTTCTTTGGATTCCCAAGCACAGAGTACCCCGCTCATAGTAGAAACTCAAAGAATATCTTATCAATCACACACAAAAAATTATTTTTTTAATGTTTATGGACAATTGTGTCAAAAATGTCTTGAGCTCAAATTCAAAGTGTTTGAGACTCTTCCTAGTCATTAAGCAATTTCAGGAGAGGAAAAATTATGTCAGGTAAAAGGCATGGATTCCTTTCCCATGCACTTTCATAAACTGCTCTGTTAGAATTTTAAACAAACACGAAGTGACCTTTCCTAAGGCATATATGACTTTATTAGGAAAGCTAAAACTTCTATACTGCTCAAACATTAGAATTTTAAAGACATTTATCAACATTTTATTAATAGAAGTAAGAAAGTGAATCTTTAATACTACCCATTTAGACAAGCCAATACCCACCAGAAGGTAGTCCTCCACCTAAATATACCAACTGTAGAGCATGGAATTCTCCCATGAATATAGATTTTTCAAAAAATAAGCACCTGGTACAGAATCTGTCTTATACCATTTCCTCCCCATCAGACACTTTTTCCTGAAATGGAATTAGAATACCTATTTATGTGCTCAATGAGCCTTTCAAAGATGATCTAATAATGAGCCTTTCAAAGATGCTCTAATAATCAACCACTATATGGCCAAACAGGTAGTCAAACTAATTAGATGGCTGAAATTACCAGGCTACACCTTGGATGCATTTGGTTCCAGATAAAATATGGGAGGATGTGTTAAATCACATATTAAGCAATACTTTTTATAATCAAAATGTAATTCACTTATTTTACGTAGATTAGTATTATCCTCAAGTGACCTGAAACAGAAATACTTTCCAAAATGCCATTTCCTTGATAGCCTCTTTACTAATATCCAGAGAAGTTTTCATCATTTTTGATGTTACTTCCTGTCATTCAGAAACCCAGATGTTTTCTTTACCTCAAGCCATCAGTCATGGCACTGAAGGCCCTTGACAATGACCACATAGGATAAAACTGCCCACAAGAGAAAATCGCCACTGGGGAAGATGCCAATGTGCATGATCTGCAAAAAAAATCAACTATCCCAAGATAAATACATCGTGGGCTATTATCTTACTTGTGAAATAGTCTTAGATATTTTTTCTTTTATTATATAGGGAGTGAAACTGAGCAGTACCTTGTGGGGCTCCTGGGCACAAAAGCCTTTCTGCGTCCCCCATTTCTTTGATTACAGGAAATAGACTTCATTCAGCCTCCAGGACCTTCCCTGAGTTCCAACAGGCGGGTTCAAACAGTTGTTAATAAGGGAAGGAAGAAACATTCAAAAGAAACAATAGTGCAGCCTTGGGGCAGGGTCCTGGTTCCCCCTCAAGGGATACACGTAACAATATCTTTGAGCTGTTTTTCAGGTACTGAAACCCCCACTAGGTGGGAGAAGTTAACTGTCTGCTGCCCACAAGCATGGAGACCCCAGACCAGATAGAACCAGAAGGTTGATGATGCTGACGCCCACTTACCTCCCCACCAGCCAATCAGAAGAATGTCCATGAGCTGATCACACCCTCCTCTTTGAACCATTCCTATAAAACTCCTCATTACCCCCTCCAGGTTGGGACACACAGTTTTGAGGGCATTAGCCCACTCTGGCCCCCTTTGCCTGGCAAAGCAATGAAGCTATTCTTTTCTCCTTCACCAAAAACTCTGTCTCTGAGATTTAGGGATTTCGGTGTTAGGGTACAGAGGCCGGATTCGGCTTCAGGAGTACATGAGTTCACTGTAAAAAAAAATCAACATTAATGCAGATGTTTGCGTGAAAATCTCTTTTGTCACCCCTCCAACAGCAATACTGAACTCTAATTCCCTAGGCTAAGGAAACCTTTATAGGTTCAGTGTGTACTGATCCACAATATGCATACGACTCACGCCTACACACCTACACACATTTTACTTTTTCAAACTTTAAATCCATATATGACCATTGAATTGAAATTTCAACATGGATACGTAATTTTTTTTCTAAATCTCCATACAGTGTTCTTTTTAATATGTTAACTGGGAGGCAGTGGTAGTGGTGGTTGCTGTTACTACTGCTGTTTTTAAATTAAGAATGAATAAAAGGCTGACTTGTTTCTTAGTAACCTTCATCCTTAGAACCCTGGTCTTGGGCAGCAAGTAATGGACTCTCATCGGGTAACTGAAAGGGATTTCTGTGTTTGCCCTGTGAACATTTACCCCAGGGATTCTCAGAGACTGGACTCGGTTTTTGTAGCTAAAGAGAACCAAATACGACATGTGATTTGTTCAGTGTCACTCGTCAGTGTTCTTCAAACAGTTCTAATGTTTACATATTCCACTTTGGAAGACCCAGCCATGCTCCCAACACCTATAACCCCCGAGCTCTCATCATCTCATTTTTTTGGTCCTCTCTTTACAAGTTACATCTCGATGAGAAACCAGAAAAAATTCCTTAAGCACCTCAGAGCTTGTAGTCTGCACACGCCAGATGCAGAGTTAGCGGAGAGTTGGGCAAATGAGAACTGTGGCATGTATCCAGAACTCACCACATTTACCAAGCACCATTCAGATGATGGCAGATAGCATGAAACCCCATGGAAGAGCATTTATTGCTGAGGAATCTTCAAAGATCTCAACAAAGGCAGTCTTCACTACCAGGGGTCTGGATATGGAGGATTGGCCAAAGCAAGGTGCCAAAGACACTTGAATTGGCTCTCCAAATAGACTTGAGTAAAAGCACACCAAAAGCTCCTTTTTCCTGACTCACGATGAAGAACAGACTAGCCATGCTGTTCTCTGAAGGCAAATGCAACTGGAAATGTCCTCAGATCTCTCTAAACCCCAATTTCTTCAACCAATAAAATGAGAGCGACGAAACTGCCTACTGGTAAAGTCATTGTGCCAATGAAATCACGCACATAAAATGTTTACTACAGAGTCTTCAAAATGATGCTTATAACTAGACGTTACTGTTGGCATTATCATCTTGATTTTTCTGGAATTCGGGTCTGAAACTTATATTACAATGAGCCCAAATGTCTGGATATAAGGAATACGATTTTTTCTCCCTGACACCGTTATCTTATCGTTCTCCGCTATATGCCCAGCGCCTGAAACAGCAAATGCCAAATGAACGAATGAATGATCCGATGAGTATGTTTCAGCACTATTACATTTTTACATGAACTTCTTTCCCATCTACTCTGTGGAATCCTGTATCCTTCATTATGAAACTATGATTTGTTCTCCATTTCTTCACAGCCTGTACCAGAACACTCTAGTCTTCACATACAGTTATAGCTTTTACATCATTTGAAATTTTAAGTGGGCTATTTTCCCTCTACTGCCAATAAGTGTGTTCTTACTCGATCCACTTATCCTCTCTACCATGAGCACAAAGATGACTGGGAAGACCACTAATAATAGCAGGCAAACTGATCTTCCTCAGCTTCTCTAAAATTACTAAATGCACTGTGCTTTTCTCCCACGTAAAAGATTGTGCGGTGACAGAACCAGCACATTAAATTTGGAAAGGCGGCTCAGTCACACAGGTTTAGCCAATCGAGTCCACAGTGCAACTTTCCCATAAGCCTACCCTAAAATCAATCACATATTTGCTTAAGATCCAAATCACTGCAAAGAGTTGTCTGTTAATCTGAATGGATTATGATCCTTACTTCTATCCATCCAACAGTTTAATGGGGGAAATAAAAGAAATATCCTTTTTAAAATAGACATACCAAGACATTTTCCTACAGTCCTCTTGAATTTCAAACTCTTCTTTAAAAATGTTATTGGAGTATAGTTGATTTACAATGTTGCATTAGTTTCAAGTGTATGGCAAAGTGATTCAGTTATACATATACATGTATTCATTCTTTTTCAGATTCTTTTCTCTTTTGCATCACATGAATTAGAATAAAATTGAATAAGATTGCAATTCAAGGGCACAGCATTCTGAACTCTCCCTTCTTAATCATCTCTCTGTTCTAAACAATTCAAAAGAAAACTGGATATTAATCCAAAGTCACAAAGCATTTTCACGTGTGCAGTTGAAACAAAGTCACTGCTCCAAATTTATCTTAATCTCTCACATCCTCCTAATTATTTCTGTTAAGAAACTACTATTTATATTTGAGAATATTTGTTCCTGCCAGCACCTTGATAAAACACAAACAACAAAAATATAAGAAAAGCAAGCAGAGGTAGAGTTGAAACCTAGTCTGAGAAACGATGCTTTTCATATTTAGCAGGAGAATGGAGTTGAAAGCAGCTAACAGAGAATAGAATGGGATGGCTGACTCTTCCTGAGATGCGAATTTAGAGTGTGTCTGTCTCATTACTTTTGAAGTGAGGTGATCATCAGACATTCTCCTATGGCATTGAAGCATGTTTCTAGGTCAAAAACAAAAACGAATTGAATTCCACCTAGCTAGGATTTTTCAAACTACTCCTCTGGCAGGTAGATAATAATAGAAAATGAGTCAATGAGCATCAATGCCCTTTGTAATAGCCGCTAAATATTTTTAAACCACTAATTGCTAATTGCGCCACAGAAACAGAGGCTTACTACGCAACCATGAAAATGCACCTCTCAGCTCTCTTGCTCCAAGGAGCACAATGGCAATGGCTCAGGCGGCTGCATCTGACATCCTCACTGTGTGTGTGAGGGCTACACTTGCCACGACTGCTCCCAGCCGAGGACTGAACTCCTGTGAGATGCAGCTGTCCGCTGATGGGAGGACTTCCGCTGGAGGACTCCCCGCCAGCCTTGCTGAAACGGTCTTAAGACGGGACTGCCGTCTAAGACCTTGCTTCTTCCTTCCTCCCGTCCTCCCTTCCTTCCTTCCCTCTCACCATCAGAAGGGCAGAGAGTTCTCCCTCTCTTCCATCTCTCTCCCCGTGTTACCTTACTAGCATCTCTCCCAATAAATCTAACCCTCTGCCCGCTGCTCAGACAACTCTGACCTACACCTGTACTTCACACAAAAGAAAACTGGGGCAGATCTATTTTTCATGAACAATCCCATTCTAAAGTCACTGGATAAATATATAAAACAAGCAAGAGAATCTCTCTCTATTTTTTTCATTTATAACTATTACCTGATTTATGTTTCGTCGATTCTGATTTCTGTTTATTAGCTTTTATTCAAGTTCGATACCACTGTACAAGTCTCCCTGATCCCTCACAGACACATTGCCCCTATTACACTCAAAAAAAAAAACAAAAAAAACCATGTTCCTTTGATTTTTAAATTCCAATGAAAGAACAAGTTTCTCAGGTGGGTTTGAAGAAACCAGTGCAGAGGTGGCTATGACTGTTCTCAAAAGGAAGTTTTGCTGTTTTTCTTTCTTTTTTTGGGGCGGGGGTGGGTGGGATGGGGCAGCAGGTTGTGGCAGAGCGCTAGCTAACCACCAACCTCCTTCCCTCTTCTGCTGGACACATAGCCACCAGAGTACAAGTCTCAGCCTCCTCTGTGTGGCTGGGTGTGGCCGTGTGACTGAGGTCTAGCCCCCCGTGACATGTGAGTAGAAATGAAGGACACTGTTTCCAACCCTGGCCCATTAAACCTTTCCTGTGGGATTCTCCATGCTCTTTACTTTCTCATATACCACTGCCTATGAGCACAGCAAACCTGGAAACCACATGCTGAAGACGAAAAAGTGACAAGACAGAAGGAGCCTGAACCTCCGAATTACCAATAGAACAAGAGCTGTTTGGACCAGGAACCCCTGGACTGCTACGTAAACAAGAAATTAACTTTATCACGTTCAGCCTTTGAGATCTGGTGCTGAGCTCCCTACAACACCAAGCATTACTTTAACGATGGTATAGTTGGATACCATGAGTCTACCTAACAGGAGTCATCAGAGTGATGGCCCCTGCAAGGCAGTGATGACAGGCAGGGTGTGACAAATGGCTGGGAAGATGGCCACTGATGGTTCTTCCCCCACTCCTTGAATCTGAAGGGCCCTCTGACCTGTCTTGACCAACAGAATACAATGGGGACCAACCATGAGCCAGTTCCAAGTCTAACCTTTAAGAGCACAGACAGCTTTCACTTTCAGCATGGACCCAGGGACCACGCTGTAACGAAGTCCAAGCTGTCCTGCTGGGGGCAGAGGTCACCTGGAGAGGCCGTGGAGGATGAGATTCCGGGGAGAAAGGGCCACATGGACAAGACTTAAGGCACCACAGCCAGCTGCCAGCTCCAAGTCTCCAGCCCTCGGTGAGGCAGCCATGTCTTCTTTCCAACCCAGCCCATGAGCCAGCGGAACGCAGCCATGGGGGTGACCCCAGCTGATACTGTGTGGCGCGGAATGGTCCAGTCAACTCACAGAACCATGACAAATAATAAACTATTGCTGTTTTAAGCCATTAGGTATTTTTTTTAGGGGGTGGGAGTTGTAGTTACACTAGAAAAGATAAACGATGCATTCAAATTTTAAATAAAGAGTTTAGAGTAGGAGGCAGCTTGAGATGTGATATTTTCTATATTGTGTTTTCAGCTTTGAAATTCAAAAATAGAAATAATTATATCCTTTCACCCTTTTAAAATATGACTGTATTCTCCTGTGAATTAAATGACAAATAGACATCTTTACCTAGTAAAAAAATATACCCTGATTTCGACACAAACAAAAGTAGCAATACACGGAACATTCTTGTTATTTTAAAATAAAATAATATATTTACATCAAAAAAGGTCAAATTATACAGGAGAGTGAAAAGTGAAAATTCCCCTTCCTGCTTCTCTCATGACTCCAATGTCACTTCCTCTTCCAGAGGCAACTACTGAGGACATTTCAATTTAGCATGTTTTATTCTTCCAGGTTTTTTCTATGCAATGTCTACGTGTTTGTGCATTGTGTAGTTTTCTGTATTTGAATATTATTAGATCAGACTGGATGTGTTAGTTTGCATCCCACAGAATTCATTTTTGAGAGAACAAACATGCTATAACAGACTCTATCAAGGGACTTACTTTTTACACATGTGCTTTTCTTTTTTGTTAAGTTCACATTTAGAAGCTTTCTCTTCTAGGACCAAGAATCTGCCACCAACTGCTTCTCTCCTTTGGTGAAAGCATACTACATCACAACAAGAGTTTCTGAAGTATGGACTATCTTTCCCACAGAACAGTTTTTGATCTCTTTGATTTTCAGGCATTTTCATTGCCTGAATACTTATTCTTCATGTTTCCGTTTCAACTATCTCCCAATAGTCTTCAACTAAGAAAAAATAATGGTGGAGGAGAAGGCTGTGATGTTCAGTCATCAACAACTACTGGTAACAAGGATTGTGAGGGCAGGATAAACCTTTACCGGCTCAAAATCGTAACACTTGTCTCAAGCTCAGATAAAGGAGGATTAGATCGAAAGACATGAAAATAGAGAGAGGCTTTTCTCCTTAGACATCCCTGCACTCAGTGTTCTTGAATAATGTAAGATTCTCAGATTCTTGAGTCAACACTGGTAAAACTAATAACTCCACAGAGAGATTTCTTGGGTCAAAACTGCTAGGTTTCTTGAGTATCAGGCATCTTTAGAAATGGATAGTTTCGGTTCTTTAATCCTAGAAGACAATGCATTTCCTTCTTCCTTGCAGATGAATGCAATGTCTAAAGGCATTTCCAGGACACACAAGAGAAGGTGATTCTCTTTTCAAACAATAACTCCAATTAGACTCCTTCATTGGATATATCCCCTTGAGGTATGTGACAGTGTCAAGAAGGCACTAGACAATAATAATAGCTGTGGATTATGTCTTCTAAAGGTGGCCTAGATAATATCTCCCAACCCACATATTCCTCTTACAAAGCAACTCCATCCATAACTGAATATGAAGTAGGATACCTTTGCATCTGGTATCAACAGAATATGTATCTTCTTTCAACCAACAACATAGGATATCTCCATTTGTGAGAAAATTCCATGCAGTTGATGACTCTTCAGCATCAGGCAACAGCCTGGTTGAGACAGAAAACTTCCATTTCATTTCATAAGAGAAATATGCTTAGCATTATGTTTCTTCAACTGTTTGGATATATCCCATTGAGGTATGTGACAGTGTCAAGAAGGCACTAGACAATAATAATAGCTGTGGATTGTGCCTTCTAAAGATGGCCTAGATAATATCTCCCAACCCACGTATTCCTCTTACAAAGCAACTCCATCCATTAAAAAAAAATGAAATCTACATTCCCACCCCTTGAAACTAGCTGGGCTTTTATGACAGGTTCAACGAGTAGAGTACAGTGGAAGTGATCCTGCATGACCTCTGAGGCTATGTCATAAAAGATAATTTAGTTTCCACCTTGCTGTTGAACAATCGCACATTGAGCCCTGAGACTCTCTGCATCCAAGCTAACTGCGGTGAAGCAGCCATGCTGTGAGGAAGCCCAAATAGCCTACATGTGAGAATGGATGGAGAAATGCAGAGAACTCTTCAAGAGAGATGTACAGTCAGCCCTCAGCTACTCCAGGCCCCCATCATTTCAGCTATAGCCCCTCAAACCAGAACCGATCAGACAAGCCCTTCCCAAGTTGCTGACCTACAGAGAACATGAGAGAGAGTAAAATGGTGGGTTTGTTCTATGTCACTAAGTTTTGCACAACAGTAGACAACTAGAATAATAGTTGACATATATTGACCCATAATTGTGTGCCAGGCAGTGCTTTAAAAAAAATTACACGTATTAATTGATTTAATCCTTTCGAAAACCCTGTGAGATAAGTATAATTATTCTGTTTCAAGATAAAAAACTGGAGCAAAGAGTGTTTTTGTAACTTCCTTAAAGTCACCGTAGTAGGTGGAAAACACAGGGTTTAACCCTGAGAGTCTAGCTCCTGAGCTAACACTTCTATTTTATTATTTTATTATATTATAGATATATAGTATATGTAATAACTATAATATAACTGAACATAAGCATCAATCACTGTCGATGAAATATATACATCAACCACAGTTATATTATTGGATAGAACAAAAATATTCAAAACTTTTTAAGATAACACACAAAACTTCAGAGAAATATCTGTTTGAAGCTGTTCATCCAGACTCTCTGGAAAGCAAGACTTTTATCAAAGCATTTCCTGAAAACATGTTTTCATTTTGTTCTGTTTTATCATCATGTACTTGGCCTTTCACTGAGGGTCATTCTAAGAAATAGTGATATAGGGGCTTCCCTGGTGGCGCAGTGGTTGAGAATCTGCCTGCCAATGCAGGGGACACCGGTTCGAGCCCTGGTCTGGGAAGATCCCACATGCCGCGGAGCAACTGGACCCATGAGCCACAGCTACTGAGCCTGCACGTCTGGAGCCTGTGCTCAGCAAAAGGAGAGGCCGCGACAGTGAGAGGCCCGTGCACCGCGATTAAGAGTGGACCCCACTCGCAGCAGCTAGAGAAAGCCCTCACAGAGAAACGCAGACCCAACACAGCCAAAAATAATAAATAAATAAATAAATAAGAATTAAAAAAAAAAAAAAAGAAATAGCGATATGAAAATTGTTTCTACCTAATCAGTAAGAAGCAATATCATAGACAGACACCATTGCGTGAGTAAAGACCTGTTAGAATTTCATGTAAGGTACAAGATATCTAAACATGGAGATATTGTTGTGCCTTGTTGAGGCACTTTTCTGCAATGAACTTAATTATCTGGTTTCTCTTACTTTAGGATTTAAATTATTAACTTAAATAACCAGGTGGGATCCAAAAGTATCAAAATATAAGAATACCTGAAGGGTCTTTATCTTGGGAATTTATATAAGAAAAAAGCTTTGAGAAGTATTTATTTCATATTGAGGACAACAGAGAGTTTAACAGACCGATTATTTATAACAAATTCTAAAGAATATGCAGCAGTATCCAAATCTTCAGTTCCTCATTACCTTGGAGTTGCTGGTAAACCTTAACTCCTATGGCTAGAAGAATGACCTCAGAAGTGGCCCCATCTGTATCTTCTTTGGTGGGGCTTTGTTCTCCAACCCGCCTACATCTACCTTTTGTGGAGCCCCAGGCAAGGGTACAAATGGGAGTCTGCATACCCCATGTGTCTAAATATTTAGAAGTTATAACCTATGCTGCACCCACAGACTGGCCTGCATTCCCACCCAAGGGTCCTAAAGCCACATATGAGACATCACCATGGGGACCCAAGGGCTAAAGGAGTTGCACTGAGCATGAGAAGCTGGGCAGAGTAGGGTGGATATTTGCCTGCTGATTACATTTGCTCACCAACTTAAGGAAATTCTCTGTTGTTCGGCAATATATGTTGGGTTTACACATGTCTGCAAGTTCTTTGATATTTCTCCTGTCTTACTCCATCCAGGCTGCTGTAACAGAATACCATATAAACTACAGAAATGTTCACAGTTCTGAAGGCTGGGAAGTCTAAGATCAAGGCACCAGCAGATTTAGTGTCTAGTGAGAGCCAGCTCCTGGGTCACAGACGGTGTCTTTTCACTGTGTCCTCACATGGCAGAGGGGCCAGAGAGCACTCTAGGGTCTCCTTTGTAAGAGCACTCCACCCTCCTGACCTAATTACCCCCCCCCCAAAGTCCCCATTCCAAATACCACTGCATTGGGAGTCAGGATCTTAACATATGAATTTTGGGGAAGACACAAAATTTCAGTCCAGAATACCTCCCATCTATAGGTGGAATCTAATTGCTCTCCTCTTGAATATGGTTCAATCACAGTGACTCGGATCTAATACAAAAAAAGTCATACAAGTGATTCTGTGTGAGTTTCAAAGCTAGTTGAAGAGGAAAGGTGATAGAACCTCCTTCCAGGTAGGGATATTTTCTCTCTCTCTCTCTCTATCTTTCTGTGTGTGTACGTGCGTGTGTTTGTGTCCCTACGGACTCTGGGGAGTCATAGTCTGAGATGCCATGCGTAGGCACTGCGGATGACAGCCCCAGCTGAGGTGCCAGCCAGTGGCCTGCACCAAGCACCAGATATGTGCATGAATGACCCTTCAGATGACTGCAGCCCAACTGATGCTGAGGGCAGTAGAAACAAGCTATCTCCACCAAGCTAACTCTGTCCAAATTGCAGAATGAAGAGCAAAACTGCTGCTGTTGTTTTAAGCCACTAAGTTTTAGGGTGGTTATACAGCCAAAAATAACCAGAACACGGTGTTAAATACTAGTTTTTCCAGTGGACACATTATAATGTTAAATGTCCCGGATTTCTATGTCAGAAGATCTAAGAACTTGAATGGAAGCACCATCACTTCTTACTGTGCAGATAATAAGTCATGTACTATAGATTAGCCTCCGTTTCCACATGTATATGATAGGGTAATAACCCACACCCTCAGAGACATCAAGAGTTTCCAAAGGAAAATGTATATGGAAGCATATGATACAGGGCACTTCACTTTTTAAGAAGAAACTGGCAGGCTTTCATTTTGGAAGGCACTGCAGATGCCAGAAAAAAAAATGGTACAAATGAACTTATTTACAAAACAGAAATAGAGTTACAGATGTAGAAAACAAACTTATGGTTCCCAGTGGGGAAAGGGTGGGGGGAGGGATAAATTGGGAGATTGGGACTGACATATACACATTACTCTATATAAAATAGGTAACTGATAAGGACCTACTGTATAGCACAGGGACCTCTACTCAATACTCTGTAATGACCTATATGGGAAAAGAATCTAAAAAAGACTGGATATATGTATATGTATAATTGAATCACTTTGCTGGACAGCAGAAACACACTGTAAACCAACTATACTCCAAAAAAGTTTTTAAAAAAAGAACAGTGCTATGTGTTCCACTGGTAGCTTACGGATGGATTCATCTTCTGGATTCGCTTTCTCACTGAACTGAGGTTCTGGGAAGGCAACATGCTCCCCACTCGTACCCCTTACAGCTCAAGTCTGTCATCTGCTCCAGCTACACCATTAGAAGGCTCTGCAGCCTAAAGAATGACTCAGAAACAGATTCTGACTTGAAAAGTTGACTTTTCTAGGGGCTAAATTTCAGTGATACTGTCTTTTCTTTTTTAATTTTCTTTTAATGTTCTCTAAATGGCATCAGAAGATGAATTTCAAAGAGGTAAAATGTATTTAAGATTTCATTTACCAAACAAACGCAGTAAAAGATGATATCAAACATCTGCGGTTTTTCAATCACACAGCTAGCAAATAAGCACAAAACGGTTTTCGTGAAGCGCATAATTTGGCATCCTTGCCATCAAAGGCAATTTTAAACACATAATTCAGATGCCCATTGACAGCAGCACTTTCTTGTTGGGTATTAATCTGCCAGGATGAATCTGGAAAAACAGCAATGTCTCTCAATTAGAAGCATAAACTTTAAAAATGAGAAATAAAATCATGGTGGCGTGAACAGGACACAGGTGGGTAATTGACAAGCTTGCATAATGTGGAAAAAATCATAGGTTAGAGGAAAAGTCATAACAACAATATAAAGCTTTGAGTTTGCACAGCCACTTCCCCCAAAGAGATCAAAGCCCTTTACATATATTATCTCCTTAATCCCCCTGTTACCTGCTGCAGGGGCAGGCTTAGGGCAGATACCCTTTGGTGTGATTCCGTCGCCATGGGCATCCTATGTGGCAGCCTTTTGTGAACCCTATTACTTCCGTTCTCTTTTCTGTAATAAAGTGTGAGATCAGCTTTTTAGTCACAGCTGGAGATATAACACAGCATCAGTTCTTCAACAAATTTGTCCCTTTCCCCAACTTGTCACACTACACAGATAACTACGTAAAATATTTCCGGCTACAGGTACATTATTAATGGGCTGTAACTGTGTCTCTGAAAGGGAGGTCAAAGACATCAAAAACATCTGTAACGACTAATTAAAGACTTGCTTAACTACATGAGATTATTTCAGAAAGCAGGTTGGCTGTGGGACTCATGTGTTGCCCGACACCCCAGACATTTCAGACATTGGGTTTTTTTCAGCCAAGCTCCTCCGACCTCCTACTAGAAAGATTATATACACGTTATAGAGCATGTATGCGTAGATCCATGAAAAATATTGAAAATAAAACACTACTTTGATATCATGCATACTAATGTCTCTGAAAGTCAGATTATCAAAATCTTATTTCACATCTCTTTATTCATTGTATTTCAGGAAAAAATAAGCCTCTATGAAATATAACTATGTTTCGAATGTTATTCATTCACAGGATGTCAATCAAAGTTATCAAACTACAGCTCAACTTCCTTGAGGGAGAAAAAATTACGCTGGTTCAGAACCCTGTTTCTATGATCTACGAACCTTTATATATGCTAATAATTTTACTATATTAGAAGATTCTATTGGGTAAATGTTTCTTTGATAATCCATCCCAGGATTATATCTGCCACCTCAAATTCTCTTTGAAAATAAATTGTCAAAACTATGTGGCACTCAAATTTTAAATCAGTGACTCCACTTCCAAAATATAATGGGTTAGGAAGAAGCATAACCAGTTTTTTTAATTGCCTTGGAAATATGCACCTTGATTCTGGGATATATAGCTAAAGGAGAAGAGTCACATGCAAACTTTCAGTTTGTGTCTGCATGGAGCTACTGCCTTGAATTTTTGTATAAAATAAAATACAAAAATTTTGGTACCCCCCTGAGCTATAACAACACCCAGATCTTCAGAAGAAATGTCATTTTCAGATTTTTTTTCTTTGGCCACACAACATGGCTTGCGGGATCTTATTTCCCTGACCAGGGATTGAACCCGGGCCCACAGCAGTGAAAGTGCCAAGTCCTAATCACTGGGCCACCAGGGAATTCCCCAGAAATGTCATTTTTCACAAGTGGATCCCTTACAAGAGAGTTGCAGAGGCACTTAGGAACTGAGTACTAAATTTAAGCACTCACTGATTTGAGTAATTTAAGCACTATGTGCAGGTTTTGCATTTACACTGAAATTCAACTTTTTTAATGAAAGTCTGAGTTAAGGCTGTCACATCCGGCTGCCAGTTTCTGCAACTAGTTATAGACACACTTGCTACTCTAAGTGTGGTCCTGGGCGTCATCTTGGGATCACTGGAAATGCAGAATCTTAGACCCCACTGAACTAAGGCCCCAACCTACTGAGTCAGAATCTGCATTTTAACATGATCCAAAGAAGACTGTTATGCACATAAAACTTGGGAAGCACTGAGTTAAAATACTCTCAGAAAACTAAAACACAGAATTAAAGAGACTGTCTCAACAGAACTAAAGGTGGCATATTTGGTCCAATGCATCTTTCATCCATCAGATCACCAACACCATCCCATGTACCCTCTCCTCCATTTTCAAAATATGCCTTGGTCTGTTAGACAAATGTAAAAAAAAATAACAAACAAAAAAACAGCCACAAGGTCCACTGTTGGTTTCCTTCTGGATTTTCAGCAATGATATTTTCTGCCTCAATAACTGAGAAGGAAGATTTTATGTCATACCAAGGGGGAAAGGAAAGCAAGAGAAGAGTTTTGGGTTCCCAAGAGGAATCTACAGTTTTGCCTTGCTTCAGACACTGTGTAGTTTTTGCTCTTCTTGATTTTAATTAATTGGCTTACCATCCTCCGGTGTGACATGCAAGTGTCATCAATGGAAATGAAATGTGTTTGAACTGTTTCTGCTTCTATAATATTTTATTGGCCTCATGTCATTTTACTATGAAAATGTCACTGAACTCTTCTAAATATTAAGTTCTAAGCAGAAGCTATAAATAAAGTGTCATTTTTCTGGATGTGAATGGATTTGTAGAGAAATTCGACAGAATACTCCTATTGACACTGAAACATGAAGTTAATAACAAAGTGGAAAGTTCCACTAGAATAAGAAGGGTCCTCAAAAATACCCCAAACTACCCATGCAGAATTGTGCCTTCTAAAACCTCAGATCACAGGAAGTAATTTTAAATGTTGAGCTTTCCCATCAAAGGTCTTTTAGAATCATACTATATTTCCAGGGAATGTTTAGTTTTAACAATCAACATTTTGAAATATTTGGAATCTGTCTCCCAGGTCACATAGGTTATGATGAACTCACAAAAGGCCACAATTAGCCCTATTTTTCTCATGGTTGCCAGATATCATAAGCAGTTTTCAGGGTAGCAATTTCCAGAATTCCATAGGTCCTTTACTTCAGCCTAAGAAAGTCCAATATAATCTCTATAATTTTGCTCTGGTCATATACTGCAGCTTAACTAACCCACTCCAAAATTCAACATAATTTTTTAAAAAACCCACCAACTTTACTATGCTCACAGATTCTGTGAGTCTTAGGAATCCAGACAGGGTGTAGCAGGGATGGCATGTCTCTGGTCTATGATGTTTGGGGCCTCAGCCATGAAGACTCGCATGGCTGCGGGTGACTCAAGTGGATGGGATCCCAGAGCCTGGACCAGGACTGCTGATGGAGACTATGAACCAGCATCTCTGTAACAGCCTCTGCATGTGGCTTGGACTTCCACACAGTATGGTGGCTTCAGGGTAGCAGGGCTTCTTACCCTGGTAAGGTCACAGCCTCCAGAGCAACTGTCCCAGAGAACAAGGCAGAAGCTGCATGGACTTTATGACTTGGCTTCAGAAGTTACATCGTGTCTCTTCTACCATACTCTACTGGTTGAAGCTATCACAAACCGGCTCAAACTCAAGGGAAGGGGACAGAGATCTTAATCTCAATGAAAATATTGTCAAAGAATGTGAGGCAATATTTTAAAACTGCCACATAGCCATTAAGTTTATTTATTTATTTATTTATTTTGGCTGACTTGGGTCTTCTTTGCTGCGCACGGGCTTTCTCTAGTTGCTGCAAGCGGGGGCTACTCTTTGTTGCAGTGCACGGGCTTCTCATTATGATGGCTTCTCCTGTTGTGCAGCATGGGCTCTAGGCACACGGGCTTCAATAGTTATGGCACGTGGGCTCAGTAGATGTGGCTCATGGGTTCTAGAGCGCAGGCTCAGTCGTTGTGGCACACGGGCTTCGCTGCTCCGTGGCATGTGGGATCTTCCCAGATCAGGGCTCAAACCCATGTCCCCTGCACTGGCAGGGGGATTCTTAACTACTGCGCCACCAGGGAAGCCCAGCCATTAAGTTTAAGAGCAATATTTCCATTTAACAAATGGTCCCAAAGTTTTATTAAAAAGTTAAAGAAAAAAAAAAAACCAAACAATTGGTCAAATCCAACCCTGCTATTTTGCAAGTGAAGAAAGAGGTCTTGATTGAAGGACAATCGTACGCAACATATTTCTTTTCCTCTTGTCATTTGAACTAGGTTGTATGCGTTTCTCTCAAATTTAATATCAATATTCTTAGCACTCTGTGGAAGAGGACTTTCCTTGTTAATGACGAGAATAATTCATCCTATGTCCCACCTGGAAGCTCTATGAAAGGTACAAAGACATACCATCTTTATCAGAATATTTATCTACCAAAGTCACTGTGCACTCCCCAAAAGGCAAATCTTCTGAATCAAATAGTTTATCTATGTCCATTTAAAATGTTCTCTGCCCACACATAGTAAGATAGATTCTCTCCACACCCTGCATCCGTTAGTGTCCCCAATCACTCTTACACAGTGAAACAACTGAAATGTATTCAACCAGGTAGAGACAGGATGGAAACGACGGCGGTCGGCAAAATCACGTAGGAAGTCAGTGACATTTCTCAAGGTCAAAGTGAGTAGTAAAGACGTTTCCTCTATAAGGAGAGATAGGGATTGCACTGCTGGAGAGAACCATAATAAACATTACAGGGGAAAGCTGTAAACCATTCCAAGACTGAGAGAATACAGTAAGAAGAGCTAAAATAAGAAGTTGAAGCATTAACGGAGACGATCCGGGGGCAGATTGAGGGAAGAGGGCTGCAAGGGCTGGCTGTTCCTGCTACTTCCCCAGTCCTGGGAGCACACAGAGCTGAGTCGGGGGGCAGCACTAAGGGCTCCCGGGGTGAGACGCACCAAAGGGGGGTTCTTGGGGCTGGCTGCGCCAGCCAGGGGGCTTGTGAAATCGTGCGTTACTTATTTATCACAACTGTAGAAGTTGGAACTGCTAGTACTCGTGCATTTGAATTTCTAACACTAGGAAAAGATGTTGTCCTTGAATTTGGGGATGATGCAGCAAGAGGGTGGTATCAGAATTCCACATGGGACTTCCCGGGTGGCACAGTGGTAAAGAATCCGCCTGCCAATGCAGGGGACGTGGGTTTGATCCCTGGTCCGGGAAGACCCCACATGACGCGGAGCAACTAAGCCCGTGCGCCACGACTACTGAGCCTGCGCTCTAGAGCCCGTGAGGCACAACTACTGAAGCCCAGGCGCCTAGAGCCCGTGCTCCGCAACAAGAGAAGCCACCGCGATGAGAAGCCCGCGCACCGCAACGAAGAGCAGCCCTCACGCAGCGATGAAGACCCAGAGCAGCCAAAAATAAATTAAAAAAAAAAAAAGAATTCCATATGAAGATGGACTAAGAAATGCTGTTTCTCAGATGAAGACGAAAAAGAAATCTGCTTAGGAGTAGGAGGATATGGTTCATGTAATTCTAAGCATGGCAGTTAAATGTACACACATACACACACATGTTCAAAATCTCCATTTTCACTGCAGTGTTCCAAGTACCTGCTTCAATCTAACATAAAACAAAAGTTTTCATTATTCTCTTATAAATGGCACATGCCTTTCATAGTGTGTGTGTGTTTGTGTGTGTGTGTGTGCGTGTAAGATAGGTAATAAGTTATTTAATTATTTTTAAACGAATGCCTTAGAAAATGTCTTTTTAAAATTAGGGCTTCCCTGGTGGCGCAGTGGTTGAGAATCCACCTGCCAATGCAGGGGACACGGGTTCGAGCCCTGGTCTGGGAAGATCCCACATGCCGCGGAGCAACTACGCCCGTGAGCCACAACTACTGAGCCTGCGCGTCTGGAGCCCGTGCTCCGCAACAAGAGAGGCCGCGACAGTGAAAGGCCCGTGCATCGCGATGAAGAGTGGCCCCCGCTTGCCACAACTAGAGAAAGCCCTCGCACAGAAACGAAGACCCAATACAGCCATAAATAAATAAATAAATTTATAAAAAAAAAAAAAATTAAACTATTCCATCAGTTGTTAAAAAAAATACCGGTATTTCATGGTCAGTTATTTCTGATTAAGCTTCAGCCCCCACCATCAGAAGCCATGATGGGCAGAATAAGAATCTTTCAGGAGACATTTATTCCATGAGAAAATTTTCCAATTAAAAAATATAGAAACTTTGATGAAACTAGAATTGAAGTGAGGTAGTTAATGATCCATAATTAAACTAGTTGCCATAGAAATCAATGCAAAAGAAAAACAGGCTTAAAAACTTTTAATTTTCTTCCAAAAGCTCAAATAACATGGAATCAGAGTCCATAAAGCCTGAATTCATTATGGAGCCATTGACCAAGTTCATTAATGACAAACCAAGTATTTTTTCACAGAAAAGAAAAATCAGACATTAGTTCCATAGCTTTGCTTCATGTACTAGAATAATCAACAATGAGTAAGGGAAATGAATTAGGTACCAAGGGTATAAGCACAGGGGACCCATCTGCCCCACAGCAACACCTGTTCATGCCAGGTCAGCTTGTTGAGTGGTGAAAAATAGAGCAGGAGGAATGTCTTGATGATAAACAATTTGGTCAAATGGACTAAATCAACCACTTATTTAAAATCCCAAGTGAACTGACTTTAAAAAAGAAATACTTTTGAGGGGCAATATACTGAAATAGTCTCTTCAAGTTATGCACTTCCTAGCCATCATATTTTTAATAACTATCTTGTCAAATTTTCTAACAAGATTAATCATTTTATCTTGGTCCGAATCTTCCCTCCTGCTTTGTCATACACAGGGTGCCCAATGCAGTAAGAGCCACTGGGGTCAAAGAAATGAACTAGATCCCAAGGGGAAGAAGAGGCCACAGAACCTGCCTGATGGCTCAGAGGAAGACTAGACTATTAAGTCCGTGAGGCTGGAGAGTAAATTGTTTCTTCTTTTGTTTGTGTTTGTTGTTTTTACCGATTTGTGAAGGGGAAGCTGGAAGTAAAGCCTTAGTAGTCAAATTCTAGGACTGGACTCCGTTCGCTGTTGGTGATTCTTTTTCAATCGTGTGGATATTCCAGTTTCCCCAGCAGTCGACTCAACTGGATGCTTGTCATGGTCCTTCTGAGGGTACTAGGAAGACAGGTTAGTAGCAGATAACTGGCTCCTCTGAGTCTTCCAGGCCACAACTACTCAGGCTCAACCTCTGACCCCAAATTCCTAATGACTTCCAACTCACTCAGGACTTCAAGACAAATACCGTTCTTACTTCAAACTCACTTCCAGAACCTTCCTCTTTCAGTCCCTCTGGCCGTCAGCATTGTCATCACTTCTTTTCCATTCATAGCCAGTATTGGTCTCCAGGTGAGTCACCTGAACTGATCTCTCATCAGCATCCTTTGTTCTCCTGTCCCAATACCTTCTGAGAACCTGACCAGGTGAAGTCCAACACCTGCGTAATGTTAAATCCCTCCGACTCCAATGAAGGCAGGGGTGAACGAGATATTCACAGTAACGTGTCAAATAGCACCTTGCTAAATTCCCATTCCACAACCTCCCCTGGGACATAAGAACCATCAAATAGTCCTGAATGGTAGAGTAACTCCAAAACCTCACTCCAAAAGGCAATGATAAAATTGGACGAAATTGTCAAAAACAAAAATTTCAGGACTCTGAAAATAGAACAAAGGCACAAGATAAATTGAGGTGTGTCTACACAAGAAAAGCTTGTGTGGTAGTAGTAGTAGTTTTTTCAACATGTGTGTTGAAGCAATTCAGGTAAGAATTTCACCGTGGTGTTTTATCCCAGCGTTGCTATGATTCCAACGTGGCCACCCACCCCAGCTCTGTATTTGTGCCCAGCTATGTTCTAGGTTGGTGTAAGCCATGAAAACCAGCACCTTCTCAGCCAGGAAGGCTAAGGGCTAACTTGATATTCATCAGAATATGGAAAAATCCCCACACACATTTTCAGAAACAGTAGCGATTTTAATGACAAATAAGAAAGACCAATGTCAGCTAGCCTGAGGTTGTGGCAATCAGACTAGGCATAAATTTATCAGGAAATGAGACAGCCAGAGTAGGCCTTGATAGGTCTCCACATAGTCCTGGTGGTTCCGAAGGCAGTGTGCATGGGCAAGTCTGCACACGTTCTTAGGAGAGACTGGAAAAGGCAGCTATCTGTTTGTCCCTGGGTGAATGTGAGGACTTGTGCTAGCAGAAGGTAAAAGCCAGGAACAACAAGTAAACTGTATGAAGTTTACATGTGTCTCCCAACTTACACACAGATCCATGAACAAGGGCAGAAACTTAATAGCTCAAGGTAGATGAGAACACTATTTTTTATTTATTTATTTACTTATTTATTTATTTATGGTTGTGTTGGGTCTTCGTTTCTGTGCGAGGGCTTTCTCCAGTTGAGGCAAGCGGGGGCCACTCTTCATCGCGGTGCACGGGCCTCTCACTGTGGGGGCCTCTCCTGTTGCGGGGCACAGGCTCCAGACGCGCAGGCTCAGCAGTTGTGGCACACGGGCCCAGCTGCTCCACGGCATGTGGGATCCTCCCAGACCAGAGCTCGAACCCGTGTCCCCTGCATTGGCAGGCAGATTCTCAACCACTGCGCCACCAGGGAAGCCCGAGAACACTTTTAATTATTCAGTTACCGCTAAACAATTCTGACATGGGAGCAACCCCTATGAAGTCAGGCTTGAAAATAAAAGTAATAAGGAAAAAGAAACACTCTACAGAGACATCAAAGGTCACAAACAGTGGGGGAAGATAGACTCCACAGAATTAGCCCAAACAAATCATTAACAATAAACAGAAACAATATCAGAGAAGAATCAAACTCACATTTGCTATGATATATATTACCTAAAATGTCCAGTTTTCAAATAAAAACTTATAGTATATGCAAAAAACCACAAAAGTGTTTCCCCTTCACAAGGAAAAAAGCAGTCAAAAGAAATGGTCTACTAGGGGACCTAGATGTCGCATTAGCACAAAAAGACACCAAAGCGGATATCACAAACAGGTTCAAGGAACAAAAAAAAAATCACTTCTATAAATTAAAGGGAAATATGATAAAGTGGCTCATCAAACAGAGACTACCAATAAAGAAATAAATACTGTTTTTAAAAAAGGAAATTCTGGAGTTGTAATGTATAATAACAATAACTGGCATTTCCAGTGTCCATTCCAACATGTGAAGAGATTATGAGTTGTAACTCCCATCCTCATAACAAGAAGAAAGCTAAAAAACTAAAAATCAACAACTCTCCTTAGATTTATCAGAGAATTGAGGTCACAGGGCAAACTACTGCCCTGGAAACTGGAGAAATAGAACAAAGAGAATAACAGCTTACCAGGAGCAGAAGCTGCTAGAGCCAGAAACTGGCAGGAACACTAAAAACTGTAAATGACACATTTCTGGAGGTTGAGGGTTGACTAGCTTTAGAGTTAAAACTCCTGAGGGCCCAGTCCTCAGGGAGCCTCTGTACATCCGTAAGTTTTACCTCCAAAAACCTCACCAGATTCCCACTTCTGAAAACTGGGGGGAAAATGGCCATGTACTTTGGGGAAGATAAGAGAAAAAAAATAACCATGTTAAGATACAACCAGTGGGTTCTGTTCTCCAAAACGAAGCCCTGCCCTCAAGGAAAACTAATTCACTAGAACTTTATCTCCAGAAGAGCAATGAGCCAACTCTAATCCCCACAGCCTTCCTGTCTCACACAGACATCTAGGGGAAAAAAAAAATGAAAAAAACAAAAAACTTCTTCTGAAGGTCACAGTGCAGGAATTCTGGCCCTTTTTATAAATGGAGATTTAATCATGAGAGTACAGAATGCTTCCACTCCCTAATACCTTACTACCACATCAATAGGGATGCAGTATAATAACGGTCAGTTACAACCGAGTGAGAGGCAAGACACAGCCTCTATGTAAGAAGGAGTTTCTAGGGAAACCCGAAGACAACAGGGGAGACAAAAACAAGGATACCAGAGTAAATTGAAGCATCTTACACTATAGCTACAGCAAACATTAAACATAGCCTAACTCCTAGCCAGATAAATACAAAAAACATCACATTAAAGACCTGTTTACCTCAGTTTCTAATACGTTATGTCTGGATTTCAATAAAAAATTACAAGGCATACTAAAAGGCAAGGAAAGATCAGCCTGAAGACACAAAGCAAGCATCAGAAACTAACTCAGCTAGGGCAGAGAAATTTTAATTATCAGACCAAGAATTTAAAATAACTACAATTAATATGGTAAGGACTGTAACGGAAAAATTGGACAGCGTGCAAGAAAAGATGGGTAATGTAGGCAGAAAGATAAAAGTTCTAAGAAAGAATCAAGAGAAAATGCTAGAAAATGAAAACACTGTCAGAGAAATGAAGAAATGTCTTTGATGGACTCATCAAAGGTTGAATGTGAATGGAACATGGCAGAGGAAAGAATCAGTGAGTTTGAAAAGAGGTCAGTAGAAGCTTCCAAAATTGGAGTTCAAAAAGGAAAGAAAACAAAACCAGTATGAAACAAGATATGCAAGAACAGTGGGACAATTAGAAAAGCTGTACTAAATGTGTAATGGGAATACCAGAGGAGAAGAAAGACAGAAACGAGCATTAGAAATATTTGAATGATGACTGGGAACTCTCCAAAGTTAATGACAGACATCAAACCAAGATGACCAAACACAGATCCAAGAAACTCAAAGAATACCCAGCAAGATAAATACAGGAGGGGGGGAAAAAAAACACAAACACTATGCCTAGACATATCATATCAAAATGCAGAAAACCTAAAAGAAAATCTTGAAAGAAACAAAAGCCAAAAGGAAAAGAACACCTTATCAATAAAGGAAAAGGATAAGAATTATATTGAACATCTCTTCAGAAACTATGTTAGCAAAGAGACTGGACTGAAATATTTAACATGTTGGAAGAAATAAAATCACAAACCTACAATTCTGTATCCAGCCAAATTATCATTCAAAAGAGGAGGAGAATTAAAGACTTCCTCAGACAAACAAAAACTGAGGGAATTTATCTTCAGTAGAACTGCATCACAGAAAAAGTTAAAGGAAGTTCTTCAGAGGAAATAAACATCATATAAATAGGAAACTCAGATCTCCATAAAGAAAGAAGAACATTAGAGAAGAAATAAATGAATTAAATATTTTATTTTCTTTACTCTTAATTGATCTAACAGATAAGTGTTCAAAATAATAGCAACAATTAATTGGGTGGTTAAAACTAGTTAATTGGGTGGTTATGAACTAGTGAAATGAATGATTGCAATGTTGTAAAAAATAGAAGGGAGAAATTGGGAATATTTTGTTATAAGATACAGACTACCCACAGAGTTGTATGGGTTATTTGAAAGTGGACTTTAGATTAGTTGTAAATGTATATTTTAAACTCTAGAGTGACTATTAAACTTTTTTTTAAAAGCAGTGGAATTGGTATGTTAAGCAATTGACATTTCTCCAGAGAAGACATACAGATGACCAACAAACACATGAAAAGATGCTCAACATCAGTAATTATTAGAGAAATGCAAATCAAAACTACAATGAGGTATCACCTCACACCGGTCAGAATGACCATCATCAAAAAGTCTATAAATAATAAATGCTGGAGAGGGTGTAGAGAAAAGGGGACCCTCCTGTGCTGTTGGTGGGAATGTAAATTAATACAGCCACTATGGAGAACAGTGTGGAGGTTCCTTAAAAAACTAAAAATAGAATTACCATATTACCCAACAATCCCACTCCTGGGCATATACCTGGAGAAAACCATAATTCAAAAATATACACGCACGCCAATATTCATTGCAGCACTATTTACAATAGCCAGGACATGGAAGCAACCTAAATGTCCATCAACAGAGGAATGGATAAAAAAGATGTGGTACATATATACAATGGAATATTACTCAGCCATAAAAAAGAATGTGCCATTTCCAGAGATGTGGATGGACCTAGAGACTGTCATACAGAATGAAGTAAGTCAGAAAGAAAAAAACAAATATCATATATTAACACATATATGTGGAATCTAGAAAAATGGTATAGATGAACTTATTTGCAAAACAGAAATAGAGACACAGGCGTAGAAACAAACATATGGATACCCACAGGGAAAGGTGGGGTGGGATGAATTGGGAGATTGGGATTGACATATATACACTACTATGTATAAAACAGATAACTAATGAGAACAGACTGTATAGCACAGGGAACTATACTCAATGCTCTGTGGTGACCTAAATGGGAAGGAAATCCAAGGAAGAGGGGATATATGTATATGTATAGCTGATTCGCCTTGCTGTACAGCAGGAACTAACAGAACACTGTAAAGCAACTATACTCCTCTAAAAAAAATATTACAAAACAAACACAAAGATACAAAGAATAAATTATTGGTTGCCAAAAGAGAGAGAAGTAGGGATGGGGGGAAAGTAATGAAATAAGTGAAAGGGATTAAAAAGTACAAACTACCAGTTATAAAATAAATAATTCATAGGGATGAGATGTATACTGTCAATATTTTATAATAACTTTGCATGGTGTGTAACCTCTAAAAATATTGAATCCAATGTCACACACCTGAAACTAATATAATATTGTAAGTCAACTGTACTTCAATGAATAAAAAAATAAATAGAGAAGAAGAAATGCAATTGCATAAAATGTTCAATTAAAACCAGAGAAGGCAAGATAAAGAAAGGTGGATAAGAAAGAAACAAAGAATAAGTGGAATAAACAGAATTTTAACAGGAAACAGTTACAAATAAATGCACCAATTTAAAGACGGAGACTGACAGAGTAAATTTAGAGCAGAAAAAAAACCCCCACAAATGTACATTTTCTACAAAAAATCCACTATAAATATAAAGACAAGATAGATTAAAAGTAAAGAAATGGAAAAAGATATGTCATACTAACACTGATCAAAAGAACACCTGCGTAACAATAGTGTTTCAGAAAAAGCAGACTTCAAGAAAAGGAAAATTATAAGTGATAAAGAGTCAATTCTGTATGATAAAGAATGATAAAGTCAATTCTCCAAGAAGACATAGTAATCCTTAATGTTTATATGCTTAACAACAGAGCGTAAAATATGTGAAACAAAATCAGATAGAACTACAAGGAGAAAGGATTAAGTCCACTATTACTTTTGAGACTTCCCACATATCTCAATCAACAATTGACAGAACCAGCAGACAGACAGAAAGTCAGTAAAAATATAGTTGAACAGAACAGCACCATCAATCAACTTGACTTAATTGACATTTACAGAATACTTCATCCAACAACAGCAGAATGCATATACTTCTCAAGCTCACATGGGACATTCATCAAGACAGACCACATTCCAGACCATAAAACACAGTTAAAATTTTTTAAAAGAGAAATCATAAAAAATATGCTCTCAACCCACAAAGGAATTGAACTAGAAATCAGTAACAGAAAGATAACTGGAAAATCTCAAAATATTTAGAGACTAAACAACATACTTCTAACTAAGTCAAAGTAGAAGACTCAATTTTTAAAATACAGTTTGAACTAAATGAAAATATAGATACAACTTATCCAAATGTGTGAGGCACTGCAAAAGCAGGCCTAGAGGGAAATTATAATATTGAATGCATATATTAGACAAGAAGAAAGATATAAAATCAATAATCTAAGCTGCCACCATCTAGAGGAATAATAGTGACATAAACTTAAACCAAATAGGTGAAAAGAAATAATAAAAAGAAGCACAGAAATTAATGGAATTGAAAAACAGAAAACAAAAGAGAAAATTAATGATACCAAAAACTTATTCTTTGAAAAGATGAAAGAAATTGATAGTGTCAGTCAGGCAAACCAAGAAATAAAGAAAAAAGACACAAATCACTAATATCAGAAACGAAAGACAGACCATCATTTCTGACCCCACAGACATTAAAAGGGTAATAAAAGAATATTCTGAACAACTCTATGCTCAGAAATGTGATGACTTAGACAAAATACACCAATTTCTTAAAAGACACAACCTACTGAAACCCACACAAGTAGATATAGATAATCTGAGGAGGCCTATTATCTACTAAAGAAATTGAATCAATAATTAATAACCTTCCAAAAAAAGAACACACCAGGCCCACATGATTTCTCAGGTCAATTCTATCAAATTTAAAGAAGAAACTGCCAATTCTCCACATTCTCTTCCCCAAAATAGAAACAGCGTGAATACTTCCTAACTCATTCTATGAGGTCATCATTACCCTAAAAGCAAAATCAGATAAAGACATGACAAGAAAGAGAAATTATACCAATGTCTCTCATGAATACAGATGTAAAAATTCTCAAAAAAATATTAGCAAATCAAATTCAACAATGTATAAAAGTAATTAAACACCACAACTAGGTGAGATTTATCCCAGGTATGCAAGGCTGATTCAACATTTGAAAATTAATTAATGTAATTCATTGTGTCAACAGGCTGAAGATGAAAAATTACATGATCATATCAATAGATGCAGAAAAAGCATTTAACAAAATCCAATACCCATTCATGATAACAACTCTCAGTAAACTAGGAATAAAAGGGAACTTCCTCAATTTGATAAAGAATACCTACAAAAAAAAGTGATTATAGCAAGTTTTCAGGATACAAGGTTAATATACAAAATTCTTTGACTTTTTGTATACCAGCAAAAAATAAGTTGAATTTTAAAAACACAATACCATTTACATTATCACCCCCAAGAATGAAATACTTAGGTATAAATTTAACAAAATATGTACAAGATCTATATGAGGAAAACTATAAAACTCTGATGAATGAAATCAAAGAACTAAAAAAATGAAGAGATAATTCATGCTCATGGGTAGGAAGACTCAGTACTGTCAAGATGTCAGTTCTTCCCAACTTGATCTATAGATTCAATACAACACCAATCAAAATCCCAGCAAGTTATTTCATGGATATTGACAAACTGATTCTAAAGTTTATATGGAGAGGCAAAAGACCCAGAATAGCCAAGAAAATGTTGAAAACATCGGAAAATGAACACTACGCAACTTCAAGACTTACTGTAAAGCTGCAGTAATCAAGGCAGTGTTGTATTGAAAAAAGAATAGACAAAATGATGGATCAGAACAGAGAGCTCAGAAATAGACTCACATAAATAAAGTCAGCTGATCTTCGACAAAGGAGCAAAGGCAACCCAAAGGTAATACAATAGAGAATAGATAGTCTTTTCAACAAATGATGCTGGAACAACTTGATACCACATGCAAAAAAAAAATATGAATCTAGGCACAGATTTACAACTTCCACAAAAAAATAACTCAAATGAATGACAGACTTAAATGTAAAATGCAAAACTATAAAATTTCTAGAGAACACAGGAGAAAATCTAGGTGACTTTGGGTTTGACAATGACTTTTTAGATACAATACCAAAGCATAATCTGTGAAAGAAAATATTAATAAGTTAGATTTCATTAATATTAAAAACTCCTGCTCTGTGAAAAGCACTGTTAAAATAATGAAAAGACAAGTCACAGATTGGGAAAAAATATTTTCAAAATACATGTCTTGTAAGGACTTGTATCCAAAATATAAAGAACTCTTAAAACTCAACCCTTTATTCTGTTAAGATGGTGTATTTTATTTGAATATACATTTCTCCAAAAATGATGTATGAATGGCTCACAAACAGATGAAAAATGCTCATCATTAGTTATTAGGGAAATACAAATTAAAACTAGAGTAAGTTATCATTTACACCCATTATAAGGACCATAATCAAAGGCAAACAACAACAAGTCTTAACATGGCTGTAGAGAAACTAGAGCACTCATATACTGCTGACAGGAATATAAAATTGTACAGTCCTTTTGGAAAGCAGTTTGGAAGTTACTTTAAAAGTTAAACCTAAATTTATCATATGACCTAGGAATTCCACCCAGGTATCTACCCAGGAGAAATGAAGATATATGTCTATATAAACATTTATATTCAATATTCATAGACACATTATTTAGAATAGCTTAAAATTGGAAATGTTCTGAATATCCATGAACTAGAAAATGGCTAAACACAATGCGATACATCCATACAATGGAATACTATTCAGCAATAACAAAGTAGTGATACATGCTACAACATGGATAACTCCAAAAACAGTATGTTAAGTGAAAAAATTTTAAAAACCAGATGCAAAACACTACATATGCTATATCCAGAAATCGAAAGCAAATTAGTGGTTACCTGGGGCCAGGAGTAGAATGAGAATTAAAAGGTGGATTCTGACAATGTTTGCACAACTCAACTGTATAAACTTACTAAGAATTATTGAATTGTACATTTAAAATGGGTGAATTTTATGGTATGTGAATTATACTTCAATAAACCTCTTACAGAATAAGAATACAAAGCATAATAATATGTGAGCTGCCAGAACACTGACTCATCATCACATACACAAAATGTCTCCACATTCATTCAATTCTTGCTTTTTCCCTCCAAATATAGATAGTGTGTTCTACCGCCTCATTTATGATAATCTCTCCACCTCTACCCACGACAAACCTCCTTCCACCCTATCTGAGATTTCTCACTTCATTTATTTGCCTGGTTTTCTTATACCTTCAACTTTTCTTGGTTGACACCTTTTCCATTAACTTTTTAAAAATATTTATTTATTTATTTATTTATTTTGGCTGCACCGGGTCTTAGTTGCAGCATATTTAGTTGCAGCATGCAGACCTCTTAGTTGCGGCATGTGAACTCTTAGTTGTGGCATGCATGTGGGATCTAGTTCCCCAACCAGGGATCGAACCTGGGCCCCCTGCATTGGGAGCGCGAAGTCATACCCACTGGACCACCAAGGAAGTCCCTCCATTAATTTTTATCAAGTTCATTTTTCTTATAATTTAAGAAAAATAAATAAATAAAATTCTCCCCCCTTTTTAAAATATGTCTCTCCAGCCTGTCTCCTCCCCATCTTCTCTCTCAACTCAATTATTCAGGTGAACCTTCTCTCACAAAGGTCACTGATTACCTTGTACTATCTAATTCCATTGTATTTGTTAATCCTGACCTTGTTGGATTCTCTCATGCACTTGACCTTGTTCATCATTACCTGCTTGAATTTCTCTACCTCCTAGATTCTAGATTGCATATTTTTTGGTTTCTTTTGAAAATGTCTGACCACTCATCTTTTTTTCTTTCTTTTTTAATTTAAGTATAGTTAATTTACAATGTTTTGTTAGTTTCAAGTGTACAGCAAAGTAATTCAGTTTTATATATATACATATATATATTCTTTTTCAGATTCTTTTCCATTATAGGTTATACAAGATATTGAATATAGTTCCCTGTGCTATACAGTAGGTCCTTGTTGTTTACCTATTTTATTTATAGTAGTGTGTACATGTTAAACCCAAACTCCTAGTTTATCAAAGAAGGCATACAGATGGCCAAGAGGCACATGAAAAGATTCGCAACATTGATAATTGTTAGAGAAATTCAAATCAAAACTACAGTGAGGTATCACCTCACATCAGTCAGAATGGCCATCGTTAAAAAGTCTACAAATAATAAATGCTGGAGAGGGTGTGGAGAAAAAGGAACCTTCCTACACTGTTGGTGGGAATGTAAATTGGTGCAGCCACTATGGAAAGCAGTATGGGGGTTCCTTAAAAAACTAAAAACAGAGTTGCCATATGATCCAGGGATCCCACTCCTGAGCATATATCTGGAGAAAACTCTGGATTCGAAAAGATACATGCACCCCAATGTTCACAGCAGCACTATTCACAATAGCCAAGACATGGAAGCAACCTAAATGTCCATCAGCAGAGGAATGGATAAAGAAGATGTGGTTTATATACAATGGAATATTATTTAGTCATAAAAAAGAATGAAATAATGCCATTTGCCGCAACATGGATGGACCTACAGATTATCATACTAAGTGAAGTAAGTCAGACAGAGAAAGACAAATATCATATGATATCACTTACATGTGGAATCTAAAAAAATGATACAAATGAATTTATTTACAAAACAGAAATAGACTCACTGACCATTCATCTTTGATTACACTTTTCTATACTTACAGCTCAATTATTAGTTTCCTTTAGAGTTCTATTCCTGGTCACTTTCATGCTAATTTTATAGTCTTTTTAGATAATTCCATGCACTCTTGTTTCTAACAACCATGTTGTGGTAGATTGGTTGCATTAACAGTCCCAGTTCTTCACCCCTCCCTATGTTTGCACCCTTTGTCGTGTAACACTGTAATATCCTACCACTCTGACACAGGGGCTGGCTATGCAACTTGTCAATGGGATGTTAGCAAATGCAATGGGCATGGAAGCTTGAAAGCATTTATATGCGTGGACTTGCAAGCTCTTGCTCCTCTCCCATTGCCCTGGGAATAAGCACACAGCAGCTGTTAGAGAAGGAGAGCGTGGAGTACAGAGCTAACACTCCCTAGTCGTCTCAGCCAAAAGCATTCTAAAGCAGCAGTCAGACAGGGCATTGCACACAAAGAATGAGGTCAATCCAGACAAGTTTCATAGTGTAAATTAAATAAATGTTCATAATTGTATGCCACTGAAGTTTTGTTGTGTGTTGCACGGCATCATAATGGCAATGGATAATTGATATACACCCCTATGGTGGAAACCAGCACATCTGTGTTTGCTTATAGTCTCTGAGCTTCACACTGGTAAATACCTCTAGCCAAATGTCCCACAGGCCTCTCACACCAGTACCAATCAAACTGAGTTCATACTCTTTCCCATCTAATAAGACTAATTCTACCTCAGGTTTTGACACTACTATCCAATCCAGTCAGCCAACCTAGAATCCAGGAATCATCCACACTTTGCTTTCTCTCCCTTGATCCTCCATCTCTAATGGTGCCACATGTGGTCCAGGGAAGAGAAGTTAGCAGTTGTGGGGAAAGCTGTATGGTGTGTAGTGTGTGCATGTGGCGGGTGTGTGTGTGTGTGTGTGTGTGTGGTGTGTGTGTGTATGTGCGTCCTGGCATTAGCTGGAGTTTTCCTTTCATCTCTAAAAGCTAAAAAATATGTTGTGTTTCCTATACTTATTTGAGTGAAGGATAATTTGAAATAAAAAATACTGCAAAGGAATACATTTTTTATGAATATTCCTCCCACATATTAGCTATAGAGTTGAAGGAGGTAAATTTTCTTAGCCCTAATGCTTGTTTCTATAGTTTAAAAAAATAAAAGAAAAACTGACAAATTTCATGATGCAATGTTTTCGAAGACTAAAGTTTAGGGGGAATTCTTTGATGGTTTTAAAAGTCTTTTTTTACCCTTGGATACACTTGGAGAAAATTAAGTTTGAAAAAGATTAATGAAATGGCTACCAAGGTTGCATAAGGCTGAAGGTAACAGTGACAAAATAATGTGTTTTTCAAACAATGTAACACATGTACAGGAAAGCAATAAGGCAGAGCAAAATGAATTAAAATGTGCTATACCCTCATTTGAAAATGTTCAAAGAATGATAGCAGAAGAATTTAAAGCCTTCTCACAGAAACTGGCAGAAAGTATCAACAGTCCAGAAGATGATAGAAGAAAAGTAAGAGGAAAAACTATTTGCAAAGCTGAAAAAAAACAAACAAACAAAAAACCCTACCAAATCCTTCTGAAAGAAAAAAATGTTGAATGTTCATTTTCTAAAAAGGCAAATTCATCTAATTAAAGCTTTGAGATAAATGTAGACGTAGCATAAAGGCTATTAGGATAGGTCTTTCAGCACAGTCTTAATGAGGCAAATGATTTGGTCTAATAAACCATATGTTTTATTGGAGTTCTTGTTTTTTAAAGAAACTTCTAAGCAAATTCTTAGAAATATTGCCTTAATAAAAAAGGAATGAGTTAAGGAGGCAACACACCATAGGCGTTGGAATTGAGCAGACCTAGCGTTGAAGCCTGTGTCCACCAGTTACTAATTGACTTTGATGAATTTCTTAATCTCCCTGAGCTTTGGGTCTCTACCTTTTTCTTTTTTTAATACTAGTGTTATTATTTTTTTAGAGAATTTTAAAAAATATCTATTTATTTATTTTTTGGCTGCAGCATGCGGGATCTGTTTTTGCGGTGCGTGGGTTTCTGTCGAGTTGTGGGGCACAGCCTTACTTGCGCCGCAGCATGTGGGATCCTAGCTCCCCGACCAAGCATCGAACCCGCGTCCCCTGCATTGGAAGGCGGATTCTTTACCACTGTACCACCAGGGAAGTCTCTGGGTCTCTCCCTTTTAAAACGAATTTGAAAACATTCTTAATGTTCTTGTGAGTATAAAATCAGTTAAAGTTTGTATAGCATTTACCACAGTGCCTAAAACAAAACAAATGCTTAATAAATGCTAACTACTACTGCTAGTTACTTTTATTTATATTATTATTACTCAGATTCCCCCAATTAATATAAGATCACTTGTGATCTGTAGCGGACATCTTTTACTCGTGGTCACCTATTATTCTTTGAACTCCCTCTCCAAACTGGGAGAGCACCCGCATTCCAAATCCTGCCTCCTTTATTTGAGTATCCAAAATACTACACTTCCCGAGACTCCTTGCATTTATGGTGCAGACAAGCAGCTACTTTCCACCAATCAGATGTACCCATGTGAGACTGAGATTCAGAAGTGAGTTATATGAAAGGAACACTGAGAGCAAGACACGCACTTTGATGATACAGAATACAATTTTGAAACCAGCAGGAAGATTCTGGCATCGACAGCTGCTGCAGGATAGTTCCCAATGCCTGGCAGACGCAGCATGTGGCGCAGAGGCAGCAGCTCCCTTGTCTCGGGGCTGTTGGTTCGGACGCTGCTCCTGGGAGCTTACATCACAGGGTTATTACAGAGGTGGAGAAAATCCTACTGGCTCACTGGTATCTGTTAATAATTCCTGTTGGGTTAAACTAGCCAGAGTGGATGCTGTTGTCAGTCACAAAGAATCCTGAGTCATGGAAGTCCCAACTTGGGACTAATTTTATATAAAATTCTATCTTGTTTGGCATCTATGGATGGCAGTGAGGAAAGCTCAGTAGGTGACTATTTGCATGAAGATCCCATTCGAAGAAAGGCTACAGCCTCAGGGAATGAAGTTAATGCAGATTCACAGGTATGATACTCCTCAATGGCACAGGGAATGAAAATCCATGAATAAAGGCGAATAAAGGCAAAGTGCAGAATGCCAGTCATTCGGAGGATCTCCCAGCCCGGCCTCTGCTTTCATGCATGAGTCCTAGCAGAGGAGTTTTGAGAAAATACTGAAATGTCCTTGTACAAATTCTATTTAAGATATTGAGGACAAAAGCCCGTACAGCTCGGTAGTCCGTATGACAGAGGTCAGGACTACTGGAAAAGGAGGCACTTTTCCTCACTTCCTCACTTGGGGATTTCTGGAGAAAAAGCAGCGAGAGCAGATTTAAAGGCCAGAACAGGCTGCTCATGGACCAGCGAAGGAAGAGAAGAGGATATCGCGTTGACGGCTGAGCATCATCAGGAGATGATGTTGTAGAGTTTCAGCTGCTGCTTCACGTCAGCTGTGTGGCTGCAGGCACCAGAGCTCTTCCTAAAAATTATTTTTTTTTCCGGGGACCCAAGCAGGATTGTAAAATGGATGCCTCACTGTGTAGTCGACAGAACTGATCATAAGCACACATCCTTTCAGAAACAAGTCTGAGTGGTGGGACAGGGAGAAACAGGTAGCATTGCTTTAATCTTGTTAGAATTCCATTCTCTTCCCTTCCCAGGGCTCAGTTTTGTTCTTTGGCTGGTGGGTCATGAGGAAACATGGGCTGTATTTACAGAGTTTGTTTTAATCAAGCTCTTTAAAGCAATCGGTGAGCGAAGATCACATGGCTCCCAGAAATGGAGTTTGTCATGGTTTAGTAGCGGATACTGTCTCCTCATCCATACAGTGACTTGGGGTTCTAGGCTGGGAGGTACAGAGGCTCCATGAAGAGCTGAAATAACAGCTCAGAGTCTGCTGGAATCCACCAGGACGTGTAGGGAGCTGCCTGCTCTTCTTACCTCACATTCACACATCCCAGTGGAAGACTGGGTTGATTCATCTCCAATATGCAAGACCATTACTGGACAGAGTTTGAACAAAGTCAGTTCAGAGGTACTTGGTCTGTTCACATGACCCACCTTTGGCTTAGCGTCTAACCTTTTTCTAATCAATACTGGCCAGGGTAGCTGTATTCGTTTTCAACCAAGTGGCATGAGTGATAGCAATTTATACAAGAGAGAAGAGATTAGGAGCACAAGGCAATAAGGATACGGCAGCAGTTGGAACTGCTGTCTCCTTCATGGTCTCCAAGTGTGACACTCATCCAGGAGAACTTAAAATCCTGGGGCAGCAGGCATCTATTCTGTGGGCTAATTCCTACTTTTTGACATTTTTCTAATTTCCATTTTTCCACTTCCCTGGCCTAAATCTTGTGTTCTCCCCACCCACTGGTATAAACATACATTGTTAGAGATCATTTCTTTTAAGAATGTACCAATGAACTGTAATATCTTAAAGCAGAAATCTCCAACTTCCACAGAATATTAATCTCACATATATTATTCTCAAAAAGTGCTCCCTACTCGACTAACCCCTAACATGAAATGCTGAGGTCTAAAGAGATTGACCCTCTGTCTAGAAGAAGAGGAGGCCATAACCTAATGTGGCTGATTACTGAAGTGTGACATGACTTCGGAAGACCTAAGCCTGGGATTGCAATGTGAGAAGAGAATCATTATTCTGGGAGAGAGGGCAGAAAAAAAAGAGCATCAGCTGTCTTGTGGAAACAAAACTCCAAATACCACAGTACACTGTGCCAACTCCTGCAAAGAAACTTTTGAATTTTGGCTGAAACATACCACTGACATGCTGAATGAGTTTCTAGTAGCTAAGAGAGAAAAGAACAGGAGGCCAATCAAAACCTTTTTGCCTGTCATCTGTATGTTCTGGTTGACATACTTAAGGAGACTTCAACAGATGGTGACATGAGTCAATCTTCTCAAGACTCATCCAAAGGAGAGGAAGAAAGTATTGCCTATTTATTAGGAAAAGGCAAGTTGTTAAAACACAAAAAATATAATGAATCAAATACAGCAGTTGTTATTAATTTCTTTCTTACAAGTCCAAAATGAGAAGGATTGTAATAGGGGAAAGATGAAATGCATCAAAAAATCCAAGTGAGAATCCCCAATTCCCAGCCCCTTGGGGCTATTTCACCATACTGACTTTGCCCTGCAAAGCCACTGTAGCCTGAGCAAACTCTTGCCAAAGCATGAAGTGGTAAGTGCTACTACTGTTATTTTATTTTGATTAAAACCACAATATTCTGACATACAGCAATGATTTTTTTAATAATAATCCAGTAAGGGCATTCAATCTCAAAAGAGGTCAAGAGCGATTCTGGATCAGGCATGATAATCCAAATACTTCACAATTGGTCCAACATGGGCAATGAATGCCACACAGATGCCAAATAATTAGAAAGGAGGCTAGCCACAGTCCTGAACCATTCATACCAGATGATATCAACCTGCGGTCTGTTCATGCCGGCGGGGGGAGCACAGAAAATCCTCCACGTACCTGTGACCTCAGGCTACAGGAGCACATGTGGGATCTGAGGATGGTTTCTGAGCTAAGGTAGGGAACCAGTCATACCAGACAGGCTCAACTGTAAGCATTGTGCAGCTCCTCTAAACCAAAAGCTCCACCAGCCCGCAGCACCTGAAGGGTTTGAATGGGAATGTCGCTGAATCTGGGAGCTCCTTTTTCAGGGAATATGTACCTGTTCTTCAAGAACCTCTGTGGATTCTGAAGAGGAGAGTGATGATGATGATACCGCAGCTCTTCTTGCAGAGTTGGAAAAAATTTAAAAAGAAAGAGCTGAAGAGCAGGCCAGGAAGGGACAAGAACAAAAGGTTCAAGAAGAAAGGATTCCTATGGAGAACATTCTGAGTGGAAACCTCCTTAATCTCACTGGCCCATCCCAGCTTCAGGCCAACTTCAAAGTCAAAATAAGGTGGGATGATGATGTTGTTTTCAAGAACTGTGTAAAAGGTGTAGATAATCAGAAGAAAGACAAAAGATCTGTAAATGATACACTGCGATCTGAATTTCATAAAAAGTTCATGGAGAAATATATTAAGTAGTACAGTTTTATGTGCTTAATTAAAGGCTATAAAATGTAAATGATCTGACTTTATTTTGGTTTGTTTTTCTCTTTCCCTCCCATCTAAATGGTGTATAGGCTTCCCTAATTTTAAGTTCCAAAATATCTTTTCCTTTATTGATTCCTTACTTGATAAGGACTTGAGAATTTGTTTTACCCAGTTTCCATCTCTGAATATTTCCAGTCATGCGTTTTCTTTGACGTATGGGAAAAGGAATCTGCTTGTAATAAATAGTTTTAATAATCAAAAAAATAGGGAAGAAAAGGGAGCTTATTCTATGTAGCAGAAGTTCATGAACACGATTGGGTTCAGGACTGACTTACTTCATACCAGGAATACAGGAAAATAAACTCCCACACAGGCCCACCTTGTTTAGCAGATGGAAATCAGGACCACAGGAAGCCAAGACCAGGAAAAGTATCTGAGCATCCCACTGAAATGTTCCTGTCCTTTTTCTGTCCCTCCAAGATGGGACTTCTCTGAGATAACAAAAATTGGTTGGGATCATGTGTTGGAGGACACACCCCAAGCCCCAGGTTGTGTTATCCTGGAGTAGTAGACAACATCAGTGCTCCACTCAGATCCCCTCGCATCTATACTATGCCATTTTCTTGCACCCCACCCCAGATTTGGGGTATTTTCGATAAGCAGGACCTGCACCTCTTTGCAGGAGGAGGACTGCCCTCAGGCCACTGGAACCACTTTGCCTGGAGATGCAGAGAAGGACTTGGGTATCCATGCTCACCTGGACGAGACTTGAGCCAGTGACAAACACATGTGAGAGTTATTCCCTTGCCCAGCTCCCTTGCCTTGGTTTGTGGATCTTATACCCCAGCGTTCCACCAAAGGGTAGAGGCAAAGCTGTCGTCTGTGACCTGAGACCTTGCCCTTCCTTAGCTTCTTCCTCTTTCTGTCCCAAGCCTATCCTTTTCTAGTTTCCCTCAGACACTTCTGCAATACATCACTTGCACACGAAATCTCATCTCAGGATCTGCTTTGGGGAAACCTGACCTAAGATGCTTGGGATTCAAAAGGTGGCCTGATCATAAGGGAGGTCGCTCACATTTGTAGACTGAGGAGAAGCCTCGGGGATTTGTGGCAGCTTTGAGGAGTCATCAGTGGCTACTCCTATTTTGTCCCATAGAAACATATTGAAAACTACTTAGAATTCTGTATAAAGAAAGATAAATGATCTGTCTGTTCTGTATAAAGAAAAGATAAATGACCTGTCTACTTTTAAGTCAAAAGAATCATCTTCTTTTGGTCTAGATTCCTCTACCCTATGCTCTCCCCACTGAAGTATCCAGTAAATAAGTAATCTTCCATTTGCAGACAAAACCAAGATAAATGTGTCTCCTTTAGTTTCTAATGGATAGAACTGAGAAGCTGCACAAGAGAAATATAAGATCCGAGAAGGCCTTCGAGCAAGTACATTAATTAGCTGGGCTAACAGAGGGAAGGAAAGCCATATATAATACAAACCAATAGATTATCCAAAAGTAATTTATATTTGCTTTAGTCTCATTTTCCTATTTGTCTTTGCTTTAGGCAAATATCCAGGTGAGATTTACTTCCCTGAGCACACATCAGCTAGAACCAGGAAGAGCACAGCTAGAAACACACTAAGTAGTAAAGGTCTGAGGACACCAAGTTGCCACAGTGAGTGCAGAAAGCAGGCTTGCTTCACGTGGGTGAGCAAGAATTGAATCCAAATAACTTAAGTACTAGAAATAAAGACATTTCTCACTAGACTAGAATTTGGTTAGGATTACTCCACAACTCCAGGAACAGAGAAATGACTTAGTGACTGTAGCTACCCAATAAATCCCCTCCATTCAGGAACTGCTAAGAAGAGGAATGGAAATTTCCAGAGAGCAGCTTCATTTTTCACTCCACAAGAAAAAATTTAAAAGATAATAGTAGACTACAAATGGAATATCTGACCTACGTATTTCTTGGGTGTAAAATGGGCAGCAACTTTTAAAAAGTTAATAATGAGAAAATATTTTGGGTGATTAACTGTGGTCAAGTGATTTTATTTATTTAGATGGCATTTTGGCTTATGATGGAACACTGAAATGGAAATTAGATTCTCTGTATTGGATACTGTTAAGGCTGTCATTTTAAAACTCAAGTACAAGAGTAGAAAACAGCTTCAGAAAATAATTTATTTAGCATGCTTAATTAGTAATAAAAGAGCCTTTGGATGAAAGTAGGCTACCAGAAGGGCAGAGTTGACTTGAGTCTTATTAATTCTGAGAAACTTAGACATCCACATATTGCTTTCTTTTGTAGTCAGAAAACAAACTCTAGGCAAACTTTGAAAAGCTAAAAACCTTTGGGAAAAAAAAGGCAAGGGAAGATTTTAAGGGAGAAGAATTATTGAGTAAATACATCACTTTCTATTTACAATAATATTTAATAACATAGGCATCTGTATCTTTATCTTATAATCTTTATTTGATAGGGCATTCCAGTGAGTATTAAAGAGAATATATTTGCATTTCATCAATAGGTAATTATTTTTACTATAGTTACATCTTTGTGGAAAGTCTAATACCCTTGACCTTGACACGAAGAAACCATCCTTGAGGAGGGCACAACCACACAAGAGGATACGTAGGGTCACCCGGGGAGATTTCTCAACTTATCTTTCCCGACCCCAGGGATCCCAGGATTCTGAATCATCACCTGCCTCAGAGTGGAATCATTGCCTTAGTGGCTGACCATTACTGAGAGAAGTGTGGTATATTTCTTTGATATACTGAATGGATAAAAAGTTGAGAAACACAGAAAAAAAATCAATACATTAAGAATTGTTAGTCCTTGAGATTGTTTTATCCTGGAATTCAATTCAAGTCTTGAGCACCTACTATGTGCTAAACACTCTTCAGGGTGCTGTGACACAGGGGCTGAACAAAAGAGAAAAGATCCCTGATCTCCTGAAAAGCTTTACAGCCCATTATTTTTATTATATTTTTATTTATCAAATTCATATATGCTGCTTATATGTGCCAGGCATTGATCTATAAAATAATACTTCCTTTAATCTTCATAAAAACTTTATCAGGGCTTCCTTGGTGGCGCAGTGGTTGAGAGTCTGCCTGCCAATGCAGGGGACACGGGTTCGGGCCCTGGTCTGGGAAGATCCCACATGCCACGGAGCAACTAGGCCCGTGAGCCACAACTACTGAGCCTGCACGTCTGGAGCCTGTGCTCCGCAACAAGAGAGGCCGTGACAGTGAGAGGCCCGTGCACTGCGATGAAGAGTGGCCCCCGCTCGCCGCAACTAGAGAAAGCCCTCGCACAGAAACGAAGACCCAACACAGGTAAAAAATAAATAAATAATTAATTAATTAAAAACTTAAAAAAAAAAAAAACTTTATCAGGTAGATATTATAAATATTCCCATTTTACAGATGAGGGAACTAAACCATAGCTAGTAAGTGGTCAAGCCAGGATTAACTACAACCACTTTTCTTCAGAATTTGTGCTTTTAACCACCATGTTACATTTCTTCTAGTGGAAGAAGCAGCCAATAAATAAGTTAATAAACCAACATGCTATTTATATGAGCTACGAAAGAAATGAAAAATCTTCTCTATCTCAGTAAGGGCTCGACCAGAAAAGCAGAACCAGTAGGAGATACATACGCTATCATCATGCCTGAGGCTGGAGTTTGAAATCACATGCAGGCCGTCAGGAAGGGAAGATCAAGAGCAGGGTGGAATCCTACAAGGACAGAGTGAAACCCATGTCCATTCTTGTTTTCTCTGACCTTGATGACAAGAGAATACTGTAAAAGCCAGGACTCTTAGAGGCTGAGACACATGTATCTGGCCCAGCTACTGCTTTACACCAAGGAGGCAAGTCAGGAATCAGCAGCAATGTGAGATGTGTATACGACATGCAAAACGGCTGCAACCTCCTTTCCAGTCTGGAGAGAGAATTTCCTTAATAGCTCTCCTTAGTGAGAAATACACAAGAATGGGAATTCCAGGAAACATGGTCCAATCTAGCCAAATTGGTACATCACAAAGCCATTGCCAATGTTCTGAAATGGAAGAGTGAGATAGGGCTGGGCACATACAGTGGTAAACCATTCCCTGACCTTAAAGAATACAGAATCGAGTGGGGAAAACACACACTGAAGAAGTAATAAATGTGATGAATGTCAAAACAAGGGTCGTAAGATCTGCTGGGAAGACTTGCAACTAGAAGAATTAGAAGGTCAGCAGAGGACGCACTGAAGAAATGACCTTTAAAACAAGAACTTCAGAAACGATTTGGAATTACCTGTTTAGGAGAGAGGTTGGGAGAGGAAAATGAGGAAATTTCAGGACCAGGAAATGTGCAGAGGCCAGGAAAGAATAAAAGCATGGCTGGAAGTAGAGATTAAGAGCAAGATCAGACTTGAAAAGCATGTTGGTGCCAACATGACACAAACGTATAATACTTAATCTCCTTTCCATTATTATCATTAGATGGCCTGATCACTAGGAGGATTTTAAAGGCAGGAACTCTGTCCCCCATCTCTGAATCACCAGACATTTAACATTAGGATAGATGATAAGTGTTTAAAAAATGGTAAATGAATAAATCAACCACTCAGTGGTTCCTGCCTTAAGACTTATCGTATATGTCCAGCATGCTCCAAAATAACTTTTATTTTGGTTTGGTTGAAATACTATCACTGCAATTTATTTTATTATAGCTCTACCCAAGACGTTTCTATTACAGGTCAATAAAAAATTTTAAATCATGAGAATATATTTGCAAATCATATATCTGATAAGGGGTTAATATCCAGAATATGTAAAGAACTTCTATAACTCAACAACAAAAAAATTAAAGAACCCAGTTTCAAAATGGGCAAAAGACTTGAATACACATTTCTCTAAAGAAGATAACAAATGGTCAATAAGTACATAAAAAGATGCTCAATATCACTAATCATTAGGGAAATGCACATCATCAAAATTCCCATGAGATACGACTCCATATTCATTAGGATGGCTATTACTAAACACAGAGAGAGAGAGAGAGAAAATAACAAGCATTGGCAAGGATGTGGAGAAACTGGAACTCTTATGCACTGTTGATGAAAATGTAAAATAGTGCAGCTTCTGTGGAAAATATTATGACAAATCTTAAAAAAAAATTAAACACAGAATTACCACATGATCCAGCAATTCCACTTCTGGACATATACTCCAGAATTGGAAAGCAGAGTCTCAAAGAGATATTTGTACATCCATGTTCATAGCAGTATTATTTATAGTAGCCAAAAGGTGGAGCCAACCCATATGTCCACTGATGAATGAATGGATGAAAAAATGGTATATACAAACACCAGAATATGAAATGGAGAACGAAATTTTGACACATGCCACAACATGAATGAACCTTGAAGATATTAATGCTAAATGAAATATGCCAGACACTAAAAGACAACTATTGTATAATTCCGTTTATATAAGGTACTTAGAATAGTCAAATTCATAGAGACAGAAATGAGAATGGTGGTTGCCAGGGGCTAGGAGAAAGGGGGACGGGGAGTTATTGTTTAATGGGTACAGAGTTTCACTCTGGGAAAATGAAAGAGATTATGGTGGTGATGGTTGCACAACAATATAAATGAACTTACTGCCACGGAAGTGTACACATAAAAATGACTGAAATGATATGTGTATTTTACAACAATTTTTAAAACATTTTAAAGATTTGTGTTCTTGAGGGCATTTGCTTCAAAACAATTAAAAATTATTAGACTGTACTGTTTTCTATAATATCTTTAATGTGCAGAAAGAAAAATAACTGTCAGTTTTCTTCTAAGTGACCCTATCATTCAGGGGAGGTAAAATAAACACACTGAGAGTTGTCAACAAAGGATTACACTGGATAGAGTTAAACAGACAAGGCAGACTTCATTCAAGACTGTTGCAATATGGAGAACAGTATGGAGGTTCCTTTAAAAACTAAAAATAAAACTACCACATGATCCAGGAATCCCACTCCTGGGCATATACCTGGAAGAGACAAAAACTCTAATTCGAAAAGATACATGCACCCCAGTGTTCACAGCAACACTATTTACAATAGCCAAGACGTGAAAGCAACCTAAATGTCAATCAACAGATGAATGGATAAAGAAAATGTGGTACATATATACAATGGAATATTACTCAGCCATAAAAATAGAATGAAATAATGCCATTTGCAACAACATGGATGGACCTAGAGATTATCATGCTAAGTGAAGTAACTCAGACAAAGACATACATATGATATCATTTATAGTGGAATAAAAAAATGGTACGATTGAACTTTGCAAAACAGAAATAGACTCACAGGCATAGAAAACAAACTTATGGTTACCAAAGGGGAGGGGAGGGAGAGATAAAGTGGGAGTGTGGGTTTAACATATACACACTACTATATACAAAATAGATAAACAACAAGGACCTACTGTATAGCACAGGGAACTATGATAACCTATAATGGAAAAGAATAGAAAAAAAAGAATATAGATATATACATATCTAACTGAATTACTTTGCTGTACACCTGAAACTAACACAATATTGTAAGTCAACTGTACTTCAAAAAGAAAAAGACAATTGCAATAGAGAAGAAAGATTGAACTCAATCACCACTGAGACAAAGGCGAGAGGGCTTCTGAGTGCCAGGGTGAGGAGCAGAAAGGTATGGGGCAATGTGAGTGGAGAGGCTGTCACCGTGATGAGGATTCTGCTCATAGTTTATGGAAGTTAGGCTCCCGCCCTCCCACAGAAACTGGGAGGTTGCGTCACTGTCTTTCTCGATGACACGTCAAGTGGGATGGCTCTCATTCCTGGGTGTAAAAGTGGAGCGAAGATGGGAGAAGATCCCCATCTCAAAGGAGCAGGGAAGGAATTTGAACTGACAACTTTTCTAAAGTAAATGCTGTTTAAAACGAGAGGTGGAGGGGCTCAGAGTCTGGGAGAAGTCTGTCCGAAGTTTGGCCAAGCTGGCATACACACACTACTTTATATAAAACAGATAGCCAACAAGGACCTACTGTAGAGCACAGGGAATTCTACTCAGTACTCTGTAATGACCTATATATGGGAAAATAATCTGAAAAAGAATGGATATATGCATGTGTATAACTGAATCACTTTGCTGAACACCTGAAACTAACACAACATTGTAAATCAACTATATGCCAATAAAAAATTTTTTTAAAAAGTTTAGTCAAGCTGAGAGGAAGGTTAAGGCTGTCTTGGTTACAGTAAAGAAAAAAGACTGTCACCATTTACTCTCAATGAAAAAGCCATTAAGTGTGTATTTTAGTAAGAATGTAATTGAACCAGGAACGGAGGAATGGGAACCAAGAAAAAATGCTGAATAAAGAAACTGGTTATTTGGGGTGGAGAAAAGGGAACCCTCCTACACTGTTGGTGGGAATGTAAATTGATACAGCCACTATGGAGAACAGTATGGAGGTTCCTTAAAAAACTAAAAATAGAACTACCATAAGACCCAGCAATCCCACTACTAGGCATATACCCTGAGAAAACCATAATTCGAAAAGAGTCGTGTACCACAATGTTCATTGCAGCTCTATTTACAATAGCCAGGACATGGAACCAACCTAAATGTTCACTGACAGATGAATGGATAAAGAAGATGTGGCACATATCAATGGAATATTACTCAGCCATAAAAAGGAACGAAACTGAGTTATTTGTAGTGAGGTGGATGGACCTAGAGTCTGTCATACAGAGTGAAGTAAGTCAGAAGGAGAAAAACAGATACCGTATGCCAACACATATATATGTAATCTAAAAAAAAAAAATGGTCATGAAGAACCTAGGGGCAAGATGGGAATAAAGACACAGACCTGGGCTTCCCTGGTGGCGCAGTGGTTGAGAATCTGCCTGCCAATGCAGGGGACACGGGTTCGAGCCCTGGTCTGGGAGGATCCCACATGCCGCGGAGCAACTGGGCCCGTGAGCCACAACTACTGAGCCTGCGCGTCTGGAGCCTGTGCTCCGCAACAAGAGAGGCCGCGATGGTGAGAGGCCCGCGCACCGCGATGAAGAGTGGTCCCCACTTGCCACAATTAGAGAAAGCCCTCGCAGAGAAACGAAGACCCAACACAGTCATAAATAAATAAATAAATAAATAAAAGAATGTGAATTTCAAAAAAAAAAAAAAGACACAGACCTACTAGAGAATGGACTTGAGGACACGGGGAGGGGGAAGGGTAAGCTGGGACAAAGTGAGAGAGTGGCATGGACATATATACACTACCAAATGTAAAACAGATAGCTAGTGGGAAGCAGTCGCATAGCACAGGGAGATCAGCTTGGTGCTTTGTGACCAGCTAGAAGGGTGGGATAGGGAGGGCGGGAGGGAGGGAGACACAAGAGGGAGGAGATGTGGGGATATATGTATATGTATAACTGATTCACTTTGTTATAAAGCAGAAACTAACAAACCATTGTAAAGCAATTATACTCCAATAAAAATGTTAAAAAAAAACAAAACTGGTAAACATATTAGTAAGTTAAAATAAGTATTGAGTGTAAACAGGGCTTGTAATAAAAATTAAAATTTGGGAGAATTTACCAATGAGATGGAACTAAAATAAAAAGGCCATGATAATGGGCAAGAAATTGGATGGAGGATGTTAAAGTTGGAACATTCTAAGATCTCTGGTAGGCTACAGAAGTACTGATATATTTTAGAATTAAGCACTTGAGGGTTACTGCTGATATACAAGAAGGAAAATAAACTATTTCCAATTTTTAGTGAGAAAGGGAACGAAATAGAGCTCAAGCAATCAGAAGCCTGAAACCAAATATGCCAACAGAAACCAACGGACAGACCAAAAAGCTCTAAAAAAAAGCCTGCCCCCCCTAAAGGATCAGGCAAAGGGCAACCTAGCAAAACAGAAAACTGTTCGGCAATCACCTTCCCATTAGACCTGAACACCGTGGAGGTAAAGCGTGGTCCTCCACCCACTCTGTCAGTCAAGGCCTGGCTGGGGGCCGGACTGTCCAGACTGTGCCGCTCTCTCCCCCAGGCTGCTATCAGAGAGAGGGAGTAGGGAGCCCGGACTTGCAGCCCCGTTTAGGGAGCTTGTGTGCACGTTGTAGACATGCGTGCAAGGTCATCGGGGGGGCCACGTGGAAAGCCGGGACTTCTGCCTCCATCCCGTGTTACTGAGCTCTCCCTCCTCCCCGCCCCCCATCCTGGTAGTGTTAGAGGAGCTGAGGGGGAAAACCAAACGTTCCCCACCTCCCGGCCCTAACGAGGCCCCTGCCCACCCGCAGCCCCCGGGGGTGTCAGGAGCAGTGACAATACCTGATACCACCATCCAGGGTGAGGAACCTGAACGTCCACCTCCTGCCCAAACAAACTGTGGAATATCCATACCTTGGAATACTACTCAGCAATAAAAGGAACAAACTACTGATACAGGCGACCACCTGGATGAATCAAGGGCGGTACGTTGGATGAAAAAAAAAAGGCAGCCTTAAAAGGTCTGGTGTATGATTCCATTTATACAACATCACCGAAATGACAGAATTATAGAGGTGGAGAGCAGATGCATACTGCCAGGGGGTAGAGACGAGGAGGGATACGTGTGACCATACAGAGGGAGCATGAGGGAGACCCCGGTGGTGACAGAGCAGTCCTGTATCTTCACTGGGGGTGGTGGTTACACATCGACGCATGGAATGAAACAGCACAGAGGTTCACACATTCATTGTACCACCACCTATCTCCTGGTTTCGAAATTGTTCTGTAACCATGTAAGACATGAACACTGGGGAAAACTGGGTGAAGGGTACATGAGAATTGTTTGTATTAATTTTGCAACTTCCTGTGAATCTATGATTATTCCAAAACAAAAAATAAAATAAAAAACTCGATCTCATGAAAGGCAAGAAAGGGAGAGAAAAAGCAAAGTCATTGCTAAAAGAAAACACAAGTCAGGTAGTGGAAATATGCAATCACAGTGAATTGAAATAAATTGTTTCCCCTTTTAAAAGATGGAAATTACCTGATTGAATTTAAAAAAAAAAGGTGCTGTTTACAATAGATACACCTAAAATATAAAAACAAAGAAAATTTGAAATTAAGAAGATGAAATATTAATGAGATAAAATACCACTTAAAAAAATATCAAGATAAAACAGAGTCATGACCTAAAGATAAAAAGAAACTCACCAGAGATATTTAACAATTCTAGGTCTATATGCATTCTTGATTTTTTTTGTTTGTTTTTTGGCCATGCCCCGAGGCACGTGGGATCTTAGTTCCCTGACCAGGAATTGAATCCACACCCCTTGCAGTGGAAGCTTGGAGTCTTAACCACTGGACCACCAGGGAAGTCCCCCTCTATGCATTCTAATAGCATAGCTTCAAAATAATGACAAAACTGATGAGTATGAGAAAAAATTGGCAAACAACAATCATAATGGAAAAGGATTTAAAACTGTTCTGAAATTCACAGAAATTTTTAAATACCTCCCTGAGAAAATAATAAGGCACACAGATAAAAACAGTCCTAAGTACAGCTCTGCCTACCTTAAAACCGGGTTATATCCCCAAAAGCCCATTCTAAGTTGAAAATATCACAAGTCAAAAATGCATTTACTACAGCTAACCTCCTGAACACCATAAAAGTGCTCAGAGCACTTACATTAGCCCACAGTTGGGCAAAATCATCCAACACAAAGCTTACTTTACAATAAAGTGTTGAATGTTTCATGCAATTTATTGAACACTGTGCTGCAAGTGAAAAGCAGAATGGTGTGTGGGTCCAGCATGGTTGTGAGTGTATCACTGTTCACCCTCATGACTGCCCGGCTGACTAGGAGCTGCAGTCAGTGCCCAGCACCATGAGAGAGAATCGTACAACAAACATATCACTAGCGGGGAAAAGATCAACACTCAAAATTAGAAGTATGCTTTCTACCGAATGGGTACAGATTTCACACCATCGTAAAGTCACAAAATCATTAAGTCGAACCATCACAAGCTGGGGACTGCCTGCATTTAGAATACTTAAGCAATGTAAAACCACAGACGCGGGAAGTAAAGACATGTCAACAGTGTAACTTCAACTTACATGTAAGTAGGTAAATGAACATCCTACACCAACTGGTTCCACTTGTGTCAGGGATGTAGAAATCTGGGAAGAGCATTGCCCCAAACTACAAAAACAAAAAAAGAGTAGTGGTTACTGGTGGAGAAGGGGGGTGGAGAGTGGCATGAGGAATCATCTTGGGTGTAAACTCTATGGTATGAAAAATATGCTTCATAAAAGTAATTTTGAAACAAGAGCGATGACCCTGTTTTAACAATCAGAAAAGTCTGAATAAACTACAAAACCGTAACTGTTCTTGAATATCTCAAAGAACTGAGGTTGCCAGGAAACCAAGTACCCAGTGGTGTACTTTGGGTAATGATTTCAACAGCGCAACACAAACCCAGCTCAACTCCTTATTTCGGAGAGAAAAAAAAATGTAGCTGCAAAGAGTATACATCAAACATCATACAAAATCATGTAACTCTGAAATATTTCCTTACAATATTAGGAATAATTTTGACATTGCTCAATCCTAGTCAGCAAAGTTAGGCAAGAAAAAAATTAAAATATATAAAAATGATAAAGGAAGAAGCATAACTGTTGTTATGTGCACATAATATAATTATGTCCTTGGAACAACCAAAAAGATGTACAGACAATAAAAGAATTTATCAAGGTGAGGGGAATATAAATCAATAAACAAAAATCTATTGTATTCTTATACATCAACTTAGAAATTAAATTTTTAAAATATGTTTTAATATATCACTTGCAATAATCACTAATTTTTTAAAAAATAGTAAATACCTAAGAATAATCCTACTAGATAAAAGCAGAACATACTATGTTCATAATATGGAAGATTCACTAATGTGAAGATTTCAATTCTCTCTAAAATGGTTTAGAAATTCAAGAGAATCTCCATCAAATTCCAATTTGTTTTTTGTGGAACCAAACAAGCTGACTCTAAAATTTATATGGAAGTGAAAAGGGCCAAGACTAATCAACACTTTTTAAAAAGCTAAACAAGAGGTCTTGTTCTTCAAGATATCAAGGGTTGTTCTAAAAAGCTACAGTAATTAAGCCAGTATGTACGATATAGTGATAGTCAGTAGACCTGGAACACAACAGCCCACTGCAAAGTAGACCTATATTTATGTGGACTCTTGTAATATTGTAGGGACGGCTTTGGAGACTGTTAGGAAAAGAATCATCTTTTCAATAAATATGAAAAACTGAACTAAAACCCTTTAAGAAGACATTATGGGAAAATGCCGTACTTTCTTTTGGATAGGGAATGATTTATTAAACAAGACACAAAGAGCACTGACCATAAAGGAAAATATAAATTTACTTACACTGAAATTAACAACTTCTGGCTCCCCAAAGACACCATACAAGGAGTAAAAAAGTCAAGGACACAGCATGAGAATGTTTGTAGCACATATAGCTGAAGAACTTACACTTAGACTACATGAAGAATTCCTAAAAATTAACAGGAAAAGACAGAAAACTGAATTTTAAAATGAGCAAAACACTAGAATAGTCATTTTACACACACACACACACACACACAGGAAACACAAATGACGAATAAGTTTATTTAAAGCGTGCTTTTCCTAATTAGTAATCAGGTAAATACAAATTTAAGAAAAATAAGATACTGTTACTTACATAATATTAAAAAGAGAGACAAGCCCAATGGTGGGAATGATGGAGACCAAAACAAACTTATAAACTTATAAATTGGTACAAGCACGTGGGAAAACAATATGATATTATCTAGAAAAACTGAGGATACAAATATCCTATGACTCTGCAATTCCACTCAGCCCTATATATACAGAGTAGAGAAACTCAAACATATGTGCCAGGACACATATATGCAAATGCACGTAGAAACGTTGTTTTTAGTAACCAAAAGTTGAAACAACCCAAATACCCAGCAACCACAGAATGGATTTACAAGAGTAAAATATTTATACAGAGGAAAGTTTCGGGAAGCTGAAAGACAGGGAAAACAGAATCAGACTACATAGTACATTCTCAACAGGGGGGAGAACTGATTCTTGAGAGGTAAGAATATCTTACTCTTTTACATATTGCAATCATACAATACAATTAAGAGATGTATAATATGTCTGCAGGCATTAAAATTTCATGGGTCGGGGGGGTGTTAAGAAAAACAATGTCCAATCTGTCTCCTTGGGGAAGTAGTAACAGAATATGGTTGGCAGATATTGGGCAAGGCAGTGAACAGAGCAGGGTGGGGCTAAGGGTCTCCATGGTGTGGATTAACAAAGGACAAGATTAACAAGAGTAACTGAGACAAAGCAGGATGTAAGGCAGAAGCGATGTGTTATATAGCAGGCATTCTGAACCAGACTGGTGATTAGCTCAGGTTGTAGCCCCAAGTTTTTAAATGCAAGTTTTAGGATCTCCCCAGAGGACAGTTTCTCCAGCAGCTTACTGCACGGGGGTGGGAAGGTGATAGGACAATCTTAGGGTGACTGGTATCTCCAGGGTGAGGCAAGTTTGACTTACAGGATAATCACTGGTGCTCTGACCCAGTACTGGATCCAACAGGAAAGGTTCATTTTATAAAGAATTCTAGGGGTTATCATGAGTGCAGGATTGCATGTTCCAATTGGTATTCTCGAAAATGAAGAAGAATAGAGCAACTAAATTTGGTTAAAGATTTAATTACTTGGTCAAAATAATAATTGTGGAACAGACAACCAGAGCAGAGATGACAGCAAAAGTCAGTGGGAAGTGTAATTTAAAGGAGGGCTCAGAGTGGGAAAATGATGGGTAAAGCTCACAGTAAAAGAGAAATGTGAGCTGAAATAGACAGTGAATAAAAGAACAGACTTACATCTGCAGCAGCATGGATGGACTTGGAGGGCATTATGCTAAGTGAAATAAGTCAGAGAAAGACAAATATTGTTATGATATCACTTATATGTGGAATCTAAAAACTACAAGAAACTTGGGAGTATAACGAAAAAGAAACAGACTCACAGATGTAGAGAACAAATTAATGGTTACCAGTGGGGAGAGGGAAGGGGGGAGGGGTAATATACAGGTAGGGAAGTAAGAGGTACAAACTATTTGGTATAAATAAGCTATATTGTACAACACAAGGAATATAGCCAGTATTCTGTAACTATGAATGGAATGTAACCTCGAAAAATTGTGAATCACCATACTATACACCTGTAACATATATTGTACCTCAACTATACTTCAATTAAAAAAAATCAAAAAATGAATAGACTTACAAAACAGCCCAACTAGAAGGACTTTTGGTGATAATGAAGCCCTGAGCAGTTCAGTAACTTGGTTTGGTCCTGAAGCAAGTGGCCAATGTGGGGCTGAACCTCTTAGGTCATCTCGTTAGAGCTTCTCCCAGTAAATGGTGTAACCTCTCAGAGCACATCAATTGTCTATTTTGCCTTAGAGTGATTAGTAAAAAAATCTGTTTTCCTTATTCATTTTTCAATTTTTACATTAAACTTTTGTCTACAAGTTAATTCAAATAAGCTATTTTAAAATAAACTTTCAAAGAATAACTGAGAATTATATTCACATAATAAGCATATCAAGATACTGGGAGCTTTGAAACCATGACCACAATTCTCAATAAGAAATAAAAATATGTATATTACACTGGACCAATAGTTATTGTAAAACTATTCATAACAGAATATTTTATATCTCATTCTATTTCCTCAAAATTTGAAAAACCCAGGAAAATAACTTGTTAAAGAGAGTTCAGAATGACTGAAGAATGTGTGATTATTCTCAAATAATTTACATAGATTTGACAAGAGTGTATTAAGTTATTTGTTAGACAAAGAAGAAGGAATATTAAGTGGCATTGATCTTTAAAATATAAACCAAGCAGGCCACAGTATCTGTGGATTAGAAACCCAAATCAGAGTTCATAAAATGCTTATGCCTAAATTTGATGACCCCAAGAAAAGCAAGTAAAGGATACAGATCTAAAATGCATTATTGAATGGAAATGGAAAGAAGGAAATTTTTTCAAGTCGTTCTTTCCAGTTGGCACTGCTGTTACAGCATTTTGTGGATGGAATGTAAAGCAAAAATGGTACATAACAGCAGATGGAACATTTCTATTTATCATGGACAGACTCATGAATTTATTGTGCTGTTTCATAGGAAAAGAAAGTGTTGTTCTTGGCAGTCAACTCTGAAGAAAATCCTCAAGACATAGAATCAAAGGGTCCACTGGGATAGACCAGGCTCCAGCTTTTAGGCAGGTGTGGTCTTCATGATTCCTTTTATCAGTGAGATAGATTCCATCCGTGGCTTGTCCAAGATGCCACAAGTAACAGGAAGCATCATAGTGGGAAATGGAAGCTTAATAGTTACCCTGTTACCTGTTGACTTGTCCTGGGTAGATTACTGAACCTCATAAAATTTGCTGCATTAAGGACTTTTGTCTGCAACAGAAAAGCTATCAAGAATTTACTAAATCAACACTTGCCCTCAGAGCATATCTATACCACTTGTTATCTGTGAATATGTTACAGGTAGAAAAGTAAAACAGAATGCCAAGAAGAGATAACTGATTATATGGGTCCTCAAGCATCTATCACTGTAACAGTTCTTTTCTGACAGTAAGTTAAAAGTGAATCCTTAAAAAGTCAGGATTGCTCCAAGTGGTGTATAAAAAAAGGAATGCTAATAATAAAATAACTAAATATCCAACTTTTGTTATTTCTTTCTTTGAGGAAATTCCCAAGATGGATTACCTTAACTTATTTGCAAGCACTAGGATAAAAAAGAAAAGACTAGTGACCAAGCTTCATTTCCTTTTGTGAACTCCTAGTAATGAATAAATTTCTTTGAGTAAAACCTGCACACAAGAACTAAAAGACCTCAATAACTGGAATGTCTCGGTCAGAGAGTGTTCTGTTTTATTAAATTTCTGATGGTCTTAGGTTTGAATATAAACCCCTTCCCGGTACTGGCTTATATATAGCCCTTTTGAGTGAAAATATATTTGAAGTCACCACTTGAATGTCAATTATCATTATTTCACAGGCATAAAACAATCCCACTCCTCTCCTGGAATATACTTTATAGTTACTAAATCTCTGATCTCAGTTTTTTGGTTTTTTTTTTTCTATTTGCCTCTCCCAGTTAAAAATCACATGTAAAAATGGTTGCCACTGTGAGGGTTCCAGTTAGTTGAACTTTTTCTATACTCTGTTCAATTTTAAATGTTAAAATGTGACTTAGAAATCAAAAGACAGTACAACTACCCCCCAAATTTGGAAAGTTGCTTTTTACCAAGTGTTTATGCTTGCATACTTATTTGTCACAATAACATTATGAAATAAAGAAAGGTGTTCATAATTATCTCTCCCCTGGATTCTTATACCAGCCTCCAAAGGGGTCCCTTTTTCGAGTCACTTCTCAAATCAGCAACCAGAGCAATCATTTTAAAACATGAGCCAGATGGTGCTTCCTTCTGCCCAAAACCTTGCTAAGGGTCCCACCAGTCGTGTCCTCTGTTATGGCTCCCACCTCACCTCCTACTATTTCCCCCTGCTCACCTGGCTATCACCACCCTAGTCTGCACACTATTCTTCAAACACACCAGGCCTGTCCCTGCTTCGGCCCCTTTGAACTGGACCCTCTGCTGGAACACTCTTGTCTCCAATGCCCACACGGCTTCTTCCCTCATCTACTTGGAATCTGCTTCATTCTCACCTTTTTGAGGAGACCCACCCTGACCACCTGATTCTCCTCACACTTCACATTCCCCTGTCTTGATTCCCTTTGCTTTTTTTTTTTAATTTATGGCTGTGTTGGGTCTTCGTTTCTGTGCGAGGGCTTTCTCTAGTTGCGGAAAGCGGGGGCCACTCTTCATCGCGGTGCGCGGGTCTCTCACTGTCGCGGCCTCTCTTGTCGCGGAGCACAGGCTCCAGACGCACAGGCTCAGTAGTTGTGGCTCACGGGCCTACTCACTCCACGGCATGTGGGATCTTCCCAGACCAGGGCTCGAACCCGTGTCCCCTGCATTGGCAGGCGGATTCTCAACCACTGCGCCACCAGGGAAGCCCCACCCCCCTTTGCTTGTTTTAAACCGTAACACTTATGACCTGTCTGTTCTCAAATCCCCCACCCTTGACGCCCTGTTAGAATGAAAATTCACGAAGGCAAGGATTTTTTATCATCAATATAGCCCAAGTGCCTCAAACACTTCCTGAAGCACATCAAGCTCTCAATAAAAATCTGCTAAATCAATACATGAAATGGAAAGATACATGTGAGGTGCTCAACTGCATTTTTTGTTGTTGTTGTTGCTATTGTTTCTTTGTTTTGTTTTCTTGGCTAATTGGCTTAGAACAGCACTATTATGATCTAGGAGCTTCTTTATTTGGGATTATTGATAACACCTGGTAAGCCAAGATATGACCAAGAAAAGTGAAAAATAGACAGTTCCCTGAAGTGGTCTGTAAAATCTAGACAATTTAGGATTTACAGTGTGTGAAGTATAGTGCTGAGTTTAGTCATGGCCCTTGCACCAGAGAGTGTCAGGAAAAAGTCTCTCTCTGTGCCAGACTGTAATGTGAGAAGGATTGAGTGAAATGCAAATTGGGAGATTTCAGGATTTCATTAAATTTCGGAGTCAGGTAGAGACAGGAAATTGCCTGATGCCCAAAACACACTGCTCATCACATACCGAGAATACACACAGAGATACTTCTGGTTTCTCCTGTGTTAATGTAGAGTCTCAGGGTCACATCTGTGGGAGGGTGGCCCCTGGGAGCCAGAATAAAAGAATTAGGGGGGCTTCCCTGGTGGTGCAGTGGTTGAGACTCTGCCTGCCAATGCAGGGGACACGGGTTCGAGCCCTGGTCTGGGAAGATCCCACATGCCGCGGAGCAACTAGGCCCATGAGCCACAACTACTGAGCCTGCGCGTCTGGAACCTGTGCTCCTCAACGAGAGAGGCCGCGATAGTGAGAGGCCCACGCACCGCGATGAAGAGTGGCCCCCGCTTGCCGCAACTAGAGAAAGCCCTCGCACAGAAACGAAGACCCAACACAGCCAAAAATAAATAAATAAAAAAATAAACTAATAAAAAGAATTAGGGAACGCAGGGCAATTATATCCACTGCCATTCAAAACTGACAATGAACTCCCCTTATTACAAAGCCCCCAAACAAAAACAAAACCAAAAAAAAAACTAAAAGAAAAGAAGGAAATATAGGATTGGATACCTATAAAGGACTAAGGACACCCTGCATTCTAATTAACATGGGGAACCACATTTATAGTCTCACCAACCCCTGTCTCCTGGAAGCATTTAAACAGAATTTTACAATGGCTTCCCTGTATTGATTTTTTTCCTTGAAGCTTATAAAGAAAAGTGATCATGTGGCTGATGGAAAGATGTTCAATTGGCTTTCTTACTTAAATAATACTTATAATCAAAAGGACGCCTTTTAACATCTAGAAAATACTGTAAAATGGATTTTCATGCTAGCAATAGGTAATCCTTCAAGATATACTGTCCCAAAAGAATTGACTCTATTTTAGTACCAACATCTTGATTTAAGCAGACACATCATTTTAGAAACATTATTTTTAAAGGAATAAGTAGGAATAAAATCATTGAAGCATTCACTTGATTTTAGCCAACTACATAAAGATTTACCTCAGAACTTGAGTTTGTCTTAAAGAGGTACAGCCTTTGAAATTTCATTTGTGCAAAATATTGTCTGGTCTTCAAATCTAGCTAATGCAATCCGTAATTAGAAAATGTGCCTGACTATTGGAAAAATGTAACTCATCTGACTGACTCAGTCAATTTTTTTACTCCATATTCTTTAAGCAAAGAATATTTTCAAGTTCTTTCACAAAATAATATTTTTAGGAAAAGCTGCAATATACTTTGTTCACAGAAAGTCAACTTTCTGTAGTAGAAGCATGTGGATTTTTATGTTAGGTAGACATGGGTTCAGACCCTGGCTCTATCATTTACCTGCCATGTGATATTAGGTATATTACCTACTTAACTGAGTCTCGGTTTTCTCATCTGTAATATGGGAATAATAGTGACTTACCTCAATGGGTTGTTTATGGTGATTATAAAATATAAGTAAATCACCTTACACATGGAACATATTAAAATAAATAAGACGTATTCATATTCTAGAAAGAAAGAATTCTGATATGCTAGAATACCTTGGTAGCCTAGCAGAAAAGGATGTACCTGACAAAAGGGTTATAGTTTCTTTGAAAGTTACCCTCATTTGATCTTTCTTTTCTCACTGCTATCAGCCCTCTGTAGATTGATCTCTCTCATCTGATCATGGAAATGCCTTCCTAATACTCCTCCTCGTCCTCTCCATCCTAACTCCAATACACCTGGTGAATTAGCCTCCAGATGAACCTACCTAGTAACACACCCTTTTGATAATATAATGCTCCCTACCTAACATCCAGTTGTACACCAAATAAAATCGAGACTTCTGAATCTGATATTTAAGGCTCTTCACAACTTTGCACAAATTACTTTTTCTGTCTGATAGCCCCTGATTCATCTACACATATCCTATATTTCAGTCAATCTGATCTACTCACCGTTCCAACCATATGGGGGGTGCTTATAAAGGGTAGAACACAAATACAATTCTATTCTGGGTGCCCAGCTTATAAGGCAGATGTCTAAATTTCGTAACTACTTACCACTAATTCTCTCTCCAGAAAGAAAGTCCATTTTCTCTAACAGTCTGATTTCCTTTTTGTTTTAGAGAACTGTGTAGTGTCCATCAAGATCGGCTTCTACTAGGTGGTCTGAGCTGCGATGCTTAGGACTGAAGTGATCTTGGCGTTACAGGAAACAGAAAGGACACACAGGGATCTAAGTGAGAGCCTTTGGCCCAGGGTGAGAGGAGGAGCTACAACCACCTGTTCGTGGGAAGGTTCTGTACATCAGAAAATGCCAGACGCCACCAGGGGATTATAAAGTCCTTAATGAGAGCAAAGGGCAAACATTTCCAGATCGTGGCCAAGGTGACAACAGTAGGCTTTCACCTCCTATCTTTCATAATACCACTTTCGATTACCCTTATTATGAAATATGAGCTTCATTATGTAATTTTATGCGAAAGTCTAATGCAAAAACATGGGGTGCTCATCCACCAAAACCTTAGCATGTTCTCTGAGCAGCAGCACTTGCTACCATGGTGATGGCAGCTCCCACAAAGCCTCAAAACTCTGAAAAACAGATCAGGCAGCCTCTTGATTCTTTGTGTTCCCTCGGGAACCAGGGAAAGTTCCAGCTGCTGACAGCCTCAGCGTTGTACTAATAACACTCGGTCTGAGCCTTCTGGCCTCTGCAATTCTGTCAGGTCACGCCTTCTCCCTATGGCTTGCCTTGTTAAAACCCATCCCAGCCTCTACAGCCAGCTCAGTGGTACACCCAGCACGAAGCACCTCTCATTCCCTACTCCTTTTTCCTGGTAGGAAGTTTCTCCTCCTTCAATTCTTCACCTACGTTATAGCACAATCCTGTAGTTACTTTTTCTCATGTTGCAGTTCACTTTATACTTGAAGCAAAAAAAGGGGGGTTGATTTGGGTTTGGGTTTGCAATTTTATTATTCCTCTGCAGTTCCTCATATGGGGCCTTCTATACCGGCGGGACTCACCAAACACTGGCTACAAAAAAGATTCAAAATCAAGCATGCGTCAGCACCCTAAGTCATATGTCAGAATTAAGGGAGATAATTTGAAGTGCTGAAGAAAGGAGAATGGACAAAGGGACGGAGAAGATATAGTAGAAGAGTATTCTCTAGACAGAAAGCTCCACGTGCTAAGGCAGGGAGGTCAGCACCAGCACGGCATGGTGGGGAAACAACAATGAATTCAACAGGACTGGAGGGCAGCGATATTTGCTCATGTTTCAGAAGACACCAAAGGGTCAGTCTGATGTGCTAAGAGAAATCGCGGAGAACGTTTCTCATGTGAGGAGGTGCTGGGGCTACGATCCGCCTCACATCCCCTTCTGAGCTAAAATTATTTCAATAAAGCAGTTTACCGAAAATAACTCCCATTGGGGCTACAGACACTGTGTTTCCTGCTTCTTTTTATTCTCCTTCAAATAAACAAGAACTGATAAGGAAACCGCACTTCTCGGATGGGACTGAGACTTGAATCCACAGTCTCTGACTTAGGAGGGCAGCGCCCACCCCCTCACTGTCTTCCAATTGAAACTGCTTACCTTGTCTCAGGACTTACTGAAGTTCAGGTTCTCTTGTCTCCATGCAGAAGGAATTCAGAGACAGGCCCAGTGACAGGGAAAGAGTGAGTTTATTAGCATAGGACGCTTGTGAAAGACACAAGCGGGCAGGCAGGGGAGCGCAGCCCCGAGAACAAAGAGGGCTACACTTTTATAATCAAAGAAAGAGTGGGGAGGGGAGAAGACCACCTTCATCCTCATTTTTGGGTAGACATCAAGGCTTACATCATTAGTTCCTCCTTTGGCCCTATATGGTCTAACCAGGACTGTCATAGCACTATTTAAATCATATGTATATCAGCAGAATGGTGGTAACATACACTAAAATGCGGTAATTCGTCTCAGGTTTTTCTATAATATCCCCTTTCACCTAGTTTCTTTCCCCTTTCACCTATATTCTTGTCTTGGTTACACACAAGAATGCAGTTTTTCAGGGTCTGTTACCCTATAGACCTCCCAAGGCCAAATGCAAGTCTTGGATCCATTTTTTGGTGGTAGTGACCCAAGTAAGTCTGTTTACTTTCAAAATGTTCTGATTGTTGCTTAGCTGCCAGATGTTCTAGGCATTTTCTGGTTGGTGTCTAGCTTATGGTGATCTCCTCAAGTCTCTATCTTTCCCTAGTGGGATTTCTAGCTGTGTAACTATCTTATTCTATCCCTAGCAATAACACTTCCAAACCACTAGTCAGAAATCTGAAAGTTTTCTTGAATAGCTGTACCACTTCTAAAATCCATCATAATTCTAATACCAGCCTTCTCCAATAAGCAAATAGGTTTGAGCTTCCAAATGTCTTTATAAGACAGTTGTCTGGAACTCAGAACACAGACACCATGGAAAAAGTGGCAGGTAACCTCCAAGGCTCACTCATGGTCTTCGGGCTTCACGCTCAGTGATTTACTCCATTGCTCTGTACTATCTCCCATTTTTCTTTCCTTTTCTATTTCAGCTTTCACTGAAGTCCCATACTCTTGATTGAGTGTGCATTTGTCCAAAACATCATTTTATACAAGTAATATTTGGAAGTACTCACTTCTAGAACTCCGTCTTTTCAATATACCCAATGCACACAATCAAAGGTCTTTCCACAGAGACTGTTATAAATCTGTGATAACATGAAAGTACATCTAACTTTTTCACATTCATAAATTATTTGCACAATAAGGTCAAAGTACCTGAAGGGTGTGACCCGTGGATGTCAGTCAAACATAACTGAGATTGGCAGGAAGATTTTATTTATTTATTTATTTTTGGCTGCACTGGGTCTTTGTTGCTGTACACAGGCTTTCTCTAGTTACGGCGAGTGGGGGTTACTCTTTGTTGCGGTGCGTGGGTTTCTCACTGCGGTGGCTTCTCTTGTTGCGGGGCACAGGCTCTAGGCATGCGGGCTTCTGTAGTTGTGGCATGCAGGCTCAGTAGTTGTGGCTCTTGGGCTCTAGAGTGCAGGCTCAGTAGTTGTGGCGCATGGGCTTAGTTGCTCCGTGGCATGTGGGATCTTCCCAGACCAGGGCTCGAACCCGTGTCCCCTGCATTGGCAGGCGGATTCTTAACCACTGTGCCCCCCAGGGAAGTCCTGGCAGGAAGATTATAGTTGTGTTTAGATTGGCCTCATGAAACCATAAGCTCTTTAAGTTCCCTACTTAAATTAAAGGAGGGCAGTTTCCATTCATCACCCTATGCCTCACTGTCGAATAACAACTAACAGTTATTGAGCCATGCCCTCCACTCGTCATTTTCCATGTATCTTTTCAACCCTGATAAGGTAAACTGTATCAACATCATCTTCATTTTACACCTGGGCAGATGAACTAAACTTCCCTTGGCCATCTAGCATGTTCAATGACTTATTGAATAAAGAAAACCAGTTGATACACAACAGATAAAATTCTTTATTTCATATGTCAGCAGAGGGGTCAGGGAATTCCAAAACTGTTATCGTAGGCCACATGGTAGCCAGATTTCATCCCTCTGTTTAAAGGAAATTGACTTTGGAATCATGTTGTTAAATTATTTCACTCTCAGTAATTCTTAACATTTTTTTAAAAAACCTCCACAAGGAGTCAGTTCTTGACAAATTGATCTATAAACTCAATGTAATTTCAATGAAAATCCCAACAAGTTATTTTGTGGCTACCAGTACAATGAATCTAAAGTTTCTATGAAGAGTTAAAAGACCCAGGATAGCCAACACAATATTGAAAGAGAAGAACAAAGTTATAAGACTAACACTACCTGACTTCAAGACTTATTATAAAGCTTTCTTTCTTTTACCAGTACTACAAGATAATATGGTATTGGTTAAAAAATAGACAAATATTAGTGAAACAGAATGGAAAGCCCAGAAATAGACCCACATAAATATGGTCAACTGATGTTTGACAAAAAACAAAGGCAATACAATAGAACAAAGGTAGTCTTTTCAACAAATGGTGCTACAATAATTGGACATCCACATGCAAAAAAAAAAAAAATGAATTTAGACACAGACCTTGCACCCTTTACAAAAAATAACTCATAATGGATCATAACCTAAATGTAAAATGCAAAATTCCTTAAAATTAAAAATTTCTGTTCTGCAAAAGACAATGTCAAGATAATGAGAAGGCAAGCCACAGATTGGGAGAAAATATTTGCAAAAGACACATATGACAAAGGACTGTTATCCAAAATAGCGTAGAACTCTTAAGACTTAACAATAAGAAAAAAAAATTTTAATGAGCCAAAGACATTAACAGACCCCTCACTAAAGAAGATATACAGATGAAAACAAAAATATCAATAGATGCTTCACATCATATGTCATCAAGAAAATGCAAATTAAAACTACACAGTGCAATACTACTACACATCTTCTAGAATAGCTAAAATCCAGAACACTGGTGACACCAAATGCTGGCAAAGATGTGGAGCAATAGGAATTCTGATTCATTGCTGGTAGGAACTCAAGAAGGTGCAGCCACTTTGGAAGACAGTTTCGCAGTTTCTTACAAAACTAAACATATGCTTACCATACAATCCAGCAGTCACACTCAATGGTATTTACTCAAATGAACTGAAAAATTATGTCCACACAAAAACCTGCACACAGATGTTTACGGCAGCTCTATTCATAATTGCCAAACCTGGAAGCAACCAAGATATCCTTCAGTAGGTGGAAAGATAAATAAACTATAGAATATCCAGACAACAGACCGTTACTCAGTGCTGAAAAGAAATGAGCTGTCAATCCATGAAAAGTCATGGAAAAACCTTAAATGCATATTGCTAAGTGAAAGAAGCCAATATGAGACGGCTACATATGGTGATCACATGGTGTGATTCCAACTATATGACATTCTGGAAAAGGCCAAACTATAGAGATAGTACAAACATCAGTGGCTTCCAGGGGTTGGTGGGGGGAAGGACGAATAGGCAGAGCACAGAGGACTTGTACGGCAGCGAAACTACTCTGTACAATACTACAATGGTGGGTACATGTCATTATACATTTGTCCAAACCCACAGAATAAGAGTAAACCCTAATGTATACCATGGACTTTGGGTGATTATGAGGTGTCAGTGTAGGTTTATCAATTATAACAAATGTACTACTCTGGTGAGAGATGTTGATAATGGGGGTGTCTATGCATGTGTGGGGTCAGGGAGTATATGGGAAATCTCTATCCCTTCTGCTCAATTTTGCTGTGAACCTAAAACTGATCTAAAAAAATCTTTTTAAAAAACCCACATAATATTAAATTTTAGAACTAGTCTTTATAAGACATTCCTATTATCCATACCTAAGTTTTTAAATCAGTTTCTTAGTACTTCATTCAACTATCATTTTTTGCTTGTAAAAGTCTACTTTCAAGATTATATGGATTTATTTTCTTTAAAAAATTTTCAACTTTCCACCTGGCAAAGCAACTCATTTTCATTCAAGGAGGAAATAGCTCTTTATATATTTGATCTCTCAGCCAATCTTGCATCAGTTTTTTAAATCACTATTAGTTGAGCTAAAGAAGTCTTCTTTGATAGGCTTAGAATTTGCAAACAATTAATTTTACAGCTAGAGATAGCACCGCGCATTAGCATTATGCACAACTGACAATGCAAACACACCTATTTACACACTTAGCCTCAGACTTACAAAAAAATCCTTATTAGAGGCAGTTTTAGGAAAAAACATAACCTCTCTGGGATTTATGTTGTTAAACATTAAATGTGTTCAATAATGCTTCTTTATTAGTCTCGATTCGACCTCAGCCACATAATCAAAACATGCAAAATTAGTACTGGAAGTTTATGTAGAGTACTTAGTTGAATATTACAGAATCTTTGGTTCTCAGACCTCCTTCCACATCATTATTAAAAGTTTGGATAAACTGTTCTCTTCCAAATCATATTTTGTATTTATTAATTTAATTTACATTAATATATTAAATTAAATGTTAAATACAAAAAATCATATTTATTCCTTGAGACTCTGCCTCCACAGACATGTCTTAAAGAGGAAATTGAAAATCATTCACATAATTACATTTATTGCCTTTTGACAAAGTTTCAAAGATATTTGAAAGGAATTCATATTTCGTCTATTTCAGGATAGGCATGGGTCTAAATGGGCAGTCAAACCCTTGGCACTAGCTAAAATGAAAGGACAAATAGCAGCTCACATCTTCTTTTTCTATTCTGACCCAACTGCATGTCTTTTGTCTTCCTTCCTTATCTATATAGCCATTCTAGGCAGGGGTAGCCAATGATGGTCTTCCAACAAGTGTTATCCTACCAAAGAGGCTTCACCAGTCAAATGAAGTGATAACAGCTACCTAATCTTTATCACACATATCTAACGGTTTCTAAATTCCAAGTATGAAAATGTGAAACAAAGAAATCTTTACCACATCATCTATATATCCAACTATTTTACTTTAATATGTAAACTTTAATATATAATAGTTCAAAGAAAGCAACTGCAATTATTTCAATATCATGCCAGTAAGGTATTTGATAAAACACAGCCTCCACTTCTAAATTTTCTCAATTTTTAAAAGATGAAAACAAGGTTACTTTCTTAAGTGACTGTATAAAATAAACTCTCAAATTTAAGAAACAATATGCTTCATGATGAATGCCTAGAAATTAAAATCAGGAACAAGATAAGCATGCTCATTACCATCACTGGCATTAAATACTATTTTGTAAAGCTAGCCAACACATTTACATAAGAAACTGAAAATAAGAATATAAATTTTGAGATAGAAGAAACATTTAAAATTATTTATAGATGATATGACTGTTAAATTGGAAGACCAAAGATAATCTGTTTTAACATCATTAAAATAGGAAGGTATATCTTTAAGGAAGTTGTTTGCAAACTTAATATGCAAAATCAATACCTTTCCTTCACAGATATCTCCCTACTTTTTTTTTAATTTTTGAATTTTATTTTATTTATTTTTTATAGAGCAGGTTCTTATTAGGTATCTATTTTATACATTTTAGTATATATATGTCAATCAAAATCTCCCAAATCATCCCACCACCACCACACCCCCACCGCTTCCCCCCTTGGTGTCCATACATTTGTTCTCTACATCTGTGTCTCTATTTCTGCCCTGCAAACAGATTCATCTGTACCAGTTTTCTAGGTTTCACATACATGTGTTAATATACGATATTTGTTTTTCTCTTTCTGGCTTACTTCACTCTGTATGACAGTCTCTAGATCCAGCCACTTCTCTACAAATGACCAAATTTCATTCCTTTTTATGGCTGAGTAATATTCAATTGTATACCATATCTTCTTTATCCATTCATCTGTCACTGGACATTTAGGGTGCTTCCATGACCTGGCTATTGTAAATAGTGCTGCAATGAACATTGGGGTTCATGTGTCTCTTTGAATTATGGTTTTCTCTGAGTATATGCCCAGTAGTGGTATTGCTGGGTCATATGGTAATTCTATTTTTAGTTTTTTAAGGAACCTCCATACTGTTCTCCATAGTGGCTGTATCAATTTACATTCCCACCAACAGTGCAAGAGGGTTCCCTTTTCTCCACACCCTCTCCAGCATTTATTGTTTGTAGACTTTCTGATGATGCCCATTCTAACTGGTGTGAGGTGATACCTCATTGTAGTTTTGATTTGCATTTCTCTAATAATTAGTGACGTTGAGCAGCTTTTCATGTGCTTCCTGGCCATCTGTATGTCTTCTTTGAAGAAATGTTTATTTAGGTCTTCTGTCCATTTTTTGATTGGGTTGTTTGTTTTTTTAATATTGAGCTGCATGAGCTGTTTATATATTTTGCAGATTAATCCTTTGTCCATTGCTTCGTTTCCAAATATTTTCTCCCATTCTGAGGGTTGTCTTTTCGTCTTGTTTGTAGTTTCCTTTGTTTTGCAAAAGCTTTTAAGTTTCACTAGGTCCCATTGGTTTATTTTTGTTTTTATTTCCATTACTCTAGGACGTGGATCAAAAAAAATCTTCCTGTGATTTATGTCAAAGAGTGTTCTTCCTATGTTTTCCTCTAAGAGTTTTATAGTGTCCAGTCTTACATTTAGGTCTCTAAACCATTTTGAGTTTATTTTTGTGTATGGTTCTAATTTCATTCTTTTACATGTAGGTGTCCAGTTTTCCCAGCACCACTTACTGAAGAGACTGTCTTTTCTCCCTTGTAATCCTTGTCTCCTTTGTCACAGATTAGTTGACCATAGGTGCGTGGGTTTATCTCTGGGCTTTCTATCCTGTTCCACTGCTCTATACTTCTGTTTTTGTGTCAGTACCATATTGTCTCCTTTACTGTAGCTTTGTAGTATAGTCTGAAGTCAGGGAGTCTGATTCCTCCAGCTCTGTTTTTTGACCTCAAGAGTGCCTTGGCTATTAGGGGTCTTTTGTGTCTCCAAAAAAATTTTAAGATTTTTTGTTCTAGTTCTGTAAAAAAAAAAAATGCCATTGATAATTTGATAGGGATTGCATTGAATCTGTAGATTGCTTTGGGTAGTACAGTCATTTTCACAATGTTGATTCTTCCAATCCAAGAACATGGTATATCTCTCCATCTGTTTGTGTCATCTTTGATTTCTTTCATCATTGTCTTACAGTTTTCTGAGTACCGGTCTTTTACCTCCTTAAGTAGGTTTATTCCTCGGTATTTCACTCTCTTTCTTGCAGTGGTGAATGGGATTGTTTCCTTAGTTTCTCTTTCTGATCTTTCGTTGTTAGTGTATAGGAATGCAAGAGATTTCTGTGCATTAATTTTGTATCCTGAAACTTTACCAAATTCATTGATTAGCTCTAGTAGTTTTCTGGTGGCATCTTTAGGATTCTCTATGCATAGTATCATGTCATCTGCAAACAGTGACAGTTTTACTTTTTCTTTTCCAATTTGTATTCCTTTTATTTTACTTCTCTGATTGCCATGGCTAGGACTTCCAAAACTATGTTGAATAATAGTGGTGAGAGTGGACATCCTTGTCTTGTTCCTGATCTTAGAGGAAATGCTATCAGTTTTTCGACATTGCGAATGATGTTTGCTGTGGGTTTGTCATATATGGCCTTTATTATGTTGAGGTAGGTTCCCTCTGTGCCCACTTTCTGGAGGGTTTTTATGAAAAATGGGTGTTGACTTTTGTCAAAAGCTTTTTCTGCACCTGTTGAGATGATCATATGGTTTTTATTCTTCAATATGTTAATATGGTGTATCACACTGATTGATTTGCATATATTGAAGAATCCTTGCATCCCAGGGATAAATCCCACTTGATCATGGTGTATGATTCTTTTAATATGTTGTTGGATTCTGTTTCCTCGTATTTTGCTGAGGATTTTTGCATCTATATTCATCAGTGATATCGGTCTGTAATTTTCTTTTTTTGTAGTATCTGTGTCTGGTTTTGGTATCAGGGTGATGGTGGCCTCATAGGATGAGTTTGGGAGTGTTCCTTCCAATTTCTTGGAAGAGTTTGAGAAGGATGGGTGTTAGCTCTTCTCTAAATGTTTGATAGAATTCACCTCTGAAGCCATCTGGTCCTGGACTTTTGTTTGTTGGAAGATTTTTAATCACAGTTTGAATTTCATTACTGTGATTGTTCTCTTCATATTTTCTATTTCTTCCTGGTTCAGTTTTGGAAGGTTACACCTTTCTAAGAATTTGTCCATTTCTTCCAGGTTGTCCATTTTATTGGCATAGTGTTGCTTGTAGTAGTCTCTTAGGATGCTTTGTATTTCTGAGGTGTCCATTGTAACTTCTCCTTTTTCATTTCTAATTTTATTGATTTGAGTCCTCTCCCTCTTTTTCTTGATGAGTCTGGCTAATGGTTTATCAATTTTGTTTATCTTTTCAAAGAACAAGCTTTTAGTTTTATTGATCTTTGCTATTGTTTTCTTTGTTTCTATTTCATTTATTTCTGCTCTGATCTTTATGATTTCTTTCCTTCTACTAACTTTGGGGTTTTTGCTCTTCTTTGTCTAGTTCCTTTAGGTGTAAGGTTAGATTGTTTATTTGAGATTTTTCTTGTTTCTTGAGGTAGGCTTGTATTGCTATAAACTTCCCTCTCAGAACTGCTTTTGCTGCATCCCACAGGTTTTGGATCATCGTGTTTTCTTTGTAATTTGTCTCCAGGTATTTTTTCATTTCCTCTTAGATTTCTTCAGTGATCTCTTTGTTATTTAGTAGTGTATTGTTTGGCCTCCATGTGTGTGTGTTTTTTAGGTTTTCTTCCCTGTAATTGATTTCTAATCTCATAGCATTGTGGTCGGAAAAGATGTTTGACATGATTTCAATTTTCTTAAATTTAGCAAGGCTTGATTTGTAACCCAAGACGTGATCTACCCTGGAGAATGTTCCATGTGCACTTGAGAAGAAAGTGTAATATGCTGTTTTGGGATGGAATGTCCTATGAATATCAATTAAATCTATCTGCTCTACTGTGTCATTTAAAGGTTGTGTTTTCTTATTAATTTTCTGTCTGGATGATCTGTCCATTGGTGTGAGTGAGGTGTTAAAATTCCCCCCTATTATCATGTTACTGTCGATTTCCTCTTTTATAGATGTTAGCATTTGCCTTATGTATTGAGGTGCTCCTATGTTGGGTGCATATATATTTATAATTGTTATATCTTTTTCTTGGATTGATCCCTTGATCATTATGTAGTGTCCTTCCTTGTCTCTTGTAATATTCTTTATTTTAAAGTCTATTTTAATTGATATGACTATTGGTACTCCAGCTTTCTTTTGATTTCCATTTGCATGAAATATCTTTTTCCATCCTCTCACTTTCAGTCTGTATGTGTCCCTAGGTCTGAAGTGGGTCTCTTGTAGACAGCATATATTTGGGTCCTGTTTTTGTATCCGTTCAGTGAGCCTGTGTCTTTTGGTTGGAGCATTTAATCCATTCATGTTTAAGGTAATTATCAATATGTATGTTCCTATTACCGTTTTCTTCATTGTTATGGGTTTGTTTTTGTAGGTCCTTTACTTCTCTTGCGTTTCCCACTTAGAGAAGTTCCTTTAGCATTTGTTGTAGAGTTGGTTTGATGGTGCTGAATTCTCTTACCTTTTGCTTGTCTGTAAAGCTTTTGATTTCTCCATCAAATCTGAATGAGATCCTTGCCGAGTAGAGTAATCTTGGTTTAAGGTTCTTCCCTTTCATCACTTTAAATATATCGTGCCACTCCCTTCTGGCTTGTAGAGTTTCTGCTGAGAAATCAGCTGTTAACCTTATGGGAGTTCCCTTGTATGTTATTTGTCGTTTTTCCCTTTTTGCTTTCAATAATTTTTCTTTGTCTTTAATTTTTGTCAATTTGATTACTATGTATCTCAGCATGTTTCCCCTTGGGTTTATCCTGCCTGGGACTCTCTGCACTTTCTGGACTTGGGTGGCTATTTCCTTTCCCATGTTAGGGAAGTTTTCGACTATAATCTCTTCAAATATTTTCTCGGGTCATTTCTCTCTTCTCCTTCTGGGACCCCTATAATGCAAATGTTGGTGCATTTAATGTTGTCCCAGAGGTCTCTTAGGCTGTCTTCATTTCTTTTCATTCTGTTTTCTTTATTCTGTTCCGCAGCGTGAATTTCACCATTCTGTCTTCCAGGTCACTTATCCGTTCTTCTGCCTCAGTTATTCTGCTATTGATTCCTTGTAGTGTATTTTTCATTTCAGTTATTGTGTTATCTCTGTTTGTTTGTTCTTTAATTCTTCTAGTTCTTTGTTAAACATTTGTTGTATCTTCTCAATTTTTGTCTCCATTCTTTTTCCGAGGTCCTGGATCATCTTCACTATCATTATTCTGAATTCTTTTTCTGGAAGGTTGCCTATGTCCACTTCATTTAGTTGTTTTTCTGGGGTTTTATCTTGTTTCTTCATCTCATACAAAGTCCTCTGCCTTTTCATTTTGTCTATCTTTCTGTGAATGTGGTTTTCTTTCCACAGGCTGCAGAATTGTAGTTCTTCTTGCTTCTGCTGTCTGTCCTCTCTCCCTACTTTTATAAATAATGTGTTTCTGAAAAACACTGTCAAACAATGATGCCACACTAGGGTAGACAGAATGAGGGATGGAACATAAAAAGTTTTATGAAGATATTAAGAGATATTTCATTAGTAAATCAGGTAATGGGTAAAGTAATTAAAATGAAGCACTTATGTGCATTTTCACACTGACCCCTAAAAGCTAACATGCTCCTTTCCTCTGGATCCTGGATTCCTTTTCTCACAGCAGAATGAAGAGGGAAATCTTGGCTCCTGTATGGTACATCAAGGTCAAACTCATTAGTGCCTTTCATACAGCAGTTTCTCTCACTGTTGTGTCATTATCTCAGGTGAGGGTCTTCTCTCCATAGGGATTCAGATGCATATTTATTTGGTAAAATCTTTAAGAAACCATCACTTAGTACTGGAGCTAGTTAGAACTGTATAGAATCATGGCTCTACTGAGCTGAGAGTCATAAGATAATTATAAAATCCCCAATTATAACTCACCTTTTAAACACAACTTTTAAGGCCATTTTCCCAACATTTCATATATGTGTTTTCATTTGTTCACTTCTTTTACAACTGAACACAGTTGCATATGGACAATGAGTACTTAGTTGAGGCTGGTTTGAGCTTTTTGGCATGTCTGAATATTTCCTTTTCTTTGATTGTAACAGAAGACCTATGCTTGTTATCACTTGTATTAGTGCTTTCATTTTTCAATTTTTCTGTTCATTTTTTCAAAATGATAAGAAAAATTCAATTTATATTCAAATATAGATGCCAAAAATGTATCCAATCCCCCATAACTCAACTAGTAATTGCCAAGAGGCAAGTCACTGTAAAACATAGCTTAAATTGTATGTTCATCAGTTGAGAGATGAAAACCCAAATTTAGCAAATGAAAAGCAGTTTAGAGGTATCAACACACTATATAATGTACAAACGCACATGTTGCATGAGACACAAAATTACAAAAGGCATGGATGATTACAGAAACAAAAACAAACAGAAAGTTTAACATTAAAAATATTTTTACAGTAGCAATTTAAAAAGTTAAGAATTTCGGAAAAAATTTGTTCTAGTTATCTATTGCTATATAGTAAAATCACCATGAAATGTACTGGTCCCATAAAAACAACAACTACCATTTTATTATCTCTCCTAATGCCTTAGGGTCAGGCATTCATACAGGCCTCAGATGAGAGGTTTTAGCTCAGGATCTCTCTTCATGCTGCAGTCAGATAGTGACTGGAGCTGAAACCGCAAGTTATGGGACCAGCTGAGGGCTGACGTCTTTTTCTTTCTCTTTATTCTAGTCTCAGAGCTTCTACAGGCAGTCTCTCCATATGCTACTTTGGGCTTCCTTACAAAATGGCAGCCTCAAGGCAGGTGAAGTCCCTTAGAGTGAATATTCTAGCTTAAAATAGCTGCACCATGGCCTCGTCTTTTATGAAAAGGAAAAGCCTTTCATGCCCTATCATCAGAAGTCATGCAGCATCACTCCCAGGGCATTCTATTGGTAACAAGTAAGTCACAAACCCAGCCAGACTGACAGGGAAGAGGATTAGACCTTACCTCTTGATGGGGGCATGGCAAGAGTCTACAAAAGCTTATGGTACGGTATATAATACTGCAACCATCTTTGGGAAAAACAATCGGCCACAAAATGTAATAGGAGCTATGCAGAACATGGAAAGAGCTACACAATCTTAACAAAAGTAATTAAAAAGAGAAGACTTAAAAGCATATGAAAAGATACTCCACATTGTATGTCATTCAGGCACTGCAAGATAAAACAACGAGATACCAGCACACATCTATAAGAATAGCCAAAATCCAAAACACTGCCAACATGAAATTCTGGTGAAGATGTGGAACAATAGGAACTCTGGTTCATTGCTGGAAAGAACTCAAGATAGTATGGTCACTTTGGAAGACAGTTTTGCAGTTTCTCACAAAACTAAACACACTCTTACCATACAATCCATCAGTCACACACCTTGGTATTTATTTCCTCAAAAGAGTTGAAAAATTATGTCCACAGAGAAACCTACACACGGATGTTCACAGCAGCTCTATTCATAATTGCCAAATTTGGAAGCAACTAAAATGTCCATCAGTAGGTGAATGGATAAATAAAGTGTGGTACATCCAGACAATGGAACATTATGCAGTGCTGAAAAGAAATGAGTTATCAATCCATGAAAAGTCATGGAGGAACCTTAAGTGCATATTACTAAGTGAAAGAAGCCAATCTGAAAATGCTACATACTCCATGATTCTAACTATATTACATTCTGGAAAAGGTCAAACTATAGAGACAGTAAAAATAGCAGTGGCTGCCCGGGTTTGGTGGGGGGAAGGATGAATAGGCAGAGCACAGAGGACTTGTCAGGCAGTGAAACTATCCTGTATGATACTATAATGGTGAGGACATGTCATTATACATTTGTCAAAACCCACAGAATAAAAGCACCAAGAGTGAACCCTCATGTAAACTATGGAATTTGGGTGATAATGATGTGCCAGTATAGGTTCATCAAGTCTAACAGAGGTGCCCTCTAGTGTGGGCAGTAGGAGAGGCAGTGTGTGGGGTGACTAGGGGGCATATGGGGCCTTTCTGCACCTTCCTCTCAATTTTGCTGCGAACTTAAAACTGGTCTAAAAATAAAGTTGTTTTTTTTTTTTTAAGAGGAGATTTAAGTTAATAGATATTCTTGGGTGGTAAGACGTGATATCATAAAGATGTCATTGCTCCCAACATAAATTTATCCAGTTTCGTGCAACTGTGATCTAAACTCCAATGAGATATTATTTTGAATCTTGACAAGATGATTTGAAGTTGATCTTGAAGAGTAAACTGTTAACCTGAGGTCTTAATCAAAGAGTCAAAGGCCAGGGCTTCCCGGGTGGCACGGTGGTTAAGAATCCGCCTGCCAATGCAGGGGACACGGGTTTGAGCCCTGGTCCGGGAAGATCCCACATGCTGCAGAGCAACTAAGCCCGTGCGCCACAACTACTGAGCATGCGCTCTAGACTCCACGCTCTAGAGCCCGTGAGCCTGCGCGCCTAGAGCCCGTGCTCTGCAACAAGAGAAGCCACCACAATGAGAAGCCTGCGCACTGCAACGAAGAGTAGATCCCACTCGCCACAAGTAGAGAAAGCCTGCGCGCAGCAACGAAGACCCAACGCAGCCAAAAATAAATAAATAAATAAATAAATAAATAAATAAATAGAGTCAAAGGCCAAAGGAAATGGTCAATTTCATAGGAGTAATGTGAGGATTGAAGGAAGGCCAGAGGAAGACACTCAGAAAGTGTCTGAACCGCAAGAAGCACTCAATCAATGTTAGCTATTCTTGCCATCATTAGACGTAAATAGAACATTAATTACTACTCTTGATGTGATTCTCGTCCAGGTAGAAAAGGAGAATCAAAATGGCCTGAGGTGAAATATCTGGGACTAACGTATTCTGGTAGTAAAGGAAAGGAAAGAAGTGGTTTGCTAACCAGAGAGACTGTTTTGTTAAGATAAAAGAAATAAAAGCTCATATTTGGGAGCTGTGTGTATGAGTCTGTGGAGGGGCAGAATGATGGTAAGTGAGAGTTTGAAGGGGATTTATGAAGCCCTTTCCTTGAGAAGATAATAGGAGCTGGAGGATAAAGAGCATCATGCATAAGGGGCAGATGTGGTCCTGCACTAAAAGAAGGGGCAGCCTATATGGGCACAGACACTAGTCAGGAGGGATATGGCCACATATGGTAGATCGGCATCTGTGGGATTGAGGCCCAGCAAACTGCATTCTAACAAGCTCCCTAGATGATCCTTATTCTCCATAGAGTTCAAAACCACTAGTCTGTACAATACATGCATTTGACATATGAGGAAACTGAGGCCCAAAGAAACAGAAATAATTGCCCATGGTCAAAAAGCCTTTTGTAGCATAACCAGAATGAGCGTGCAGCCTTCTTTGTTTTCACTACACAAAATGGATCAATAAAGTAAAAACAAGTTTCATATAGAATCATGAAAGGTTATTCCACAACCGTTTGGTCATTCAGACATAATAAGAACAATCTAAAGTAAATTTTACAGCTTTTACAGTTCACTGTAAAATATAACACTAAGTTAATGGTATTAAAACCTGAATTGAAGAAGAGTTACTTGGCTTGGAAACTCTCAAACTCCAAGAATATGAATATGAAAAATCCCCTACATTAAATAGAAATAATTCCATTTAAGATTTCCATTTAACAGGACCTACCTCTCTATTTTTCTAACTTTTTATTCTATATTGGAGTATAGCCGATTAACAATGTTGTGATAGCTTCAGGTGCACAGCAGAGTGACTCAGCCATAGGTATACATGTATCCATTCTCCCCCAAACTCCCCTCCCACCCAGGCTGCCATGTAACATTGAGCAGAGTTCCCTGTGCTATACAGTAGGTCCTTTTTGGTCATCCATTTTATTTTATTTATTTATTTATTTTTATATTATTTATATTATTTATTTATTTTTGGCTGCGTTGGGTCTTCGTTGCTGCGCAGGGCCTTTCTCTAGTTGCAAAGAGCAGGGGCTACTCTTTGTTGCAGTGCGCAGGCTTCTCATTGTGATGTCTTCTCTTGTTGCAGAGCAAGGGCTCTAGGCGCACGGGCTTCAGCAGTTGTGGCATGCAGGCTTCAGTAGTTGTGGCCCACGGGCTCTAGAGCGCAGGCTCAGTAGCTGTGGTGCACGGGCTTAGTTGCTCCGCGGCATGTGGGATCTTCCTGGACCAGGGCTCGAACCCGTGTCCCCTGCATTGGCAGGCGGATTCTTAACCACTGCACCACCAAGGAAGCCCTGGTCATCCGTTTTAAATATAGCAGTGTGTAAATGTCGATCTCATACTCCCTAACTATCCATTTCCCCCACCCTTCCCCCCTGACGACCTATCTATTAAAAAAAAAAAGTTCTGCTATGTCATTTATTAAAACTTGCTGACTGGTTTAGGATACAATTGCATAGTTATGTACTAAAACACTTTTCCTGAAATGTAGATTAAATTAGTGGCTTTCATTATCTTACCAGTTCCAAATTAAGTTCACTCAGAATTACCCCTTCAACACAGATTCGACACATGCATGCTTAGCAACACATTTTCAATGAAGAATCTTCTTAAATGTATGGCATGTAAAGCCCTTTCATAACTAACATTTTTCTAGTTAGAAATCTGGAATATATTCTTCCACACACCACCACCTTCTCAAAAGGATCACAGAGAAAGGTGAACAATGTTAATATGGAGAGAAAAGAATAGAAAGACACATACAGTAAAGCCAAGGTAGCTGAAGACACTTAGTATAAGCTATCTGGGAGCAAAGCTTGCCATTCACTGGGCTGCAAAGTCAGCCTGTAGATGTGAGAATTGATTCCCGTGTGTGTGTGTGTGTGTGTGTGTGCGTGTGTGTATTTTGGTTAGCGATGAAATAGCCAAACGTTATATAATGGAGAGCTATCCTCCGCTATTTAAAAATAAAAATAAAAAATAAATCCATAAAAACCACCCAACCGTTCTGGGATCAATTACTAACATAATTCACATTTCACACCAAGCTGTAAGTATATGAAGATTTTTAACAGAAAATTCTTTGTTGGTTTCAACCCTATGTTATATGAAAAACCTAGCCTTGAGCTATGCAACTTCATTTTATCCCTTTCGTGACTGAAAGTGTGTTTAAAATAATTACTGATGACCTTGTTAGCAAAGTTAAGATGAGTCAAGTTGGTCAGTAGTGTAGAATAAAGAATAGAATCCAGGAAGCATTCAGGAAAAAAAAGCCAGCTTTTTTTTTTTGACAGTTCAGAAGTCATGAACAAGCAGAAAACAGCCAGCAGTACAGTAGAAAGATGAAGGAGAGACAACCAGCAGAGTTATACTTTTTTCCCCACTGTCGAAGTATTAAAGAATTGCTCTCAGCAGACGAGGAGGGGCCTTGTCCAGATGGGTATGCAAATCTCATTCCTAGGGGAAGCGCAGGCCTAAGAATAACATGGGAATACAAAGGAGCAGCCCACTGACTTGAGGTGGGACTAGCTCTGTGGTGCAGTGAGCTCCCCGCGGGATGAGGCTGAAGTTCATCTCCAGCTGAGTGCTCGCTCCCCTCCTTCCCTCACTCCCCTTCTCCAGAGAGCACTCCTTCAAAGTTCAACTGCATAAGAATCCCCACTCCAGCTCTGCTGCTGGGGCATCTAACCTAAGACACCTACTGAGTTCCAGACCCAGCACCAGGTACTGGGAATGGTGAACAACAGAAGCCCAGCTCTTCCACCTAGAACTTCTAAATTTGGTAGGGTATGGGAGATAGTCAATTGTATAAAAACTTAACCAAAAAAAGGATTTTATTATAATGTCCACTTCTTCGATGAAGGAAAATGACACCCATCAATGAGAGGTAGCCTTTGGAAAACTACAAAATTCAGAGTCAGCTACAAGATTCCAGGTGGATGATTAAATCGTACATAGTTACCATTGACAGTGTCATATAATGACAATCAAGGAACAAAGAAGCACATTTTGTTCTTCCTTTATTTTAGGTACGATTTATTGAAGATAATTCCAGGTTCCTAACTCAAATTCAGAGTGTCACTGCTTTTCCTTCACAATACAGACTTTCTTCCTTTTCTATTAATCCAGATAAGTATTGTTTCAATGAGAGACTCAGACAATTTCTGCCCAGTGTGTTATATACATGTAGGAATACAATAAATACATGGGAAGAAAGAGCATGTGCATGCATCCCGAGAAAATATGTACTATTAAAGTTATGTTTTCAGTATGTCTACAATTCACTGATGTTACCAAGTCCAAGCTCATACTCCTCACCACACAACAGGCCAATAAATCGAGAGACAAGGTGTTGGGGCAAGGAATAGCAACTTCATTCAGAAAGCCAGCAGACAGAGAAGATGGTGGACTAGTGTCCCAAAGAACCATCCTCCCCAAGTTAGAATTCAGGCTTCTTTTCTACTAAAAGGGCAGGGGGTGTGGCTGACTGTTGCAAACTTCTTGGTGCAGGAATCCTTTGTTCTTCAGCTGTCCACATAGGTCAGGTCACGATGTTCCTGTAAACCTCCAACAAACGTTGTTCTCTGTCCTACAACTTTTTATCTCCATATGAATGGAAAAGTGTTATACCTTCAAAGGTCAGAGCCTTGAGAATGGGCTCTCCTGTATATTTCAGGCGATAGGCACCATTCTTAACTTTTAGCAAAAGCAATAGAATACAAAGGTTGAAGTACAAGGAGCAGACCTGACATGGTGTCAGACTTGTTCTTCCCTATTAGAGGGACTCTCATGTAACTTCCACACCCAAAAGAGAGTTTAAGGAATTAAGAACATCTCTGCAAAACTAAAACTCAAAGGACACAAAGTTGTAGTAGTGTACTGAGGAAGCTAGTGTTCCCTGGCTAAATGGGTAAGTAACCATGATGATTAAATAAAAGCATTTCCCTAAGATCTACAAATTCTTTTTAATTAGATGAGAAAAAGCAGCTTGGCCGCTCCCTTAAAATCAGACCTTAAGATATATGTGAGCTCAAAGAGTTTAATTTTACAGGATAAAATTAAACATAAATACACGTGAGTGTGGCTACAGTGAAAGGGCTACAATGAAATTCCAGTGGGATTAGTTTCTAGTGTCCTCAAGCCATACAGGATCTTCTCCAATCTGCATTTTTCAGGTGACACGGTTTACTGTCTACATCTCTGAGACTTCCTATTTTGAAAATGCTCTGCATGTGGAAAACTCTCCCAAAGGAGTTCACCGTTACTGATTTCCTTTAGCAGGAAAGTTTCTCAGACACAGCACTGGAATCATGCCCAAGAGGAAGATTTCAAGCTACTGCTTGTATTTATCAAGGCTGGTCACTCTCAGAGTAGAAATGTAAAAGGCTTTTAAAGCACAGAGGTGGCCCTGCTTTTGTCTGGTTCTTCAAATTAGTATTGCCGGGCCTTCATTTTTCTTCACGATACCCAGATCAACTGAGTGTAAGTGATACTTTCTAGAAGAGCTGTAAGATGAGAGAAAATGATCTGTAGAGAGATGATGTGCGTAATACAGCATCATGGGGTCTGGAGTCCAACAGGCCTGGGACCAAGTCCCAATTCCCCTACTCCCTAGCTGGGTGAACTGGGGCAAGTTTCTTAATTTCTCTGTGCCTCAGTTTCCTCATTTGTAAAATGGGGTTAATAATAGGCCTAGTCATAGGTTGGTGATGATGGTTAAATGTGACCTTGAAGGCACAGCACTTGGCACACTGCTCATCACATAACAGTGCTCAACAACCTCCTCTATTTAATAAACATTTATTGAGTATCTACTCTATGTCAAGCATGAGACTATTCCTGCACTTCCGAAGTCAACCTTGCAGTGGAACATTACGTAAGGATGATGATGTTGATGGTTATGACGATGGAGTTGTTCATCATGGTGATGATGGTGTGAAAACAGAGCACAGATAGGAAATTACGAATAGGAAATTGCGGTCCCTAAATAACCGCAGTGATTTGCTATTCAAAGTTTCTCCTCAAATACTCTTAAAAGTCAGGCAATATTATAATTGAGATTTAACCAACTCACTCCTTGGGATGAAACTGAGCTGAATTTTATCCCCTGTTCTACAGCCACAAAGGGACTCCTAAGCTAATTAATGCTGTAAACAAGATGGGAGGGGAATTTTGCCTGCATCAGAGAACAGCTATTTCCAAGCACTTTTGCCTATAATTTTCCAACAAGCATCATAATTGCAAAGTAAGCAGAAGCCAGCATTGCTAAGGCTGACTTTGTACTCATTGCCGCTTGCCATTATCCGCTCATTAATGCTGGTCCTGGCGCTGGAAAAAGCCCACTCAGCCTCATCCTAGGTACTGTGCTCAAATGCAATGGAGCAAAATGCCATGAAAGATTACATACTGCACTAATTCAAAACTCTGGGGTAATGCACTAGGTAAGACCACGACCTCCGGAGTCCAACTACGTGAATTCAAGTCCCTCTTGTCCTGCACAACCTCAGTCAGCTTATTTCATTTCCTTGAGCCTGGAGTTCATCCCCTGTAAATGTGGGCAATGACAGTACCTAATAGTAGAGTTACTATCAGGCTTAAAGAGATAATCCATGAAAATCATCTAGCGTAGTGTAGGCCCACAATAAGTGCTTAAGAAAATCTAGCTGCTACGATTTTTGATTATGATCATTATCATTCTAATCATCAAATAAGATCAGTGAGACCACAGTGAGTAAGGAAAGACCTAAACTTTAACCGGATGTGGTGGGGGGCTCCAGGTTTTCAGGAGAAAAAGTGGACAAAGAAAGAAATATCCATGTTCAATCTCATTTTTTAAAATTGCACTTACATACTAAAAGGAAAGTCTCATATTTTCCCTACAGATATGAAAAAAAAACCTAAAGGAGAATTATACTATTCCCTTATGTCAGCAACCTACATTTTAAAATAAATTAATGAAATACCGAAAAGAATTATTTGTATCTCAGTTGCCAAAAGGCAAATTTTTATTTTACTTATTTATTTGGTGAAGAGAGGCAGAGGGAAAAGAGCTGTTATTTCTCAAAGTCAGGTTTATCGATTCTCCTCTAAGTGCATTATCAAGCTAAGATGTGTAGTCACCAACTGCTTCATACCCGCTGACTCTGGGAGCAAACCGAGACCCAAGGGATTTCGTTTTCACCTTAGAAAATCAACTTTCGAAGTCAAGGTAATTTTGTTAAGCTTTCAAACTGTATTCCCCTTCAAGTAAATCTGAGGTATCAGGGTATTAACTTATCAGTGGAAAAAAATTGAAGGTGCTTTTCTAAAGTTTTGAAATTATCTATTTGCTAAAGTGTGCTCCTCAGCTTCAATGTTTTTCTTTTAAACATTCCAGGATCAGGAAAACCTCCAAATTCATTTTGAGATGACAAAATTCTGCAATTAAATGTAGATTCCTTTAACATAGTCATTTTATCTTTTTAAGCAGAAAAGATGTTCTTATTTCTGAACCAAATTTCCAAAGAGCCACTGCAGAGCATCTTGTTCTGTTCGTCTTGCTTGAAGCCACAGTTGGATTTGGAGAGTTCCTCAGTGACAAGAGTTGGTTTTTTCCTCCAGGAGAATATTCTATTTGCTCCTGCCTACTATCTCTCCCAAGTGGAGTTGCCCTTCTCCTTCAGACAGCAGTTCTAACACTTGAAAAATGTCATTTCATGTTGTTCTTTCTAAAATGATTTGGAACCTGGGCAGCTTCACACCTGTGCTAGACAAATAATCATGCTTGATTGAGAAATAGGAGAAAGTGGAAAACGCTTCCCATAAAACGGATTTAAAATTTGAGGCTGCTGCACGGTGATATGCAGTCATAGAATAACAGCCCTTTCGTGAAAAGGCACTTCAGAGAAACCCACGTAAGTGAGCGATACTTAGCCTCTATTTATCGCCTCTTCCCCCAAAACTGGAGAGCAGGAACACTTCCAAAAAAGCAAGAAACCTGGTCTCTGGACTTCAGAGCAGGTAGAAGGAAGCACCTAATTAACTGTGGCCTGTTTCTCTTGATGAAATGTGCACATCACACAGTCATGGCTGAAATGAGACTCACATTCACCCAGAGAAAAAGCTCAGAGACTCCATTACCAGCAGTTAGGAGGGCAGGATTAAAGATGATTAACATGGGGAATTTAACATAAACAGGAAGAAACCCTGGGGGTAAAAGAACCCTCCTCCACACTCATTTAAGAAAATGAAACAATTCATACATGTCTACCATTTTTTTAAAAGGATAATCCAGTTCTTTGAATGAGCAACAACAATTCTATAATTAATCAAAACACTGTGTTGCCATTCAAAGTAGAAAGGAAAGGCACGGCTCTCACATCTGGAAATATAGTAAGAGTGCTTTATATTTTTAATGGCACCTGTCATGATTTTATGAAAGGCCCTTAGTTTATCAGAATCACATGGTGTGTGTGTGTGTGTGTGTGTGCACGCGCGTGCGTGTGTGTATTCCCAGACTCCATACTAACACATTTTAGAATCCTCAGGTAGCTGACAAAAATCTGTATCTTCTTAAACTTTTTGGATGATTCCAGTTTGAGAACATCTGGTTTAAAGGACACAACTAAAAGACTGAATATTTCCTACTGTTGTGTTTTGACTCATTCTGACTCTTTTGTGCATTACAGATCTGGAAACATGAGTGGGACTATCAAATATATCACTCTCAGTAGGTCTTGGCCAAAAGAATCTCTCACTCCTATGTAATTATACTACATTCATAGGGTCAAGGTAACTTCTCAATAGGTATACTTTTCTAGCAAGAAAATATTGACATTTTGCTATTTGAGTATCCTTGTTTCATTGTAATTTACTGGCACTGTGCTAGACTTCTGTCACCCCAACAGCGTTTCTTGAAGCTTACAAGAGTACAGTAACATGGTGAGGCATAAATAGCTTAAAAATAATAAAAACCACATTCCGTGGTGAAAGATGAGTGGTGGGGTAGATAAGACAGATCTCAAGGTCACAAGAAGTGGGCTAAACACTTTCTACCCCCAACAAGTGGAGAGAGAAAGGAAAACCAACACTAGCATTTATTATCATTTACTATGTGCCAGACCTTAATTTTATGACGTCACGTGCATTTACCCTTGATTCGACCCCAGTACTATTAGCTTCGCCATCTTTCTCAAACCGGGAAGAGAAAAGAAAAAAACGGCCACGAGAGGTTTGAATAAGATGCTTTCCAAAAACCAGCTACTAATAAGCGTTCTCAGCTCATCCTCTGCACACAATCAGCCCTCCAGGCAGGGCTGGTCCTACCATCCTCACTGGGAAGAATGGGTAAAGTGGCCAATTGTGCTCTTCCCTGAGGCACTTTTTATATCCACAGACATGACCTGAGAATTCGGATTTTTTTACCTGCAACATTCAGACAATCTCTTGTAGTCCTGGGAGACCACTTCTGGCAGCAAAGTTGGCAGAAAAAAAGATTTTTCAAAAGAAAAGAACCTACCTAAAGACCTTGGAGAACAGTGAAAAAAAAAGGGAGAAGCATTCTGTTCCTTGTGGATCAGAATGACCTTCCATTCAAACCCTCAATGGCAAGTGGAAAGGAGAGAAAATTTTCAGGATTACTTGATCCAAAAAAGATCTTTCATCATACTTCTTGTTTAACTCAGATTATCCCCAAATGTATGTTTTTCACTTTTTAAAACATCTGCATGAATTTTCAGTTAACGTCCTTATCTGAATTGTATTTTTTTTAACTTCATTGGGCAAATATCCCAGGTTAAATACCTAAGATTTTCAGGAGCCAAAAAAATCAACAACCTCAAAGGATCCATACCTAAGAGATGCTCCTATTACAGAAAAGCAATATTTAGATGTCTGTACGCCCCATAGCTGTCAGCACATCTAAATGATTCACCAACATAATAAATTATGTACTTTAAGGAAATTTAAAAAATAGTTCCATTAATATTTCCTGAATTAAATTAAGCACAAATGTCAGTTGGAGAGTTAGCACATTCATAGCTCAGAGGCAGTAACAAAGATTCAAAGTGGAAAGTGAAAGAAACACATGGCCCCAGCTACAGACACAGCCTGTTGAATGGCCCTGTGATTGTTCTGAACCTCCTTAAATCTCAGTCATGACCGGGTATTAAAGGGCACTGACGGAGCATCACGTTTGCTGAAGCCCCTGCATGAGGACAAATATCAGCCCACCTTTCCCAGAATATTATTGCTATCTTGAGGTTCAAAAGGCTTCTGTTTTGTTCTACTGTTGACATTTGGTTCTGAGGGACTTAGACAAGGAGGAGACAAAGTGTAACAATTCCATTCTGGTACCATCCTCCAGAAAAACGCTAAGCAACAGAGTCACGCACAAGTCACACAGGTTATTTTAAATGTCCTAGTAGTCACATGAAAAAAATAAGAAGAAACAAATGAAATTAGTCCTAATGATGCTCTAGGTTTAATCCAACATATCCAAAACATTATTTCAACATGTAACCAACATAAAAATAATGATTAATGAGATACTTGACATTTTTTATGCTAAGTCAATGAAATCCCAGGACATCTCAATGTGCACTAGCCACATATCAAGTGCTCAACAGCACATTTTGGGATCAACATATACACACTACCATATACAAAACAGATAACCAACAAGGTCCTACTGTATAGCACAGGGAACTCTACTCAATATTTTGTAATCACCTTTAAGGGAAAAGAAACTGAAAAAGAATATATATATCCAAATCACTTTGTTGTACACCTGAAACTAACACAACGTTGTAAATCACTATATTTCAATAAATAAAAAATAAAAATAAAATAAAATAAAAAGATGGATACTTAAGACCAAAAAAAGAAGAAAATAGCACATGAGGCTATCGGCTACCATAATGGACAGCACAGATACAGACCATTTCCACCATCTCAGAAAGTTCTATTGGACAGTGTTGATGTAGGGTATTGAAACTTTAAAATGGAGAAATCATTGCACCTGCCTTGAGAGGGTTGGTCTGAGGACTAGGAGCCAGCTACCCTCAGGCATCTTTTCTCTTCCTATATGCCCAGTCTCTGGGGCTAACGAGTCCATCAGTTTAGGGAAGCTCAAACTTTCCCATCGACAACATGCACAGAGAAGAAATAAATTAAGGGGCTTGAAACTGATGATCCCCAAGGTAGGTCCCTTTCAGCTCTCACCGTGTCTTTGGCAATTGCTATAGGAATCTGTGTGAACAGTATTAAATGACCTTAAAAGAAACGGTTTGTTTCAAAAGGAGCACGTACAAAGCATTCCGTGTTTCAATATTATCTCCACTGTACCTTAAGAGAGACACAAAAACACTTGGTTTGAACATGACTTTTTCTTTCCCTTTTTGTTTATCAGTGTTTTCCCCAGCGGGGACAGGCTCACAGCCCAGGAGAGGTTCTCCCTTGCAGTTTATCCAGGAGTTATCCTGCAGCACACTACTCTAGCTCAGAAGTTCAAGGGCAAACCCAGCAGCCTCTTTCTTCCCCCTCCTGAAGTGAAGTTGCCAAAAGAAATGACTCTTTCCCAGAATGGTAATTACAAGAAGAAAATACATGGTTCAGCCATTTAAGTAAGGCACAAATTTACTGAAGTCATGGCCCTGTGGATATTTAAATTTGGTGAATTCAAAACTATACATTCAGCAAGAAACAGGAACACCTATAGAAAGAGAGCCAGCTCTCCCCTGCCATCCCACTCAGTGAGCATATGATCTCGGAGGGAGCAACTTGTCCCATTTTCCTGCACACTGGAACATCTTTTTGCCATGAGTACCATCTAATCTTTTAAATAAAACATTGTGTACTTGGCCCCTAAACTCAGCAGTGTACTTTACTGCCTGGTTAAAGGATTAATCTAGGATATTTTGACTGTGCACAATTTTTGCCTGAAGACTTGATTATGCACCCTACCCCCTGAGTGAGGGGCTCCTGTACTTGCCATATTTCTTTCACATGGCAGGTTCCTCCAAGATGACCTCTTGAAGCTGACACCATGGTAGGGAAGATACAGGCATATACACAAACAACCATCAAGTTAGGCAGAAAGCCACAATACCTGTTAGACAATTAAAACAAAATATGAAAACCCAAAACAGTAAAGTAACATTTCTGCCAGTTTAAGAGAAGACTTCTTAGAGGATGTAGCGTGTGACATAGGTCTTCAAGGAAGACAAGGACTTCAAGAAACAGGGATAGGATGGAGCAACTTTATACCCAAAAGGAAAGTACATAAATAAATCCATAAAAATAAGAAATTACATTATGAGCTGAAGAAATAGATGGTATTTCAGTTTGACCAACATGTAGGAAGCATTAGAAAAAAAAGCGGGGAAATGTGTGTGTAGATAGAGGCTTGGGCCCAATCCCAAAAGGTTGGTTATGGTAGAATAAGCTGTGATTATAAGTCCCAGTATGCATAATGGCTCAAACATAGTAAATACTTATTTTCCATTCATGTAACAGTGTCCAGCAGAAACCTAGCTTGGTGGGTACCTCTACTCCCCATGGTGAGTCATGGACCCAGGCTCCTTCCACCCTGTGGCTCCACCATCCCTTAAGGGGAAGGGGTACAATATGGTTTGTCTTTCAGAGAGCTAAGAATGACTTTTACATTTTTAAAGAGTTGTAAAAAACTTAAAAAAGATTTATATTGTCAGAAACCATCCCACAAAGCCTAAATATTTACTATCTGGCCCTTTCCAGAAAAAATTTGGCAACTCCTGCCTTAGGGCCTCACTGTCTTCTGTATGCAACAGTCAAAAAGAGAAAAAATTTGTGGAGGGGCTTCAGCCCCTTCTTAAAAGCCTTGCCCCCAAATGACATCCATCACTTCTGCTCTCCTCCCATTGGCTAGAACTCAGTCACATGACCACTCCTACTTCCAAAGAAGGCTGGGAATGTCGTCCAGCTGTGTGTCCAGGAAGAAAAGGAAACAGGTTTCTGGCGGACAGCTAGCAGTCTCTTTACACCCTGTTTATATAATATTTTCTTCAAAAAGCAATGAGGAACCACAAGGAATTTTGAAGAGAGAACTGACGTGATAAAATTGCCTAAGAGCATCTCCTTCTGAAGTTGTAATAAGCAGCTACCTGCAGGAAGCAGAATCAGGCATTCTCGAGGCAAGGAGGCAGTAACACAGACTTAAGTGCACAAGGCAAATGGCCCATACTGATTTTTTTAAACTACCTATTTGTCAGTTAAACACAAGGCAATTAGCATACTGATTTTTATTTTCTGGAGAGCACAGGCTGTAGTTTTAAGGATTTACAATAACAGTAGATTCTCATAAATGGTATGTGAAAAATACAAACAGCATGGTGTAGATTCAAAGATAAATTTCCTTCAGTAGAGAAGCACAGAGCAGATACCAGTGGAAACACAAGGAACATATAGGAAATTGGCAGTTCAGGACCTGACAATCTCTTCACCATGCTGTGAAATAAACAGAGGCTTTGAAATCAGAATGACTTGGGTTCTAATTTCTGCTCTTGACACAAGCTATAAGACTGCAAAATCACTCCATGTCTCTGTGCTCAGTTTCATCACATGTAAAATAGAGGTAAAAAAAAACCCTTTTTTTTGCAAACCATTGTAAGGATTAATAATAATACACAGAAAACAGCTGACCCAGTGCCTGGCACAGAATAAACTCTCAATAAATTTTAACTACTATCAGTACTATTATCATTATCATACCTATTTAGGCCTCTTTTGAACAAAAATGAAGTCATTTGTATCTTAAAATGGTTTCCCAATGACACATAATTTACAAACATATTAAAATATGTGGTTATGGGACTTCCCTGGTAGCGCAGTGGTTAAGAATCCACCTGCCTATGTGGACACGGGGGACACGGGGACACAGGTTCGATCCTTGGTCCGGGAAGATCCCACATGCCATGGAGCAACTAAGCCTGTGCACCACAACTACTGAGCCTGTGCTCTAGAGCCCGCGAGCCACAACTACTGAGTCCGCGTGCCTAGAGCCTGTGCTCTGCAACAAGAGAAGCCACTGCAACGAGAAGCCCGTGCACCACAACGAAGAGTAGCCCCCTCGCCGCAACTAGAGAAAGCCCAAGTGCAGCAACAAAGACCCAACGCAGCCAAAAAAAAAAAAAAAAAAATGTGGTTACCACTTGCTCTTTCATTTCAAATTTACAAGAGAAGAAGCAGAAGTTCAAAAAGCAATTTCCTTAATTAAAAGGAATCTTCAACTCACGAATGAGGTTTTAGAGCCATTAAATGAGTGAATCCAGTCCATTCTTCATACACCGTGGTGGTTTTCAAAACTAGTCTACCTTTATAAACACTTAGAACCTAGTGGTTCCTGGATGAGGGTTCCAGGTAGGGTCATTTTCCACTATGAGACATTTGTATTAGTCACTTAAGTCATCATTTAGTAGAGACGGGAAACAGAAGACAATACATAAAATATCATATATCGCTTATATGTGGAATCTTAAAAAAAGGTTACAGATGAACTTATCTACAAAACAGAAATAGAGCTACAGATGTAGAAAATAAACTTATGCTTACCGGCAGGTAAGGGTTGGGGGAGGGATAAATTGGAAGATTGGGATTGACACATACACGCTACTATATATAAAATAGATAACTAATAAGGACCTACTGCATAGCACAGGGAACTCTACTCAGTACTCTGTAACGGCCTATATGGGAAAAGAATCTAAAAAAGAATGGATATACATATATGTATAACTGATTCACTTTGCTGTACACCTGAAACTAACACAACATTGTAAATCAACAATACCCCAATACAAATTGTTTTTAAAAAAGGCAATGTATAAAACAAAAGTATCCTGTGACCTTCATCTGATGCTTTTTGCTCCATGACAAATCAATGGTCAACTTATTAAAAAATTATGCATTACAAACTTCATATTTGAAGCACATAGCAGGCATTCAGTGAAGATGTGTTGTTGTTTATTAAAGGTGGACCTTGGGCCTGCAGTTTAAGAGTTACTCTTCTGAAAGCCCCTCTCATCATCATTCAAAGTTGACATGATCCTTCACCTTAAGTTGGGTTCCCTCGGAAGCGGGCCTGAGACAAGAATTTGAATGCACATGGTTTAGTCTTGAGGCTACCCCAGGAAGAACCAGGAGGGAAGCCAGGAAGTAAGATGCAGAGAGAGAGGGAGAAAATCAAGTTTCAATGAGAAGGTTACCCCTGCCGGCAACTAGGGCTCAGTCCTGCTGGGAACCTCTGGGGGGCAATGCCTCATGGTTGTTCCACAGTATGGGGGCAGGGGGGAAGCTGAGGTACTTACCCATCAACTCCTTTTGCCACAGGTTGAGAATAACACCTGAGGGTGTTAATACCCTGGCACTCTTGCCTGCCCAGTTAGGCCAAGAACTTTTTCTTCCTACAGCCAGAGAAAACCTCCCGGTGGTGCTGAAGAGGTATGGGTAAGGCACTAATAATGTGTATTAATATATATCATTATATATATGATATAAAATTATGCTATGTATTACATATAATATTATATACAGTATATAATTAATATATTATATATAAAAATTACTTAAAATAATTAATAGTAGTATATTAATATTTAATGATAAAATAAGTCAAGTATTATTATCATCACTGGTATTTTACCCAAAAGGAAGTATTTTTATCTACCCTAAACCATACCAGAAATTCTGATTGTCCATTGTATTATTCAGGGTTCTCCAGAGAACCAGGAACAATAGGATATGTGTATAGATAGATATAGAAGTAAAGATGGAGGTGGAAGTGGAGATGGAGATGGAGATAGAGAAGGAATTGGCTCCCATGATTATGTTACAGAGCCTGCCAAGTTCCAACGTCTGTGGGGTGAGCTGGCAAGTTGGAGACTCAGGAGAGCTGATAGTGTAGTTCCAGTCAAAGGATGTCAAGCTCCAGGTCCAGAAAGAGCTGATGATTCAGCTCAAAACTACAAGTGGGATAAAACCAAAACCCCAGCTCAAAGGCCATCAGACAGGAAGAATTCTCTCTTACTCGGAGGAGGGTCTGCCTTTTAGTTCTATTCATATCTTCAACTGATTGGATGAGGCTCACCCACGTTAGGGAGGGCAACCTGCTTTACTCAACCTACCAACTCAAATGTTAGTCTCATCCAAAAACACCCTCACGGAAACACCCAGAATAATGTTTAAGCCACTACCTGGGCATCCCATGGCCTAGCCAAGTTGACACATAAAATTAACCATCACGTTCATTTAGTAAATGGAGCAATCAGTAGTTGTGGGGTTTTTTTTCAGACTGAGAACTCAAAATACTTAAATGTCTTCACACTTTCACAACAGACAAAAATTAAGCCAGGGTAAACAATTATAGGAAAGAATATTTGAACGAGTCCCCACTGATGAAACACATTATGAGAATAGCTATATTTTATGCTCAAATGTGTCTGTCAGTCACATAGTCAGCCTAACTTGTTTTTAGGGTCAGGGGTCACAGATCTGCAGTCAAGGGTGTTCGTTTCAAGGAGCTCTGGATGGACCACAGTGGGAAGGAAGATCAAGGTATACACATTCTTTTCTTACGATATGATAGAGAGCTTTCTGTAATGAAGCAAGAAATGCAGAGGCCAGATACACCCATCTCAGAATCGGTGACCCATCTGCTTTGCAGATACACCCATCTCAGAGTCGGTGACCCAATCATTTGGGATGACTCAAATGTCACCCCTGACATTTGAGTTCCTAGATATATCAAAAGAAATAATCCAAATCTAGTTAATGACTTTTTTATTATTTCTAATCAATCAGATTTTATCGTTCTAAATATTAACTATTCCATACAGTTATCCCTGACACCCTCTGCTTAAAACCCAGTAAGTCAAAGGGATCAGAACTCCTCATTTTCAAGGTCTGTGTTCTTACTGGAAATCACGAGTGAGTGTCTGCTTCTCTGCTCTGGATATATATGTGTCAGAAATCACAGTATCTCACTACAAACTTTACCAGCTACAAGTGATAAATATACAGTATGTCATTTGTGTGTGTTTTTAATAGTTGTCCTGGTATAAATGATATTTTACCTAAAAAAGAGGACAGGAATTTTAGGGGGAATGGGAGGAGGGAGTTGGTGTTTTTATTTAATTATTTTCTTTTCTGACCTAGGTGTCAGGTAAGAAGAAATTAGTCAGGGACTCTGCTACGTCCTGGGATGTAAGAGAAAATAAAATAGATAAAAATGTATGCCCTCATGGAGTTTACACTCAGTGGGCAAGGGAGGGAAGATAGAAGTAAATCACTAAAATATAAGTAAGTGCTTAAAGAAAGGTAAGTCATGCAAGAAGAACAGAAAGCGTGAAGGAGAGAACTTCCCACTCCAATCCAGTAGCCAAGAGAGGTTCAGTGAGGTCTGCTGGATAGATATGCTGAGTGAGCACTTTCCAGGCAGAGGGGACAGCCAATGCAAAGGCCCTGGGGCACAGGCCTGGCCTTTACTGGTCAAGGACCAGTAAAACAACAGGGAGAGCAATGGGAGGTGAGGTCAAAGGAGGTGGGTGCAGTGACAAATTCCTAAAGGGATATGTAGGCTATCCTTAGGGCCTTGGCTCTTATTCCGAGCAAAACTGGGCAGGGATGTGAGCAGAGGAATGACATTACCTGTCTTATGTTTTAACAGGATCACTTGGGGGGCCACGTTGAGAGCAGACTAATAAGGGACAAAGATGGAAGCAGAGGGATCAATAAGGTGGCTGGGGAGGTGATCCAGCTGAGAGAAGACGGCGTGTTGTTAGGGGTGATCACAGGGCAGTTGGTGAAAATGGTCAGATTCTGGGTCTATTTTAAAGTGAAAGCCAATATAATTTGCTGGCAGGTCCTGTGTGGTAAGTGAAAGAAAGAGAGGCAACATAGACTTCTCGAAAATTCCAGGCCTGAGCTCCTGCAAGAATGACAGGGCCATCTACTGATGTGGGAGGACCAGGAAGGAGGAACTTCTCACTCAGGTAGAGCACGTGAGTTGTGAGATACCTGTTAAAAGTTCAGGTGGAAAGTCAAGCAGACAGTCAGACACATAGGTCTGGAGACAGAGCAGAGAGGTCCATATGCAGGTGTGATCTGGGACCATCATCAGTAGAGATGGGGTTAAAGTTGAGACTGGCTGAGGTCACCAAGGGAGAGCATTCACAGAGAGAAGAAAAGAAATTCAAATGGAAATAAGTTACTGAAAACTGTGCAACTGAAAAAATATCATTTTCCATATATTTAAAATCCATTTTTAATAATTAGAAAGTGAATTTAGAAAAAGTACAATATACATAGAAGCCTAATAAAGAAAATTTAAATCATCCATAATCCCTACTACCCAGAGATAAACACTATCAATATTTGCTATATTTGCATAATTAGGATAATACTACACAACTATACTGTAAACCGCTTTTTTTCTCTTAATGGATCAAGAGCTCTTCCCAAAGTAAACTACCTATGAATAGGCTATTATTTATTTAACCAGTTCCTCACGTTGGTGGACCTCTAGAGTATTTCCAATTTTTCACCATTATGCATAACATTGCAACATTATTTATGTAAATAAATCTATTTATGAATCTCCAATTATTTCCTTGTAACACGCTCTTAAAAGAAAAATTGCTAGGTTGAATGATGTGAACCTTTTATTTGTTTTGGATACACAGTGTCAAACTGTTCTCAAGAAAGACTGCACTAATTCAAACTCATAACAATGCCTTTTTTCCCACCCTCTTTGCACTGAATGGGGAGTCAAATATTACCTTTGTAATTTGAAAATAGACTAGGTGCTTCAATGCTGTTTCATTTCATTATTTCTAGAGAAGCTTAAAAAGTTTCATGTTTATTTGGCTCTTTAAATTTCTCATTTTATGAAGTATTTTGCTCATATAAATTACTTGCTCATAACCTTTGCCCATTTTTCTAGTAAGGTGTTCATCTTTTCCTTATTGAATTATAAAAGCTCTTTCTGTATTAAATATAGCGAGTTCACTTTTGTTTTGGTTTTCTGAGTTCTTTTATGTAAAAATAAATCAAGGTCCCTCCCAGATTCTGATGCAAATACCAGAAAGTATACTGTTACATTACAATGTAATTCAGAGCCTTCAGTTCCATTCAGGGGTCCCACAGGATTCCTCAGGCAGGTGCCAGGAATTCTAAGACAGTGTTTTTCAAAAGGCAATTCTTAGAGCATCTGCACCAACATTTCCCTAGGAACCCTTTTAGAAATGCAGATTCTCATGCACCAACTCAAACCTACTGAATGAAAATTGCAAGGAACAGGGGCAGGCTGAGAATTTGCTCCTTTGACAAGTCTCCAGGTGATGTTTTCTGCACGGTAAGTCTGGAAATCACAGCAAATAGAATGGAGAATAGAACTCACTCTCTGAATTTTGAGACTGTTAAAGACTAACTTTAAGATACCAGGTTAGATTTCACCTGTAGCAGGGCCTGGGATATTGCCTGGCTCGATACTCACTCACCTTAGGGACTTTCTCAGAGTCCCCAGCGTGAGCCTGGAATGGCCCACTGACCACCACGGGTGCCCCTCTGGTCACCTAACAGGTTACACAGACCCCTGCAGCTGCAGACGCAGGTATACACACCCTCACACAGCACCATGTAGAACACGCCAAGGAAGAAGCAGCATCTCTGGTTTAAAAAGTAAGTCACTCCTGCAAATTTCCCTGTCATCTGTGGATAGCTGGGACAAGCTCCATTTTCCTCTCTAATGTAGCATACCACAAATTATTAGTAGTAAAAAAAAAAAAAAAAAAAAAAAAGTATTTAAAAAGAGCCAGACATCCTTTATGCCCTGACTCATATTCTCATGTCTCACCATTTTGCTTAGGTCGTTCCTGCAACAAGCAACTGTGGGTAGGTCATCCACAGTTGACCTTACCCAGGACTTACCTGGGTTGGAAGCCTGCCAAAGGCTGCCAAGATACACTTGGAAAAATGCAGGAGAGTTGACACCCCTAGGGAAGTGGTTCTCAAAGTGTGGCCCCTGGATTAACAGCCTCAGCATCACTTTAGAACTTGCCAGAAGTGCAGATTCTGTGGCCCTACCCCAGACCTACTGAAACTCAACAGACTTGAGTTCGGGATGTCCCCAGCAATAACCAGTTTAATCACACACCCTTGGTCTGGCTTTACTTTTTCTCTATTTTGCTCTTCCAAGCCCCACACTTCAATCCCTTGGGATCATGTCCCAAAGTAAACAACCCCCATAAGTCCTTGTCTCATGTTCTACTTTTTGGAAGAACCCATGCTAAACAGATCTTATTCCATCAATGTCAACACACAAGCTTACTATCCCACAGATCTCAATCTTTCTTGCAATACCCACTTGCTCAGTGGACAACTCACTCCCCTCTGATTTTAACAAGTACTTGTATTTGCTTCCTTTTGGTTTTTTCCTAATACTCTGTAGGTACGTCCCAACTTCTGCCAGAATCACCATTCACTATGCTTCAAGAGTATTCTTTCTGTTTTCATTCCCAAATGAACACCTTCTAACCCCCAGATTCTTCAGTATCAGTATCCATATCATTATCAATCAATCAATACCAATATCCATTGCAGGATAATTGCTACCAGAATATAACATCCTGGTGGTATCTGAGGGCTGATGTCCTCTGGTGAGTATGACAGTAGACCACTCATTTTGCCCCAGTGGGGCTGCTGATTAAGAAGAAAGCAAGACCCTTACTAAGTTTGCAATGGTAAATTCTTTCTCCCTGGGATGTCCCCACCTCCTAGAATTCCTTCCAATAAAGAGTCTTCCTGTGGTATTGAAAAAAAGGATTTAGTTAGTGGGATTCCTGGATCATACAGTAGCTCTATTTTTAGTTTTTTAAGGAACCTCCAGACTGTTTTCCATAGAGGCTGCACCAATTTACACTCCTATCAACAGTGTAGGAGGTTCCCTTTTCTCCACACCCTCTCCAGCATTTGTTATTTGTATTTGTAGACTTTTTAAGGATGGCCACTCTGACCTGTGTGAGGTGGTACCTCATTGTAGTTTTGATTTGTATAAGAAAAAGTGTTTTTAAATCTTGCTGTGAATGACCGATTTGCTTGTGCATGTGTGCACGTGTGCATGTGTGTGTGTGCATGTGTGTAGAGAGAGAGTGAAAGGGAGGATAAAGTAATTGTAATAAAATATTGACATTTGGGGATTCTGGGTAAAGGGTATATGGGAATTCTTTGTACTATTTTTGCAACTTTTCTGTAACTTGAAGTTACTTCGAAGTAAAATGACTGTACAGTGTACATGATCGCTGTCTTGCTGCCAGCCATTTATTTTGGTTGCCTGGCATTTTTCTCCAGTGCAAACAGTCCTGCAGCAAACAGCATTTATTATTTGTAGACTTTCTGATGATGGCCATTCTGACCAGTGTGAGGTGATACCTCATTGTAGTCTGTAGTTGTGATTTGCATTCCTCAAATAATTAGTGATGTTGAGCATCTTTTCATGTGCCTGTTGGCCATCTGTATGTCTTCTTTGGAGAAATATATATTTAGCTCTTCTGCCCATTTTTTGATTGGGTTGTTTGTTTTTTTTGACATTGAGTTGTATGAGCTGTTTTATATGGTATTTTGGAAACTAAGCCACTCCTGGGCATATATCCAGAAAATATGAAAACTCTAATTCGAAAAGATACATGCACCCCAATGTTCATATCAGCACTACTCGCAATAGCTAAGACATGGAAATAACCTAAATGTCCATCAACAGATGAATCGATAAAGAAGATGTGAGATATATATATATATATATATATATATACACACACACACACACACACACACACACGTATACACACATGGAATATTAGTCAGCTATAAGAAAGAGTGAAATAATGCCATTTGCAGCAACATAGATAGATCTAAAGATTATTATACTAGGTGAAGTAAGCCAGACAGAGAAAAACAAATATTATATGACCTCACTTATTTGTGGAATCTAAAAAAAAATAATACAAATCAAGTTGTTTACAAAACAGAAACAGAGTCACAGACACAGCAAACAAACTTATGGTTACCAAAAGGGAAAAGGATGGGGAGGGATAAATTAGGAGCTTGGGATTAACATATATACACTACTAGATATAAAATTGATAATCAACAAGGACCTACTGTATAGCACAGGGAACTATATTCAATATCTTGTAATAACTATAATGGAAAAGAGTCTGAAGCTGTACACCTGAAACTAACACAATATTGTAAATCAAGAATAGTTAAATTTAAAAAAATCAATTTTTTAAAAGTAAGAAAAAAAGGATTTAGTTATATCTGGTCTTCTATGGCCGAGAAAGAAATGCACCAGTAGTCAAGAAGAAAACCAACAGGAAGGTTGCGAACAGCTGAGAAACAGAGGAGGGAAAATCAAGAGAAGTGTTTCCAACACCTGGCCTGCTGAGAACTTTTACAGCCTGCTTTAAAATTGCTGAGATGAAAGAGGAGGATCAGAAAGAAGTTTTGAAGTATATTTCTCTTTTCCTCCTCTGGGCAGGACATTTGTGTTAAAAACAGTTTAGCAAAAGAAATAAGATCAATCAAAAAGGGTCTGTGGAAAGAAAAAAAATGTAATGAAGCCTGTATTCTTTTGCTGTAGCTGCTGTTATGGTATAAGCAAGAAAGGATTGTGTTCTTAAAGTGGGGAGGGAGGAAAGGCGGGGGTCCGGGAAGGCTAAATACGAAAAGGGAAGTGCCAGCTGGGAGGAGAACTTTAGATCCGAGTACTTAGTAATTTACAGCATCCTGATGCGAGAGAAGTCATCTTACCTTTGACTGTGGTTTTTGCCTAACTCATCTATTACAACAAATGACTGGAAACCCAGAGCATTTGATTCATTTATCTATCAACTTGCTCAAGCCCAGGCTAACCCAGAGAGAAAACAGGGATGAGAAAACCATCTATCATTTTGAATTAAACACTTGTTACTAAATCATGAAAATTTGTCCTTTATCCAACCTATGTCCAAGATCAATAACAAAAGGTCATGTCTTGGAAACAAGGTGACTTGAAGGCTTCCACTAAATCTCTAGCCTTCCATGAACTTGAGCTTAAACCTTCAAAGACAACAGGGCATGAACTTTGGCAGCAAATGATCCAATTACTTTAATGCTGATGTGAAAATAGTGACTCTCTTCATTTAAAACATAGTTTCACTGTGACTATTTCAAGTTTTGTTTTGATTCTGGCCTTTAACACTTACTGATAAGTATACAGAAAGAGATACTTTGGGACTTTTTATTGCCATATTGCTTATTACTGCCTCTGTGTTTAAAAAATCTGCTTATTGCAAGCAGGGAACAGTCAATTCGTGCATATTGGATTTAATTTTCTATTAAGCAAATAAAAATGCCTAAATGTAATTTACAGATATTTTTTTCAAATATTGTATATGTATGTTGATTTCTAGTGCCATCTGAATGACCTCATGCTGAAAGGTTTTCATTTTGCATTTCCAAAATATATACAGAACCCATTAAGTGAAAGAAATGTAAATCATAACTTAGGAAAGAAAATGCTCCAATCTTAACCCAGTGATTTTACATAACCAATATGTCTCTGGCCTCATCAGCCTACTACTATAAAATAAGGTCACATTTTCTTTTGTTTACCAAACTATTATACCAAAGTCCTTTCCCAGTCACCAGGAATTGGCTATCGCTCACGCCACTCTCCCAAGTGACCTTCAGCTATTTCTGAGGATGGCCCAGAATGCTACCTGCCACCTGTGCAACCAGGAACACGCCCCCTCACTCTGATTCTCCACTTCTGGGGCCTTTGTCATTTGACCTCTACTGCCCATGACCTGCCCCATAGCAACAAGTGTGTGACACGGCCGCCACCTGTCAGCTACTGCTGCTGCTCCAGACTTATCTTGGGGGACCCTGGTCCTCCTGTCCTGCTGCACAGGCAAAGGACAGGCAAGGGTCCCTGATGAACTCCCCAAAAAGGCAACAGACAATCTGTCAATAAAGCAAAGCTAAGTCAATTCAAGCTCACTGCAGGAAGGGAGAACACCATTTTCACTGAGGCTTAGCAAGTCTTAAAAGGGGAAATCAGAGGTAGGGTATTTATAGGGCTTTAGGGTCTGGGCTCAAGTCCGTTGAGACCTGTCTTTTCAGCTGGGGAACTAGCTGGGATTGGGTAAAGTCTGTGACCTGATAGTTTAGCATCAGTGGATACAGAGCTGAGACTCTGGAAGCACATCTTGATAAGTAAATTGTTGTTTGATAAGCAGGCTGTTTGCCTCGGTGAGCAGACCGCTGGCTCTAATAAATTAATCAGTGGGAATTTCCCAAAGCAAACAGTCAGGTTATTCACTGGAGTACCATCTTATCTTTCCCAGGCAAAGGTTTCCCGAAACAAAAAACTAACTGATGTTAACATAGGTGCACTAGAGCCTTATCCACATCTTGCTGACACCACAAGTCTCAGTTTCCCCTCCCCTATTTGACAGGCCAAGCCCCGTCCGAGGGTTCAAAGACCAGCTTCCTGTCTCACTCCAGACCAGCCTCACCCAGCCAAGGGCAGGTCACTCCCTTCCACCAAAGTCTTTCAGAACCTCAGAATCCACCCAGTTGACTCTCAACCTTCTTTAGGAAAAGAAAGAAAAAAAGGAAGAAAGAAAGGAAGAAAGGAAGGAAGGAAGGAAGGAAGGAAGGAAGGAAGGAAGGAAGGAAGGAAGGAAGAAAGAAGGGACACAGGCCTTCACTAAGTTCAGCCTTTCCTGTGTCCTTTTCTCTTGCCTAAAGTTAACATGAACTTACAGTAAGAACCCCCTGAATCCCAGGAAAGATATGGTCTGGCTCTGGCCCTATGGCCCAACAAGAGTGTCGCACTGGTATATTTCTCAGTTTCTGGTTCAGCTGGTCTTTTTCATGGTACCCTGCTAACCTACATTTTCTAAAAACTAGACTTAAAACATACGTTTTTATGTTTCTAGGGCTATATTCCTACTCCTTCAAAGCTTCAAGGAAGAGATTTGCTCTAACTGTGGAAGACAATGAGAAAAGGGTCCCTTCTGCTCTGCAATTCAAAATCTGATTCTAGATAGCGTGTTAATTTTTTTAAATTATCTTAATAGTCCAAAACAAAAGAAGCCTATAACCAATAAATATATACCAATCTAACCTAATAAAATAAACGCTGTGCAACACATATGTTCTCTTACCTGCTACATTTTTTAATCCATTCAAGGAAATAGCGTCTTCCCAAGCTAGAGCCATTCATTCACATGTTGTTTAAAATATGAGTCGTTTCCCATTGATGACTTCAGTTAATGCCTTAATTCTAAATACAACGGCAAAATCATCTGACTCGAGGATATAAGTTCTGGAGCCACAAAAGCACTAAGGTCTCTGCAACATCCTATTTTGTTAGGCAAATGCTTATAATTTCAAAATCAGTAGACAATTGGGGTATCTTGCAATTGACTCCACAGTGAATACCCTCTTGGGAAAGGAATGTCCAAAATGGTATCAGGGAAAGTGAACACGCAGATGGACTGGGCCAAGCATCTTTACCTTTTCTGAGTCTATGAGCTCCTTGAAGACGGAGCCTGTCCCCGGTACTAAACAAAGTCATTGCTAAATAAATGCCTGATGACTGACTGGCTGACTAATTGAATGAATCAGTGAGGAAATGAAAGACTTGCCATTAGCCCCCTTGGGGCTCAGCACTCTGAATCTGGCCTAGAGATCTTGGAACTGCAATCAGGTAGAGCTACATCAAGAGGAAGAATTCTTCATTCTGAAAACTGCTCATGTGGCAAATTAATATGAATTCCGAAGCTCCACAGAAAAGTGATTATGTCAAAAAAAGTGGATCTAGAAATAGGAGAGTGTACCAAAATACCAACAGATCTGGAGACAAACCCCTGGCAGAGGATGGGATCCAGCAGAGTGGCTAAGAGATGGAGAAGTGGTAGAGCGATCTCATGGGGCTGAGGCACTAGCTCCCTCGGGAAGGACGGCTAAGCCAGACCAAGCTGGGCCCTCAGACACTATCCATCCCTTGTGGGGGACTGTAGAACTCTGAGATCCTGCCATTCGGCATCTTATTCTTGGTTGTGGTGGGAAGTGCAGAGAACACTGCAAGGTCAGAGTCTCCAGGTGCCCCCAACAAGTACCTGACCACTGCAGGAGAAATTCTTCCCAAGCTTCTTCGTTCTAGTCAAGAGAAATATGAAGATCCCCTCAAAATACTCAGGCTTTATGTCCCAAGCATCTCTAATACAATACTCACAACTCTAAGTGCTACAGGCTCACTAATTTTGGACTTCAAAGGAAGCAAGGTCTTAGAGTTGCCCCTCACCAAAACCTAGGCTTCATGGTAAATACATATTTCAGAATCTATTGAAAATCTGATCATTACAACCCCCATAGGAGAAACTCTTGTTTGGATTTCAGTATCCTTCTCACAAAAGGAGGAATAGGATCATTCCCTCCTGTGGGAAAAACTACAGAGACATTTGTAACAAGGCCAGACCTCAGAGTATTCATCGCAATGGTTTCTTTACTGTTCCCTCCCTTTCTTCTCTCTCTCTCTCTCTCTCTCTCTCTCTCAGGTCCCCAGGGCAGTGATTCTCAACTTGGGCAGCACAGAACTAACATCTTGGGATCTTCTTCTAAAACGGATTTCTGGGTCCCACACACTGACTTTCTAATTTAATCGGCCTGGTGAGGGGATCCAGGTGTCAAAAAAAAATTTTAGGTGATTCTAATGTGCAACCAGAATTGAAAACCAGTACCCTTGGCCCATATTCTCTCCCTGAGCTCACACTGAGGCTGAAACAAAAATCCAGTAGAAACTACCCATCCAAGAACAAAACAAAGGTCTGGCTTTACAGCCAGGTTTTCTGCTCAGTGAGATGAAAGCCTGAGTCTGCTAAGAAGGAAGGAGAAGATGAGGGAAGGGGTGTAGAAAGAATAAGGCATCCCTGAAGAGAAAGCGGGGAGCTTCTGCTACAGAGGACCTGAGATTGGGGTGGAGGGTCTTCCAATGCCAGTCTGGCGTCCAGCACAACACTCCCCTTCTAACACCTGGGGTCCTCCTGGCAACCAAGGGTTACTAGATTCTGTAAGCCCTCCAGACAGCAGGTAGGGAATTCAGACACCCTGTGTGAAGAGGTGGGCACGTGGGGAGACCCCAGCTCTGACTTAGGTGTGTGAACAAAAACAGAACAAAGAGTATCATTCATCATCCAGCTATCAAAGGGTGAAGTCGCAACCCACTGCAGCCAGCCACTGAGCTCTCTGAGGGGAATTCAGGATGAAAAAACAGGATGAGGCATACTGTGCTTTGGATAAACTAGCCCTTAGATAGTCAAGATGCACACCTCAGGAAGAATTTCCATGACCCCAGATTCTTGCATCTTCCCATGCAGAGACTGTCATACTGAGTGAAGTAAGTCAGACAGAAAAAGACAAATAGCGTATGATATCGCATATACGTGGAACCTTAAAAAAGGGTACAAATGAACTTATTTACAAAACAGAAATAGAGTCACAGATGTAGAAAACAAACTTATGGTTACCAGGGGGGAAAATTGGGGGAGGGATAAATTGGGAGATTGGGACTGACATATATACACTTCTACATATAAAATAGATAACTAATAAGGACCTACTGGATAGCACAGGGAACTCTACTCAGTACTCTCTAATGACCCACGTGGGAATAGAATCTAAAAAAGAGAGGATATATGTATATGTATAACTGATTTGCTTTGCTGTAGACCTGAAACACAACATTGTGAATCAACTATACTCCAATAAAAATTTTTAAAACTAAAATTAGAAAAAAGAAAAGCACTAAAGTCATTAACTTGAGATATCTGTTCTTCGTGACTAGCAGTAATCTTTCACCAAGATGTATGCTTGACTACATGTATCTCCCAGAAAAAATGCATATATATACTGTCTCTTCCCCTACCTCTTCAGAGCAGTTCCTCTGAGCTGTCTCCTGGGCTATAGTCCTCAGTAACACCCTGAATAAAACTGAAACTCACAACTCTTATGTTGTGTGTTTTTCTTTAAGTTGACAGGTGTAACTTGAGATTGCTGGTAAGGAAATGCCCTGTAGGCTCACCGTGACTTGTACACATTTCTTTGCTTATATTGTGCAAAACAAGCCACCCCAAAATGTGCCACTTTGCATGTGGATTGTTTTGAGTTGAAATCAATTAAGACCCAGCAGACACAGGAAAAGCTTTTCACCACTCCCTTAACTGCCTAAAAGAATTTAGATAGGGGGCCCATACCAGGAAGAGAACTATTACCAGAGATAATTTTTTTATATCAAAAAGACTTATCTGCACGGCCTGGCAAACATTCTCTTCTCATCTTCCTGTGAACTGTCTTTCTCCCCAGTCCCAGACCCCATCCTTCTCCTTTGCTCAGGATGGCATATAAGCCTCAGCTGCCTGACTGTCTTTGAGTCTCATATTTTTATTGGACTCCCATACATATGAAATTTGTTTTTCTCCTGTTAATCATTCTATGTCTATTTAATTATTAGACCAGCCAAAGAACCTAGAAGTTCTTTGCCCCTACAATAATCAATTCATCCAACTCCCACTACTGCCATAACCTTGAAGGCAGCTTCACAGGGAGGGCAAAACTTTTAAAAAATCCACAACCTCAGTAATATCTCAAGAAGTTCTATCCTACATTCTCCCTCCAACCATAACAAGTTGTTTCGTGATGCAGTATATTCAAAGAAAAACCAGACACACTGAATAATGTGATTTTATTTGGTGCTATAATACCCACGCAGAATTTCAGATTACCATGGGTTAACTAGTTCAGGCTCATCACAACCCAGGGATATTTTTGCAACATTTATTTATTCAATTCAATATTTATTCAATCTAATCCATTCCTGGAAATATATTAGGCAGTGGATTTTCAGAGAGTGGGGGACTCTATCCCATTATTTTATTTTTTTATAGGTTTAAAAAAATTTTTTTTATTACTGATATTTTAAAGTAATTTTATTTAATTAATTTATTTGTTTATTTATTTATTTATTGGCTGCATCAGGTCTTCATTGCTGCACACGGGCTTCCTCTCTAGTTGCGGCAAGCAGGGGCTACTCTTCGTTGCGGTGCGCAGGCTTCTCATTGCAGTGGCTTCTCTTGTTGTGGAGCACGGGCTCTAGGCACGTGGGCTTCAGTAGTTGTGGCACGCAGGCTCAGTAGTTGTGGCTCGCGGGCTCTAGAGTGCAGGCTCAGTAGTTGTGGCGCACGGGCTTAGCTGCTCCGCAGCATGTGGGATCTTCCTGGACCAGGGCTCGAACCCGTGTCCCCTGCATTGGCAGGCAGATTCTCAACCACTGCTCCACCAGGGAAGTCCTATCCCTTTATTTTAAATGCAAAAGTAAGGATGTGTTCCCAGCCCATGCAAGATCCCAACACATTTCCCCAAATATCACTAAAACCCTTAAACACCTGCATAACAGTACACCAAGGAGCTCTACAGAAGGCAGACATTTAAAACACCAGTTACTGAATTACTGAACATTTAATGAACTCATCAGTAGGAATGTTTACATGTAGTACTTGTGATTATAAACAATATTAAATGTAAAATATATTTTCTTCTAGTCTGCCACAAATATGTATTTACTGTATGTAAACAAGCAATATATTAAAGATACTAAAAGATACCAAAGCTACTATCTAAACTGGACCAGGCTGGTGGAGCAGTGGGAATTGGCACTGAAAAGGGGAAGAGGAAAAGGGCCCAATGTCAAACAAAGGTCCACGGAGGGTAACTTTGGCTCAAGCCCAAACGGTGCTCTGAGACCGTGTGGTCACACTCAGAGCTGCTCCCCGTGGCGGCGAGAGAGCTGGAGTATTTTCACCCCCCACCTCACAGACATTGGTTAAAGGCTGCCCTTGGGGTGACTAGATTCCCAGGTACTTCTCACTCTCCATATATTCAGACAAAGCAGATTCTGGAAGCCTGGGGGTGGCGGCCCTTTGACCAAGAGGAGCTAGCTGTTGGTGGTGAAGGTGCCCAGGCTGAATGCGGCTACATATTAACGCACTCCGTGCTCTGGTCCCTCCGTGCTCTGGTCCCTTTTTTGTGCAGATGCAGAACCGAAGCCTCCACAGATGAAGTGACTTGCCACGTGGTGACGGAGAAGTTCAAGCAGAACCAGCAGGGCTTTTGACTTCCTCCTTATTTATTTAATATTTTTGATCACGTAAGTCTTCTCAGCTTTCATTTTTCCCACCTGGAAATCCTAATTGCTTTGCTTTTCCCTCACACAAAAGCAATCCACTGACTCTACGCTTGGGTGTCTCGGGCACCTGTCCTCAAAACTGGCCCATTCTGTCTTGTCTTTCTAACCTTTTAACTTCAGTTGACCAGAAATGGTCATAACGTTTCAGGGGAACCACGAACACAGTTTTGTACGTGAGGGACACTTTCTCATTTTGTGACAGTGCTTTTGCCATGGCTTTGGGTTGCCTACTCTGGTGAGAGGACCCGGTCAGCTGATGTCTCTTAGACCTCAGGTTATCACCCCAAGGCCTTTTTTAAGCCTTTCTGCCAGAAAAAGCTCTCCCCAGATCACTACACCTCCTCCACCAGACATAACTCCTACTCACTCATCTTTAGAAACCGTTCCTTTGGGAAGTTTCCTTGCCCACCTCCAGCCAGGTTGGATGGGCCTGGGTGCTGCCAGGGGGGGCAGTAAAGACCCTTAACACGGGATCTATTATACTGTCTGTCCTCTGTCTTCTAACTTTATTTTCCATTTAAACCATCAGATATTGAAAACAATAACTGTCTTATTATTGTATCTCCCAGTATTTGGCACAGGGTAGGCTATCTATAAATAATTGTTGAGTAAATAATTTGTGAAAAAATTTCTTCTTGAATCATAATGGATTGTTCAAAGTGCTCAAAAAGTATACAGATCAAATCCATTTTTCACCAATATAGATATGAGCACAGGTGCTCACATGTTACAAGTATCTTCAGCTCACCTTGAAACCTGGAAGGACACTGGGCACGTGCCATCTTGGACACAGAGGCAATATCATTTCCTACAACCACTAATAACCTATATAGCTACTAGGAAAGAACAAAACCCTAGCCTTCTCATGTGTTCAAACACAATCCTAAGAAAAGTGAATTAAACCAGTACAGTAAAGGATAAAGTCAATATTACTATTCTGATCCTACCCTGTCTACAGGTTTTGCTATATTTAAACACACATAGATTATCTACACCTATGACGTACTAATTTTATTTTTGTGTGAGCATAAATATTTCCCACAATTCAGAACTGCCTCTGGATGCAACACTAGACCAAATCCAAACATTGTCAGAAGATACTTTCTTTAGTTCCACTCCTCTCATGAGATGATCTTCAAACAGATGGACGTGGCCGTGGAACGCTGAGTACCATGTGGAATGCAATGAATCTACCAAGTCACTATGTTATGTGCCCTAACAGTCACCTCCACGCAATCCTTTCCTTTTTAAAATAAAAGCTGCACAGTGACACTCTGAATTCCAGTTCTGGTCATAAAGTGGAGTTGAACAAACTCCATTCATAAAATATATCACAGCTAGGCTGTTCCCATGGTGATGAATTTTATTCTCACAATCAACATAGCCCTTGAAAGGGATATTACTTTAATCGCATTTGTCCTCTCGGTCTTTTTCTCAGCCAACTGGAAATCCTCTGCTGAGTTCAGTTAGCCTTGCCTGAGCTGGACTCCAGCTCACAGGCTCTATTCAGGTCTGATCCAGGTGGCTCTTCATCTTCTGGGGCTAGTGGGCTGCCCAGAACTTGTTCTTCTCATGGTGACAGCAGACACTCAAAGGCATAGCCCAACTGCACAGCCTCTGCCACATCCCATTGGCCTGAAGCAAGTCATATGGTCATATGCATAGTCAAGGGACACAGAAATACAGTCATCCCTCAGTAGCCAAATTTCCAGATGCTCGAGTCCCTTATATAAAATGGCATAGTATTTGCATATAACCTACACACATCCTCCTATATATTTTAGATCATCTCCAGATTACTGATAATATCTAATACAATGTAAATGCTATGGAAATAGTTTCGAGCATGCAGCAAATTCAAGTTTTGCTTTTGGGAACTTTCTGGGGTTTTTTCCCCCAAATAATTTTGATTCAGTGTTTGGTTGAATTCATGGAGTTAGAGATAATAGAGTGAATATTTACTGAGCAATGACCTAATCGACCACAAATGATCTGCATAAAATCTCTGCTGTGTTGCTCTTTCATTGCACAAGGGCTTGACACCTTGGTAGGTCAAATGAGGCTGGAGGTATAGGAAGGGACTTGTGGCCCATGTTAATAATAATAATAGTTATAGTGATAGTTAACACTTACAACAGCAGGATCTTGTAGGTCATGATACTAGTAATTGCTTATTTTCCCCTCATGACAAATCTCTGTCTCCTTCAGTGTCTTAGTTACATGTGTTTGAACCTGACCCTGTTCCCTCCTGTCTTTCTCATGTAACCTTATATTTGTCCATTTTACATGAGTGTTTAAAAATGAATCCGATTCAATATTTTCATTGAGCCCTGAAACACACATGGTTTTTGGACCATCACCACTAGGAAAGAGATGTAAACAGAAGAAAAGCAGAAGGATGTAGTGATATAGTTATGGTGTACACCAAGGTTCAGAGTCCACCCTTCTTATTTTACAATTGTCTTGTACCTAAACATAAAGGTAGAATCCTCCCTTTAGAGCTGAGAAGTCATCTGCCCTCAGAGGCACAGACCAGAGGGAGCACACTCCCAATGGACACTTATGGCTCTGAGCCCCTCTCAGAGCGCTTACATCACAGAATCGGGATGACTTGCTTTCTTACCGACGCCCCCTTCTAGGGTAGGAGCTCCATAAGAGCAGCTGTGATTTCTATCTTATAACCACTGTGTACAAATGCATGGCCTCTGTTTAATATATTTTTGTGGAATTAATAAACAGAAGAATGAATGTTCAAAGTAAGCAATGCAGGGCATATGCACAAACACCTTCTGAGACCAACTCAAGGTAGCAAAAGTGAACAACAAAAGTCCTTCAAACTGAGCTCCTGGAGACAAGGAAAGGAATGGGTGGGTGACTAGACTGTCTTGTTTATCGTTATCTCCCCAGCCTATGAAGATGCTTAGAAAATATTGAATACATGAACAATAAATGAATGAACAGTGGACTAACTAGAGAAGACAGAACAGAACTCTAAGGGTTTATCTCATTTTAAAATGTGTCCAAAATGTTGGTTGCTTAACTAATTCTGATGCCTATCATGCATCTTCATGCCTCATAATTAGTTCTCTATTCAATCTCAAATAAAGGCAATTGAGCTCCCTCAATAATCCCCTCCCTAAACAAATCTAAGACTGGAGACTTCTTGGCTCTTCCTGAAGCCCCTCAAAGCAACAATACAAATCTTTGTGTTGGACATGCCATTGGAAGCCATCCCAATAGCCCTCTTAATTTTAATCATAATATTTTACTCATTATTTCATTAAGTGATTCCCTTAAGGAAAGCAGATATGATTGCCAGTGGCTGTATCTACTTTGGCTCTAATATTTGGCCCTAAGATATTCAATAATCCTCTGGTTATAAGCACTATTTGTGTTTTTCCATGTCCTCTTTCTATTTCAGCCCAATTTTTGGTAATTCAACTGATACTCTCAAATGAGAAACAAATCCAATAGAAGTTCCTAAAGATTAATCTACTGACCCCTGCCCCCCCCAAAAAAATTGAGATAGATTTTTATTACTTCTGTCTGCTTTTTACATGGTATCATTTTAGACCTGGAAATCTATGTTTCGCACTAATGAGCCCCCCTTTTCCTAATCTAGGTCCAATTACAGGGTGAGTTCAGTCACTGGAGAATGCAATCCAACCTTTCTGAGTCCCCAACAATCATGTAGTAGACTCTAACCGTATTACAAATAAAATGAGAGGCAAGATGAAGTGGAAACATTTTTCCTCATTCTCAGTAAATCCAAGTTAGAGGTTGTCTTCTAAATCTTGTTGTTAAATGTCTTCAAATATCTAGTCATATATTTGGGGAAAAAGCTAATGTGTTTGTTGAGCAGAAAGCCCTTCTTTCTATGAATGCCTGCAATTTTCTGTTTCCTAGGTTTTTATCTCACAAACAGCCTTCTGGACCACCACTTGGATTCAAATCACTTTCTTGGCATGTAAGGTGAGGGATGACTCTATTGTTACGTAAGCCACATTTGCTGATTAAAATGACCTATGGCCTTAATTTTGCCCTTAGAGTGGACAATGTCAGTGCTCCTTCCAGATGCTGAGATACCATCCGAGATGATATATCCTCACATTGTCTCTTTGTGCAACACCCCCTCCCAACCTGACATGTCACTCCCTGCAGCCAATGCCTGCAGCAATTTTTCAGGACACTGTCCTCAAGCTACTGGCGCATGCTTTGGCCACAGTCCAGGACTGGAAGTACCTGGGAATTTACATGTCCCTTGGGGGGTGAAGAGGAAGGAGCAGGAATTTACCAAAGACTGAAGGGAACAGGATGATTAAAGCCCAGCTCCCTCATCTCACGTGGGGCAACTCATAACTTACTCTCCAGAGTTCTGTGGGATCAGCTGAGGCCGTCCTCGAAAAGACACATCTTCCCTTGGCTCTCTCCCCTGCTTACCTTGCTTTTCAACATCGTTAGTAGTTTCCTTTGTGAAACTACTAATTCACTTCATGAATTACTCACTATCCTATCAGGGTGTGCTTCTAAGGAAACTATCCTAACACAGCCAATAAGAAGTCATTGTTTTTCAAATGTCAGAAATCCAGTAATAATAAGCAGTGGGTTTGCTGTTAACATAATTATTGCTGCTCAGATTTAAAAGGATGACTCCAGCTGTGTAAAGAAATGAAGAATGTTTCTAAATATTACTTCAGAGTAATTGATGAAATATATTGCCAAATGTAAAAAGAAAGATGGGAAAAATAGTGTGTATGGTATGCTAACTTTTATCTAAGAAACAGGTAGAAATGAAATGTATGTATATACTTGTTATGATCTGAATGTCCCCCCCCACCAAATTTATATGTTGAAGCCCTAACACCCAACTAACTATGTTTGGGGATAGGGCCTGTGAGGAGGCGATAAATGAGGTCATAAGAGTGAAGTCCTAATCTGATAGGGCTGGTGCCCTTATAAGACCAGGAAGAAATACCAGAGAGAAATACTCTCTCTCTGCCATGTGAGGACACTGCAGGCCAGGAGGAGGGCACTCACCAGGCACATCAGCCAGTACCTTGACCAACTGTTAGCTAGACTAACCAAGAATAAAAAAGAGAAGATACAAATTACTGAAATCAAAAATGAATAAGGGGATATCACTATCCACAATACAGAAATGGAAGGATTATAAAAGTGTACTATGAACAGTTGTATGCAAACAAGTTAGACAACTTAGATGAAGTGAACACATTTCTAGAAAGACACAAACTACCAAAATGAACTCAAGAAGATACAAAATATCTAAATAGAACCATAACAAGCAAAGAAATTGGCTTAATAATCAAAACACTTCTCAGATAAAGGAGCCCAGGCCCAGATAATTTTGCCACTAAATTCTACCAACCTTTTAAAGGAGAATTAACACTGATAATTCATAAACTCTTCCAAAATATGCAAGAGGAGGAAACACATTCCAACTCATTCTATGAAGTCATAATTACTCTGATACCAAAATGCAGACAAAGACATCACAAAAAAAGAACCAACAGACCAATATCTCTTATGAATATAAATGCAAAAAGCTCAACAAAATACTAGCAAACTGAATCTAGTAACATATACACCATGACCAAGAGGGATTTATATTCTGGAGTGCAAGGTCAGTTTAACATGCAAAAATTAATCAAAGCAATACACAATACTAATAAAATAAAGCACAAAACCTATGATATTTCAATAGATGCAGAAAAAGCACCTGTCAAGATCAAACACTGTTTTATGAGTAAAAACGCTCAATAAACTAAGAATAGAACTTCCTCAACCTCATAAACAGCATAAATGAAAAATCCACAGCTAACATCAAACTGCTTTAATAATCATATTGCTAATGATGATTTTTGGTGTTTTACATTAAAAATTTCTGGGAACCAAAAAGCAAAGGGGGAGGGGTAAATTAGGAGTTTGGGATTAGCAAATACCAAACTACTATAAATAAAACAGATAAACAACAAGGTCCTACTGTATAGCTGTACACTGGAAACTAACACAAAATTGTAAATAAACTATACTTCAATTTTTAAAAAGTGTTGCCAAATCTGTAAAAAATTGAGGGAAACTGTGAAGATCTGTATGGAAACTGCCCTCAGAACATTCTTTTAGTCTCTTAAGGTTTTGCATTCCATTTTAAAGAAATTAAATTCAAACTCATAGATAATGCATTGTGAATGTGGTTTATGCAAAAAAGGTAGTCTAGAAAGTTCAGCAATGTAATGTAGCCATTAAAAAGGGAGGCCCAAGTTCTATATCAAATGCTTAGCAAAATAATATATATGTTTTGAATTAAAATAAAGTATTTTTTTAATTCTGGGAAACTAGATTGTTTCTCTAATCCCATATTCACCAAAAGAACCAAAGTTTCTTGGAGCAATGGCTGATTCCAAGTCAGTAAAAGTAAATATACAGATGAGGCTTGAAAACTTATAAGGGTGAGAAATCTAAAGATTACTGGGGTCATATCTGAAAAATCTGGAAGCCAAATGGAACAGCTAGAGCATGCAGTTGAGCATGCATCAAACTTACAAGACAGTTTTTTAAATCCCTGAATTTATAATGATATTCAAATAATTTAAAAGAGGTTGCAAACCATTATGTATACAAATAAGCTGTAAGGATATATTGTACAACATAGGGACTATAGCCAATATTTTAAAATAACTATAAATGGAGTATAACTTTTAAAAATCATGAATCACTATATTGTACACCTTCAACTTATATAATGTTGTACATCGACTATACTTCAATAAAATAAATAAATAGATAGGTAGATAGATAGATAATAAATAAATAAAAATGTATTACTTGTCTTTGGAGAAAAGCTAAGGCACTAACCTCATTGAAAACTGGTTAATAACGGAAAAGAAATCAAACATATAGGCCATCTTCCTGTATAAATTGTACTGCAGGGTAATCAGATAGTTAATGAGGGAAAGTTCATCTTTGCAGAAATAATCTTAGTTAATGAATAAGAAATGATAGAATTAGAACATCACCATTTTAAACACTCTTAATGAAATAATGAATAGGCAATAATAATTCATGGCTGTTAACATTAGAAAATAGAAGTAATTGAACTTTACGGGCCTCCTGTTGGAGGTTATATAACAAAAATCATAGCTGAATATGACCAAGCCCCTAGTTCTAACAACCAATTAATTTAAAAAATACAGAAGACAGAGGAAATGGTAACCTCATAGGCATGCAGTAAGCAAAATCCAGAATGTGGAAAAATCTAGAGGACAAAAGGTCTATTTCTTCAACAAATAAGTCATAAAGTATCACAACAGATGGGAGGGAGAAATGAAAGTATACTTCTGTTTCTTAAGTTGTGTGTGAATTTGCAATAATATTGTTCAAAGGTAGACTATGACAAATCACTAAAAACTTTAGAAAATGAGGTACAATTAATTAGCCAAATGGAGATAAAATAGAATAATAAAATTTTTTCGATTAACCCAAAAGCAGGCCAAAAGAGTGAGGAAAGGAAACGAAAAAATAGATTGAACAGAAAACAACTAATAAGTTGGTGGATTTAAATCCAACCATATTAATAATTACATAAAATGTAATGGTGTAAATACCCAAATAATGGCAGAGATTTTTCAGATTGGATACAAAAGCAAGCTCCAACTATAAGCTGTCGACAGGGAATCCAAAGATTATCAATTAAAGGTAAAATGATAGAAAATGACATACTGTGCAAACACTAATCAAAAGAAAACTATAGTGGAAAAAAAAAAACTAGAGTGGGTGTGTTAATATCAGACAAAATACATGTCAGAGCAAGGAAGCTTATCAGTGGTAAATAGGGTCATTTCATAATGATAAAGGGGTCAATTAACCAAGAAGACATAACAATCCTAAATACATGTGCACCTAACAACAGAGCTCCAAAAAGTGAAGCAGGAACTGGTAGATCTGAAAGGAGAGACAGACAAATCCACAATTATAATAAAAAATCCAACACCCAGTAGTTGATAGAATTAGTACACACAGAAAAATCAGTATGAATATAGAAGATATGGACAACAGCATCAAATAACTTAATTGACATTCTAGAACACTTCAACCAACAAAAGCAGAATACACATTTTTTCCAAGTATACGTGAAACACTCACCAAGATAGACCACATTCTAGGTCATAAAGCCAATTTAAAAATTTTAAAGAATTGAAATCATGCAAAATACATTCCCTGACTATAAGAAATTCACCTAGAAATTAATAACAAAAACTCAGGGCATCATCAAATATTTAGAAATTAACACACACTTCTAAATAACTCATGGATCAAAGACAAAGTCACAAGAGAATGGGAACATGTTTTTAAACTGAATGAAAATTAAAGTATAACATATTAAAATGCATGAGATGCAGCTAAAACAATGTTTAAAATAATTTATAGCATTGAATTCTATTAGAAAAGAAAAAATGGTCCCAAATCAATGATATAACTTTCCACCTTACTAGAAAAAAGAAGAGCAAACTGAACCCAAAGCATGCAGAAAAAGAAAAATAATAATAAGCATATGTCAATAAAATTGAAAACAGAAAGCAATAAAGAAATCAATGAAACCAAAAAACCAGTTCTTTGAAAAGATCAATAAGAGTGATAAAGCTCTAGGAAGACTGACCAAGAGGGGATGGGGGAGAAAGACGCAGATTACCAGTTTGGGGAATGAAAGAGATGATCTCACAACAGATCCTAGAGGCATTAAAAGGATAATAAGGGAATATTTTATGCCAATTAATTCAACAAGTTAAATAAATAGATTCCTCAAAAGAACCAGCTATGAAAGCTCCCTCAAAATGAAATAGATAATATAATGTAGTAATCCTGTATCTATTAAAGAAATTGAATTTGTGGTTTAAAACCTTCCACAAAGAAAACTCCAGTCCCAAATGACTTCACCAGGGAATTATTTTCTTTTTTTTTTTTAGACTTATACCTAGATTTATTATATTTTTGCTATATAATGGCATTCTTTTACAATTATATTTTCTTTTATTTTGTTTATTTTTTTTTATACAGCAGGTTCTTATTAGTTATCTATTTTATACATATTAGTGTACCTATGTCAATCCAATCTCCAATTCATTCCCTCACCAGGGAATTCTACCAAACACATGAGGAACAAATAATATGGATTCTAAACAAACCCTTCCAGAAAATAGAATAGCAGGAAACACTTGCCAACTCAGTTTATGAGGACAGTATTATCCTGATACAAATACCAGGGAAAATATTACTGAAAAAGAAAACTACAGACCAGTATTTCTCATGACACAAATGTATCTCGCTAAAACATTAGCAGACTGATCTAGCAGCACATAAATTTCAAGGGATTAAAATTAAAAGAGGAGTAAATTTAGATATTTAAGGAGATGTAAGGTACATATCAACTAGAAGCTTTGTGTAGAGCATGTATGTAAGACAAAACAAAATGAAATCAGAGAAATTTGAACACATTCAACATTTATTGATACTAAAGACTTATTGTAAATTTCCTCAGTGTGATAATGGTATAATGATTACGTTTTTATGAAACGGGTACCTTAAAGAAACAATTAGCCATACATGTCGAAAAAAGTACAGATCACATAACATAGTCTCTAGGATTTGATGTGAAATAATGTATGTGATGGTAGTGGTAAAGAATGGAAAGGGTTATAGATGAAACAAGACTGGGCATAGGTTGATATTTGCTGAAGCTAGAATCACTACAGTATTCTCTGTAGTTTTGTATGTGTCCAAAAATTTCCAAAAAATAAAGTTTAATAATACAAGTTTAATGTAAAAGTTTTAAAATAAGTGGTTAAAAATACCACTCTCCCAAAAGGGAACCCTCCTACACTGTTGGTGGGAATGTAAATTGGTACAACCACTATGGAGAACAGTATGGAGGTTCCTTAAAAAAACTAAAAATAGAACTACCATATGATCCAACAATCCCATTCTTGGGTATATATCTGGAGAAAATCATACTTGGAAAAGATACATGCACCCCAATGTTCATAGCAGCACTATTCACAATAGCCAAGACATGGAAGCAACCTAAATGTCCATTGACAGAGGAATGGATAAAGAAGATGTGGTACATATATACAGTGGAATATTACTCAGCCATAAAAAAGGAATGAAATAATGCCATTTGCAGCAACGTGGACGGACCTAGAGATTACCATACTAAGTGAAGTAAGTAAGACAAAGACAAATATCATATGATATCACTCATATGTGGAATCCAATTTTTTTCACAATAATGTGTATTTATTTACCAATGATACAAATGAACTTATTTACAAAACAAACAGACTTACAGATACCAAAAACAAACTTATGGTTACCAAAGGGGAAACGTGGGGGTGGGGAGGGATACATTAGCATTTTGGGATGAACACACACACACTACTGTATATAAAATAGATAACCAACAAGACCTACTGTATAGCACAGGGAACTCTACTCAATACTCTGCAATAACCTAAATGGGAAAAGAATCTGAAAAAGAATGGATATATGTATATGTATAACTGAATCACTTTGCTGTACACATGAAACTAACACAACATTGTAAATCAACTATAATCCAATATAAAATAAAAATTAAAATAAAATTTTAAAAAATAAAAAGGTACCGTTCACCCAATACATTCCTAAGAGGTTCATTCCATTGAAGACCAACAATAGGCCTTCTGAGCTATAGATCTTTTTCTGTCAACTTTGAAAGGAAGCTGTTGAGGTCTAAGCTTCAAACACATGCCTCCCCATTGGTTTGCTATGAAAATAGTTAAAAGCCTTCATATTTCAAGGCTTTCTTACATAGTGGTGGTAAATTAAAACTTACTTTCTTATTGATAACTTCTTCTGTTCCCATCCCAGGAAAATCATTTAGAGATTTTCTTTTCGTGAATACTTACTAGGTGCCAGGCACTCTGCAAAGTTGCAGAATAAAGTTGGAGATAAAGACCATCTTTCATTTCAGTATCTTCTGTACAGCAAATACTACAATGCCTATCATTTCATTGGGAGATATTACGATCTTTGATTTGTAAATGAGAAAACAGATTTAGTAACTTGATTTGTGACCTAAAATATGTGCCATTGTTTAAATAATTCATTTATAAGGCTTGGTAGGATGCCAGATGATTCTGCTGTTTTGTGTTCTCTGCACCATGGGTCAGCAAGCTCTTTCAGCAAAAGGCCAGTTGATAAACATTTTAGGCTTTTCAGGCCATGTGTCACATATTCTATGTTTTGTTTTGCTTTGTCTACAGCCCTTTAAAATTGAAAAACATTCTTTGTTCTGAGGCTTAAGAACAGGCCAGATTTGGCCTGTGGGCTGCAGTGTGCCAACAGTGGTATGTTTTACTTCAGTTCATTTATATTATCTCGTTTCAATGAAAATCATGGAAAGGCTATACTGCAGCGGTCCCCAACCTTTTTGGCATCAGGGACTGGTTTCGTAAAAGACAATTTTTCCACGGACAGGGGGCTGGGGGGGGGGTGGGGTGGGATGGTTCAGGTGGTAATGCAAGTGATGGGGAGCGGTGGGGAGCGGCAGATGAAGCTTCGCTTGCTCACTCGCTGCTCACCTGCTGTGCGGTTCCTAACAAGCTGTGGACCACTACCGGTCCATGGCCCGGGGGTTGGGGACCCCTGTTATACTGCACTGTTCAGTACTACTCATAGCAGAAGGAAAACCTCAAACACTTTCTATGTTTGCCATCTGATCACTGCTCTTCCCTAGAAGTTTATTAATGGACTATGTTAGAAGCAAAGTCGCATCACCTGACCTGGAGAGCATGGTTTTTAGTTATCTTGTCAAGAAAAAAAAAAAAGAAAAAAAACCCTGCTTATCTTAATTCTATGATTCTATCTCAATTCTGTGTGAACTTTATTCATTCTGTGGCCACAACAACAGGTAATAGAAGAACTAGATCAAGATAATAAAACATGTTTGTCTTCACAAGGGAGATAGGAAGTTAGGAATCAGTACTTCTTATTCAGATATTTAGCACAAAAACTAAGCAGGTTATTTTCTTTGTTTTTTTTAAGGCGGATTTTTTTTTATAAATTTATTTTATTTATTTATTTTTGGCTGCGTTGGGTCTTCATTGCTGTGCGTGGGCTTTCTCTACTTGCGGAGAGCAGGGGCTACTCTTTGTTGTGGTGTGTGGGCTTCTCATTGCGGTGGCTTCTCCTGTTGCAGAGCACGGGCTCTAGGCACGTGGGCTTCAGTAGTTGTGGCACATGGGCTCAGTAGTCGTGGCTGTGGGCTCTAGAAGGCAGGCTCAGTAGTTGTGGCGCACGGGCTTAGTTGCTCCACGGCATGTGGGATCTTCCCTGGCCAGGGCTCGAACCTGTGTCCCCTGCATTGGCAGGCGGGTTCTTGACCACCGCGCCACCAGGGAAGCCCCTAAGCAGGTTATTTTTCAAGCCTTCTCTCCTGAGCTAATCACATCAAAGTGAAATGTGTTCTAAATTAGAATAGATGTTGTGAAATAAAATATGAAGATTTCCTTATTGCCCCCAGGATCTCCTATCCCAGTTCCTCCATGCCCTCAAAGGCCTCACTTGTCCTAAGGAAGATTAGGATTCACAGCAGGAGTGCAAAAGGAAAGAAGGAAGAATACTCAGGTCTTTAGTTTCTAAATCAATTTAAAAATCCATAACAGAGATAGCAGTCTTAAAACCAAAGCCTTTTCTTTTTAAGAGCCAGGCTTCCTGAGAGAAGACCCATTTGAGAATCGAAGTGGTAAGAGCTAAAGCCAGCAGGGCCTAGAGGTGGTGGGTGCCACAAACAAGAGCTGGAATGAGAGGAGGAAAAAAGATGCACGGGAGAGTAGCTGAAGGTGGCTTGAGTTGGAGGGGCAACTACCAAGGAGGAAGGGGGTGTGGCCAGGAGGGTCCTTGGGGGGAAAAGAGGAATCCACTTTAAAGGAGTGCTAGCTGCTGCCTGCAAAGACACTTCTCTTTCTACACTGATGAAGTACCAGCTCAGCCTGGTAGCAGGCAGTGCACTGCCCTGTAAGTGAGCCCTGTAAATGTTCTTGTTTCTGCCGAGCACAGCTCAGTGTGCACTGTCCTTTGACAATGGCCTGCGGGCCCTTTGTTGATCATCCGACAAAAACGATGCCCATGTGGTGGTGGTGGGATGAACTGGGAGATTGGGATTGACATATATACACTAATATGTATAAAACAGATAACTAATAAGAACCTGCTGTATAAAAAAATAAAGTAAAAAAACACAAAAAAACAAAAAAAAAACTATGCCCACGGCAGCCCTGAACTCAGCACAAAAACAAACAAGGTAGGACAGACTGGAACTAGCTTGAAACCTCCCCCCTCCTCCTCCACAATTCCACCCTTAGGTTAAAACCCTAACTCCAGGTGTCACGAGACATCTGAGGTTCGGAGAGAGTGTCACGTACACCCTGCTAGCAAGTGACAATGCTGGGACTTGCCACCTAAAGAAGGCCACTCACCACCTGGCCCTACAAGGATTGAGTCACTGCACTCACTGACCTTTAGCACATCCTGAAAGGAGCTCAGGGTGGAGCTCAGGAAGGAGGCCCTCTGTCCTCTGGGAAAAACTGGCAGGACAGGCCTGCAGGTAGTTATTTTCAGGAGAAGTTTTTTTATGAACCTGGATACTTGCATTTCCCCATACTTAGAAAATATGAAAATCATTGCGATATCTGTTCCCTGTGGCTAGCAGAAACCTTCTATTGAGATGTGTGCTTGGCTGCATGTACCCCCTTTGCCAAAACCACATAAATCACAGAATCACACTGCCATCCCCCCTTACCTCTTCGAAATACTTTCTCAGAGCTCTCTGAGAGTCTGTCTCCTGGGCTATAGTCCTCGGTAAGACACTGAATAAACTCGACTCACAGCTTTTACGTTGTGCATTTTTTTCAAGTCAACAGACTCAAGCCCAAGTCGGTCTTGCTCCAAAGCTACTGCTCTTGACTGCAGCCTTATACTGCTTCCCGAATTCATTTTGGGCCTAAATTTCTACAACACTTTTTTATGAAAGCCCATCTGCCTAGAAAAAGCATCAGAGCATGAAGAAATCTCACTCGTATTACCAATGGCACACAAACTTCCTTATACACATTCCTGGTAGGCCAAATTTCCTCGTATATGTTAGCTTAGCTCACTGAATTCCCACAAACACCCGCAATGCAAACAGACTGGAGATGGGAATTGGATGCTCAGACAGGTTAATTAATATAACCAAGGCCACACGGCCAGTAAGTAGCAGAGCCAGGAACTAGACCTGGCTGATGCCAAAGACGTTACTTTCTCCCACGACAGCATACCTGAAAACAAATGTGTACACAGAATTTATAAAAACAAATTGCATTGTACTTTTAAATTTGCCATTTATTTCATGTAAAATAAACTGTCTACCCAAACAAATTCTTGTCCAGTACCCTCCAATTTCTTGGCCGACAGCTAAACATAAACTTAATTTTGTTCTGCTTACAATGCTGATCTTTTACAAATAACTTGTCTTATTAGATTATGTTCCTGACCTTAAATATTTATTTACACTAAATTCCCAGTACAGGAGTCAGATACACATGTAATGAGAGAAGAAAGGGAGAAGGAAATGAGTCAGGGAAAGAAGAAAAAAGTAAATGACTAGAATTAGGAATAAATTGATTACAAATATCTGCCTAGAATAGGCAGACTTTAAAAATAATAATAATAAGTAATATCTTAGGATTTCACAAATACATTTGCCATATCTTTTTGTAAGTAAAATCCTCTATACTACTTTAGGGGAACAAAATTTGCCACCCTAAAATGTCTCTCTGGCATGAGAACTATTTCAAGCTGAAAACAACCAAGGCCCAAAAGACTCCGGAAGAACCTTTGATCTTCTCCCGAACTGCCTGAAGAATGTAGATAGAGGACCTGCTCCAGGAAGGGAGTATCTCCATAGGTAACTACGGTGTCAAGCAGGTGTGTGTTCAGGGAGGAACCTGGCAAAGACTGTTGGTTAAAATTCCTCTCTGTGTTCCACTGTCCCTGCTGGTCCACCAAATATTTATTTACCAAACTTTGCTTTTCCATTTCCATGTGAATTGCCTTCCTCCCCTCTGAAGTCCCAAACCCTTACCCCCAACATCCTCTTTTGTTTTTAGCTGAAGATGGTGTATAACCTGAGGGCTTCAGCCATTCTGGCGAGTTACTCAGTTTTCCATGTTATTAAACGTCTGAGTGATTTTCTCCTGTTAATCTGTCTCACGTCAGTTTAACTCTTAGACCAGCAGAAGAATGTAGAGGGGTCAAAGAATATCTCTTCCTCCCTGACAGTAGCTTGTATGTTCCACGTCAGGTAGTTTTAGCCACGACCGACATAACTCTGCATTGTTAATCTCTAGACCAGGCACAATGTCTAGGAACCTGCCTATTAAAGGTGAAAAAGCCATCAGCATCTCCTCCAAGTGGCCACAGATCTCAAGCACTGCAAGCTTTCCAGTTGAGGTTCAGTTTTACACAGCCGATCTTAAAAAGGTTAATTTTTAAAGGAATCCTCATTGGCATTTATTTACAGTTCATTGTTACATAGCAACTTGTGAACTAGAAATTTTTCATCTTTAGCAGTGACACACGAGTTCTCAATACACTATCAATGGGCTATAACATTTTTTAAGGATTCACTAGCTTTTAAGATGTGTTGCTTCTTGGCCACAGCCATATAATATTTACTGGAGTAACTAACGGCATGCACATGGCATGGGCAGGCAGAAAAAACCTAAATTCCTCTCTAGGACAAAATGAAATACATTTCCTCCATCTAAACTCACTGCATCCACTTGAAGAGATCTTCACAAAGCCATGTAGCGATTATCAATCCAGTGCAAATAACAGAAAGCAGCGTTCACTCTGGCAAACCCACTCAGCAAACTGCCTACCAGGCATAGCCTTTAAATCTCCCCCTTAGGACCCTTTGCCTTTCACTCTTAGGATGAATTTGTCAGGGTCAGTACCAGGGAAAGCTGTAAGAGAAGAAAGTTGCACTTCCTATGTCAATGCCTCCATTTTCACTGCAGGTGATGTCACTCCGGCTCTAGGACCACCCACCCCTGCCACCCCATGCTGGTCAAACTCACCCTCAACCTTGTGGTTCTTTGATCAGTCTTAATCTACAGCCCTGCCTCTATACTAATCCACACAGGTCATGAATGTGCATTAGCAAAAGTTTAAGCAGCTATGCCCCCCGGAGTAATGGGATGTTCATAGAGGCATCTGAAAACCGACGTGTTTATTAGGAATCACAAAAACGCTTTGACCAAGGACCACGGTGTTTTTGAAGCCACCATAAAGTGAGATGGACAGGAGCTGACATAAATCAACAAACTGTATTTTTAGAGTGACAATCAGAGGCCACCTCCGTTGCCTCTTTTTTTTTTTAACATGTTTATTGGAGTATAACTGCTTTACAATGGTGTGTTAGTTTCTGCTTTATAACAAAGTGAAACAGTTATACATATGCACGTATCTCCGTATCTCTTCTCTCTTGCATCTCCCTCCCTCCTACCCTCCCTATCCCACCCCTCTAGGTGGTCACAAAGCACAGAGCTGATCTCCCCGTGCTATGCGGCTGCTTCCCACTAGCTATCTATTTTACATTTGGCAGTGTATATATGTCCATGCCACTCTCTCACTTTGTCCCAGCTTACCCTTCCCCCTCTCCGTATCCTCAAGCCCATTCTCTAGTAGGTCTGCATCTTTATTCCCATCTGGCCCCTAGGTTCTTCATGACCATTTTTTTTCTTTTTTTTTTAGATTCCATATATATGTGTTAGCATACGGTATCTGTTTTTCTCTTTCTGACTTACTTCACTCTGTATGACCGTCTCTAGGTCCATCCACCTCACTACAAGTAACTCAGTTTCGTTCCTTTTTATGGCTGAGTAATATTCCATTGTATATATGTGCCACATCTTCTGCATCCATTCATCTGTCGATGGACACTTAGGTTGCTTCCATGTCCTGGCTATTGTAAATAGAGCTGCAATGAACATTGTGGTACATGACTCTTTTTGAATTATGGTTTTCTCTGGGTATATGCCGAGTAGTGGGATTGCTGGGTCGTATGGTAGTTCTATTTGTAGTTTTTTAAGGAACCTCCATACTGATGTCCATAGTTCCATTGCCTCTTTTGAAGTAGAAAAGGGATAAACCACACTAATATTGACTGTGGATAAAATGCCGCTTGCCCATATCCCCCTTCACTCATTCAGTTCCTCCCAAGAATGACCGTCCACTGGATGCCCAGGCGCCGTGGTGGGTGCTGGGGCTACATGGACCGCATTACACTTTTCCCCAGGGGTCAAAGTGTAGTGGGGACAGCCACCTACACCAACAGTTACCATATAGTGCGGCAAGCATTTGAAAACTAAAGTTACCTAACACAGGTGATGGGACCAGACTGAGGAGGGGAAGGAAATAAGGGTAGGAGCCTTCGGGGAAAGCTTTCCAAAGGAAAAGACGTCTGAGCTTAATGTCTGCCAAAGACGGGCTGAGAGGTAGGGAGGGCGCGAGGGATGGGAGGGGACAGGGCCGGAAGATGGGAGGATGGAGGGTGGGAAAGCAGGTCTTCAACCCAAAGGATTTTGTCTCTATCCCTCCATTCCAAGGAACTCTGGGAGCACGAGCGGAGGCAAAGCTCATGTGGGATCACTCTCGATTTACTCCAGAGCCTCAGCTCCTGTTAGCCACGACCACAGCCCTAGTAGTAGAACCCGAGGTACCACACGCCCATCCTCCCGGTACAACCCTTCCCCAACCTCCTATGTCTGTGAGTCATGCCGTGACCCCCTCCCCAACCTGCCCTGTCAACCTGGCCGACTCTCACTCAGACCCAGAGGATTCCAAGGTAGGGACCAGGGTGTCCCCGGGGACTTTTTTCTCACAGAAGTTACCTGCAGAGGGACAGTGTATTCTGTTATAAAATGCAAAACTCCGGGCAAATTCTGACCATGTGTTTTTTGGGGGCACAAATCAACGTCACCTTTGTTTTGTTTTATTTTGTTTTTCCAAGAAAATCATAATTCAGAGCCTGCTTCCAGACGTCACCAAATTCAGTTCCTATTTCAGTTTGGTCTACGTATCCAAACCCCGAATACAATGGGTCCAAGTTGAAAGTCTTCTCCCAAACCTGAAAGTTGTCTTCCCTGGGAGATTTGGTGAGTTTGAAATCTTCCCAGTTTGGTGTGGCCCTGCTTTTGAACCAGAAAATAGTTCTATCTGGGTGAATCAAATGGTCAGGTTTATTAAAACATCTTGGAGGCTGCTAATGAATGGAGACGCAGAGTAATGCCTACCGCTGAAGCTGTCAGCCCCGTGTCCCAAGAGCCGGGTTAAATACCCCGTGTGTTCACCTGCCAAGTGACTCTTCCTATAACCCTGCTCCTTTGTTTCAAGTTCAAGAAAGGACCCAAGGGAGCTTCTGTTATAAATGGCGATCACACAACTCATCTCTTATTACTCTGTTCTTATATCTTTTCAGTGAAAAAAATGCTGGAGTTTGGGGTTTTCTGAAAGCAGGCATATCAGATTTTAATGTGAATAAGTTTCGGAAATGCCCTTAATTAAAATAACTGCTAGATGTCATGTCTAAGTCTTCTAACCCAATAGTTTGCACAGTAACATTTTACTAACTGTGTAATTAAGGTCTATTTAACCACCACAGAATCGCTGATATGTATACAGTGGCTCACTCCACTCTCATCGGACAAGGCCAGTAACAAAAGAAAATGATACTCTAACATTTCATTGCTCACCCCAAACACTTCATATTCATCCCAGTTTTATGCCAGTCAGTTCTCAGATTAACTAGGAAACTAGAAGACAGAGACCACACAGAAAGGCCTGGAGAAGTCTGTCCCAATATCATACGTACCAAAGCAAACAAAAAAGTGATGTTAGAATAGGATATTACCAAAACAATTGTTAAATGTGATGACTTCTGACTCTCCAAAGGAAGAAAAAGTAGTTTATCATTTGAGGTTAGAAGGAAAAATGTCATTTTGGAAACCACTGGTTCCCTAGTTAAGCAACTCCAGACTGAAACCTGGATAAAATTACCTCTAAGAAGTTAACTCAAGCGGTTTAATGCTATAAACCACAAGTTTTCTACCAGGACTGTATTCAAAAGTGATTTCATAGCTCCAGTCTGGATTCACTTCCACGAAAGTCAAAGACGACTCCAGGCATAACCGATTCGATTTTTCCACTAACGAAATTTTTGTGATTTCATGAAAGAAATATAAGAGAATTACGCTGAAGCTTGATATGATGCATGCGGGGAAACAACATAGAAAAGTCAGCATGTAAAATCGCAAGACCTTCTGCTTTACCACAAAATTTTCAGTAGCAAGTTTCCGAAAGATTATGAATATTGGGTTGGGGATGAGACATTTTTTTCTTCTATCAACTACGCATGCTGCCCTGTAATTTCATACCCTGCTTAAGTGTGGCTTAAAAACATCTGATCAAAGAGTATGGGAGTTACTAGAAATCTTAGACACTCATTTCTTTCATCCTTCAGTGAGAGGAAGAAACTGAGATCCAGAGAGGCCCATCCAAGTCTCCTTCATCAGTTTTCTCCCCTCCTCCTCCCAGTCCTCCTCCTCTTCTTCCCCATCACTCGTCACCTCACAACCCAACCTGAGTTCTGTCTCCCCGACTCCCTCCCATCACAAGAACTCTTCTTTTTTAAAAAAAACTTTGAAATATTTGAATATATTTGATAATACAGAAGTTATTGTATTTTACAGCAAAGTTGTGAAAATTTATAGTAGAAATTGCAACATGGGTGGTTTCCCAAAGGTATCTGTTTTTAGAAATGTTTGCTCTTTTCTTTTTTTTTTTCAGTTCATCCCTAATGATTTTTTTTTTTTTTTTACATCTTTATTGGAGTATAATTGCTTTACAGTGGTGTGTTAGTTTCCGCTGTATAACAAAGTGAATCAGCTATACATATACATATATCCCCATATCCCCTCCCTCTTGCGTCTCCCTCCCACCCTCCCTATCCCACCCCTCCAGGTGGTCACAAAGCACTGAGCTGATCTCCCTTCCATCACAGGGACTCTTATCCCAGTGACACCACTGCCCTATTCCGCCTTGGAGGTTCCCTTCCCTTCACTCCACACAGCAGCCCCCTGATTTTCTTACTATCTCTGATGACTTTGCCTTAGGATGCTCTCCTCTTTGACCTTCACCTTCAAGGGTGATGGCCAGGGCTCCATCACAGATCCTCTTTCTTCTCCATCCACACACTCTCCACCAGGCAGATCCAACTGTTCCCAAGACTGAGAATCCCCAGATCGCTATCTTTACCTTAGACCTTTCTCCAGAGCATCAGGCCCCTATCTTCAAGAGCCTACTTGAACCTCTGCCTACCCATCCCACAGGTTTCACGAACTTAGCATGTCCCAAAGTGATGGCCTTTTTCCCCCACCTCAAACCCACTCTCCCTCCCCGGTTCCCTAAATTAGACAATGACATTCTAGTCGACCAAATCAAACACTCTCTCTTCCCTTCTTCAACGTCAACATTCAATGAATCAATAAGTCTTATAGATTTTATGCATCAAACGTTTCTCTGCCCTGTCCTATTAATCTCCATCTCAACTGCCTCTGACCTAGCCCAAGCCACTGCATGAGCCCCCTAACGGTCCTCCTCCTTCAATTCAGATCATTCTCCAGCCTATGTTCTAGGGAGCAGACAAAATGATCTTTCTTTTCATTTTGTCTCCCCAGTGCTCTTAAAATAGGCCCAAATTCTAACACAAGTGTTGAGGCTCTACGTTGTCTTGATTCCTCTTACTCTCCCCAGCAGAGGCACAAATGTCTGCCTCTGTGGTTCTCAGTGCGGCTTTTTTACGCCTCCCTTCCCCCTTGGGAAGCTTTAAAAACATGTAAATGCACGCACGCACACATAGCCTAAAGTTCAGCGATGTGCTGTAATCCAGCTCGTTTTCTTTTGCTGCTCTGATTCTGCCACGTCACCAGGATGGAGCTGTTCATTTCTGCACACACGCTGGAGAACCAGACAAATAATTATTGGTTTCTAGAAATGCAGCAGCTATTTCTGTTTTCTCTTTTGACACTTCTGTCAATGCCTAAGTTCTACAAAACAGACCCTTCCACAGAAGGGGACTTTTGTCAAAGGAAACATCTGACATCTTTTTAGAATGTGAAAGTGCCACAGAGAACAGGGATCAGAGGGGAGATGAGAGAAGCAGTATCTGTACTTCTGATAACTTCCCATTCAGACCCTGCCAACAGCAGTCCAAAAATCACAATTAACAAACTCAAATTGCCAGTGGCTCACCAAGTAACCTCTTGGGAAAAAACAGTGGTTTACAAAAATACACCAAGGGTCCTAAAGAACAACAAACTTTTCAGAATCACTGAGAAAGCTTTTGTAAAATACAGATGGCCTAGTATGATCCCTGGGGCCTTTGGTTCAGTAGGTTCTAGATAATGCTGGAGCATACATGTTTTTAAAGCCTCCCAGGCAATTACAACACACAAAACTTTAAGAACCACTGAGATACACATTTGCAATAAATGCCTAGGAAATGTGATCAAAGTGTCTTCTAGGGTGTCTGTTCTCTTCAATTGCCTTATGAATCCTTCCACAAGAATTCCAGAATTCAAACTCTGGAGATGAGGAAGATTGTAAGGAACTTCAGAAAGCATCAACATGCCAGTCTAACCAGACAAAGCTATAGCAATCCACAGCTAATCTCTCCCTCATCCAGAAAAACAGGAAATGCCAGGATGCAACTCTGTGAAACAAACAAACAAAAATCTATAAAAAGAAAATAAATCAAGATGGTTACTATCCTCCTTGCTGATGACAGAACAAATAAGTGATTTTTTTCATTTTTTGGAGTATGCAGATATTTCAAGAACGTAGGTTTCTCCTACACTGTTGGTGGGAATGTAAATTGGTGCGGCCGCTGTAGAGAACACTATGGACATTCCTCAGAACACTAAAACTAGAGCTACCATATGACCCAGCAATCCTACTCCTGGGCATATATCCAGACAAAACTATAATTCAAAAAGATACATGCACCCCAGTGTTCACAGCAGCTCTATTTACAATAGCCGAGACATGGAAGCAACCTAAATGTCCATCAACAGATAAATGGATAAAGAGGTTGTGGTACATATATACAATGGGATACTACTCAACCATAAAAAAGAATGAAATAATGCTATTTGCAGCTACATGGATGGACCCAGAGATCATCATACTAAGTGAAGTCAGACAGAGAAAGACAAATATCATATGATATCACTTACATGTGAAAACTAAAATATGACACAAATGAACTTATCTATGAAACAGAAACAGACTCACAGACATACAGAACAGACTTGTGGCTGCCAAGGGGGAGGGAGATGGGAGAGGGATGGATTGGGAGTTTGAGATTAGCAGATGCAAACTATTATATATATAGGATGGATAAACAACAAGGTCCTACTGTATAGCACAGGGAACTATATTCAATACCCTGTGATAAACCATAATGGAAAAGAATATGAAGAAGAATATATGTATATATATATATATCTGAATCACTTTGCTGTATAGTAGAAATGAACACATTGTAAATCAACTATACTTCAATAAAATAAATTTTTGAAAAGGAATGTAGGTTTTAAGGAACATTGTAGGCATTTCCCAAACTTTTTGATGATATATTATTTTCACAGTGAAAAATAAGTCTTTGGATTCACATATGTGTGATTAAATCTTTGCTCTGTCACTTATGAGCTGTGTAATAGTGGGCAATTTGCTGACTTCTTTCAAACTTCAGTTTCCTCTGCTGTAAACACTGGGATAATGCTAAGTAGGAAAAGGGAAAGTTCTCCAGTGAATCAGATTGGCCCACACATGCCCGCAGAAGCGGGGTGACTTACTGGGAGAGAGAGGGGCGTGGTGGGCAAATCAGAAGTGTGCCTGCGGGGCGTGATTTTCAGGGAAGGCTGAAGGGCACTCTGTGTTGGGAGGGGCTGCAAGGAGAGACGAAATACATAAATAAACCAAAAAACCACTCACAGCTCAAGACATTAACTCTGGTTTATGCTTAAGGCTGGGCCATTCCACCAGCCGTGCCTCAGCCCCTGGCACGGAGTTTATGGAACAAGATGCAACAGAGGGAAAATGGAAAATGTTTTAAAGAACTTAAACACATCAGTCATATGAACGCTTATATTTCACCTGGAGGAGTTACTTCAGCAGCCAGAGAAACCAGAACACTAAACCAGATTGAGAGAACTTCAGTGTGAACACATCAGGATAGCTCCTAAACGCACACGTAACCATGAACTTGGGCCAAAGACCATCAAGGGATGCAGAGTCTGGGAAAGATGACTGCAGATTAGCACCTGGTGCTGAGCCCTGGGGTGATGCTTCATGCGTTTCATCCTGAGTTGCATCAAACTGGTCAGATGCAGAGATTATTTCCTATGTATGTAAAACTTCTAGCACATACTAAGAACTCAGAAGACGTTCTATTTTCCTTAACACGCCATTTATCAGTTAAGTGGCCAATTGCCCTGAAGAAGAAGCTGTTACCCTTCCACCCTAAAAATAAATAGGAACATCAGTCCATGGTGTGGAGATGCCAAAGGCTCTTCATCACTCCTTCTGAAACTTTAAACAACTCTAATCTGTAGTGCCAGCTTCTGACTGCATTAAACCCCAGAGGCTGCAGTACACATTTACTTCGTCTTTTCTGTCACAGAAGACAGAGAATGAGGCGAACACTCTTCTGTGTAACGGCCTCTGATACGTAGAGACAGCCAGGCGTTGGGGAGCCATCCAGCAAATCACAGACCAGTGCAGGGCACACAGAGAGCAAGGCTTGATCTTTGCCTTATTCCCCATCTCTGCTGGGGAGCTGGAACAGTACAGGTCCCTCTGCTTCCTTGGGGTTATTTAAAACTAGTGTTTCAACCTAAATGTCCATCGACAGAGGAATGCATAAAGAAGATGTGGTACATATATACAGTGGAATATTACTCAGCCATAAAAAAGAATGAAATAATGCCATTTGCAGCGACATGGACGGACCTAGAGGCGATCATACTATGTGAAGTGAGAAAGAGAAAGACAAATACCATACGGTATCACTTATATGGGGAATCTAAAACATGACACAAATGAACGTGTCTAGCAAAACAGAAACAGACTCACAGACATAGAGAACAGACTGGTGGTTGCCAAGGGGGAGGGGGTTTGGGAAGGGATGGAGTGGGAGGTTGGGGTTAGCAGATGTAAGCTTTTATATAGAGAATCGATAAACACCAAGGTCCTACTGTATAGCACAGGGAACTTTATTCAATATCCTGTGGTGAACCATAATGGAACAGACTATAAAAAAGAATATATATATATGTATAACTGAGTCACTTTGCCATACAGCAGAAATTAAACACAACATTGTAAATCAACTATACTTCAATAAAATAAACTTTAAAAGGTAAAAGTAGAGTTTCATACACACTATGCTGGACAGCCCTATGACACTGGGGTTATCTACTCAACACCCCTCTCCTAAGAACTGTCTCTCTCCCCCATCAGCACAGTAAAATCCAGAGCCACCACCTTACTATAAGTTCACTGCAACAACTGGCTCCAGAAGAAGCGGCCAAGGCAAGCTAAGCCAATGGGTCTCCTCCAGAACTTGGGACAATAAAACACTTGAGAATAGCCTCTCTAGTTGTTCTGATGTTTTGTGTTTCGCATTATGAGAGATGAACCTGTGTGGAGTAAGAAGCAGAGACAGGGATACAACCGCACTCCAGTCCCTGGTTCCAGATGCCTGAGTTTGGCTGCATCCCTGCTCTTCCCAGGGCTTTGCTCTTCAGGTCTCCTTTGACCCCAGGAGAACCCCCTTTCTCTTTCCTTTGTTGTTGCTGTAGCTGTTGTTACTGTTTAAGCCAACCTGAGTCAATTTCTGTTGCATACATCCTAAAGAACCTAAACTAATACTTAATAATTAATTGAGTTTGCTTAGTTATCTAAATGAAAAATACGCTATATAAAAATCATTTGGTCTGATCTTATTCTTAATCTCTTTCTAGAAGTACTTCTAAGCATCTGACCAGGCATATTAATACTACCTGTTCTTATTTACAAACTGTGAACGCAGTATGTATACTGTATACAATTTAGTAGACAGACAGTCCCCGACTTACAGTGGTTCGAATTAAGATTAGCAATATGCATTCAGTAGAAACCATACTTTGAATCTTGATCTTCTTCCCGGGCTAGTGACACGCAGCACGATATTCTCTCATGATGCGGGGCAGTGACCGCAGGCACAGCTCCCAGTCAGCCACGTGATCATGAGGGTGAACAACTTACAACCTTCCTGATTTTCACTTTCAGTACAGTATTCAATACATTGCAGGAGATACTCAACACTTTGTTACAAAATAGGCTTTGTGTTAGCTGATTTTGCCTGACGGTAGGCTAACCTAAGTGCTCTGAGCAGGTTTCAGGTGGGCTAGGCTGAGCTGTGATACAGATTAGGGTATTAAATGCATTTGACTTATGATATATTCAACTTACGATGAGTTTATTAGGACATCATAACCCCATCATAAGTCAAAGAAGATCTGTAGTGGTTAAGAACCTGAATTCTGAGGCCAGACATCCTAGCTTTGAATCCCAGTTCCACCTAGTGGATTCTGTGACATGCCACCCAGATGTCCCCTCAGAACTAAAGAATTTAATCCCCCAGCTCCAGGGAGTGGTGCCAACTGCAGCTGCCTAGGAACTGTCTTCTACGGAAGAGCGCTGCCTCACCCGAAGTCACAGCCCTTTTCCAGGGACAATTTGCATAATATAAAGGCCCATGCCCCTCATCCCAATTCCGGAAAACTGTGCAGGGCCATCCTTGCCCCAGAGCTCCCCATGGGGTTGAATGAAGCCTTTGTTGGGACTGCACTGCACCCCAACTTCTCCTTCTGCCCAACCCTGCTTCCTTCTCTGCCCCTGGGTGTTGATCCCAGGAGCACTCCCAGACACACTGCCTGCGTGCAAATCTCCATGCCAGAGCCCACTTCCTGGGGCACCCGACCCGCAACAACTCACTTCCTGTTAGATCTTGCAAGTCACTCAACTTCGCTGCGCCCCAGTTTCCTCATCTATAAAATAAGGGTAATAATAGCACCTACTTCACAGTAATGTGATGAGGAGTCAATGAATGAGTACACGTATAAAGTGCTTAGAACAGAACAGGTTGCATCTGGTGTGATGTAAGTATTATTTAACTCTTAGTTACTCTTAAATTTACCCCACAGTAGCAAGTTGACTCTTACTTTCTTTTTATACAAGTTAAATTGATTATAAAGATTAGACTACTTCCCAGGGGACCCTAACTTTGAACACAAAGAAGTTCAGGCTTCCCAGGTCCCTGAAGCAAACATTTCCCTTCTGATTTGGTTCATTAAGAGTCCAAGGATGTCAGCCCTTAGGGCTCACAGAAGGAGAGTCATCTTTTGACTGGCACTTGTGCCGGAAACAGGGCGATGGGGGTTAGCGTTGGAGGCTGATTTTTGCCAATCTGTTGTTTTTGTAAGTGGTGCTTTGTACTTGTGCCCAGAGGTGCTGATGATGAGAGCTTTGCTATAAAACTAGACATAAAACATGTGAAATGGAGCCTAAATCATAAACACAAAAACTGTAACAGCAGGTTAGATTTTATGGCTCTAATTTGTCTTAAAGTGACGTGTAGCATGGCTCTTGGCATCGCTTAGAGTGGTGTATGCAAATCAAAGGTAAATATGTGACCAGATAATTAAATTTAGCTCTATGGTGAGGTCACTATTGATAAATGAGCACTGACCATAATTTCTGATGAAGGGATAAATTTTCTTTTTATTATTCTGTTGTGAAAGATAATTAACATGTTTTTTATACTTGCATTCACCTAGAAAATGATTATTGACTATTTTAATGAAAGTTTCATATGAATCCAAGGCAAAAAAAATGGAGATTCTGTTAGGAAAAAAGGCAAGATCTGAACCACCCAGAATATGCCCTTTCCATAAGTTAAAGTCATCACTGCCTGAGAGTCCTGATGTAACAATGGGGTGGGGAGTAGAGAGAGAGCAGATATCAAAGGAGACTACCTGGCTGCAGCTTGGAGAAGAGAAGAGGTTCTCCTGGGCAGTACCGTGGACTTTAAAGACCACTGTTGTGTCGGTAACTCCCACATCTACATCCATATCCTCTCCATAAAATATGGGTCTCCTAGTAAAAGTCTCCTTGAATGGCAAGTAAGTATCTTAACTATTGCACGATGCTTGACCTTTCCCCAAAACTTGCTTCTCCCCTGGGGTTCCCCATCTCAGTAAACGACACCAGCCTCCTTGTGGTTGCTCAAACCGAAAATCAGGGAGTTATCCTTGGTTCTCCGCTTCCCAACACCCAGTTAGTCTCCAGACATATTTGGAATCCTTGCGCTACTCTCCATGTTCAGCACTGCCTCCTGAACCCAGCTCCCACATCACCCTCTTCTAGGATGCTCCAGCCCTGCTGGCTTCCCTTCTGTTCCTCAGCTACCAGCTCTCTGCTCTTCACTCTAGCTACCTCAGATCACTCCCACCCTCATGCCTGTTGTTAACGCCTTCCTCTGCCTTGCTGGCCTGTACTCCTGGCCTGCACCTCAGAAGCTCCTTCTCGCCACTCAAATCTTTGCTTCAGTGTCTCCTCCTCAAAGGTGCCTTCCCTGATCATCCAAAATAATGAAGACATCTAGAACTTGTATCATATCTCCTTATTTTAACTTGCTGCAAATCCCTCATCACTACTTGATGGTTTCCACTGCTTATTCTTCCAGTGGCTTACCGCCTGTCTTTCCTCCCAGAATGGAGGAAAGAACCTTGTAAGAGAATAGAGACCTTGCCTGTCTCTGTCCCCACTGAATGCCTAGTGCCAAAAGTAGTGCCTTGCCAAAAACAGGAGCTCAGCAAACATTTGTTGAATGAGGGGTAGTCACCGAAAATTGGACAATCAAGTCTAAATCCAGACCTACTTGATAAAGGAACACATGTGTTAAGCCTTCCATACTCTGGGCCCCATGGTAGCCACTTTTATGTGTTTTATTGTATTTAATCTAATCCGTATCTCTCTGCAGTAGACTGTATTATGATAATCTCAAATGTCTAAGTTAATGAAACAAAAATTCAAAGAAGTAATTTTCCCAAATTCAAACTGCTAATAAATGCAGAGATAGGTCTAGCTATAGAACCCAGCCCCTTCCTACAATCACACTGGTTTGCTATCACGTTACAGTCCTTCATTCATTGCTCTTTTTTATTGGCAATGGGAAATAGGCGTTCATGACCAAAATAACTTTTCCTTATCCTACACTAACAAAATTTCTCAGATTCCACTTATATTTTATGCAAAGAACACCAATTCTCTGCTCTTTATACTATTCAAGGAGAAAAGAGATTTGCATAGTAATAAAGTTTAATAATAAAAATGTATTTCATATTTGTCTTTTGAAAAGAGACAAATATATACTTAGCTCTTTGGGCTAAATTGTTCTTTGGCTGAAGCTTGCAAATAGGCAGCCTGGATTCATTCCCTTCCTCCATCTCTTCTCCCCTCCACTCTCCCCCTCCTCCCTCCCCCTCCCCCCTCCTTCTTTCTCATGAATATTGCTCTGGGAGTTTATATCATAAATGTCATCTGGGGAACATAAGCTGGGGAAACATGGGCAAGAGACTTGGCATCTCTGTGCTTTATTTTATCCCTCTACATACACCCCAAGGGCTCCCAACTTTCCCCACTTTGGGGGGATGGCGGGGGAAGAAAAAATATTTGTGGACCTTTCCAGAGTTTCCCAAAGTAAAAAGGTGGTCATTCTCCATAGATGAATTTCATGCTTCTCTGGAATGTAGAAAACATACCAGATTTTTACAAACAGAAACATTTTCATCTTTTGGTCTGCTACACGTTAAAAGAGGGGATTGTACCAGATGGCCTCCAAGACCCCTGCCAGCTCTAGCCTCCCAGGAATCAACAAGCAGAATGGAAAGAACACCAGCTTTGAAGTAAAACAGACCTAAATTGTAACAGTGAATCTCTCTGATCCTCAATTACTCTGTAAAACTGACATAATAAATTTACTTCTCATGGTGGTTGTAAAGATAATGGTGGTTGTAAAGACTAATAAGACCTTGGTACCAGGACTAGCACGTATGTATTTTAAATGGTGGCCATTTTGATTACTGTGGGTTGAATTGTGTTCCCCCAAAAAAGAGACATTGAAGCCCTAACCCTAAATACCTCAGAACATGACCTTATTTGGAGATAGGGTCTTTTCAGAGGTAATCACGTTAAAATGAGATCATTAGGGTGGGCCCTAACCCAACATCACTTACAAAAAGTCATGACATAAAAAGAGAAAACTTGGACACAGAGATAAACATGTACACGGGGAGGATGTCATGTGAAATGAAAGCAGCGATTAAGCTGATGTATCTACAAGCCAAGCAACACCACAGACTGGCAGCAAAGCCCCAGAAGCTAGGCGAGAGGCATAGAGCAGATTCTCCCTCATGGCCCTCAGAAGGAATCAACGTCGCCAACACCTTGATCTTGGACTTCTGGCCTCCAGAACTGTGAGACAATAAATGTCTGTTGTTTAAGCCACTCAGTTTGTGGTACTTTGTTACAGCAGCCATAGGAAACTAAGACATGATTCTGAGAGGCTAATTGTTCCTGGTACACTTGTAATATTTTTTCCACCTAGAAGTCAATGTTTTTCGAATGTTTTTGACAGCAAACTCAGTGAGCAAAGTATTTCATAATCACAAGTAATATAAAATGATATTGGTTGTTATTACCAAAAATGCACTCTGATATTCTCTATTCGGTTATTTTCATTCTGGTGGTGACCTACCAAATTAATTACACAACCCCCAGTGGGTAGTAACTCTGCTTAAGAAACACTAGACTGGACCATAAACTCCTTCAGAGCAGAGGTACATCTCTCTTCTCATGTCCCCTAACCCAACGCTGGACTTGCAGTAATCAAATAAACCCTTGATGATTGACCTTGAAGGCCAAGATATATTTGATACCTTTTTATGCCGCTACTTTGGGCTTTGTTAATAAATTTGTGCCAAAATATTCAGTGCCTGTGGGAATTTAAAAATAGTTGTTTCCTAAACAGAAACAGACTCACAGACACAGAAAACAAACTTATGGTTACCAAAGGGGAAAAAGGGGGAAGGATAAATTAGGACTTTGGGATTAGCAGATACACACTACTACATACAAAATAGATAATCAACAAGGACCAACTGTATAGCACAGGGAACTATATTCAATATCCTGTAATAAACCATAATGGAAAAGAATCTGAAAAAGAATATAAATGTGTGTGTGTGTATGTGTATATATATATATATATATATATATGTGTGTGTGTGTGTATATACATATATATGTGTATATATATATATATATATATATATATATATATATATATATATATAAAAAACCAAATCACTTTGCTGTACACCAGAAACTAACACAACATTGTAAATCAACTATACTTCAATAAAAATAATAGTTGTTTCCTGGTATTACCTGGAAAGTATGTGCCAATGACGTGAATATTCTTAAATCAAATCATATTATTATAAAAATACATGCTGGATGTTTATTTGATACAAGTTTAGTTCTATCCTGGATGGTATTAGCTCTGTCCAAGGGCACTGACATTCCACATGCTGCTTATCACCTCCCCAAATTAGTGTATGTAAGTCAAGTGTCCTTGTAATAATAAGATAGCTTATATGTTTTTCATCAGATGATATATAGATATTGGGAAGGAAAGAAACCTGTCCTAATATTTCATATCACTTTATTACATTTTAAAAGGAATTATATTTGAAAGAATACATGCACCCCTATGTTCACAGCAGCACTATTTACAATAGCCAAGACATGGAAGCAACCTAAATGTCCAGATGAATGGATATAGAAGATGTGGTGTGTGTGTGTGTATACATATACACACACACACACACACACACACACACACACACACACACACAATGGAATACTACTCAGCCATAAAAAAGACTTAAATAATGCAATTTGCAGCAACATGAATGGACCTAGAGATTATCATACTAAGTGAAATAAGCCAGATGGAGAAAGACAAATATTATATGATATTGCTTATATGTGGAATCTAAAAATAAAAATGATACAAATGAAACTTATTTACAAAACAGAAACAGACTCACAGACATAGAAAACAAACTTATGGTTATCAAAGGGGAAAGGGTGAGAGGAGGGAAAAACTAGGACTATGGGATTAACATATACACACTTCTATATAAAAAATATATAAACAATAAGGACCTACTGTATAGGTACGGAACTATATTCAATATTTTATAATAACCTATAATGGAAAAGAATCTGGAAAAGAATATATATATATATATATATATATATATATATATATATATATATATATACACATATACACCTGAATCCCTTTGCTGTACTCCCAGAAACTAGCACAACATTGTAAATCAACTATACTTAAATTAAAAACAAAAAACAAAAAAAACCAAAAAACTAGGGCTGGGAATTACTCATGTGCCTAAAAGCTTTATCGCTCCCCCTCTGACACTGTCCCAGGAGGACCCATCAGCTTATGCCTCAAGATTTTCTCCTGGTGTTAGCAACCACACCAGAGAAAACACCCTTCCTTCCCTCCTCCCCAAGGGCAAACAGAGAACTTCAGTGCTTCACCTTCAAAGCCCTCACACTGTGATCAGATGCACGTACATTTGGAAAACTTACAAAAGTAAAATAGGCTAACTATATATTTCCACTTTGACTTCCCTCCACGGTATTTCCCTTGGTGGTGTGGGAGTAGCCTCAGGCAACCCTGCCAGCCATGGAAGAGTTGAGTTGGGAATATATTTGGTTTGGATTTAGTGGAATCTATTTGTGTTATTCACAGTCAATTCAGAGGTAGTAAAGTTAATCCGCCAGTCGAAGAATGGCTTCAGGGAATTCTAATGCCCACTGTGCTAACTCACTTAGCATCATGACATAAAGTTGCAGGACCGAAAGTTGCATCACGATGTCAATGCTTCCTACAGTGCTCAGCACCAGATGGATGATGGTTACGGAGAAAAAGCAAGTATTGAAATATAAGGAGCCAGAAGCCAGTCCTGGAAATCTCTTCCACATCTTATCTCTCATATTTGAAAGAAACTTAATAAAAGTTTTGCCAAAATTGACAACACTCAAAATGCACATTTTACTAATAATAACAAGTTGGAAGTTGAAAGAAACTTCCAATGAAAAATTAATAAAGTAAAAAATGAATTTAAAAACAATAAAATTAAATAAAAAAGAAACACTGATAATCTATTATGAAGGAAATACTAATGTATCTTTCTATTGTCTTTGAAATAGTGACTGGAAACAATGTAGGCAAAAAATGTTTAAAAAAAAAAATCCTAGAGGTGTGTCAAGAAGTATAGCAATTGCCATGCACAGGAGCAGTAAATAGAGTCAGCTTCATGGCAGGAGATCTCAGAAAATCACACACACACACACACACACACACATCCTTCCTGAAGGAGGGGTTTTACCCCGAAGTGAAACCTGTATCTTCTGAATTGCCAAGGATGTACGGAAGACAGGTAGGAGATGGAGAAGGCAGATAAATACAAAGAAGACTCAAAAAGAGTAGTGAAACGGAAGCCCAAATACCTCAAAACACACCAGGAGGGCTTCCCTGCTGGCTCAATGGTTAAGAATCTGCCTGCCAATGCAGGGGACACGGGTTCGATCCCTGGTCCGGGAAGATCCCACATGCTGCGGAGCAACTCAGCCCATGCGCCACAGCTATTGAACCTGCTCTCTAGAGCCCGCGAGCCACAACTACTGAGCCCGCGTGCCACATCTACTGAAGCCCGAGCACCTAGAGCCCGTGCTCTGCAATGAGAGGCCACTGCAATGAGAAGCCTGTGCACGGCAATGAAGTGTAGCCCCCGCTCTCCACAACTAGAGAAAGCCCACGCACAGCAACGAAGACCCAAAGCAGCCAAAATATAAATTAATTAAATAAATTAAAAAAAAAAAAACAGGAAAAATCGTCTCCCAAAAGGGAATGTCTATAAATAGCTAGACCAGGAAAGTGCAACTCAATCTTTCTCAAAAAAGTAGTAAAAAACTGGTACAACCTCAATGCGATAATACTACAAGAAAAATGATGGGAAAGAGTAGCAAAACTTACCAGACAAAAACATCCACCAGGGAAAGGTTGCCACAGAATAGAGGAAAATAGTGACCAAGCATTTTACCACAAATATTTTGAAGTTATTTATCTCTAAAAAGTAAGCCCATAAAGCAGAAATGCAGAAACTCAGAGAACAGATTGTGAGAAAGCAAGAAGTGGTGAGAAAAGGGAATGAAATGAATTGAGTGTTGTGAGAGCTCAAGGAAAGAGTTAAAAGAAAAAGGGTATTATATAAGTGAGAATTAAATTTAAATGAAAGCAAGAGAGAATAAATATTGTGGGCAGAAATCAGTAATTAATATCAATTGTAGATATTAGAAAAACAATTGAAATAAGACAGGTAAGAGTTTAAAAGGAAGAAGGAGAAATTGGGAGATGCACGAAAAAAACAGGCAAATGTTTCCACCATAATATACAATCAGCCTTCCATATCCTCGGATACCGTATCCACAGATTCAACCAACTGTGGATTGAAAATATTAGTGGAAAAAAAATCGAGAAAGTTTCAAAAAGCAAAACTTGAGTTTGCCACACCCTGACAACTATCTAAATAGCATTTACATTGTATTAGGTATTATAAGTAATCTGGAGGTGATTTCAAGTATACGGGAGGATGTGTAGGTTACATGCAAATACTACACGATTTTATATAACAGACGAGCATCTGTGGATTTTGGTATCTGTGGGAAACCTGGAACCAATCCCCCAGTGGATACTGAGGGATGACTACAATTGTTGTCCTAAAAAAGCAGTAAATCAGAACAAATTTTTTAAATTATGTCAAGAAAATTTCTGGAAAAATAGAAGAGTTGAATTTACATGTTGAAATGGCATACCATGTGCCTAAGAAAACTTACCTAGAACAGTCAGGACTAAGACAAGTCCTAGCAAAATTACTGGAATTTAAAGATTAAAAGAAATCATTTCATTTGTCAGGCAAATTGACCAAGACACTTATAAGGGAAAGAACTAGGCTCAGATCAGATTTTTCCACGTCATTCAAAGCCAAAGACAGCAGAGCGATTTCTAGAAGACCCTCAAGGAGAAAAGTGTGAGCAAAGGATTTCATAGCCAGCCAAGCTGTCTTTCTGAATAAAGGCTACTGAAAAACAGTGTTGCACATGTAACTCAGGGAATGTCTTTCTCATGAGCCCTTCTTGAGGAATCATCTAGACAACAAATTCTAGCCAACTGACAGATGACTGGGGAAACCGCGGCAAAGTGACTGACAGTGTACATGAAACGAATTTAACTGTAGAACTAAGATTTAAAGTGTGAGGATTATGGGAACATCAGATTATAAATATCAAACAGGTACATACTCTGTGCCAAGCAACTGCCTTCATAGTTATATTCCCTAAAGAAGCACATGTATCCAAGAAGTTGTCTTCGAGAATTTTACTGCAGCATAATTTATTTTTTAAAAAATTGAGGGCTTCCCTGGTGGCGCAGTGGTTGAGAATCTGCCTGCCAATGCAGGGGACACGGGTTCGAGCCCTGGTCTGGGAAGATCCCACATGCCGCGGAGCAACTAGGCCCGTGAGCCACAATTACTGAGCCTGCGTGTCTGGAGCCTGTGCTCCACAACAAGAGAGGCCACAATAGTGAGAGGCCCGCGCACCGCGATGAAGAGTGGCCCCCACTTGCCGCAACAAGAGAAAGCCCTCGCGCAGAAACGAAGACCCAATGCAGCCATAAATAAATAAATAAATAAAAATTAAAAAAAAAAATTGAAACAAATTGAAGCAAAAAAACATTGAAACAACCTAACTGTTCATTAAAATCTACATGCACGCAAAACAGTACTATACAATGTTTATGGATAAATATATAGTTAAAATCAGGACTGGCTACAGAACTTGCAGGGTTTAGTGCAAAATGACAATGCTGGGCTGTAATATAATATTTCACAAGGGCTGTCTTGACCTAGTTTTGAAATCCTGGCGGAAAACCTCAATTTCCCTTCAGCAGCAGTTTGCTATACCCCGACTCCAACCACTTCCCTTGTCAGACTCTCACTCTCCGTGGCCTCTGTACACACACCCAACCACCTCCCTTATCAGGGACCCCGCACTCCACAGCCAAGTACCAGACCACTGAGGAGAACCATTTCTCCCTGTAGCCTGCGAAATTATTCAAATTAGCCAATCCACAGGGTCCCCAGGAAACGGAGTTCACCCCATCGCCAGCCTGCCTTATATAAGCTGTTACATTTAACAGCTGCAGTTTGCTGTTACCCTATGGGGGCAACCCTTTGTGTAGCCCTGAGTTGCATTCTTCTCCCATTTGCAGCTCTAAGAAAGAGTTCTGCCTTTCATCTATCAGTATCAAGTGTGTTGCATCCCATCAAAAGAAACTTTAAAACCTACAAAACAGGGGCGACTTGCCTCCTTCAAAAATAAGAGCATCAAACCAAGCACAGGACCTTTCTAAACACAGGACCTAAAGCCGTAAAGCTGGTACCGGTTAAAACTCTGAAACACACGTGACTCAGAAACACTGAATTCAGAACAGTATTTGACTTCTAGAGAAGGAAGGAGAATTAGACTAGCAAAGAGAACCGTATCTAGGATCTTTAATTTTGTTCAAAGAAGAAAAAAAAAAAAATCTGAGCCAAAGATGGAGAAACATTAAGATTTGATAAAGCTATAGGTGATGGATATATAGGTGTCTGTCATATTTTCTGAATGCTTGAACTATTCCACTTTTTAAAAACTGATGATTACAGTAATATGATTCGTGCAGAGAATGGTTTACAATTAAATGCTAAGACAGTATCCAAAATTCTTTAGGGTGGTTTTTAGAGCCCAAGAACCTTAAGACAGATATTGAAAGCAGACTACAAATGAAGGAAAACGAGTTAGGAAGAGTTAAAACAGAAAGTAGAATGGTGGTTGCCAGTGACTGGGGGAGGGGAAATGGGGAGCTGCTGATCAATGGGAATAAAGTTTCAGTCACGGGGAGACTAAAAAGTTCCAGAAATCAGCTTTAGAACACTGTTTATAGTTAACCAAATCGAGGTTAGATCTATGTTATGTGTTTTTTACCACAATAAAAAAAAAAAAAAAACCCACCTTGGAGATTAGTGTTTGTCCCTAAGCTTTAATTTACCCAACATTTAAATGACATTAATAATAATTTGGTCTATTTTTAGCATTATAGTAAGATTCAAAGAATACATGTTCATCGTTTAATAGTCTTAGAATTTACTATTCTAAATAGTATATGATACTATTATTATCATAACCGTATCACTGAAAAATACGAGTGGTTCACAAAGAAAAAACAGCAAACAAACCAAGAAAGTGGGAAGATACATTATCGTAATATAAAGTGTAAAGGGGGATGAACCAAAATAAATTACAAATATCCTCCCCCCCAAACTTCGGAAAATACATTTACTTGTATATGTGCTTGGTTTTGAACTTTCCCCTTTTCTAGCATGAAAGGGAAATGGAGACTCACGATTTTTCTGCATAATGTCTACCACCTCATAATTTTTAAAAATGTTTTTCTTTTTTAAAACAGCAACGTTACCGTCTGAAGACTTCGGAATCCTCATCAGTGTCAAGATTTGTGAGAGAACAACAAAGGTAAGACTGCTTGACCAGAAGAAACGGCAAGATGGAGTAGATTAACTGCCATCTTCGGGGTCTTTTAAATTCACTCTTCTTCAGCAAATGCAAGTAGGGAGAAGGTCAGGAACCTTAATATGGCGGGTCACACGTCTGGCGCAGCGCGCGGGAAGGACCACCTGGCCCACCGGAGCCACACGGGTCTCAGCAGCCAGGATCCCGTCGGCACCATGCGCCCCTCGCGAGATTTGGCTTCCAGCGGGCGGGAGTTCACGCGAGAGCCGAGGTGTGTTCTCTCTGACCCCCTGGACCACGCCACGCCCTCCCCCTGCTGGGGCTCTGTGCTCTGGGCTGACCTGCGCACAGTGTCAGAGGGCTTCCTTGCTGTCCCTGGCGTGCAGATGCTTGTAGCCAAGTGGGGACAGCGGCAGGAGACTGGTAAAGGGGCGGCCGTGACGTCAGGTATTTCTGCCCCGGGCTCCCACCCCCAGTTTGCAGTGGACACTTGACTCCCCAACCTGAGGCTCCCTGGACAGCCCTCTCCGTAGAGCTCCCCGCCCTGCTCTTCTTGTGCAGAGGTGGCCGCGGGCTCCCCGCAATCGCTCGCCTCGGGGTGCTGCACGGCTTCCCCAAATCCTGGTCACACCCCGACTAGGCTCTTCTCAGACCACTCAGTTGGAAGGTGCTGTGGACGAAGAGAGGAAAGGGCACTATAAGAATGAGTGCCCCACGGGCGACTCAGACACGCAGCCCTCCCCCGACCACTGTCCGTGTCGCTCTTTTAGTGAAAAAGATAGAATTAAGCAAATGTTATGCAGTGAAATATACTGGATTATTAGGAGCACCATCATTGTAGTTATTCCATGCTTCTGAAACAAGTTTGTATTTTCAGAACACTTCAAATCATTTTAGTCGTTTACACCCCAACTCCCAAAAACACGTAAGCAGCTTAAGTCCCTCTTAAATGAAATGAAGAAACAGCCCTGGCCCAAAACAATTAAGTGATTTGGAATACAAGTGTCTCCCACGGAGGCTGCAACTCCCGTTTGGAGGATATAAATCACTGCACGGATTCTAAGTGGTTTCAATGACATTTCCATCTTACTTGCTGCATACAAGCCTTAATATGCCTGATTTAACACCCTTGTTAGCTCACTACCATAAATAATGGCTTTCACCGCCTGACAACCTGTGTTGCAAAAGGAGAGGTGAATTGAAATTAATAAGACCCTACATGGGAAAAGCTGGCTGCCCTGTCACTCCCAGCTAAGTATTCTGGGTCAAGGGAGACCTATTTCCAGAACAAAGTTACTCCCAGAATTTTTCATCTTCTCCTTTGCAAATCAAACCCGGAGTGCACTGCTGTGTATAAAGTGGAAATCCCTATTGTTGCTATTATTACCAAGACAAGCTGATGTATGAGTGCTTATTCATCTGACAAAAATACGTAATTGTGCTGATAGTTTTCAAGCACGAATATGTTTAACAAATTGTCATACCGTTGGCATCATTATTTACAACCCAAGCTATGTACTGTTTATAGGTGGAGTCTGGGGGATCTCAGAATCTCAGGAATGGGGACAAGCCTCGTTTTATTCTAAATTAAAATTAAAGGCCCTGGGCTTCCCCGGTGGCGCAGTGGTTGAGAATCCGCCTGCCAATGCAGGGGACACGGGTTCGAGCCCTGGTCCAGGAAGATCCCACATGCCACGGAGCAACTAAGCCCGTGCGCCACAACTACTGAGCCTGCGCTCTAAAGCCCGCGTGCCACAATTACTGAAGCCCGCGCGCCTGGAACCCGTGCTCCGCAACAAGAGAAGCCACCACAATGAGAAGCCCACGCACCACAACGAAGTGCAGCCCCTGCTCGCTGCAACTAGAGAAAGCCTACGCGCAGCAACGAAGACCCAACGCAGCCAAAAATAAATAAAAATAAAATAAATAAATTTATTTTAAAAAAATTAAAGGCCCAAATATGTAAATGATATTCACATCTTGCAAATAGTTGTCATTTGAGATTAAAAATTGTTAACAGACTGTTCAAACACTTGAAGACATATTATGACGAAATTTACAAACCCTCACCATGGATGTCAAAGATTTTTCTCTCAGCAGGGCTTTTACCTAAATAATTTGCTTGGGATAACTCCCTTTGGCAGCAAAGAGAACCCCTGGTTTGTTTGGGTTTTTTTTTTCTGTGAGCCTTACCAAGTTCTCTATGTTCAGAGGGCTTGTGAGCAAACCCAGCTCATCAAACTGCAAAGGAGACTCCACTTGTCTGTCAAGGAAGATTTAATTAAGTTTAGGCTATTAAGCAGAACTTCTGAAGCAGATTCTTACATAAATGTTCAGGTTATTAAAATAATTTATCTATTTACCTCCTGGAGAAGCCATTCATCGACCATTTCTAAAATTACAACTTTGAAAGACGAGGAGCACCAGTGACAGAATTTGTTTTTCAATAAAACTATTGATAATTAGTCATATTTTTGTAGTTAGAGGGCCATTCGATTTGAGAGAGTAAATTGTCTGATTTTGTCCAGAGGATTTACTTTAAGTTACTTATGTATTCCTACATTCTCATCGATTTGTTGTGTTCTAGTGTCCTCCAATGGATATTCTCGATAGTACTGGTATTACAGAATCTATTGAATCTGAGGATCACCAGGTGGCCAGTTGGTACATGAGCTTTGTGAGCAAACAGTCCCTAAAGGAACCCAGTTCTCCCAGTCTGAGCTGAAATCAAGTAACACTTATGGCACATCCGAAAATCATTCTCCTTGATAGACAATGAGTTCCAAGGTCATTCAGATTAAATTTCCTGTCTCTTCTTATCATATTGAATATAGGAAAGTTGCTGCTGAAAAATGTAAAGAGTATGACTTAAGAGGTATGTGGTACAGAGTTACGCTTTGGATGTTAAGGAAGACACAATTAATATTCTTTGATTAGCCTAGAAAATAACAGGAAGTACTCTGAAGCACATGAAGTTTGATTCTAGAGGAGTTTGTTATGCAAAATAAGAAAAAATAAAGAAAAAGCACTATTACTTGACATTAATGAACAAATCAATCTGAATTATTGAGAAGTCTGAATTAGAACATATAACTTAAAGAACAGTGCTTTTGCATTTTCATGGCCACAATCAGGATGTAGTTTCAATAGATAGCCCAAGTAATTATAATAAAACCCAGGGCTATTCTTGTAAATTGGTTGTGTCCAGGGGTATTTAACAATAATATACTCCAAATTGTCTTGCTATTTCTGTTTTAAATAATCCCTCCCCAATGCCCACAACGTGTTGAATCTTTTATTAGATCAAGTAACCCAATTTTGATCCAGAAAATACTGTGACTCAAACTGTGGGTGGAAGGGGGGGGTACATAGGGAGGAACTTGAGGCTATTGGATATATGCGAATAACTCCTGGAAAAAATAAGAGTGTGGACCTCACCCTGTCTCCTCACCGAGATAGAGGACGACTAATGTAGGATGCTTTCTGATAGCTCACAGGTGTATATATTTCCCTAATGCAATTACTGGAGCATTAAATATATATATGTGTTTGTACGTGTGTGTGTGTGTGTGTATATATATATATATATATATATATATATATATATATATATATATATAAAACTGAATCACTTTGTTGTACTACATTGTAAATCAACTATACTTCAATAAAAAAATAAAATAGCCCTCTAGCACTTAACTATCTGTAGGGACAGTATTACAGGTGTGATTCTCTCACTTACCCATCCTTTCCATCCATGAGAATTCCAAAGACCTGCTGTTGTGCCTACAAGATAAGAGATCTGGAAAGTTTCTGAGCACTGGATGGCAGTCAGATATTTTAATAAAATGATGAATCGTAGTCCCCAAGGAGCTCCAACAATTGGGTGTTAATTTCAGATTATGATGACTGTATCCTGAGATAAAATAAAATTAACACCTGTGGCACGTCTTAAAAGCAAGCAAGGAATAACTCTCTGTAAGTTGAATGCAAATATGAAAGTATATAGACTTGCACGTACTTTCGCGTGGGAACCCGATTACAGTTCTACTTTCAGTGTTCTGAGTCCCACTGAGCTGTCCCATCAAGAAGACAATTGGCCCTTCATCAGTTCCTTCTACCATGTTTACTGACAAACATAAACTATAGAGCACAGAAGAGCATGTGAAGATACATTCATGCAAGTGTGCACATGTGCGGGAAAATGAATATGGAAATAGCGGTATCGGTAACTACCCAAGACCAGAACCTAGCATCTCCTGAAAGAAAATTCACCAAGTTTTTGAGAGTCTATGTGAGATAATTAGCAGAAATAGAAGAATAATTGGTATTTCCTAAATACACTGCACCAAATCTGCAATTGTACATTTTTTTTTATCACCAAGATAGTTAAGATGCTCTTCCTTCCACGATGTGGTACAGATCCAGAGCAGCTTACACGCAGAATTGCTCCCACTCTAGGTCACTTAGAGGCAGATGTCTAAGCTCCCGGAAGTTCTGATGTGACTCTCATTCAAGCATTGACATTCACAACTGTGCTCTTCCCGTAAGGCTCTTGGTGTCCAGAAGCTTATAACTTTTAGAGAATATAGTTGATCTCCCTGCTAAGTATCCTGACTACATGAACTTCCTTCTCTATCCTTTGGATAAATAAACCTTGTTTCATTCATCCATGAGCTGCCTCATTCTGAATCTAGTATTTTCATTCAGTGCAATGATCACACAGTAATTTAAAGAAAGCTAAAACCTCCATATAAATTTCATTATGGAATTTCTTATAAGGCATACACTGTCTCTTGTGATGATCACATTTATTCTGGTGACAATAATCACACATTTCAGTAAAACCACAGCTCCAAATAGCCAACTAGTCACTACATATTTCAGGGTGAATGTCCTGGTGGCATGACTACCTGTCTCATTCTGTAGCCTAAGCTGTAGGGCTACCTGGTCCTTTTCATAGCAATGGAAGAAGTTCAAGAAGGCAAGCCCAACCATGCAAGGCAGTCCTTTGATCAAAGCAAGTTACACAGCCAAGCCCAAAGCCAAGGTTCAGTGAAGTACGCTCTACCCATCAAGAAGTGATGGCAAGAATATGGATATATAAAACTATACTACAGGGGGGTGAAAAAGTAGTACAAATAACTCAGTCTTCCACAGTCACCAAGGTAAACAGAAAAGAGAACTAGATTAGGAGATAGAAGTCCTGGATTCTGTCTCATTCACCCACTGTCTATTTGAGCAAGGGCGGAATCTCTTTGAGTCCCAGGTGGGTATGGAGCAAATAGACAGAATGATTTATGAAGGTTTCTGTGATCCCAAATATTCTCTGAGCTCATTATCTCTCACTTCAAATCAATTCCTTCTCCTATCATGCATGTCATTTTCAAAGCTGTCAGTCTCCAGCTCAGGATCAATAGATTAATGCTTGATTTCTATAACTGAGCAATGACTCACTCTGGTTAATATCTCCTTTCAAGTATATTTTCTATAGGCACTGCCCTTGGCCCCTCACATATACTCCTTCCTGCCCTTGACATTTAACCTTAATCCTCAATTATTGAAAGAATGTCCCAGAAGGTGTCATAATTCCTATATCACTTAGCCTAATATTTTTTAATAGCCCTTACTCAAGTCCACATCCAAACCTTTAGTGAATTCCTCCCCACCATTTCCTACAGGTCCCAAATCATTAGCCTGCTGTTCAGAGACCTCCAAACTCTCCTCTGCTTTCTTTTTGTTGTTCCCTCCATCCACTCCACTCGAAGAAAACAAAATCATCCAAGTGCACTAACCTTCCTACTGTTAACAAAAATTCATCCAAACTTGGAAATAAAGCAAAAGGGTGAGTACCATGTCCTTTCAATGTCATTTGGAGGCATTGCTCAAAAGGTCCACCCAAGGATTATTTAAAGGCATATACTTTGTTCAGCTCACTGTTTATCATTAAATAAAGACCTAGATGTAATGAATCACAAGTTGACATGCAGATTTTTGTCTAGTAGAAAAGATAACCCAACGTTACAGTTTACTGACTTATAGAACATCTAGTTTGGTCTGTAACCCTGAAGTCATATCGTAACTTTCCTTTATTAGATTTCTAAGGGTATCTAGCTCCTCAAATGCCCTTGGAACCAGCCACACCATTATACTGGTTTCCTCATTATTTAACGAGATGAATAATATCTTTGACATGTGTTCATTTTAAATTTGTAAAACAGCTATGTTTTTAACTTTTCGTAAAGTGTCCTTTAACATTTATCTCTTTGTGAAACCTTTTCTCGTTCTTCCTTGCATTGCTCATACTTCCTTCCATTCCTATCAGAAATATCTGCCACTTGTCCAAGCTTATCAGAATCCTACCTCTCCTTCAAGTTTTTGTTCTAGTTCCATTTCCTAGCAAGGATCTTATCTTCCTTTAAACTGATCAGGCATTTATAGCCTGGATTACTTTTGCTTCTTTGTGATTTCATTTATTTTGTTTTCTTGACTGTTGCTATTGAATTTTAATCATAACAAAATGAATTTAAAGTAGGTTAAACACTGATATTTACATACACAAAAAATGACAGTCATGTTGCAATTTCTAGGACTTTTGAAAGACAATCATTGTTACCTCGGTATCTCATAGAATATTACAGAGTTTTTTTAAAAAGGGGAAAATGTTGAACAAGGAGACATTCAACATCAAAAATACATTAATTAACACTTTTACGACTTTCCTAGGCCAGCTTAGACAAGATCTGGGAAATGCTCTAAATAAATAAAGCCTTTGCAAAGTGAAAAAGAATGAGCACAGACAGATAGAAAGAAGGTGCCAGACACAGCTGTGGAGTCAGCCTTTTGTGAGAAATCCACTTTCAGAGAATCACTTGTAAATTTATGTAGCACCAAAATCACTGTCATCTTAAAAAGAAACACACTAAGATGTTCCCAGGGGTGGGAGTGTGATGTTTCCTGGCACTCACTCGCCTATGGATCAAGGTCATTCTGTGTATATATTTGTTTGAGATATTCTCCCTCAACACCTAAATACTGGGACAGCTATACTTGCGCACAAAACAATGGGAAGATTCAATTCTGAGCTTCAACTATGCTTTCATTAAAAATTCTTTTTATTATTAGCTAGTTGTTTCAGCTGGGAATATGATTTACCGACACTACCCAAAATAAAATTGAAAGAGGCTGAAATTCTACATTTGTTCAGTTAAGCTGGAAAGAAAGAAGATGTCCTTACTGTTAACCCTTTAACCAAGTTTCTCATTCTGAGAGTTCCTGGATGGCTGGGCTTATGGGTAGATGAAAAGCAATATTAAAATCAGGCTTCATGAACCAGGAAGTTTGCGTGGCTTACCCTCTCATCTCCAAGGCTCTGTTCTCTTATGCCCACTCCATCTGCCTGGATCGCCACCTGATTATGTCACTCTCAGAAGCCTTTAATAGCTACTCACTGGTTCCCAAAGAAAATTCCAGTTTCTCATCCTGCCATTCAAGATCTTCACCATCTGATCCCAAACTATCTGTCCTATGGTGTGGGACGTCTATATGATATGCTACAGTATTACTTATATTTCTTCACATCTGTGTCTTGTTCCTGTTCTTTTCCCTGCATGGCACATCTGTTGTCAACCATCTCTGCTTATTTTTCTGGGTTCTACTCAAATATCACATCATCCTTGAAACCTTTCCCAGTCACCACAACTCAGAGTTTTTTCTTTTTCTAAATTCCTGTATCTTTTTATTTTGTATTATTTTGTTTCATTAATCATATAATAGGCACATGTATTTTCTCCCTTACACAATGAGAAGAACAGCAACCGATGTCTTATACTGGGTTGGCCAAAAAGTTCATTGGGGTTTTTCTGTAACATCTTAGGGAAAAGCCCAAACGAACCTTTTGGCCAACTCTCCCATAGCATAACAGACCCTCAATAATTACTTGCTGAGTGAAAGAACTACAAAGAGATGGTAATGATGTTCTATGCTGCTTTTATGGATTCAATTTTTAGAATTGAATCATTTGACAATTTCTGTGCTGGGGTGATCTTTTGACAATTTTTCTGTTTTCTCCCCATAATCAGACAATGCAAACATCTTTTAATGAATCAAGTTCACCAGAAGGTTGACAAGCCTATAAAATTCTAGTTAACTCAAACCAACCTCTTGGTTTGACCTGAGCATGACCCTCTGAAAATGTGGTAGCGAATCGGTAGGACACCAAGTTTCCCTTGCAAGACAACTGTTTAACAGTTTTAATCAAAAGTTAATTGCAGTTGCCTAAAGAACCTTCAGAAAACTCTGAGGTCAGAGCCTCTGGTGCAGGCTGGGTTCAAGATTTCTGTGCAGGGTGTTTGCTGGGAGGGCAGGGCAGGAGGAGGGCTGGGCAGGGGAACAGTTGGGCTGGAGTGCAGTCATGACTAATCCCTGATCCCATGGGGAGATCTGCGGCTGGGATCGCCCGGTTCACGCCAGGGGGGACCCAGACCTTTATACCCCTGAATTGATGGATCACTGGAAGGGGGCTGCCCCCGGAGGCAGACACCCTTGGGCAAGGTGGAGCTCCTCAATGGAGACAAGTCTCCAAGAGTGCTGAGGAGACCTCTCAGTGGACAACCTCCAGAGAGGAGGGAATAAATCCTTCAGCCCTGAAGGAGAGATTTGGGCCAGTGAAGTCCAGTATCCACAACTAACTCTAAATACCAATACAGATAATGTCCTTTTCATTAAGCACTAGAGTTTGGTTTTGTTTGTTGAACACACCTTAATTCTTAAGGTGTAATTCTGTTTATGCTCCTTTATTTGTGTTTCTTGTATATTATTCCCGTCTGAATTCCTGATACAAGTCTGAAACATGTATCACAGCGCTTTTCCCTAACCTCAGCAATTTTGATTCTCAAAACAAATGAAATGTGTGTTTGTATCTCTTCCTTTGAGCTAATTGTCCTATTGCAACAAGAATGATAAATAGAAAGACATATTTAGAAAGTAACGAGATCTATAATTGTTTTTTATTCTTTAATACTTCCATAAAATTAACCACTGGTTTATCTATCAAGTTTGTTTCTTAGAACATACAGATATTTAGTGTATTTACTCCTAAATATTTACAGCTGCACTGTTTATATACATTTGTGTACAAATTTGTGTTATGAAGATGATCTTATTGTAACTGATTAGCCTTAGGCTTACTCTGCAGCCAGGAGATGGTGCCTCTTTGTGAGGTCTCTCCTTGGAAGACTTCCAGAGAGGCAATGCATAAGAGGCTAAGAGCATAGATTTGGGATTAAACAAGACTGCTAAGAGGAATGGAATGTAGGGTTTAAGAGCATGGATCCTGGAGTCAGACTGCCTGGGTTCAGCCAAATTCAAGCTCCACCAATTATGTGCTGTGTGATCTTGCATATTTCACTTAATCGATTTGTGTCTTAGTTTTCTCAAATATAAATGGGAAATTAATCATAGTATTTATCTTATAGAACTGCTGTGAGAAATAAAAAACACATGAAGTATTCAGAGAAATGTCTTGACACACTTAGAATGTAATCAATTGCTATTTATTATTATAATTGTTATTATTAAAAGCTTCACATTCCAACTTAAAAAAAAGAAAGTAATGAGAAAGAAAGTGAAGTATGTCCTACTGTCATACCGCAGAAACTTCTTTTTATTATACTTAGGAATGTATCTAAGGCAATAGTTTATAGCATAAAGCATTCTGAGGAGTCAGCAAATACCTGGCAAATTTGGACAAACAGGATAATTCAGGGTACCACATGGATTTATTTGTCCCTTGGGACTAACTACTAGTTTTGATGTCTTTGCTTTTAGAGTTTACCAAGTGCTTTCACGTACATTATTTTGTCATTTTATCAATGATTCTGCAAAATAGCCTAAGATGACAACTTTTTCTAAATTTAAAGGTACAAAGTATAACCCAGAGAGCTTGAGTGATCTTTTTCTGCATCACACAGCAAAGCAAGGAGAAGAGCGAATCCTTAGTCTCGCTATTCTAAGTACACAGACAGGTCTAATATCACAGCAGCAGCTGTCAACTATGACACAGCCATCCACTGTGGAACCCTCACAAGTCATCTGTTACTGGAAACACGTGAAGCTTGCAAATGATGGACTTTTATTTATAAGGAGGGGTTGTTTGCATAAAAAAATCTATCTCATGCTCCTTTGTGTTCAGAAATGCTTTCTCTAGTAGAAGGAAATGGCTCCAGGGGAAGAAGAAAGTTTAGGGCTTTGATAAGCCTAAGGGTGTGTGTCTTGCATATGAATGTTATTTATCAGGTGAGTCTTGGTGGCAAGTGTACTGCATCACCCTGCCTCTAAGATCTATGACCATGTTTCCCCCTTTCTATTTGCCTCTCTAGACAGCTCCTGAATTTTGGCTTCACCTCTAGAACTCTTTTTCAAAATAGAGTTAACCACATATTAATTCCCTAAAACCACTAACTAGCTGCTTATAGGTTTTTACTAACCAAAGTTAGTCAAACCCAGGCTCTCCTCTCCTCTCCTCCATCTACCATGCCTAGTTGCTTTTCTTCTTTTGTACCTAATTCTGCGGCATGACAACATTTCATCAGTAAGGAGTTTATGAAGCGTAGGGGACTAAACTCAGAACAACAAAGAGAATATTTACCTATTAGCAATTGCAGAACTGCACCCAGCGTTTCAACTACATGACAGATGACCAGGAATCAAGGAAGACTGGCAGAGCAGTCGCCTCCCCACCAAGGGCATTGCACCATGACTAAAAATACATTGGTCATATTTTGCACACAATAGGGCTTTTAAGGAACAATAAGATGATAAAAGAAAATCAATGTCTAGCCAACAAACTTCAATTAGTCACAATAAAGTGCGGAACTTACAGTATATTTTAGGGTAAAGAGAAGTTCTCAAATCTTTCTAAACATCCTTCTTTCAGCAGGGGATACACACATCTTGCTTACGTAAGACTGAAAATAAATCATATAGGACACACAATGTTGCTAGAAGAGAACGAAGCTGATTTTTTAACAAGATGATTCCAAAATATGATCAAATGAATCAGAGGAGACACCTAGAAGGCTATACAATGGATGACTCTAACTTAGTGAAACTTATTTCAAAAGCTACACATAAAAATGAATTTCCCTATGGGTAAATGGATAAAGAAAATATGATATATATTAATATAAGCCACACAGATATACAAGGGAATATTATCCAGTCATAAAAAGAAGGAAATCCTGCCATTTGTGACAACACGGAAGGACCTTGAGGGCTTTATGTAAGTGAAATGTCAGACAGAGGGAGAGAAATACAGTATGATCTCACATATATGTGAGATCTAAAAACAAAAACATAAACAACAACCAAAAAAAAACCCCAAAAATGAACTCAGAGTTGCAGAGAACAGATTGGTGGTTTGCCAGAAGCAGGGGGAAGGGACGGGTGAAATAGGTAACGGGGGTCAAAAGGTACAGACTACCAGTTAAAAATAAGTAAGTCCTGGGAACATCATATACAGCATGGTGACTATGGTTAACAAGACTGTGTTGTATATTTGAAAGTTGTTAAGAGAGTAGATCTTAAAAGTTCTTATCACAAGAAAAAGAATTATAACTATGTGTGGTGATGGATGTTAATTAAACTTATTGTGGTGATCATTTCTCAGTATATACATATACGGAATCATTACACTGTACACCTGAAACTAATATATGCTTTGACATACATGTCAATTTTATCTCAATAAAAAAGAATGAGTCTCCCCTTTGTATTCTTCTTTAGGGCAGGGGTACCTGCGATACAGCTTTGGCCCAGAACATTTTATAACTCCTTTTTGTGACTGTCCTCAGAGCAAGTAACAGCAACTGCCAATTGCTGAGCTCTTACAAGATTCCATGAACTTACAAATCTTCTTACACATTTTGTCTAACAAAATCCTTCACAACAGCAGCATGAGGCATTCCAGATGGGAAAAACTGAGGCTCCCGGAGACTACAAAACTTAAAATGCCAAGTTGGTCCCAGGTCACGGGGCTGGCAAGGAAAGAAGCTAGCATCTGACCCGTCTTTCTCCTTCCAAATCATGTCACTGTGCAGTCACACAGGTCACATCATGGAGTCAATCAAATTCACGACTTTGCACACTGTGACAGTTTTGCAAGCTCGTGTGGACAGCCCATGTTTTCCCAGGCTCCACTCCAAGGATACCAAAATGTAAGAGAGAAGTCGCCAGAAAATGAGATACAGGCCCTCAAGGGGCTTATGAGCTGGTGAGGTTGGTCTTGCTTAGTACCAGGCTCTTGCCAAAAGATAAATCTGTCTGCAAAGGATAAAGCTTCGCCACCACTGGAGATGATTTTAAAAATGAGGGGATGGAGAGGTTGCTGATGGGAGACATAGAGGACAGTGCCCTCAGAGATCAGTCACAGACTATGCTGAGGAGCGACACCAATGTCACAGTTATGGTAGTTACTCTCACAGCAAATACTTTAAGGAAGATGACATGCACTTGAAGTTCTGCCATGTCTGTAAACGTCCTATTGATTTGTGGTCTCTACTTTTCGTTTGTGAAAGTGATTTTGGAAGCACTTTTGAGTTCATGAATGTATCCTTTATTAACTGAATTCATAAACTGTTCACAAAACCAGATTTCCTTACAATTTTATTTACCTTGAGTACTAGCTGCAAGCTGGGCTCACATTCAAATTACATTTCTGTTTAGCTGATTTTTAATTGTACAATATTATTTTAAATGCTTGTTAAACACTGGTGGGTATATACATACGCCAAAAGGAAGCAATAGCACGCTATCGGTCTGATAGACGTTGTAAAATTACATAAACTATTGTTAGACTTCCGTTTTAAGCAGAGTACAAGACAAACAGATTTTAGCATAATAAATTTACTGATTTAGCAATTATTTTAAAATTTGCAGCACTTAGTTTGGATATTAGAGCCCAGCTAGGTATAGAGCACATGCCAAAGAATAAGCAAAAGCTGATGTGAGCATAATTTAAGCATCTTCTCACATTCTTAAAAAACAGAAATCATCACTTTTCAGTAAATAAAAGCTTTTGATTTTCACAAAATCAACAACATTCTCTAGAATTGTTGCAGATGATCACAAAATTCTGTCTCTTCTGGAATTAGAAAAATTCTAGGAACAGAATTTTTGTATGAATATAGATTTTTGGATGGCTTAGAGAAAAACTGGGAGGTAAGACAAATCAATTTGCAAAACTGACAATCAAATGGAAAGGTGAGGCAAGTAAAAATAACTCCAATAATAAGTGATAGGCAATTTCATTGTGCAATGTTTGTGGCTTTGTTTGAGATTTTAAGATTTATCAGTTATACTAGCACAGTCAAGAGAATGGTTTTCCCATTTTCATTTTAAGGTTTCCCCTAGAAAGTCCACCTTTTCAGTAAGGGTCAGTATAGTCTCTATTGCTGAGAAATCAGTTATATTAATTTATCCCCTAATGTCACTCAAAATAATGACTCAAAATAAAAGTAAATATAAACTATTATGAATAACAGGAAGCTACTAAAACTTGGATAACTAAATTCTAAAGTTTTAATCCTCCCAATGTAGCCTTACAGTACAATAATAACTCCTTGCAAATTACTGAAATGCAGTATAATTCTAGAATGATTAAGTATATTTCTTTAAAGTGAGGGGGAAATTTACAATAAGAGCAATTAAAAAGTCAGATAATTTTACAGATTTTTAAAATAATAGTTATTTATATTTTGTAGTTTGCCAAACTACACCTAACCTTATTTACAATGCCTTCCTAAGGCAGATATTTTATCCCATTTTACAGATGATACTGAAATAAGATTATGACTTGTCCAAGTTTATGCAATTTCAAAATGCATCAAAGACCGAAAATTAAATAGGTAGAACAGAGTTGGGATGAATGGAGAATTATTCAAGCTAGAAATATTTAAATCTCTTCACCCAAAGAAATTATATTCTTGGGCAACTAAATAATCATTCAAATTTTTCATATAATCAATAGCTGTCATTATAAGCATTTATGATATTGGGACATTATCTGGAGACTAGAATATTTAACAAATATTTCACACCAATACCTGAGAAAGAATTTCCTAATTAATTATAAAAATTTTCCTTTATTTTCTATCCCAAAAAATGCTGGATTATGAAAAATTTTAGTCAATGGGGCAAGTTTTCAAAAAGCCCAGGAACTTGGTAAAAAATAAACATCTTTGTAAGTAACAGGTTAGCTCAGCTCAATCTAATTTACTTCTTGTCACATAGGAACAAGGAAATGCAAATGGAAAAATACCTTTACTTTGATAGTTTTTCTTATTGTTATTTCATCCTAAATGAAGAAACACAAGTAGTAATTATAATTCAAATTAAACCACTAGGTGGTGTTCTAAAGATTGGAGGACTTCTTGGTGAGGGAGAAAATATCAAATGATGGTCTCAATGCACCATTGCATAGCTTTTATTTTTTAGTTGATATATTTTTTTAAAGAACTATATCTGATTACTCATATGAGTCATAGACTCATGCAATTGGAACAGGGGAAAAGTACTCCTTAGATAGGATGGCTCTGAACACAGGAAGAGTAAATTCATATTGCCTACCTTTGTTTCTGCTAGAAACACCACACTCCAATGGTGACTACTACAAAAGTTTCTTGATTAATCTCAGATCCATCCATCTTAACAATTACCATATCTTGATTAAAACTGAATGCTATGACCATCAGAATAGTGAATGTCAGAAATAAGTTTTTACTGGTGAAATTTGTGGCTTGTTAAATGCCATAATGAATGTTAGCAGTTGCTCTCATTGGTGAAATAACTAAATGTTAAAGACATATAATTGGATAAACTTTGAGAGATACTCTCTGTTCTTTCATGAGAAAGGAATAGCACTCTACAAAGGCCTCTAGCCTGACAACTTTAAAGGTGATACCCAAGTCTTGATCCCCAAGAGACTCTGTTTCAACCATTGATTAAGAAGATTTCTCATTGTCTAGTTCCAAATATAAGGGTACAGAATTCCTTCTCTGGCATATTGTCATGTCTGCCCTGAGTAAATTTTTCATGCAAGGTGATGGTTGTAATATCTACATGCAGAGAGAACTGAGACTTCCTTAGGTTTACACAAAAGGTTGTGAGAATATACTGTATCTAGTTCCTAATTAGAGTTTGTTTAATAACTGAGAATCCAGAAGCTACCACCCAAGAATGGCCTCAATGCCAAGAATTCTCTTATATTCCAGCTTCTTCAATTCTCCATGGGTAGAACAACTTAAAATTACTTCCAAACCCCATTTTCCAGTGGAGAGAGAACTATGCTAGGCTTCCATTGTGCTAGGGATGGTAGATGGCAGTCTTTCAGTTGTTCATTCATTCGGTCAACAAAGTGAATTAAGCACCTGTTAATGAATTAGACACTGTGGGTTAGGGGCTCAGGTGGTCATCTAAGTTGGAGTCAAGATGAGGCAATGATAGGCCACACCTCCATCAAGACCACCCACTAGGGAAAAATTGGAAAGACCAGAAGGAAAAGGTTACTCTCCTTTACGCATGAGAACTTCTTATCAAGGAAACAAAAGATAAGAAAGGAACAGACTCCTGATTCCCAGGGGCCTGCAATTCTAGCAGTAAAACTTGGCAATGGAAGCCCTGCTATTAGAATCATGTGGATTGTGATGTGACCTACCAAGCATTTACCCTCAGCCCTGTCACCACTCCTGCATCCACTAATGCAGATGACACTTCATACAGCTGCCAGGCACTTGGGTTAGTACAGTCACTTGGGAATTTGGATTCCATCTTCAAAACATTCCTGACATTATATTGTTTTCTCTACTTTGGTGTATATTTGAAACTTTTCCATAATAAAGTATTTTTAAATCCCTGGCATACAAAGGGTCATCAAGCTTCACTTGAGCTTTTCCAGAAGTGAGATCCTACCACTTCATAAAGTTTATATTCAGCTGAAACTTGACTTCCTATCATGTCCACCAATTAATCAAAGTTCTCTCCTGTGAACTACATAAAAGTAGTTCTTTACACAAAAGTAAATCTCTCAGCAAGAGAATCCTCCAAATAGCAGGATGGTTATTAGGTGTATAATTTACTATCCAAAATGGGGACAAATTTTGAAGGTAAAAAGTGGTACTAAAATAATAAATATATTCTCCAAAGAAGATATACAGATTGCCAACAAACACACAAAAGGATGCTCAACATCACTAATCATTAGAGAAATGCAAACCAAAACTACAATGAGGTATCACCTCACACCGGTCAGAATGGCCATCAACAAAAAAATCTACAAACAATAAATGCTGGAGAGGGTGTGGAGAAAAGGGAACCCTCTTGCACTATTGGTGGGAATGTAAATTGATACAGCCACTATGGAGAACAGTATGGAGGTTCCTTAAAAAACTAAAAATAGAACTACCATACTTCCCAGCAATCCCACTACTGGGCATATACCCTGAGAAAACCATAATTCAAAAAGAATCATGTACCACAATGTTCATGGCAGCTCTATTTACAATAGCCAGGTCATGGAAGCAACCTAAGTGTCCATCGACAGATGAATGGATAAAGAAGATATGGCACATATATACAATGGAACATTACTCAGCCATAAAAAGAAATGAAATTGAGTTATTTGTAGTGATGTGGAAGTCTGTCGTACCCAGTGAAGTAAGTCAGAAAGAGAAAAACAAATACCGTATGCTAACACATCTATGTGGAATCTAAAAAAAAAAAAGGTTCTGAAGAATGTAGGGGCAGGACAGGAATAAAGACGCAGACATAGAGAATGGACTTGAGGATGTGGGAAGGGGGAAGCATAAGCTGGGAAAAAGTGAGAGAGTGGCATGGACATATATACACTACCAAATGTAAAATAGATAGCTAGTGGGAAGTAGCCACATAGCACACAGAGATCAGCTCGGTGCATTGTGACCACCTAGAGGGGTGGGATAAGGAGGGTGGGAGGGAGTTGCAAGAGGGAGGAGCTATGGGGATATATGTATACGTATAGCTGATTCACTTTGTTATAAAGCACAAACTAACATACCATTGTAAAGTAATTATACTCCAATAAAGATGTTAAAAAATGCAAAAAAAAAAAAGAAAAAGAAAAAAAGAAAAAAAGAAACATAACCCCTCAAAAGATTAAAATAAAACCACAAAATGCTGCATGGACTTGCTGTGAGGGCCAAAGGTGGAGATATAAATACAACCCCTTACAAACTGTGAAGTCTAGAACCCACAGAAGGAATTATGACTATTAGTGGTACAATTTAGCAAGTGGAGAGCAAGGGGGAAAGAGAACATACTATAATTAAAGTCTAAGGTGGCTGTTCATTTGGGGAATTATTTAGATATAGTCTTTACATTTTTTAACAATTAATATATTTTACAAAAAAGTCAATAAAAGGGAAGAAAAGTTTCAAAAAAAATACTGAATACTACTGCCTTGATACCATAACAAAAAATTTTTATGCTCTTTTAAAACTGTTTTTGGAACTAAATTATTTTTTTCTTAAGGACTTTAAAACTCTGACAACATCAAAATTTCAGTGATAAAGAGTTTATGAAGGCTTTTATTTATCACTTCAAAATAATTCAGTCAGAGAGCCTCTAAAATTTTACTCCTGGCACAGAAAAAAAAATGTACCAAACTTTTAACACTGGTTATGTTATGAAGCCAGATTTTTAAAATTTGATTTATTAAAATCAGAAATATTTTTTAATTCAAAAGATTTAACAACATAAATGTGATCAAAAAATAGTAACTCTCACTTCAAATAAGCCCTTAATTTTTATTGAGGGCATTTATGACAGTCCATAAATTCACTTGCCATAAATAAGAAAATGCACTTATTCCACTCTATTTATTTCCCCAGTGTTTTTGTAGGGGACAGTTGACTCCTTTATCCTACTGCCCATTATCCTACCATGCATCACCCTACTGTCCATCTTATTTGGGAAGAATTCCCCTGATTCAAGTGATAAGAGAATTCTATCTTCTACTACAGAAACTGAAGGATCCAGATATCACCTCTCCCTGACCCCCTAAAGAGCCAGCTCATGATACTGAATCAGTGAAATTCTTCAGCTTTGACCTTGAATCTGCAAAGATGCAGGTACATTTGAAGACATTAGCATAGTAGTGCTGTGAGGCTTGCAAAGGTGCCAAGAGTGGCATCCTTAGCATGAACTAGACTGTATTCCCTGATTTCTAACCGAGACTGATTCTCCAGCTTTTGAACTGAAGTTTTTTAACTAATCATTATTCATCCAGGAAAATAATTTCTCCTTAAGTTTCCAGAGTTGGTGTTGTTGCTTACAATAAACACTCTGGTGAAGAAATTGGTAATTGTGAATAGACTGTAGACAGCAGATACTTAGAGAAAGGAGGATTCTTGGGTTCAATATTGCCTAAACAGTGCTGAAGGGGAATGCAAATCTCCTGTTCTTAGCGACAGGTGAAAATCTGGCAATGCAGGATTCAAGACTATAGGGCGGGGTAGTTACTTATAATCATACTGGAAAGCTTAAAGAGAGAGAAAGAGGATAAAACCTGTGCTGTCCATATCGTAGCCACTAGCCCCATACAGCTAAATAAACCCTGGATACCTGAAAACTTAGTGCTTAAGAACAAAAGAATGTAAAATATCTCATTTCTAATTTGCATACTGTTTATATGTTGAAATGATAATATTTTAGGCATATTGGGTTAAATAAATTATAAAAATTTTTAAAAATATAATAAAGATATTATAATTGTTAAAATTTGTATTTATTAATTGAATATTAGGTTTTAATAGAGCGGGAGATCTATTAAAAAGTTCTAATCAGAAAGCATTTTCAAAAATAAATTGCTTTCCAAAATGTAAAAATAACATATTTGGGACAGATGCTAAACCAGATGGGATGCTGAGAAACATGCATGAACAGGGAATGACCCAGGTGAACTGAAACATATGGTCACCCTAGTTACCATGTCTCATCATCATTTCCCCTGTTCAGGTTGAACATCCCTGAGTCTTTGAACTCTGGGTTTCTTCAGTATCCAGTTTCTTTCATCTGACAATATCCACTTAAAATATGGTACCAAAAATAACACAATAATCCTGATGAGTTCTGACCAGTGGCCATTACAATGAAGCCATCACTGCCATTAATCCAAACAGTATATTATCTTAAAACTTCCCTCAGATTGCATTAGCCTGCCAAGCAGCTGCAACTATATTGTTGGCTCCTATTCAGCTTGTAATCAACTGAAATTTTCTGCATATAAAACCCTACTAAACTTGGTTTTCCTCTTTATAAACATTCATAAAGGATTTTATTTTTCAGGTCTAAATTCTGGAATTATATCCTGTTAGTTTCAGGCCATCATGATAGACTATTAATATAGCTTTTGATGAACAGCTTGTCATCAAATATATTGTCTGTTCTTCCAATATTTTGTGACATCCAAAGTTTGTTAAGCAAATTCTATGTGTTTTTAATCCAAATTGTAATTAAAATGTTTGACAGAACAGGGCCCAAACTAATCTGGTTAGCCGAATTAGTTAACATTTTTCAGCCAGGTAAGAATCCACCTAACTCTTCTGACATTAGGTCCATATTTTTCCATTTAATCCAAAAGAACATCATGAGAGGTATCAAAGAGGCCAGAAGATGACAGAATCCTCAGAGTAATTGTTTACATTTTCCATGAGGGGAGAGGGTTCATGATGTCAGTGTAGGAAGATCCTGAACTCACCTCCTCCCGTGAACACATCAAATATACAACCACATGTAGAACAATGCACCACACTCCAGCTGCAGCATTCCATAATTAGGAGGGACCACAAAGGTATGAATCTTTTCCATGAGGAGCAAGTAATTCAATTTTCACATCAGGCACCACAACTCCTAGATCCTGCACAGGAGAGACAAGCCTCCAAAACACTTTGCTTTAAAAACCAACTGGGAATACACACAAAACTATAGAACTGCAGGGAACAGAAAATCCACTCTCAAAGTACACATTCACAGACTCACTTGACCCAAAAGGCTATCAAAAAAATTTTCAGCAGAAACCTTATGGACCAGAAGGGAGTGGCATGACATATTCAAAGTGCTGAAAAGAGAAAAATTTCCAAATAAGAATTCTCTACCCAGCAAGGTTATCATTCAGAATTGAAGGAGAGATTAAGAATTTCCCTGAGAAGCAAAAGCTAAAGTAGTTCATCACCACTAAATTGACCCTACAAGAAAAGCTTAAGGGACTTTTTTTAAGCTGAAAATAAATGGCACTAATATATAATAAGAAAACACACAAAACTAAATGTCTCTCTGGAAAAGGTAAATACATAATAAAGGTAGTGTATTGATCACTTATAAAGCAAGCATGAAGGTTAAAAGACAAAAATAGTCAAATTAACTAAAATTATAATAATTAGTTAAGGGGTGCATAAAATAAAAAATAAAAAATGTAAAAGAAGATATAACACGTATAAATGTATATGCGGGAGATTAACCAAGATGGCGGAGTAGAAGGACGTGCTCTCACTCCCTCTTGCGAGAGCACCAGAATCACCACTGGCTGCTGGACAATCATTGACAGGAAGACCCTGGACTTCACCAAGGAGGATACCCCACGTCCAAGGACAGAGGAGAAGCCACAGTGAGACGGTAGGAGGGGCGCAATCAGAGTAAAATCAAATCCCATAACTGCTGGGTGGGTGACTCACAGACTGGCGAACACTTATACCACAGAATTCCACCCACTGGAGTGAAGGTTCTGAGCCCCACGTCAGGCTTCCCAACCTGGGGGTCCGGCAACGGGAGGAGGAATTCCTAGAGAATCAGACTTTGAAGCCTAGTGGGAATTGATTGCAGGACTTTGACAGGACTGGGGGAAACAGAGACCCCACTCTTGGAGGGCACACACAAAGTAATGTGTGCATCGGGACCCAGGGGAAGGAGCAGTGACCCTGGGGGAGACTGAACCAGACCTACCTGCTGGTGTTGGGGGGTCTCCTGCAGAGGCGAGTAGTGGCTCTGTTTCACCGTGGGGATAAGGACACTGGCAGCAGAGGTTCTGGGAAGTTCTCCTTGGCGTGAGCCCTCTCAGAGTCTGCCATTAACCCCACCAAAGAGCACCGGTAGCCTCCAGTGTTGGGTTGCCTCAGGCAAAACAACCAACAGGGAGGGAACCCAGCCCCACCCATCAACAGTCAAGTGGATTAAGGTTTTACTGAGCTCTGACCCCCACAGCAACAGTCAGCTCTACCCACCACCAGAGCCTCCCATCAAGCCTCTTAGATAGCCTCAACCACCAGAGGGCAGACAACAGAAGCAAGAAAAACTACGATCCTGCAGCCTGTGGACCAAAAACCACAGTTACAGAAAGATAGAGAAGATGAAAAGGCAGAGGGCTATGTACCAGATGAAGGAACAAGAAAAAACCCCAGAAAAACAACTAAATGAAGTGGAGATAGGCAACCTTCCAGAAAAAGAATTCAGAATAATGATAGTGAAGATGATCCAGGACCTCGGAATAAGAATGGAGGCAAAGATTGAGAAGATGCAAGAAATGATTAACAAAGACCTAGAAGAATTAAAGAACAAACAAACAGAGATCACCAATACAATAACTGAAATGAAAACTACACTAGAAGGAATCAATAGCAGAATAACTGAGGCAGAAGAACGGATAAGTGACCTGGAAGACAGAATGGTGGAATTCACTGCTGCAGAACAGACTAAAGAAAAAAGAATGAAAAGAAATGAAGACAGCCTAAGAGACCTCTGGGACAACATTAAACGCAACAACATTCGCATTATAGGGGTCCCAGAAGGAGAAGAGAGAGAGAAAGGACCAGAGAAAATATTTGAAGAGATTATAGTCGAAAACTTCCCTAACATGGGAAAGGAAATAGCCACCCAAGTCCAGGAAGCGCAGAGAGTCCCATACAGAATAAACCCAAGGAGAAACACGCCGAGACACATAGTAATCAAAGTGGCAAAAATTAAAGACAAAGAAAAATTATTGAAAGCAGCAAGGGAAAAACGACAAATAACATACAAGGGAACTCCCATAAAGTTAACAGCTGATTTCTCAGCAGAAACTCTGCAAGCCAGAAGGGAGTGGCATGATATACTTAAAGTGATGAAAGGGAAGAACCTACAACCAAGATTACTCTACCCGGCAAGGATCTCATTTAGATTTGATGGAGAAATCAAAAGCTTTGCAGACAAGCAAAAGCTAAGAGAATTCAGCACCACCAAACCAGCTCTACAACAAATGCTAAAGGAACTTCTCTAAGTGGGAAACACAAGAGAAGAAAAGGACCTACAAAAACAAACCCAAAACAATTAAGAAAATGGTCATAGGAACATACATATCGATAATTACCTTAAACGTGAATGGATTAAATGCCCCAACCAAAAGACATAGACTGGCTGAATGGATACAACAACAAGACCCATATATATGCTGTCTACAAGAGACACACTTTAGACCTAGGGACACATACAGACTGAAAGTGAGGGGATGGAAAAAGATATTCCATGCAAATGGAAATCAAAAGAAAGCTGGAGTAGCTATACTCATATCAGATAAAATAGACTTTAAAATAAAGAATGTTACAAGAGACAAGGAAGGACACTACATAATGATCCAGGGATCAATCCAAGAAGAAGATATAACAATTATAAATATATATGCACCCAACATAGGAGCACCTCAATACATAAGGCAACTGCTAACAGCTATAAAAGAGGAAATCGACAGTAACACAATAATAGTGGGGGACTTTAACACCTCACTTACACCAATGGACAGATCATCCAAAATGAAAATAAATAAGGAAACAGAAGCTTTAAATGACACAATAGACCAGATAGATTTAATTGATATATATAGGACATTCCATCCAAAAACAGCAGATTACACGTTCTTCTCAAGTGCGCACGGAACATTCTCCAGGATAGATCACATCTTGGGTCACAAATCAAGCCTCAGTAAATTTAAGAAAATTGAAATCATATCAAGCATCTTTTCTGACCACAACACTATGAGATTAGAAATGAATTACAGGGAAAAAAACGTAAAAAGGACAAACACATGGAGGCTAAACAATACGTTACTAAATAACCAAGAGATCACTGAAGAAATCAAAGAAGAAATCAAAAAATACCTAGAGACAAATGACAATGAAAACACGACGACCCAAAACCTATGGGATGCAGCAAAAGCGGTTCTAAGAGGGAAGTTTATAGCTATACAAGCCTACCTAAAGAAACAAGAAAAATCTCAAGTAAACAATCTAACCTTACACCTAAAGGAACTAGAGAAAGAAGAACAAACAAAACCCAAAGTTAGCAGAAGGAAAGAAATCATAAAGATCAGAGCAGAAATAAATGAAATAGAAACAAAGAAAACAATAGCAAAGATCAATAAAACTAAAAGTTGGTTCTTTGAGAAGATAAACAAAATTGATAAGCCATTAGCCAGACTCATCAAGAAAAAGAGGGAGAGGACTCAAATCAATAAACTCAGAAATGAAAAAGGAGAAGTTACAACAGACACCGCAGAAATACAAAGCATCCTAAGAGACTACTACAAGCAACTTTATGCCAATAAAATGGTCAACCTGGAAGAAATGGACAAATTCTTAGAAAGGTATAACCTTCCCAGACTGAATCAGGAAGAAACAGAAAATATGAACAGACCAATCACAAGTAATGAAATTGAAACTGTGATTAAAAATCTTCCAACAAACAAAAGTCCAGGACCAGATGGCTTCACAGGTGAATTCTATCAAACATTTAGAGAAGAGCTAACACCCATCCTTCTCAAACTCTTCCAAAAAATTGCAGAGGAAGGAACACTCCCAAACTCATTCTATGAGGCCACCATCACCCTGATACCAAAACCAGACAAAGACACTACAAAAAAAGAAAATTACAGACCAATATCACTGATGAATATAGATGCAAAAATCCTCAACAAAATACTAGCAAACAGAATCCAGCAACACATTAAAAGGATCATACACCACGATCAAGTGGGATTTATCCCAGGGATGCAAGGATTCTTCAATATACGCAAATCAATCAATGTGATACACCATATTAACAAATTGAAGAATAAAAACCATATGATCATCTCAATAGATGCAGAAAAAGCTTTTGACAAAATTCAACACCCATTTCTGATAAAAACTCTCCAGAAAGTGGGCATAGAGGGAACCTACCTCAACATAATAAAGGCCATATATGACAAACCCACAGCAAACATCATTCTCAATGGTGAAAAACTGAAAGCATTTCCTCTAAGATCAGGAACGAGACAAGGATGTCCACTCTCACCACTATTATTCAACATAGTTCTGGAAGTCCTAGCCACGGCAATCAGAGAAGAAAAAGAAATAAAAGGAATACAAATTGGAAAAGAAGAAGTAAAACTGTCACTGTTTGCGGATGACATGATACTATACATAGAGAATCCTAAAACTGCCACCAGAAAACTGCTAGAGCTAATTAATGAATATGGTAAAGTTGCAGGATACAAAATTAATGCACAGAAATCTCTTGCATTCCTATACACTAATGATGAAAAATCTGAAAGAGAAATTATGGAAACACTCCCATTTACCATTGCAACAAAAAGAATAAAATACCTAGGAATAAACCTACCTAGGGAGACGAAAGACCTGTATGCAGAAAACTATAAGACACTGATGAAAGAAATTAAAGATGATACCAACAGATGGAGAGATATACCATGTTCTTGGATTGGAAGAATCAACATTGTGAAAATGAGTATACTACCCAAAGCAATCTACAGATTCAATGCAATCCCTATCAAATTACCAATGGCATTTTTTATGGAGCTAGAACAAATCATCTTAAAATTTGTATGGAGACACAAAAGACCCCGAATAGCCAAAGCAGTCTTGAGGGGAAAAAATGGAGCTGGAGGAATCAGACTCCCTGACTTCAGACTATACTACAAAGCTACAGTAATCAAGACAGTATGGTACTGGCACAAAAACAGAAACATAGATCAATGGAACAAGATAGAAAGCCCAGAGATTAACCCACGCACCTATGGTCAACTAATCTATGACAAAGGAGGCAAAGATATACAATGGAGAAAAGACAGTCTCTTCAATAAGTGGTGCTGGGAAAACTGGACAGCTACATGTAAAAGAATGAAATTAGAATACTCCCTAACACCATACACAAAAATAAACTCAAAATGGATTAGAGACCTAAATATAAGACTGGACACTATAAAACTCTTAGAGGAAAACATAGGAAGAACACTCTTTGACATAAATCACAGCAAGATCTTTTTTGATCCACCTCCTAGAGTAATGGAAATAAAAACAAAAATAAACAAATGGGACCTAATGAAACTTCAAAGCTTTTGCACAGCAAAGGAAACCATAAACAAGACGAAAAGACAACCCTCAGAATGGGAGAAAATATTTGCAAATGAATCAACGGACAAAGGATTAATCTCCAAAATATATAAACAGCTCATTCAGCTCAATATCAAAGAAACAAACACCCCAATCCAAAAATGGGCAGAAGACCTAAATAGACATTTCTCCAAAGAAGACATACAGACGGTCACGAAGCACATGAAAAGATGCTCAACATCACTAATTATTAGAGAAATGCAAATCAAAACTACAATGAGGTATCACCTCACTCCTGTTAGAATGGGCATCATCAGAAAATCTACAAACAACAAATGCTGGAGAGGGTGTGGAGAAAAGGGAACCCTCTTGCACTGTTGGTGGGAATGTAAATTGATACAGCCACTATGGAGAACAATATGGAGGTTCCTTAAAAAACTAAAAATAGAATTACCATATGACCCAGCAATCCCACTACTGGGCATATACCCAGAGAAAACCGTAATTCAAAAAGACACATGCACCCGAATGTTCATTGCAGCACTATTTACAATAGCCAGGTCATGGAAGCAACCTAAATGCCCATCAACAGACGAATGGATAAAGAAGGTGTGGTACATATATACAATGGAATATTACTCAGCCATAAAAAGGAACGAAATTGAGTCATTTGTTGAGACATGGATGGATCTAGAGACTGTCATACAGAGTGAAGTAAGTCAGAAAGAGAAAAACAAATATCGTATATTAATGCATGTATGCGGAACCTAGAAAAATGGTACAGATGAGCCAGTTTGCAGGGCAGAAGTTGAGACATAAATGTAGAGAATGGTCATATGGACACCAAGGGGGGAAAACTGCGGTGAGGTGGGGATGGTGGTGTGCTGAATTGGGCAATTGGGATTGACATGTATACACTGATGTGTATAAAACTGATGCCTAATAAGAACCTGCAGTATAAAAAAACAAACAAAACAACTAATACTAAACTTTCATTGGGTTATTTGTATGGAAATATGTTAATATAAATGTTTCAGACATTACATGAAATTTCTAAAAATCTTATATTTGTATTTGTATGGAAATATGTATGGAAATATGTTAATATAAATGTTTCAGACATTACATGAAATTTCTAAAAATCTTATATTTGTATTTGTATGGAAATATGTATGGAAATATGTTAATATAAATGTTTCAGACATTACATGAAATTTCTAAAAATCTTATATGTTCTGGTATAATGTTATAAGTAATAATCCTAGTTATTACTTTAACATGTATATCTCAGAAATAACTAATTTTCTTGTCAACTGCATTATTATGAACTTTCATCAAATCTTTAACCGTGGTCATTTTTAAGTCTTTTGTCATTTACAGACAGTTCTGGGTGTACTCTGATGATTTTGCAAATATGTTCCTACCAAAGGGTTTCATCTTCAAGAAATTCATGGAAAAGACTCTGACAAGTACAGGTTTCTGGTAACTGACTGTACTGCTGAACTGAATGAATAAGCATTTTCAGAACTCTAATGAAAAACTGATGAACTCATAAAAGTGCTAACAAAAGATCAAGATGAAAAAAAAAATTAATTACATGGGACTGAGTGAACTGATGAGGATGAGTATAATTTTTGTGACTTTCTGTCTGAATTTAAAAAAAAAAAAAAATCCCACAAGGACTCAGAGGCAAAGAATATACAAATCAATTTTCACTGCAAAGTAAAGGAGCTGGTACAGTGGAGGATTACTGGACTGAATGTCAATATTATGACATAGTATGAGTGTGTTTCATGTTTGGTAATTGCAATCATTGTTGCTTTTGTTGTGGTCATCCATGTACAATGCTTGGTGTCAGTCTATTTATGTCTTGTAAAAATAAAATACAGTGTGTGTGTGTGTGAATAAAAAAAAAAAAAAAAAAAAAAAAAAAAAAAAAAAAAAAACCAAATCCCCCTGGTAGGAGGGATAAATTAGGAAGTTGGGATTAACATGTACACCCTACTATATATAAAATAGATAAACAACAAGGACCTACTGTGTAGCACAAGGAACTATACTCAATATTTTGTAATAACCTATAAGGGAAAAGAATCTGAAAAAGAATCTATCTATATCTATATCTATATCTGAATCACTGTGCTGTACACCTGAAACTAACACGGCATTGTAAATCAACTATACTTCAATTAAAAAAACAAACAAGCAAACAAAACCAAAAAAAATAAAAAATAAAAAATAAATGTATATGCATCCAACAAAGAAGAACTTAAATATATAAAGCAAGCACTAAAAGACTCGAAGGGAGAAATTGAAAGCAGTACAATAAGAGCAGAGGACTTTAACACCAGACTTACATCAATGGATAGATCATCCAGACAGAAAATCAATAAGGAAACATGGGTCTTAAATAACACATCAGACTAGATGAACTTAATAGATATATACAAAACATTCAATCCAAAAGCAGTAGATTATACATTCCTTTCAAGTACACATGACACATTCTTCAGGATAGATCACATGTTAGGTTACAAAAAAGTATCAGTGAATTCAAGAAGATTGAAATCACATCAAGCACCTTTTCTGACAACAATGGATGAAACCAGAAATCAATTACAAGAGGAAAACTGGAAAAAATCCCCACCAAACATGGAGATTAAAAATATGCTACTGAACAACCAATGGTTCATCAAAGAAATCAAAGGAAAAATAAAATACCTAGAGACAAATTAAAACAGAAATATGTTATACCAGGAGCTATGGGATAAAGCAAAAGCAGTTCTAAGAGGAAAGTTCATAGCAATACAGACCTACATCAAGAAATAAGAAAAATCTCAAACAATCTAACTTTACACCTAAAGGAACCAGAAAAAGACAACAAAAAAGTTCAGAATTAGTAGAAGGAAGGAAATAATAAAGATCAGAGCAGAAATTTTAAAAATAGAGACATTTAAAAAAAAACAGTAAAAATCAATGAAACTAAGAGCTGGTTCTCCGAAAAGATAAAAAAAAAAAAATCAACAAACCTTTAGCTAGACTAACCAAGAAAAAAAGAGAAGACTCAAATAAATAAAATCATAAATGAAAGAAGAGAATTTACAACTAATATCAAAGAAATACAAAGGATCATAAGAGACTACTACAAACAATTATATGCCAACAAATTGGACAACCTAGAAGAAATGGATAAATTCTTTAGAAACATAATCTAAGAAGCAAATCATGAAGAAATAGAAAATCTGAATAGATGAATTACTAGTAAGGAGATTGCAACTGTAATCAAAAATGTCCCAAGAACAAAAGCCCAGGCCAGATGGCTTCACTAGCAAATTCTAAAAAAATTCAAAAAAGATTTAATAGCTACCTTTCTCAAAATCTTTCAAAAAATTGAAGAGGAGAGAAACATGCCATACTCATTTTATAAAACTAGCATTACTCTGATATAAAAACCAGACAAGGACCCCACAAAAATAGAACATTATAGGCCAATATCCTTATATATACACATTACATCACATTAACATCACATACAATAACACATACATAACATTAACAGAATGAAGGATAAAAATTGTATGATCATCTCAACTGTTGCAAAAAAAGCATTTGACAAAATTCAACATCCGTGTATGACAAAAAATCTCAACAAAGTGGGAATAGAGGGAACGTACCTCAGCACAACAAAGGCCATATACCACAAACCCAGATCTAACATACTCAACTTTTCCTCTAAGATCAGGAACAAGACAAAGATGCCCACTCTCACCACTTTTATTCAACATAGTATTAGAAGTCCTAGCTACAGCAATTAGGCAAGCAAAAGAAATAAAAGGCATCCAAATCAGAAAGGAAGAAGTAAAATTGTTGCTATTTACAGATGACATGATACTATATATAGAAAAACTTAAAGACTCCACCAAAAACTATTAGAACTAATAAATGAATTCAGTAAAGTTGCAGGATACAAAATCAATATACAGAAATCTGTGGCATTTTTATACACTATTAGCAAACTATCAGAAAGAGTTCATACTACCCCAAGCAATCTACAGATTCAATACAATCCCTATCAAAATTCCAATGGCATATTTCACAGAACCAGAACAAATAATTCTAATATTTGTATGAAAACACAAAAGACCCTGAATAACCAAAACAATCTTCAGAAAGAAGAACAAAGCTGTAGGTATCAAGTTACATAATTTCAAACTGTACTACAAAGCTATAGTAATCAAAACAGTATGTTACTGGCACAAAAATAGATACACAGATCAATGGAACAGAATTGCAAGCCTCAAAATAAACCACATAAATTGACACATATATATACACATATATGTATGATTAATTTACAACAAAGGAACAAAAACATACAATGGAGAAAGGACAGTCTTCAATAAACGGTTTTGGGAACACTGGACAACCACATGTAAAAGAATGAAACTAGACCACACCATACACAAAAAATTAACTCAAAATGGATTAAAGCGTTGAATGTAAGTCTTGAAACCATAAAATTCCTAGAAAAAAACATTGGTAGTAATTTCATTGACATCAGTCTTAGCAATGTTTTTGAGAATCTGACTCCAAAGGCAAAGGAAACAAAAATAAAACTAAACAAATGGGGCTACATCAAACTAAAAAGCTTCTGCACAGCAAAGGAAACCATCATCAAAGGAACCTACTGAACTGGAGAAGATATTTGCAAATCATATATCCAATAAGGGGTTAATATCCAAAATATATAAAGAACTCATATAACTCAACAACTAAAAAACAAACAACTCAATTAATAAATGGGCAGAGGATCTGAGTAGACATTTTCCAAAGAAGACATACAGATGGTGAGCAGGCACATGAAAGTATGTTCAGCATCACTAATAATTAGAGAAATGCAAATCCAAACCACATAAAATACTACCTCACACCTGTTAGAATGGCTATTATCAAAAAGCCAAGAAATAACAGATGAAAAAAAATAAAAAAGAAATAACAAATGTTGGAGAGTAGGTAGAGAAAAGGGAACCCTTGTGTACTGTTAGAAAGGTAAATTGGTGCAGCCACTATGGAAAAAAAAATTAAAATAGAACTACCATATGACCCAGCTATCCCACATCTGGGTATAACATCCAAAAAACAGAAAAACACGAATCCAAAATATACAATATATACACGCCTTTTTCCACTGCAGCATTATTCACTATAGTCAAGATATGGAAACAACCTAAGTGTCCATCAATGGATGAACAGATAAAGAAGATGTGGTATATATGTACAATGGAATATCAGTCAGCTATAAAAATGGGTGAAATCCTGCCATTTGTGACAATATGGATTGACCTTGAAGGTATTATGTTTAGTGAAATAAGTCAAATGGAGAAAGACAATACCATATGATTTCTCTCATATGTGGAATCTAAAAAAACAAATGAACAAACAAAAAAACAAACTCATAGATAAAGATAACAGATTAGTGGTTATGAGGGGTGAAGGGTGAAGTGGATGAAGGGAGTCAACCGTATAGTGATGGATGGTAACTAGTCTTGTGGTGGTGATCACTCTGTAGTCTATACAGATGTTAAATTATAATGCCATACACCCAAAACATATGTAATTTAACAAAACATTAAATAAACCATTTGCCCTAACAGTTTACTCATGTGTTTGTCTTGTTAAACAATTGGAAAATTTTGCAACAGTGAAAGATACCACACAATCCAGGTCACTTAACAGCTGTTAAATGCTGCCTGATGAGCACATTATCCAGAAAGAAAAGGAGAAGGCATGTGGAGTACATTTGGCAACCAATTACTTTGATTCAGTACAGATGTTACATCCTCCTATGCTCTTCTTTGCGGCATCTCAATCTCACTGATGGGACACTCTGAGTTGTTTTCTATCCAAGGGTCACACTGAAGCTAGGCTGAAAAGTGGTGGCAAAGACCCACCAAGACTCAATGGGAGGGGTTAATTTGAGCCAAGAATGAACCAGGTCCAAGAGAAACCTATGATGAGGAGTGGCGGAGCATATGACTTCTCCTGCAAAGAGAGAACAGAGAGGACTCTGGAGATCTATTATATGCCTCAACAAAAACAACAAAAACTCACTAAGTAAAATTCAAAGTGTCTGGAATCTGAATTACCCTAGACATGCAACAGTCGTCTCCATAAAAAAAAATGTTCTAAGCAAACTATAACTGGTTTTAATTGTAAAGGATTATGAAGGAAATGTAATCTACAGAAAATGTGCATCCGGTCTGAAATCAATCTCCAATTTCTTCACTTACTTGTTCTGTGATTTAGTGTTTTGTCATGCATGCTTCCCAAGCCACAATTTTATTACCTGTAAATGGAGTCCTTTTTTCAAGCCATGCCATGTTACAAAAAAGATCTCTGCCAACCTCATAAATTTGTTATGGAGATCAAATGTGAATACATAAATAAAAGCTCCATACAAATATGTTTTCTTGTAATTATTAATCCTAATATCATAAATGCTTGGATATTTTTAGTGAATTTGATTCATGCCTCTTAAAGGTTATGTTAAATAGGTAGATAGATGGGTAGATAGATCAATGATAGGATATAGAGAAATGATAGATACAGATGTGTTTATGAAAGCAACAAACTATGTTTACTGAATGCTATCAAAACATATTCTTGTAGAATAATAAGAATTTGAACGTAGAATAGAATCTTGTTTCACAGCACTGTCTTACAAATGAGCAAACTAAAGTTTAGGTGTGTTTAATGACCTGCCCATGATCGTGAGTAACAGACTAAGGCTAAAACCTAGATTTTCAGACACCCAGCCTATGTTCTTTCCACACCACTGGAATGCTAATGCTGTTAGTGATGACACTATCAGGGTTTTCCATTCAGACTGCCACAACTTGAAAGACAAATAAAACTGGCACATTCTCAATACTGCCAAGAGACATCACGAAGCTTACCTCACTATGAAGCTGCATTAGGTAATACAGACTTGGTGAATGCAATACATAATCTTCTCCACTCTCTTTCCTCTCTCACGGGTCAAAAAGCAGCTTCTTACTCTTGAAAATAATAGGCCGGACAGGCACTACCAATCAGTCAGAGTTGCCACATTACATAAGAATTATTTACACCTCTTAGACGTATTGGAAAGATATTGAAACGAGAAACAGGAAACTCCAATTCCTGAAACTTCCTAGCCATGTCACATCAGGCAGGCAAGATATGGGTATTTCCTCATCTGCAAAATAAGGCATTTGGATTACATGACTCCTTCCCAGTTCCAATATATTCCACCTCCAGGACTAATGCCTAAGCCAGCTTAAGTTAAATGCAAGAAAAATAAGATCATGACTGCTGCAGATAAAATTGTATGCTAAGAGAAAAGAAAGTTATCTCCTTTGTGATTTATGACCTTTTCTTATATTCAAATCAGGTAATTTCCAGTATAATATCTAATAGGGTTTAATCAAAACAGCATGGGCTGGCACAAAAAAAACAGACACATACATCAATGGAACAGAATAGAGACCCCAGAAATAAACCTACCCAGCTACAGTCAATTAACCTAAGACAAAGAATATACAATGGAGAAAAGACAGTCTCTTCGATAAGTGGTGCTAGGAAACTGGACAGCTACATGTAAAACAATGAGATTAGAACATTTCCTCACACCATATTCAAAAATAAACTCAAATGGTTTAGAGACATAAATGTAAGATCTGAAACCATAAAACTCCTAGAAGAGAACATAGACACAACACTCTTTGACATAAATCATAGCAATATTTTTTTGGATCTGTCTCCTAAGGCAAAAGAAATAAATGCAAAAATAAACAAATGGGACCTAATTAAACTTAAAAAGTTTGCACAGCAAAGGAAACCATTGAAAAAGCAAAGAGACAACCTACAGAACAGGAGAAAATATTTGCAAATGTTATGACCAGCTACAGATTAATATCCAAAATATATAAACAGCTCATACAACTCAACATCAAAAAAACAAACAACCCAATCAAAAAAAAAATGGGCAGAAGACCTGAATAGACATTTTTCCAAGAAGATATACAGATGGTTAACAGGTACTTGAAAAGATGCTCATCATCTCTATTATTAGATAAATGCAAACCAAAACAACAATTAGATATCACCTCACGAAGATGGCAGAGTAGTAAGACATGGAGATCACCTTCCTCCCCACAAATACAGCAAAAATACATCTACATGCGGAACAACTCCTACAGAACACCTACAGAATGCTGGCAGAAGACCTCAGACTTCCCAAAAGGCAAGAAACTCCCCCACGTACCTGGGTAGGGCAAAAGTAAAAAGAAATAACAGAGACAAAAGAATAGGGATGGGACCTGCCCCTCTGGGAGAGAGATGTGAAGGAGGAAAAGTTTCCACACACTAGGAAGCCCCTTCGCGGGCGGAGACTGCGGGTGACAGAGGGGGAAGCTTCGGAGCCACGGAGGAGAGCGCAGCCACAAGGGTGCGGAGGGCAAAGCGGAGAGATTCCCGCACAGAGGATCGGCGCCGAGCAGCACTCATCAGCCCGAGAGGCTTGTCTGCTCACCCGCCGGGGCGGGCGGGGCTGGGAGCTGAGGCTCGGGCTTCAGTCGGATCGCAGGGAGAGGACTGGGGTTGGCTGCATGAACACAGCCTGAAGGGGACCAGTGCGCCACAGCTAGCTGGGAGGGAGGCAGGAAAAAGGTCTGAAACTGCTTAGGAGTCAAGAGACTATGGCTTCAGGGTGTGCAAGGAGAGGGGATTCAGAATACCAACTAAACGAGGTTCAGAGACTAGTGCAAGCCGCGGCTATCAGCGTGGAACCCAGAAACGGGCATGAAACGCTAAGGCTGCTGCTGCCGCCACCAAGAAGCCTGTCTGCAAGCACAGGTCACTATCCACACCTCCCCTTCTGGGAGCCTGTGCAGACCACACTGCCAGGGTCCCATGATCCAGGGACAAGATCCCCGGGAGAATACATGGCATACCTCAGGCTGTTGCAATGTCACGCTAGCCTCTGCAGCCGCGGGCTTGCCCTGCATTCCGTACTCCTCCCTCCCCCCGGCCTGAGTGAGCCAGAGCCCCCTAATCAGCTGCTCCTTTAACCCCCTCTTGTCTGGGCGAAGAACAGACACCAGAGGGCAACCTACATACAGAGGCAGGGCCAAACCAAAGCTGAACCCAGGGGCTGTGCAAACAAAGAAGAGAAAGGGAAATTTCTCCGTGCAGCCTCAGGAGCAGTGGATTAAATCCCCAAAGTCAACTTGATGTACCATGCATCTGTGGAATACTTGAAGAGACAATGAATCATCCCAAAATTGAGGCAGTGGACTTTGGGAGCAACTGGAGACTTGGGGTTTGCTGTATGCAACTGACCATTTTCAGATTTTTATGTTTATCTTAGTTTAGTTTTCAGCTCTTGTTATCATTGGTGGATTTGTTTGTTGGTTTGGTTGCTCTCTTTTTTTCTTAATTACTTTTTAAATTTTTTTATATTAATATATATTTTTAAATTTTAATAACTTTCTTTTCTTTTCTATCTTTTTTTTTCTCCCTTTTCTTCTCAGCTGTGTGGCTGACTGGGTCTTGTTGCTCCGACTGGGTGTCAGGCCTGAGCCTCTGTGGTGGGAGAGCCAAGTTCAGCACATTGGAACACCAGAGACCTCCTGGCCCCACGTAATATCAATCGGCAAGAGCTGTCCTAGAGATCTCTGTCTCAATGCTAAGACCCAGATACACTCAACAACGAGCAAGCTAAAGTTCTGGACACCCCATGCCAAACAACTAGCAAGACAGGAAAACAGCCCCACCCATTAGCAGAGAAGCTGCCTAAAATCATAATAAGGTCACAGACGCCCCAAAACACACCACCAGAGGTAGTCCTGCCCACCAGAAAGAAAAGATCCAGCCACACCCACCAGAACACCGGCACCAGTCCCCTCCACCAGGAAGCCTACACAATCCACTGAACCAACCTTACCCACTGGGGGCAGACACCAAAAACAACGGGAGCTACAAACCTGCAGCCTACGAAAAGGACACGCCAAACACAGTAAGTTAAGCAAAATGGGAAGACAGAGAAATACACAGCAGAAAAGGAGCAAGGCAAAAACCCACCAGACCAAACAAATGAAGAGGAGAGAGGCAGTCTGCCTGAAAAAGAATTCAGAGTAATGATAGTAAAGATGATCCAAAATCTTGGAAATACAATGGAGAAAATACAAGAAACATTTAACAAGGACCTAGAAGAACTAAAGAGCAAATAAACAATGATGAACAACACAATAAATGAATTAAAAATTCTCTAGAAGGAATCAATAGGAGAATAATTGAAGCAGAAGAACAAGTAAGTGACCTGGAAGATAAAATAGTGGAAATAACTACTGCAGAGCAGAATAAAGAAAAAAGAATGAAAAGACTTAAGGACAGTCTCAGAGACCTCTGGGACAACAGTAAATGCACCAACATTTGAATTATAGGGGTCCCAGAAGAAGAAGAGAAAAAGAAAGGGACTGAGAAAATATTTGAAGAGATTATAGTTGAAAACTTCCCTAATATGGGAAAGGAAATAATCAAGTCCAAGAAGTGCAGAGAGTCCCATACAGGATAAATCCAAGGAGAAACACGCCAAGACACATATAAATCAAACTATCAAAAATTAAATACAAAGAAAAAATATTAAAAGCAGCAAGGGAAAAACAACAAATAATGTACAAGGGAATCCCCATAAGGTTAACAGCTGATCGTTCAGCAGAAACTCTGCAAGCCAGAAGGGAGTGGCAGGACATATTTAAAGAGATGAAAGGGAAAAACCTACAACCAAGATTACTCTACCCAGCAAGGATCTCATTCAGACTTGACTGAGAAATTAAAACCTTTAGAGACAAGCAAAAGCTAAGAGAATTCAGCACCACCAAACCAGCTCTACAAAAAAAGCTAAACGAACTTCTCTAGGCAGGAAGCAAAAGAGAAGGAAAAGACCTACAGTAACGAACCGAAAACAATTAAGAAAATGGTAATAGGAACATATATATCGATAATTACCTTAAGTGTAAATGGATTAAATGCTCCAACCAAAAGACATAGACTGGCTGGTGGATACAAAAGCAAGACCTGTATATATGCTGTCTACAAGAGACCTACTTCAGACCTAAGGACACATACAGACTGAAAGTGAGGGGACGGAAAAAGATATTCCATGCAAATGGAAATCAAAAGAAAGCTGGAGTAGCAATTCTCATATCAGACAAAATAGACTTTAAAATAAAGACTATTATAATAGACAAAGAAAGACACTACATAATGATCAAGGGATCAATCCAAGAAGAAGATTTAACAATTGTAAATATTTATGCACCCAACATAGGAGGACCTCATATAAGGCAAATGCTAACAGCCATAAAAGGGGAAATCGACAGTAACACAACAATAGTAGGGGACTTTAACACCCCACTTTCACCAATGGACAGATCATCCAAAATGAAAATAAATAAAGAAACACAAGCTTTAAATGATACATTAAACAAGATGGACTTAATTGATATTTATAGGACATTCCATCCAAAAACAATAGAATACACTTTCTTCTCAAGTGCTCATGGAACATTCTCCAGGATAGATCATATCTTGGATCACAAATCAAGCCTTGGTAAATTTAAGAAAATTGAAATCACGTCAAGTATTTTTTCCAACCACAATGCTATGAGACTAGATATGAATTACAGGAAAAAAACTGTAAAAAATACAAACACATGGAGGCTAAACAATACACTACTAAATAACCAAGAGATCACTGAAGAAATCAAAAAATACCTAGAAACAAATGACAATGAAAACACGATGACCCAAAATCTATAGGATGCAGCAAAAGCCGTTCTAAGAGGGAAGTTTATGCCAATACAATCCTACCTCAAGAAGAAGAAAAATATCAGATAGACAACCTAAGCTTATACCTGAAGCAATTAGAGAAAGAAAGAAGAACAAAAAACACCCAAAGTTAGCAGAAGGAAAGAAATCATATAGATCAGATCCAAAATAAATGAAAAAGAAATGAAGGAAACAATAATAAAGATCAATAAAACTAAAGGCTGATTCTTTGAGAAGATAAACAAAATTAATAAACCATTAGCCAGACTTATCAAGAAAAAAGGGAAAAGACTCAAATCAACAGATTAGAAATGAAAAAGAGGTAACAGCTGACACTGCAGAAATACAAAGCATCATAAGAGACTACTACAAGCAACTTTATGCCAATAAAATGGACAACCTGGAAGAAATGGACAAATTCTTAGAAAGGTATAACCTTCCAAGACTGAACCAGGAAGAAATAGAAATTATGAACAGACCAATCACAAGTAATGAAATTGAAACTGTGATTTAAAATCTTCCAACAAACAGAAGTCCAGGACCAGATGGCTTCACAGGCGAATTCTATAAAACATTTAGAGAAGAGCTAACACCCATCCTTCTCAAACTCTTCCAAAAAATTGCAGAGGAAGGAACACTCCCAAACTTATTCTATGAGGCCACCATCATCACCCTGATACCAAAACCAGACAAAGATATCGCACAAAAAGAAAGCTACAGGCCAATATCACTGATGAGTATAGATGCAAAAATCCTCAACAAAATACTAGCAAACAGAATATAACAGCACATTAAAAGGATCATACACCATGATAAAGTGGGGTTTATCTCAGGAATGCAAGGATTCTTCAATATATGCAAATCAATCAATGTGATACACCACATTAACAAATTGAAGGATAAAAACCATATGATCATCTCAATAGATGCAGAAAATTTTTTTGACAAAATTCAACACCAATTTATGACAAAAACCCTCCAGAAAGTAGGCACAGAGGGAACTTACCTCAACATAATAAAGGCCATATATGACAAACCCACAGCCAGCATCGTTCTCAATGGTGAAAAACTGAAACCATTTCCTCTAAGATCAGGAACAAGACAAGGTTGCCCACTCTCACCACTATTATTCAACATAGTTTTGGAAGTTTTAGCCACAGCCATCAGAGAAGAAAAAGAAATAAAAGGAATCCAAATCGGAAAAGAAGAAGTAAAACTGTCACTGTTTGCAGATGACATAATATACTATACTATACATAGAGAATCCTAAAGATGCTACCAGAAATCTACTAGAGCTAATCAATGAATTTGGTAAAGTAGCAGGTAAAGTGGCATATATAGTACCAAATGTAAAATAGATAGCTAGTGGGAAGCAGCCTCACAGCACAAGGAGATCAGCTCGGTACTTTGTGACCACCTAGAGGGGTGGGATAGGGAGGGTGGGAAGGAGACGCAAGAGGGAGGGGATATGGGGATAAATGTATACATATAGCTGATTCACTTTGTTATACAGCAGAAACTAACACAGCATTGTAAAGCAATTATACTCCAATAAAGATGTTAAAAAAAAAGAAGATATCACCTCACACCTATCAGAATGGCTATCATCAAAAAGTCTACAAATAACAAATGTTGGAGAGGATGTGGAGAAAAGGGAACCCTTGTACTCTGTTGGTGGGAATGTAAATTGGTGTAGCCACTATGGAAAATAAGTATGGAGGAATCTAAAAAAAAAACAAAACTAAAAATAGAGCTGCTATATGACCCAGCAATTCCACTCTTGGGTATATATCTAAAAAAACCAAAAACACTAATTTGAAAAGATACAGCACCCCAGTGTTCATAGCAGCATTATTTTAAATAGTCAAGACATGGAAGCAACCTAAGTGTCCATCAAGAGATGAATGAATAAAGCAGATGTTGTATATATATATGCAATTGGATACTACTTAGCCATATAATACAATGAAATTGATTAATTTGCAACAACTTGGATTGTCCTGGAGGGTATCATACTTAGAGAAATAATTCAGACAGGGAAAGACAAATACTCTATATTATCACTTATATGTAAAATCTAAATAATAAAGCAAATGAATGTTATGTAACAAAACAGAAACAGACTCACAGATATAGCGAACAATCTAGTGGGTACCAGTGAGGAAAGGGAAGTGGGGAGGGGCAAGATAGGGGTAGGGGTTTAAGAGGTACAAACTACTGTGTACAAAATAGATAAGCAACAAAGATATATTGTGCAGCACAGGGAGATATAGCCAATATTTATTAATAACTTTAAATGGAGTATAATCTATAAAAATATTGAATCACTATATTGTACACCTGCAACTAATGTAATATTGTAAATCAACCACACTTCATTAAAAAGGATAACTAATAGGGTTTACATTAGCTAGGGTTGGCCAAACATCTGTAACAAATAACCCCCAAAACACAACAGCTGAAACACATGAAAGTTTAATTCTCTCTCACAGAACAGCCCAGGCAGCACATGTCTGTCTTCCACATGGTCATTCAGGGACCCAGGCTAATAGAGGCTACTCATCAAGTTTCAAGGTAAATCTGGTCATTGCCTTTCCAGCCCATAGGAAAAGAGAAAGAACATGTGTAGAAAGCACATTCACCAGCTTAAAGGCTTGACCCCAAATTGCTTACATATGAGCTAGAGAGATAAATCCTTTGAGTCCCTACTTATAAATCCCTTCCACCTATGAACTCCACGGAGACCTGGCAGTCAGAAATTTACTCCGTTTCATCCAAGGAAACAGGCTTCCTGCTTTTGATTTATTATAGCGATCCATAGGAAGCAGTTCTCTTTGAATCATAAATGGCATCTATAGCTCTAAAGAGATGCCTTTCCCTGGCAGTTGAGGCAGAGCAGTGAGCAATCTGACTGGCTAAGACTGAGTGATACTCAATAGAACTATGTTCATCTGTTACACTTGGCAAGGTTGTTAATGCACAGTGACGTTGTTTGTTATGTCTCTTCTTTAGCTCATAAGTTTAAAAAAAAGGAAGACATGGGATAAAACAGAACCACCACCACCCCATTCCAGCAGGTCCCTCTTCACTGAGCTCTCCTACTTGTAAAACACAGCAGATGGAATGTTAAATCTAAGCTAGAAAGCCTCTTGCATTCCTCACTGTCAAAACAAACCATGCCTCCTGCTTCTCAAGTATAATCCACCAAAAGCAATGAGACTATTTCAGACACCAGAACATGCACATCAAAGCCTATTTTAGGGAGACTTTTTTTTAAGCTTAGGCGTTGGAAGGTGAATGGGTGAACTCAAGTAAGAAATAAGTGTCCTGACTCAATGAGGATTTACTGGCATTTTAATTACAACTTCAGTATGGCAAATATCAAGACCAGCAAATGTCAATATTTCTCAACTGTGATCTGTGCTAAACATTAATATATATTAAGATTGTAACAGTCTTTATTAATTGTTTAGCACAATGTTGTCCAATACTAATATAATGTAAGTCAGTAATGTAAGCCACATGTGTAGTTTAAAATTTTCTGAGTCACATTTAAAAAAGGAAAAAGAAACAAGTGATTAATTTTAACAATATATTTTATTCAACCCAATCTATCCAAAATATTATTATTTTAACATGTAGCCAATATAAAAAATTATTAAGAAGATATTTTAGATTTTACTTGTCATACTAAGTCTTTAAAATCTGGTGTGGGCTTCCCTGGTGGCGCAGTGGTTGATAATCTGCCTGCCAATGCAGGGGACATGAGTTCAAAGCCCTGGCTGGGAAGATCCCACATGCTGCGGAGCAACTGGGCCCGTGAGCCACAACTACTGAGCCTGCGCGTCTGGAGCCTGTGCTCCGCAACAAGAGAGGCCGCGATAGTGAGAGGCCCGCGCACCGCGATGAAGAGTGGCCCCCACTCGCCGCAACTAGAGAAAGCCCTCGCACAGAAACGAAGACCCAACACAGCAAAAATGAATAAATAAATACATTTATTAAAAAATCTGGTGTATATTTTACATTCACAGTGCATCTTTGCACTAATTTGGACAAGCTATAGTTCAAATGTAGTTACCATATTGGTCAATACAGGTTTAGAATCTCTTAGAGTTTCTTTTTCAGGACTTGGGGCTTATATAAAAATTAGAATGGTAAGAAAGTGTGCTGAGTATTATAAAGCATTATAAGTATTATAAACTGGAAATATCTTAACCCTTAATCCTTCCCCCAGACCCACAGTGATTTAAAATGCATGCAAACCAGAATTTACATAAATATGTTGAATAGTTACGTAAATATTTTGAATAGTATCCATGGCCAAGCATACTACAGGCCCGAAACCCTTAGCCCACGCTTGCAGCCCAAATCTTAGTTGTTGTTAATAGGCTGTAAATGGAGCATCTAATTCCTCAATCCTGTCGAATGCTTTGTTATAAAAGTTGTACACAGGAGAGAAAATAAGACTGGGTCTTAGCCAGATGTGACTGAGTTTTGAGAAATCCCAAAATGTGTCCAGTTGATGAGCTGGCCCAAAAGGCACTCATATTTTGAAAAAGAGAAAATTAGATAGCTACCTTCTAGAAACTGAAGAGCATCCCAGGATGCTCTCCAGGGGCCAACTCCATCATAGAAATGTACAAGTTGGGTCAAACAAAACAAAGTGATAGAGACAAGAGGAAGTTGCCACAGGAATGGCCATCTAAAGGGCTTCACACTGAAAATGCGTTCAACAATGTGTAAATTCTTGGGTCTTATAAGGCCTGAGGGTTGAGCTTCCTGATAGCTCATTACCAACTAGAAGAAATTTTCCCACAGTATACAAAAGCAGAGAACATCAGCCAAGATTTAAGAGGAAATTAAAAAAAAAACTGCGTAAGAACCAATTTCTGTTTTAGCACTTCATTTTTGAACAATCTGAGAAATGAATCAGCCCTCCTTAAGATGCCTCATGGGTAAATAGTAGTAGATGGATTTGACAACGGTTGGATTGTGCTACTGAGTAAATAAACTCAAAGATGATTTTTTTAAGAGAGCTTACTTCACACAGTATTCTCACCTAAACTGAACAGTGCCAATAAATGCAACTTGAAAACGAGTACTTTGCCCAGAAGACTTACGAATGATCCTGTTCCACGTGAGTCCTGAGCTGCCTCTTCAGCAGCTTATAATTTTGGTAACACAAGCAAAATGTTCTCGTGAAGAAATGACTTCAGATAAGGATTAAAAAATGTCATGCAGGATTTCCCTGGTGGTGCAGTGGATAAGAATTCGCCTGCCAATGCAGGGGACACGGGTTCAAGCCCTGGTCCGGGAAGATCCCACATGCAGTGGAACAACTAAGCCTGTGCGCCACAACTACTGAACCTGTGCTCTAGAGCCTGCGCGCCACAACTACTGAAGCCCACGCACCACAACTACTGAAACTCGCGCACCTAGAGCCCGTGCTCCGCAACAAGAGAAGCCACTGCAACGAGAAGCCCACGCACCGCAACAAAGAGTAGCCCCCCCTCGCTGCAACTAGAGAAAGCCTGTGCACAGCAATGAAGACCCAATGCAGCCAAAAATAAATAAATAAATAAATTTATTTTTTTAAATGTTATGCAAAGAGTACAATGGGTTTACAGCCAAGAATCATGCTTAGTCAACCCATCATATCCTTGAAATCGGTATCGATATGATGAGCATCATTGGAGAAACTCATAGGAAGTATCACAGGACGTATCTTGAGTACTTGTAAAGATATATGTCCCTGTAGCCAGAAAGCATGAACAATATTCTTCCCGTGAAACTAACTTGGAAACAAGGTAAGGCAAGCCAGATACGTTGCTGAGTCATTAATATAGACAAATAAGCAAAAAAGTTCTCCAAAAATTTATAAGTGAAAATCATACCAGAGAGCCTCACCCAATACCCTGAAAGGTATCTAATCTGATGGCCCTGAAATCCATAATTTTTCTAAAACTATTTAACCTCTCCGTGACTCAATTTTGCCATCTATAACAAGAATAATAATACCTACTTCGTAGGTTTATTGTGAAGATAGCAATAATTAGGGTAAAGTGCTTAGAAGAAGGCCTGGTACAGAGAAAGCATTCAATAAATACCAGCTATCATATTTATAATTAAATATAGAACAATAGGGAGACTAGACAGAGTAGAGCAGTCAGAGGTTACACAAATATATGGGCTAGAACCTTTGGCTATAGACTCTTTGTAGGTCCTAAATGTTCACACTCTACTTGCGGACAAGTTTTTGTTTTGTTTTTTTTGAAATATAGTTGATTTACAATGTTGTGTTAGTTTCAGATGTACAGCAAAGTGATTCAATTATATATACACATATATATATATAAATATATTCTTTTTCAAATTCTTTCCCACTATACATTATTACAAGACATTGGGAATAGTTCCCTGTGTCATAGAGTTGATCCTTGTTGGTTATCTATTTTATATATAGTAGTGTGTATCTGTTGATCCCAAACTCCTAATTTATCCTTCTCCCAATTTCCCCTTTGGTAACCATAAGTTTGTTTTCTGTGTCTGTGAGTCTGTTTCTGTTTTGTAAATTAGTTCATTTGTATCATTTTTTTTAGATTCCACATATAAGTGATATCATATGATATTTGTCTTTCTCTGTCTGACTTACTTCACTTACTATGATAATCTCTAGATCCATCCATGTTGCTGCAAATGGCATTATTTCATTCTTTTTTATGGCTGAGTAGTATTCCATTGAATATATGTACCACGTCTTCTTTATCTATTCATCTATTGATGGACTTTTAGGTTGTTTCCATGTCTTGGCTATTGTAAATAGACAACACAAGTTTTAATTGCTGATAATAGGCCCTCAATCCAGCAATTAACTCTTCTATCTTATAAAATACTTTGGTTTTCCAAAGCTGATCTCAGGACACAAAATATGACTGTGCATTTGACAGGTATGATTGGGTACAGGGAAACCCCAAACAGGTACCCAATTAGTGAAGAGGCCGAAAGGAAGCATGGTCTTTAAAAAAGAAAACAGATAAGGATTCTACTTCTAAAAACTGGAGAATACTATTTTGATGCAGGTAGACTGCAGTTCAACAAACAACCAACAAAACAAAAACAAACAGAAAAAAGAAACTGCCCACCATTGAGGCAAATTGATGTCACAGAGAGAGATTCTATTATTTCATTTGCTTAAGAGAACAGAGGAAACACTCCAGCTTCATCTTGAACAATCCAGTCATAAGCCAACGGGGTGTGGCAGGAGTTCTATCTCTGGAGCTGAGATGATGAGCGCTCACCATACCCTAGTTCTCCCGGTCCCTTGCAGTGAGGTGTGTTTATGCGGCTGGGTCCTTACTAGTGAAATGTGGAACAGACCCGAGATGAGACAGTCGTAGGCCCAGCTTTAACACAGGCACATGACTTTCCCCACCATCTCCCTCTGAAGATGTTCAGAACTTTGAGATGATAGAGGCAAAGCATGAAATTCCGTACATGAGAACTGGAAGGGGAACCTTTTACCATCAAAAGCCACTAGAGGGCTTCCCTGGTGGCACAGTGGTTGAGAGTCTGCCTGCCGATGCAGGGGACACGGGTTCGAGCCCTGGTCTGGGAAGATCCCACATGCCGCGGAGCAACTAGGCCCGTGAGCCACAACTACTGAGCCTGCGCGTCTGGAGCCTGTGCTTCGCAACAAGAGAGGCCGCGATAGTGAGAGACCCGCGCACCACGATGAAGAGTGGCCCCCGCTTGCCACAACTAGAGAAAGCCCTCGCACAGAAACGAAGACCCAACACAGCCATAAATGAATAAATAAATAAATAAAAGAACGTGAATTTCTTTAAAAAAAAAAATAAGCCACTAGAACTTGGAGAAGCTAGTGTTACTTACCTTTTTTCACTTGTTGACATCAGCGGTGATTTAAACCCTACTTGGATTACTGCCTGCAACTTCTTTCGCTGATACGATCAACACTGCCTTTTTCTACGTCACAGGCTTACAGACCCAAGGAAGACATAATGAACGACGTGAACTCGTGTCCCACTTGACTTAAGCTTATTTAATTTGCTTTCTAATGATTTTCGGAGTGGTACACTCCCATTTCAAAGTGCTCCTTGCCTTGGTGATTGCTAAGATCTTGAGGGAATCCCCTCTTCTTCTCTTGACCCAAGCCACCCGCATCTCCCATCTGGACCATGGAAATTAGTTCATAGCTGGGATCCCGTTGCGCACACAGTAGTGAGAATAAATCCATGCTTGGGACCTTGAAATGGCTCTCACCACGGGCATGTCACAGCCCAGGGTCTGGAACTCCGCCTGGAAGGTTCTCCACGATCTGACCCCTGCCTACTCCAAAATCACCTCTCTCTACCATCCCATTGGGTTTCTGTGCTCCAGCCGCTCTGGTCTTCGTTCAGCCTCTTGAATAAAACACATCTGCCCCTATCTCAAGACATTAGTACTTTTCTTCTTCTGTTTTCATCCTTCAAATGTCACCCCCTAAGAATTCTTTGAATCCCCCAGCTAAATTAGTGGCCCTCAAAGCCAGTGCCTATCACATTACTCTATTCTATTGTCTTCAGAGCATGCATTCGTATCTAATCTCATTGACTTATGTTTATTGTCTGATTGGCCCACCCCATCCACCTCCAGTGGAATACAAGCTCCATATGAATCTGTCTATTCATAGCTGTTTCCCCAACACTCTGTCCAGTACCTGGTGCTTAATATACCCCCAAAGAAGAAATGTTAACTGACTGATGAAAGCTATGAACACACTTTCCCCAATGCATTCGCTCACAAAAAAATTTTTTCATATTATTTTATAGGATTGTGAACCCCTGAAATCCACATACATGCTGCCTAGGGATCATGAAACTTAAGTTAATAAGCATAGAAATCAAATATTGTATGGCTAGATCAGGAAGCTGGGCCAGTTCAAATCAAATTTGGGCAAGAAGTTTAGAAATCCTTAGTTAATATTCACACCTTCTAAATATCGTTGATTTTCTTTCTAATTGTTCCATCAGTTATTCTGAATGGGGAATTGAAGTCTTCAAATATTTTTGTTGAATTATCTATTTCTCTCTTCAATTATGTTAGTTTTTAGCTTCATGTGTTTTGGGATTCTGGTGTTAGATACATATATGTTTACAATTGTAATGTTTTCCTGGAAACCTTTTTATAACTCTTTTATAATTATAAAATGCCCCTAATGCAGGGAGCTGTTATAGTCTTCATTTGGCCCATTTAGTATAAATATTGATACTTGGTATGAAACTCAAAAATGAAATATTAAGATGCTTGATTATGGGACGCTGCTCCAGATTTCACCAGGGACGTTACAATATAAGATGTTTGCACTAAATTTCCTTTAAAAATGCCAAAAACAGCCAGCCCCAAGGGTTTTAGATAAAGGATATTGGGCCAGTCGTTTGCTTGAGGTTTAAATAGGTACCAGGCACTGAGCTAAAAGTGTCATAGGCATCTTGACATTTAGTCTCCTGGATTAGCTAGAAAATTCAGCCGCACTTCAGTCACTGGGGTCTAGAGTAGCGAGTTGCCTCCTGCTGCCCCATGTGATGAAGCCAGACCAGCTCCACAGCCCAAGAAGCTCACGGTCATCTATTCTATCACAGGCGTGTTCCAGCCCTGCGTGGCCCATAAATGGGTAGAATCCCAGGTACAAGATATCACTGTTTGGCCTCCCCATTGGGAGGGAACATCAATCCCAGGAGATAAGCTCGACAGGGCTAGGAGTTGCTGTCGCCCAAGACCTAAGGCTCTTCCTCTCCCACCATGTATTTTGCCTCACAACAGCTGAATACAAAGTATTTGTCTGTTTGTTAATTCACTGCCCTTTGGCTCCTTCCTTGATGAGGTTAGCTATACTGAAGGACCAGCTGCTATCAGCATGGAGTCACAGGGTCTGAGCAAGAGCTTGCAAATTATTATCTCTGGAACCCTGGAGGATGACAAAGGTACTTCACTGTTCTACAAAGCATGGATTCAAATGTCAGCTTCATATATAAATATATATATATATATACACACACACATATATTCATCTGTTTAAAACACTGTAATAAAATCAACTTTGTACACTTAATGTCATGTACACTTAAATGTCCACTTAAATGTCACATCAAATTGAAACATTCTAGAGACCACATTAATTGTACAACCACCAAAACATTTGATTTTATACCAATCCTGGCATAAAAATTCTATCACTTCTTTGTGTTTAATTAGACTTCCTGTAACTGTCAGTGATGACAGAGGTGGTAGCTCTGTAGTGGTCCATTTATTTCATCCCAGCCTATACATGTCCACAGTATATAGAATTATGAAACTGCCTGCATGGTTACTAAATACATGTGAGTTGGGATTGTCTTGATGTGTGCAACCAAAAGAAAACAGGGAAACAAATTGGATGCAGTAATTGTTATTCATAACCCTCCATTTCATATATTCTTCAGAACAGTATAGTGATTTTCCTTTATTAACTTTTAGTATATTTATGAATTTAGAAAATAAAAGTATGCCAATAAAATATTGCCGTTATCTATTTTATACCCAACGGCTAACCTTGACTTTGTTTTGACCCGACCCAGTGTTTTCAGCCTTCCACCTCCAATGTGAGCTGGGGGCGGGGATGAGGGGGGTATTAGTTACAGCAGTCATAGCAGTTACCCAATCTTAGTAACTTAAAGCATTTCACAGTTTCTCATCTCTGATTTTCTGTAGGCCAGAAGTCTGGGCACAGAGTAATTGGATTCTCTGCTCAGGGTCTCCCAGGCTGAATCAAGGTGTCGGCTAAGACTGAGAAGTCTCTTTCAAGCCCATTCAGGCCACTGATAAAATTCAGTCTCTTATGACTTGTATTTTTTTTCTATTGCTGCATAATGAATTATATTTTAGTGGCTAAAACAAACCCATCTATTAGCTCACAGTTCTAGGGTCAGAAATCCAGGCATGGTGCGCTGGGTTCTTTTCTCAAGGTTTCTCAGGGTAAAATCTGGGTGTCAGCCGCGCTACTTGCCTTTCTGGAGGCTCTGGGAAAGACTGCTTCCATGTCCATTCAGACTGATGGAAGGATTCAGGTCCTTGTGGTTGCAGGCGCCTGTCGGCACCGCTCTCAGCTCCAGCGGGCCACCCTCAGACCCTTGCCATATGCCTCTCCCCTCACCACCCCCGTCTTCAAAGCTAGTGGCCTAGAATCTTCCTGGTACTGAATCTCTCCCACACTTCCAACCTCTCTCCAGGGGAGAGCTGGCTGCCTATATTATCATCTAGAAGTTTTATGATTTCAGGGCTTACATTTAAATCTTTACTTCATTTTGAATGTATTTTTGTGCATGGTGTAAGAAAATAGTCCAATTTGATTGTCTTGCATGGCGCTGCCCAGTTTTCACATAACAAAACAGAAACAGAGTCATAGATACAGAGAACAAACAGGTGGTTGCCAGAGGGGAGAGGGTGTTAGGAGGAGAGAAGTAGCTGAGGGAGATTAAGAGGTACAAACTTCCGTTGCAAAATAAATGAGTCACGGGTGTGAAATGCACAGTGTAGAGGAATATAATCAATAATTATGTAATATCTTTGTGTGGTGACAGATGGTAACTAGATTTATCATGGTGATCATTTCGAAATGTACAGAAATTTTGAATCACTATGCTGTGTAACAGGAACTAACATAGTGTTGTAGGTCAATTATACTTAAAAAATGAACAAACAAACTCATAGGAAAAGAGATCAGATTTGTGGTTATCCGAGTTGGGGGGTGGGAGGAGGGGGAATTGGATGAAGGTGGTCAAAAGTTCAAACTTCCAGTTATAAAATAAATAAGTTCTTGGGATGCAATGTACAACATGATAAATACAACTAACCCTGCTCTATGTTATATATGAAATGGTTAAGAGAGTAAATCCTAAGAATTCTCATCACAAGGAAAAAAATATTTTCTGTTTCTTTAATTTTGTTTGATACACACAGATCTTGTTAGATCTTATATAGATTATGAGATGATGGATGTTGGCTAAATTTATCGTTATCATCATTTCATGATGTATGTAAATCAAATCATGATGCTGAACACCTTAAACTTATACAGTGCTGTATGTCGCTTATATCTCAATAAAACTGGAAGAAAAAATAAAATTTAAATATTAAAAATGAATAAATGAACAAATTGTAAAAGCTATTCAAAACCCCTCCTCTGACCTGAAATTCATTAATACATCATACACCTGCTATGTTTCACCACTGCTGGGAACACAATATACCTTTCATTTGGAAACCTCATGAATCATTGTTATACTAAATGGTAATCAAATCATCATTATATAAGAGAATAAATAGTATATTTGAGATCTGAATAAGGTATTAGTGATACACAGATGAGTGAGGGATTTACAGTATCTATAAAAATCAGAAAAAGGTTTCACAAAAGAGATGAAATTTGAGCTTGGACTTGAAGTTTGACTAGAAGTACCTTAGGGAGAAGGGGAAAGAACATTCTAGAAAACGAATGGCATAGGTATATCTTACTGATGCCAGAATGAGTGGGTAACGTTATTTTGGTAACATCTGCAAGAAAGCATGTCAGCTGCCCGTGTTGGCACTAAATTTGTCCTCATCTGGAATCTGAAAGTTGGGTGGAAGTGGCTGTACAGTCCCTTCCTAAAGGGCACAGTGGAAGCAAGCTTCACGGGGCTGGTAGAACCTTCTGAGCACTTGAAGCTTCTGTTACCTCTTATACAAAACGGACTATCATTTGTGAGAGTAGATATTATGAAAGAGAAGCTTGTGGAGTTTCAAACCAAAACAAATGCTTTCCCCACTGGAAGAACATGACATGGACCCACAGACTTGTGGAACCCGTTGCCGTCCTGTGGGAAAGCTGTCTTGTTCACTTTACCACAGGTAAATAGTCCTTTTCCCTTTGGTTTTTCCCATCATAAACCCGACAAGCTAACCAGAGTGGACCGTTCCCCTTCTTTTTTAAACAGCTGTTGTTCTTCCCACTGGTTTTCTGAACACCATACTCGATAAGACTTCCGCTGGGAATTTCAAACAATAAAACCAACGTGAATTGCCTTTTAGAAGGAAGTATAGAAAGAAAACACTGATTCTTGCACATTCTTGATCCCGTTTCAGTTGAAGAATCCTTCATATGTTGCTTCTCAGGTTCCAAAATGGACATTCACTAAACACACCTAAAAGAAGGTCTGGACGGTACTGTCAGAACAACACTCACTTTTTCCAGTAGAGGTAACGCTTTAAAAATACCACCTCACGTTTGCAGCGTCCTGCACTTGACAAAGTCCTTTTCCATTCATTGTTCAGATTAATTATTGAAGTTATCTTGGGAAGAAAATACTAACACTTTTACATATGAGCAAATTGAGTTTCTGAGGTCAACATGATACTCAAGACACAGCTGCTAGTAAATGAGTCAGAATTTGAATGCATGATTCAGGCTTTTCCTCTAGAAATTGGCACTAGTTAGAATCCTCTGGATCATCCATGATCTTGACCACCTAAAGGAATCACTTAGTGTATGGATTTTTTTTTTTTTTACTTTATAATGCATTTGTGTTTTTTTTTTGTTTTGGTTTTGGTTTTGGTATTACAGGAATTTTATTTTATTTCATTTTTTTAATTTTTAATTTTTTTCTTACAGTATGTCTTTGTTGGTTACCTATTTTAAATATAGCAGTGTGTACATGTCATGGATTTGGGAGACTCTAATCCCTCTGTGTTAGCTGTGTGTCTTAGGGAAATTTATCTGTATTCTCTGACTTTGTTTCCTCATGTATTATATTAGTTTGCTAGTACCACAGACCGGGTGGCTTAAACAACAGAAATATATTTTTTCCCAGTTCTGTGGGCTAGGAGTCCAAGATCAAGGTGTTGGTTGTCGGTTTCTTCTAAAGGCCTTTCTCCTTGGCTTATAGATGGCCACCTTTTTTGGGTATTTTCACATGGTCTTCTCCCTGTGTGTGTCTTCTCCCTGTGGTGTCCAAGGACACCAGTCATTGGATGAGGGCCCATCCTAGTGACCTCATTTAACCTTAATTATGTCTATCAAAACCCTATCTCCAAATACAGTCACATTCTGGGAACTGGGGGGATAGGATTTTAACATATAAATTGGCAAGGATACAATTCAGCCAATAACATCTATAAAATAAGAAGATGGAAAGAGTTAATATATAAAGGTCTGAGCATGATAAATTGTATCCGTTTTCTATTCTTGCTGTAACAAATGACCACAAACTTAGCGACTTGACACAAATTTATTCTTTTACAGTTCTGCAGGTCTCGTGTCCCACATGGATCTTACTAGGCTGAAATTAAGATGTCAGTAGGGCTGCATTCCTTTCTGTAGGCTCAAGGGGAAGCTCTATCTGTTCCTTGATCACTCAGGTTCCCTGCAGATGTAGGACCAATGTTCCCATCTAGCCATCATTTGAAGGTCATTCTCAGCATTAGGGGTCATCCCATCCCTTGGCTTGTGGCCCCCTTCCTTCATCTTCAAAACCAGCAACAGAAGACTGAGTCCTTGTCATATCACATCTCTCTGGCCCTTATTCTGTGATGGCATTCCTCTCTGACCACAGCCTAAAATGCTCTTCTTGTAAAGGAGTGTGTGATTAGATTGGTCTCACTTGAATAATCCAAGATAATCCCCTCATCTCAAGGTCTTTAACCTGAAACCCATCTGCAAAGTCCTTTTGTCATACAAGGTAACATATTCACAGTTTCCCAGGATTAGGGTGTGGACCTTTTGCGAGGACATTAGTCTGCCTACCACATAAGTGCTTGATGAAAGACAGCTATTATCTCTTTAATGATTAAAGAAAAACCTTTGCAAGCCAATGAACCTATTTACAATAATGTTGGATTGATTGGTTTGACTAAATGGTTCCAACCAGGGGACATTGGGCAATGTCTGGAGACATTTTTGGTTGTCATAGCCGTAGGAAGGGGAGTGAAACTGGTCCCTAGTAGGTCAAGGTCAGGGTCACTGCTAAACATCTAACAAAGCACAGGGCAACCCCCCACAACAAAGAATTAACCAGCCCCAAATGTCAATAGTGCCAAGATGGAGAAACCCTAGCTTACCTGAACACTTTGGGAAAAGTTAATTGATCCACATGGAAATGAAATTTTTATTATTACCCAATGAACTCTCATTAGTGCTGTATCAAGTGATCTCTTTTGTTCCGTGACAGGAAAAAAAGGTTTTTCTTCCACTGGAAAAAAAGTATGAGATAATATTCCATGGTATCCTTATTGTGTTTGAGACATGGTATAAGTAGATGGCTGTATTCCTGTTTCAAATTCAACCTGGTCTAAGAAAATGGGAGTTAACTTATTCTAAATGCTAATATATGTATCTACTTATTTATACATATATATACACACATATATACATATATTTACACATATATGTGTATATATGTATATATACACATATATTTATACATATATACACACGTATATGTGTATATATGTATATATACACATATATTTATACATATATGCACACATATATATATGTACATTAGCATTTAGAATAAGAATATATATATATATATAATTTTATTCATGGCTTCATTGAAAACCTAGCAAGGGCCAGGCAGGCACTGTTCCAGGGATGCAGGACACATCCATGAACAATACAAAGATTCCAGCTCTTGTAGATCTGATATTCTAGAGGAGGGAGGCAGTCAATGGACAAAACAAATAAATAAATGACGAATTATGTGATGAGAAATGCTATGAGAGTGACGAGATCAGGGCTGCCGTGGGAGGGGAGGGGCCGGAGAGAAAGCCACAATGGAGGTATTACATAAGGTGGTCAGGAGAGGCTGCCTGGAGAAGAGCATCTTGTCTAGTTATGAAGACCAGATGCCATGTCATTTTCTTAACCTTATTTGCAAAGTATTTGTAGTTTGTATGTGTGAGACATAAACACTGAGATAGCTTTGCATTTTTATTGGATGAGAAAAATCAAGTGGAAAAGAGAGGAACCCATTAATATCAACCCATCATAAACAAAGCTCAGGGCTTGGCACTGGAGCCCTTGAGTTACAGAATTGCTATTCTTTTCTCAAAGACTCTCTCCCTTCTCACTCTGCTCCAGTGTCAAGAACCAGCAGGCATATATGGGTATTGACCCTACTATGGAATAACCCCTTCTGCTCCCCACCCCACTCCAAAAACAGATTCAAGGACAGGTCAGGTGAGTTACAGCTGATCATCTGTTTGTTGGAACAATCTAATGTCCTTTGTGCCAACTGCATTGTATTTGTCATTTAAGTTGAAAGAGATGAAAAGAGAAAAACAGATGCTAGAGGAAACTATCCAAAATACTACTAAACAATTCCTTTTTACACATATTGGTCTATCTAATTTCTGCCTTTGACCAATGACTTCAAAGTCAAAATAATTAATGACTTGCAGAAAAAATGCTAGGTCCTAAATTGCAGTATGTCCTGAATTCCCAGAGTTCAATTCCTCCATAGTATTTTTGCTTGTTTTATTTATCTTTTTAGTTCTGGGCTTAAACGTTTGGTCCTTAAATATTTTGAGGAGTACCACCATTTATTCTTCTAACAGAAAAGAAGGATCTAATTTAGAATACAACTAGTTTCCCTGGTATAAGCAAGCTGGGTCTGATTAAGACCATGCTATGAAATTCAAGTCAGCAAGTTAAAACGTTGTTGGATTTGCTGCTTAACAAATCAAGGAGACAAATCGATACTTTCTGAAAACAACCCTGGGAGAGAAGCGTGTAAGGAAAAGGAATGGTATTCTTTGTCTTCTAAGGAATCCAGACAACAGTGTGGGAGCAGACTTTTAAAGATTAACTTTCTCCAAACATCCTTTTATGGCTCATTTTGAAAATAGTTCTGGTTACACAGTATCCTGCCATTTGGCTATTTTTTTTTAACACCCTCCATCTCCAGATTCATTCCAGTGGGACCTGTCCGTTGGCAGGAGACCCCTGTGATTATCTCACTGTATATAATTCATTTCACAGCATAATGTACTTTCATAAGTGCTGCCACAGCACGAAGAAAAACTGCCAACATTAGCATTGCAGGGTCATGCAACCTGCCCCACTAGGCCTAGTCGTTTAGAAGAGATCCCTCAACAAGCCTTCTCACGCCCCCTGTTGTACTAGGGATGCTATCCTAATGCTCCCCAAATGTCTTGGAGGCAGCTGCTAACACCTCTTCTTTAGGAATAGTATCAGTAGCAGATGTGCAGTGACCAAACGCTCTCCTGCTCTGTCAGCGCACAGTCCCTGGACCACAGCATCAGAGACACCTGGGAACTCATTAGAAACACACAATCTTGGACCCCTCCCCAGACCGGCTGCATCGAACCTGCGTTTAAGCACATCCCCAGGTGACAACGTAGCACACTGAAGTTTGAGGAGGTTCTACTGGATGGAAGTCGAGAATGCCAGAATTCTTCTCCGGTATTTTCTGAGCTGTCACGATCATTGCCAGTTTCTATAAACTCCGGCTTGACGTCTCCATCATGGCATTTATCACTTTTCTCCCTATCATTTTTCACACAGCTGTCTCACCCACACTCCATCATATATGAAGGTACTTCTGTGTCTAAGCCCCAGTCTTTGCCCTTGTCTTTGACTTTGTACCTTTCAGTGGCTTGTAGGTGATCAAGACAATATTAAATGAATGCAAATCGTCGCTTTTCCATATTCTTCCTAGATGCTCAGGGATACTCTTGGGAACAACTCTTGTTTAGGCTTCCCAGTATTCCTTCCCCACTCCCTTGCATTCCAGCCCTCCAGTTTTCCTTTGGGAAACCACTTTGATCCAATCACAGGCTTTGTGTTTCAAATGTCCCGAACAGCCAGCTCCTAGGCAGTCCCACGAGAGCGCCCATCACCCCGGCCTCTGTGATCAGGAAGGCCGTGGGTTCCAAGCCCTGGCAGTGCCAGCCACAGCATACTTGCTGGAGGGAAGGAAAGAAAGATGCTCTTCCCTCTATGGTTGCTAAGGTGGCAAAATGGAAGCCTGGAGCTGCCAGTGGCAACCTCTGTCTCTTTCTAGGAAAAAGCCAACTGAAGATGAAGCCAACACAGAGTGGAATAGAGCCTTGAGATGGAGGAAGATTCCAGAGGCTGCTGCTTGAGCACTTGACTCATCCTACGCAGACCTGCCTTCTCTCTCTAGACAAGGGGCAGTGTGGCCAGGACTTGCCTAGGGCCCCGCTAAAGAAGGCTTTCCTCTGGTTAGGGGCATGCCTAAGATGGGGGTTCATTCTCCAGCCTTTCCTGTGACCGGCCGTGTGATTCCTGGGAGTTCTATGTTGTGAGTGCCCTTTGGTTTTAACCAGGAATAGCCGTCTTTGGCCAGTACTACCAGCAACATAATCATCCCCCCAAGGTCTTTAGCCTCCTTCCCAAAAAACCCTTCTCCATATACTCTGTCTTAGTCAGAGTAGGGATCTTGCATTTAGGCAAGTTACCTAAACAACACTTCTGTCAATGTGCTAGTACCATAGTCTGGGACCCCCAAGGAAACAGGCATCCTGCCACTTAATCTCCTGGCAAACACCTCATGCATGATGAATCACCCCCAAACTCACACAGAGGGCAGTTGTCATAGAGTCCTCTCAGGCCAGACGGTGTCTCAAGTGTATCAGCAGCTGGACCTATGGACCTAAGCCAAGTATGCAATACCCATTAAAGATCGTTTTAGGTTCAATTAAATATTCACTCACAAGATTGTCAAGGGCCACACTTGGCATCCACTTATTAGGTGAGAGGACAAAACCCAGAGCCTACCAAAAGGACAACTTCAGGTGTTCTGTTTCTATGGTGGTCCTTGAAGCAGTCTAACAGCTCAGGTGCCAGGAGATGAGACCCACATCAGGCAGGTACAGGATCCACCCTGTCTGGAAAGACACTAACCTATAAGATCCAGAGCTTCCAGGGTCCCTGCAAGATGCATGCCCAGATCTAAGAGTCACAGCTCTTAGGGAAGCCCAAAGTGTAGCTTCCCTATCAAGTATTTATAGTTCCTTTATTGCACTTCCAGGCCAGATGCAACGTGCCAGTCAAAGGTCATTTTTAGCACAAGTAATCCTACCTAGAAACACAGTTGACTTTCTGTCATTGTCAGGTTACCAGGGGAACTGAGCTAGAGAGTTAGCCAAGGGTCAAATTCTCATTTAAAAAAAAGGAAAGAGTTTTGTTAACCATTTATCCACAAAGGTGGGAAATAGCCTCAGAAAATGTGGAGGGATTCTTAAAGAGTACTATGGTACCCGTAATTCAAATGGATACACTGGCAAAGAAGTTATGTGGAAACCAAAGGCAAGCATTACTGGTGACCTCCTAGGAGAATAGGATCATTCCAGCGATAGGACCAGGGTCCTCCGGGTTGGAGCCCCATACGTGGACGGCTCCCTTGCTTAAGTACGGGCAGGGCTCTGTCTCTAACCACTGGACATGCTCAGCCAAAGGAACAAGATGATCTGGTATTTTTATACACATTTATCAGGCCTTCCTGTAAATGCTGAACTTAGGCCTAGAGAAGGTGGTTTTTTTCTGAAAAATCATGAGAATTGGTATAAGAAGGTCTCCACTTCTGGCATCTGTGCCAGTTGGACCCAGATTGGCATGGCGAAGGTTGACCTCCACACGTACAGTGCAATAGCCGGGAATCCTTTATAGTCTTCTGTGTGTATGTGTGTATGTGTGTGTGTGTGTGTGTGCACGAATGCTTGTGTACACACACACATATAAACAGTGAGAAGATACCCAACAATATCTCAACTTTCCCAGTCTAGCAAGAAACAAAGAAGTAGGTATATTTCGCTTCCTTGGAAACTTTGTGGCATTGAGAGCTGTCATTTATTTACCAAATTGTGGCAACATGGCAGAAAATCTGAATTCCCTAGTATATCACATGGGTTGTCATATGAAGTACTGTCAACATGATAACCACCTCTTAGCATAAGCACCATAGCCACCAAAAGCACAAGTCCATCATTATCAAAAGCCATAAATATTAGCTACATTGCCATAAATACTTTCAAGTTGCATCATCATTGAACCTCCAACACCTAGAACCACAAGACCACTATTATCTAAACCCATAGTTAATATAACCCAGAACCACAAAACTATCAATGACTAAAACTATACAGTCACTGTCTCCCAGAAACATGTGTCCAATAGCATACAAGTTAGCTATTGTCACAATAATGCTGGGTAACAAACCAACTCAAAATTAAGTGGCTTTATAATCTGGAGAAAAAAAAGAAAAAGCTGGAGATATCACACTTCCTGATTTTAAATTACACTACAAAGCCATCATAATAAAAATAACATGGCTCTACCATAAAAATAGACACATAGACCAATGGAACAGAATAGAAAGCCCAGAATTAAATCCCAGCATACACAGTCAACTACTATTTGACAAGGGGGGCCAAGAACACCCAATAGGGGGAGGGTATGGTACTAGGAACTTCAACATATGGTACTAGGAAAACCGGAGAAACACATGCAGAAAAATGACATTGGATCCCTATCTCACACCACTCACAAAAATTAACTTAAAATGGATCATAAGACCTAATACTCCTGGAAGAAAACAGGGAAGAAGCTCATTGATATTGGTCTTGGTAATGATTTTTAGGACATGACAACAAAAGCACAAACAACAAAAGCAAATATCAACAAAGGGACTACATCAAACTCAAAAGCTTCTGCACAGTAAAAAAAACAATTAACAAAATGAAACAGCAGCCTACAGAATGGGAGAAAAATTTTGCAAACCATATATCAGATAAAGTGTTAATATCCAAAAATATATAAAGAATTCATACAACTTAACAGAAAAAAATTTGATTTAAAAATAGGCATAGAGGAGCTTCAAGATGGCGGAAGAGTAAGACGTGGAGATCACCTTCCTCCCCACAAATACATCAGAAATACATCTGCATGTGGAACAACTCCTACAGAACACTTACTGAACACTGGCAGAAGACCTCAGACCTCCCAAAAGGCAAGAAACTCCCCCACGTACCTGGGTAGGGCAAAAGAAAAAAAGAAAAAACAGAGACAAAAGAATAGGGATGGGACCTGCACCAGTGGGAGGCAGCTGTGAAGGAGGAAAGGTTTCCACACACTAGGAAGACCCTTCGCGGGTGGAGACTGCAGGTGGCAGAGGGGGGAAGCCACGGAGGAGAGCCCAGCAACAGGGGTGCAGAGGGCAAACCAGAGAGGTTCCCGCACAGAGGATCGGTGCCGACCAGCACTCACCAGCCCGAGAGGCTTGTCTGCTCACCCGCCGGGGCGGGCGGGGGCTGGGAGCGGAGGTTCGGGCTTCGGAGGTCGGATCCCAGGGAGAGGACTGGGGTTGGCGGCGTGAACACAGCCTGAAGGGGTTAGTGCACCACAGCTAGCTGGGAGGGAGTCTGGGAAAGAGTTTGGACCTGCCTAAGAGGCAAGAGACCATTGTTTTGGGGTGCACGAGGAGAGGGGATTCAGAGCGCCACCTAAATGAGCTCCAGAGATGGGCAAGAGCCGCGGCTCTCAGCACGGACCCCAGAGACGGGCATGAATTGCTAAGGCTGCTGCTGCTGCCACCAGGAAGCCTGTGTGCGAGCACAGGTCACTCTCCACACCGCCCCTCCCGGGAGCCGGTGCAGCCCGCCACTGCCAGGGTCCCGTGATCCAGGGACAACTTCCCCGGGAGAACGCACGGCGCGCCTCAGGCTGCCGCAACATCACGCCGGCCTCTGACGCCGCAGGCTCGCCCCGCCTCCTCCGTACCGCGCCCTCCCCGCGGCCTGAGTGAGCCAGAGCCCCCGAAGCAGCTGCTCCTTTAACCCCGTCCTGTCTGGGCGGGGAACAGACGCCCTCAGGTGACCTACACGCAGAGGCAAGGCCAAATCCAAAGCTGAACCCCCGGAGCTATGCGAACAAAGAATAGAAAGGGAAACTTCTCCCCACAGCCTCAGGAGCAGCAGATTAAATCTCCACAATCAACTTGATGTACCCTGCATCTCTGGAATACCTGAATAGACAGCGAATCATCCCAAATTGAGACAGTGGATTTGGGGGCAACAATATATATATATTTTTCCTTTTTCTCTTTTTGTGAGTGTGTATGTGTATGTTTCTATGTGTGATTTTGTCTATAGCTTTGCTTTTACCATTTGTCCTAGGATTCTGACTGTCAGTTTTTTGGTTTTTGTTTTTTGTTTTAGTATACTTTTTAGCGATTGTTATCATTGGTGGATTTGTTTTTTGGTTTGGTTGCTCTCTTCTTTCTTTCTTTCTTTATAACTTTTTAAATTTTTTAAAATTTTTAATAATTATTTTTTATTTTAATAACTTTATTTTATTTTATTTTTTCCTTTCTCTCTTTCTTTTTTTCTCCCTTTTCTTCTGAGCTGTGTGGATGACAGGGTCTTGGTGCTCTGGCTGGGCATCAGGCCTGTGCCTCTGCAGTGGGAGAGCCGAGTTCAGGACATTTGTCCACCAGAGACCTCCAAGCTCCATGTAATATCAAACAGCAAAAATCTCCCAGAGATCTCCATCTCAACGCCAAGACCCAGCTCCATTCAACAACCAGCAAGCTACAGTGCTGGACACCCTATGCCAAACAACTAGCAAGACAGGAACACAACCCCATCCATTAGCAGAGAGGCTGCCTAAAATCATAATAAGGTCACAGACACCCCAAAACACACCAGCAGACATGGACCTGCCCACCAGAAAGACAAGATGCAGCCTCATCCTCCAGAACACAAGCACTAGTCCCCCTTCACCAAGAAGCCTACACAACCCACTGAACCAACCTTAGCCACTGGGGGCAGAAACCAAAAACAACGGGAACTACGAACCTGCAGCCTGCGAAAAGGAGACCCCAAACACAGTAAGATAAGCAAAATGAGAAGACAGAAAAACACACAGCAGATGAAGGAGCAAGGTAAAAACCCACCATATCTAATAAATGAAGAGGAAATAGGCAGTCTATCTGAAAAAGAATTCAGAATAATGATAGTAAAAATGATCCAAAATCTTGGATATAGAATAGAGAAAATACAAGAAACATTTAACAAGGACCTAGAAGAACTAAAGAGCAAACAAACAATGATGAACAACACAATAAATGAAATTAAAAATTCTCTAGAAGGAATCAATAGAAGAATAACTGAGGCAGAAGAATGGATAAGTGACCTGGAAGATAAAACAGTGAAAATAACTACTGCAGAGCAGAATAAAGAAAAAAGAATGAAAAGACTTGAGGAAAGTCTCAGAGACCTCTGGGACAACATTAAACGCACCAACATTCGAATTAGAGGGGTCCCAGAAGAAGAAGAGAAAAAGAAAGGGACTGAGAAAATATTTGAAGAGATTATAGTTGAAAACTTCCCTAACATGGGAAAGGAAATACTCAATCAAGTCCAGGAATTGCAGAGAGTCCCATACAGGGTAAATCCTAGGAGAAGCATGCCAAGACACATATTAATCAAACTATGAAAAATTAAATACAAAGAAAAAAATTAAAAGCAGCAGGGGAAAAACAACAAATAACATACAAGGGAATCCCCATAAGGTTAATAGCTGATCTGTCAGCAGAGACTCTGCAAGCCAGAAGGGAGTGGCAGGACATATTTAAAGTGATGAAAGGGAAAAACCTGCAACCAAGATTACTTTACCCAGCAAGGATCTCATTCAGATTTCATGGAGAAATTAAAACCTTTACAGACAAGCAAAAGCTAAGAGAATTCAGCACCACCAAACCAGCTTTACAAAAAATGCTAAAGGAACTTCTCTAGGTAAGAAACACAAGAGAAGGAAAAGACCTACAATAACAAACCCAAAACAATTAAGAAAATGGTAATAGGAATGTACATATCAATAATTACCTTAAATGTAAATGGATTAAATGCTCCAACCAAAAGACATAGACTGGCTAAATGGATGCAAAAACAAGACCTGTATATATGCTGTCTACAAGACACCTACTTCAGACTTAGAGACACACACAGAATGAAAGTGAGGGGATGGAAAAAGATATTCCATGCAAATGGAAATCAAAAGAAAGCTGGAGTAGCAATTCTCATATCAGACAAAATAGACTTTAAAACAAAGACTTTTATAAGAGACAAAAAGGACACTACATAATGATCAAGGGATCAATCCAAGAAGAAGATATAACAATTGTAAATATTTATGCACCCAACATAGGAGCACCTCAATACATAAGGCAAATACTAACAGCCATAAAAGGGGAAATCAAATCTACAGTAACACAACAATAGTAGGGGACTTTAACACCCCACTTTCACCAATGGACAGATCATCCAAAATGAAAATAAATAAGGAAACACAAGCTTTAAATGATACGTTAAACAAGATGGACTTAATTGATATTTATAGGACATTCCATCCAAAAAAAACAGAATACACTTTCTTCTCAAGTGCTCATGGAACATTCTCCAGGATAGATCATATCTTGGGTCACAAATCAAGCCTTGGTAAATTTAAGAAAATTGAAATCATATCAAGTATCTTTTCCGACTACAACGTTATGAGACTAGATATCAATTACAGGAAAAAATCTGTAAAAAATACAAACACATGGAGACTAAACAATACACTACTTAATAACCAAGAGATCACTGAAGAAATCAAAGAGGAAATCAAAAAATACCTAGAAACCAATGACAATGAAAACACATCGACCCAAAACCTATGGGATGCAGCAAAAGCAGTTCTAAGAGGGAAGTTTATAGCAATACAATCCTACCTTAAGAAACAAGAAACATCTCAAATAAACAACCTAAGCTTACACCTAAAGCAATTAGAGAAAGAAGAACAGAAAACCCCAAAGTTAGCAGAAGGAAAGAAATCATAAAGATCAGATAAATGAAAAGACATGAAGGAAACAATAACAAAGATCAATAAAACTAAAAGCTGGTTCTTTGAGAAGATAAACAAAATTGATAAACCATTAGCCAGACTCACCAAGAAAAAAAGGGAGAAGATTCAAAGCAATAGAATTAGAAATGAAAAAGGAGAAGTAACAACTGACACTGCAGAAATACAAAGGATCATGAGAGATTACTACAAGCAACCCTATGCCAATAAAATGGACAACCAGGAAGAAATGGACAAATTCTTAGAAAAGCACAACCTCCTGAGACTGAACCAGGAAGAAATAGAAAATATAAACAGACCAATCACAAGCACTGTAATTGAAACTGTGATTAAAAATCTTCCAACAAACAAAAGCCCAGGACCAGATGGCTTCACAGGTGAATTCTATCAAACATTTAGAGAAGAGCTAACACCTATCCTTCTCAAACTCTTCCAAAATATTGCAGAGGGAAGAACACTCCCAAACTCATTCTAAGAGGCCACCATCACCCTGATACCAAAACCAGACAAAGATGTCACCAAGAAAGAAAACTACAGGCCAATATCACTGATGAACATACATGCAAAAATCCTCAACAAAATACTAGCAAACGGAATCCAACAGCACATTAGAAGGATCATACACCATGTTCAAGTGGGGTTTACCCCAGGAATGCAAGGATTCTTCAATATAAGCAAATCAATCAATGTGATACACCATATTAACAAATTGAAGAATAAAAACCATATGATCATCTCAATAGAGGCAGAAAAAGCTTTTGATAAAATTCAACACCCATTTATGATAAAAACCCTCTAGAAAGTAGGCACAGAGGGAACTTGCCTCAACATAATAAAGGCCATATATGACAAACCCACAGCCAACGTCATCCTCAATGGTGAAAAACTGAAACTATTTCCACTAAGATCAGGAACAAGACAAGGTTGCCCACTCCCACCACTAGTATTCAACATTGTTTTGGAAGTTTTAGCCACAGCAATCAGAGAAGACAAAGAAATAAAAGGAATCCAAATCGGAAAAGAAGAAGTAAAGCTGTCACTGTTTGCAGATGACATGGTACTATACATAGAGAATCCTAAAGATGCTATCAGAAAACTACTAGAGCTAGTCAATGAATTTGGTAAAGTAGCAGGATAAAAAATTAATTCACAGAAATCTCTTGCATTCCTATACACTAATGATGAAAAATCTGAAAGTGAAATTAAGGAAACACTCCCATTTACCACTGCAACAAAAAGAATAAAATACCTAGGAGTAAACCTACCTAAGGAGACAAAAGACCTGTATGCAGAAAACTATAAGACACTGATGAAAGAAATTAAAGATGATACAAATAGATGGAGAGATATACCATGTTCTTGGTTGGAAGAATCAACCTTGTGAAAATGACTATACTACCCAAAGCAATCTACAGATTCAATGCAATCCCTATCAAAATACCACTAGCATTTTTCACAGAACTAGAACAAAATACTTCACAATTTATATGGAAACACAAAAGACCCCGAATAGCCAAAGCAATCTTGAGATAGAAAAATGGAACTGGAAGAATCAGGCTCCCCAACTTCAGACTATACTACAAAGCTACAGTAAACAAGACGCTATGGTACTGGCACAAAAACAGAAATATAGATCAATGGAACAGGATAGAAATCCCAGAGATAAACCCATGCACATATGGTCACCTTATCTTTGATAAAGGAGGCAAGAATATCCAATGGAGAAAAGACAGCCTCTTCAATAAGTGGTGCTGGGAAAACTGGACAGCTCCATGTAAAAGAATGAAATTAGAACACTCCCTAACACCATACACAAAATTAAACTCAAAATAGATTAAAGACCTAAATATAAGACTGGACGCTATAAAACTCTTAGAGGAAAACATAGGAAGAACACTGTATGACATAAATCACAACAAGATCCTTTTTGACCCACCTCCTAGAGAAATGGAAATAAAAGCAAAAATAAACAAATGGGACCTAATGAAACTTAAAAGCTTTTGCACAGCAAAGGAAACCATAAGCAAGATGAAAAGACAACCCTCAGAATGGGAGAAAATATTTGCAAGTGAGGCAACTGACAAAGTATTAATCTCTAAAATTTACAAGCAGCTCATGAAGCTCAATATCAAAAAAACAAACAACCCAATCCAAAAATGGGCAGAAGACCTAAATAGACATTTCTCCAAAGAAGATATACAGACTGTCAACAAACACATGAAAGGACGCTCAACATCATTAATCATTAGAGAAATGCAAATCAAAACTACAATGAGATATCATCTCACACCAGTCAGAATGGCCAGCATCAAAAAATCTAGAAACAATAAATGCTGGAGAGGGTGTGGAGAAAAGGGAACCCTCATACACTGTTGGTGGGAATGTAAATTGATACAGCCACTATGGAGAACAGTATGGAGGTTCCTTAAAAAACTAAAAATAGAACTACCATACGACCCAGCAATCCCACTACTGGGCATATACCCTGAGAAAACCATAGTTCAAAAAGAGTCATGTACCACAATGTTCATTGCAGCTCTATTTACAGTAGCCAGGACATGGAAGCCACCTAAATGTCCATTGACAGATGAATGGATAAAGAAGATGTGGCACATATATACAACAGAATATTACTCAGCCATAAAAGGAAACGAAATTGAGTTATTTGTAGTGAGGTGGATGGACCTATAGTTTGTCATATCAAGTGAAGTAAGTCAGAAAGAGAAAAACAAATACCATATGCTAACACATATAAATGGAATCTAAAAAAAAAAGGTCATGAAGAACCTAGGGGCAGGACGGGAATAAAGACGCAGACCTAGTAGAGAATGGACTTGAGGACACGGGGAGGGGGAAGGGTAAGCTGGGACAAGGTGAGAGAGTGGCATGGACATATATACACTACCAAATGAAAAATAGATAGCTAGTGGGAAGCAGCCGCATAGCACATGGAGATCAGCTCGGTGCTTTGTGACCACCTAGAGGGGTGGGATAGGGATGGTGGGACGGAGGGAGACACAAGAGGGAAGACATGGGGATATATGTGTATGTATAGCTGATTCACTTTGTTATAAAGCAGAAACTAACACACCATTGTAAAGCAATTATACTACAATAAAGATGTTAAAAATAAATAAATAAAAATAAAAATAGGCATAAGAATTACATAGACATTTCTCTAAAAAGGATATGAAAATGGCCAACAGGCACATGAAAAAATGCTTAACATCACTAATCATCAGGGAGATGCAAATCAAAACCGCAATGAGCTATCACCTCACACCTGTCAGAATGTTTGTCATCAAAAAGACAAGAGACAACAGGTGCTGGTGAGGGTGTGGTGAAAAGGGAGCCCTTATACATTGTTGGGGGGAATAAAAATTAGTCCAACCACTATGGAAAACAACATGGAGTGCTCTCAAAAAATTAAAGATAGATCTACCATGCGATCCAGTAATTCTACTTCTGCGTATATACCCAAAGGAAATGAAAACAGGATTTTGATGAGATATGTACACACCCATGTTTATTGCAGCATTATTCACAATAGCCAAGATATGGAAACAACCCAAATCCCCATCAATGGATGAATGGATAAAAAAATGTGATATATATACACAATGGAATATTATTCAGCCATGAGAAAGGAGGATATCCTGCCATTTGTAACAACATGAATAGACCTTGAGCACATTACAGTAAGCAAGATATAAGTCAGACAGAGGAAGACAAATACTTATGATATCACTTATATGTGGAACTTTAAAAAGTTAAACCTGAAAAAAAAAAAAGAGTTAAATGTTGGTTACCAGGGAATGTGGGGTGGGGGAATAAGAGGGACAATGGTGTTTCATGGTACAAACTTGTAACAACATGCAAATAAGCCATAGAGATCTAATGCACAGTCTAATGAATATAGACAATTATGTTGTACTATAAAGATGTAATGTGATAACTATTGCTTCAATGGCAATCATATGTCTATATAAATGTATCCAAGTAACATGCTGGACGACTTAAATTTACAAAATGTAATATGTCCAAGTTATCAAAATTTTTAAAAATTAAGTGACTTTAAACAGTAACGATTTATTATTGCTCATGATTCTACAGGTTGACCAGAGAGTTCTTTGGTCTGGCCCAGGAGTGGCTGATCTTAGCCAGACTTGCTCATTGGCTGCAATTGGTTTGGTAGGTTAGCCAGGAGCTGGCTGGGCTAGGATGTCCTCAGCTGGGATGAGTCAGCTCTGCTGCAAATGATCTGTCACTTTCCAGCAGGCTCTCCCAGGCTTGTTCATGTGGAAGGAAAAGGGATACCAGCATGAGCAGAAATATACAAGTAGCCTGGAGGTCTAGGGTGAGAACTGACATACTGTCATTTTAGCTACTTTCTGCTGATAAGATGAGCCCAGATTCAAAGAGGGGGAAGTAGACTCCACCTCCTGATGGCAGTTGTTGCAAAGCTCCATTGCAAAGGATACGTGCTCAGGGATGCCTGGAGAATTCAGACATTTTTGTAATCAATCTACCACAGATACCTTGGAACATAGTACTATATATACTTAGAACTAAAAGCGACACCAACAGCTAAAGTCACAACACCCATTATGTCACCATCACAGGTCACCCGGAAACAGTATACATCTTATCAACATAATCCTGCGTATCACAACATTACAGATTAAGACACCTGAGTGAAAGACCCCTCTCTCCTTGCAAACAAGTCATGCAGGCTTGGGTATCTCTGCTCCCTATCAAGTGGTGACCTGTGAGAAGGAATCACGACTCTATTTCAATTGCAGTTATTTTTCCCAACTCTCTAAGAAATACAAGAGCATTTTTAATGCCATATCCTGACAAAGTGACCCCAGAGAGTAATAAATAAAATATATGCCAGCGTTAACTTCTTTTGCTGTTCTGCAAATTTTAAAATATGTAAGCATGGTTTTTGGAATGGTCATTCTAACAGATAATGTGTCAACTTTCTTCCTGTGAAAGGATCAAATATATTTCTTTGGGGAAATCTTCCCTGAGTACATTTCCAGAAAGGAAGTGTTTCTTTTCTTGGTAAATAAATGTACTACCTAGAAAAAGTTTCTTGGGAAGATGGAGAAAATGAGCAAGGTTGAGTAATGACTGGTCATTACTAGAAGAATCACAAGCTATTTTTAAAACCCAAGTATAAGGTGAAATGTATTATACCTAGTGAAATAATACACCTGGCAGAAACTCAAGCTTAGTGGGTTTTAGGATACAGTTTTAGCAGAGCCAGGAATTTTCTGGGAGCATTCACATGAATGCGAGATCTATCTTAAAGGAGCCTCTTGCCCCGACACAAGGGGGGCTCCTTGAGGAGGGAAGGCACCAGGGCCTTCTCGAAGGAAGGACAACAGCTCCAAACAAGCCAAATACCCTCCTGCATTTGACAGATGTGGTCAATGAAAGCCATTTCTATCACTACCTCTGAACCGTGATGCTGGTGACACCACCAGAGGGAAGTACCATTAACGGGGCCGAAGAGGCTGTTGGTCAGAAACAAGCTTGTGTCATCACGGTTCAAATAATACTGATGGCAGTGGAAGATGTCTGTATGTTTTGCTTAATTTTAATTTTGTTTCGTCCAGCAATGCTGCTAATGATTTATTCTGGGGGCGGGCGGCTTTAGATTTCACTGTGTGGCATTTGCTACCCCTTCTTGGGGGTCCGTAGGAACAGCATGTGTACAGTTGGGGAACCAGTGAGTGGGCTTTGAAACCATGAATCTAGGTCATTGAGATAAAAGACTAATTTTTTAAAACCGTATCCACAGTTGTTATTTTAGGGACACATTGGCCCAGTCACGTTCTGTAAGTTCCAATTATAAAACCTCATTCATTCAAACAATATTTATTGCACACTTACAGTGTGCCAAGAATTGTTCTAGGCACTGTGGATACTGCAGTGTTAAAATAGACAACATTCCTGCCCTAATATATATTCGAAAATAGAAGCCAGGTAATAAATGGGGAACACACCAATGACCAGGAGAATTACAGCTTGTGATAAATGCTAAGGAGGAATGAACAGACACCGAATGGGGGGAGGGCGGGCAGGCCAACCTACTTTCTGTAAGTGTCAGGAAACAAGGCTCTAGGTGACCCTGAAGCCCAGTTCCAAGGATGAGAAGGAGGCATGCATGCCAAGATGGGGAATAACAGAGGAAACCGGAATTCCCTAAGGCGGAAAAGGAGCCACTCTAGGACCTGTCGGCTAGCGAATGTGGCTACAGCATCAGGCCTGTGGGGAGAGAGGTGTGAGATGGATCCAGAAAAGGACATGGGGACCGGACAAAGCAGGGCCTTGAGGCCAAGGTAAAGACCACGTAGTTAATTCCCAAAGTGAAGAGCAGCCGTTGGAAGGCTTTAAGCCAGGGGGGTGACATGATCTCCTTTGCATTTTTGAAAGATCCCTCTGCTTCCTGGGTGAAGAATAGATGCTGCCTAGGTTATCATAGGTATTTAAATATTTGGATACATACAAGCAAATCAATATAAACACCCCCAGAGTGATATTAATTTGGGCAAAAGGCCCACAAATCACCTCACCTCCATTTAAGAATCAATATTGTCTTAATAGGTTGCCGAAAGCAGCAGGAGCCACACTTAATAGCATGTGTTAATTTTCAGTTTGATGCTTGGGCTCCTCCTTGTGGCTGTCTGACCGCGACGCCCATGGCAATGCCAGCTCACACAGGGACTGGGGACCAGCAATCTTTTTTTTTTCAAACCTACCTCTGTTAATAAAAAAGTACAAAGTCTAAAATGTAGGTCTGAAATGTCATTAGTGCATTTGAAAAAAATAAGTTTATAATCAGCTATTACCCGTTAGTGCTTGTATATGTACTGCAGGGTACATGGTATCACATGGTTACATTCTCACCAAACCCTGTCGTTTGCGAAAACGTTCTTGCCAACAGCTGGTACAAATAACATCAAATCTGGTGAGAAATAAGGTATTTGCCTCCCCTCAGAAATAACTTCATCAAATAACAGAATGTCTTTAACAAATCTGAAGCAACAGAGCAAAAGGAATAAATCATAATGTTTCATCCTCAGAGTAAAAAATGAAGTGGGACCTATTTAATTACTATGGAAGATGTGGATAAAAATAATCGTTTTCTCCGTTCATCACCACATACAGCTGATGACTGACAACTTGAATCGGAGAGAATCCCAACCAGTTGGGCATTAGGGACTTTCTAACGATCGTATCCCTTACATACTAAGAATTACTCCTTGGGAAAATTGCTCTCAGAAGGCACATCCATTCCAAAAAAATCTCATTTTCAATCCATTTTGATGTGAGGACATGTTCGTGCCATGAGCTACCCCATGCAGATGTGAGCCAGAGGGAGCAGGGAAACCAACTCAGCCCTGGAGAGCTGGGATGTCTTACCTAAGGATGGAGTTAACACCTTTACCACTTTAATTTTCTGCATCTCTTTTCTTAGCTCTACTTGTTATTCCTAATGTATTTCCAGTGTGTTTAGAATTTCCAAGTAGAGCCACTTGGGCTGGCATGTACTGAAAAATGCCATGAGCTCTATGGGGCCAGTCAGCCAGCAGGTAATCATGGCAGTGGCACCAGCCCTTGCCCAGGTAGGAATATTCTGATGGATCTTATTTGAAGCCTAAAAATGTCCTCAGAGCATGAATGACAGCCAGTGACTATTCAAGGTAGAAAAACCACATTATACTTCCACTAATGTCACACTCCTTACACGTGGCTGACACAGCCCATTGGACCACGCTGGGTGTGATTCCTGTAGAAAATTGTACGTAACCACAAAGACCTGCTTTGCAATAGCAATAAGGCAAAAAAACCACTACAGAATTCTGTTCCTGGTCAGAACTCAGGAGGGTGAGAGTAACGGAAAGAAATTTACAAGCACCTGCAATTTCTTGCAGACAAGTATCTATAATATTGGGAATGCCGATTACTAATTCATGATACAATATTGCTTTATGATGTATGAAATGGGGAACATTTCAGTCACTTTGTTGTTTCTATCAAAAGAGTAATAGCTCACTAAAAACTGAGAATCAATTTTGTGTAACGTTAGTTTACATAGCAAATTCATAAAATGTGAAAACATTTGCAACAAAGATAAAACCAGAGAACACAGAGATTCTTGAGTTAACATGAAGGTGTTGACGCTGAAATGCATGATAATTTAAATGTATTGAAAATATGAAATTAAGACACAAATCACTGCAGATGACTTGACTAGACAAGATATTTTGAATCCTCTGAATAACGGTGTACAAAAGGATATAAAAGTTCAAAAGGGAGGTGAAACTATAGTATCATGAATGGACTGCTGTAAATGTGATCCCAATGTAGTTTAGGAGATCAATCAGGACCCTTTGGGTATAAATGATAGGAACTCAACTCAAACTGTTACTGAACCAAACTTGGGTCCACTTGCCTGAGGGCAGTAAAGCCAATCTGCTGACACCGGGTTGTGGTTAAGAAAAGTGCAGCATTTATCGCAGGGCACCAAGCAAGGAGTCCAGGCAGCTAGTGCTTAAAAGACCCAGACTCCTTGCTTGGAGTTTGGTCCAGTAACATCTGGGCTGACCAAGGCTCTACCATATTGTGGTTTCTTTTTTGATTTTCTCAGAAATTTAGTAGATGTCTTTCTATCTGATTTCCCAAAAGTTTATGGACCAACATCTTCATCCATAGTTCTTCATGAAGCATGTTTTCAGAAAATATTGTTTTCCAGCCTTTTCCTGTAGAACTAAAAGTTCATTAGGTTATGCTCTGCTTCTCCAGTTATAATAGGTGACAATATTGCCAAGTGATAGCCTCCCACTTGGACTCCCAGTTTACAATCTATTCTCCACAAGGCAGCCAGGATGAATCTTCTACGTTGGTGAGCCAGAGCCTGTCCTTCTTCAGCTGAATCCCTCCAAATAAAATCTCCTCCCACTGCCAATAAAATCTCAGTCCAACCAGGCCCCCCCATGGTCTGGCCCCTGCTCTCTTCCCTTACCTCATCACTGCTCTCCTCTCTGACCCCATCACTCGCACACCCCAGCTGCTGCTGCCTCAGGGCTGCTGTCTCTGCCTTTCCTCTGCCCAGAAGCCATCCCTTGGAAATCCACAGGGCTTCCTCGCTCACTTTCTTAAGGTCTCTGTTCACCTACTGTGTCAGTAACATCTCAGACACTCAAATATTTAAAAGCATCTTGTTTCACTCTCTGTGCATGTACCTACACATGTCACCCCAACTCATAAACATCAACCATTTAAAATTTTTTTTAACTTTTTATTTTATATTGGAGTACAGTTGATTAACAATGTTGTGTTAGTTTCGGGTGTACGACAAAGTGATTCAGTTATACATATATATGTATCTATTCTTTTTCAAATTCTAGTCCCAATAGGTTGTTGCAGAATATTGAGCAGAGTTCCCTGTGCTATACAGTAGGTCCTTGTTGGTTATCCACTTTAAATATGAGTGTGTACATGTCAATCCCGAACTCCCTAAATATCCCTCCCCACTACCCTTCCCCCCTGGTAACCATAAGTACATTTTGTAAGTCTGTGAGTCTGTTTCGGTTTTGTAAATAAGTTCATTTGTATAATTTTTTTATGGATTCCACATATAAGCGATATCATGTGATATTTGTCTTTCTCTGTCTGACTTACTTTACTCAGTATGACAATCTCTAGGTCCATCCATGTTGCTGCAAATGGCATTGTGGTTGTCAATAGATTGAGGATTAACTTTTGTCTGGGTTCATTTGGAAAACTGATGGACTGTGCCCACTGGAGACCTGTTGACACAGAGGTGCTGCAGAACGTTAGGAGAAAGACATCTGAGGAAGATGTGGGACAGGCCCAAGGGGCCTCTGTAGGTAGAGAGGCTTCTCAGCCTTCATATAGATGAGCTCTAAGATGTAAGGGGTGCTTCTGAGCCTGAGTGAGCTCAGAGGACAAATAGCCCTCCTCAGGACCACTCTGACACAGCAGGGCACAAAATCCAAAAGGAAAGTAAAGCATTCTATTCCAGTTATCTGCTGCTGGGGAACCATCCCAAACTGAGATAAAAATCACCATTTTATCATATCCCACGATTCGGAAGGTCTGGAGATTGGACAGGTCAGCAGTGGGAAAGGCTTGTCTGTGGTCCATAATGTCTGGGGCCTCAGCTGGGAAGAGTGGGAAGGATGGGGGGATCCAAACTGTTGGGCATTGGGATTATCTGGAGGCTTTTCACTCACATGTCGGGCTGGGATGAGTACAAGTCTGTGGACTTAACCAGGACTACTGATCAAGCACCGTGGCTTCTCCATGAGGCTTGGTCTTTTCACAGCTGGGTTCTGAGAGACAGTGTCCCAAGAGAGACCACCTGGAGAGGAAATATTCCAGGAGAGCCAGGTGGCAGTGGCATGGCTTTTAAGACCTGACCTCGGAAGCCACATAGTATCGTGTCTGTCATACTCTACTGGTCAAAGGACGGTTGGCCCACACAGATTCTAAGGGAAGGGACACAGACATGACCTTGATTGAGGGAACATCACAGAATTTGGAGCCATGTTTTATTTTATTTTATGTTATTTTATTTTTTTAATTGGAGTATAGCTGCTTTACAATATTGTGTTAGTTTCTAATGTACAGCAAAGTGAACCAGCTATATGTACGCATATATCCCTTCTTTTTTGGATTTCCTTCTCATTTAGGTCACCACAGAGCATTGAGAAGAGTTCCCTGTGCTATACAGTAGGTTCTCATTAGTTATCTATTTTATACATAGTATCAATAGCATATATATGTCAATCCCAATCTCCCAATTCATCCCACCCTCCCCTTTCCCCCTTGGTATCCATACGCTTGTTCTCTACCTCTGTGTCTCTATTTCTGCTTTGTAAATAAGATCGTCTATACCAATTTTTCAGATTCCACATATATGCGTTAATATGCGATATTTGTTTTTCTCTTTCTGACTTACTTCACTCTGTATGACAGTCTCTAGGTCCATCCATGTCTCTACAAATGACCCAATTTTGTTCCTTTTTATGACTGAGTAATATTCCATTGTGTATATGTACCACATCTTCTTTATTGGAACCATATTTTAAAACCATCACTCATTCTTCACCACATTGGCCATGCCATCTCAAGGGCTTCTGGGTCTCATGGTGGCAGACACATAATTGTCTGTTGATGCAGTGCTGCCCAGATGAGCCTGGCTGGTTTATACGCACACATGAGATACCTGTTGGGAACACCTAATACTTGAGGGATACCTCACCTGAGGAACCTAAGATCCATGTGAACAGGAAGAGCAAAAGCCAGAGGAACCAGCTGATTCTTAATAATATAGCTTTACCTGTAAGCACAGGCTGGAGAAACCCAGACAAAGGGGAGTAGGAACGTGGCTTATACTTAAGAAAGGTCTGATAAAACAGGGCAACCAAAGAGGAAACGTACAGGGGCTCTAAAGCTAGGAACTAAAGTACCACTTACCACAATGCTACCCAGTTCTGGATGGTGGCAGATTGCAAACTAGATGAGCTATTTTGTTCTGTTGAAACAAGGAAACAAGCTGTGCTTTTCAAGCCAACTCTTTAAGCCAACCTCGGGTCTTCTGTAAAGAATCGCAAGCATGATGGTCTTCGAAATGCCAGCCATGAAAACGCGCGGAAATGCGAGCTTCACGTATAGATGTTAGGAAAGAACTTCATGTTTGGAGTTGGCTTTTCAGCCACACATATACCCCTCCCATCTTTAAAAATAAAACAAACAACTCGAAATGTATTTCCAAGCACTTGATCGTTCTGAAAAATCAGAGGGAATTTGAGCCAAAAGGGAGAAAAGGAACCGCTCTCTGCAAAGAATAAATATCTGCCCCATAATTTATGGAGAATGCAAATCATCCAAGCAGTGGTCTATGGCGTTGACTGTCATTTCATCTAATTAAATGGCTCTACAAGCCTCAGAATGTCACGTCTCCTGCCAGCTGACCCACTACATTCCCTTCTGTTCTATAGAGTTCAGGGGAGCAGAATACTTGAGAAAGACACTGCATTTTAACCTAGAGGAAAATATGGATTTGTACGTGAAGGAGGTTAGGTGGTGTGGGCTTTTGCCTTAATTAGTCTGTACCATCAAAGCTTCTGTGACTCCTGTGCTTGAGAAATTTACTCTGTCTTTTTTTTTAAAAAAAAAAGAAAAAAATCAGAGGGTCGCCAGCCTCATCAATTTTTTGTTGTCATGTAGGTAAATTTTGCATGTGATGTGTGTCACTGTTTATGCTGTTTGTTTGTTTTTTTAATTCCAGAATTCAGCATTTCCTATGCTTGTTTTTGCTACTAAAATCTTGACTTTTGAGCAATGTTGAATATCTTGAGTTCTCTGGGCACTAGAGTTGTGACCTGACAATTAGGCTGATTAGGTTTTGCAGGATATGTAGATGAAGTCATTTTTTTTCTTTTCCATTTTTTAAAATTTTTTAAATTTTTAAATATCTTCCTTTTAAAAATTTTTTAAAATTATTTTTTATTGAAGTATAGTTGATTTAGTGTTGTATTAGTTTCAGGTGTACAGCAAAGTGATTCAGTTATACATACATATATATCTATTTTTTCAGATTCTTTCCCCTTATAGGTTTTTACAAAATATTGAGTAGAGTTCCTTGTGCTATACAGTAGGTCCTTGTTGGTTATCTATTTTATATATAGCAGTGTGTATATGTTCATCCAAACAGTGGGAAACTTCATGCTGGCTTATCTCACCTACCCACAGAGTCCACGGATGGTGGGTCCATGCTGGGTCTACCTTAAATGTATCTGCACCATCTCTGACCTCCCTCTCTGTTATTTCCCCCACAACTCCCTCCTCAGGATTTTCTAATGGCTATGTCCATGGATTTTAAAAATATTTTTATTGAGTTGTATCAATATTAAATATAAAAGGGGATTCATTTTTACATATATAACGTAGAGTATTTTCATGCGTCCTCCTCGTCAATACCTTCCCCTCAAAGGTAACCACTGTCCTGACTTGAATCACCATACATTAGTTTTGCCTGTTCACGGACTTCAAATAAGTGGAATCATATAATATATAGTTTGTACTCTGTTATTTCCTTCATTCACCATTATGACTGCAAGATGCCTCACGAAGCAGTATTGCTGTCTTCCTTACATTCCATTGTATGAATATACAACAGTTTATTTGGAGACATTCTACTGCTACAAATCTATTCTACGGCTGTTGGTGCCCTCAGGCTTTTTTTTTTTTTTTTTCTCTACTTGTTATGCTCCCCAGATGTCATCACTATCCCCAAAGCAAAGAACCAGATCCTTCTAGAAGCTAGGAGCCATTCCAGGCTCCAAGAGGTGAGTACATGAAGGAGATAAATTCAAGCATTTGAAGTCCTATCCTGGAGGAGACTTGAGGTCCTTTAGAGTCTTCTAAGTGAAACAAACAATAAATGAATAACAATAAGCAAGTCCTTGCTAATATTGACCCCTTTTAAAGTTTAATTATGTTTAGCTAATGGATTTTTTTTAGCACCTATTGTATGCCAAGTATTTTTTAGGTCCTAGGAATGAAGCATCAAATAAGACAGATAAGGATGTCATTCTTCTGAAGCTAAACTTCAAAGACAATAAGCTATGGAGAAAATTAAAATAGGACAGTGCAATAAAATGGCCAGAAAAATCCTCTCCAGGGAGACCACAGAATGACAAGAAATAGTCAGCTGCAACAGAACTGGGGGAAGCCATCAGGAGGAAGCATATTTCAGGCTGGCAGGGCAACTAGATCAATGCTCTTAGGAATGAACTTGACCTTCTTAAAGAATAGAAGGAAGGCTCATGAGGCTGGCGTGTAGTGGGCAACATAAAGTAGCAGAAGATAAAATCAGAGAGGTGAGCAGGGATTGGATTGTCCATGACTCCATGGTAAAGAGTACAGATTTTATTCTAAGTGTGATGGGGAAGCTATTATGGGGCTTTAAGAAGAAGAGTAACATTGCCCTGGAAACTGAGTGGAAAATGGCTTAAAAGGGATCAGGAGTAGAAGCAAAATACCAATAAAGAGGCCACTTCCCTCAATGACAGATGATGGTATCTTGAACAAAGATGGCAGCAAAGGAAGCAAAGAGATGGACAGAATTCAATATGTTTTGGAGACAGTCCATAGAATGTGCTGCGGGAAAGATGCTGAACAAGTTTCTGTCTTTCTACTATGTCTTACTTAGGACTCCCTCTGTTGCTAGGATGGTGGTTAGGAAGATGATTCTGCCGCACAGGAATCGCTTCCACTGGCCCATGGCGTGCAGGGAGTACTCTCACATACACATTCTCCTTTGGTTCTTGCAGCAATCCTAGAAGGGAAGGAAGCAGATTTAGTAAGTTCAATCTTACAGATAAAAAACTCAGGATTTAAAGATCATCGTGAACTCATCTGAGGTTACACAATGAGTAGGCTCCTAATCCAATACTTGGACCCATCCTTTTAGCATCTGGCCCCTCTATATCATCTTCCTGAGATATTTGCTCTAGTGATCATAATAAATCTTTACTTTTATTGAGTGCTTTCTCTTTTCCAGACAATGGGGTACTTCGTGACATATATCACCTCTTTAATCCTACAGTGTAAGTACTGTTATCACCAGCCTTATTTTGCAGACCTGTGAACCTAAGGCTCAGAGAGTTGAAGTAAACTTTCCAAGCTGTCACTCCAAATCCCAGTTCCCCAGTCATCATACTAAGCTGCTATAGACAGAATAAGTAGACTCCGCTGAAAAGCCCATTTGCCACCTCGAATGCTAAATATCTTAAAATAATTGCAGATACCAATATACTCAGAGACCTTTAACAACATCATACTGACAAATAAATATACACACATTCCGGACATTTTCTCCTCACCTATGATATTCATTAAGGAATCTATTTCTCAGCTTCTCTTCCAAGCCTCTGTAAAGTGTTCACGATGTGAGATCTGGTGATGTGTCCTTCTACCATTTGGTCCCTAGCAACATCTATCTAGAGCCACCAGTGTAACTAAAGTTGTGTCAAAACATCAGGGCTGTCTGCAGGGTTGACTTTAGCATTTGCTCAGAAAATATAAAGGATCCATTACAGAGCCAGCCCTTCCTGATTGTAAGCATTTCTGGAAGACAAGTAAGTGAACAATAAACACAGTAACTCCTCCAGATTAAAGCATCTATTTCTGAGATCTCCTCCAAGACATCTCCTATTATTTAACCAAATAGTACCTTACTTAAAAACAAAACAAAACAATTTAGTTTTTTTCATTTTAATTTTAGAATTACTTTGAATATCTATTTATATCCAATGTGCATTTCTTATATTTTTCCTTTTTTAACTAAATTGTTTTATTTTGAAAAAGTTAATATGGAAAGGATAGAAAATAACAACCACTCTTGTAACTATAACCTAGAATTAACAAAGGTAAGTGTTTTGCCATGGTATTTATGGGAAAAAAATTTTTTTTTAAGTAAAATTAAATGTTACAGACAATTTAGAATGCTTTCTGATTAAAATTTTCTTTTGGTTTCATACAACCTGCATGTGTTATTTAAATGCATTCTATTAAAATATATAGCATTGAGAGTTAGAAGAGACAGACAGGACTATGTGATCTGATGGCCTCAGGTTATAGACGGAGAAGTTTAGTTCCACAGAGTTACTATGTTCAAGGGTCCTCCAGTGAGTTAATGACAAAGCCAGGCCTATGTCTGGCCCTGGCCTCTGACACCAGCACAGCAACGATATTTTACCATCCCTCTTTACCTTTACTAGCACCCCGATAAAAAAGTCTAGAAACTTAGTCTAGCAATCCCACTCCTGGGCATATATCTGGAGAAAACCATAATTCAAAAAGATACATGCACCCCTATGTTCATAGCAGCACTATTCACAATAGCCAAGACCTGGGAGCAACCTAAATGTCCATCGACAGAGGAGTGGATAAAGAAGATGTGGTATATATATACAATGGAATATTACTCAGCCATTAAAAAGAACAAACTAATGCCATTTGTAGCAACATGGATGGACCTACAGATTATCATACTAAGTGAAGTAAGTCAGACAGAGAAAGACAAATATCATATGATATCACTTATATGTGGAATCTAAAAAGAATGATACAAATGAATTTATTTACAAAACAGAAACAGACTTTGAAAACAAACTTATGGTTACCAAAGGGGAAAGGTGGTAGGGAGGGATAAATTAGGAGTTTGGGATTAACATATACTATATATAAAATAGATAATCAACAAAGACCTACTGTATATCACAGGGAACTCTACTCAATATTCTGTAATAACCTAAGTGGGAAAAGAATTTGAAAAAGAATGGATATATGTATATGTATAATTGAATCACTTTGCTGTACACCTGAAACTAACACAACATTGTAAATCAACTCTACTCCAATATAAAATAAAAATTAAATTTAAAAAAAGGAAAAAAATCGGTCTGTAGTTATCTACATAGCCCTGTATATAACCATACAGTGATCTATGTCAACAGATTTTCACATACTTTAGCGTTAGGTAAACTCTTCCAGATCCAGTTCCGATGGGGCTGTGTCAGCTCCCTCAGACAGAATGAGTCATTCTGTCATGATGCTCCCAGAAAGCTGTGCTCATTTCTCAACTATAGTAGTTCTCACATTGTCTTCTAATTTATCTGTTTAACCTCATGCCTCCTCTACAGGACTTTGAGCTCATCTAAGCAAAGATGGTGCCTTGATCTGCCTTGTGAACCCCAGCACCTTGTATCAAACATGCATTCAGCAAAAGTTTTTATGACTGAATATGTGTGGAATCAATCAGTTATTGAATATCCCCTTGGCCGCTCCCTGAGCTCAAAGAGAGAAAACAATTGAATTGTTGGTGTCATAAAAAAATACCTTTGTATGGGGTGGGGGGATGGATTGGGAGTTTGGGATTAACAGATGTAAACTATTATACATACAATAGATAAACAACAAGGACCTATTGCATTGCACAGGGGACTATATTCAGTATCCTGTAATAAACCATAATGGAAAAGAATATAAAAAAGAATATATATATATATTTATAACTGAATCACTTTGCTGTACACAAGAAATTAATGCAACATTGTAAATCAACTATACTTCAATAAAGTAAATTTTAAAAAATACCTTTGTATAAATGAGTCAGAAATAAAGCAAAGCAGACAGTTGAAGAGGTTATTCTGGGTGGAAAAGCGGAGGAGATGGTGTCAGTCTGGATCAGGTTAGGAAGTCAAGAGACAGTAAACATAAATTTAATATAAAGAATTGTTAACCCCTGATAGGAGAATAACTACAAAGATGTAAAGACAACTCTAAAGGAGACCTTGGACAAAGAGAGACTATCAAAGGAAGGACAGACTGAGAGGGAAAGTCCCCTCCCCAAGGCTGACATTCAGCCTCATGGAAGACGGCCTGCTTGCAGCCCTCGGGTGGTGAAGTTCACTGCGTTGCCCAGACTGGGGCTGGACCAGGGTTGCTGGGTAAGCAATATCGACCCTTCAGGCACAGGCGAGCTGTGGCTGGTGAGAGGGCGTGCAGAGGGAGTCTGGCGTCACTGCAGGTGCAAGGCCTGGAGTGTGTGGTGTCCACACACGTCAAGGGCACAAGCCAGGTTGGTGAGAGGGCACAGGGTCCGGGGTATGCCAGGTCCGTGTCAGGAGGCCAGAGCAAGGTGGTTCCGGGGCCCGGGCTGGGGCTGCAGGTTGCTAAGGGACTGCCCCCTCCGGGGCTCAGCCGCGCAGAGCGCCACCAGACGTCCCTCCCCGCTCAGCCCCCCACGACTGATGGCTGCGGGAGAAGCGAACGCAGCCGCGGACGGAGGAAGAGCATCTTTCCCTGGCAATGTCCCTCCAGCGCCCTCTACTGACACAGCGTGACATCACCCCCTGAAAAGAATAGAGAAAAAGTCCAACCCATCACCACCTAGCAAATACTGAAGGACCCATCTGAGCCAAGGGAAGGAAGCTGGTAACTGCACAGGGACCCAACACGCAATAAACAAACGATGTTTGGACCTAAGTTAGAGTGCGCTCCAGCTCCCAGTTTCCTCATCTGCAGAAGGAGGGGAGTAATAGCACCTACCTCATATGTGGTGTAAACTTAAAGGAAGATACACGACTATGTATAAAATAGATAACTAACGAGAACCGACTGTACAGCACAAGGAACTCTACTCAATGCTCTGTGGTGACCTAAATGGGAAGGAAATCCAAAAAAGAGGGGACATATGCATGACTGATTCACTTTGCTGTACAGTAGAAACTAACACAACATTGTAAAGCAGCTATACTCCAATAAAAACTTTTACAAAATAACTGCATGGAACCAGAATCCTGTAGATAGAACCGTTTGACTTAAATAAGCACATGAGCTTAGCGACACTTATGCTCTTAAGGAAATAACGATATATAGTAAAATATCACTAAAAATGTCTTCGATTTAGAATCAAAAAGTACAAACCTCCAGTTATAAAATAAATAAGTCATGGGGATGTAATGTACAGGATGGTGACCATAGTTAATAACATTGTATTGCACACTTGAAAGTTGCCAAAAGAATACAGTTGGCCCTTGAAGAACATGGGTTTGAACCGCGTGGGTCCACTTACACACAGATTTTTTTTTCAGTAGTAAATACTACAGTACTATACGATCCTTGGTTGGGAGAAACTGTGGATGCAGAGGGCCAACTATAAGTTACATGCAGATTTTCAGCTGCACAAGGTTGGTGCCCCTAATGCCCACATTGTTCAAGGGTCAACTGTGGATCTTAAAAGTCGTCATGACAAGAAAAAAAAATATTTTGTAACTATGTAGGGTGATGGAAGTTAACTAAACTTATTACAGTGATCATTTTGCAATGTATACAAATATTGATGCATTTTATACACCTGAAATATAATGCTATCTCTCAATTATACCGCAATTTAAAAAAAAAAAGAATCTCTATATAGAAGGAAGTTGTCTAGAATGCAGCCTCACTTGGTAGATGTGAAACGAATGAAGTAAACTCAGTGCTGTATCTTTAAAAAAGAAAGAAAGATACCGTGTGTACTTTGAATAATGACAACGTGTGTGCTGATCACAGAACAGCACCTGGCACATAATAAGAATTCGAGAAGTGTTTGCTATGATCACCTTCATTACTTGGAAAGGCAGAACTGCAATCAGAGGGCCCAAGCTCCATTCCCAGCCCTACTGTCCACTGACCATGGACCACAGAGCCTTCCCTCCCCCCGGGGCTTTGGTTGCTGCTGCTGCGAAGTGGCCCTTTCTCACTTTTTAAAAAAAGAAACATTTATTTTCCGTCAACCTTATTTCTGCTTTCTGTTTAAGAGTCTGTGCAACAACAGCTGAAATTCACTCAGTGGTTCTTCCTACCCACTCAGTGGCCTGAGCAGTGGGGCCTGGGGACCAGCCTTCAGCGGGAACCCCTGGGCAGGCACGGAGGTCCTGCCCCACCTTCAGACCCCAGGTTGAGTAGCGGTAAATTCGGGAGCTGGAGCTGCCCCTTCACCCTGAAATTCCTCCTCAGTCACAGCCTTTCGGCAGCAGCCTGCCCTTCTGTCCCCATCTCTTCAGCATCTCTGTACAAGCAGAGATCACGGGCAGAACCTCGCCGGCCAGCACCCACCTGCTCAGACCTGCTGAGTGGGCTCCCTTGTCGTGGCCTGGATGGCAGTGACCCCTTGGCGCGGAGGAGAGGCTGTGTGAAACCGAGCCATGGAGCGGGTGACAGGCTGACGTCACCGGGATCAGGAAGCCCTGGGAGTCAGGGCTCCTGCAGGGTTGCCTGGATGGTCCCAGGAGTGAAGCTGCCGGTGACAGGAGCAGCCCCAGTGGCAGCAGGACACGTGAGCACAGCTGGCCGGCCGGTCTCCCTGGAGGAGAGAACCCTGACATCAGCCCAGTTTTCAGTGACAACCACGGCACGAGCCGCCAGCAAAAGATTCTCCCAGGTAGTCTTCGAATTTATGACGTGGAGGCCATCACTTCTCCTTTTGTAGATGTTCTGCCCCTTTTGGAGGTCCAGGTGGGGGCCCCTAAGTGGGTCCCTGCTGCAAGGAATTTGAGGACATCCTCCTCCTTCATTTGCTCTGGACGTTGTGAAGTTTGCCCTTTGAATGACGGCGGGAACCCAGAACAACACCTTGCGGACTCCTCTCTGGCAGCACAGAAAGGCGCTTTCCCACTTTCCACGTCCCACTTTTCCGTCTCACATGCCTGACATCCATGCCTTCGGCTCCACACCAGAGAAGCCCATTTCAGGGTATACAGTGAGCCGACCCCTCAAAATACAGCCAGAACACGAGAGAGTGCGGTGAGCTGGCTGCGCGGAGAAACGTCAAAGACACTTACTAGACAAAAATAACGTTCCACTGTGACAGTTTTTCTAATTCTATACATTTAGAAAATCTTAGACACTTGTGCTGCGATTTTTTTCAGGGCCAACCTTGGTTTGAAGCAATGGCAAAAACTAGAAAACAACTTATTTGTGCTCAGATTAGATGACTTCTTATGAAAGATGATGGGGGGAGGTATGAAGACGCTTCTCTTGCCTTAAAATTCTCATGCCCATCACTGACCCCCACACCTGCACCCACACTTCCCTGCATTTATTCAAGGGCAGGGGATTGCCCACACTGAATTGCAAGCCCACATGGGAAGAATGTTGCATTAAGTTACAACTTGTCATATATAACTTAATTGAATTCTCTTTAAAAATGCCTTCCAAGTGGTCCAGAATCCAAAGGCATACGTGGATGCAGAAAGCTGAGAATAGCCCTGGTCACCTGGAAAAAAGGCAGGAACACGCAAAGGAAGCTGGACGCGCCTGAAGAATAACATTGCCAGCTTCTGTTTTTCCTGGGGCCACGTCAGTAGGAGGATCACTGAATGGAGAAGCCCACTAATATATTCCTACGTGTCCACAGCAAGTGCCCAGAACTCCATCACTTTTAATCCTTGGGTTAAAGGATTTTCCCAAGTTACCTAATTATCAAAATCATCCAGCACACTCGTTAAAAACACCTATTTTATAGGTTCTTATCTGAGAGCTTACAAGTCCTCAGGTGATTCTTACAGTCAAGTAAGTCTAGGAAGTAGTGGGTTTATGAAGTATCTGATCCTAATACTCACTGTGTAGACTATATATAAACAAATTTCTGGACCCCAGAACTACTGAATTAGGATATGCAGGGCTTCCCAACTGTACCAGGTGCTCATTATGGTCCGTGTCTCAGCTCAGACTCCATAACAAAATGCCATAGACTGAGTGGCTTGAACAACAGATTTCATTTCTCACAGTTCTGGAGGCTGGGAAGTCCGAGACCAAGGTGCCAGCAAGGTAGGTTTCATTCTGAGGCTCCTTCTCTTAGATTAAAGGCAGCTGCCATCTGGCCATGTGCTCACATAACCTCTTCTTTGTTCTCATGGCAGGAGAGAGAGCAAGCTCTCTGCTGTCTCTTTTTACAAGTGCACTAATCACATCACTAGGGCCCCACCATCCTGACCTCCAAAGGCCCCACCTCCAAATACCATTGCATTTCGTGGTTAGGGCTTCAACTAATGAATTTGGGTGGGGGAACACAAACATTCAGTCCAAAACAGATATTTTGAAAACGCTGGGTTAGATAAATGTTTATATGAAGCTTCTCCCCAAATTCCTAGGTTATCTGGGAAATGATAGCACATTTCAACTATCCTCAGGCATTAATTCATTAGGAAGTTTTGGTTTAAGTAGTGCATTGTAAGGCCCAAATCAAATAGGGCACCAAAAACTAGATTTTAAAGATGCACTCAAAGGGAATGGGGGATTTCGTCTAGGGCGGCTGAGGTGGGATGTGACGGGAGTGGTTCTCACTTTTAATGTGCATGTCAGTCACCTAGAGGCCTTGTGATAACGCAGGCTCTGATTCAGCAGTTCCGGGTGGGACCTGGGAGTCTGCATTTCTGATGAGCTGCTCCACAGACCACTTGCTGAGTGGAGTGGTGGGGAACAAGCATTCCAGGTATCCAGGGATGTCTGTGCCCATGGGGTATGACGCCAAAGACAAGCTTTTCAACTTAAAAGTTTTGCTTGGAGTCAATGACGTCATTGCAGAAGGCCTGAGTTCCAAAATATCATCTAGAAGAAATGAGCTTCAGAAATGCCAAGCTCTGAATAGACTGGTGGTTGCCAAGGGGCGGGGGGGAGGGATGGATTGGGAGTTTGGGATTAGCAGAAGAAAACTATTATATATGGGATGGATAAACAACAAGGTCCTACTGTATAGCACAGGGAACTATACTCAATATCCTTTGATAAACCATAATGGAAAAGAATATGAAAAAGAATGTATATATATATATGTATAACTGAATCACTTCCCTGTACAGCAGCAATTAACACAACATTGTAAATCAACTATACTTCAATTTAAAGAAAAGAAAGAAATGCCAATCTCTGAACTCTGTTGCTCCCAACACTTTAAAATAACTTTCAAAACACAGTAATTGAATTAACATAACAGGTCAGAAATGATCTTATATGATCATCAGATTATACCAGGAGTTTCCCAAATTTCTCCCCTTCAAGGGATCCTTAAGTGACTTTGTAATTTTTTCACAACATCCTTAACCCAAAAGAAATGACCAACTGCTTTATTTACTAATTTGTTAGGTCCATACAACTTGGTATTTTTTTTTTTTGTCCTAACAACTTAATAGCCATTTGAAAAAATAATACACATAAACTGAAAGAAAATCTGCTTTTTTTTTTTTTTATCCTTAAATAACCACAAGCACTTATTAATCAGGATGTGTGCACCCTGGACACCACACAACTTCTTAAACCTTGGCATCAGATTGGACACTGCCACCCTCAGCCCTCATTCCACTTTGCGTTTCACGTGGTGATTGCTATTTATCACAGCAACTGTGAAAACCCAGTTTCGCAAATATTGGACACCCTGGAGGGGAATGTAGTACAATCACACTGAAGAAACTGTGAAGTATCTTGGGCTAGTAGTTCATGTGGTATCCAACAAAAATTCAATATCACTGTACTTCCGCTTCAAAAACTGAAAATTTTCTGAGCCGCGCTAACATAACTCGGTTCAGTTTGGAAACTGCAGGTTCATACCCTTTACAAAGGACTAATTGTGACCAAAGGCAAAGTAAGAATTCTAAAAGAAGAGAGAAATTTTTGCAAGGAGGACCTACAAACAATACAACAAAATTTCCTTAGGTATTAAAGAGAAATCATTTCTTCTCTGGCTTGTTAGAATGAAAGTGTATCCTTCTTCAACTAATGTTAAGATTCTTAAAATGTTACAATCTTTTGAAGGAAAATGATTTTCCTAATATTTCCCCAGTAACAACACATCGGTTTCCCCACAGAAAAAGAGACTTAGCATGTAATTCTTATTGTTCTTTTATTTTCTTTTGTTCACCTATTTCCTTGACATTTGGTTTTAAATTAAACATAAGGAACAATTTTGATCATTCAACCTTCACCAAAAAAAAAGGAACATTGATTCAAAGTTTTACTTTATGTACCTACAATTTCCCTGTAGTCCTATTTCTCAATCAGAATTTGAATAATCTTTACAACTTGTAGTCCCCCAAACTCAGATTTAATGATTCAGTAAGTTCTGAAAAAGAAATAACAGCTGCAGCTAATCCCACTGTGCTATTCGGTAATGACAATGTTATACCACATTAGTGATTGTGACATTAATAAAAAGAAGCCCATAGGATTAACCAAAGACAGCTGACTTAGTCAAATGTAGGTCAGGCTTTGTTTGCTCAGAAGCTGGTAATAAATTCCCAGGTAAGTGCTCTCCTGTGTCACACATACATGTCAGGAGCAAAATTTCAGTCCTGCTAAATGATTCACGTTTTTAAGTTTCTCTAAGCCATTTTTGAATTATTGTTAAGCACTTAATTCCACTGCCAAGCCTACAGGCTCCTTAAAATTATGAACTTATGTGACATGATAGCATGTTTTTCCTTGAGGCACCACTTCACCTTGGAGGGTCTTGTGTTCACCTTCCGGTTACTGAAGTTCTTACTAGAAGAGGCTCGGGGGTCACCCCTAATTTATAGCATAATTATGGAGAAAATGGCTAAGCCAGCCATCTGTAATCTCTAAGTCCTCCTTGCCACAGGAAATATCGTTGTAAGTCTAACGTGAATATTACATTCTTAATCGAGCCTTGTGGTAGGCTTTATAGGAATAAGATGTCCAGAACCACACAATCCTAAAATATATTCTTAAAATGCACACACTTTGGAAAACAGTGTAGCCATTTCTTAAAAGGTTAGACATACACCTACCATACGACCCAGCCATGACTCCCAAGCCATTTGTCTAAGAAAGGGAACCATATGGCCACAAAAAGACCCGCACAAAAATGTTCATAGCAGCTCTATTCATAACAGCCCCAAACTGGAAACAACCCAAACCAACAGGAGGATGGGCAAACAAACAATGACGTACTCATATACCAGAATCCTCCTCAGCAATAAAAAGGAAACAACTTCAGATCTGTGCAACCATCACGGACGAATCTCTACAACAGGTGACAGAACATCATGTACAAAACAGTGCATGTTGCATGATTCCATTTATGTAAAATTCTAGGACAGTCGAAACCAATCTGTGACAATAAATCAGAACAGTGGGGGAAGTAGGGAGTGGTGCAGGATTGCCTGGAAAAAGCACACTTTCTGGGTGATGAAAAGTTCTATATCTCGTCAGGGTGTGGTTATGTGCAGGTATATGTTTGTCAAACTCATCAAACTATGTATTTAAGATCTTTACATTAAGATCTTGTAATAGGGGTGGGACATGCACCTGGCTGTTAGCAAGCGACTGGTAGCGGTCCTGCTCAGCCATTGGTCGGAGTCATTGTGGGCCCCTCCCCCAAGTGAGCAACCATTAACAGTCCTGCTCAGCCATTGGTTGGCACCAAAGTGGGCCCCTCCCCCTCCCCTTCCTCTGTATAAAAAGAGCCTGAATTCGGACTGAGGGAAGATGGCTTTTTGAGACACTAGTCTGCCATCTTCTTGGTCTGCTGGCTTTCCAAATAAAGTCATTATTCTTTGCCCCAACAACTGATCTCCCAATTTATTGGCCTGTCGTGTGGCAAGTAGAGCAAGCTTGGTCTCAGTAACAATCTGTGTGTAAACTATACCTCAGAATATAAAATAAAACAGTGAATTCCCTGGCAGTCCAGTGGTTAAGACTTGATGCTTTCACTGCCGAGGCCAGGGTTCAATCCCTGGTCAGGGAACTAAGATCCACAAGCCACATGGCCAAAAATAAATAAATAAATAAAATATGTGTGGGTGTTCTGTAAGCTCTTCAATTTTATACTTAAACTTTATGAAATCCCTGCCTTTATTAAATACTTATGCAACTGTAAAATATTACAGGTCTTTTAGATATAAGCAAAAAGAGATATCACTTGAAAGAGTTACTAACTCAAATATTACCCAAGTAAGGATCGTAAGCAGTGCATTTATTTAATGAGTTAAATAGTTTCAATTTATTTATATTTTAATTCCTTCTATATGCTCATGGCATAACTTGAGAGATCTGTGTTTATAAATTTTAAAAACAGAAAAATATCAATGGGTATAAAGGCAATTAAGTACTTAAAGCTAGTTTGGAAAAGCAGTTGCAAGATTAGCCAAAAACAGTAAATGACACAAAAATTATTTTAACTTCTAGTACTAAGCAGAGTTCCGTTGGCTCTTTCAATACAAACCACGCCCCTGCCATTCCCTCTGATTCAGGCCCTTGTGATCTTTTATTTTTAAGTGCAGTAGATTCCCAATTGGCTTTCCTAGTTTTACTGTCATCTCCCTTGGATCCATTTCAAGTGACCATATTAATCTTGAAGCCCAGCCTGAGCACTGCATGCCATACATCACAATTACGTTCAAGGTCAGTTCCCTGGCCTGGCATTCGAAGACTGGTGTTGATCTGATTGCAGTCTGCCCGCCATGGCACCTAATCTCAAGGCCACTTTTCCCCCTGGCCTCCCATCACCCACAGATCTCTGCACTGAGGCGGCTCAATGGAGTTCCCATTCCTGCCCCTGGGCTGCTGTTTATGCTGCCTGTACATCTGAATTTTATATCATTTTGTCCCCACCTCACCATAACCAAATTCATCCCAGCTTTCAAAATCCACTTTAGCCATCACCTCCCTGTCAAGGAAGTTTCTCATTGTCTTCACCCAGAGTAATCTTTCTGTGTTATAAACACTCATCGCATTGTATGCCCAGTTTCTTATCATAATCACCACTCTCTGTCTTATATTGTGACATGGTTTGGACTCCAGCTCAAGACAGAAACTCTAGCTTCAAAACATATCTCCCCAGCTGTCAGAATTTAGGCAAGTCACATCATGTCTCTATGCTTCTGTTTCTTCATCTGTTAAAAAATAAATAAATAAAAATAGTACCTCTCTTATAAGATGGTTGTGAGTGGGAAATTAGATAATGTACATATAATGTACATAAACTACTTAGTCTGACACGTTAAGTGTTTAGTAATATTTATGCCAAAATCTGATAGCTGAAGGAGAATCAGTTCTCTAATTTATGGAACTATATTCCAAGAATTGAGAGAACTTGTAAATGGAAAGTTTTTGAGGAACTATCATGATATCCCAGAAGGTTAGAGGTAGATAACTTTTGCTGGAATTTCCAAAATAGGGCATAAGTTAGGTTTTCAAAACCGCAGAATGGTGGTGTTAATTCTAGGTAGGAAGAGTCTGGTGAAAAAACAAAGCAACACAAAAATCCAAAAAAGGAGAAGTCATCTAGGTACCAAAGAGAAATGAAAACACATGTCCACACCAAGACTCAGACATGAATATTCAAAAGAGCTATATTCATCATTGCTCAAAACTAGAAACAAATGTCTACCAACAGGAAGTGGAGAAAGAAAGTGTGTTCTATCCCTGCAACAGAATACCACTCGGCAGTAAAAAGCAACACAGTCCTGGGAGAGCAGCGACATGGATGAGCCTCAAAATCATTGTGTTGAATGAAAGAAGGCAAACACAAAAAAAGTACATACTGTATAATTCCATCTATAACACGCTCTAGAAAAAGCAAGTAGCCTATGGTGACGGAAAGGAGATCAGAGGTTGCCCGCTGACCAGGGATGGAAGGGAAGAGTTAAGGAGAAGGGGCATGAGGAAACCTTGGAAGGTAGTGGAAATGTCCTGTGTCCCAGTTATGGTGGTGGTTTCAAGGGTCTATACATAATTCCGTCAAAATGCATCAAATTATACATTTTATTTTTTTTATTTTATTGAAGTATAGTTGATTTACAATGTTGTGTTAATTTCTTCTGTACAGCAAAGTGACTCAGCTATACATATATATACATTCTTTTTCATATTCTTTTCCATTATGCTTTATTATAGGATATTAAATATAGTTCCTTGTGTTTTACAGTAGGACCTTGTTGTTTATCCATCCCATATATAATGGTTTGCATCTGCTAATCCCAACCTCCCAATCCATCCCTCTCCCATCCCCCTCCCCCTTGGCAACCACAAGTCTGTTCTCTGTATCTGTGAGTCTGTTTTTTTTCATAGATATGTTGATTTGTATCATATTTTAGATTCCACATATAAGTGATATCATATGTCAAATTATACATTTTAAATGGGTGTAATTTGTTGCATGTGAACTGTACCTCAATCAAACTAATTTTTGAGAAAAGAAATCACCAAAATACGAAATGATATTTTTAAGTCAGTAAGAGCGTAAAAAAGAAGTAGGGCTGATTGGGACACAATACATTTTCACTGAGAAAATGTTATATTTTCCTGATAACTTTTCCTTCCCCGACAGGGCTATTGGGTTGCAAGATCTGGGAACTACTGTAGAAGTTGCTTCAATTGAAGATGCTAAAGAAGCTTTAAATTCACGTAATAAAAGGGAAATTGAGGGCAGAGCAATCAGGCAAGGACCCAGGGGATCACCTAATGCAAGAAGCCAACCATCCAAAACTCTGTTTGTCAAAGGTCTGTCTGAGGATAACACAGAAGAGACATTAGAGTATTCGTGCAAGGATAGTCACTGACCAGGAGACTGGATCCTCCAAGGGGCTTGGTTTTGTAGACTTCAACAGCGAGGAAGATGCCAAAGCTGTCAAGGAGGCCATGGAAGATGGTGAAACTGATGGAAACAAAGTTACTTTGGACTGGGCCAAGCCTAAGGGTGAAGGTGGCTTCGGAGGCCGAGGTGGTGGCAGAGGTGGCCGAGGTGGATTCGGTGGCAGAGGCCAGGGAGGCTTTGGAGGGCGAGGAGGCTTCTGAGGTAGAGGAGGAGGAGACCACAAGCCACAAGGAAAGAAGATGAAGTTTAAAGAGCTTCTTTTATCTCTGCCTTCCCCTCTTCCATTTGAAAGAAAGGACTCTGGGGTGTTTACTGTGTTACCTGCTCAATGACGGAGACTTCTGAGCACATTCCAAGACAGTATACAGCCCTGTGGTCTACTTGGAAACCGTACAGATAACATTTCAAGGGAGATAACCCTGTTGGTGTTGACTGGATATTCATATAAACTTTTTAAAGAGATGAGTGATAGAGCTAACCCTTGGAAGTGTTATTTTCATGATACGCTATCGGGTCAAATGAAGTTTTGCCAACTGGGGCACAACAGTTGGAGAGCTGAGTGGTCATTCCTGTGTCACCCGAGAAGATCTCCAGTGGCAGGTCACAGGGCTCTACATTCAGTCTATTTAACATTTTTGTCAATTATTTGCCTGACCACCTAAAAGCAGAAACATCAACTTTGGGTTGACTGAACATTGCTATGTTAGACAAGAGATGATGATCTAAATTATTTTATAGGCTAAAGCAGTAGTTTAGATCTAACAAGGTGAAACTTTACAAAGACAGCTTCGAAGTAGCTGAATTGAGTCGAAAATTCAGCTTTCTGAGCATGAGATACAAGTGCCATGCTGTACCAAGAGGACGTTAGAAAAAGAAGACTTAGAGTCATAATCAATAATAAGTTCAGCGTCAATTAACAATGAAATGTAACTTTTAAGGACGTTAACATGGCCTTGGGTTGTATCAAGAAAGATGTAAGCTTTTATAGAAAGGAGGTGGAAATCTTGTTCTATATTCCATAATATGCTTATATTAAAATATTGCATTATGTTCTTGGTAGGATACTTGGTGGGGGGGAGATTAAAACTAGATCAGAGGAGGGGAAAAAACAGTATTTTTCTAATCTATGGTTCCCTTAAGGACAGGGTCTGTGTCTTAGTCACCTCAGCCTCACTACACCCATCGCAATTCCTGGCATGACTGTGATTATAGCAAATGCTGTTGGCACCTTGATAAGACTTGGATTGATGCCATATAAAGTAGTGGGAAAGGAACAAGGGCTTTTCAGCTGAGAAGAGCCTGAAGGGGTGGGAGGAGGGGTGAAGCAAGGCAACAGGACAAGATGCACCTCTGGGAACTGAGGTGGGTTACAAGTGGCTGCAAGATCTTTGTCAAGTCCCTCCATCAAGAAACAGAGCTACCAGTGTGTCTTTTTGTATAAGCTTTATCACACACAGGAATTTCTCTGGGGCACATTCTTAGGAATAGAATTTAGGGTTATACAGCATTTTGAAATGATCTTCAAATGAGACATTGCAAAATCTGACTGTAAAGTATCTCACAAATGTTCTTTTTCATTGAGTTGCTATTGACATATCATATATTAGTTTCAGGTGTACTACATAATGATTAAGTGTTTTGCAAATTTCCTTCTCACTAAAATTACATCTGATCCTTTTTTCTCCATATGCTGGCCAACATGCAAAATTACATCACCATCAAAATATATGACAACTGACAGTTCTGAAATGTTATCTCCTTTTAATTTGAATTCCCTTATTACAAGGTTGAACATCTTTTCATATACTTTATTCGCTATTGGGTTTATTCTTCTCCAAGTTTACAGTCACACCTTCTAAGCATTACTTTCTATTAGTTCTTTTACTTTATTTCATTTATTCAAATCTCCTTTATATATTCTAGATATTAATCCTTTAAAATATTTATACACTTTAAATACCTCCTTTCAAATTTTATCTTGTCTATTTATGGTATAGGAAAATTGTTTTCAGTGGAAGTTTACAAGTCATGTAAAATGTATTAATAAAATGTACTGGTATTTTCCTCTAAAAAAAAAAGAAGAAGAAGAAGAAGTAGAGCTATATTTCCCACCCCTTGAATCTGGGGCTGACTCTATGACTAATTTGACCAAGTGAATGCAGGGAAAGTGAAACGGTGCCAGTTCCAGGCCCAGTCTTTTTTTTTTTAAGATTTATTTTGTTATTTATTTATTTTTGGCTGTGTCGGGTTTTAGTTGCGGCACGCGGGATCTTCGTTGAGGCATGTGGGATCTTTCGTTGCGGCGTGCGGGCTCTTCATTGTGGCGCGCGGGCTTCTCTCTAGTTGTGGCGCGCCGGTTCCAGGGCACGTGGGCTCTGTAGTTTGCGGCATGTGGGCTCAAGTTGAGGTGCATGAGCTCAGTAGCGGTGGCGCGCGGGCTTAGCTGCCCCGCCGCATGTGGGATCTTAGTTCCCTGACCAGGGATGGAACCCGAGTTCCCTGCATTGCAGGGCGGATTCGTTACCACTGGACCACCAGGGATGTCCCCAGGCCCAGTCTTTCAGAAGACTGGCAGCTTCCATTTCCTCCCACTTAGAACCCAGCCACCCTGACTGCATGCCCTGCCAGCCCACGTATGTGAACCACTTTGATGTAGATCCTTACTTCGCTGAGCTACCCTGGCTGACACCACATGGAGCAAAAATGAGTTTTTCCCTGCTTAGTTTCGCCAGACTGCAAGATCATTCGCAGAAAAAAGTTACTGTTATCGTGCTGAGCTGAGGCGGTTTGTTAGGTGGCAAGAGGACATTGAAACAGTAAACATCTTCAAATATATGAAGAGCTCTCTTAGACATGGCCCCTTGGGCTGGAATTAGAACCAATATGCATACCTTGGAGAGACTCATGGAGAAGCAGCCGGGAACTTCCATGATAAGACTAGGCAGAGAAATCCAGAAGAGGGTACCAGAGTTGGACTCAGCTGGCATTGGGACTGGCCTCGAAGAAATAAACCAAGAATCTAGACTAGAACGCTCAGGGGACCATGGCTAGCTTAGACTCGGTCTCAGATGGCATCAGTGCCCAAGGTTCCACCTGCAGTAGCAGATTGGGGCATCACAGCATCAGGGGGAGGACCATTCAGGTTGAATCCATCCATCCAATGGCTGGGGAAAGACAGATGGGAAAGGACCGGAAGGTTGTCAGGGCCCCAGTCAAGGTGAGATTTAGACTGGGGTGTCAATCCCAAGGGAAAACCAGAGAGAAGCAGAGGCACAAGAGCTGGGCAGCAGAGTGGGAGCATGAAGGGTGTAGCTTGGGATAGGGACACACCTTAGACCTGCCTGACATTAGCCATGGTCTTGATCCCATCCTCTGATGGGAATGCAAATCTTAATATGTCATCAGGCTGGAATAAAATTAGCTCAGAAACCAGCCAGCTGAGGAACTGGCTCGGGAACTAGAAGGAGCAAGTAGGTGGGGAGCAGCTCTTCAGAATCCTTATCTGTATGGGAGTCAGGCAAGAGGCTTCTGAGGGGAGCTAGTGAAAAAGAAACACAAGAAAGAACTTTCTCAGTCAGAGGGGTGTATTCCTGTGATGGCAAAATCCTGAATTACCACCTGCCAGGAGAGCTATAGAGAAGATGCACTCATCTGATAAGAACTACATCAAATAACTTTCAAATTCCCAGCCAACCTAAAACTTTCTGATGTTGAAAATACACAATAAGAAGGCAAACTGCTTGCACAGAGTACATAGGTACTCAACAAGGAAGGAGTGGATGGATGGACAAATGGACACACATATGGACAGACAAACGGATGGATGGACACACATACGGATGGAAAAATAGATGGACGGATGGAAAAATAGATGCATGGATGGACAGATGGACACATGTATGGACAGACAAATGGATGGATGAATGGATGGACACATTCATGGACAGACAAATGGATGGATTGATGGACAGACATGGATGGATGGACAGATGACACACATGGAAAGACAAATGGATGGATGGAGGTGGATGAAGAGATGGATGGATGGATGGATGGATGGATGGATAATGCAGTCTGACACTTGCAATACTCAACAGCACCTGTCCATGGACACATTAGTGCTATGTAATAAACTGCACTCCAGAGGAAAAAATAAAATGTATTTGCGCCTCAAAGAGTTTGCCAAACACTTATCTTGAGTGCCCAAACATATGCTGCATTTTTGTGCTTATGAAAACAATTTCCTAAGAAAATTAAATCTCTTATGAAAATCTCGTTATTCGTTCTGACTGGCTGAATCTGAGTAGGCATCACCTGTCTCATACAGAACTCGATAAATTCAGTGCAGCTCTGTTCTGACCGTCAGGAACCCCAAGCCCCAGGGCAAAAGGAGAAGCTTGAGCTACAGAAAAGCAGTGACCAGCCAGCGTCCAAAACTCTTTCCCCTCAGCTGATTTCTCATTCACATTTGGCTTGACATGCCTTGCACCTCTTTTTTATGTCCTATCACACACCGTCAATATGGGACGTTTCTGCAGGTCTCTGTCACAGAGTGTAGACTGTCCCCTCAATAACAGAACTCTTCCGGGCAAAGGTTTTCTGTACATAAATTTTCTAACACCTTCCTATACAAAAAGCATACTGCTCCTAAGGCAGAGGATGGTGCTCTGAGTTCTAGGGAGGGGTTTATAAGTTTTTTTAACCACAACCTAGAGGCAGAAAAACGTTTTACATCATAACCTAGTACACAGAATACATATAAAACAATATTTACCTAACCATGTGCCATGAATTCTAATATTTCTTATTTTATTTCATTTTAAGCCACTGATCAGAACCCTCTCCTCTGATTTTATGACACACTAATGCATGGAAACTGGTGCTCTGAAAGGCACTGCTTAAGGATAATTATCAATTAGTACTTACAGGGAGTGTGGGCCAAGCACCCAAAAACTGTTATCAATGTGAGAAGCAAAGCCCAGACCCCCATCACCAAACCTATAAATAATGTAACCATTTTATAAGAATGAAATTACTGAGTTAATACATCATGGCTGAGATTAGCTAAATGTAGCAATTAATGCAAACCAATTTAGGGCTGCAGGGATTTGCAAATATGGAAGTCCAATCAAGGTGTCCTGGATTATTATTCTAAGGTGGAAATTGGAGACCTGACAGTTATATTTTGCCTTGTCTGGAGAAAGGGCCATCCAGGGCCTCTGAGCACGAATATACAGCCTGCTTGGCAGCTTGGGAACCAGGGCAGTAGAGCATCTGTCTTGCGGCTCAGTGGTGTTCATCACTTTCTCTTCATCTGGATCCTCCATCCATCTTGGGATTTAAACACTTCTTTCCTACACGTTTCCCTAAAGCAGTCAGAAAACACTCCGCAGCTAATACGAATTTCTCATCTGCTCCCCAGTTATATTTTTCATTGTAAATGAATAATTTGGGATCTTGGTTCATATTTGTCAGTCTTGTGGGTTTGATTATACAGTCCTTTCCACACTGAGTGAAATATCAATGTTGTGCAAGGCAAAGACCCAGACTTAGGACAGGGCAGCCCTGCTGGGACAATGACACTCAGGAGACAGCCTGCCTGGGCAGCCCGCCAACCTCCCTCAAAACAATCCCTCTCTCAACTCCATCACTCTACCTGGAACAAGTTACTCAGAGGTTGATAAATGACAAACCAAATATAAACGTATTGGTTTTGCAGAGAAAAGCATTGGCTTAGCGTTCCTCTAGCCAGCTGGAGGGAAGGAACATGACTGAGACCCCGGCAAGTTTGCTTTCCCGCACTAGGGCTGTGCGTGGGCCAACCTTGCACAGACTAAAGTGGATATTTTTAAGAGAAGACAAAACGATCTGTGTCGTAGGGTCTGATGGCCATATCACGCCTTAGTATTTCAAATCAGCTGCTGGGTCTGGCCTTCCATTGCTCCTCACCCTCATTCATTCACGCCACACATTGCATGAGGTTCAGGGGTCACAAAGGAGACAGGACTCTACCCTCAAGGAGGTCAAAGACTGGCCAGAAGGGTAAATAATTATAGTCAGGGTAAGGGATACTGTTATATGCAATAGACCATCATGCATCAAGTAGGATCAACTCAACCTGGGGGAGGAAAGTGAAAGATGATTTCACAGGGAGACCTTTGAGGTGGGTTCCAGGGGAACTGGAGACCAAGAAGCAGGCAGTGGAGAATTGCAGGAAAGGAGACCATGCACGGGAATGTGTACTGGCCTGATCACGGCAGCTCCTGGGAATTTAGATAGGACATTTTTGTTATTGCAGATTTGCTTTATTTATTTATTTATTGCCATTTTAACTGCACGATTTATTGGCATTAATTATGAAATTCATCTTTTTTTCTCCTTTTTTTGCCAAAATATAATTTATGTTTTCCAATTTTTTAAATTGAAGTATAGTTGATTTACAATGTTGTGTTAATTTCTGCTGTACAGCAAAGTGATTCAGTTATACATATATACATTCTTTTTTTAAAATATTATTTTCCATTATGTTTATCATAGGATATTGAATATAGTTCTCTGTGCTATACAGTAGGACCTTGTTGTTTATCCATTCTCTATATAATAGCTTAATCTGCTAACCCCAATCTCCCACTCCATCCCTCCCCCAACCCCCTTCCCTTTGGCAACCACCATGATCATCTCTATGTCCATGATTCTGTTCTGTTTCATAAATAGTACGCTGATCAGACTTGCACTTTTTAAATGGCTCTCTCAGAAATGGAGCGTGGCCTGGAAGAAGAACCTGTGGGCAGTGTCAGAGACGAAGTCTAAGGAGATTGCTTACTATCTCCGACACTAGATTTGCTGGGGGTTGTTCAGAAACTAACCCATACACAGAAGACCATTGTGCTGGCTTGGGTGTGGTTTGGTTTTGTCTTCTTACAAGAATGGAATTAAAGCTAATGTAGACTCCTGCCAGAAGAAATACAGAGAGTTTTCATGGTGATCCATTTTGTTTTCTTTCTTTTTCCAAAGCCATCCAAAATGTTAAGAGAACTCTTTCAGTTAAGAAAGCATTATGGGTAGAGATTGGTTTAAGATGGCGGAGTAGAAGGACTTGCACTCACTCCTTCTTGTGAGAGCACCGGAATCACAACTAACTGCTGAACAACCTTCTACAGGAAGACACTGGAACCCACCAGAAAAGATACCCCACATCCAAAGACAAAGGAGAAGATGGAAGGAGACTGTAGGAGGGGTGCAATCACAATAAAATCAGATCCCATAACCGCTGAGTGGGTGACTCACAAACTGGAGAACGCTTATACCACAGAAGTGCACCCACTGGAGTGAAGGTTCTGAGCCCCATATCAGGCTTCCCAACCTGGGGGTCTGGCAATGGGAGGAGGAATTCCCAGAGAATCAGACTTTGAATGCTAGTGGGATTTGATTGCAGGACTTCGACAGGACTGGGGGAAACAGAGACTCCACTCTCAGAGGGCACACACAAACTAGTGTGCGCATCAGGACCCAGGGAAGAGGAGTAGTGACCCCATAGGAGACAGAAGCAGACCTACCTGCTAGTGTTGGAAGGTCTCCTGCAGAGGCGGGGGGTGGCTGTACCTCACCGCAGGGACAAGGACACTGGCAGCAGAAGTTCTAAGACGTACTCCTTGGCATGAGCCTGTAGCCTCCAATGCTGGGTCACCTCAGGCCAAACAACCGACAGGGAGGGAACTCAGCCCCACCCATCAGCAGACAAGCGTATTAAAGTTTTACTGAGCTCTGCCCACCAGAGCAACAGTCAGCTCTACCCACCACGATGCCCTCCCATCAGGAAGCTTGCACAAGCCTCTTAGATAGCCTCATCCACCAGAGGGCAGACAGCAGAACAAGAAGAACTACAATCCTGCAGCCTGTAGAACAAAAACCACATTCACAGAAAAATAGACAAAATGAAAAGGCAGAGAACTATGTATCACATGAAGGAACAAGATAAACACCCCCCCCCCAAAAATTAAATGAAGTAGAGATAAGCAACCTTCCAGAAAAAGAATTCAGAACAATGATAGTGAAGATGATCGAGGACCTTGGAAAAAGAATAGAGGCAAAGATTGAGAAGATGCAAGAAATGTTCAACAAAGACCTAGAAGAATTAACGAATAAATACCTAGAAGAATTAAAGAACAAACAAACAGAGATGAACAATACAATAACTGAAATGAAAAATGCACTAGAAGGAATCAATAGCAGAATAACTGAGGCAGAAGAACGGATAAGTGACCTGGAAGACAGAATGGTGGAATTCACAGCCATGGAACAGAATAAAGAAAAAAGAATGAAAAGAAATGAAGTCAGCCTAAGAGACCTCTGGGACAACATTAAATACACCAACATTGGCATTATAGGGGTCCCAGAAGGAGAAGAGAGAGAGAAAGAACCCAAGAAAATATTTGAAGTGATTATAGTCAAAAAATTCCCTAACATGGGAAAGGAAATAGCCACCCAAGTCCAGGAAGGACAGAGAGTACCAGGCAGGAAAAACCCAAGGAGAAACACGCTGAGAAACATAGTAGTCACATTGACAAAACTTAAAGACAAAGAAAAATTATTAACAACAACAAGGGAAAAACAGCAAATAACATACAAGGGAACTCCCCTAAGGTTAACAGCTGATTTCTCAGCAGAAATTCTGCAAGCCAGAAGGGAGTGGCATGATATATTTAAAGTGATGAAAGGGAAGAACCTACAACCAAGATTACTCTACCTGGCAAGGATCTCATTCAGATTCAATGGAGAAATCAAAAGCTTTACAGACAAGCAAAAGCTAAAAGAAATCAGTACCACCAAACCAGCTCTACAACAAATGCTAAAGGAACTTCTCTAAATGGGAAACACAAGAGAAGAAAAGGACCTACAAAAACAAACCGAAAACAATTAAGAAAATAGTAATAGGAACATACATATTGATAATTACCTTAAATGTGAATGGATTAAATGCCCCAACCAAAAGTCACAGGCTCGCTGAATGGATACAAAAACAAGACCCATATATATGTTGTCTACAAGAGACCCATTTCAGACCTAGGGACACATACAGACTGGAAGTGAGAGGATGGAAAAAGATATTCCATGCAAATGGAAATCACAAGAAAGCTGGAGTAGCAATACTCATATCAGATAAAATAGACTTTAAAATAAAGAGTGTTACAAGAGACAAAGAAGGACACTACATAATGATCAAGGGATCAATCCAAGAAGAAGATATAACAATTATAAATATATATGCACCCAACATAGGAGCACCTCAATATATAAGGCAACTGCTAACAGCTATAAAAGACGATAGTAACACAATAATAGTGGGGGACTTTAACACCTCACTTACACCAATGGACAGATCATCCAGACAGAAAATTAATAAGGAAACACAGCCTTAAATGACACAATAGACCAGATAGATTTAACTGATATTTATAGGACATTGCATCTGAAAACAGCAGATGGACCCACATCTTGGATCACAGATCAAGTCTCGGTAAATTTAAGAAAATTGAAATCATATCAAGCATCTTTTCTGACCACAACACTATGAGATTAGAAATAAATTACAGGGAAAAAAACACAAACACATGGAGGCTAAACAATACGTTACTAAATAACCAAGAGATCACTGAAGAAATCAAAGAAGAAATCAAAAAATACCTAGAGACAAATGACAATGAAAACACGTCGATCCAAAACCTATGGGACGCAGCAAAAGCAGTTCTAAGAGGGAAGTTTATAGCAATACGATCCTACCTCAAGAAACAAGAAAAATCTCAAATAAAGACTCTAACCTTACACCTAAAGAGAAAGAAGAGAAAGAAGAACAAAGAAAGAGAAAGAAGAACAAACAAAACCCAAAGTTAGTGGAAGGAGAGAAATCATAAAGATCAGAGCAGAAATAAATGAAACAGAAACAAAGAAAACAATAGCAAATATCAATAAAACTAAAAGCTGGTTCTGTGATAAGATAAACAAAATTGACAAACCATTAACCAGACTCATCAAGAAAAAGAGGGAGAAGACACAAATCAATAAAATTAGAAATGAAAAAGGAGAAGTTACAACGGACACCTCAGAAATACAAACTATCATAAGAGACTGCTACAAGCAACTCTATGCCAATAAAATGGACAACTTGGAAGAAATGGACAAATTCCTAGAAAGGTATAACCTTTCCAGACTGAACCAGGAAGAAATAGAAAATATGAACAGACCAATCACAAGTAATGAAATTGAAACTGTGATTAAAAATCTTCCAACAAACAAAAGTCCAGGACCAGATGGCTTCACAGGTGAATTCTATCAAACATTTAGAGAAAAGCTAATACCCATCCTTCTTAAACTCTTCCAAAAAAATTGCAGAGGAAGGAACACTCCCAAACTCATTCTAAGAGGCCACCATCACCCTGATACCAAAACCAGACAAAGATACTACCAAAAAAAAAAAAAATACAGACCAATCTCACTGATGAATATAGATGCAAAAATCCTCAACAAAATACTAGCAAACAGAATCCAACAACACATTAAAAGGATCATACACCACGATCAAGTGGGATTTATCCCAGGGATGCAAGGATTCTTCAATGTTCGCAAATCAATCAATGTGATACACCATATTAACAAATTGAAGAATTAAAACCATATGATCATCTCAATAGATGCAGGAAAAGCTTTTGATAAAATTCAACACCCATTTATGATTAAAAACTCTCCAGAAAGTGGGCATAGAGGGAACCTACCTCAACATAATAAAGGCCACATATGACAAACCCACAGCAAATATCATTCTCAATGATGAAAAACTGAAAGCATTTCCTCTAAGATCAGGAACAAAGCAAGAATGTCCACTCTCGTCACTATTATTCAAGATTGTTTTGGAAGTCCTAGCCACGGCAATCAGAGAAGAAAAAGAAATAAAAGGAATCCAAATCGGAAAAGAAATAAAACTGTCACTGTTTGTAGACAACATGATACTATACGTAGATAATCCTAAATATGCCACCAGAAAAATACTAGAGCTAATCAATGAATCTGGTAAAGTTGTAGGATTACAACTTAATGCACAGAAATCTTTTGCATTCCCATACACTAACAACAAAAGATCAGAAAGAGAAATTAAGGAAACAATCCCATTCACCATTGCAACAAAAAAATAAAATACCTAGGAATAAACTTACCTAAGGAGGTAAAAGACCTGTACTCAGAAAACTATAAGACACCGATGAAAGAAATTAAAGATGACACAAACAGATGGAGAGATATACCATGTTCTTGGATTGGAAGAATCAATATTTTGAAAATGACTGTACTACCCAAAGCAATCTACAGATTCAATGTAATCCCTATCAAATTACCAATGACATTTTTTACAGAACTAGAACAAAAAATCTTAAAATTTGTAGGGAGACACAAAAGACCCCAAATAGCCAAAGCAATCCTAAGGGAAAAAACCGGAGCTGGAGGAATCAGATTCCCTAACTTCAGACTATACTACAAAGCTACAGTAATCAAGACAGTATGGTACTGGCACAAAACCAGAAATATAGATCAATGGAACAGGATAGAAAGCCCAGAGATAAACCCACGCACATATGGTCAACTAATCTTTGACAAATGAAGCAAGGATATACAATGGAGAAAAGACAGTCTCTTCAATAAGTGGTACTGGGAAGACTGGACAGCTACATGTGAAAGAATGAAATTAGAACACTTCCTAACACCATACACAAAAATAAACTCAAAATGGATTAAAGACCTAAATGTAAGACTGGACACTATAAAACTCTTAGAGGAACACATAGGAAGAACACTCTTTGACATAAATCACAGCAAGATTTTTTTTGATCCACCTCCTAGAGTAATGTAAATAAAAACAAAAATAAATGAACGGGACCTAATGAAACTTAAATCTTTTGCACAGCAAAGGAAACTATAAACAAGATGAAAAGAACCCTCAGAATGGGAGAAAATATTTGCAAAATAATCAACGGACAAAGGATTAATCTCCAAGATATATAAACAGCCCATGCAACTCAATAATAAAAAAACAAACAACCCAATCAAAAAAATGGGCAGAAGAACTAAATAGAGATTTCTCCAAAGAAGACATACAGATGGCCAAGAGGCACATGAAAAGCTGCTCCACATCAGTATTTATTAGAGAAATTCAAATCAATACTACAATGAGGTATCACCTCACACCGGTTAGAATGGGCATCATCAGAAAATCTATGAACAACAAATGCTGGAGAGGGTGTGGAGAAAAGGCAACCCTCTTGCACTGTTGGTGGGAATGTAAATTGATACAGCCACTATGGAGAACAGTATGGAGGTTCCTTAAAAAACTAAAAATAGAGTTACCATATGACCCAGCAATCCACTACTGGGCATATACCCAGAGAAAACCATACTTCAAAAAGACACATGCACCCCAATGTTCATTGCAGCACTATTTACAATAGCCAGGTCATGAAAGCAACCTAAATGCCCATCGACAGATGAATGGATAAAGAAGATGTGGTACATATATACAGTGGAATATTACTCAGCCATAAAAAGGAAGGAAATTGGGTTACTTGTAGAGATGTGGATGGACTTAGAGACTGTCATACAGAGTGAAGTAAGTCAGAAAGAGAAAAACAAATATTGTATATTAACGCATATATGTGGAATCTAGAAAAATGGTACAGATGAACCAGTTTGCAAGGCAGAAATAGAGACACAGATGTAGAGAACAAACGTATGGACACCAAGTGGGTAAGCAGGGTGGTGGCAGTGGTGGTGGTGCTGTGATAAATTGGGAGACTGGGATTGACATATATACACTAATATGTATAAAATAGATAACTAATAAGAACCAGCTGTATAAATAAAAATAAAATTAAAATTAAAAAAAAAAGAAATCACTGCCGTTAGCTAATTTTTCAAACACAGGATTTGTCTCTTTAAATATCATCTTAAAGTGTATGATTGTGTGAAAGGCACTCATGAGATGTGGCAATGCCTGGCAACTTTTAGCTGTTTCCTAAATTATCATGAATGGAGGAACAGCTTCTGCAGATGTCTGTTTCCCATGCCCAGATGAGTGAGGACCGGGGCACAGCGGGCCCACCAGGAGGGAGGTCAAGTGCCAGGCGCCAGGTCCAGCACCAGGCACCGGTGCTGAGCAGTGGACATCTTGGGAAGGGCTGCAGAAAGAACAGGGGTAGCTGCTGAGCCCAAGCCGGACACCAGAGGGGAAGGATGCGGGTGTGCAGGTGTGGATGCAGGTGGGCACGTGTTGATGCAGGTGTGCAGGTGTTTGGGCCACAGGAGGGAAGCAGGGACATGCTCTAAGCCAACACTGAAGGAAGACCCAGAATGAGTCCTGCACTAGTGAATGACAGTGGCAGTGAACTTTTTATGGGATGGAGGGGTTAAAGACATATTCAGAGGGGATTGCCTGGAAAAGATTCTCTCCTCTCATAGCTTAAAAAGGATCAGTGTTTCTGCCAAAGGCAGGTGTTATACATTATGAAGTCAAACTCTTCTATGATATCAGAAATAAACATAGCCAAGTAAACTTATTTCTAAAATCGAATTTGAGGGGACTTGAGAGCAAGGAAGAATCACATTTTTCCTAATTTTTATAAATTTCAGAGTCTCGTAATTTTTTATTGAAGTATAGTTGATTCACCTGCTGTACAGCAAAGTGATACAGTTATACATATATATACATTCTTTTTTAAAATATTATTTTCCATTATGGTTTATCACAGTATATTGAATATAGTTCTCTGTGCTATACAGTAAGACCTTGTTGTTTATCCATCCTATATATAATAGTTTGTATCTGCTAATCCCAAACTCCCAATCCATCATTCCCTCACCCCCCTCCCCTTTGGCAACCACCAGTCTGTTCTCTAGATCTGTGATGCTATTTCTGTTTCATAAATAGATTAATTTGTGTTGTATTTTACATTCCACATGTAAGTGATATCATAAGGTATTTGTCTTTCTCTGACTTACTTCACTCAGTATGATAATCTCTAGGTCCATCCATGTTGCTGCAAATGGCATTATTTGGTTCTTTTTTATGGCTGAGTAATATTCCATTGTATATATGTACCATATCTTCTTTATCCTTTCCTCTGTTGATGGGCATTTAGGTTCTTTCCAGGTCTTGGCTATTGTGCATAGTGTTTCAGTGAACATTGAGGTGCATGTATCTTTTTGAATTATACTTTTGTCTGGATATATGCCCAGGAGTAGGATTGCTGGATCATACGGTAATTCTATTTTTAGTTTTTTTGAGGAAGTTCTGCACTGTTTTCCACAGTGGTTGCACCAATTTGCATTCCCACGAACAGTGTAGGAGGGTTCCCTTTTCTCCACACCCTCTACAGCATTTGTTATTTGTAGACCTTTTTTTTTTTTAATTTACTTATTTATTTATTTATTTTTGGCTGTGTTGGGTCTTCGCTTCTGTGCGAGGGCCTTCTCTAGTTGCGGCAAGTGGGGGCCACTCTTCATCACGGCGCGCGGGCCTCTCACTATCGCGGCCTCTCTTGTTGCGGAGCACAGGCTCCAGACGCGCAGGCTCAGTAGTTGTGGCTCACGGGCCTAGTTGCTCCACGGCATGTGGGATCTTCCCAGACCAGGGCTCGAACCCGTGTCCCCTGCATTAGCAGGCAGATTCTCAACCACTGCGCCACCAGGGAAGCCCCAGATCCTATGTTTTTAGGAGTTCCTTCACTTTCTTGTTCTGACAAAGCCTGGCTGTCCCGCTATGACTCTTTCCACACAACTCTCTCAAGTGAGGACTATTTTCCTCCTAAATCCTGCATATCATGGGGCCTGAAATGGAGAGGCCCTTCCTGTTCTTTTTTTACCACTTCTGGACCTGATTGCCACTTCTGAAAGACTTCTGACTCCCACTGAGAGGTGCACCATCCTAATACACCACTCACTAATCCCCTTGCTGCAGTACCTACGGGCTTACTCTTCACCCCTCATCGTTCCTTGATCATTTTAGTACGAGGCTCTCTGCCACCTTCTTTTTTTATTATTAAAGTACAGTTGATTTACAATATTATATTAGTTGCAGGTGTACAACATAGTGATTCAATATTTTTATAGATTATACTCCATTTGAAGTTATTATAAAATACTGGCTATAGCTCCCTGTGCTGCAAAATATAACCTTGTGGTTTATTGATTTTGTACTGCTCCCTTCCTAACTAACTCCATGTGGATCTTTTTTTACAGCCCTGGTTGTAGAAGAGCCTCTCTGCCAGCCTCCAGGTTGTTCTCAGCAAGAGTTGCTCCACATGTAGATGTATTTTTGATGTGTTTGTGGAGGCAGGTGAGCTCAGCGTCTTCCTACCTACCATCTTGATCTCCTGCTAGGCCACCTTCTTTAAGAAATAAACAACTTTAAAGAAAAGACATTGTTCTCTAGCATATATGTTCTAGCAAATGTAGTTGCCTGGAAGAAACATTAATAATCTTAAGGTTACAAATGAATAGTCCTTAGACCTGTTAAAGAAAACCTGTTTCAAATATAGCAGTATGTATATGTTAAACCCAAACTCCTACTTTACCCCTCCCCCTCCCCAGCTTTCCCCTTTGGTAACTGTTAAGTTTGTTTTCTATGTCTGAGGGTCTATTTCTGTTTTGTATATAAGTTCATTTTTTTTAGATTCCACATATAAACAATATCATATATAAAATAGATGACCAACAAGGACCTACTGTATAGCACAGGGAACTATACTTAATACATTGTAATAATCTATAAGGGAAAAGAATCTGAAAAAAATCGGTATATATGTATGTATAACTGAATCACTTTGCTGTACACCTGAAACTAACACAACATTGTAAATCAACTATACTTTGATTAAAAATAATAAAATAATAAAATAAATTTTAAAAAAAGAAGACCTTCTCAAGATTACAGTAAAACAGCCATTCTTACCTATTTTCTGATGAGTGAACAAATTTGTATAACCTTGTAAAAAGGCACCTTGAATATATCAAGAGCCTAATATTAGTTATCTACTGTTACATTGAAAATTACTCCCCAAAACTAGACATTTTTCATCCCACAATGAACATTGGGGTGCATGTGTCTTTTTGAATTGTGGTTTTCTCGGGGTATATGCCCAGTAGTAGGATTGCTGGGTCATATGGTAGTTCCATTTTTAGTTTCTTAAGGAACCTCCATACTGTTCTCCATAGTGGCTATATCAATTTACATTCCCACCAACAGTGCAAGAGGGTTCCCTTTTCTCCACACCCTCTCCAGCACTTATTGTTTGTAGATTTTTTGATGATGGCCATTCTGACTGGTGTGAAGTGATACCTCATTGTAGTTTTGATTTGCATTTCTCTAATGATTAGTGATGTTGAGCATTCTTTCATGTGTTTGTTGGCCATCTGTATATCTTCTTTGGAGAAATGTCTATTTAGGTCTTCTGCCCATTTTCTGATTGGGTTGTTTTTTTTTTTGATATTGAGCTACATGAGCTGCTTGTATATTTTGGAGATTAATCCTTTGTCAGTTACTTCGTTTGCAAATATTTTCTCCCTTTCTGAGGGTGGTCTTTTCGTCTTGTTTATGGTTTCCTTTGCTGTGCAAAAGCTTTTAAGTTTAATTAGGTCCCATTAGTTTATTTTTGTTTTTATTTTCATTACTGTAAAACCACAACAAGCCCTAAGGTATTTTGGAAAGTGGTCCAGAACACACACACACACACACACACACAGACACACACACACAAAGACCTTTGTGATATTGTTCATTGCAGTGGTATTTATAAAACAAAAGCATAAAAACCTTCACTATCCAACAGTTGTGAAAATGTTGAGTAAAGCTCAATATGCAGCAGTTTCAAATACTGTTTTCCAAGAATATCCTATAGCATATGCAAAGCCTTCTATTATAACATTAGAAGGGAAAAGCATTAGATGAAAAAATGTAGATGGAAAAATATCCTAAAGAAATAAATCAAAATGTTACAATCAGATGCCTTTGGGTGTTAGAGTTGAAGGTGAATATTCTCTTCTTTCTGCTTTTCAAAATATATCCACATAATGAAGCATCCAGCTTCCTCTCTTCCCAGCTTGTGGTGTACTTATATGTACTCTTTTAAAATTTACAAGTATAATGGTTTACTAAACATTTTCCTAACTTTTAACAGAAAAGTTTCTTCTTTCCATTTTTAAGTTATCCAGTTAGTCGTTTTTTAATTATAAAACCTCAATCTGGGGACTTCCCTGGCGGTCCAGTAGTTAAGACTTTGCCTTCCAATGCAGGGGGTGCGGGTTCGATCCCTGGTCAGGGAGCTAAGATCCCACATGCCTTGTGACCATAAAACCAAAAACGTAAAACAGAAGCAGTATTGTAACAAATTCACTGAAGACTTTAAAAATGGTCCACATCAAAAAAAAAACCTTTAAAATAAACAAACAAACAAAATACCTCAATCTGAAAGACACAGCAAAACAGACACTCCTAATCATTGCTCACAGTGGGGAGAAGACCTGCACTTCCCTCCACAAGGGATCACGTTTGTGAGAGGCCTGGGGGGGGAAATGGGAGGAGACCAGCCAAGGGCAGTGAAGGGCATTTGGAGGCCCGGCCTCTGAGTGCAAACAAGGGTTAGCTGATCCCAGAGAGTGATTCCTGGACCAGGAGGCTGGATTCAGGCTTCTGCCAACACAGCTCTTAGGAACTCACATTGTAACTCTCATAGTTGTCTTCTCATAGCCACTCACCTGAGAACTTTCCAGAAAACAGACCTCCAAGGAACCACTCTCATAGGTGGGATGCACTCTCCCCTCTCCTCCTTTGTACGCTCAGCCTCTAACCACCCTGTTCCATCCACGTGCCCGTTACAGAAGATTGTATCACATTCTGTCCGTGCTCCTCCCGGGTCGCCTGGAATCCTCCTTACCAGCTCTGAGCACCCATCCCCCAGCTTCGAGTTGTTTGCTGCTAAGGGCTCCTACCTGCAACTTTCTTCAGTGATATCTTCTGAGCTGCTGGCCTGCATTGCTGCAAACACGGAGAGTTGAAAGTGCTTCGGAGTTTATATCTGACCCACTCACACCAAACACCCTGGTCCCCAACACACACACACACACACACACACACACACACACACACACACACACACACAGAGCAGTCCTTAGGCAATGACTGATGTAAGTAGGGATATGAAAACCCAGTTCCCTGTCTCAAGCTGATTTCGGACGCACGCAGCAGCAAGCCGTAGCTGGAAGCAAGATCTCAGTTTCCGGGCCGCGAGTCGTAGCTGCTAGACCCCAGGGGCCAGAGGCTGGGGCCTGGGTCCCCGGTCCTTGCCTGCCTTGTCAGGAATGAATTCAGGCAAGGAGGCAGAAGGTAAAGAGAAAAGTAAAAAGTTTATTGGAAAAGCAAAGGACATGCGGAAAGACGCACGGGCGAACTCAGAGAGACAGTCGCGCCTTTGGGAAGTTTAAATCCTTTATAAGGAGGCAGTCTCCCGGGTTTTTGTTTCCCTTCTGGCCAATCATCTTGCTTTGTCCCTCCTGGCTACTTAGCCTCAGGACCCTCCCCATAGGTGCGCACGCACCTCTCCACCTCACGCACGGATCCCGCCGTTAAGGCGTCTGGGAGAAACAAGACTCATTATGGCCTGGCCTTGTTCCCTGACTTTTGACCCCCCAAGGAGCCTTTCTGTGCATGCGTAATGTCTCTCGTGCCCCAAGGGGCAGGGGAGAGTGGAGATCCCTTGATACTTTATTCAAACAAGGTTTTGTCCCTCTTTGTTCTTGCCATGACAGTTATCTTAAGACATCCGCAAGAGACAAAGCTTGGCTATTTACCCTGGCTCTGTCATTGCTTCCATTTCGGAGAGCAAACAGGAGGCTGATTGTAAATGCCTAACCTGAAGCCCACCTATCTCCTGTCTCAGGAAATGCAAACAGGAGGCTAGTTGTAAGTGTCCGGCCTGAAGCCCACTTTTTCCTGCCCCTTGAAATGTAAACAGAAGACCAGTTGTAAATGTCTAACCTGGAGCCCATCTACCTCCTGCCTCAAAGCCAGGACAACCTTGAAGTGTAATTTACACTCAGAGCTTCTCTGGGGATCTGTCTGAGGCTGGAACTTGGCCTGAAATATCCCTCTGTCTCAGTGTCTCTCCTTCCCTGCCTTGTTTCCCCTCACACTCTTTCCGATTCTTCTGGGAGCTCTTTCTTAATAAACCCCTTGCACAGATTCCTCTTTTCAGGGTCTGCTTCTGGGGAACTGATGAAAAACTCAGTCTAAATGGGATTTAGGTGCCTGGAGACCAGGGACATTAAAAGCCCTTCAATGCCAAGAACATACCACACAACAAAGAATTTCCCACCCAAAATGGCCAAAGCACCCTGACCAGGAAACACTGGAGAGAGAGGGGGAAAGAATAAAAAAAGAGTATTCAGCTCAGACCTAAACCAGACAAAGTCCAAAGTTTAGACTTGGTTGAGGAGGGGGGAGTCAAATAAAGACACCGAGAAGGAGTAGCGAGAGAGACAGGGAAAATACCGAGAGATGGGAAACCAAGAAAGGTATGTGTTTCAAAAAGAAGGGGGTCTCAGCAGTGTTAGGTGCTAGCGGTCACATAGGCAAGAACAAAGAAATGGTCATTAAGTTTGCCCCATGGAAGTCTCTGGTGCCCTTGACAAGTGCCATTTCTAAGGGACAGTAAGACTGGAGCCAGATAAAGTGAAGAATGAATGGGTGTAAAAGAACAAGAGAAAGCTGGTGTGCTTGGTCTTGAATAGATGCAGAATAATAGGAGGGTGACTGAAGAAGAATTCGGGACAAAGGGAAATTTTTTAAGAGCACGCTTATGATGATAGAAATGATTTCATAAAGAAGGAGCAGTTGATGGCACAGGAGAGAGGAGAAAACAGAAAGAACATAGCTTGAGCAGGAAAGAAGAGATGGGATCTACTTACCCTTTCCCAGTGGTCCCATTCTTAGAAGAATAATGCCTCTCCTCTTCAGCAGGCCACCCCTGACCCCTCCCCACAGGGAAGGAAATGCACCAATTTTTCAAAATGACTCATCTTCCTCCAACAAGGGATTGAAAGACTTCTTGCTAAAGCACAGAGAAAACTCATAGTCATAACCCCTCCCATCATATATGCAGTTCTCACGCCCTACGTAGTCTTGAATAAAGATCAGGGCAGGTGGGGGAATTTGACCCTGAATTTTGAAAGATAAGATTTTCCTCTTTTGGGAATTCCCTGGTGGCCCAATGGTTAGGACTCTGCATTTCCACTGCCTAGAGTAAAAGGAAGGAAGGAAGAGAGAGAAAGAGAAAGAGGGAGAGGGAGGAAGGAAGGAAGGAAGGAAGGAAGGAAGGAAGGAAGGAAGGAAGGAAGAAAGAAAGAAAGAAAGAAAGAAAGAAAGAAAGAAAGAAAGAAAGAAAGAAAGAAAGAAAAGAAGGAAGGAAGGAAGAGAGAAAGAAAGAAAGAAAAGAAGGAAGGAAGGAAGAGAGAAAGAAAGAAAGAGAGAGAGAAAGAGAGAGAGAAAGAGAGGAAGAAAAGAAGGAAGAAAGGAAATAAGGAAGGGAGAAAGAAAACGAAAGAAAGAAAGAAATGAAGGAAATAAAAAAGAAAGAAAAAAGGAAAGATCCTCCTCCCTTGCCTCCTCTGGCCCTCTGTGACCTCTATGGAAGGACACTGCTCAAATCTTTCAGGAAAGAACTTGGGGCAAGGAACACAGCTGACCACCTACAGCTGCTGCATCGTTGAGATCTGCCCCAACATTCATATCGAGGCCAGTCTGCCCAGGTTGCTCCCAGCTAATGGCTGACCTCTGCAGGCTACTAGGGCCAATGCAGGGCTCCTCTAACCGGCCACCTTTGCTCTGGAGCTCTCCATCAGCCTGATCTAGACTTTCTCAGAGCTGCACTGCAACCTGAGCTTTTCCTAGGATCCCCCTTCCTCGCCGCTCTCCTTTCACAGGTGCCAGACCTGCAGCCTGGTCTGAGGTTCCCCTCTAGCTGCTTCTATGACCGCTCCTCTTTAACTATCACAAGCATTTCCTACACTAAATCTCTTGCACTCCTAATTCTATCTCGGTCTGCTTCCTACAGGACACAAACTGACACAAGTCCTTCTTCCTTTGGATATCAGACACATGGCCCAAGATTGAGGTCTTGTTAATTCACCAGTTTGAAGATTTTACCCATCTTGCATTTCAAACAAAGACTTGGCATCTGTCTAAATATTAAATCCAATTTTCGTATTTCAAGAAGTAGACGGTTAAGAAATTGTTGTTATTATTGATAGCTATGCTCGTTTTATAAATGATTGTTATAACCTCCAAAGGATCTGGCCCCAACTCATATCTGTCTGTTCCCTATCGAATAAGCATAGTTCCATAGATTGTTATTCCTGTTGTTTGCTCTTTTCTTGTGATTTTCCAAGAAATCACGATGAATAGACTGGAATAATGTCATGATACAAATAGAGTGAAGGATGCCACCCAGGTATTCTGTATCAGGAAGGTTCTTGGTTACCAGCTAAAGTTAACTTAAGCAATAGGGAATTTACAGCCATGATACAGGGCAGGGCAAAGGAGACTAACAGGACCAAGGGGAAGCAGGGGCACCAGGCTTGGGGATGGACGGAAAGAATCAGGGCGCTGGGAGCAGGACGCAGCAACCAATGCATGTTGGGAAATCCTGTTCAGGACGACGCCAGCATGTTGGCCATTGCTGTAACGTCACCTGCAACCATCTCTGACATCCGTGTGTCCAACCGGTTGGGCTCAAGACAAACAGCTGCCATCTGACTGCACCAGGGAAAAGGAGAGAAGAGATCCAGGAAGTTCCCCTTAACAGTGAGGGGACAGGCGTTACCACTACCAAGGCTAAGAACAAAGGGGAGAAGAAATTGCTTCAAAGGAAATTAAGGAGGTGTTATGAAGGTGCCGAGTGCAGGAAGATAAAAAGAAAAAGAGATGAATTCCACCACGCCCTTCTAGATCTCAAACCAACCCTTTGCAATCATTCAAAAGGCACAGATTTGATTTCGAGATCTGCAAGTCTGTTTCTGTTTTGTAAATAAGTTCATTTCAACTATACTCCAATAAAAATTGAAAAGAAATTGAAAACAATTTCTAAATGCAAAAAAAACCCCAAACAACATAGAAAGTTTGTTCAAAGAAAATATCAGAGCAGTGGTTCTCAACTTTGGTTGATAAAAGGATCATCAGGGGATCTTTTATGAATCCTGGTTCTCAGGTGAAAACCTAAACTAATTAAGTAAGAATTTGAGGGTCGGGGCGACCCAGGCATCAGACCTTATAAAAGTGCCCAGGTGATTCTAACGTGTAGCCAAGATTGTAAACAATCTTTCTTCTAGTAGAAAGTCCAATACATAAAACAGACAAACAGCACTGCTTCAGCTGGACAGGGAGATTGGCACCATTCCCATCCCTGTGGTCCCTGAGGTACCTCTAAGGAATCCTTTATACCAGCACTTAAGATGAGTTGTAATTATGTATTTGTTGACTCATTTTTCCCACACCCCAAATCCCGTCTGTCAGCTTGGCTCAACCTTCAAAAAATAATCCGAATCCAACCACCTCTGTTCCCTCCTGCTGCTGCTCTGGTCCAAGCCACCATCATCCCCTGCTTGGATTGTTGCCATAGCTTCCCGAAGGGTCTCCCCGCTTCTACCCTTGCACCCTGCATTCTGCTCTCAACACAGCAGCAGGAATAATTCTTATATAAGGTTAGTCCGAGTATGGCTCTCCTCCACCCAAAGCCTTGAGATGGCTGTTTCATTCAGAGTAAATGGCAAAACATTTGAGCCTCTAGATCAGGGATCAGCAAACTTTTGGAGTGAATATTTCCTCCTGTTCAGGCCATACAGTCTCTGTCACAACTTTTCAGCTCTGCCGTGGTAGCCAGAAAGCATCCACAGATGATGTGGAAATGGGCAAGCATAGCTGCGTGCCAGTAAGACTTGATGCACAAAAGCAGGCAGGCGGTTGGACGTGGCCCACAGGTCCATGTTCGCCAACCCCGCTGCACAAACCAGACCCCCCAGGGCCTGATACCCTTCTGCCCCCTCCTTTCAGTCACACTGGCCTCCTGGAAGCTCCAGGGATGCTCCAGGCAAATTCCTGCCTCTGGCAGTGTGTCCTGTGGTCCCTCTGACCTTGGTGTTTTCTTCTGGCTGGTCCCTCAGATCTTACCTTCTCAGTAAGGCCCATCATGACTGTCCTGTTTCCCATAGCACCTGCCTCCCCACCTCCACCCCCAAGGGTACCCTAGACACCCCCTGACTCGTTCTCTGATTTTCTTTCCATCACACCTTTCCCTCTGACACATACTTCACAAGTTGCTTCTGTATTAAGCTATGTACTGTCTGTCTAGAATGTCAACTGCCCAAGGGCAGAATATCTATCGGGATTCAACCAGAGCAGGAGAACCACAGGCGAGCTGGAGAAAGGGGACGGCTCACAGGGGTGCAGTCGTGGGAACAGGTGACACAGCTGCAGGGGCTCTTGCCTCTGCACCTGGTGTGGAGCCTGGTGTGGCCGGAAGTCAAGCTCTCCGGCAGTCAGGAAGGAGACCTGGCTGTGCGTGGGAGCGGGGACACGGTGGCACTCACGGGACAACCTTGGACCTTGGTGGCCCATCGCCTCCAGTCCGGTGGCGGGGGGGATCGCGGCAGAAGCTGGCCGTCTGTCCTGGAGCTGCAGCTGGCTGGACCCAGGCCTCAGAAAAGAGGAGCCCCAGCAAGCCCGGAAGGTGACCCCAGCACCAGGACGGTGGTCCAGCAGGTCGGCTCCCATGTCACGAGCTGCCCCGTGCCCTGACCTTCAGAGACGATGCCATAGCTGGGCTCCTGCCATGCAGAGCTTCTGCATGTTTCTCTGGGGCCATCTTCATCCCGGAAATGCACAGAGAAGGAAATTCTGGGAAATGAAGTTCCAGCCTAGAGAGTTTGGCACATTATAAAGCCGCCCCAGGCGGGAATCCTATGGTCTGTTTGTTTACTGATGAATCAGAATCCCCAAAACCCAAAACAGTGCCTGCCTGGCACATGGTAAGTGCTTTAAAAATAGTGGATGAATGGATCACTGAATGATGAATGAATCCGTGATACTTGGGTGGTTATTTGATTCATATTAGCACCCCTGCTAATGTGTAAGCTCCACGAGGGCAGAGAAAATGTGTTTTGTGCTCTGCATGGTACCAACAGCACCTAGCCTGCACCTTCAGTCTCCAGGCATGTGACCATCCCAGGAAACTCTGCCCAGACGCCAAAAGTAGAGAGAACTTCCGGTCCTAATGGTCTCTCTGCAAGAACGCCAAAGGGTATCCTATACAGACCCACAGCGACTCTTCCTAAAATCCTTTCTCCAAACCCTCATTGCCTCTATTCCTGACTCCCTCCCCAGGCTTTCTCCCCTTGCTCTCTGCTCCCCTCCCTCCTAAGATTCTGCCCTCCCACTCTTCCCTCACTTCACCCGACTGCACTGCATTTTCTCTCCCTCACATTCCTACACGAATCTCCACAACGCCTGCTCCCACCCACCGCCTAGCACCCGAATCTACGCCGGAAGCCCAAGTGAGCCAGCAGAGGCAATCTCCCTCAGAAAACTGTGTGTGTGTCTGTACAGTAAGTCCCCTACATATGAACCTTCAAGTTGCGAACTTTCAAAGATGCAACGTGTGTTCACATGTCCAATCACGAAAGTTAGTTCCTGTGTCTGGCGTACATTGTCACGTGCGTGCATCCTCTACAAGTGGTTGTGCTTTTGTGTACTTTACTGTACAGTACTGTACAGAGTACAGTAGTACAGTATCTTTGTTTCAAACCCAGGATATCCGGAAGCAAGCGAAAAAGCAGCGGTGATGTAGCTGGTACTGATTACTCCTGGTACTGTTAAGAAGCGCCAAGTGATAATGATGGAAACAAAAGTGGAGGAAGAAGAAGTAACTGAAGAACCGAAGGGATTCACGATGCAGGAAATGGCAGGGGATTTTCTTTATTTGAGGAGGCGCTGTTAGTTTTTGAGGCACAGGATCGGAAGGTAGAATGGTACATGGAGGTTGCAGCAGCCGCTCAGAATGCAATCCAGTGCTACCGTGTCATCTATGACGAGGAAAAAAGAGCTACTCCCCAGACATCACTGGATCGTTTTTTCAAGAGGGTGGATAGAATTGAATCCAGCAAGGAACCAGAACCTGTGCCATCAGCGTCAGGTGTGAGTGACATTGCAGCTTGCCCTCCGTCTCCTATTGCTGACGATCCTTCAGCTCTACCATCTCCCACCTCCTCTCCCTCCTCCAGTCGGTAACTCTTCCTGCCTGTTCACTCGATGCCAGCCCCTGGATGCCAGCTGTTGTACTGTACTGCTGTCCTTTTCAAGGGACTGTACTGTAAGATTAAAAATGTTTTCTTTATAGAAAGAAATACCACTATGTACCCTCCTTCATTTTCTGCTTTACCCAGGGGAAGAAGAAAATGACTCAGTTTCCTCTAAGTACTGGCCATTCCCCTTTCTCTGACTTATTTTACATACATGGTAAGGGCCCTATACTCATTCAGCAAATGTTTATAAAGCATGTACTATGTGTCAAGTGCTTTGGACATATATACATAACCTACCCTGCCAAATTTCTGATTAGGCGTGTTTCTTTCAGATTTTGTTTTTGACACTTTCCTTTGGTTTCGAACCATATTTACAACAATTCTTTAAATTTAATTTATGTCTGCCTTGTACAATGATTTTCCCATCACTGAGTTCTGTATCTTTGGGTCAGCTAGAGTTCACCTGTGAGTCATTTTTTTCAGGGACCTTTCTTTGGTAGCTACTTGGCTTACCTTTTCAGAAATGGAATGAGATAGATAGATGGATAGAGAGATGATAGATAGATAGATAGATAGATAGATAGATAGATAGATAGATAGATAGATAGATATTGATAGAATAAGATGTTGCACCATTCTTTTGTTTAATTTCTTTTTTTAAAGTGTATTTTTTAAATTGAAGTATAGTTGATTTACAATGTTGTGTTAGTTTCAGGTGAACAGCACAGTGATTCAGTTTTATATATATATGTGTATGTATATATATATATATATATATATATATATATACATACACATATATTCTTTTTCAGATTCTTTTCCCTTATAAGTTATTACAAAATACTGAGTATAGTTCCCTGGCTTGCACCATTCTTTTTTTTTTTTTTAATTTATTTATTTTTTATTTATTTATGGCTATGTTGGGTCTTCATTTCTGTGCAAGGGCTTTCTCCAGTTGCGGCAAGTGGGGGCCACTCTTCATCGCGGTGCGCGGGCCTCTCACTATCACGGCCTCTCTTGTTGTGGAGCACAGACTCTAGACGCGCAGGCTCAGTAATTGTGGCTCACGGGCCCAGTTGCTCCGCGGCATGTGGGATCTTCCCGGACCAGGGCTCGAACCCGTGTCCCCGGCATTGGCAGGCAGATTCTCAACCACTGCGCCACCAGGGAAGCCCCTTGCACCATTCTTAAACCAAATCTTTGCCCCATCTATTCCCATAATCTATGCTGTTCTGAATCTTAATATTGTAGAGAAGATATCAGAGGGAAATATGATTGTCCCCCTTTGTAGGCCACCTGATTTTCTCCCTGGATGCTTTGGAAGTATTTGATTTTTAAAATATCACCGGGATATGTCTGGATATTTTTTCACTACTGTAGGCAGATACTGCATTAGTCATTTCTATATAATCAGGTTTCCCACAGCTCGGGAATATCTGCTTCTAACATACATTTGAATGTGACTCTCATCCTTTTGCTCTGGTCTCCTTTTTAGAAACCTCAGTTACCTCTGTTTAATCATTCCCCTCTGCTCCTAAGCTATCCATCTGTCATTATTTTTAACTATTTGTCCACTTTTTCTGCATCCTGAAGAGTGGGTTTTGTGTTTTCCTGCTTCAGAATCTTTCTATTAGCTCCTCGGGCTTTTTTCCTACTTCTTCATCCTAGAAGGTAAAGCTAACTTTGGCTTAGCGTTTCCTCCACAAACTGAAAGGCTGGATTCACCTAATTCTCCTGATTGCCCTTGGAACCCTCCTGCCAGGTTCTGATGCTGAAGGCTGGTTGATGTCAACGCCTGTTTCCTATTCGGCCTGAACTAAACAGCCTGCAGAATGCCAAGGGCATTCCCAGCAGAGAAATGTCTTTGCACAGTTTCTTCCCAGCACTGGTGGAGCTGCAGAGCTTCCAGCTTTCTGCTGCTGGCTTGTCGTTTGCCAGGCCTCCACACCAGGTAACAGCCGCGTCTCTGCCAACCCCGTCTCGGTCCTGCCGCCGGCCAGCTCCGGCACAAGCCTCACCACCCAGCTGGGTGCAGGCCCCGTGGCGGCTGCGTGAAACCAGTTGCCTCCCACTGCTACTCGCTCCAGCTCCCTGGGCTGCGGAGTGGAAAAGAAACTCAGCAGCGTGTGCTACGTGACCCCCTGGCCCACCCTGGGCATCTCCAGCCTGTGCCCGACAGGTCGGGGGTAATAAACTCTCCCAAGGTCTCCTCGATTGCCTCTGAGTTCAGCTCCTTCCCCATCTTGCTGCCCTTCTGCTTGGCACAGTCAGCGCTCACAAGCCCTGGACATTCCCTTTGCCATGAGCAATGCTGAGCTGCAGCTACAGAACAAAATCGGCCACACGTGTTTTAAGTCCTGGATCCCATCTGTCAACACGCCACTCATTATCACCTAGAAACCATTGCGTTCTGGCATTAATTTGCAACGGCGTTGGTCCTTCTCTTGGTACACGTGAATATTCTCCGCTCAGAGCAATGACAAAACTGGAAAATTCTCTCCCTCTTTCCTCGTCAAAACGATCTTCCTACTTTCCGCCTAGTCCTAAACCCAACTGAGGTGTTCTGCATCAGAAATCCGTAGCCCAGGCTGCTGGGAGAGAACCAGACACACAGATTCATCTTATCTGGTGTGCACAGACACAGACAATGCTTTAGGATAAAAATCTTCGCTTTAGAGTTTGCAAAGACCTTGCACCTAGGCTCTTCCGTGACTCTTCAAGAGATGCATGGAAGACAGAGATCTTGATGACCTCTGTTGCACGGGTGGCAGGAATATGCCAGGCGTCCACTGCAGCTCTGCCCCAGTAGCGCTCTTCACCCTGGACAGCCTCTAGGATGTTCCCATGGCTTCCGTCTCCCCGACTCTGGCAGTCTCTCCAGTCTGCCTCCCAAATGCCCTTGCTCATGTTACAGCATCTCTGGAACTGATCCCCCACTTTGGCTCACTGGGCTGGCACCGGGCACTTCAGACAGCCCTCTGCTTCCTGCCTCACCCCCATGGCTGCAGCCCTGGCTCTGGTCTCACTCTGAACCCAATGCCCTCAGCAGCAAAGCTGAGCCGACTCTGCTCCCTCCCACGCCTAGTCTGGAAACTCAGTCTGGGTCAAGCCCTGGCCTCCCCATTTACCTAGGAGAGCAAGGCAAATGTAGATGAGGAAACGAGGCCCCAGAGGGGGCAGAATATACTATGACCACATGATCCCCCAGGCCAGGCAGCCCACTTTGGAAATGCAGGCTAGTCGTCTGCTCAGAGTGTGACCCTAGACAAGTGTCTCAACCTTTTAAAGTCTCTATTTCTCAGCTGTAAAAAGAATACCATGGTAATACATTTGCCTCCCAAAGGCGTTTTGCAAATATTAAATGAGATGGGTATAAGTTAACTGCTATGCATAAGGCTTGGGGCCCGGTAAGCTGTCATTAATATTAACTGTCATTATTACTACGATTATTAATAAGGTCAAAGAATGAGTAAGAGCCAGAGCTAGGAATTGAATCTTTCTTTATCTCTTCGTTTCATTTTTAATAGCCCATGATTATCAAAAATTCATCTATGATGGTAGACAGAAAGGGTCCTGAAATAGCTTTTGACTAAATATGGAGAGGTTTGATTACTTTCAGAGCTTCTGAGAGGTCAGAAAAATATTACTTGCCCTAGATAAATATTACTTAGCCATTTCTATTATTTTATGACACTTCTCTGACAGGGAGCTCTAACAGAAATATCACTACTGACAGGTGAGTTGAAACACATTTTCTTGGTCTTTGTTTTTGTAAACGAATACACATGATTAAATCCAATGTCTTAGGACTTCCCTGGTGGGACAGTGGTTAAGAATCCGCCTGCCATTGCAGGGGACACGGGTTCGAGCCTTGGTCCCAGAAGATCCCACATGCCGAGGAGCAACTAAGCCCATGGGCCACAACTACTGAGCCTGCGAGCCAAAACTACTGAGCCCGTGTGTCACAACTACTGAAGACCGAGCGCCTAGAGCCCGTGCTCCACAACAAGAGAAGCCACCGCGATGAGAAGCCCGTGCACCACAACGAAGAGTAGCCCCCGCTCGCCGTAACTAGAGAAAGACTGCGTGCAGCAATGAAGACCCAATGCAGCCAAAAATAAATAAATAAATTTATTTATTTTAAAAATAAATAAATAAATTTATTTATTTTAAAAATAAATTATAAATAAATAAATAATACTATTTATCCAGTGTGTTGATAGCACTCTGCTAAAAGCATTCTGGGTGGAATTGCTCTCCTGCGGGTCAGCTCTGGATTCATGGCACAGAGTCATCTGTGCAATTAACATAAGCAATCTTGCAGTAGCTTCCTTGGAAGCTGAACATGGCCTAAAGAGGCAGGGAGTATTTTTGATGACCCTGGACATCAGGGAAAATTCAGGCTCTTTCCTGGACACTTCTTTCCGTTAGGAGTAGGAATCTATGTTAGAGCAGCTTTCAAAGCAGCCACAATACACATGCCAAGGCCCGTCAGGTAATTAATCATGTGTGTTCCGGTGAAACCATATCAGGCCTTTCTGCCTCCTCCAGGAAGGTCTGTAGTAGGGTTTTCATTTTATCTGATGGACAAATCTGCCAAAGTCTTTATTGTGGGCCACAATCTTTATGGATTTGGACAGATTATATTTTGATAGTTTGCAGCAGACATGGCTACAGGAGAGGTGATGTGCTCTGGCTCAGATGATACACTTACCCTACACTGTGCAAGCTTTTAAGGCCTGCTTCCAGATTTCCTGGCAAGGCGATGAACTCTGGGGCATCCCGAGCTCTAAATGGATCCAGATAATTTCTCTATAAGGAACTCTTAGTTATGATTCCTCGGGATTTACCCGTGGTGCTTTGCTCTCATTGTCCGGAGGTTCAGCTGGGTGAGACTTTGCTCATTCTGACGATGACCCCGAAAAGATGTAAAATCCATGGCAAATGGCACATTTGCGAGCAAACCTAATCTAGATGAGAGAATAACTCCTCTGTGCCAGGGGGCCGTAATAAACATTTCACATTCACAAGCTCCTTTGATTCTCTTTACAGCCCTGTCCTGGGGTGGGGGGGTGCTATGATTAAGCCCATTTAAAGATGAGGAAACTAAGACTCAAAAGGGTTAGAGAACCTGCTCAAGACCAAACTGCAGGCAAGATGAGGAGGACCTTAGCCAGATTCCCTGATTCTATAACCTGCTAACCAGGTCCCAGCCATACTTGTCCTCCTTTCTTCTGATTCTCGAATGTGCCAAAACAAACCCCACATTAGGGTTTTGCCAACCTTTGCCTCAGCTGGGAGCACTCTTCTGGCGGATGACTTCCTGTCGTCATGCACGGCTCAGTGTACATGCTCTCTGCTTGGAGAACACAGGATGCTCAGAGCCGTCTCAGCAGGGACCAGGGAGATGGGGTAGCTGTCTATCATCTCCTGCTCATCATTTGCTGAGGGCTGCTCCGGGGGCCCTCTGTCCCGCTCTGTGCATGAACAGAAGCTCTGGCTACACAGGGATGAAGGACGAGTACTAAAGAGCAGACGTTCAACGTGGGTTGGCTTAGAGGTTCACTCACGTCCTCAAGAACCAGATAGCTTGCTTCCCTACACTCAGGTCTGAAACCGTCCATTTCCTACACGGCTGCAGGCCAGCTCCCAGGAACACCTGCATCTTCTTGCCTCCTTGATCCCAGCTAAGGAGAGAGACAGACCATCCCTTCCTATTAAGGGTAGAAAACTTCCCAGACATTTCCAGAAGACTCCCCTGCACATCTCACTGCTTCAGATTGGATCATGAGCCCCCTCGGGATCCAAACCCTACTGACAGGAAAACCTCATGCGCTTACGCTCAGATTCTTAGACCAATCGCTGGCCAGGGGGGTGGGGCTACCATGACTGGTGATATTCACCAGGGCCGAGCGCTAGAGCTGGGACACTCAGCCATCCCTGAGAAGTGGTTTGTTTAGGAAGGAACAAGGGGGAAGTGGATGCCAGTAAGCTATCAAGTCTCCACTGCACTTTATAACCTTGGGGTATTTTAAGACTCTGCATTCTTATTTGCATAGACAAGAACTATACCTTCTCAGTACCTTCCCCACCCCAGCCCTGTCAATATCACATGTCTTGATTTTATTTACATCATAGCACTTATCGTTCTCTAATATATACTTGTTTATTTATTGACTTAGTCTGTTTTCTCCACCGGGAAATAAGCTCCAAGAGAATAAGGATCTCGTCTGTCTCATATACTGTTATAGCCCTCACCCATAAAGTCATGCCTGGAACAGAGTAGATATTAAATAATAAATAATAAATGTTTGCTGAATGAATACATGAACTAATCAATAAGCAAATCAGTGAATCATGGCTCCTTTGACACAAAGCCAAGAGGTAAGAGAGAGGTAGGTTGAAGCCACTGATGGGGACCCCCTTAATCCCTGGCAGTGCTGGGAGAGAGTCAGGACTGGGAGAGGGCTAAGTGGAAAAGAATCCTGCTGCCCAGGACTCATGGGTTCCCAGATGGGGTGTGGACAAGGTACAAGCAATCAGCCTCCCTCCTACTGAATAGCCCTGCTGGGGACTGGCTAGAGCTAGGACAGGGCAGGGTAAAGGTGGGTCCCCTTCTCTTGCTATTTAAGAGACTGAACAGCCAAGCCAGGGAGAGGAACAATCTTGAGGCAATGGAAACCCCTCCTGGATAGGCATGCAAAAGCCCCAGGCACTACCTAGACCCAATCACGGAGGTGCTCAGACCATGTGGTTTAGGTTGCCTCCTAAACCTGCTGAGTTCAACTAGGAGGTGCCAGAGAGATGTAAACAAACGGTGCAGACCCCACTGGCCTGGACAAATGGACCACCATGGACGCCCTGAAGAACTAACAGATCAATTACACCCAACACACTACCCAGGTCAGACGTACCAGCCACTCTGGACGGAAGGAGCCCATTGAAAATGTGGGCGTGCTGGGATGTGTGAACTGACAGATGCACTGACCACTCAGGGCGAATGACAGCCTCCAGATCTCTATACAGGGGAGCACGAGAGGTGGAAACTGGGTTAGAAGCGGGGGCGAGGGGGGGGTCGTGCCATGCCGCGTGCACACCATTGTCACGTAGATGATACGTGACTTGAGGGGCCAGATTTGCCCCTGGCACACTGATTGCTCCACACGCCCGTCGAGGCTGACTCACTGCTCACTGTTAGTACTCTGGAGACACTGCTCTACTGCGTGGGCTCTGGTACCCCAAACAACGAGCCTTTGCTGGCCCAGCATCGTGGAGGATACTGCTCTTTAGATTAGATGTAGAAGAATTGGTGTCACTAGGGAGATGGGGAGCAGAGAACACTCTGCCTCAAAAAACAGTACCTATGTGGAGACTTCCCTGGCGGTCCAGTGGTTAGGACTCTGCACTTCCACTGCAGGGGGCGAGGGTTCAATCCCTGGTCGGGGAACTAAGCTCCCATATGCCACACCGCGCGGCCAAAACACAAACAACTAGCAGCAGAAAAGCCCCACAGGATCCTGTTGGTCCAACGACTGCACTCACGGAGGCGGAGAAGCGCAGCTCGTAGGGTTTCTCCTTCTCAACTCCCCAGGAAGCACGCAGGGTCTGTTTCTGTGGGCACAGATTGGATGGACCATCTATTGCATTTTTAATTTGTTTTTTTTTATTTTTTTAAATTGAAGTAGAGTTGATTTAAAATGTTGTGCCAATCTCTGCTATACAGCAAACTGACTCAGTTATACACGTAGAGACATTCTTTTTTTCATATTCCTTTCCATTATGGTTTACTACAGGAAACTGAATATAGTTCCCTGTGCTGTACAGAAGGACCTTGTTGTTTATCCATTCTATATATAATAGTTTGCATCTGCTAATCCAAACTCCCAATCCATCCCTCCCTCAGCCCCCTCCACCTTGACAACCACAAGTCTGCTCTCTATGTCTGTGATTCTGTTTCTGTTTCATAGATAAGTTCATTACTGTTGCATTTTAGATTTCACATATAAATGATATCATATGTTCTTTGTCTTTCTCTTTCTGACTTCACTTAGTATGATAATCTCTAGTTGCATCCATGTTACTGCAAGTGACATTATTTCATTCTTTTTTTTTTTTTGATCACTATCATTTACTATTATTTCTTTTTTTTAACATCTTTATTGGAGTATAATTGCTTTACAATGGTGTGTTAGTTTCTGCTGTATAACAAAGTGAATCAGCTACACGTATACATATATCCCCATATCTCCTCCCTCTTGCGTCTCCCTCCCACCCTCCCTATCCCACCCCTCTAGGTGGTCACAAAACACCGAGCTGATCTCCCTGTGGTATGCAGCTGCTTCCCACTAGCTATCTATTTTACGTTTGGTAGTGTATATATGTCCATGCCACTCTCTCACTTCATCCCAGCTTACCCTTCCCCCTCCCCGTGTCCTCAAGTCCATTCTCTACATCTGTGTCTTTATTCCTGTCCTGCCCCTAGGTTCATCAGAACTTTTTTTTTTAAGATTCCAAATATACATGTTATCATACAGTATTTGTTTTTCTCTTTCTGACTTACTTCACTCCATATGGCAGACTCTAGGTCCATCCACCTCACTACAAATAACTCAATTTTGTTTCTTTTTATGGCTGAGTAATATTCCATTGTATATATGTGCCACATCTTCTTTATCCATTCATCTGCCGATGGACACGTACGTTGCTTCCATGTCCTAGCTATTGTAAATAGTGTTGCAATGAACATTGTGGTACATATCTCTTTTTGAATTATGGTTTTCTTAGGGTATATGCCCAGTAGTGGGATTGCTGGGTCATAGGGTAATTCTATTTTTAGTTTTTTAAGGAACCTCCATACTGTTCTCCATAGTGGCTGTTATCAATTTACATTCCCACCAACAGTGCAAGCGGGTTCCCTTTTCTCCACACCCTCTCCAGCATTTATTGTTTGTACATTTCTTGATGATGGCCATTCTGACCGGTGTGAGGTGATACCTCATTGTAGTTTTGATTTGCATTTCTCTAATGATTATGATGTTGAGCATCCTTTCATATGTTTGTTGGAAAACTGTATATCTTTTTTGGAGAAATGTCTGCTTAGGTCTTCTGCCCATTATTGGATTGGGTTGGGGTTTTTTTTGATATTAAGCTGCATGTGTTGCTTGTATATTTTGGAGATTAATCCTTTGTCAGTTGCTTCATTTGCAAATATTTTCTCCCATTCTAAGGGTTGTCTGTCTGGTTTATGGTTTCCTTTGCTGTGCAAAAGCTTTGAAGTTTCATTAGGTCCCATTTTTTTACTTTTGTTTTTTTTTAAAGGTTTTTTTTAAAATTTTTTATATATGTAGTATTGTTTGTATACAGTGTTTCTTTTTTTTTTTTTAACGGAATTAAGGTTGCTACCAGATGATTTTTTTTTAATTTATTTATTTATTTTTGGCTGTGTTGGGTCGTTTCTGTGCGAGGGCTTTCTCTAGTTGTGGCAAGCGGGGGCCACTCTTCATCACGGTGCACGGGCCTCTCACTATCGCGGCCTCTCTTGTTGCGGAGCACAGGCTCCAGATGTGCGGGCTCAGTAGTTGTGGCTCACGGGCCTAGTTGCTCCGTGGCATGTGGGATCTTCCCAGACCAGGGCTTGAACCCGTGTCCCCTGCATTAGCAGGCAGATTCTCAACCGCTGCACCACCAGGGAAGCCCCTTATTTTTGTTTTTATTTCCATTTCTCTAGGAGGTGGGTCAAAAGGATCTTGCTGTGATTTGTGTCAAACAGTGTGCTTCCTATGTTTTCCTATAAGAGTTTTATAACGTCTGGCTTTACATTTAGGTCTTTAATCCATTTTGAGTTTATTTTTGTGTATGGTGTTAGGAAGTATTCTGATTTCACTCTTTTACATGTAGCTGTCCAGTTTTCCCAGCACCACTTATTCAAGAGGCTGTCTTTTCTCCATTGTATAGTCTGCCTTCCTTTATCAAAGATAAGGTAACCGTATGTGTAGGTTTATCTCTGGGTTTTCTAACCTGTTCCATTGAGCTATGTTTCTGTTTTTGTGCCAGTACCATAGTGTCTTGATTACTATAGCTTTGTAGTATAGTCTGAAGTCTGGGAGCCTGATTCCTCCAGCTCTGTTTTTCTTTCTCAAGATTGCTTTGGCTATTCGGGGTCTTTTGTGTTTCCATACAAATTGTGAAATTTTTTGTTCTAGTTCTGTGAAAAATGTCATTGGTAGTTTGATAGGGATTGCATTGAATCATTGTAGATTGCTTTGGGGAGTATAGTCCTTTTCACAATGTTGATTCTTCCAATCCAAGAACATGGTATATCTCTCCATCTGTTGGTATCATCTTTAATTTCTTTCATCAGTGTCTTATAGTTTTCTGCATACAGGTCTTTTGTCTCCTTAGGTAAGTTTATTCCTAGGTATTTTATTTTTTTGTTGCAATGGTAAATGGAAGTGTTTCTTTAATTTCTTTTTCAGATTTTTCATCATTAGTATATAGGAATGCAAGAGATTTCTGTGCATTAATTTTGTATCCTGCTACTTTACCAAATTCATTGATTAGCTCTAGTAGATTTCTGGTACCATCTTTAGGATTTTTTATGTATAGTATCATGTCATCTGCAAACAGTGACAGTTTTACTTCTTTTCCGACTTGGATTCCTTTTATTTCTTTTTCTTCTCTGATTGCTGTGGCTAAAATTTCCAAAACTATGTTGAATAATAGTGGTGAGAGTGGGCATCCTTGTCTTGTTCTTGATTTTGGAGGAAATGGTTTCAGTTTTTCACCATTGAGAATGATGTTGGCTGTGGGTTTGTCATATATGGCCTCTATTATGTTGAGGTAAGTTCCCTCTATGCCTACTTTCTGGGAGTTTTTATCATAAATGGGTGTTGATTTTTGTTGAAAGCTTTCTCTGCATCTATTGAGATGATCATATTTTTATCCTTCAGTTTGTTAATATGGTGTATCACACTGATTGATTTGCGTATATTGAAGAATCCTTGCATTCCTGGGATAAACCCCACTTGATCATGGTGTATGATCCTTTTAATGTGCCGTTGGAGTCTGTTTGCTAGTATTTTGTTGAGGATTTTTGCATCTATGCTCATCAGTGATATTGGCCTGTAGTTTTCTTTTCTGTGACATCTTTGACTGGTTTTGGTATCAGGGTGATGGTGGCCTCATAGAATGAGTTTGGGAGTGGTCCTCCCTCTGCTATATTTTGGAAGAGTTTGAGAAGGATAGGTGTTAGCTCTTTTCTAAATGTGTGATAGAATTCGCCTGTGAAGCCATCTGGTCCTGGGCTTTTGTTTGTTGGAAGTTTTTTAATCACAGTCTCAATTTCAGTGCTTATGATTGGTCTGTTCATATTTTCTATTTCTTCATGGTTCAACCTCAGAAGGTTGTGCTTTTCTAAGAATTTGTCCATTTCTTCCAGGTTGTCCATTTTATTGGCCTATAGTTGCTTGTAGTAATCTCTCATGATCCTTTGTATTTCTGCAGTGTCAGTTGTTACTTCTTCTTTTTCATTTCTAATTCTATTGATTGGAGTCTTCTCCCTTTTTTTCTTGATGAGTCTGGCTAGTGGCTTATCAATTTTGTTTATCTTCTCAAAGAACCAGTTTTTAGCTTTATTGACCTTTGCTATAGTTTCCTTCATTTCTTTTCATTTATTTCTGATCTGATCTTTATGATTTCTTTCCTTCTGCTAACTTTGGGGGTTTTTTTGTTCTTCTTTCTCTAATTGCTTTAGGTGTAAGGTTAGGTTGTTTATTTGAGATTTTTCTTGTTTCTTGAGGTAGGATTGTATTGCTATAAACTTCCCTCAGAACTGCTTTTGCTGTGTCCCATAGGTTTTGGGTCATTGTGTTTTCATTGTCATTTGTTTCTAGGTATTTTTTGATTTCCTCTTTGATTTCTTCAGTGATCTCTTGGTTATTTAGTAGCATATTGTTTAGCCTCCATGTGTTTGTATTTTTTATAGTTTTTTTTTTCCTGTAATTGATATCTAGTCTCATAGCATTGTGCTCAGAAAAGTTACTTGATATGATTTCAATTTTCTTAAATTTACCAAGGCTTGATTTGTGACCCAAGGTATGATCTATCTTGGAGAATGTTCCATGAGCACTTGAGAAGAAAGTGTATTCTGTTGTTTTTGGATGGAAGTAACTACCGCAGAGCAGAATAAAGAAAAAAGAATGAAAAGAATTGAGGACAGTCTCAGAGACCTCTGGGACAACATTAAACGCACCAACATTTGAACTGTAGGGGTCCCAGAAGAAGAAGAGAAAAAGAAGGGGTCTGAGAAAATATTTGAAGAGATTATAGTTGAAAACTTCCCTAACATGGGAAAGGAAATAGTCAGTCAAGTCCAGGAAGCTCAGAGAGTCCCACACAGGATAAATCCAAGGAGAAACATGCCAAGACACGTATTATTCAAACTATCAAAAATTAAATACAAAGGAAAAATATTTAAAGCAGCAAGGGAAAAGCAACAAATAGCATACAAGGGAATTCCCATAAGGTTAACAGCTGATCTTTCAGCAGAAACTCTGCAAGCCAGAAGGGAGTGGCCGGACATATTTAAAGTGGTGAAAGGGAAAAACCTACAACCAAGATTACTCTACCCAGCAAGGATCTCATTCAGATTCAATGGAGAAATTAAAACCTTTACAGACAAGCAAAAGCTAAGAGAATTCATTTTTTTTATGGCTGAGTAGTATTCCATTGTATATATGTACCACATCTTCTTTATCCATTCATCTGTCGATGGACGTTTAGATTGTTTTGCATTTTTAAAACCGATCCATTATCTTTGTATTTTGCTGAAATTTCTCCAAGATTATGGCAAACGGTTGAATAACAAGCCCAGAGTTTTAAAACATGTATTTTATTGAAGTACAATTGATTTACAATTTTGTGTTAATTTCTGCTGTACAGCAAAGTGACTCAGTTATACACGTATATACATTCTTTTTCAGATTCTTTTCCATTACGGTTTGTCACAGCATACTGAATATAGTTCCCTGTGCTCTACAGTAGAACCTGGTTGTTTATGCATTCTATATGTAGTAGTTTGCGTCTACTAATCCCAAAGCCCAGCTTTTAATACTAGGTTTCCCTTTGCTTCATGGGAATTATGGAGCACCACTGGCATGGGCTGTGTGAGAATCTGGAAGCCTCCCCAAACCGAGCTCATGTCTGCTAACCTCTGCACGGCTCTTCCATGTTCAGAAGTACGTTCTCCCCATCAATCTGCAAAGAAATGGTCCTTTGCCCTTTTCCTCTTACCGTGCCCGAGCTGGGTTTTCTCTCTCCTGTGCCTTTCTTTCTTTTGAAGTTTTTGTTAATTGAAGTATCACTTAAATATAGCAAAGTGCACCCAGCTTCACAGTTGGGCTTGATGAACTTTCAATATGTATCACCATCCCTAGATCCAGGTACAGAATATTTCTGTCACTGGAAAAGCCTCCTCTGTGTCCCTGCCCTGTCAGCATCCCCTCCCTCAAAGCTGACCATTACTTTAACTTCTTGCAGCACAGATGACTTGGGGTCCGAACACGTTCCCTTACATTTTTTTAGGAGCAGAGTGCCTGGGCTTCAGGGCACTCCAATCTGTCCCTCTTGACTTCCTGTCATAAAAAGTGAAAAAAGCAGGTACTATGGTGATAAAAGAGAGGTGGGACAGAAGGGGTGCTCCAGGCTCTGGCTACTCTAGTCATTTAGATCCTGGTTCTCAACCTGGGGCTGTTCTGCCCCTAGAGGAGTTTGACAATGTCTGGAGACATTTTTGTGTCATTGAAACCAGAGGTGAGAGTAGGGAGTGCTACTGGCATCTAGAAGATAGAGACCAGGATGCTGATAAACATCCCACAACACACAGAACAGCCACCCACAACAAAGAATTATCTGGTCTAGGAACCGGATGTGACTGTCTTCCTTTTAGTTTCCTCCTCTGTTGCCAGTTTGGGTCTTCTCTGTGCATCTCTTCAGGGTACCATACCGGAAGCTGGGAGAAGGGTGTCAGACACAGCCAGCCTGCTACCCTGATCCTAGCTGTAACCCTATCCCTAACCCTAATATCAATAGTGCCAAGATTGAAAACTCCTAACTCAGAGAATGGCCCCCTTTAAATAGGCGTTGACTTAAGATCTCTTCCCAATTATCTTTGGGCCTCTTTGTACAGTTCAGATGCAAAAAGTGCGCAGGTGGTGTGTAGTCCAAGAATAGATTCTTTTTTTTTTTTTTTTAAAGATCTATTGATTGATTGATTGATTGCTATGTTGGGTCTTCGTTTCTGTGCTAGGGCTCTCTCTAGTTGCGGCGAGCGGGGCCCACTCTTCATTGCGGTGCGCGGGCCTCTCACTATTGCGGCCTCTCTTGTTGCGGAGCACAGGCTCCAGACACGCAGGCTCAGTAGTTGTGGCTCACGGGCCTAGTTGCTCCGCGGCATGTGGGATCTTCCCAGACCAGGGCTTGAACCCGTGTCCCCTGCATTAGCAGGCAGATTCTCAACCACTGCGCCACCAGGGAAGACCCAAGAATAGATTCTTAATTTGTCTCCATCAGTGGTAACTAGTAGACATTTCATGCAAAAGTTGACTGGCTGTCTTCCTTTTAGTTTCTTCCTCTGTTGCCAGCTTGGGTCTTCTCTGTGCATCTTTTCAGGGTACCACACCAGAAACGGGAGAAGGATATCAGACACAGCCAGCCTGCTATCACAGTAATCCATAGGTCCCTTTTATATTTACATGTATAACTTTCATATTAAAATGCAATGAACATCAACATTATTATTTTAAATGAAAAGCTTTCGTGACTATGAAACAGGGAGCAATTTCACCTAATGGGAATTCCAGGAGAGCAGATGAAATTGAACAAACTGTTTTCTTGACTGTCGACCTTAGCTTTTTCTAAGGAAAGGCTGTTAGCAATGTTCTCTTTTAACAGTATGTTATTGATCAGGCTCCCAGGGAAATTTGCTAGCTCTGCAATGTAGGTCAGAATCACAATTTGTAAGTGACCACTGATGCTTTTTCCCTAGGAAATAACAGATGCTGCAATCAAGGGCAACGCATTCTAATTTCCCCTCCTGGATCTTAAGAGCATCTCTTGAGCCTCATTTTCATTAAGATATAAATTGTACTACAAGTGTGTGAGAAACACGATTAGAAGGAAAAGGCTCACAGAGCCAATGACAGTTTTGTTTTATTTCTGTTTAGTTTAATCAGACAACAAAAATTGTACAGGAAAATACCCGTATTCTCTCTCTACCTCTACCCCGAATAGCAAAATTCTCTATAAAATACATCTTATTTATCAGGCATTATTGAGAAATTAGGTATTTCATGTCAGTAAACTTTCCTGGTAAATGAAACTTAGCTTTTAAGCAGGAAAACTCATTTTTTTAAAGCATGAAATCTTATCTAGTCCCTATCAATAAAAATTGTACTCATGCTTTAGAACACCATCTCTTCCTTCATGAGAAATTTCTCTTATTGACCTAACAAAAAGAATCTCTTCTACTTAGCATTGCTGCTGGATTTTAACTGTGTTTCCATATGTTACACCTATATGGAGGGTCACTCCAAGAACATGTAAATAAAATAAATGAGTTTGCTCCCTTGGATAAATAAACTATCAAACCAACACATGATGGACAAAAAGGGAGATCGAGAAAGACACTTTAAAGAGGATTAAATGAGTTAATGTATTTAAAGCACTTGGAACTGTGCCTGGCACGTCATAAGCCCTAAATAAACATCACTGACTATAATTATTGATTTTATTATTAGAGTTAAATAACATGGATTGCTCCCAGGGAACAATACTTGATTGTAGTGGAATATAATGTACCCATCAGATGGAGGACTGCCCTTCCTTGAGAGACCAGAAAAAAGAGAATGCTAGAGGAAAATACTGGCTGGACCCAGCCCAGCAGTGTCTGAGAGAGGATGCCTTTGCCAAGGAGACACCTGTTGACCAGGGGCAGGTACATCTCATATTATGGAGGTGGTGATATGAGTAAATATCTCCACTATTTCTCTGTTTTCTCGTTTCATGTTCATTGATCAAGAATATAAATCAGTTTTCCCAGTTGAGAGGCTTAACAGAGACTACATGCCCAGTGGACTGCAATCTAGATATATTTTCTTAAAACCTGGACGAGCTGGCATTTAAATGATAATTTAGCTTTCTGTATGGGGTATCCATGGACAGAAGATAACAGTTGGAGGGCAGGTCTCGACTCTTTGGCACGTCTGTTTTTCCTGTGCATTAATAAACTGGGTTTGTACTTCAGGCTCCATAAGTTTGGTTATTGTGAATCTATTCCTGGAAATTGAATCCACTCAGTAAGTAAGTAACAAGTTGGGTTTCTGAGTCAGCCTTTTGGCTGGGAAGAATTCACTAAGGCATCCCAGAGATAGCATAACCTCTTTTCACATTGCCAAGAACCACAAGCCATTACTTCTACAAATTCAGCTATCTTTAAGGCACTATTTGTGTTGCCTTATATTACAACTATTTATATACTTAATCACATTCAATTATAAATTCCATGAACATGATAATCATTCATTTTTACCATCTCCCATGGTATTTAATATATGAAGTGTTGATGAGAAGACAGAAATGAATATTTTTTATATATTCTTAGAAGGCATGTCAATTAGAAAAAATTTGTAGGGAAGAATTAGGCAGTACTAATCAAAATTTCATATGTGCATACTCTTTGACCAATTGTAACTCTCAAAGTCTACTTTAGAGAAAAACTTTCAAGGGTGCATAAAGAGATGTGTATAGGCTATGTTTTAGCACTGTTTATAATCATAAAAAAATTGAAACAGTCTACATGTTCATTAATAGAATGAATAAATAATCCATTGCATATCTGTCCTATTGAATACTAATCAGAAAATTAAAAGAATGAGGGAATTCTAATGTTCTATCATGAAAAAAGTTCCAACGCATATTGTTGGGAGGGGAAAATAACAACACACACACACACACAAATAAGGATTACATAGTACATAGACAAAAAAATCATGACATGATACCATATGTCTTCTCTGAGTACATTTACATATATATAGATGTGTAGGAAAATTTGCAGGGGTACACACCAGATTGATAACTGTGAACAGCCCTATGGAAAGGAAAAGATATATCTGAGTTTGGGATTGTAAACTTATTTGTAATGTTTTAATTTTTAACAATAAGAATGTATTCATATTTTAACTATGTGAATATAATTTTTTTTAAAAATTATTAATACTAAACAGCACAAGAGCAAACAAATAGATGGAGAAACTTCATAGATAAACCTAGGTGAAAAAAATCTACAAAGATGACCATACCTCCAAAATTAATTTGTAAAGTTAAAGTACTCAAAATAAAAATCCTAGCTATTTTTGGAAATTTATAAAAGAATTCTATGAGGAAGCAAACTTATTTTGAAATAATAATGAATATGAATGACACTCATAGCATATATCACGGAATTTTATTTGTGTACAAGAGTTTTTAAATAAATTTTACTTTAAGGATTCTGCTGAAGTTCAAATCAATGTTAACAATTACAATCAAAAGGCGATGAAGATTAATGTTTTTCTGAGTTGACTACCTACTTGTCTTTTACTTTTTTATTGCGGTTTATTTAACATGCACACATGCAGGTGTATAGATCATAGGTATGCAGCTCAAAGATATATCTCAAAGTGAAGAAACCCAGGTCCAGAAACAGAAGGTCAACAGCACCCAGAAACTCCCCTCTTGCCATTTCCATCATTAGCCCCTCTACTCCCCAAGATCAACCACCATCCTGACTTCTGATACCACAAGCTTAATTTTGTCTTTTCTGAACATTACAAAAATAGATACCATACAGTATGCTTTACTTTATGCCTTGCTTTCTTTATTGAACATTATGCTTTGAGATTCAAGCCTATTGTTACCTGAACCCCACAGCTCATTTTCAATGCTGTACAATGTCCCTTTGTGGGATAATGGACCACCTCTTGGTCATCCCTTTCACTGTTGATGGACCTGCCTTGCTTCCAGGTCTACTTTTTCAAACAAGACAGAGCAACAGACACTCTCACACACTGGTGGTGAAAGTAAATTTAACCACTTTGGGTAATGGTTTGGCCTCATCTATCAAAGTTGAATGTACTATTCCTTATTATCCAGAAATTTTGCTCCCAGTACATACCCAAAAGAAATGCGTGCCCCTGTTTACCAAAATAAAGGTACAAGGAGTGTTCCTAGCAGTGTTTTTCTTATTTTATTTTTATTATAAGCATGGCAATTACTACACTTGTCATGTGAGTTTGAGATAACTGGGATAAACATAATGGAAATATTTATATTTAGAAACCCTGCTCGAGATGCTGTGAAACGGTGTTTTACACCCTATGTGACTTAACTAAATAAAACCGATCTAGAAATGAACCTAAATATTAAACTTCAGCTTGCTGGAAATAATACCTTATGCAGGAATGTCACCTGTCAACCTTGCCATTGTGCTACTTTGTTAAAAAGCACTAGACACCTATCAGTTCACGGTCTGCATGGCTCTTGGAACTAAGATTTTATTTCATCATGAGCTTGGGTATCACAGTGAGTTTTCCATTTAATAAAATAATTAGCTTCACTAATGATTTAATTGTCATCTTAAATTACTGTTAACTGAACCTGAAATCTACTTCATTAACTTTAAAAATATAAGGCCATTGCTAAATTGAATTTAGAGTGTCAGCAGCTAAAATAACAAAGAAAAAAGATATTCACTCTGTGGTTTTCAAACCTCCTGCTCCACAGATTATTTTAAAGGCAGAAATAACTCCATATGTTATATGGTCTAAAACAATAACTTAGAGAACATCTTCTTTTTAATGACATTTTTAATCAAATCACAAACTGAGCACCAAGAAAAAAAATCTATGAGCATAGAGAAATTATTTCTCAATATTTGAAACATTATGAAATGCAAAGACATCCCTTATTAAGTTAAAACGTCAAGTATATAACAAAAGCTAGTTTTACAAATTTACGTTTAATAGCAAAATAATCAAAATTATTTGGAGATGGCAATTTATCAAAATAAATTCACACTGTAGGCTATTCTGGTTTTATTTAAGACTTTGAAAATTAATTTAAATGGAGATTTTCCAAAAGACCCAGCAATTCCGCTCCTCCAAAACAAATTTCCACCCATGAGAAATGAAAACACATGTCCACACAAAGATGTGTATGGTAATGTCTTAAGCAGCTTTATTTATAATAAGCGAAAGTGGAACTAACCCATATATCTGTCAACTGATGAATAATAAACAAAATATAGTATACCCATATAATAGAATACCATTCAGGAGCAAAAAGCAATGAGGTACTGTTACATACTAAAGCATGGATGGGCCTCCAAAACATTACGCTAAGTGAAAGAAACAAGACATGGAAGATCACATACCATATGATTCCATTCATGCAAAATGCCCAGAAAAAGAGAACGTATAGACACAAAGTGGATTCATGGCAGTCGAGGTGAGAAAGACAAGTGACTGCTAGTGGACACGAAGTTTGTGTGATAGAAAGTTCTATAACGAGAATGCAGTGATGGTTGCACTGCCCGGTAAATATACTAAAAATCACTGAATTATTCACTGAAACTGGGTTAAGTTTATGGTACATAAATTATGCCTCAATAAAGCTGTTTTTAAAAATAAGATTTTATTCTGGAAATGAGCCAGGGTGTTATGGATTGGTTGCAGTTTGACATCGGCGCATGTGAAGCCTTTCTGTCTGTCTTCTCAAAAGTTCTCGTGTTGCTACAGATGGCCAAAAAGTACATGAAAAGATGCTCAACATCACTAATTATCAGAGAAATGCAAATGTAAATTGATACAGCCACTATGGAGAACAGTATGGAGGTTCCTTTAAAAAATAAAAATAGAACCACCATATGACCCAGCAATTCCACTCCTGGGCATATATCTGAAGAAAACCATAATCTGAAAGGATGCATGCACCCCAGTGTTCATTGCAGCAGTATTTACAATAACCAGGACCTAAAGCAACCTAAATGCCTATCAACAGATGAATGGGTAAAGAAGATGCAGTATATATATACAATGGAATATCACTCCGCCATTAAAAAGAACAAAATAATGCCATTTGTAGCAACATGGATGGACCTAGAGATTATCATGCTAAGTGAAGTAAGTCAGACAGAGAAAGACAAATATATGATATCACTCATATGTGGAATCTAATTTTAAAAATGATACAAATGAACTTATTTACAAAACAAAACAGACTTACAGATATCAAAAACAAACTTACGGTTACCAAAGGGGAAAGGTGGGGGGAGGGATAAATCAGGAGCTTGGCATTAACATACACACACTACTATGTATAAAATAGATGACCAACAAGGACCTACTGTGTGGCACAGAGGACTCTACTCAATACTCTGTGATAACGGAATATTACTCAGCCATAAAAAGGAACAAAACCGGGTCATTTGTAGAGATGTAGATGGACCTAGAGTCTGTCATGCAGAGTGAAGTAAGCCAGAAAGAGAAAAAAAAATATGATATATTAACACATATATGTGAAATCTAGAAAAATGGTACAGATGAACCTATTTGCAGGGCAGGAATAGAGACACAGATGTACAGAATGGACTTGTGGACACAAGCGGGGAAGGGAGGGTGGGACGAACTGGGAGATTACATTTGACATAAATACACTACCATGTGCAAAATAGCTAGTGGGAACCTGCTGTATAGCACAGGGAGCTCAGCTCGGTGCTCTGTGACGACCTAGATGGGTGGGATGGCAGGGAGGTCCAAGAGGGAGGGGATATAGGTATACATATAGCCGATTCACTTCATTGTACAGCAGAAACTAACACAACATTGTAAAGCAATTATACTCCAATAAAAAATAGATAGATAAACACAATTAAAAAAATACTCTGTGATAACCTATATGAGAAAAGAATCTATGTATATGTGTATATATATATATATATATATATATATATATATATATATATATATATATATAACTGAATCACTTTGCTGTACACCTGAAACTAAGACAACACTGTAAATCAACTATACTCTAATAAAATTTTTTTTAAAGTTCTAATGTTACATCATCTGCATTTTCGTAAAGGTCACTGTGCAAAGGATCATAAAACATAATAAAAATGTAAAGCTATTCCATTAGCTGATAGAATAAGGAATCAAACAGATTCAAGGAGATATTTATAAACTAATATAACTTTTTAAAAAATACATCCAGGGGACACAGAATTAACAGAATTGTTCATGAGGATTTTTTTTTTTCATTACCTCCTTCTTCACCCTCAAGTTCCTTCTCCATTCACGATCCAGAGCAAATTATTTTTAAACCTAAATCAAATCACATCATTGCCCTGTTAAAAGCCTTCAGCAATAAGAACAATCTCCACCTCACTCCTTACCCCAGTCTGTAAGGCTGCTATGTTGTCACCTTTGTCTACTCTCTGGACTCAGTTCAAAATGTGCTGCTCACGCCTAAATAAACACCAGCCACACTGGGCTTCTTTGCTGTCCTGAAAACTCCACGTTTGTTCCAGCCTCAGGGCCTTTGCACTGGCTATGCCTTGAAAGGCAGCAAAGCACAGAGGTTAAGTGTACAGACTGTGGCCCATATTGCCTGGCTTTCTGTTTAAATACTGACAGTGTGACTCTGGGTGAGTTATTTAATTTCCTTGCACCTCATTTCCTCATCTGTAAAATGGGAATAATAACTGCACATACATCACAGGGTTTTTAGAGGATTCACTGAAATAATGTTTGAAAAATGTTTAGAAGAGCTTTTATATAAAATCTTTTTCCAAATTATATGCATGAAATGATCTTTCTTCCACAGATCTTTTCAGAGAAGGCTTCTTATTCAAAACTCGGTTCAGGGACTTCCCTGGTGGTCTAGTGCTTAAGTCGCCGAACTTCCACTGCGTGAGTTCAATTCCTGCTCAGGGAACTAAGATCCCACATGCCGCACGGCAGAGCCAAAATAAAAAGGCAAACTCGGTTCAAATGTCATTAAGTAATTTCCAGCCCCATTTATTCAGTACATATTTATGAAATGCTTGCTATGTGCCAGGCACTTTTTGGGTCCCATGAAGAAAACAAAGATCCCTGCCTTTGTGTGTGGAGTTGACTTTCTCATGGGACAAGACAGATGATAAAGGATAACCACAGCAAATATAGCATATGTCAGAAGCAATAGATTGTCAGAAGCTGTGGGAGAAAGAAAACAGAGCACAGGGTACAAGAGACAGGCAGCTCAGGAGTTGGAGTGGGGAGGAGACTAGCAGCATCTTCTGGGTGGTCAGGGACACAGGAAGGTAGCATAGAAGCAAAGAGTTGACAGAGATGAAGGAAAGCAGAGGTTGTGTGTAGGAAGCGCACTCCACACCGTGGGAACAGCCAGAGCAGAAGCCCCGAGGCTGCAGAGTGCCTGGTGGGTCTGAGGACCTCAGGGGGCCGCAGGCTCTGGAGGAGGGGCAGCAAAAGGGGTGGAACCGTGACCAGAGAGGGATGTCAGCATGGGCCGTGTAAGGCGTTGCCTTCTTCTCTCAGTGGCAGGTGGATGCTGAAAGACCCCCACCATCCCTGACTCCTGACCCCTGAAAGGTGTAAGGTGTAAATGTGTGCTGGTTCAAGCCACTAGTTTAGAGTAATTTGTTACCCAGCCACAGAAAACGAAGGGTGAGCCATTAAAGTGTTTTGAGCAGAGGAGTTGGGTGATCTAACTTGTGTTTTAGAAAGACTACTCTGGTTGTTGCATGGAGAATAGACTAAAAGAGGCCGAATTAGAAAACCATTGCAATAGTCCAGGCAAGACATGATGGGGGCTTGTACTAGGGTGTGAGGTCATGAGAAGCAGTCATATTTTCTCTTTCTCATAGATCTTCTACCTAAATTTTCATAACTTTTTACTTCTTCGCTATAACCTCTTTCCTTCCCCAGCCCACTCCTAAAAGAATGAAAGTCCTGTGATGACAAGTACCTTGTCCATCCTGTACATGATTTTAACCACTGCATCTAAAGCACATGGTGGGGATTAAATGAATGTTTGTGGAATGAGTAAATTGAAGAATGAATGAGTAAATGAAATAAATGAATATGAGTTCAAATCCACTTTTTACCCTTTGTGCAGTATAAGCGTGATTTTAATATATGATAAATGAGACATTTCAGATTAATGAAAGGGATTTTAAAAGTTGTTATTTGGGGCTTCCCTGGTGGCACAGTGGTTAAGAATCTGCCTGCCAATGCAGGGGACAGGGGATCGAGAGCTGGTCCAGGAAGATCCCACATGCTGCGGAGCAACTAAGCCCGTGCACCACAATTACTGAGCCTGTGCTCTAGAGCCCGCGAGCCACAACTACTGAGCCCATGCTCCACAACTACTGAAGCCTGCATGCCCAGAGCCTGTGCTCCGCAACAAGAAGCCAACGCAATGAGCAGCCCATGCACCACAACAAAGAGTAGCCCCCACTCGCCACAACTAGAGAAAGCCTGCGCACAACAACGAAGACCCAATGAAGCCAAAAACAAATAAATTAATTTTTTAAAAAAGAGCTTAAAACCTGTTATTTGAATAGCTAACAACTTAGAACAAAAACTAGATACTTAGCTCATACTACACACTAAAATAGAAGGCAAATGGTTTAAAGGGTTTAATATAAAAAAATTCCTAAAAGAACAAAGAAAAAAACTTGAGTATTTCAATGTGGAAAAGGACTCTCCAAAGGCAGAAACTACTAAAAAAAGATTAATAGGTCTTGATAACACAAAAATTCTTAACTTCTGCATAGCAAAATCATTATAAACAAAATTTAAAACCCAACAACAAACTTAAACAAACATACCAAAGAAATCACTACATATGGGATAGTGGATAATGTCCTTCACAGATAAATGACACTTACAAATATGTACAGGAAAAAATCCCCCATAGAAAAATTTGGCAAAAGTATAGGAATAAAAATTTTATAATCAAGACATATAAATGTTCAATAAGCATAAGAAACATTCAACCTGACTATAAATCACACATATGCAAATTAAAGCATAGATGCAAATTAAACACTTTTCACCTTACCAAATAGGTATTGATTTCTTTTACTACAAATACCTATGTTGGCCAAGTCACTGGTTAGTGGGCAGTGTCATCCACTCTGCTCACATGAGTGTGAATTGATACACTATTTCAAGAAATGAGTAGTAGAATGCTGCCAATACCTTTAACATGTCCGTAGCCATTGACCTCCTAATTCGACTTACTATAAAGAAAGTATCCAAGATGCACACAAATGTGTATGTCAACACAATGGAACACTAGATAGACAAAAATATAATCATTATAGGAGAGATAGTCATTGTACTGAAAAATGTTCTCAACATACTAAATTGTTAAATGAAGAAAAAGGTTATAAAGCAGATTATACAGAAAGTTCCCAATTTTTAAAATATATATATACAATTTTTATTGTTGTGCTGATTACATGAATATATACATGTGATTAAAATGACAGTCAGTTCCCTGGATTTGGGTATTATACCATAGTTGTATAAGTTGTGACCATTGGGCGTAACCAGGTAAGGGTACACAGGACAGATCCGTACTATTTTGGTTAATTTCTTATGACTCTATAATGGTCTCAAGACAGAAAGATTTTCCCCCTGAACATATACTTTTTAGAATACAGGGAAATACAACGAACTGCTGACAGTGGTTTCCACTGATTTATAAGATTTGGGTGATTTTGATTATCATCCCGCTTTTAAAACTTTTCATCAATGAGCAAAGATTAGTCTTATAATCAGAAAATGTTATTATATTGTTTTAAATAACATAAAAGCCTAAAGATGTCCCAATAATTAAAACCTTTTTTTGAGTATGTATGTATGTGTGTGAGGGTACATATATACACATGGTATACATATGAGGAAAGATGGCTGAATGGATGATAGATAGATAAATAGATAGATGATAGATAGATAGATAGATAGATATGGATGATAGATAGATAAATAGATAGATGATAGATAGATAGATAGATAGATAGATAGATAGATAGATAGATAGATAGATAGATAGATAGTTAGATATGGATGATAGATAGATAGATAGATAGATAGATAGATAGATAGATAGATAGATAGATGATAGATAGATAGATACAGGTGATAGATAGATAGATAGAGGTGATAGATATATAGATATAGGTAGATAGATAGATAGGGAGATAGAGATATAGATAAACAAACAGATATGGTCATTTACAAAATTTATCAGATAGTGGAATGGATTATCACAAAAACATTTCTGATAATGTAAGGAGTATGAATACGTGAGCCACAGACAGAGTTTTCATACTAGTGTTTAGTGACCATGTTGTTAAATAAATTCAGTTAATAATCAGTCCTTTATATTTATGTAATTTTGTATTACATGTTATATTGTGGTCAACTACAAATATAGATGTTAACACCAACAAACATCAATTACAAATGTCATAAAATGGTCTTGTTTCGTCTCCCTTCTCCCCATCAGTGCAGTGTCCTTGACCGGTTTCCTTCTCCTTGATACCCCTCACCCCCAACACAAGGATTGTGATGAAATAGTTGGCAGTGAAAAAAAACCACAGTTTGCATCTGGTATCTCCTTGTTAGCGTCTGTGGTTGTGGGCAAGTCTCATCCTCTCTGAGCTTCAGTTACCTCCTCTGTAAGATGGAAATACTAATACCTACTGACGGAGTGGTCGGGAGCATTAACTGAGAAGATACAGGCAAAGTGGATGAGTAGGTTCTCATTAGCAGATGTGAGTACCTGCCTTTCTCTTTGTCCACTTACTGCCCATTTCTTTACTTCTTAGTGTCAACTCTTTGAAGCCCTTATTTTCTGAGGAAACACGTGGATAAAAATGGTTGCAGAGACTAGGGCACTAATTTTCTCAGCAAGCTCCTATTTTAAGAGTTAAACTCACTTCTTTGGGGGGAGGCGGGATAAGGTAGGGAGAGGGAATGGAGGAGGGAAGAGACTGATAATTTTTTGTCACCACTAAGAGTCCAGTGCTGTATGAAAGACAGCCTCTCCTTCGTAGAATAGTTGCTGGAGATCCAGTTCTACTGAACAAACCAGGAGTACATCTCTCTAGAACTCCCCAGAACTTTAAAAGAAAGCTAAGAGAAATTCTGTTCTAATCTCTCAAGGCACTATTTCTTCCCCATGTCATTTTTAATGCTGCTGAATGTCATCATGCAATGACTTTAGTAGAAGACGACTTTTCAAAATGGCACAGTTTCTCACCTTTCCCCAAGAATTCATCGTATATTTCAAAAGGCCTGGTCAAGCTCTTGTCTCAGTCAGACTAACACATGATCTCAGACTTAGCAGTTTCGAAGAGGGCGATGGGGAATGAAAGGGCTTGATTTGCCCCTACAACATAGCACAGCCTTAAATCTTAAGAGCCTTCACGTCCTGGGTTCGCCTCCTCTGCTTTTGAACATTGCCACAGACTGAGCATTTCACACTGAGGTCATCCAGCCCTAGTTTCCAGCTGACTTTCAAAGCCTCCTCAGGACAGCCCACCGTGGTCATTCCCAGCACTCAAAGAAATAACTGCAACCTGTGTGCTCCGTAAATAACCATAAGTGAGAAATGAAATCGGCCTGTCTTACATCTGACTCACAATGCAGCAAGCTCAGGGGTCTTTGGTCTGCTGGTCTCATTATATAATAACCCCTCTGGTTCGGAGGTGCATGTATATCAGTGGTTCAGCTGTTCGTCTTTTACCATTTTGTCATCTCTCAGTCCTAATCTAAGTGTATGGAATAGATTCTGCAGGGTCATGCAGGTAGGACTAAATTTTTCAACGTGCGCATATTTAGGTAGAAATCTCTAGTGTTTCATTGTAGTGGGCATTTGTTTCCATGTTCTGAGCCTGGTTGTTCCATCTTACCCCTCACCCTTGGAGCTGCCAATGTTTCCAGAAAACTCCTTTTCTGGGAAATTTAGCCAGAGTCTGCTCCTGTTGTTTGCAAGCAAGAACCCTGAGCGATATAACCTTCAAGACAGCGTGATACACTCTCATAATCTAAGATAATAGCAAGAAAAATATCTGGAGAACTTTAGGTAATGTGAGTACTAAAAAAAGTATACTTGAAAGAAAAATGTTAATGAAATACTATTGGGGGGAAAGCAATTTACAAAACAGTAGGTATAGTCCCATTTTTGCAAAAGAAAAACATATGGGTATATTTACTTGTCACAAAAGACTAACTAGATACATAGCAAAATGTTAAGAGAATGATCTTCATGAGAAGGGTGTGCCTCTGATACTCATTTAATTCTTTTAGCCTCTCCATACTTACTGTATTTTCTACAATGAACACGTATTCCTTTTGCAATACAAAAAAATGATCAATGTTATTTTAAGAAATGCATGCTCCAGGATGAACTTACAGAATAATTAGGGGTTAGTTACTGATTGAAAACTACGTGGGCAATTAATGAAATGTTATTCCAAAGACGTGCCTTTGTAAAGCCTCTTTAATCTTAATGATACCACTGGAGTGTCTCACCTATTGTTACCCAATCCTCACAAACTAAACATGTACAAGTAGGTCATGTTGTTCATCATGACTCATAAAGATGAATCATGAAATATGGCGCATGCTACTAAAAGGTTGTAGTTAATTAAACATACTATCAATCTACATATTAAAGTATCCATGCTATTTTGAGAATCCAAGTTTTTTTTTTAATGATTATTACGTTGGCGTGGTATTTGAGCAGCTATTTCTTCTTCATATTGGTTAAAACAATGCATTATAACTGCTGGTACATAGGCTAGAGAAGAATACGGATAAAGGAAATTAACAAAGTATTAGCTAATTTAGCTAGATGGCAATTTCGAAATAAGAATTTTTCAGTAACTTTCAAAGCTTGTGGGTTAAACTCAAACTTTATCTATATTTTAAAAGACTGCACCATTACAAGGCATGATAATTTCTTCACCTCTCAGTTCCTCTCCTGTTAAATTCTTTAGAAACATGAGTCTGTTTTGTCCTTTTCGTTAATTACTCTGCATTGTGTCTGGTTTTGCTTTAAAAGGTTTGAGGCAAAATGTTTCAGGGCTCTTAGAATGCATTCATTTGCCTTTAAAAGTGTTTGGAATCAAGGATCCATAATAATATAATCTGTTTAATGCTAATTGATCATTACAAATTCTACATCTCTTGGCTGTACCATTTCCTAGGGTTCAGTCCAGTCTCTTTTCTTCTACATCACTTGTTCTCAGGACTTCTTGATCTCAGGACTTCTTTACACTTTAATAATTATCCAGGACTCCAGAAAGCCTTTTGTTCATGTGGGTAAACATTTTCGAAAATTTACCATATTTGAAATTAAAATAGAAAAATCTGAAATATCGATTTATTCATTTATAAATAAACAATAACAAACTCATTATGTTACCATAAATAACGGGTTTTATGAAAAATAACTCTATTTTCCAAAACAAAACAAGTAGTGAGAGAATAGTGTTGTTTCACATTTTTGCAAATCTCTTTAACATTTGGCTTAATCGATGAGAACTGGATTATCCCATCTTCTCCTGCGTCCACTCTGTTGCAATATCACACATCGTTTAGTCTCTAGAAAAACTCCACTGCATACTCATGAGAAAACGAGAGTGAAAAAAGCAAATAACATCTTAGTATAATTATGAAAATAGTTTTGACTTCAGGGACCCTCTGAAAAGATCTCAGGGAGCGCACTCCCCTGGGCTCCCCAAGCCACCAGAGACGTAAATGAATTAATGTCATTTCATGGTTGTACCGGAGCTAAATCCGATATCTAACTCATGGCGATGAATGTTTTCTGGGTCAAGGGTTTCTTTCCTGGTGGCAGCTGTTTACCTTTTAAGCCACAGCAATGGATAAAGGTCTCCTTGGAACTTGCATTAAGATGCAAAGAGATTTGCGCTGCCTCCCCAATTTTCAGCTAGGACAAGAATCAGGGCTACATGTATAGTAGACCCTCTTTTTGGGCAATTCCCAACTCTATACCTGTATCTCAGAAAAAGACTAAAGTAGTGTTTGTTCCTAAATAACTGAAGGATCCCAGATATTCCTAAGGAAAGGAACTCCTTCCATCCCCATCATAAATTATCCCAAAGACAGCTCCTGAGGCTACCTTCACTTTCCAACTAGTCTTCAAAGGAGAATGTAGATTAAGATATAACTACTAATGGTTATGGTTTGGTCAGGCATCTTCTGCGTGCCATGCAAGGTGCTAACCACTTGATATGCATTTTCTTATTTAATGCAAGGAGGATTCCTACCTTCCTCTATGAAATATTACAATTTGATGAAAACACTTTAGTGGCCATACTTTAATGCAGTACTTGTTCCAATAATCCATCATGGTCAGTCATTTAAGCTAGAAGACTGAAATAAAAAAAATAAGTATAGAAAGTAAGTATGGAAGAAACCCTTGTATCTATTTTCCAATCACAGATTACCTGATGCCCTCCCAGTCATCCAGAAAATATACTGACTGATGCCAATGGTACATTAGCCATGACCAGTACATACACACACCCTACGTAATGACAGGGATTACACCAGCCGAGTTGTATTTTACTAAGAGTCAGTTAAGTTTGTCTCCAAATTATTAATGCCAGTTGGAACTGTTGTTATAATTATGTCATTTAATTGAATATTCTATAAACTGATAAGTATGAGGGTGAAAAAAGTTGTTTATACAAAATCTCAGCTGAATGTGGAAAGTTTTAATAAAGGCAAGTCCCTTAAAAATACTAGAGTTGAATCAAAGGGGTGTAACAATTTTTAAAAGACTGGAGGAAAAGGTAGAATGTTAGATCGATTCTACTCTCAAATTTCTCTAAAAATGTCTTTAATATCTTGTTCAAAAAATTGAAAATCGTAGATGATTCACAATGGGTGAATTTTTATACAAGGAAGACAAAATGGTACTTTAATCAACAAACTCAAACTCCAAGAAAAGAATCTTGCCTTACATTAAAAGATGAATAAGTGAATATCCATTTACATTCTAAAGAAAAATAAAATGTTTGTTATGTATGTAACTTTTTTAAAATGGTTCTCTTTAGCCAACAAAGTACTCAAAAATGAGCACTTCTTACACAATCATGACATTTGCATCCTTGGAAGTATACTAAAATGTGTAACTTTGATTCAGAAGAGGGCTTGTTCATAATGCAATTAAAAAATAAACAAGTTGGTCCCAATTAAGTGCTAGTATTGATTGCACTATTGTACATTATAGCATTTATTAGAGATGCTATAAAAATCCAGAAAGCAAGCACCATGCTGTGCTGAAGTCATCAGGAAGGCTTCATGAAGGGGGTGGGATACAAACTAGATCTTCAGAATTGATGAAGAGTAGTTCTTCTTCTGTAATGTGTGACCAAATGATAAGATGAATTCAATGAGTCGTTCGTGACCATCAGTGGATTCCTTTTTTGTCACCGCTTACCTTCCCATTGCTCTATATTCCTCCCAACCCTGCCAAAATCTAGCAACATACTTTATGGTCACTGCTTGTTTATTTCACCTTTGGCTGTCTCAAATTTCTACCTTATTGTTTTCTCTGTGAAAATCCCTCTTCCTTATATCTTTAATAACTTTGACTTTGCCAATACCAGAAGCCTTGATCTTTAGTCATTCTGCAACTTGGACATCTTTTTCCTAACCTTTATTGCTTTTTTCCCCCCTATTATAAAAAGATGTAAGTAGCAGAATGACTGTCCTAAACATTTTATGATATAAATATAAAGAAAATAAAAATCACAATTTACTCTAGAATATTCTATTTTTACAAAAGTAGTCCCTGAATCTACACCCCTGAGCCTCTTGAGTTCAAAAAAATTTTTTAATATTGTCTCTTCATGTTCTTCTCATGTCATCACCTGTCATGTTCTTCTCCTGGCTGTTCAAAGGGCTGGCTCCTTCCCTCCTTCAAATGCCAGGGTATTGATAAGTATCACCTCCTGAGAGAGGCTTTGTGCAACCCGCCAGCATGTTAACCCCACCCCTACCCTATTCCTCTATGTCACAGCATTCTGATATCAAGCTTATTACTTCCTGAACACTTAGCAATAATGTCTAATTAATTGTATTCATCTGTCTACTTGTTAAGTGTCTGATTTTCCTCCAGAATTTAAATGTCGTAAGAGCAGGAAGCATATCTGTTTTGTTCACAAACATTTATCCAGAGCCCTGTACAATGCCTGACATACAGCAGGTGCTCAGTAAACATTTTTGAATGAATTAATAAATGAATAAATCCCTGATTTTGCTGCTAAGAGGTAGTCACTTGTAATTGATGAATTTTTCCTACGTGTGCGCATATACAAAAAAATAGAATCATACTATGTGTTGTCTATTTTGTTCACCTAAAATGTCTCAAAAACATCTTTCTATGGCAGATTCTGCTGGTCTTCATCTTTATTCAAAAGCAGCGGATTTCCAATATACGGAAGCTAACCGATTCCTTATTTTTGAGCATTTGGGATGATTTCTAACTAATTCAGATAAATTGAATCTCTGTTTTTTGAATGTTAAAGTATTGTCTTTCTTATTCATCAGCTGTAGTAATTTTCTCTTTTTTCTTTAAATAAATTTATTTATTTATTTATTTTTGGCTGCATTGGTTCTCCGTTGCTGCACGTGGGCTTTCTCTAGTTGCGGCGATCGGAGGCTACTCTTCGTTGCGGTGCGCAAGCTTCTCATTGCGGTGGCTTCTCTTGTTGCGGAGCACAGGCTCTAGGTGCGCGGGCTCAGTAGTTGTGGCTCGTGTGCTCTAGAGTGCAGGCTCCGTAGTTGTGGCGCACGGCCTTAGTTGCTCCGCAGCATGTGGGATCTTCCTGGACCAGGGCTCGAACCCGTGTCCCCTGCACTGGCAGGCGGATTCCTAACCACTGCAACACCAGGGAAGCCCCTAATTTTCTCTTTTTACTTTATGTCATCTAAGAACTCTTGTTTTCTGTTACTTTATTCCTACAAAAAATTGTTATACATTCTATTTTAGTGTAGCTCTTCTTTGTGTTATATCATATCTCGTATTATTTCAATACAGGAGAAAAATGGTCATTTTTTTTTTCTCTCCAACTGCAGGAATTTTCTATTCAAACTGCAATATTTTCACCTCAAAAAGCAACATTTTTTTTTTTTTTGCTGGCATTTATTCTTTATGCTTCTCTTCACTCTGTATTAATCATTTCACTTTCTCCTTCACATTTCAACATTAAGATTTTTTATTTTCATAGAGTGTTCTCTCTTGCCTGGCTTCTCACAAGTATACTAAGGCAAAAACCGTATTTATAGTAATTGTTCTCCTCATTATTTTGGCCATATTATTATCTTCCAAAATATAGATAACATTTTTAAATTTTGTGCTATATCAATTGATCAATCACCATTTAAGTCAGTATCTTCAAGTCCCAGTTAAGTTTTTCATGAATTGTCTTAAATATCTTATTAAATTCTTACATCTCTTTGCTCTAGATTCTTGTTTGCGGCTCCATTCTCTACCTCACATACTTTTAGTTTTTCTTATGTTACTTCTATTCTGAGAAAGAGTACTGGGGCTACAAAATGTGGTGTCTAAGCATTCAAAGGGCAAAAGCAGACATTCTGTGAGAGCCAAAGAGAAACCAAAACACCAAAAAAAGAACGATGGCTTATCCACATGAGAGCCCCCAAGAAATTATTTACACTACCATGAATGTATTCTATAGGAAAATGTAACAAAGCAAGAAACAATAAACAAAGACATAGATATTTCGCTACAAAGTTTTTCTAATGGTTTAGTAGGTAGGTACCTACAGGCAACTGCTGATATTCATCAGTATCAAGAGATGTCATTATCCCCAAGAGGAGGAAGAATTCTGGCCAGTATTAGAATGTAAAGTGCATTTGGTACAATTGAGCAATGTGCACATGTTCCTGTTGAAAAAGGACTTGCTTAAGGTAGAAAAAAATGAGTGGCATCACCTACCCAAGACTGATGGGAAAGTCACCTGCTGTGGACCATGAAGATGGTAAATCCTGCACCATCCAAAAGGTGAAGCCAGGACCACTCACCTCACAGAAACTCTCTGTCCACTAGAAAATACTTACTTCGAATTGCTCAAAGGAAACTCTCTTTTCTGTGATTTCTCCATTTTGACCGAAACAAGAAATGCACCTATCCTCTTGCTTTATTTTTTTTCAGCCAGTCCTCACTCATTAAGTTTCCTACCAAATAGCTTCGTTGTTGCTTTTTACATTTATAGTAATTATATATGTGATTATTTTAGCTATTAAAATTGTTATCATTTTTTGAACTCCTACTATGTACCAAGAAACAGTAAGCATTTTCTAGTATTTCTTATCCATAGAACAAGCATACAAAGCAGGCATTACCCTGATTTTACAGAGGAGGAAACTAAGGCATAAGTGAAGTTACTTTGCCAAGATCCCCCAGCTACTAAGCAAAGAGGAAGAGTTGGAATCAGGTCTGACTCCTCAAATATACAGACTTTCTGCCCTGTCTTGGAGAGTCATATTTTGACACCACAGAGCTAGTCATTCATTCATCCATTGACATGGGAAAGTAGGATGAATTCATTTTGTAATCATCGAACTAATTCAAAATAATTACACAACCATCTAACTAAACTTGTAAGGGAAATACAAAATTTCTAAAATGAATGCTTTCTACCTTTGAAATGCATAAGATACTGACAATAATCCACTGTCACCTGCCTTTTAAGTTTTGCCATTTTTCTGACATTTAGGGAGTTCAAACCAAATTTTACTGGAAAAAGGCAAAAACTTCATGTATGTTTACTAAATCCTAAGGCAGCCAGAATTTTCCCTTCTCATTGATCCATTGCAGACTTTTAAAATCATTATTTTCTTCTACTATATCAAAATTAATTGGGCCAAGTCCAGTAGTTAAGGACTTTTCAGCACGCTTGCCCTCATGCATCCACGTGAAAGTAGGTGGAATTCACGTTCATAGCACTTATAGAGACATTCCCTCACTTGGAGCTAATGTCCAAAGTGTGAATCCATAACCTACTCCATAGATTTGCCTCTTTTTCACAATAAGAAAAACTTTATTAACCAGTCAAATTATCTTATCATCCGCTGGAAATGCTCTAGTAAAATTATACCCCCTAATGATAAGAAGAGCTGGAGCCAATTCCAGTCCTCCAAAAGTATACAGTAATTTGGTGTAAAAATGGTGGCACAAAGTTTGCTCATATGAAATAACCCAAGAGGAAAAAAAATCATTAAAATTAAGCCATGGACAATTTCCCATTACAACCATTCACAGAAATATTCATGATATTTAAATTTGCAAAATTCCTTTCTCTAGTTAGAACAGCTAAACTATTTCTAAATAAACATTAAACTCATATTAAGAGAGTAAACTATTTAAAAATTAAATAATGGCCACACTCAGACATAGTAAAAATGACACTTATTTTTAAAAAAATCAATTACTTAGTGTTTTTGTTCTACTCAGTTGAAAACCAAGATTATTATCCCTTTTATGTTTTATATTTTTTTTCAAAGAACAGTTAACATGTTTAAGTAAAGGATCATAGGGAGGGGGAAATACAGTAGAATATAAGAAATCATTGTGAAAAATAAATCATTTTACTCCTTTCCCAAATAAAAGTAATAGTGAAAGCCTATAACTTTATTTGCACAGATTCAATTATATAATAGTCCAACTTTGGCTAATGTCAACATTGTCCAGTGAATCTTAGCATTAGAAACTACCACTCAGTTCTACAAGCTGCTGTGTGTTAAGACCTGAGCTACGCTAGGCACAGCAAGGCATGGCATACACAGATAAAAAAAACATTCTCCCTGCCATCCAGTGGTTAAGACTACATGCTTCCAATACAGGGGTCGCAGGTTTGATCCCTGGTCGGGGAGCTAAGATCCCGCGTGCCGCATGATGCGGCCAAGAAAAAAAAAAAGGTGTTTATTAAATAGAACGATTCTTAACGCATGTGCACCAAAAATTATTAAGCATATAAGAGAGGCACAAAAATGCAATGAAAAAAAAGGAAGTGTTTATTTCAGATGAGGAAAATCAACAAAATCAAAAAGACTTAGTGTTGGATCTTCTGCTGAGAGTTTGGGTAGAGTTTCAAAGGGTGGAGAGGAGGACAGAACAATGTGAGCACAATATGAAAACAGGAAAGAAAAGATAGGTTACAAAAACCTTGAGTTATGAAAGGGACAGAGTTGGGGATACTGGCTGCACACCTAGACATTGTCAGCTTACTCCGTAGGCATAAGGAGTGTTGAAACGTTCTCATTTCTCTGTAAAACTGAGACAGGCTAGGATGTGGGACCCTTTGCTGCAGTGCTGCAAGGTTTGCACCTGAACAAGAAAATACAAAGAAACTATGAGGGACTAAAAATAACTGCGTACATGCGCAGTTCGGGCAAATTATGGACAACAAGATACAAAAAGACCAAAAACCCAACTGCCACTTCTGAAGAGCCGGGAGCAAAAGCAGGGCACTGTGCATGCCCCCTGCACACGACACCACCTAAGGGGCGGGCAGACCACCTAAGCCACACCTCCGGCCCGACCCCAGGACACACCCCTACCCTCACCCCCATATAAGGAACCAGCTCGCCCCCCCCCCCCTCAGGGAGTGATCGAGGGAAACTGTTACTTGTTCTCACTCCCCTCTGCTGCAGCAGGGGCCCCAGTAAAGCTTTGCCTGAATTTCCTGTCTTGGCGTCTAGTCAATTTCTATTGATTGGGGAAGGCCAAGAACCCTCCCCGGTCGGTATCAAAACCTTTGAGCAAGAGGGACAAACTCTGACTTGTCCTCAAAGAGGTCACCGCAGAAATGATTTGGAGAGAGGACAGACTGGACAGGAGACTCTTGCAGCAGGAGAGGGCAAAATCTAAAGAACCTAAAGGAATACAATGAGCAAACATAAGCTACTTAATCTTCCCGTATTTCAGTTTATCAATTCATTGAATACACACAATACATTTGTTTCACCTTGCAGCTGTATGCCTAATGGAAACATTAGCAATAAAAAGAAAAGCCCCTGGGCTTCCCCAGTGGCGCAGTGGTTAAGAATCCGCCTGCCAATGCAGGGGACACGGGTTCGAGCCCTGGTCTGGGAAGATCCCACATGCCACGGAGCAACTAAGCCCGTGCGCCACAACTACTGAGCCTGTGTGCCACAACTACTGAAGCCCGTGCGCCTAGATCCTGTGCTCCGCAACAAGAGAAGCCACGGCAATAAGAAGCCCGCACACTGCAGTGAAGAGTAGCCCCCGCTTGCCTCAACTAGAGAAAGCCCACGCGCAGCAATGAAGACCCATCGCAACTAAAAAAAAAAAAAAAAGAGAAGCCCCTTAAAGAGACACCTCACCAAAGAAGATATGCACATAGCAAATAAGCAGATAAAAAGATGCTCCACATCATATGTCCTCAGGGAAGTGCAAATCAAAACAATGAGATAACACTACACACCTATTAGAATGCCCCAAATCTGAAACACTGGCAACACCAAATCCTGGCAAGAGCGTGGAGCAAACAGAACTATCATTCATTGCTGGTGGGAATGCAAAACGGTACCGTCACTTTAGAAGACAGTTTGGTGGTTTCTTACAAAACTGGAAATACTCTTACCATAGGATCCAGCAATCATGGTTCTCGGTATTTACCCAAAGGAGTTGAAAACTTATGTCCACGTAGGAATCTGCACGCAGATGTTTATAGCAGCTATTTTCATAATTGCCAAAGCCTGGAAGCAACCAAGATTTCCTTTGGTAGGTGAATGGATAAATAAACTGTGATCCACCCAGACAAAGGAATATTATTCAGTGGTAAAAAGAGATGAACTTTCAAGCCATGGAAAGTCATGAAAGAAACTTAAATGCATACTCCTGAGTGAAAGAAGTCTGTATGACATTCTGGAAAGGGCAAAACTATGCAGACAGTAAAAGGATCACTGGTTGCCAGGGGTTAGGGGGAAGGAAGGATGAATAAGCAGAACACACAGGATTTTAAGGCAGTGAAACTACTCTATATGATACTGTAATGGTGGAAACATGTCATTATAAATGCTTCCAAATCCACAGAATGTACACCACCAAAAGTGAACCATAATGTGAACTATGGACTTCGGGTGATTATGATGTGTCAATGTAATTTCCTGAATGGTAACAAGTGTCCCACTCTGGTGGGAGATGCTGATAATGGAGGAGTCTGTGCATGTGTGAGGGAAGGGGGTACATGGGAAATCATTGTACCTTATGCTCAGTTTTGCTGTGAACCTGAAACTGCTCTAAAAAATAGTCTTTTTTTAAGCCCATTAACTACATTCGGGAATTCAAAACAATGCATGCAAAATTCAGATGCACTGTAGAAAAATTAAACTGCTTAGACATTTCATTAGGGGAATCTATATAGATTTTGTAACATTAATAATTACTACAACAATGCTAAACTCATTTTGAAAGTAAATTAGAGGTAATTTTTTTAAGCTCCATATTAAATGTACTTAAATTCTCTAGAGCTCATGTTTAGTATTCATCTTACTACAATAAAAATTTTTCATATTTAACGAGAGCTTTGGAAAATCAAGGGTTATTCAACCTGCACACGATTTTTTTTAACATTGGTGTTGGTATGTTGAACACGTATGTATGTGGAGTTTTATTTTTATAGATAATTAATTCGTATATATGGATTTCTTTCCTCATAAGGTTATTGTGGGATTGCCACTAAGGTTTGGTAAAATTTAAAGTGTAAATATAAAGGTACTGTATGGTCTTAGAAATGGAAGCCTATTATACATTTATGAATTAACAGTGACACTATATAATACATAACTGTAAACTAATGTGAAATTGCTGATGAGTTACTGTGAGCACAAATATTAGGGAAAAAATTGAAATGCTTTGCAAAGTAGCTCATAATGAATTTGAGTTTGAATTTGCTAGTGCTTTTTCAAAACGCAACTAGAAATAATTCTCAGTCTCCTTCACCGTATCTTTTTTATAACAAGAATAAAAATTCCACAATAACAATGACAATTTATTTTTAATATAAAAGTTGTAGAAGATGTGTGAAGAAACTTTACCGAGACAGTAAAAGACTTAGGTAAATATATATTAGCCATATATCTGGATTGGAAGACTCAAAATTGAAAAGATATCAATTCTCTACAAAATAATATGTGAATATGATACAATGCCAAGTAAAATCCTAAGATACTTTTGATGCAGAAGGGTCTTGAAAAAAATTCCTGGTTTGTTTAGAAAAATAAACTTGAATATCCAGAAATTTTCTGAATAAGAAGAGTAATGAAGTGAAACTTATCGTACTATATTTTAAAATACATTTTAAAGTCACAGAAATGAAAAAGTCTTGACAAGGGAGCCAGAATAGACATATAAATCAATTGAAAACAAATAAGTGATTAATGATGATAAAGGGAGACCTTCGAATCAGTGGGGAAATGGTAAATATTCAGTAAGCCTTGTTGGGAAAACTGGAGAAAAATCTGCAGTTACAGAAAAAAAGAAAAATGTATCCCTAATTCATACCTTCATCCAGAAGAAAATCCAGATGAATTAAAGATATACATATTAAAAAGTGTAATTGTAAACATAAAAGAAGGAAATTCAGGTGGCTATTTGCACAATCAGGTTGGGGAAGAATTTCTAAACATGACATAACAAGGAAAAGAGCAAAAAACCTGACTGCCTAAAACTATTTAACATGGCACTGCAAAAATGCTGCGAACAAGGTTAAATGACAAATTTGGAAGGAAATTATAATATGTGAGGCAAAAATATGACCGTAAAAGTGAGATATTATTTGTTACATCTATTAGTGAGGGTCCTGGGAGAAAACAAGGCACACTTAAGCAGGGTGACTGGGAACAACTTAACGTCACGGGCTTTTCACACAAGTGTGGGAAGGGCTGAGAGAGACCAGCCAGGGGCGGTGAAGGTCCAAGCAAGCAGTGGCCCTGGAGGGAACCATCTCCCACCCTAAGTCAGGGGCAAGGGAGGAGTAGCTCCTGGAGACCACCAGACAGCTGCCGCCACCTTCGATGGAAGCATGCAGCCCATCCACCATCGGCCTGGCAGGGAGGGAGGAGAAGAGTCAATGCCTTGACCTCACTCTGCTCCTGTCTGCCCAGTTCTGCCAGTGGTTCCATTGCTGACCCATGAAGAGGCCAGAGTGCAAGAAGTCTGCTGATGCAACAGAGAACAGGGTGGAGAAGGGCGGAGAGCGAGGCAAGGTGGAAATGGAAAACTTGTCACTGGCAACTATGAAAATAATGATTAATACTGGTGCTGTAGAGGGTGTGACGCACTGGAGGTTCAAGTGTGTGTTTGTGGTTGTGTAAATATTTCCACCCTTCTGGAGGTCAAGTTGACAATATGAAATGTGCATAGCCTGTAACCCAGAAATTCTACTGCAAAGGATCTATCTTCCAGAAATAGTCAAAGTAACAGCGTGGGTATTTGTGTGTGTGTGTGTGTGTGTGTGTGTGTGTGTACATACACACATATATGAATATTCATCAGAGCACTGTTTATTATAACCAAGATTTTATAGCAACCTAAATATCCATCAGTAGGGAATGGGTTAAATATATTATTGTATTCATAAAATGGATCATTAAAATTGATCATTTAGGCTTATATTTATATTTTAATTTCAGTTTTATTGGAGTATAATTGACAAATAACCGGCTTAGATTTCTTTTATAAGGAAAGATGTTCATAATAAGCCATTATGTGACAAAATTAACACAGAATAAGGAGCATGTATGTACGGAAAACAAATCAAAGGGGTATATACCAGGAGGAAAGTAGTAAAATTATGGCTGATTTTTGTTCATTATTTTTATTTCTGGTTGTGTGTGTTTTCTAAGTTTTCAAGCAATCAATACAAATTGTTTAGTAGTTGGGTATTTTAAACAAAAGAAGAGAGAAATTTGAATGTAGAACTAACTCTAATATCAGATATATTTGGCTCTTTTCAATTTAGTTTCTTACTGGTTTCAAAAGAAAAATGTGTATCCTTTATTAACCAAAAAAAAAACTAGATAGAGGTCTGCATCCGGGTAAATGAAGGCCTCTGTAATGAAAAGCCTGGGGAATGGAGAGCTATAAATATTTATGAGCAAATTGTATTTGGTGAGGAAAGAGACGTTTTTAATGATAGAAAAAGGTACATTATAGAGTTGCTCCAGCCACAAAAGTGACAGGATCACCAGTCATCAAACTCATCTTTTCCTCTAGCTGCTGAAATACAGTGCCACCTTCACAGCATGAAACCCATTATAAATTGCAGTCCTGATTTTACATTAATATCACAATAAGACTAAGAAAATTTAAGTGTCAAGCAGCATACAGCACACAGTACTACTTATGTCTTGTAGATGAACTGAAGTTTCTTAAACATCTTTCAATATCAGTTAGATTAACTAGTTGTTCTTAGCTATTAGGGGAAGGCAGTTTATTCATAGAGATAATCAGAAAATCAGCCCATGAAAATAAAAGTATGTTCCATTCTGGGAACTGCATTAAAATCACAATTTCTGGCTTCAAGTTAAAATTGACAAATAGACCAAATACATTTCTCTCTCCTTCCTCTTAATAACTCACTAATGAGAGTGAAAGGAAAATATATACACCTACCATAAGAAAGAGAACAAGAGGGAATCCACTGGCAGACAGGAAATTTCAAGAAAATTCTGAGAGATGGAAGGAGGAATAGCACAATGTGTACACAGAGGCAGACATGGAAACAAGGGCACAAAGTTGCCCGCCTTCGTGACAGAGCCCCAGGGGGCCTCGAATTAGAAACTAAGTTCCATCACAAGGTGAGAGTAAGATGTAAAACTGAACAGAGGAAGACAAATTGGAAGTTTGCATGGTGGCCATCATACAGGATGACCTCCAGTGATCCTTACGTACTGGCATTCGTTTGTTCAGTCCCCTTCCATATTAAATACAAGAAGCCCTATATGACCAATAGAATATAGCAGGAGTGACAAGGAGTGATTTCTTTTTTTTTTTTTTTTTACTTTTTATTTCATATTGGAGTATAGGTGATTGACAACATTGTGTTAGTTTCAGGTGTACAGCAAAGTGATTCAGTTATACATATACATATATTTATTCTTTTTTAGATTCTTTTCTCATATAGGTTATCACAGAATATTGAGTAGAGTTCCCTGTGCTATACAGTAGGTCCTTGTTGGTTATCTGTTCTATACATAGTAGTGTGCGTGTGTTAATCCCAGCCTCCCAATTTATCCCTCCTCCCCCATGTTCCCCCTTGGTAACCATAAGTTTCTTTTTGATATCTGTAAGTCTGTTTCTGTTTTGTATCATTTTTAAAATTAGATTCCACATATGAGTGATATGATATTTGCGTTTCTCGGTCTGACTTACTTCACTTAGTATGATAATCTCTAGGTCCATCCATGTTGCTGCAAATGGCATTATTTTGTTCTTTTTCATGGCTGAGTAACATTCCTTTGAATATATGTACCACATCTTCTTTATCCATTCCTCTGTCAAAGGACATTCGACACATCTTGGATATTGTAAACAGTGCTTCAGTGAACATTGGGGTGCATGTATCCTTTCGGACCATGTTTTTCTCCAGATATATGCCCAGGAGTGGGATTGCAGGATCATATGGTAGCTCTATTTTTAGTTTTTTAAGGAACCTCCGTACTGTTCTCCTCAGTGGCTATACCAACTTACATTCCCACCAACAGTGTAGGAGGGTTCCCTTCTCTCCACACCCTCTCCAGCATTTACTGTTTGTGGATTTTTGGATGATAGTCATTCTGACAGGTGTGAGGTGATATCTCACTGTAGTTTTGATTTGCATTTCTCTAATAATTAACGATGTTGAACATCTTTTCACGTGCCTCTTGGCCATCTGTATGTCTTCTTTGGATTAAAGACCTAAATGTGAGACCAGACACTATAAGACTCTTAGAAGAAAACATAGGCAGAATACTCTCTGATGTAAATCGCAGAAATATCTTTTTCGATCTGTCTCCCAGAGTAATAGAAATAAAAACAAACAAACAAACAAAAATGAATGGGACCTAATTAAACTCAAAAGCTTTTGCACAGTAAAGTAAACCATAAACAAAATGAAAAGACAACCCACAGAATGGGAGAAAATATTTGCAAATGATGCAACCGACAAGGGATTAGTCTCCAAAATTTACAAGCAGCTCATGTGGCTTCATATCATAAAAACAGGCAACCCTATCAAAAAAAAATGGGCAGAAGACCTAAACAGACATTTCTCCAAAGATTTCTGAGGCTCGATCTTCAGAGGTTTTGCAAACTTCCACTTTGTCCACTTGGATTGCTCACTTCTGGAGAAGCCATGCTGTGAGGATGCTCAAGCAACCCTGTGGAGAGGCCAGCACCAGCACCGACTTCCCAGGCATATGAATGAGTCCCCTTGGAAGTGGATCCCCCAGCCTCAGTCAAGCCTTCAGATGACTGCGGCCCCAATTTATGAGCAATCCCAAATCCAAACCACCAGTCAGAGCCGCTACCAAGTTTCTAACCCACAGAAACCTTCAGAGGTAATAAATGACTATTTTAAGCCACCATGTTTGGGGGAAATTTGTTATGCAGCCATACTGGTTACAAGAGTCAATATGTGACATGACAAATATCAATATTACAACTTCACACAGAATGTTTCGCACAGGGATCTGCTTTCCCAGCATGAAATCGGAAGCTTCTGCTTTGGACAAGAGTCTGCTTTAGACTCTCACCTTTGGGAGTATTCTTGAGTCCCAGGGCAGGTCAGCTCCTTGCTCCATCAGTTGATAACCAGAGGCACCTATCAACAAGCCCCAACCTTGCAAGAGAACTCCCAAGCAACTTTCAACACCTCATTTTAAAATATAAAGAGACAATCAGCAATCACCAGATGTTTGTAAAAAGTCTTCCACATGAAAGAGAAAGGCCAGTATGAACAAAGAGAAGTTCATTTCAAAAAAAAGAAAGAGGGGCTTCCCTGGTGGCGCAGTGGTTGAGAATCTGCCTGCCAATGCAGGGGACACGGGTTCGAGCCCTGGTCTGGAAGAATCCCACATGCCGTGGAGCAACTAGGCCTGTGAGCCACGACTACTGAGCCTGCGCGTCTGGAGCCCATGCTCCGCAACAAGAGAGGCCACGATAGTGAGAGGCCCGTGCACTGCGATGAAGAGTGGCCCCCGCTTGCCACAACTAGAGAAAGCCCTCGCACAGAAACGAAGACACAACACAGCCAAAAATAAATAAATAAATAAATTTTAAAAAAAAATAAAAAAGAAAGAAAAAGAAGAAGAGGTGCTGGGAATAAATGAGAACTTCAAAAATTTCTAATTGGTGGCATCAGAGAAAATTGACAAAATATTAAATCTATTTTTTAAAAATCAGGATGATATAAAACAAGTAAAGTTCTTTGAAATTTAAATATTTGTCAAAATTTTAAAATTCAATAGAAGGGTTGGAAAATAGAATTGAGGACATTCCCCAAAAAGTACAACTAAAAGATTAAAAAGATGAGAGAAAATAATTAGAGAGAATAAGTCCAAGAGCTAGAATATGTAGGATTTGGTTTTCCATGAAGAGAGAATAGATATACAGGAAAGTTGGTCAAAGAAATGAATCAAAATTTTTTCCTAGTTTCTAACCCACAGAAAACTTCAGAGGTAATAAATGACTATTTTAAGCTACCATGTTTGGGGGAAATTTGTTCTAATTGGTGGCATCAGAGAAAATTGACAAAATATTAAATCTATTTTTTAAAAATCAGGATGATATAAAACAAAAATTTTTTAATTTTTAAATTTAAATTTTAAAAATTTTTAAATTTTTTCCATAAATTGAAAGGACTCACTGACTGAAAATGTGAAGGAAGAGAGAAAAAGGAAGAGACCTATATCAAGACACATTCTGAATTTAGAATACTAGCAGTAAATGTAAGATCCTAAAAGCTTCCAGAGAGAGGAAGGAGGGGAAGGAGGGAGGGAGGGGGAAAACCAAACTGCAAACAAAGCAGTGATCCTGTGAGTCGAATTGGATTTTCTCAAGAGCAAGCAATGTTGGATGCTAGACCGTGGAGGAGAGCCTACACAATGTTGAGAGACCAATAGTCCTATGGTTATGAACATGGACTCTGGAGTTGGTTCACCTGGGTTTGAATTTCTTGTGTTTCCACTTACTAGCTACCTGACCTCATTTTAACAATGTTCACCTGCCTCCAGGTAGGTTGTCAATGGCCAGAGGCAGTCAGGCCCACGGTGAACAAAACAGAAAAAATGATCAGGACTTCTGAGTTGGGTTAGACAGTATGGTTGCTAGGAGTAAGTCCTGGCCTAGTCCTGGAAAGCAGTGTTGACAACTGCCAGGATGAAGGACTAAGTGCTCAGTCTACCAGCTGAAGTACAGGGGTGACCTCACAGCCAAGGAAACCAAAGTGGGTTCTCTGGGACAGCAACCAAGAAGGATGAAGACGTTGGAAGGTGGTCTCCAGTCCCCTTTCCCAAGAAAGAACCATCATAGAAGCCAAACAACACCAGTGGGACAGGACCAGTTGAGCAAATTGGCTCCTGGGTGGGAGTTAGATTTGCGAAGCTGACATATCTCCAGACCCAGCGGCCAAAGACATCTACGCCTTCCTTCCTAGAAAGCAGAGTTTGGTTGTCACTTGCAGAACAAGGTCAGTTTAGCCAGGAGGGGTCACAAATAAGCCTTAACATGTTCACTGAATTGTAATGAATGTCTCCACCCTGAACTCTGAGAGCTCTGGGGCAGCAATTGTCCATCTTTATCCCCAGTGCTGAACACCTGGTCAGCACTCGCTAAATAAAGGAGAGAATTATGCAGGATTCTATGAATGAAAGATGCTTTTTAGAGGCCACTGAATCAAAGGCTAAAGGCTTAAGATGGATATCCAGGCTTGGAATTAGTTTATCGCCCAATTGGACCCCTCCTTGGAGGCACTATTGCTTCCACTGGCCACTACCTCCTGCTGGTCACCTCCAAACCACACCCTCTGACACCTGTGCTGCCCTAAAAGATGCCTGGCCCCTGACAAGGGCAAAATGGCCGGTCATCCACTCTGATCCAGGTGATCAAAACGGCTAAGCCTGCCCAGAGGTCCCCTACCTCCTTTCCTCCGGTGTGAGAATCTGTTCTACTCCAGGAAAATCACACAAGACTCCAACTTTCTTGATTTGTTTCCTGGCTGCCTCTCCTCTCAGGCATGCCTTGTCTTTTCCTTCTCTTTTGAGAACACAGTCTAAGCTCACTGCCCAGGAATTGTGGGGAGAAACTTGCTTAGTGATACACAAACAAGGAGATTGAGTCTCAGAGAAGATGAATTTGTTCTTGGTCACAGAGCCCATCGGTGTTGAAGATAAGATTAAAATAATGCTGTCTCAGACTCGGCAGTTTGTGTACTCCATCAAACCTTCAAAGTTCTTGAACCTTCCATGAGCAACCTCCCTGATCTCTCCAGCAGCTTCACACCGCTGGCAGGTCCAAATGAGCCCAGGCGTAAACTTCCTACCTCCATGTGCCCTTTCTTTCCAGAGGGAGGAGACTGTGAAAAGCTTCATGCCCTATAAATCCTGGACTACACTTTGGTTTCCTAAAGGTCACATTCAAACTCAAGTCTTAGGAACACTTGCGTTTTTTGGCCTTTATCCTAAAAATATGGCCTCTTGCAAAATTCCACAAATTTGGAACAAATTCAAGGGGCAGGTCTGTCTGGAATGGGGAAAAAGTAATGAAATGATGGTACACTATTGTCAAGGAAGTGAGGCTTTGCCATGGTCGTGTTCATATACTAATTGGAACTGGATGTATTAATCATACCCGGAAGAAAACCCTAAGTTAATGAATAGATAAGAATATTTGAATTAGCAGATCAGAACAGGAATCCAAGCAACTATAAAGCCCTGCTTACCGAGTCATTTCATTTTGGCTATGTAAGTACAATTATTGAAGCTCTTTAAGTTATTTATTCTCCAAAGTGAATAGCTGTCTCTTTCTATATTCTTATGTATACTATTCCTCCTTTAGGAATGTCCTTTTGCTTTTTTTTTTTTTTTTTCGTGATATAGAAAAGAGAAACCTTAAAGTCTTTGCTGAGTTATCACAAATTTTAAATTGGTCATACCAGAATTAATGAAATTTTAATACAATACCAGAATTATCTGTGGATTTTAAAAATAAAGGTAACATCTTGATTTTTAAGTGGTATTTCCTACCACCCTGGGACATTAATAACCACATATTTGCTAAAAATTTTTAAATGCCCCCACATATTACTGCCATTTACTTAATCCCATTCTTCTTCTTTTTTTTTTTAAATCCCATTCTTCTTAATTATGTGATTGTGTAGAAAACTTAAACCTATTTTGATAATCTTTTCTAAAGAAGCTTTTCCTTTTACTATATTTTATTTTCTAAAGTTTTTATTCTCAATGTTCTATAAAATATTTTATGGTTGGGCTTCCCTGGTGGCGCAGTGGTTGAGAATCTGCCTGCCAATGCAGGGAACACGGGTTCGAGCCCTGGTCTGGGAAGATCCCACATGCCGCGGAGCAACTAGGCCCGTGAGCCACAACTACTGAGCCTGCGCATCTGGAGCCTGTGCTCTGCGACAAGAGAGGCCGCAATAGTGAGGGGCCCGCGCACCGCGATGAAGAGTGGGCCCCGCTCGCCGCAACTAGAGAAAGCCCTCGCACAGAAACGAAGACTCAACACAGCCAAAAATAAATAAATAAACCCAAAGTTAAAAAAAAAAATTTTATGGTTGATCACTTGATTTTATCAGTTCTCCCTTCTAAAAGTGCTCAATAGCCATAATACCAGTCATAGCCAAGAAAACCATGAAATTTATAGCCCAAATGGGAGCACTTCTGAGATCAAAAGGGGGCGCTATTAATAAATACACCAGGCATAAGCCAACTGTCCTAGGCAAGCAGAGAAGTATGGTCGGCCCAGCCCAGGGATCCCCGTCCAAAGAATGCATCCTCAGTAAAATTTTCAAAGGATAAAGCTGAATACACAAAGATTCTCATTGGTATAAAATACGTATTAGTGAAAAAACGAGAAGCAACCTAATATGGGAAAAATTAAGGTAAGGGAATAGAAGCTTGATTATAAATGTAATTAATTTAATATTCTATAACAATAAAAACTAATCATCATGAAGATGACAACAACAGCATAAAATGGCATGAAAAATACCTATAATATATTTCCGAGTGAAAAAAGAATGCAGTGTCACATCAGCCCTGGACTCAGAGCTGTATAAAATTCCATGCCGTTACATACATGTATTAAGACGTGACCAGCTAGGGAATTTGTGGGCCCTTCTGAGTGTGGAGCCGTATGTCACTGCCAAGGTCACACACCCCTGAAGCGTGATCACACACTAGCTGAGGACAGACTAGCTGAAAAAACAGAAAATGAAAACAAGTGAGTCATTTATCAGGGTTATGGAATTTACTGGTTTTATTTTTGTTATTGCTATTATAATATCATTTTTCCATAAATTCAAGGAAAAAAATTTAATTGGTAATGCCTCCTTTGGTTCACATAGTGAGAGAAACTTTGTTTTGACAAGGCGGGCATTTTCTGCCACCCTGAAAACAGACATATCCTCAGGCTGTCGTTCTCAATCCTGCCTGAATACCAGGCAGGATTGAGAATGACACCCGTTGTTTTGCCACTTTATACGTTTCAGGTCCACGCTTCACTCACACTGATTTTAATGCAGCGGGTCTAAATCAAAGCAATTGAAACCCAGCTACAAAGTATTCTAAAAGGCCTTTTCCAACAGAAGGATTTCCAGTGTTGGTTTTGGCCTTTGGGATCTCATCCTCTTTCAAAAATAAAGCATTTTTCATAATTTAATCATGACAAGTCATGCGGGGGAAGGGGTATGGTTTGTGGTTTTGACTTGCTGTTCTGTTTTGGGTTTGTTTTGTTAATAGAAAACTCACTCAATCTGGAAATTCTCGTCCTTAGGTAAGCTTTCCAAATAACAAATATACAGGCTATGAAATTCTATGGCAAAATAACACTCCATTTGTAAGAAGCTCAAGAAGAAATGTTAGATACAGAGAAGGAGAAATTTGTTTAAAGAATTGTCGAGATTTTTTCCATCTCTATGTCTTCAAGAAAGGATCTGGCATGGCTTTCTATGGGGTTTATTTTGGCAAACCACAAAACGTATGAATAAAAACAGTATTCCAGACAACCGGTAACAACCAAAGATACATAGAAAATATCTTTATCCAGGTAAATGGTACACCCACCATGCATTTCCCAAGACAAGCATCATCTCCTTGCAATGTCTGTCATGGGCACCGGCAGAGTCAGAATTAGGGTGAGGAAGGTGAGGCAGGTGAGGCATCTAAGGTAAAAATTAAGGAGGTCCTCGCACAACCCAGAGAGTGGGTGCCTCCTTAAATTTTGTTCACTAGCTACCTGCTGGCCACACTCCAAGCACAAGAGTAGAGATTTATAGCATGCATGTTGTAATTCATCTTCTTGACTCCAGAACCAAATAACAATTTTTCCCTTAACAGATTTTTTGAGAAAATTCTCAATCATCAGTAAGTCATTATTTGAATTAGATGTTATCTTCAGGAAACCTGGTTTTCAAGTATCCATTATCAATAGGTCAAATTATGCCTAGTTATATCCTTTGATGACATAAATAGAATCTCTGTACCGCTTATTCTGTATTTTTAGACCTAAAATGATCCTTAAACAAAATGTTATCCACCACATCCCCATTCTGGAGAGTAACCAGAAACCCTTTGCAAACAAGCTAATGCTCTGTACTCCACTAGTTGGCATCACTCTGAGAGGTAAGAAGGAGCGAGAAAAAGAAAAATTCTTACAGAGGGGGGAAAAAAGATGGGAGAACCGTTGTCCACACTAGGTGCCCTCAGCTCACCTCAATTCTGGGCACTGAGGTTCTCAACCTACAGCCCCAGTGCCATCAAGTTTAGGTGTTGCATCCTTTGCTGTTCAGGGCGTGTGGAGTAAATGGTGCCCCAGCAGCCAGCCTTGGCATCACTTAAGAGTCTGCTGGAAAAGCAGAATCTTAGGTCCCACTCCAGAACTTCCGCATTGGTACCTGCATTTTAACAAGATGCCCAAGCTATTTGTAGATGCTTTCACACTGAGAGGCATCTTCTATTCCAGCCCACTCCTTCTCCAACAGCCTTTGAAGTAGTATCAGTGTCGTAAGCAAATGGACCAGCACATCTGGGTGAACCCAGGCTTACCTGTCTCCAAGCAACCGTGGCCTCTAACCCTTGATGTGTTTGCCCAACCTCACCGTGGGCTTCTGCCGCGGTTACTAATTAGCAGACTGAAACCAGCACTCTGTCTTGATTCACACTCTTTGGGAATCCCATTCTGTGCCCCAGAGGACTTGGGAAATTTGTGGGGGTGATTTTGGGTTGTCTCGGGATGGAGTGTGCTATTGATATTTAGTGGGCAAGAGTCAAGGATAATAATGTTCGGCCATCCATGGGATAATCTTGCATACAAAGAGTGGCCCTGGATTCCACGGAAATTTCAAGCATCCCCCTGGGCATTCCTGTAGGTGAAAAATACGTCCATCATTATCTGAGCCTAAAACTCAACTTCGTTTCACAGATGAGCGCAAAGCATTTTTGCAAGACTGCAACTAATGGTGCAAATCAAGGGAAGTGGAACAGGTTTTTTAACAAGAATTGTTCAGGAATTTCCTGAAAAATCACATTAATAATAACAACACCACTCCTGGTAATTCAACTGCTGATTCGACACGCCTGTGTCAGGCTGCATTCGCAGATATAACCACTTCTGCAGTTATAACTTCTAGGGCCAAACTACTCAAAGTGTATGCCAGTTGCCAGCAGCACTGACATCACCAGGAAGCTTCTCAGAAATACAAACTCTCAAGGTCTACCCAACACCTACTAAACCAGAATCTGCTTTTCAGCAAGATCCCAGGAGATGTGTATGCAGGTGAGTTTGGGGAGCATTGTTCCAGTGGGGTTGTGCACAAGCATTATATATTAAAATAAATTTTATCAGTTCATTTTAAATTTCTTTTCTAGTTTATAGTTAGGGCATACTGATGTGTTAAAATTACCTTTGTAATTAATCATCAATGCCTAAGGATTTAATCAACCATGCCTGTGTAGTGAAGCCAGCATTAAAATCCAAAAGGAGGGGTTTCAGAGAGCTTCCAGGTTGGTGAAGAAGAATGCCTTCATGTGCCACTGTGCAGGGCTCCAAACTCAAAGAGGACTGAAGTTTCTTTATTCTCGACCTCACCCTATGAATCTCTTCATCTGGCTGTTAGTTCCTGTGCTTTAATATCCTTGGCAATAAACAACTCATCTGCCATGTGACTGACAGGTCTTGGTGCTCCAGCCTGGTGTCAGGCCTGAGCCTCTGAGGTGGGAGAGCCGAGAACATTGGTGGACCACTGTTCAGGACATTGGTCCACCAGAGACTTCCCAGCCCCATGTAATATCAATCTGCAAGAGCTCTCCCACATATCTCCATCTCAACGCTAAGACCCACCTCCACCCAACAGCCAACAAGCTCCAGTGCTGGACACCCCATGCCAAACAACTAGCAAGACAGAAACACAAACCCACCCATTAGCAGAGAGGATGCCTAAAATCATACTAATTTCACAGACACCCCAAAGCACACCACCAAACGCAACCCTGCCCAACAGAAACACAAGATCCATACATATCCACCAGAACACAGGCACCAGTCCCCTCCACCAGGAAGCCTACACAAGCCAATGAACCAACCTTATCCACTGTGGGCACACACCAAAAACAACAGGAACTACAAACCTTCAGCCTACAAAAAGGAAACCCCAAAAAACAGTAAGTTAAGCAAAATGGGAAGACAGAGGAATATGTAGCAGATGAAGGAGCAAGGTAAAAACCCACTAGACCAAACAAACGAAGAGGAAAGAGGCAGTCTACCTGAAAAAGAATTCAGAATAATGATAGTAAAGATGATCCAAAATCTTGGAAATAGAATAGACAAAATACAAGAAATGTTTAACAAGGACTTAGAAGAACTACAGAGCAAACAAACAATGATGAACAACACAATAAATGAACTTGAAAATTCTCTAGAAGGAACCAATAGCAGAATAACTGAGGCAGAAAAACAGATAAGTGACCTGGAAGACAAAATAGTGGAAATAACTACCGCAGAGCAGAATAAAGAAAAAAGAATGAAAAGGATTGAAGACAGTCTCAGAGACCTCTGGGACAATATTAAAAGCACCAACATTCAAATTATAGGGGACCCAGAGGAAGAAGAGAAAAAGGAAGGGTCTGAGAAAATATTTGAAGAGATTATAGCTGAAAATTTCCCTAACATGGGAAAGGAAATAGTCAATTAAGTCCAGGAAGCACAGGGAGTCCATACAGGATAAATCCAAGGAGAAACACGCCAAAGACACATATTAATCAAACTATCAAAAATTAAATACATAGAAAAAATATTAAAAGCAGCAAGGGAAAAACAACAAATAACATACAAGGGAATCCCCATAAGGTTAACAGCTGATCTTTCAACAGAAACTCTGCAAGCCAGAAGGGAGTGGCAGGACATATTTAAAGGGATGAAGGAGAAAAACCTACAACCAAGATGACCCAGTAAGTACCTCATTCAGATTCAACAGAGGAATTAAAAACTTTACTGACAAGCAAAAATTAAGAGAATTGAGCACCACCAAACCAGCTTTGCAACAAATGCTAAAGGAACTTCTCTAGACAGGAAACACAAGAGAAGGAGAAGACCTACAAAAACAAACCCAAAACAATTAAGAAAATGGTAATAGGAACATACATGTCAATAAAATGTAAATGGATTAAATGCTCCCACCAAAAGACAGAGACTGGCTGAATGGATACAAAAACAAGACCCGTATATATGCTATCTACAAGAGACCCACTTCAAACCTAGGGACACAAAGAGACTGAAAGTGAGGGTATGGATAAAGATATTCCATGCAAATGGAAATCAAAAGAAAGCTGGAGTAGCAATTCTCATATCAGACAAAATAGACTTTACAAAAGTAAAGACCATTACAAGAGACAAAAAGACACTACATAATGATCAAGGGATCAATCCAAGAAGAAGATATAACAATTGTAAATATTTATGCACCCAAAATAGGAGCACCTCAATACATAAGGCAAATGCTAACAGCTATAAAAGGGGAATTCAACAGTAACACAAAATAGTAGCAGACTTTAACACCCCACCTTCACCAATGGACAGATCATCCAAAATGAAAATAAACAAGGAAAGACAAGCTTTAAATGATACATTAAATAAGATGGGCTTAATTGATATTTATAGGACATTCCATCCAAAAACAACAGAATACACTTTCTTCTCAAGTGCTCATGGAACATTCTCCAGGATAGATCATAACTTGGGTCACAAATCAAGCCTTGGTAAATTTAAGAAAATTGAAATCATATCAAGCATCTTTTCCGACCACAGCGCTATGAGATTAGATACCAATTACAGGAAAAAAAAAACGGTAAAAAATATAAAAACATGGTGGCTAAACAGTACACTACTAAATAACCAAGAGATCACTGAAGAAATCAAAGAGGAAATCAAAAAAAACCTAGAAATAAACGACAATGGAAACATGATGACTCGAAACCTATGGGATGCAGCAAAAGCAGTTCTAAGAGGGAAGTCTTTAGCAATACCATCCTACCTCAAGAAACAAGAAAAATCTTGTTTTTCTTGTTTTTTTCTTTTCCTCTTTTCTAAAGCAATTAGAGAAAGAAGAACAAAAAACCCCCCAAAGTTAGCAGAAGGAAAGAAATCATAAAGATCAGATCAGAAATAAATGAAAAAGAAATGAAGGAAACAATAGCAAAGATCAATAAACTAAAAGTTGGTTCTTTGAGAAGATAAACAAAATTGATAAAGCACTAGCCAGACTCATCAAGAAAAAAAGGGAGAAGACTCAAATCCACAGAATTAGAAATGAAAAAGGAGGAGTAACAACTGACACCGCAGAAATACAAAGAATCATGAAGGATTACTACAAGCAACTTTATGCCAATAAAATGGACAACCTGGAAGAAATGGACAAATTGTTAAAAAAGCACAACCTACTGGGACTGAACCAGGAAGAAATAGAAAATATAAAGAGACCTATCACAAGCACTGAAACTGAAAAAGTGATTGAACATCTTCCAACAAACCAAAGCCCAGGACCAGATGGCATCACAGGAGAATTCTATCAAACATTTAGAGAAGAGCTAACACCTATCCTTCTCAAACTCTTCCAAAATATAGCAGAGGGTGGAACACTCCCAAACTCATTCTACGAGGCAACCATCATCCTGATACCAAAACCAGTCAAAGATGTCACAAAAAAGAAAAATAAAGACCAATATCACTGATGAACATAGATGCAAAACTCCTCAACAAAATGCTAGCAAACAAAATCTAACAGCACATTAAAAGGAGCGTACACCATGATCAAGTGGGATTTATCCCAGGAATGCAAAGATTCTTCAATATATACAAATCAATCAATGTGATACACCACATTAACAAATTGAAGGATAAAAACCATATGATCATCTCAATAGTTGCAGAAAAATTTTTTGACAAAATTCAACACCAGTTTATGATAAAAACCCTCCAGAAAGTAGGCACAGAGGGAACTTACTTACCTCAACATAATAAAGGCCATATATGACAAACCCACAGCCAGCATCGTTCTCAGTGCTGAAAAACTGAAACCATTTCCACTGAGATCAGGAACAAGACAAGGTTGCCCACTCTTACCACTATTATTCAACATAGTTTTGGAAGTTTTAGCCACAGCTATCAGAGAAGAAAAAGAAATAAAAGGAATCCAAATCAGAAAAGAAGAAGTAAAGCTGTCACTGTTTGCAGATGACATGATACTATCCATAGAGAATCCTAAAGATGCTACCAGAAATCTACTAGATAATCAATGAATTTGGTAAACTAGCAGGATACAAAATTAATGTACAGAAATCTCTTGTATTCCTATACACTAATGATGAAAAATCTGAAAGAGAAATTAAAGAAACACTCCCATTTACCATTGCAACAGAAAGAATAAAATACCTAGGAATAAACCTACCTAAGGAGACAAAACACCTGTATGCAGAAAACTAAAAGACACTGATGAAAGAAATTAAAAATGATATAAACAGATGGAGAGATATACCATGTTCTTGGATTGGAAGAATCAACATTGTGAAAAGGGCTATACTACCCAAAGCAATCTACAATGATTCAATGCAATCCCTATCAAACTATCAATGGCATTTTTCACAGAACTAGAACAAAAAATTTCACAATTTGTATAGAAACACAAAAGACCCCAAATAGCTAAAGCAATCTTGAGAAAGAAAAACGGAGCCAGAGGAATCAGGCTCCCGGACTTCAGACTATACTACAAAGCTACAGTAATCAAGACAATATGGTACTGGCACAAAAACAGAAATATAGCTCAATGGAACAGGATAGAAAACCCAGAGATAAACCCACACATATGGTCACCTTATCTTTGATAAAGGAGGGCAGAATATACAATGGAGAAAAGACAGCCTCTTCAATAAGAGGTGCTTGGAAAACTGGACAGCTACATGTAAAAGAATGAAATTGGAACACCATATCCAAAAATAAACTCAAAATGGATTAAAGACCTAAATGCAAGGCCAGACACTATAAAACTCTTATAGGAAAACATAGGAAGCACACTCTTTGACACAAATCACAGCAAGATCCTTTTGACCCACCTCCTAGAGAAATGGAAATAAAAACAAAAATAAACAAATGGGACCTAATGAAACTTCAAAGCTTTTGCACAGCAAAGGAAACCATAAACCAGACAGAAAGACACCCCTTAGAATGGGAGAAAATATTTGCAAACGAAGCCACTGACAAAGGATTAATCTCCAAAATATACAAGCAACTCATGCAACTCAAAATCAAAAAAAAATCCAACCCAATCCAAAAACGAGCAGAAGACCTAAATAGACATTTCTCCAAAGAAGATATACAGTTTGCCAACAAACATATGAAAGGATGCTCAACATCATAATCATTAGAGAAATGCAAATCAATACTACAATGAGGTATCACCTCACACTGGTCAGAATGGCCATCATCAAAAAATCTACAAACAATAAATGCTGGAGAGGGTGAGTAGAAAAGGGAACCCTCTTGCACTGTTGGTGGTAATGTAAATTGATACAGCCACTATGGAGAACAGTATGGAGGTTCCTTAAGAAACTAAAAATAGAACTACCTTATGACCCCGCAACCCCACTGCTGGGCATATACCATGAGAAAACCATAATTCAAAAAGAGTCATGTACCACAATGTTCAGTGCAGTGCTATTTACAATAGCCAGGACATGGAAGCAACCTAGATGTCCATTGACAGATGAATGGATAGAGAAGATGTGGCACATATATACAATGGAATATTACTCAGCCATAAAAAGAAACAAAATTGAGTTATTTGTAGTGAGGTGGATGGACCTAGAATCTGTCGCACAGAGTGAAGTAAGTCAGAAAGAGAAAAACAAATACTGTATGCTAACACATATATATGGAATCTAAGGGGAAAAAAAGGTTCTGATGAACCTAGGGGCAGAACAGGAATAGAGACACAGACATAGAGAATGCACTTGAGGAGACAGGGTAAGGGTAAGTGTAAGCTGGGACGAAGTGAGAGAGTGGCATGGGCATATATACATTACCAAATGTAAGATAGATAGCTAGTGGGAAGCAGCTGCAACACATGGGGAGATTAGCTTGGTGCTTTGTGACCACCTAGAGGGGTGGGCTAGGGAGGGTGGGAGGGAGACGCAAGAGGGAGGGGATATGGGGATATATGTATACGTATAGCTGATTCACTTTGTTTTACAGCAGAAACTAACACAACATTGTAAAGCAATTATACTCCAATAAAGATGGTAAAAAAATAAATGAATAAAATATATGTAACATTAAAAAAATAAAAAATAAAATAAAATTACCTTTGTAGAATATATTATCAATGTATGTTAAATGGATATAACAAATATTTGTGTTTTTTTTAATTTTAATTTTTTACCATGGGGCCTTTCTCAAAATAATTTGTCTTCATCTTTGTCAAACACGTACAAATCCTTTTGTAATTATTTTTTTAATTTAATTTTTATTTTATATCGGGGTATAGTTGATTTACAATGTTGTGTTAGTTCCAGGTGTTTTGTTTTAAATAGAGGACATTGTGTCAGGGTGAAAGCCACTTAGCTGGGACTTGACCACCTGCCCAGTCATTGATTATCAATTCTTTTCAGCCTACGAACACTAGGTGAAGACTTGGAGCCACCTAATTTATGGTGTCACCACTGACAGAAATTCCTGGTGCTGCCACCCATGAACTAGATGGATCGCCTTAGGTAATCACATCAATCCAAATCAGGATGAAATCCAAGGGTTCTTTGGGATAGAAACTATCTTTTCCCTCACTAGCCATCCTCTTTCTCTTGATGATCAGATCCATGGCCAAGTTCGCTGCCCCCTCCACCACTACAAAATTTTCTCCCATACCTACGAAAGGTTTTCAAATCCTAATATGCTCTGCAAGTAATCCCAGCAGAGTTATGAAGCAGGTACAGATAGGATCTAGCGGCATTCAAACTTGAGGATTATATATGAAACTTTCTGAGCTTCCAGAATGTTACATACACCTACATACAACTGAATACACAAATACATTTCCAAAGCCAAAGTGGATGACTTGGCAAGGATGAGAGAGGTCTGTGCTGATACTTGTATAACACGTCTTTCCTCGTTATGGCGTAAACTCTCAAAGAATTGCTTCTTTCAATTATAAAAGCTAAATTACGTAATCTTAGTTTGGATTATGCCATTATCAAGAGAGTTAGGAACTGAATCAACCAAGTTTCAGCTACACAAATCATCTAAGAAAATCTAGTCATTTCCAAGTATAGTAATATTTGACCTTGTGTATATGAAGCATGCTAGAATTATCACTTGGGCAAAACTTTTAAGGACACATTATGTATCTGTGATACTCATAGCATTATTGTTCCTTTTGATGCAGTTTCTAGCAATCCAAAGAGAAGTACCCAATTTGCCAGTTATATATCCTGGCTAGGGGCTTGGTATAAATCATTTACAATGATCACTTTATGCCAATTTTTCATTATGTACTTGAAATAATTTTTCATTCCAACTATCCTACCCTAAATCCTCACCTCTAAACTTGCAGCTTAACTAATAGCATGATATGTTCCATAGCATAGCCTGTAGACCTTTATTTAAGATAGTACAGATATGAAGCTGGAAAGAGAAACTTTAAAAAGTCAGAAAACCAGTGCTTAGCCACTGTTTTACATTATCAGTGCTGTGATTTCATCTATGTATCAAACTCTGAGAATCAGTTTCTATTTCTACAAAAGAAGAGAGTGGACCAAATAGTCTATCACTTCCTTTCCAGCTTCAACACGTGACTATAGCCAAAGAGCAAACATGTAAATGTGTTCTTTAAACTGTACATCAATTTTATCACATTTGCAGATTCAACCTTGATATCAGATCACTTGATGATCTTGCAAAGGATTATAACTGCCAATTCTTGGTTATATATGTTCGTGGAAGGAAGCAATGTCATTCTTGATACAAAAAAATCAGTTACAATTATGTTCTGAAAGTAGTATTTTAACTTATTTTCTATTGGTTTTTATTTTTTTAGTATTTTAACTTTTTTGCCCTCCTGACTAAAATTAGCAAACATTTCTGATCAAATGGAATTCAGAGAAGTAGGCCTCAAGCAGATGGGTCACAAACCCCAAGGCAAAGGAAGGACACACAGGGCATTAAAAATGTCAGCATTAGGGTTTCCCTGGTGGTGCAGTGGTTAAGAATCTGCCTGTCAATGCAGGGGACACTGGTTCGAGCCCTGGTCCAGGAAGATCCCACATGCCACAGAGCAACTAAGCCTGTGCGCCACAACTACTGAGCCTGTGCTCTACAGCCCACAAGCCACAATTACTGAGCCCGTGCGCCACAACTACTGAAGCCCGTGCACCTAGACCCTGTGCTCCACAGTAAGAGAAGTCACGGCAATGAGAAGCCTGTGCACTGCGACGAAGAGTAGCCCCCCCTCGCCGCAACTAGAGGAAGCCTGAGCACAGCAACGAAGACCCAACACAGCCAAAAATAAATTTTAAAAAATAATAATAAATAAAAAAGAAAGAAAAGAAAAATGTTAGAGATAAAGGGGGGAAAAAGCAGTTCACACATATGCAAATAACTTAGATGCAGCTAAATTCCGAAACTCTTGTGATTTAAATTCCATCAGTTTGAAAGACTACATTGGTACAGGTTACAATCTAACTTTTTAAATAACGTTATCAATTTTTTTTTCAATAATATAAAGCAAGCTGTAGTTGTTTACTAAGCAGTCTTTGGCAACTTGGCAAAATCTACCAAAATGCAAAATGTGTACTATCTTTGATTCAACAGTTCTACTTCTCCAACTCCCTTCAACAAATACAGGCACACGTACAGAAAGATGTGTGTGCAAGGTTGTTTGCTGCAGGACTGTCTGCACTGGAGAAAAATGCCAGGCAACCAAAATAAATGGCTGGCAGCAAGACAGCCGTCATTTACACAGTACAGTCATTTTACTTTGAAGTAACTTCAATTTACAGAAAAGTTGCAAAAATAGTACAAAGAATTCCCATATACCCTTTACCCAGAATCCCCAAATGTCAATATTTTATTACAATTACTTTATCCTCTCTTTCACTCTCTCTCGACACACACACACACACACACACGCATGCACATGTGCACACATGCACAAGCAAATCAGTCATTTATAGCAAGATTTAAAAACACTTTTCTTATGCAAATCAAAACTACAATGAGGTACCACCTCACACAGGTCAGAATGGTCATCCTTAAAAAAGTCTACAAATACAAACAACAAATGCTGGAGAGAGCACAGAGAATAGGGAACCCTCCTACACTGTTGGTGGGAATGTAAATTGGTGCAGCCACTATGGAAAACAGTATGGAGGTTCCTTAAAAAACTAAAATTAGAGCTACCATATGATCTAGCAATCCCACTCCAGGATATATATACAGACAAAACTCTAATTCAAAAAGATTCGTGCACCCCTATGTTCATAGCTGCACTATTTACAATAGCCAAGACATGGAAGCAACCTAAATATCCATTGACAGATGAATGGATAAAGAAGATGTGGTACATATATACAAAGGAACGTTACTCAACCATAAAAAAGAATGCAATAATGCCATTTGCAGCAACACGGATGGACCTAGAGATGATCATACTAAGCGATGTAAGTCAAAAAGAGAAAGACAAATACGATATGATATCACTTATAAGTGGAATCTAAAATATGACAGAAAAGAACTTATCTACAAAACAGAAACAGACTCACAGACACAGAAAACAGATTTGTAGTTGCCAAGAGGAGGAGAGGTGGAGAAGGGATGGACTGATAGTTTGGGGTTAGTAGATGCAGACTATTATATAGAGAATGGATAAACAACAAGGTCCTACTGTATAGCCCAAGGAACTATATTCAATATCCTGTGATAAACCATAATGGAAAAGAATATGAAAAAGAATATATATATCCTTATATATATATACACACATATATATATAAAACTGAACCACTTTGCTGTATATCAGAAACCAACACAACATTGTAAATCAACTATACTTCAATAAAATAAATTTTTAAAAGTAAAAATAAATAAAAATAAAAACACTTTTTCTTTCTGGTCCAGAACCAGGCATTGCATTTACTTGTCATGTCTTTTGAGTTAATCTGGGATAGTCCCTTGGTCTTCCTTTGTCTTTCATGACCTTGAAGAGAACAAGCCGATTTTTTTATACAATGCCCCTCAATTTGGGTTTGGTCTGATGTTTCCTCATGATTCATTTATGCATCTTCATTTAAGTAAACATAAACATGAAGACATGGAAGACCTCAGGATATTTTGCTAACGGAAAAATGTGACCATATTTGTCATGGTCACAAAAGAAAGCAGAAGGCCTACTCAAAGAATTTAACTAAAATTATTTTAATGAATGTACCCTTTTCAGAGGTGTGGACAGGGTTAAGGAAGCAGCAAGGGGTCAAGGGAACCAACAATTGACGGTAATGCATCCTGGGATTAGCAGAGTGGGAGCTTTACCAGCACTGAACTGATGGGGCAGGAGGAAGGGACCACTAGCTGGGGGTGAGGGGGGTCAGATGGGGGCTTCAGCCACAGAGGAACATGGGTTGTGAAGGAGGGTCAGAGTTATAAAATATCCCAACTCCCTTCTCTACCACTTTCCAGTCTCCTACCACTGTCTCCCTTTAGGCAAAACTAACCAGAAGCAAAAAGACCAGGGAACCGAGGTGATATGTCCATAGCAATCAGCTTCCCAGGGTGCATTGCAGGAGAGGGAAAGGTAGAGAAGAGATCTTAGGGAACAAGACAAATAGAGAACAGCCCACACAGGGAACAAGTTCCAGAGTGTAAGGATATTTTAAGAAGATGTCAACTTGGATTTTTCTCAGAGTGCAAAATTTCAGCTAGGGGTCAGACCTGAAGACAGAAGGCACTAAGCTCACTGTGTTTGGTGCCCACAAAGCAGCCAATAATGGGGCCGCCCTCCCCAGAGATCTCACAGACAGAAGCAAAAATGTAGAACCAGGCCTACTGCCACCCCCAGTACCTGGCCCTCCTTAGACTATATAGAAAGCGAACTGTTCAACAGTCTTAAAACAGCAACTCATGGGAAGAATCTATCCCCTCTGTCCCCCAAGAGGACAGAGAGAGAGCAGGTTGCTTTCCCTTCCCAAAACAATGGAGGTGATCTTTAATGAGGCTCAAAAAAAATTATGTGTAAAGATTGGGGGTGACTGCAAGAAGCAGAGATTGGCATTTTATTCCCTATGTGGATGTCTGGTTGACCAGCAGACCTAAGGGTCGCTCCACGCTCCCTACATAAGAGAGCAGACTAGCAGAGAGATGACAAGTGGAGGAGGAGGAGGAGTACCGGTGGAAAGAAGGTCAGGATCACCCCCATCCCCTCAGGTTCTTTTTTTAAAATTTTTATTGGCCTATAGTTGACTTACAATGTTGTGTTCGTTTCAGGTGCACAGCAAAGTGAATCAGTTATACATATACACATATCCACTTTTTTTTTTTTTTTAGATTCTTTTCCATATAGGTCATTACAGAGTACTGAGTAGAGTTCCCTGTGCTATACAGTAGGTCCTTATTAGTTATCTCTTTTATATACAGTAGTGTGTATACGTCAATCCCAATATGCCAATTTTTCCAGCTTCTTGATTTTCGACAGACATGGAAGATGAGATTCCCCCAGGTGTCTGCCAGCCTTCGAGATGGTGTTGGCCAGTTGAGACTGAAGAACTCTTCTTAGAACCTTAGAGTTGGGTATTTTAGGAGGCAAAGGTGTGTCCTATCAAAGAATGGCAAGGGACACCATGCTTGGCTGGAAGAGGTATTCAAGCATGACTAAGGGCTACAAATGCCCGCAACCCTGAGTGGAAGCAAGCCGCTCTTGCAAGGGGCGCATTGAGACTTTCACCATCATTGAGCTCACAAAGGCTAGAATAGCAGGTGCAGCCAAGGAAGAAAAGGCTGCGAGCTAGTTCCCACCGCCACGCCCACGGAGACCCAGCAGCTGGAGTCACACGCAAGTCTGGTCTTCACTGGACTTGGGGAGAAGACCTTCTCTGAACTGCACTTAAGATTGAAGTTTTCAAATAAATATAATCCTAAATATTGAAATGAAACCATTCTAACAACTGAAAGTAACAGGAAAGTTATGGAGAGGACTGAGGTTTCGTTAAGGAGCCCACTCACCACCGAACGGAAAAAGGGAAGTTTAAAATATCACACTCATTTTTGGAACGTCCCTGGTGGTCCAGTGGGTCCAGTGGTTAAGACTCCGCACTTCCACTGCAGGGTGGGGAGGGTTCGTTTCCTGGTCAGGGAGCCAAGATCCCACATGCCTCGGGGCCAAAAAACCAAAACAGAAAACAGAAACAATATTGTAACAAATTCAATAAAGACTGTAAAAATGGTCCACATCAAAAAAAAATCTTTAAAAAAAAAAACCATTAGAATAAATACTGCAAATGCCATTACGATCTTAATGTTCATTCCCTTTTTAAGGCTCAGTATTAAATATCTTCTTCATAAATGAATTTAGCATTTTTTCAGTGTTTTCGGTAGATTCGTATTCATGTAATTCTTCCTAGGTTCCCTTTGCCATCTGAAAAAAATGTGTTTTTCACGGTAAATGCTTACCGAGAACACAGCCGTCACTCAAAGTTTTCCTTAATCCGGATGGTTCTGATGTGCCTTTTCCTGCATCCGTCTCTCCCGTGGAGCACCTCTAACGAGCCTCCCGGAAAAGCACACGTGCAATTCTGAAGGTGCAGAATGTCCCAGAAAAGCTCAGCAACTTCTCCCACGTTCCTTTCTCTGCTGCCTCATGAGCTTTCTCCTGTGCCCTTTCCTAGCTCACATCGGATTACACATCTAGTGCTTTCCCTGCTGAACTGGTGATGGTACTCAGACAACTAACTCTCAGTATTCCAGTCTTCGTACATTCTACACGCATTTACGAGGGCTTACCACGTGTCAGGGCTATTTTGGGCCTGGAGGATAAAAATGAATAAAATATGTTCAGCCCTTGCTGACCACACACCAAGGCAACGACCTTCCCATGGCTTATTGGCCACAAGTCAGCCAAGAACTATATTCCAAGCTTAGCATGAATACCACCCCTCAAATTCTTTATAATTTTCAAAAGCGACTACCATGATGATCTTGGCTGTTAATATTGTACTTTGAGTAGGTTGGCAAAAAAAAAAAAAAAAAAAAAAAAATCCAAGCTACAGCTCATTTTCTTTCACATTTTCTGCCTGTGATAACCTACCTCTCTGGGTCATAAAATCTTAACAGAGTAATCTTAATTTTATGAGGAGTGAAAGCTGTTAACAGTCATTTTTAAAGATGTTTATGTAGCATAACAAAACCAGACTGGACACGACTCAATCCCACGACAACCTTTAGAATGCTGTCACAATTGCCACTAATTGTTGAATGGGCTTAAATCAGCTTTGTAAGTGAACTTCTCTGGCATAAAGATTCATGTGGGACAAGAATGAGATTAGAGGTTTATTCTTCTATTACTGTTCTGCCTGTAACTCTAAACTCCCTGGAAGGCAACAAAATAGTTTAGGGACTTTAGTTGGAAATACCTGATTTATAGTGGTTGTCGCAGCTCTCTGCTTGCTTTTGAATAAAGTTAATCCCAATGCAGCCATTCAGGTACAAGCACATCTTTAATGAACTTTTCATTAATTCCTCTCTTATCAAAATAAAGCTTTTGATAGAGTTGTTTCTCTACATTGAGTTTACATTTTTTTATTCGAGAAGAAAAGAAACAAAATTTCAAAGAAAATGGAATGTACAGGCTAGAAAAGAAGGAAAATTAATAAACCCATGGCATGTGAAACTCACTTCTGAATCTGGCTCTAGGAATCCGTTAAATATCGTGTCTGTTGAGAGAATACTGTGGATCATCTTTAGAATCTTTTGCTTGGGTATAAATAATCCTCCTTCAATAGCTCAAACTCCTGGATAGTAGGTTTTCTGGATTTTCTTTAACAATACGTTGCTTACCAAAATTGTTAAGTAACATATTCTACTATTCTACAACCGTGTTGATTCACAACTAAACCAAAAATCTTCTGTTTAGATAGGGTGGAATTATGCCAAGTAATTACAATTTGTTGGTTTAAAATCATTGCTCCTGTTGAATCTTTCAAATCTGTTTCCTTGGTTCCCTGCTCAGCTTGAAGCTGAATACTTCTCCCCCTCAAGTCACATTCCTTTTAAATACGAACTCACTCAACTCTTACCCCTCAAGTGACTTCTCACCAAACTATTCCTTAACAATATTTCAGTTCAGCCAGAACCAAATTCCAACAGAAGGAATGTGACTTCAAGCCAGAACCTTATCTTTTTATAGAACAGAGTAGAATCCACAGCTATTTGACTTGTACAATAAATAGTGCATACCCAATGTCACGTGCACGAGAGCTTAATAAAAGAGTTTGATGATGAAATACCCGGGCAAGAGAGCCACAAGGAAATTCTAGAAGAAGGGTCGGGGCCAAACCCTGCAACAAATTTAATTTAGTCCACCAAATCACAACATGTAATTGATAATAGCAGTGAACAAAAAAAAAAACAAAACACAAAAGTTAATCCTTAGGCACTACACTCGTGATATTCAATTATAGCATGGAAAATACATGTAATAAAATATACCAGAAGATTAACGCTTATAAAACTGTTAGCCTTCTCAACATCTATTGCACTTATCCTAATATGCATAGTAAGGCATTGAATAGAAGCCTTTGATCACTTATAGTCCAAATTACAAGCCTAACATCCCACATATTAGGCATTAACAAATACAGATGGTCATTTTAACATTCACATAGACAAACTGCACAAGCTACTGCTTCTTTTGACCCCTGTAAAAACACTCCCTTGGTTTGGAAGTATCACTTTTTAATAGCATTGCTGATTAATAATCTTTAAGAAATTATAGAAAACAAGAGAAGTGCAAAAGAACTTTTCAATGGGGTAAGGGGTAGATTCCACAAATTCTGTACCAGTGCTGTCCAATGGAAATATTATAGCTATAATAAAAAACGTTAAAAGAACCAGATGAAATAAATTTTAATAGTATATTTAAACTCAATATATCAAAAATATTACCATTTTTATGTAATAAATATAAAAATTATTGATAAAACATGTTTAATCCTTTTTTCTAACTATGTGTCCAAAATTTGATTATGTATTTTTTTGAAATATAGTTCACATACAATAGTACGATAGTTCAGGTGTACTATACAATGATTTGATATTTGCAAAATTATGAAATGATCATGCTGTCTATAGTAACCATCTATTCACACACAAAGTTATTACAATGTTATTGACCATATTCCTTATGCTGTATGTTACACACCATAAGTTATTTATTATACAACTGAAGTTTATGCCTCTTAATCCCCATCACTTATTTCTCCCACCCTCTCAAACCCCACCCTTCTGGCAATGACCCATTTGTTCTCTATACCTATGAGTCTGTTTTCATTTTGTTTTGTTTGTTTTGTTTTTTAGATTTCACATATAAATGAGATCATGCAGTATTTGTCTTTGTCTGACATACTTCACATAGCATAATACGCTCTAGATCCATCTGTGGTGCTGCAAATGACAAGATTTCATTTTTAATGGCTGAGTAATATTCCATTGTGTGTATGTGTGTATATATCCATACATATATACATACATATATATATATATATGTATGTATATATACACACATACACATCACATCTTCTTTATCCATTCATCTGTTGGTGGACACCTGGGTTGCTTCCATATCTTGGCTATTGTAAATAGAGCTGCAATGAACATAGGAAGGCATATATCTTTTCAAATTAGTATTAGTATAGTTTGAAATCAGGAAGTGTGACACCTCCAGATTTGTTTTTCTTTCTCCAGATGGTTTTGGCTATTCTGGGTCTTTTGTGTTTCCATACAAATTTTGGAATTATTTATTCTAGTTCTGTGAAAAATACCTTTGGTATTTTGATAGGGATTGCATTGAATCTGTAGATTGCCTTGGGTAGTATGGTCATCTTAACAATATTAATTCTTCCAATCCATGAGCATGGTATACCTTTCCATCTGTTTATGTCATCCTTAATCTCATTCATCAGTGTCTTATACTTTTCCAAGTACAAGTATTTTGCCTCCTTGATTAGATTTATTCACAGGTATTTTATTCTTTTTGATGAAACTGTATATGAGATTGTTATCTAAATTTATTTTTTCGGACATTTTGTTGTTATTGTACAGAAATGAAACAAATTTATTAACTTTGTATCCTGCAACTTTACTGAATTCATTTATTAGTTCTAAGTTTTTCTGGTGGCATCTTTAGTATTTTTAACACATAGTATCATGTATTTTCCTTTTATCACTTTGAATATAAAATGCCACTCCTTTCTTACCTGCAAAGTGTCTGCTGAAAAGTCAGCTGATCATCTTATGGGAGTTCCCTTGTACATAACTAGTTGCTTTTCTCTGCTGCTTTTAACATTCTCTCTCTATCTTTAATTTTTGCCATTTTAATTATAAAGTATCTTGGTGTGAACCTCGTTGTGTTCATCTTGTTTGGGACTGTCTGTGTTTCCTGGACCTGGAAGTTTGTTTCCTTTCCCAGGTTAGGGTAGTTTTCAGCTATTGTCTTCAAATGAGTCCTCTGCCCTAATATCTCTATTTTCTCCTACTGGGACCTCTATATAGCGAATGTTAATATGTTTGATGTTGCCCCAGAGATGTCTTAAACTATCCTCATTTAAATTTTTTTTTCTTTTTTGTTCTGCTTGGGTGATTTCCACTACTTGGTCTTCCAGTTTGCTGACCCATTCTTCTGTATCATCTAATCTACTATTGATTCCTTCTAGTGCATTTTTCATTTCAGTTATTGTATTCTTCAGCTCTGCTTGATTCTTCTTTATATTCTCTACCTCTTTGTTAAAATCCTCACTGTGTTCATCCATTCTTCTTCTCCCAAGTTCATTGAGCATCTCTATGATCATTACCTTGAACTCTTTATCAGGTAAATTGTTTATCTTCACTTTGTTTAGTTCATTTTCTGAGGTTTTGCCTTGTTCCTTCATTTGGAACATATTAGTCTGTCACCTCATTTTGCCTTGTTCTCTGTGTTTATTTCTACATAGTAGGTGTCTTGGTCATGTTTCCTGATCTTGCAGAAGTAGCCCTACGTAGGAGACATCCTTTGGAGCCAAGAAGCCCACTCTATATGTTCTAAGGCTGCCCCCTAAGTGAACTGTGTGGTCTCTTCTGTTGTGGTGAACCACCTACTGTAGGCACACTGGTAGGAACATCTGGGTCCCCTGGTTGGCTGCCAGGTCCTGTTTCGTGCAGTGGTTGCCAGTCCAGTGGATGGCAGATGGGCCCAGGTCCCCACACAGCTGGCTGTGTGGCACTGTGGATCCCAGACTGGTGCTGACCTGCTGGCACACTGCTAAGCCCTGCACTAATAGGCTAGAGGAAGGACTCCAAAATGACTCTCACCAGCACCAGTGTCCTGATTATAGAATGAGCTCCCAAAAATGCCTGCCACCAACATTATATACCAAGGAGGAGTCCCAGCAAGTGAGTCTGACCCAGGCACCTTTCTAAGCTAGAACTCAGAGCGTGTAAGATTTTGCATGAGCCCTTTAAGAGCAAAGTCTCTGTTTCCAATAGCTCTTCTGTACACAAGTTCTGCTGGCCTTCAAAGCCAGCTGTTCTGGGGGCTCCTCTTCCTGGTACAAGACCCCCAGGCTGGAGAGCCTGATGTGGGGCTTGGACCTCTCACTCCTTGCTGAGAAGTTCTGCAATTGTAATTATCCTCCCTTTTGTGGGTCTTCTGCTGGGGGTGTGGATCTTGACTGTACCACACCCCTGCCCCTCCTACCCATCTCTTTGTGTTTCCTGCTTTATATCTTCAGTTGTGGAAAATCTTTTCTCCTATTCTTTGGGTCATTCTCATCAACAATTGCTCTACAAATAGTTTTAATTTTGGTGTGCCCATAGAAAGAGGTGAGCTCAGAGTCTTCCTACTCTGCCATCTTGGCCACACCCCTGATGTGTATCTTATATTTACACAATATCTTAATTAGGAGGACCAGCCACATTTTTAGTGGTCTATAGCCACATGTAGCTCTTGGCTAATATTGGGCTGTAAGCTACTGACCTATAAGCTACTAACCCCGGCACAATTCTAAAACTGATTGTGTCTTGGTGAAGCCTGGAACAAAAGCTTATGCACTACTACTTCATTAAGGATGCAATACCAGGAAGTAGAAATGGGACAAAGAGAGAGTGCAGCAGGGAAGGAAGGCCAGTGAGTCAGCCACAGCTTGGAAACAAGGACAATTGTTTGTTCCATCTCATACAACCATCTTCTGAGACACGTAGACCAGTATGCCTCAGCAGGAGGAAGGAAGAATTTATCAGCCAGCTTCCGTCTCACCTTGACCCAAGTCTACTTCACAGAACATTAACTCCCCCACACTTTCAAGTCACATATAACATGATGCCAGTTCAGATTCCTCAGCATCTCACACCTTAGGGGCTACACGGAAAGCCTGGAGAAGCAAGCGAGTAACGTACAGCTGGGGTAGGATGCAGAGCATTGTTGGGTTGTACCCATGTGAAGGCAGTTGCCATAGCAGCTGGGAAAACAAACGGCCAAGGGCCCCAGGGACAGGAGTGGTAGAGGGTATGTGAGGTGGTGGATAAGGAATGTCTGATGCAACCAAGAGAAGAATGCACAAATGACTAAGAGTTGCCGCTGGTGCACCCAGACTGAGTCATGTCAAACTGAATTCATATTATGCTTTGTTCAAAGCACCAGATGTGTAGATCATGTTATGACTCTCTTGGATCTCTACCTCTCCATTGTCCATCTAATCTTTAGATCTGATGTAGCTTAGTTCCTTCGTACAGACCAAGCGTTGCCCTCCTCAAATTTCTGTACGGAAAGAATTTAAAGAAGCCCAAACCAATAACACCACATCCAGAGAGCTTTGCCCTGATTTTCTTCTGATCCCAGGACCCAGTTCTGGTAAGTGGGTTTCTGTACTGTTACTTAGTTCTTATCCTTTTTTCCTCTATTTCCTTCCTCTTTCCCATGAAGCTGGAGCCCAGTATCTGCCAGGATCCATCAGCCTGAGGCTGGGGTTGTTCCTTCATTTCTTTGTATTACTGTTCGCTTCCCAGGGCATTGATCTACCTAGAACCCAGATGACTTGTTTTATTGGGTCTTCCAAGTAGAGATGTTTCCCTGGGGTATCCCTGTCACCCTGGTCTCCACAAACAGCCTTCCTCAGTGTTATTGGATTTCCCACAATATCTGCAGCTTAATCTATCCCCCCTACTCCGCCCTCCCGAGTGTTCATTCTACTTTAAAGGGACATCAGTTCTCCCAAGTGCAAAGATCTGCTGTCTTTGGTTTTTCCTAGCTAGGGGCTTCCGCCTCCCCATCCCGTAGTTTGCACATCCCTTTCTCGGGACAGACACGGCCCTGTCCCACGGTTCATGGCTTGTTCAGCAGAAGCACCTTTGTACAAGTCACAAGCTGCCCCACTTCACCTTCGCCTTCACTTTTGCTGCCTGGAAAACATTTCCTCCACACTCTTCCAAAGACTTTCTTCTCATCCTCCCAGTATTTGCTTAAACGTTCTCCCTCAGAGAGGTCCTCACTGGCCCCCCATTCTAACATAGACCCTTACTAACACCTCATGTCACCCTCAAAGCGCTTGTCATAATTTATATATTATATACCCGTTTGCTTATTTACTTATCTGTCTTCTATTTCAGACTGTAAGGTCCATGAAAGCCAAAATTACCAATTTATATCTAGCCTCCTTCATAGTTCTAAAATCAATATTTTTTGAATGAATGAATGATCTATTTATCTAGCAGCCAGGCTCCTTACATTAAAAATCAAGGGAATGACAAGAGACTAAAGATCAGGATCTCACAGGGGTCAGGCAGGCAGCATAATATGTAAACCACTGGTTTACAACACTAGAAAGTAGCAGGATTGGGGGAAAACTGCAAAAAAACCCAAAAGACATTTGATTTCAAATTTCAGATATATTCTACTGGCCCAATAGAACTCACCCTGGTCTCAGCCCGTTACCTCTACCAATACTGCTGGGACTTCCTTCAGCTCCTGCAGCGTGTGGATCAGGAATCCAGGACCCATGGACATAGTGCTCTCTTAATTCTCTTAAAATAGCCTCGTTGGCAAATTAATATGGAATTTTACCCCCAGGACTTTGCATGTGTTATTCCCTCAATTCCTTTCACATCTGTCTTCTCCACCTTCACTTTACCAACTCCTATTCACCCTTCCTCAAGGAGCCTTTCATGACCATCCCCACCTTCTCCCCATCCTGTGTGTTTGCCCCATGCCCGGCACTGCTGTTTACCTGTTTCTCTCCCTCCCAGACTCCCCTTAAGGGAAAGGGCTGGGAATTGTGCCCTGCTGTGTCCTTGGTGCCTGGCACTGTGCTTGACACAAAATAGAATTCAAAGTATTTACCGAAGGAACAAATGACTCCACCATAGGGATTCTTAGCTGGTTAACCCACGCTGCTTGGGAAGCTAAAGAATGGATCCAGATACAGGTGAAGGTCGCTGACGCTGCAACCAGGCTCCGTCCTCTTTGACCTCCTTTCTGAATGACTCTACTGAAGGCAAGCTTTGCTCTGACTTGCGAGGCGTGCAAAGCAGGGCAGAAGAGTCAGGGTGTTGGGAAACGGCCAAAGGAGAGGAGATAAGAGATCGTGGCTGTGGTGAGTGTGGGTTGAGGTCACGGTTTTACAAACCAAGTTTGAATATTTTTTGTGAGTGCTGGGATGCGTAGGATGGTGGAAGAGTGTGGAGGAGGAGGCGTGGCTCAAGGTCGGAATGTGCATCTGTTTATTGGATTTGCTTCCTGGTGGTTTTACAAGCCCAAGACGGGAGCGCTTTCAGTGGTTTCACTTTTGTTTTGCCAGAAAACCTGTAAGTGCTATTTTTAAAGTAGCGTTGCTGGCAGGATCCTATAAATTAATCTGCGTGTACCTTTCCCACCCACCTCGATTATATAACATGGTTAGAACCTAGCTCCCTCTCTTGCTCATCCTATACACATAAATCTAACTGGTTCATTCTCCCTCTTAAATGAATGGACTGATATTTGCTTTATTCTTGAATTGGATATCAGGATTGCTAAATGTCTGTTAAGATTTAGGAGAGAAGAGTTGATATAAATGGGGCCAAGAAAATCATATATTTTATATGATGGCCAAACGTCTAATGCAGTCTCTAAAAAAAAAAATCCACCCAGTGGAACCCTTCGGGGTACTGGTCTTCTCTAACTTATTGTCTCGTGAATGCCTCTCTCCACGAATCATAGAATCATACCTGTTAGTAGCTAGTAGAACCCCATTGATGCTAGCCCTAGGAAATTATAAAAGTAGGGTGGCTGCATGTGTATAACTACTTAATTCTCACAGCAGCCACTGAGATGGGTGCTTGTAACAGACCATGGAGTTACCCTGCATAACCACTGGACTTGCATTGAACATTCTCCAAAGAGTGGAGAGGGGCTGGAAATGGAGTTAATAGTAAATCACGCCTACATGATGAAACCTCCATAAGAATCCCTGAAGTATGGGGTTCAGAGAAGTACCAGGCTGGTGAACAGATCTACATGCGGTGAATGAATGACGCACCCCCATCTCCACAGGGACAGGAGTTCCTGCACTCAGAACCCTTCCGTATCTCTTCATCTGGCTGTTCATCTGTATCTTTTATCATATCCTTTATTATATAATAAACTGGTAAATGTAAGTAAGTGTTTCCCTGAGTTCTTTGAGCCGTTCTAGCAAATGACTCAATCCAAGGAGGGGGTTTGGGGACCCTCTGATTTGTAGCCAAACCAGAAAGGAATTGGGAGTAAACAGGGGACTTACTATTTACTATTGGCATTTAAAGTGGGGGCAGTCTTGTGGGATTAGCCCTTAGCCTACAGGGTTGCACTAACTCTGGTTAATATCAGAATTTAATTAAATTGTAGGACATCCAGCTGATGTCACAGAGAATTACTTGGTGTGAGAGAAAAAAAAAAAATCATGTCTGATATCAGAAGCATTATGTGGTTATGTGTATAAGCAAAGGAAGACACCCAGGAAAGTTTTTCCTGTATACCCCCAATGATCCTCACCTTCTAATACTAACACCCTTGTTTTAATTTTCTTCCTTGGGTGTGGGCTAAACTTACTGACTTGCTTCTAAAACGTAAACTATGACGGAAGTGTTGAGATAGCATATTCAAAATTAGGATATAAAAAGGCTATAGCTTTCATTGTGCATTCTTTCTTCTCACTCTCTCCTGGATCTTGCCATGACTTAAGGACTGAATTGCGTCTCTCCCAAAGTTCATGTTGAAGCCCTAATTCTCAATGTGATGATATTTGGAGATAAGACCTTTAGAGAGATACTTAAGGCTCAATGAACTCATAAGGGCTGGTGTTCTTATAAGAAGAAAAAGAGACACCAGAAATCTCTCTCTCTCTCCCCACCCCCCCCCAACTCTTCCATGCGCTGAGAAAAGGCCACATGAGGGCACAGGGAGAAGGCAGCTTTCTACAAGGGAAAAGGAGAGCTCTCACCAAGAACAGAAATTGCTAGCACCTTGATTATGGACTTGCAGCCTTCCAGAAAAGTGAGATTACATATATGTACTGTTTAAGCCACCTAGTCTGTGGTATTTTGTTGTGGCAGCCCGAGCATACTCATACCTCATGCCATGAGGTAGTCAGTTATGCCAAAGTCCACACGGCGAGGAACCAACAACCACGTGAGTGAGTTTGGAAGCAGATCCCCCTTGATCAAACCTTCAGATGAGGGACTTGCCTGGTGGCGCAGTGGTTAAGAATCCACCTGCCAGTGCAGGGGACACGAGTTCGAGCCCTGGTCCGGGAAGATCCCCCATGGCGGGGACCAACTCAGCCCTTGTGCCACAACTACTGAGCCTGCGCTCTAGAGCCCGTGCTCTGCAATAAGAGAAACCACCGCAGTGAGAAGCCTCCACACTGCAACAAAGACCCAAAGCAGCCAAAAATAAATTAATTAATTAGAAAAAAAAACCCTTCAGATGACACCACAGTCCTGGCTGACAGATTGACTGTCAGCTCATGAGATGACACACAGTTAAGCCACAAACAGGTTCTTGACCTACAGAAACTGTAAGATAATAAATATTTGTTGCTATAAGCTACTAAGTTTTGGTGGTCATTTGTTATGCAACAATAGATAACTATTACATGGAATGTCAAGAGAGTAGATGGGTGCAGTCAGCCCCAAATGCATTGCCATCAAAAGAAAAAAAAAAGTCAGATCAGTGAATGGGGAATTCAAGTGTGAAGCCGAGCAAAATAGAGGTACAGGAGGCGAAAGCAAGGAACCGACAACTGGCCGGGCAAATGGGAGACCATCTTTGTAAATACCAGAGCCAGGAGTTTCAGCCTGGGCCCACTTCCTAACACCATTAAGTTGTACATTAGATTAAAATATATGAATTTGGGTGGGGGACACAGACATTTGGTCTATAGCAGCCAACACACAATGTGTTCTCATGCAAATTATCACTGTGGGAAACTGAACTTTAATGCCACTGGGGAACTCTGGGAGACAGAATAGAACAGGCATCTTAGAGTTTTCCCACCCAGGGGTGAGGGAACTGGTGTATTTATCCACTAACTCTTGTCCATCATTGGTTGAGGGCCGGGGATGGGGTCATGAATTCCCAGCACCTGTTGCCTACAGAGAATAGGGAGAAGTTAGCTGGTGTGCATGGCCACTGTAAATGCCAAGAAGACTGGAATCTGATTCTGAAAGCAACTGCTTCCTATAGGGCCCCTGAAGTAGCCTTTAATTATTTAGGTAGCAACTATATATAGTCTATCTAAATGACTGTATAGCACAGGGAACTCTGCTCAATATTATGTAACCACCTAATTGGTGGTTACATGGGGAAAAGAATTAGGAAAAGAATTGGGAAAAGAATGTGAAAAAGAATAGATACATGTATATGTATAACTAAATCACTTTGTTGTACACCTGAAACTAACACAATATTGTTAATCAACTATACTCCAGTATAAAATAAAAAGCTTAAAATAAAAAAAAATGGCATCTTTGAAAATTATTGTTGTGAAAACCTGTCAAAATGAAGCAGGCTGCTGTGCTTTTTAAGAGATTTGAAGAAAGGTGTTTAAATTCCAACGAACTCAGTCCCACTCTTGTTTCAAGCCTTGATTTGTTTCAGAGACCTTTGAAAAGTTACTTTGCTTCTCTGAGCCTCAGTTTTCTTACCTGTGAAATGGACACAATAATACCTACTATATTCGGTAGTGGTAAGATAAAGTGTGTAAAACAGCAAGCATAGAGATAGATAATTGCTTTCTTTAAAAATTTTAAACTTGCAATGACAACTTAGTGATGGCAACTTTGCCTATATAACGGATTGCTCAAACAAAAATAGTAATAACAAGTCAAAGGCAGTACTAGTGTATGTAATAGACTGAATGTTTGTGTCCCAAATTTCACGTTAAATCCTAACCCCCAAAGTGATTATATTTGGAGATGGAGACTTTGGCAGGTGATTAGGTCATGAGGGTGGGACCCTTATAGAAGAGACCCCTTCCATCTGCCATGTGAGGACACAGAAAAAAGACAGCTGTCTATGGGCTAGGAAGAAGTCTCTCACCAGACACTAAATCTACCGGCACCTTGATCTTGGACTTCATCCAGCACTGTGAGAAATAAATGTTTGTTGTTTATAAGCCACTGGGTCTGTGGCATTCTGTTATAGCAGGCTGATAGACCAACAGAGTATGCTTAGGACAAAAAAACTCAACAATGCCTATCAGTATCGAAATACTTAATCTACGATTGTTAAAATAACATTAAAAATCTAATGCTGTTTTCAGGTATATGCATCCAAATTTTTTTCCTTCAAACTTGCTTTTTCTATAAAACTTTCTTTATTAAAGTTGTTATATATGAAAGAAATATGCAATCAAAATGGTGAAAATGTATCTAAATAAGTTGCCAACATTAGGTAAAAATGAACTTTGGATCTTAAAAAACAAGATGACAGAGAAAATGAAGGAATAGCTCTCCAAAATTGAGATTTTCAATTGTAAAACCACATTAGCACACACAAAATTTACCGTTATATGAACTAGTGGTTGGAAGCACCCATTTTCAGGAGTTTGTTTCTGGAAAACTTGGAGCTGGAGACAAAACTTGAGTTCATGAAAGATTGCCAAACAAGCTAAGCAGCCGTAACTGGTCAAAAACTCCAAATACGTGAGAAATGAACAGAAACTGTACCATCTTATAAATATCACAGGGTTCATAAAAATAGTTCAAAAACCCTGATACTCTCTGATAAATAGAAACAAATATTTACGATCACATTAGAATTAGCAACACTATCATCATGGTGCGCAAAATTACCAGTGTGACAAACTGCTATGATTGAAAATATTTATTTTTGAGCAATTTTTTGTTTCAGTCAATTCCCCTGGAGACTCCAGCCTGACACATGGTAGATGTCTGAGAAATGTTTGCTCCCCTCTATTTATCAGTATGCCTGCAGTACTGTTAAAGGAAGAAAATGCTAACACAGATTTCTGAGACCCAACTCCAAGCGCAAACCATCACCAAATAGGGACTATTGGTAAAAGTCCAATTATGGGAACTCAAACAGAAGGATTGCTATAAAGTGCTTTGGGGTTGTTAACGGAAGAAAAGAATACCAAAGAGACAGAGGCAGAGATTAGACACCGAGAGATCCAGTCAAGGCATCGAATTGGATAGTGGTCCAATAGTCTAGGTGGTACCTCCCAAATAGTAAGGTCTAGGAGGTCCAGAAGCAGTGCCTGGAACAAGCAGGCAAAATGGAATGGCTCAGAAGCTGCATCTGTCAATTGAAAGTATCTCTTGAGACATTCTTTTTACTAAACCAGACATAAAACTAGAGATGAAACCTTATGCCGTCAGAAAAGACTGGACCAAGTCCATCCAATGCCTCGGATCTCTAGCACAGGTAGAACCCTGTAATGGAAAAGAATGACTCGGTAGCAGCACTTCTCAATGAAAATATGTCTTTAGGAGACTCAATTCCTTTCAGGCGGATTTTGTGTTCATCAGATTTTAGTTATTAATTTTTCCCAAAGATCTTCCTAGACCTTGGGAGGCATCTTTCTTTAGCCAAGTACAAGTCCCAGAGATGTACTGTCTGAGACATGTAGGCAGCAGACCCTCCAGGCAACTGGGAGAATGAATGTTGTAGTCCTGGAGTGGGAGATCTGGGTGGCACGTCCCAGCACCACATACCTTTTCTTTTTTATTGGAGTATAGTTGTTTTACAATGGTGTGTTAGTTTCTGCTGTACAACAAAGTGAATCAGCTATGCGTATACATATATCCCCTCTTTTTTGGATTTCCTTCCCATTTAGGTCACTGCAGATCACTGAGTAGAGTTCCCTGTGCTGTACAGTAGGTTCTCATTAGTTATTATTTTATTACATAGTATTGATAGTGTATATGTGTCAATCTCAATCTCCCAATCTATCCCAACCCTTATCCCCCCTTGGCATCCATACATTTGTTCTCTATGTCTGTGTCTCTATTTCTGCTTTGCCCATAAGTTCATCTGTACCGTTTTTCAAGATTCCACAAATATGCATTAATATATGATATTTCTTTTGCTCTTTCTGACTTACTTCACTATGTATGATAATCTCTAGGTCTCTCCACGTCTCAGAAAATGGTACAATTTTGTTCCTTTTTATGGCTGAGTAATATTCCATTGTATATATGTACCACATCTTCTTTATCCATTCATCTGTCGATGGACAGTTAGGTTGTTTCCATGTCCTGGCTATTGTAAATAGTGCTGCTGTGAACATGGGGGTGCATGTATCTTTTCAAAGTATGGTTTTCTCTGAATATATGCCCAAGAGTTGGATTGCTGGGTCATATGGTAATTCTATTTTTAGCTTTTTAAGGAACCTCCATACTGTTCTCCAACCACACACCTTTTCTTAAGATGTAGGTAAATTAATGAGAAACTAGTCTAAGGTGGAAATGACATCTAAAAATCTGTTGCTGTCACAATGAAAAGACGCACCATCCTCAACCCAATTCAAGATATCTCTGAAGGTTCATCCCAGCTGGAGTTCCCCACAGGATTAACTGAGGTCCTTGTTGTGACTGACCGCATTGCAGTTCAACTGCCCTCCCTGCTCAAACCTGTCTCCTCATTCCCTCAATAGGTATTGATTCTAAGAGCTCGCCCCAATAAATGGCCTGCATGCAAAAAAATAAAAATAAAAAATAAAAAAAATAAAGGCATAAGACACCAGGCACTATACCCTGAGTGTCCTTCTCTGAGGCTCAACCCCAGGCTCAGCCTGAGACAACTTGCCAGCCTCACATCCCAATAAATGTATTCTATGCTTGGATGTCAATGGTTACCACCAAACTCTCCAAAGCCATAAATCAAATTCTTTTCACGTGGCTAGATGCAATTCTGTTTGGGGAGTTGCTAAGCTGCTTTGTCTCCTTCCTGGAGACCCATGATTAATTGTTGAATGTCTTGGTCGTGTTGGCCCCCCAGTTGCTGGTGTGGGGACGCACCCATCGCTAGGCAGCAGGACGGTAGTTCTATTCCAGACGGCAGCTGTGCCACCTTTATTTGAGAAAGCCTATTGCCAAAGTTTTTTGAGAAATGGCAGAAAGAAGATGCAGTGTTTCTCTTGGCCAGAAAGATTTTATTTGGAAAGCTGTGATCTAGATGCAGAGAAGGTCTCTGCCTTCTTAAAGTATAAACAGTGACCTTATCCCAGGGATTTCGTGCCATCGGGTTAGAACTTGTCAAAGAGCCGCAAGGGTGTGCCCCGTCTTCAGACTTACCCCTTGGATGACTCAGATTGTGTTTACCCAACGGGTCTCCAGTTCCAGCAAAGTCAGCGGCATGATAACAGCAGAAGCCAGTCTGCCAAGTGGCTAGTTGCATTTGTTATGGGTGGTGATGGGGAAAAGTTTTTAGTCAAAATGTATGATTTGTGACCAAAATAGTCATATGATCTCAGTTTTGATTCCCTCAGCATGAAAGAATAATCAAGAATATAAAATCATAGCCCAAGCCTTCAGGACCAGATCTTATTTGAAAACAGAGTGTTAAACCACTGTTACTGACCAGGGTTCTTGGCCTCCTTAATCAATAGAAACTTATCAGAGGCCAGACAAGAAATCCAGGCAAGGCTTTATTGGGGCCCCTGCTGCAGCAGGCAGGAGAGAAAACAAGTAACAGGTTCCCTCGCTCACTCACCAAGGCGGGATGATCTGGTTCCTTCTATGGGGTGAGGGTAGGGATAGGTTCAGGGGTCGGGCCGGAGGTGTGGCTTAGGTGGTCTGCCCGCCCCTTAGGTGGTGTCGTGTGCAGGGGGCATGCGCAGTGCCCTGCTTTTGCTCTCGGCTCTTCAGAAGTGGCAGTTGGGCTTTTTTGGTCTTTTTGTATCTTGTTGTCCATAATTTGCCCCCAACTGTGCATGCACGCAGTTATTTTTAGTCCCTTATAGTTTCTTTGTATTTTGTTGCTTGAGGAGATGTTTGTCCAGGTGCAAGCCCTGCAGCAAAGTGTCTCAGGTCCCAGGTCCCAGCCTATCTCACCACACACACCATGACTTGGGAACTGGGCAGATACTTTTAAGCCCAGATGCACCTCCTTCAGTCCCTGAGACATTGAGTGAGTCACAAATCCCTCTGAGCTTCAGAATTTCTTGAGATAATAAGATCCATGTAACAAGTAGTTATTGAGTGCCTGATGTATACCAGTCATTCTTTGAAGTGCTGGGGATAGAGAAATGAAGAAGAAAAAAGAGAGAACATTTCAGCCTTTATGAAGCTGAGATCTTTCTACTCTTGGGGATTGGTTAGAGGAGTAGAAGAGCTAACAAAACAAACATAATGTTATTAGCACTTAGGAAGTTCTTAATGTTTGGTCATCCGGCTAACCCCGTCACTCAATTTGTTTCATAAATAAGTGCTATGGAGAGAGGAAGAGAAAATGTAGTGTGTCATTTCTGGACTGTGTTTGGAAATCAAAAAAACCAACCTGACCTAGGCCAATATTTTTTTACCAAACTTCAGATTCTGACATATTAGTGAGTTGTAAAGGGAGACGCAAGAGGGAAGAGATATGGTGATATATGTATATGTATAGCTGATTCACTTTGTTATAAAGCAGAAACTAACACACCATTGTAAAGCAATTATACTCCAATAAAGATGTTAAAAAAAACAAACAAACAAAAAAAATCAATTCAGTCAGTTAAGGCCAGCATTTTCTTAAATTAAAAAATGGAATGGAATAGTATAGAAATGTAGTAAGGTTAAGTATTGATTCCTGAAGCTTTTGTTTCAGTTGTGTGTGTGTGTGTGTGTGTGTGTGTGTGTGTACATTGGGTCAGGATGTAAAATGCATCTCTGTAGGTCACAGTCAAAAAATTTTGAAAGCCATTAATCTATATATAGTTTTAAAACAAAGAGAAGAAATTTTCTTTCTGCTTTTGTTATTATCCCCAAATACCTATCTTCTTACCTAGTATTGACAATGGTGACTACTATAAAAAGGTACAAGATAAATTCATGTTTTTAATGAGAAACTATTCTGTAAAATAGAAAACTGTTCTGTAAAACATTTTGAAAGTCATTTTCTATAGGCCCATAGACTTTATTGACTTCTCAGAAGGTCTAACCCAGAAGTAGAATAGACAGAAAGGGGACAGACAAGGGGTGTACTTGCTCCTTCTCAGCACATTTTCCAAAAGTGACATCTTCTCAATAATCTCTAAATTAATACATTTACATGATGGTGTTTAAATCTATCATGAAAACAGAGAAAGGCAAATACCACATGATGTCACTTATATGTGGACTAAAAAAATGATACAAATGAACTTATTTGCAAAACAGAAGTAGACTCACAGACATAGAAAACAAATTTATGGTTACAAAGTGGAAGATGGGGGGGAGGGATAAATTAGGAGCTTGGGATTAACATATACATACTACTATGTGTAAAATATATAACCAGCAAGGACCTACTGTATAGCACAGGGGACTCTACTCAACATTTTGGAAAAGAATCTGAAAAAGAATATATATATATATATGACTCACTTTGCTGTATATCTGAAACCAACACAACATTGTAAATCAACTATACTTCAATTTCAAAAAATTAAAAATAAAGAATAAAAAATATCATAAAAAATTAAATTGAGATAGGAAAGCAAGACTGCATGGCAGGAAAAGAAAGTAGACATACAGCCTTGCCCCATCTCCAGAGGTGCTACCTCAGATGCTAGAACCTTGATATGTGTCTAGCGCAGCTTAGAGTCACCCAGCCCGGGTACAATATCATGGCTCTGATCCATGACCACGTTGTTTCCATGAGTCTTACCCTCACATCACCTGTCTACTTTGTAGATCATCCACTGCTGGGAACTAACTTACATCAATTTAGTCATGAACAGCTAGTAGGGAGTTTTCTGTAAATATCAATTGCCTTACTTCCCTTAGTATGATAACCTCTGGGTCCATCCATGTTACTGCAAATGGCAACATTTCATTCTTTGTTATGGCTGAGTACTATTCCATTCTGTATATATGTGTACCACATCTTTATCCATTCAGCACAGGGAACTATATTCAACACCTCATAATAACCTATAATGGAAAAGAATCTGAAAAAATATACATATATATAGCTGTATCACTTGAAACTAACATAACATTGTAAATTAACTATACCTCAATTAAAATTATTTTCAAATATATATATGTATCAGCTGCCTTTAAAAAGCAGATGTTCTTAACTATTTTTATGTCTTCTCAGAATGACCATTTTAAATGCATAAAATAAAAGGCATAGGGATTAAAAAGAAAGCAAAATATATTGAAATACAGATGTTGAAATATTTTAAAATATTTATGATATAAAAATACATAGAATTCCCTACTAATAAATTAAAATTAAACCTACTAGTGGTTCTACTGCTGCTGTAATTTCAAAGTAATGAGGAGATTAAATGGCATGTTGAGGTATCCGTAACATCAGTAATGTGTCATAAAAATAAGTGTGATTTCTATTAGTGACAAAGGAAAGTTAGCAACACCAGGGTGTGTTGCCTACACTCATAACTGAAGGAAATTCTATATTTCAGTTAGAGTTAGTGAAGATGAAAATGGAATTCGTTTTCATATCTAAGACCATGGACTCCTTGAATTCTACCTATACAAAAGGTCCGTAGACTGCAGGTGGAGAGCCCCTAATCAGAGACAGGAGACAGTTCCAGGTCATCCTAAAATCTCCCTACAAGGTAACAAAAGAAGGCAAATGTCTGACAGAACCCTGCCATTTAATTAGCAGGCAGTCCCAAGACAATCGTTTATTCTGTTCTTTAAACTTGATGAAATCCCAGCCCTCTGTCTTTTAGAAGGTCTGACAGCACCTTGCAGGAAAGTCTTTCCCAAGCCAATATGCTAAAATTCAAACACCCGAACTCCTCTAATTCTCAAAGTTAGACAACCAAAAATCTTTCCAACTAGTGGCTGGAAATAGGACTGCTCAGAAATCACCTCCGAGGCATTTCTCAGGGCCGCCACATACAGTTGTGTTGGTTGAGCACTGTATAATCCTATAACTAAATGAAATGACCCTGTACCCCATCCTTAAGGGTACAGATTGCTGGGCTCTCTCATTCTTATACCTTGTTTAAGATGCAATGCTCAAATATTCAATATCAAAAATAGCACAGATTACCCAATCAGAAAGCATGCTGACTGTAAACAACTAGTATAGGCATAAAAAATGTGTCTTAGCTGAATTTCAGCCTTGCCCTGTTCATGCAAGGATGGGGACTGTCTTCTGGATAATCCCTATATCTTGATCACTAATTTCACCAAGGAAAGTCCGTTTCTAACTATGTACTCATTAACGAAGCCTGTGGTATTGATCAGAAATCAACATAGGTAAAATACTCAGAGTAGCTATCTCTGGAGGGTGGGCTCTTGATTCAATGCTGGCTAGCCACTTCTGGTGGGTGTAATCCAGCAACTGTCTCTAGTATATGGATTAAAACAAACACAAATGCAGATATATCATACAGATTATACTAAAAATTTTTATAAAGAATACCCAATACCCACATTGGCCAAATACCCAATTGTCACTTCTTTGGTAAAAACAACCTGTTAGGTTATTAAGCTGCAAAAATATTTTGGAAACAAGAAAGATCTCTTACATCTATCATTGAAAGGATTTTTTTTTAACTTTCTCTTTGAGTTGGGGTGTTGCAGTTAGCCTTCATTAAATGATATTTTGCAAGCTTTGGGAAATCCCCAAAGTTTAAAGTTTCAGTAGAGAGATCCTGTCATCCCCTTTATGAAGCATGAAGGGATCCAGTTAAACAAGCCTGTCTGGAAAAACTAAAAGATCAGCACATGGAAAGATCACGATGAAAACAGAGCAGTAGAAGAGGATAAAGCTGTTGCTCTTTGAAAGTGACCAGTTGCAATTGTGTGTGAGAGAAGACATTAGTACAGCACAATTGAAGACCCCGAGAAACAATGGGTAAGATTGAAAAGGAAGACATTTGGGCTAGAGAGAAGGGCAGATTCCTTGCTTCCTCCTCCAAGATCAAAGCAATCTCAAGGGTCCAGACAGCAGTGCCGCCTTCCAGTAGGCTGCACCTAGTGAAATACAGTTTCTAAAAACAACCCAAGTTGGGATCATGTGAAGGAAATGTGGAAGTGAAGTACTCAGCTAACCCAGGAGTCAAAAAATAGCCCAAACAAAACTCAGCGTAAAAGCTGTAACGAGAATATAGCAACTATAAAAAGAGACAGACGTAACCTAACTAGTTCTGATCCAAAAAATAATTTTAAATAAAGAATGATGTTTCTAATAGCAGATACACTGAATCATGACCAAAACAAAGCCGACTAGAATACCAAGGACTCAACAAATGGTCGTGACTATAGTAGAAAATACCTTTTTTAAAAAAAATTCCGGGACAAAGCAAGACTCCATTTCCCAGCATCCTTTATAGCACTGTGTGCCAGTTCTGACCAGTCCACTATGGATGAAAGTGATAAACCTCGCTCCAGATCTGGCCCACACAAACCACTCATGCTCACCTCCCCACTTTTTCTGGGCTCCTGAAGAACTGCATAGAGTAAAAGCAGTGTGAAAAAAATGTGGGTACCAATGAATATTGGAATTATGAACAATCTTTTCCCACTTCTTTTCAATTTCCTGTACTTCTCAAAATTTGTATGATAAGCAACCATCATAAAACACTTCAGTTTTATGATACAGTAAATATATATTTTATATATATATTATATATATATAAAAAATATTTTTTAAAGTAAGTTATAACTTTACTAACTTACTAACTTTAATAACTCCAGATAGCATGGATTTTGGTGTGCTTGTTCACTAATATATCCCTAGCACCCAAGACAGAGCCAGGAACACTGCCAGTATTTAATAAATGTAGTTTGAAAGAATGAATAGTTTCTGGTATCCTCAACATTTTGCCTAGTTGTCAATGCTCCTCTTAAAATGTGACAGTCTCAACTAAATAAAATGCTTAAGACAAAACCAAAATACTTTCCCTATCCTCTTCATGGTGCAAAGTATCCTGCGACTATTATGTTCCATTGCCATACGTCTAGGACTATTATTTATACAAACATGACCCAAGATTGCACCTGATACTTTTTGGTTTTGTTTTTATAAGGAAAACACTGTTCACTTATAATCAACTAAAACCCTTAAGTCTTTTTCACATAATTTGCTGTCAAGCCTGATCACCCTCATTCTGCACTTGTACCATTGATTTTTTACCCCCAAACGCTAGACTTTAAATAATCCTTGTTAAGTTTTATCTTATTTGTTTTGGTCCACTATTGGAGTCCACTGACATGCTCTTGAATCCCTAATTCTGCAACCTTGTATGTTATCCATCTCTCCACACATGTCTTCTGATAACTTTATCAACTTCTAAGTCTCCAGAGGTGAGGATAAAACCATGAACCCCATTAGAAATCTCATCTAGACATCAACACTCTTGAGACAAGTATCTTTGGATGTTGGATTTGAAAGAAATCATCAAACTCATCCAGTTCAACCTCTAAGATGTACACTAAGCTCCACAGCCTTTTGGTTATTCAATACTTTTATGACCCCACCTTTACAGACATGCTCATTATTTCCTTTCTATCCCATTCATTCCACTTTCCTAGAGAAAAGTTCTTTCATAAAGAACCTACCCTACTCCATCCCTGGAGGGAGAAGTTCTATTTAGTTACAAGTGACTTCATTCCCCTGACCCCAGCTGATTAGAATAAGGAGGGACAGCTAACAAGGTAGGAACACATCTAGAAACTAGGAGTCATTCATTTCTTTAACAGATACTGAGCATCTACTATGCTCCAGGCACTGTTCTAGGCCCTTGCAATATATCAATGATCAAAATAGACAAAGATTCCTCTTCTAGGGGAACTTTTATAGCAGAAGGAGAAAATATATATATTAAATATAATATACCCATATATTTTGCATTATAATAGAAGATGATAAATCCTGTGAAAAAGAGAAAATGTAGAATGTGATAAAGGGCATTGAAGTGAGGAGTAAAATTTTAAATAGATTGACTAGGTCCTCATTAAGAAGGTGACATCTGAGCAGAGACTTGGAAGAGGTAGGGAATGAGCCATGCAAATTTCTAGGAAAGGGGCATTTGTGCAGAGGAAACAACCAGTGCAAAAACACTAAAACAACAGGCAAATGGCATGTTCAAGGAACAAGAAAATCGAGGTGGCTTCAGCAGAGTGAATGATTTGAGGAAAAGACTAGGAGATGAGATCAGAGCTATAATGTGAGTCAACATAAGGACTTTGATTCATACTTTGGATGAAAGGAAAAGCTGTTGCATTTCTATTTGAACAGAAGTGTGATATAATCTGATTTATTTTTTAAGAGAATACCTTTGGCTGCTGTGTCTAAAGGGGAGAAGTAAGATCTGTTAGGTCGTTATTGTGGCAATCTAAGTAAGAGATGGTGACTTGGACCAGGGTAGAAGCAGTAAGAAATGGTAGTAGTGAGAAGTAGTCAGATTCTGCATTTATTTTGAAGGGCAACAGTCTTTGCTGATGGACTGCATGTGGTTATGAAAAAGAGGAGTCATGCCAAGGTTCTTGGCCTGAGACATCAACTGTGACAAGAAAAGTAGGAGGTGGAGGAAGAAGGTGGGGAGGGCTGGAAGATCAGAAGTTCCATTTTGGACAGATTGGAAATACAAGTCTGGAGTTTGGGGAAGAGATCCAGGCTAGAGATATATTGAAAGTTGTTCACATATAGATAGTTTTTAAAGCCTCATGGGAGGCAATAAGCTCAAAAAGGATGAAAATAGATCAAAAGATGGAGTCCTGGGCACTGCAGCATTAAAAAGTTTGGGAAAAGGAGGAAAACCCACAGAAGATGATTTAAAAAGGGCAATTGGTAAGCCATGAAAAAGTCAAGATAATATAGAAGACTGTTAGCCAAGTGAACAAATTTTTGTTGTTGTTGTTAGAAAGGCTTTAAGTTTACATCTTTAGCTTTTTAACTCTGTTTTTTCCCTTTTTGGAGAATGGAATGATTGACTATGTCCTATCTCTCTCAGAGTCTTCAAAGATTATCCATCAAGATTAATGATAGATTGGGAGTATGAGATTGACATGTACACAGCATTATTTTTAAAATAGATAACTGACAAGGACCTATTGTATAACACAGGGAACGCTGCTCAATACTCCGTAATAACCTAAATAGGAAAAGAATTTGAAAAAGAATGGATATATGTATATGTATAACTGAATCACTTTGCTGTACACCTGAAACTAACACAACATTGTTAATCAACTATTCTCCAATATAAAATAAAATTTAAAAAGAAAAGAAAGGAAAAAAAATTTTTTCCATTTGCTCTAAAAAAAGGAAAAAAGGAAAAAAAGATTAAATAGTCCCACGTACTCAAGAGTTACACTTCTGGTACCTAACCTACCTCAGGGAGATCATCACACATGTGCCAAAGGAATCACTCACTCAGCATTTGCTTACATCAGAACATCAGAAACCATCTAAATAGTTAAGGGGATGAATACACTGTGATATACTCATAATATTATAATAGCATGCAGCAATTTAAAAGAATGGTTATATACATATGTATTTCATATACACATAATCATATGTATCATACATATTTTATATATATATGAAAAAGAAATGAGTTCTAAGTTATTTTTTGGTCTGAAAAAGGCAGCTGACAGATGAAGTTTGATGTCGTACAATATACATTAGTATATGATGTTATATTAACGTATTACTCATATAATAAATATTTATGTTAATTAAAAGAAAAAAACGATTAAATAGTCCCATATGAAAATTCTGTCGGTATCCTGGCGTAATTTACTTGAACCGATGACAATTTCTTTTTAAATACCTAGGTGCCCTCTCATTACTCATCATCTGTCCTAGGCATCAGTTCTCTCTTAACTACATTTAACAATCATTCTTCTTAATAGGGAAGCCAGAAGTATACATGGAACTTAAAAGTCCTGCTTTCTCTGTTTTCTGTTAATATTGTACAATATGCCCTAGAAGCTGTCCTCTTCCTCCTTTGTTTCGTAGCTACATAGCTGATCATTGCCCTTTGCATTTTGTAGGTCCAGCTGTCATTACTGGAGTGAGGTAGGCCATGAGGTATCCTTCGAACTCATACAGTGGGAAAGAGAGGAAACCAGTTCTGTAGCAGGAGACCTGGTCCAGCAGTAGGGCTGGCCCTTGAAGAGGTGTAACTAGTAATCCAATATTGAATATCCAAAGGGTATTGATTGGAGCTGGTGTCAGTATTCAAGAGTTTCTAAGCCCAGAGGTTTTGTTTAGCAGGTGAATACTCAAAGCCAGATGGAGCACGGTCTTCACCCCCAATGATGGGAGTAGATGACCAAGGGGGTGCAAAGTTTCAAGGAGTGAAACTCCCAAATGATGGGGTTATAAGGCTACGCAGAGGTGTGGTCTTAGTCCCAGATTCACTCTTGGCCCTTGAGAAAAGGTGATGAGATCATGCTTCAGTGTAATCCTTTCAAGCAGACCCTCAATATGCTTATGGGATTTAGGAAACACATCTGGTGGCCCAAAAGAAGGCAGTCCCCTAAGACGAGAATGAGGATATGGTCCAAGAGAAAGTAGAAATGTCACATTCAAAAGCCAAGAGAGTGGCGTCTCATGAAGACTGGATCCATATGGCAGAATGGACAATTGAGATGGCACCCGGGACTGAAGCGCATTAGCTAATTAGTCATCAACTGCACATTCCACAAGACACCACTCACTGGTGGGGTGGAAGCTTCAAATACTCTTCCTGCCACCGTTAAGAAGGACTCAAGAATGAGTTTCCTAAGTGAAACTCACATCTGCATCAGCAGGTGCCTTCCCCATTTCCCCTCTAGAGCATGATTGGTTTACCAAGTACGCATTTCATTTTTTAAAAAATCTGCTGTCTTCCTTGACCTGGATTTCCTTTTGCCTCTTCTGGTTGTGGAATCATCACAATTGATTCTCTAAAAAGCTGAGGGGAGATCATGGGTCCCGGTCATCACGTTCTGTCCCTTTACTTGCACTCACTCTAAGATGTCACTGTGACATCCTCTTTAAGTGTCTGGCACTCCCATACCCCCAACAAATTCTCCCTAGTGACCCGGATATAGTCATTTCCTTTGTTGCTTCCTCTACCCTATGGAAAAGTAAAATCAGCAAACTCAAGAATTTGTGAAAAATTCCAGGTGGCAGAAAAAAATTCTAGGAGTTATCTGAATAATTAGCATTTCCTTTTATTCCTGTTTCTTATTTGTTCTTCACTTTTGAAATCTCTTCCAATAAGAACTTACTCAAATCTTCTACTTTGTCTGAGCATCTATGTCATCCTTCCTCATGCCATTATTCCAAGAATGGAGAGCCTCACGGCAAAGTGGGGAAAAAACATGCATAATCATGAGTATAACCAGTATAATATAAAATAAAAAGTATGACATAAAATTGAGGTTGACCAACCACCCTGGTTTGCCTGGGACTTGAGGGGACTTTTAGGATGTGGTCCCAGCGCTCAAACTGGGAAAGTCCCAGGCAAACCGAGTTGATCACCTTAAAACAGTAAACAAACACTGCACCTGCCCTGAAAATCACCAAAAGTTCCTTCTAAGTTCCTATTTTCTGGGTTTCAAACAGAATTGTATTCGTTTATGATTTTCCCTTAAAACCGCTGCTGCACACAGGACACAGACCTGACTAAATCTGACCTCCCTCTTAATCTCTGCAAGATATTGATAATTAGAACTGATCCACCCTTCAAATTTCTACCCAGTTCATCTACTTCTCTATATCTCCGCAAGCACCATCCTGGTTGAAGGCATGATCACTGAACACAAGCCTGGATTAAGGCATTCATCCTCTTCCCATGGTTTCTCAAGCAGCGATGAAGGAGCAGTTTTTTTCATTTTTCTTTCTGTTTTGTTCTGTTTTGTGTTAAATGTGCAATCCATTATGAACCCATACTTTTGTAACATTCAATAAAAACTAGGAAAATGATTATGCCCTTGGGTCTTGAAACAATGTCGAATTTGCTCTAAGAGTTTCTAAACGTTTCCCGTCCGTTTCTATATTGACTTTGTCATGTATGGGGAACAGTCAGAGAAGCAACCAAGGACCGCACTTTGAGAAACACCATTCTAACAGATAGCATCTCTTCCACGCTCCCCTCCATTCTTACTGCCAAAAAAAAAATCAAGAACAACCTTTCAAAATGTAAATTAGATTGTGTCAGCCCACAGCTCATAAAATCACAGAAGGAGGGGGAAGGTTATGAACCCAGACTTTGGAGACAGACTCCCAGATTTAAATCTCTACTCACCACCTCCTGGAGATCACTAACCCTGGGCAAGCCACCTCATTTCTATGTGCCCCATTTTCCTCATCTAAAAATTGAGATAACAATAGCATCTACTTCCTAGGGTTGCTGTGAGGATTAAATGTGTTAATTTTTGTAAAGTGCTAACAACAATGTCTAAGGCATAGTAAGTACATATGCTGCTTCTACTGTTATTACTTATTGTTAACTTGGCCTACAGCATCCTGCCTTTATAAATGTTATGCATCACTGCTATTATTGTTGTATTACTATTATTATTATTAACATGACCTACAAGTCTTTCCCTATCTCTCTGGCCTCATCCAAACAATTAAGGTGTCAAGCCAGCCTCTTACCACATGATAAAAGAGCAATACATTCAAGATTTCATGCAGATCATTTGTGGAAGATTAGATTATTTTTCAGCAAATATTCACTCCTTTCTCCCCACTTATGGGAGAACTATATACCCACCTCCTTGGCTTTGCACAGGGCCATGAGTGAGTGAGACTTGCTTCGGCCAATGGGATGTTAGCAGGCTGGTGCAGTTGGGTTTGCCCTTGAGTTTCTGCCATCACCGTGAAAAGAACAAGTTCTGGGCAGCCCACTGGCTCCAGAAGATTGAGAGTCACCTGGGTCAGACCTGAATGGGGCCAAGCCCAGACCAGCCCATCTGAGCTCCGCAGAGCAGCCCTGGCCAAACACTGAGTCACTGAAAATTGTGTGTTTGTTTGTTACACAGCCAAAGCTAACTGTTCACACGCTCTCACCTCTTTTCTTTTCCCTTTCCTTTAAATTCTGCTTCTCAGGATTTTGTCCCATTTCACTGCTAGGAAACCCCACTCCTATATGCTATGGTACATCTGGAGAAGTAGCACATTTGAAAAATAGCTCCTAATCCATCCCATGGTTTCAGAATTTGAGGAAGCTCCTGAGGTTTTACTTCGGGTACTCAAAATGCCCAGTTTTTAATAAATGTCTTGCATAAATATATATATTATGTGTATATATTATAATTTTATATACAGGTAGAGGTAAAGCCCTGTCTTGATGGGTGCCATGTAAAATCAATCCAGAAGTGCAGAATTTGAGGTTGTCTCCTAATTCCCCATCATCTGAGTATAAGCTCAGGCTTATACATTAAAGCTGAGTGTAAACTGAGTGAAGAATATAAGAAATAGAAAGGCAGTGGTCTCCATGCCCGGAGAGCACAGGTTCACAGGCACAGAAGGAAGAACTGAAATTGCTACCATTTCCGTTCCTTTCCTCCTAGATAATATAAAACAGAAGCTAAAAAACTCTAGAGCTCTCAGATAAAATCTAAAATTAATTCTCACACATGCCAGTGATATTCTAAAGGTGCCCACTAGTTTGTAATCAGATTAACGGTCGCTATAATACTCAAACAGTTCCTTTATATTTTTCTCTCAGAATTTTAAAATAAATACGTACTCCGGATGTTTTCCCAGAACGGTGGCACGTGTTGGTCTTCTTTTTCCTACAAGGATAGTGGGAAATGGTTGCAGTAATGGTTTCTGAGGCCCCTGCAGACGACTCCTCTGGGTGAATACACACTTGGGTGTGGATTACTGCAGTGCATTGTTAATTAGCCAGCTCACAACTCCTGTGAGTGTTATTGGATGTCAACTTGCTGCTGCAATGGATTTTGCTTGCTCTAAAAGCTTAGGCTCTCACTTCAGATTTTATTCCCTCATGTCAAATGCATGACCATTTGAGAAAGCATTTTGAAATTTGAACTGAGATATGAGTTAATGATGGAATGGGTCAAGATGGACCGTGTTATTATTTTCTAACCAAGAAATAGCCTGTTACTTTGTCCCTTGCTTATTTATTTATTTATTTATTCATTCATTCATTCATTTATTTTTGGCTGCGTTGGTTCTTCATTGCTGCACACAGGCTTTCTCTAGTTGCGGCGAGCAGGGGCTACTCTACGTTGCGGTGCGCAGGCTTCTCATTGCGGTGGCTTCTCTTGTTGCGGAGCACGGGCTCTAGGCGTGCAAGCTTCAGTAGCTGCGGCACGTCGGCTTGGTAGTTGTGGCTCAGGGGCTCTAGAGCGCAGGCTCAGTAGTCGTGGCACACGGGCTTAGTTGCTCCGCAGCATGTGGGATCTTCCCAGACCAGGGCTCGAACCCGTGTCCCCTGCATTGGCAGGCGGATTCTTAACCACTGTGCCACCAGGGAAGCCCTGTCCCTTGCTTGCTTCTTACCTTGTGAAAATTATGGCATCTTAGCACGAACTTGACTGTTGAATGTGTCAGGGGGTGGGGGGAGAGTTGGGTTACTGAAGTTAAAACTCCTCACTTTTATAATTCATTGACCGAGATGAAGTGAATGTTGCAATGGTTTTTTAATGTCGATTTCAAAGGTTTTCTCAGGTTGGCTTTTGGCCATGCTAAGGTTCACGGGATTTATGTTTGTTTAGTAAAATATACAAAAATTCCTACTTGAAGGTCACCACCGGGTTAGTGGCATAACAACTATATTCCAACTTGTCCAACCATCTATAGCTGAAAGACAGAACTAAATATACCTTCCCTCTGAAAGAGCATGTTAATTCTGCCCCTCTGATCTGCATAAACTAAAGCAAGTGGGGAGGAGAGGCTGGCTTCCAAAGCTCACTGGTGAAAGTACATTAAATCCAGAAGCAGCTGGTGACACTACATCAAAGGTTCCAAAAAAAAAAAAAAAGCTCTGAGGATCAAAACATCAAGGCTCTTTTTGTCTGCCAAACAATCTGATTGATTCTGCAGATCAGCCCAGACACTAAGTGACTTTCTTTAAGTTTTATTTTTTGTAGTTTTTTGTGTTTTGTTTTGAGAGGGTAGAATCATGATTCTTTAGGCCAGCACGAATACAAACATATATTCAGCATTAAAAACTAGCAGAGTTGAATATTATCCTTAGTCTAAAGACAGGTGATGATTTTAAGTAAACTGCAAATGCTCTGTTTTCTGAATTACCTTTTTTTTTTTTTTTTACTTGAAGTATTGACCTACCATACTATGTTAGTTCCAGGTGCACAACATAGTGATTTGATGTTTCTAAACATTCCAAGTGATCACCGTAATAAGCTTAGTTGGTTTCTGTCACCACACAAAGTTATTACAATATTACTGACTACATTCCCCTTGCTGTACGTTTCACCCCTGTGACTCATTTATTCTGTAACTGGAAGTGTGTTACTCTTAATCTCTCTCACCTCTCCTCCCTCAACCCCCCTGCCCTCCTACAACGACCTGTTTGTTTTCTGTAACTACAAGTCTGTTTCAGTGTTGTTATGTTTGTTCATTTGTTATGTATTTTATATTCCAAATACAAGACTGCAAGTTTTCCAGTTTTTCTCATCAGTAGTTTCTCTGTAAATAGTTGTAATTTTGGTGCCTGTGAGAGACAAGTTCTTCATGCTCTGTCATCTTGGCCACACCCCTCCTCCTTGAGCTTGGATGCCTGTATTGACAAAGAAGATCTTGAGCATAACAGCCTACGAGAACTCTGCTTGTAACTCTTCCATAAAACATTGAAAAGCGTATATCATCTACCGTGCCTCCTCTAAGCATAATTTAGAGATGAATAAGGTAATTATGGGAGACTTATATAGTTAGTAATGGAATTTACATGTCTTGAAGGGACAAGTTCTGTCAGAAAAAAAAAAGAAGTTTGCAGTGGAAGTCTCATCTTCACAAATAAAACACATAAGGTTGAAATGGGTGATGTATTGGGAGTTTGAGATTGACATGTACACACTACCATATATAAAATAGATAACCAACAAGGACCTACTGTAGAGCACAGGGAACTCTGCTCAATATTCTGTAATAACCTAAATGGGAAAAGAATTTGTAAATGAATAGATACATGTATATGTATAACTGAACCACTTTGCTGTACCCCTGAAACTAATACAACATTGGAAATCAACTATACTCCAATATAAAATAAAAATTAAAAAAAATTTTTTTAAGGACACATTTGGTATGGCTTTCTGGCATGTCATATAAAATTATCAATCAAAAGAAAAGCTGCAGTGACTGTTTAGAACAACTACTGCTGAAAAGCACAAGAAGAAGAAGAAGAAGAAGAAGAAGGAGAAAAAGGAGAAGAGGAATCAGCTTCACCCTTAGGAAAATAGTCCCTGTATGTGACGCAGGGACTATGTTGATTGACAATTCTAAAATGAATGTTGAGCAGAAAAAATGGGAGGAAAGCTGTCAGTGAATCATTCCAGAGAAGAGAGCACTGAGCTGGGTTTTGAGCAATCTGAGTTGTAGCTTTATTTCCATCATTGATTGACTGATTGGCTTTGGGTAGATCAAGAGCCACTTGCTTTCACTGGAGTTCTACTGTTCACTAGGTGCTGTTACCCGAATCACTGTGATGAACTGCATTCTTCTTCAAAATACTTACTGTCCCTCCCTGCAAGGCAAGCCCTGCCCTGGAGAGAAATCGTACTTTCTGCTCCTTCGAGGTTAGACTAAGGCTATGACTTCTAAGCAGATGTTTTAAGAGCCAGTATTTACTTCCTCATGATCTCTTTACCCATCTGTCCGCCAGCAATGTCTCAAATAGAGGCCGCTCTGTGAGCCTGGCCCCAGAATGACAGTCATCACCAAGGGAAGCCACACCTGACCTAGCTTGGACCTGTAGCATCAGCAAGAAATAAACCTTGGTCACTGAAATTTGGGGGTGACTGGTTACTAGGGCATAACAGCTTAAGCTGATTGAACAAATCAGACTGACATATTTAAGATTTAACTGAAACCCATAGAACTTATGTTTTCCAGGCTTAAGAGGACCTAGCTGAAAGTATTCTTTCCCCCTTCCTGAACTCCCTGTGATTATAAATTTGGGGCCTTCAGTTCTTCAGCCACATATTGAAAAAGTTAGAATAAATAATCTCTAAAGTTCCTTCCCTTCTAACCTTCTGTATTCTTCTGGCTCCATCCTTTCATAGATTTTTTTGAGTCTATGTGTTCCGTAAGGGTTGCTTAGGTGATATTTGCTACGATGAGTAGTTATCTTAGATATATTCACTTAGATGAGATCTAAAATATTTGCTTATTATAAAAAATCCCACAACTATTATTGCAGAGTTCTAGGGCATATTGATTTGCACTCCTTGATACTTTACTGTGTAAATATGTTACTCAGGTTTTTGTATATTTGCCTACAACCTTTCTGATTAAATTGCAAACTTCTTTGTAAGAAAAGTTTTTCTTTCTCTTTTACTTTGGTCCTTATCACGTCTCACCATGTTTTAATAGGTGCTAATGAACTTGCTTTTTTTTTTTTTTTCTTGCCACACCACGAGGCTTGTGGGATTTTAGTTCCTTGACCAGGGATCGAACCCAGGTCCTTGGCAGTGAGAGTGCCGAGTCCTCACCACTGGACTGCCAGGGAATTCCCTTAACCAATAAATCCTTATTTTTTTTTAATTCAAAATGATGGAAACCAGATTTGACTATTAGATAAAGCATTCATTGTAAAGATTTTAAAGATGGCAACAAGTTCTTTGGTACTCCTCCCATCAAGAGATAAGAGTCTAACTTCCCTCCCTTTGAATCTGGGCTAGCTTTAGTGGCTCACTCGTAACCACGACAATGCAGCAGAAGTAACACGTGTGACCTTCTGAGGCTAAAAGTCAGAGAAAGTCATGCAGCGTCCATCTTGTTCCCTGGAGCATTTATTCATGGAGCCCCGGAGAGTAAGAAGTGCAAGTACTCTAGACCACCAGGCTATGAGGAAGCCCAAGCCACATGAAGAGGCCACATGGCACACACTCCAGGAGACAGACCCAGCAGAGCCTGGTTTTCAGGTCATCTTAGCCCATGAGCTAGACATGTGATGGAAGAAACCTCCGGCTAATTTCAGCACCCAGCTATTAATGTCACCCCCAGTCATTTGAGTCTTCCTAGCAGAAGCCCCAGGCTTCACGGAGTAGAGACAAGCAATTTTTGCTCTGCCCTATGTAAATCCCTGAAGCACCCTTAAAAATCCACACACATAATAAAATGGCTGTTTGTGTTATGCTACTAAAATGCAGGGTGGTTTGTTACGCAGCAAGAGATAACTGGAACATAGAGGGTCTGCAAAAGTCAGCCCGAGCCACCATGTCAGCCCAGGCAAGTGTCACACAAAGAAATGTGTGCAACCACACACTTTCCTGCTTTGTTTATTTTTATTAAGGTGTAGCAACCCAGTGGGGTAAGCACCTCTCCGGTTAAGAGCAATCTGGAAGACAGGAGTATTAAAACATCAGGCAGAGATACAATCGAATTACTATCAAGCAATTGCAACCTGAAAAGAGTAGGCACTGACAGCGTCTCAGAACCTATTACTTTACTGTGCAATTGCAACACAACAACAGCACCAGTCAGGGATGTCATCACAAAGACAAGTGAAATCAATACTGCCTCCAAAATACATTACAGCCCACTTTTAAATAAATATGTAAAAATCTGCTTAAGTTGATTTTAGCTCAGCGGGAGCAAACTGCTGTAACAATTTTTACATACAGAGCCCAGAGAAAAGAACATGGAGGAAGCACCCGACACACGCACAGCCTGGGGCATAGCTTGGGGTGGAGAGATCCACTTCTTAAATTCACTCTGCAACACGTCCTCCTTTACAGGCAACAGCAGATTTCACCTTACGGATCTCGAAAGCTCTACTCTGGGAGAGAAAAACCCACATGTTCAAACTATAACAGCTAGAAAGTTATTTAAAAAAAAAGAAAAGCCAGTGCTCTTTAACGTCAGTTCAGTTGCCTAAGAAGTCTGCTGTTAGGGAGCAATAAAAAGTGTTAAGTTCGTTTGGGTTTGTTTGTGTGTTTGGTTGGTTGGTTGGTTTTGGAGCCAGGTACCATATAAGTTTATATGCACTTAACACAGGCTTAATGACATTCTCTGTACAGGGTACTATTCTAAGCACTAAAAGATATGAAAGGCATAATCCTTACCCTCCAAGAGCTTACATGTCAGTAAGGAAGTTATAGGTGTATCTAAAAGTTAACTATTGTGCAATAGGCAAGACATGGAAACAACCTAAACGTCCATGGACAGATGAATGGATAAAGAAGATATGGTACATATATATCGTGTAAAACGACTCAGCCATAAAAAAGAATGAAATAATGCCATTTGCAGCAACATGGATGCAACTAGAGATTATCACATTAAGTGAAGTAAGTCAGAAAGAGAAAGACAAATACCATATGATATCATTGATATATGGAATCTAAAATATGACACAAATGAACCTACCTACAAAGCAGAAACAGAATCACAGACATAGAGAACAGACTGGTGGTTGCCAAGGGGGATGGGGGGAGGGGGAGGGCTGGAGTGGGAGTTTGGGATTAGCAGATGCAAACTATTATATATAGAATGGATACACAACAAGGTCCTACTGTATAGCACAGGGAACTGTATTCAATATCCTATGATAAACAATAATGGAAAAAATATTTTTTAAAAGTATATATATATATATGAAACTGAATCACTTTGCTGTATAGCAGAATTAACATTGTAAATGAACTGTGCTTCAAAAAAATATTACAACTGAAAAAAAAGTTAACTATTGTGCAAAGTAGAAGTTTCTAAGAAGAGGAAACAAAAACAGTTTGGTACAGGCCTGTATCAGAAAGTTTTAATTTAATTTGGACATTAAATAGTCCAAATCGTATTTTAAATCCATGAATATAAATTCAACCCCACCTCCATCCTTCTTTCCAAGATGGCAGCCTCCTAGAAAAAGTAACCTTTTATTACACGTTTTTAAAATCCCTCGCCATGTCCTTCAGGTATGTTGCTACACAGCAGTGCTCAGCAAATATGCATGGATTTAGTGAGTGCAGTGGATTAGGTGTAAGACCTACCACTAAGGACAACCGGCTTAGTGTCCCAGGCTCTCTTTACCTCCTTCTGTGGTGTCCATGGCTCTCGTTCTCATCTTCCCACTTTTAAAAGCTGTCAGTGTGGTTTTAATAAGACTTGAAGTGTTACCTTCAGAATTTTGTATTTTGAGCTTTATCGTGAATTGTGCAATAAAAGATTTGGTTCCCTGGACAAGAAAACAGCCCTGCTGTGGATAGACGAGCATGTATTTCACCGATGGATGACACAAGTCCTGGCTTCTTTACCCGACTTCCAGCTATAAAGTGGCCCCACAGTCATGCGGTCCACAGTCTACCAGCTCTGCAAGGGCCTCTAAAATGTTTGAGACCTGATGAAAGATTTATTGACTCTAAAATATGAAAAGAAGCCTGCAAAATTGAAGTGGAAACTGCTTAATTAAATACCTTCAAAGCGTAAAGTTATATTACCTAGATGATTGCATCTCAGCTTTTACATAATTGTACAGAACTTATATTCAGAGTGGGCTATGGGCACATTTTTACATATATTAGGAAAGGAGTGAACTGTCAGGAAACAGAGGTGACTGTTCTTGGTCTCTAGCCTTCGTTCCGCCCACCCCCTGCTTTTTTTCCTACAAGGCTCTGGCTTTGTTCAGATATCCAGTCCTTCCACAAGCAGCTGTGTGCCTCGGGGGAAAGCTGACCCCAGTTCTAGAAATAAACTTTATGGTCTGATGGTGATATCACTCCCTTTGGCAGTGGTTGGTTCAGAAACTGGCATACAGCTCAATTCTGACCAGTGAGATATGAAAAGAATTCTACTGAGGGAGGGGGATTCTGGAGAAAGTTTCTTCTCTGCTAGAAGAAAGGCAGTCCCTTATGCCTGAAATTTCTCTGTCTGAACATGATGCCTGGAACTCCTCCAGCCATTCTGCTCAAGCCTGAGGAAAAACCAACGCTGAGGAGGGCAGGATGAAGAGATAGAAAGTCCCTGGTCCTTGACAACAGGGTCAAGCTGTTGAATTCACTTATCCTACTAGACCTTCCTACCATGTGAGATAAAAATGCTTCCTCTGTTTAATCCAGCTTCACTCAGTGTTTCCTCACTGCCTTCTAGGTACTCTGTCAGCCTAAGAGCCAATAGAAGACATCCCACCTCCCACTTCTCTGTTATCATCTGCTTCAGGCATATTCAGAGGATGACAAAACGCCTTTCTGTCACTGGCAGTGAGTCACCCAGCACAAGGGTCACATTGCACCGGTTCCAAGTCAGTTAGTTTGAATAGAAGATATCCTTTCTCATATCAATGCAACACATTCACTCTTTTTTTTTTTTTTTTGGCTTAAGTACACTATCTTTTTTTTTTTTTAGTTTCATTTTATTCTTTTTTTATTGAAGTATAGATGGTTTACAATGTTGTGTTAGTTTCAGGTGTACAGCAAAGTGATTCAGTTATACATATATGTATGTATATATATATCACAGTTACATATATCTAGATAGATAGATAGGTTCTTTTTCAGAATCTTTTCCCTTATAGATTATTACAAGACATTGAGTATAGTTCCCTGGGCTATAAAGTAGGTCTTTGTTGGTTAACTGTTTTATATTTAGTAGTGTGTATCTGTTAATCCCAACCTCCTAATTTATCCCTCCCCCACCACCTTCCCCTTCGGTAACCAGAAGTTTGTTTTCTCTGTCTGGCAACACATTCACTCTTGACAATGGCTAGATTCAGCCTCGTGTCTGGATTCAGTAAACTGTTGCCCAATGGCTATAATCTGGGGACCTTTGGCAAGTCCCACGGACAAAAATCTCTCTACTAGATTTCCACCATTAAAGCCAAGACAGTGGAAAAAACTAACCAAGATATCGATTGCTCCTACCTAAGTAATCATTTGTGAGCCTACCTGGAATTGACCTACAGAACTATGTGACAGTAATTGGGTGTCCTTGTAAGCCATTAAGTTTGTGATCATTTGTTACACAGCATTAGAAAAGAACTAGGATGTCATACAAATCACGCAAAAATTTTTTAAAACACACAAAACGTATAATATATGCTAGGGGTCAGCAAACCACAGCCCATGGACTCAGTCAAGCCCGTGATCTGTTTTTATACAGCCCACAAGCTAAGGATGGTTTTTTATATTTTTACAGGTTTGTAAAAATTAAAAAAGAAGAATATAGGACATAGACTATACATGGACCACAAAATCGAAAATGTTTACTGTCTGGCCCTTTACAGAGAAAAAGGGCTCCTGCAATACACTATTTATTATACCTTTCTGTATAGGGACAAGCATCGGTAATAGTTCAGGATCCACCCTGTGCTGCGTCTTTGCTGCATTCACCCTCTCTGATCCATTTCCCAATAGCCTCCTTGCCCTGGGAGGCTGGTCTGTATGGACCCCAAGGTGCCTCCGGTTCCCGGCTGGGTGTGCAGATAAGCAGTCTGAGGGCAGGAGGAAGGTGAAACTGGGGTGTCCATTCACCCCTTCATCCAGAGCACTGTCTCAGGCAGGTACATCCCTCAACCAAAGGGCACAGCTCCTTTCAAGGCCGCTGCCTTGCACAGTTCTTTCCTCCAGAGTCCGAGACCTGCTCCCCCTTCTCCCCTTAGGTCTAGGGTGTCAGCACCCTAACATCCACGGTGATTTCCTACATTCTGCCCACACCTGTGTAAGCGTCTTTTCACTGCTTGCTCCACACCTCACCCGCCTCGAGTGTGGCCCCTGACTGATACACCCACTAACTTAACTATCGTGGTTACCTCTGGGGTGAGCAAGGGAAAGGAATGAGAGAGGAGAAGCAGAAACCTTCCACGTGATCTGTAGTGCTAGCTCTTTCATTCATAAAAGGACTTGAAGCAAATATAACAAACTCTTCCTCATGGCTGATTCTGGGTGGCAAAACAGACACAAATGTTTTTTTTTTTTCCTGGTATTTACATATCTTTTAATATCTTTACAGACATGGAAAACAAACTCATGGTTACCAAAGGGGAAAGTAGGGGGAGGGATAAATTAGGAGTTTGGGATTAACAGAGACACACTACTATATATAAAATAGATAAACAAGGTCCCACTGTATAGCACAGGGAACTATATTCAATATCTTATAATAACCTATAACGGAAAAGAATCAAAAAAAGAATATATATATTGTATATCACTTTGCTGTACACTTGAAACTAACACAATATTGTAAATCAACTATACTTCAATAAAAAAAAAAATTAAACCACTGTACCAGCCACACTATTATTTTGGATTAAGACTCTCAAAATCACCTGTCTGAATTCAAATCGCAGAGACTCCCTGATGGGCCCCAGTCTTGCCTGATGGACGGGTGTACCTCCTAACTAGTAACTTCTTCCTGACTCACTGCACCAAGATGCCCACTGCCCATGCTGCTCATCGCCACCCAAGGCATGAAGCCGTAGAGGCACCTCAGCCCGGGACTGACTCCGCACCACGGCCGTCAGCACTTCTCCCAGAAGAGCAGTTCCAGCGGCTCTCCTCCCCGGACCTCCCCAGCAGCTCTCTGTGCTGTCTGGGGAATGAAGTAATAAACCTTCCCTGCCAGTACTTATAAAATGTTCTGGCTTTATGGGACAGCATCTCCTGCTGCTTTGGGCACAAGTCCAGTTTAATCAAAGAATCTGGAAGGACAGCAAAAAGACAATTTGATAACCATCACACTAAGAACAGTGGAAAAGAAAAATTAGGTTTGTGGTGAAAAAAGATCATACTGAGGGAGGTCAGACAGAGAAAGACAAATATCATATGATATCACTTATATGTGGAATCTAATAAAAAATGATACAAATGAACTGATTTACAAAACAGGCTCACAGACCTAGAAAACAAACTTATGGTTACCAAAGGGGAAAGGTGAGGCGAAGTGATAAATCGGGATACTGGGATTAACATATACACAGTACTATATATAAAATAGATAATCAACAAGGACCTATACTGTGTAGCACAGAGAACTCGACTCAATACTCTGTAATGACCCATATGGGAAAAGAATCTGAAAAAAGAATGGATATGTGTATATGTATAACTGATTCACTTTGCTGTACACCTGAAACTAACACAACATTGCAGTTAGTTCGATAAATTATCAACTATAGTTCAATAAAAAGTTTTTTTAAAAAAGAAAATTCAAAAAAAAAGAAAAAAGCTCATCTTCAGAGCAAATGCAAAAAATAGGACTACTAGCTCGGATCTGTCTAGATGAGGTTATAAACGTGAAATTCTTGAGTTACTCCTAAAAGAAAGCTTTAAGCATATTAGAAGACACTCCCCTCCACACCAACACCCACAGAAGGATTTGCCATCCCTCCCCCAGTGCTATGAAATACGTGATCATCACTGCAAAGTCATATCTTACCTTGGATAATCTATCCCCCTCATCGGGATTCTGACTTTTAGGGAAGTGCCTTTTGTGAGTTGTGTATGCTCAGTGGTTCTATGTGTTCTTCATTTTTTACCAGCTGTGACAAGATTTTTTAATCTTTATACAAGAGAAACCAAACCTGTGTAGGAACAACCTGTCAGGAATACTTACAGCCTGGCAGTTAACAGTTAACACTTCTCTCTCTCTCTCTCTCTCTCTCTTGCGCGTGTGTGCGCGTGCGCGCACGCGCATGCGATTTAATCAACAAGGTGCTGCTGACGATGTGTAATAGAACATTGTAAAAGCTACATGGCTTAACACCTCTGAGGGTGCCAAACGAGACTCCATAAGGGGTACGGCAGTGAAATGAAAAACGATGATTATTTAGCATTTATTAATCCTAAGCAGTATGCTAGGCTCTAAAGAACACAGCACTGAGAGAAGTGGATTGCCTCTAAAGTTCCATGCTTTCCTAAAACAAACATGGAAGGGACTTTTACAACACTATCCCTATATAAGAATATGAAATAGAAATACCTTGACTCCATGGACAAAGGCAGACAAGTACCAAAATAAAAGCCATAAGGACTTTTGGGACGTGTGTCCTTCGTCTATAATCTGCTTCTGTTTACAGCACAATCTTGGGCAGCTGGATCAGGGTCGGCCGGCTATAGCCTGTCGGGGTGCCACCTGTTTCTGTAAATAGGGTTTCGCTGGAACGTAGCCATACCCATTTGTTCACATATTGTCTGTGGTTGCTTTTGCACAACAGAGATGAGTACTTGTGTCAGAGACCATATGGCCAGCAGAGTCAGAAATATTTACTATCTGGTCCTTTCCAGAAAAGGTTTCCTGACCCCTGATCTAGACTGACCTGGAGAAAACCTGAACCAGATTTGTGATAGTCTCAATAGGTTTACTTACTAATGTACTTATTCATAGTTACTTATGCAAGGTAAAATTCAATTTAAGTTATTGGTTTGTTAAGTGTGGGGGAAATGTCTATTATTTTGCACTGAAGAGGAATATACGTACCACAGTGAAGGCTAACACATCATCCCTTGGGAGCAAAGGCACTCTGCCCTGATGGAACTATGGGAGAGTCCCACAGGGAAAGCTAGTTTCCCTCACTACGTGTTTTGAAAAGGCCAAAGATCCAGATGTTGAATGGAGTTGAAGTTGAATGGATAATTAATAAAAAGAAGATTATACAAGAGTTCATTCTATGTAGGATAATAGTTCATGGTTTAATTTCTAGAACTGTTCTAGATAAGATTTGAAATCTATTTGCAGCATTAAGGTATTTATTGGTTTTATTTTAAAGCCTATGAGCTCTTGAAAAAAATCACTTGCAATCCTCTTCCTAATTCTGTGGTTATAGGGCATTGAACCCCACACTCAACAGTGTGATAAAATCAAATGGCATTTGTTTATTCAGAGACCACAAATGACTTTCTTGATATGAAAGTAAACATTGCTTGAAAAGTTCTAGCCTGAAGGATTGATTTTTTACATCTTCTTGGAAGAACCACTTTTAGGGCTGCAAAAAATGTGGACATTGGCAAACTACTCTTTCATCTGAATAGACCAATAAACGTGTCTAAATTTCCCAGATGCATGGAAAGAACAGAAACAGCAGTATTCCAGCACATAGATGGTGCTTCAAATGGATGTTTTATTTTGTTCAACAAGAATTGAATGATATAACTAATCTTACCTGCTTAACACCCAACATCTGTTTTAGATTTTTGGCAACTAACATGCTCTCCCATGGCAACTGCATAAAAACATCGTACAGTTTGAAGAAGGAAAAAAATTCAAAACCTTTCAGACCCAGTTACTTTATGAAACTATTTTACAAGTGTCTTTTTTATTTTACAACAGTTTTAAAGAATCTATTTGAACAATTTATATCTTTCACCACCTGTACCTCTAAACAAAAACACGTTTTTCACAAAGAACTATGAAGAAAACATCCAGGCTTATTCAGAGAACTGATAATGGATATTCTTTTTATTTTTTTTTTGCAAATATTTTCTCCCAACTTGTGACTTGTGTTCCGATTCTCGTGACATTGTCTTTTGCAAAGCAGACATTTTTAATTTATTTTATTTATTTATTTATTTATGGTTGTGTTGGGTCTTCGTTTCTGTGCGAGGGCTTTCTCTAGTTGTGGCGAGCGGGGGCCACTCTTCATCGCAGTGCGCGGGCCTCTCACTGTCGCGGCCTCTCTCGTTGCGGAGCACAGGCTCCAGACGCGCAGGCTCAGTAGTTGTGGCTCACAGGCCTAGTTGCTCCGCGGCATGTGGGATCTTCCCAGACCAGGGCTCGAACCCGTGTCCCCTGCATTGGCAGGCGGATTCTCAACCACTGCGCCACCAGGGAAGCCCGATAATGGATATTCTTAAGCAGAATCAAAACTAGCACTGAGCAGATGAGTCAGGATTTGAGTTTTAGCCTTGGCTGGGTTAACTAAGGAAATGAATGACCTTGACAAGTTACTTTCTGCTCTGGGTTTTGCTTTTCTCATCTGTAAAATCAGGTGATTTAAATCAACCTCCCAGAGCACTTTCAGCCCTAAATACAATGATGACTAAAGCTTGGCACTGATTGTAATTCTAAATAGTATTAACTGCTAACCTTCTTCCAGCCTCATTCCTATGCATGACAGAATGCCAGAGGGAAAAATCACTGTAAACCCAACACGAATTTGATTCTTCCCTTCTACCCTGGAAGGAGTCATCAAGACATTGCTGGGCCACAGAGAAAGTACATTTCTTTGCCCCTCTTCCAACGCGTCATACATGATTAGACACAAGTTCCTTCTCAGGTTATTGTTAACTGTATTATTTAAAAGAGTGGACTTGAAGAATGATTTTTAAAAAGAAGAATTTAGGACCACTTGGAATCTTATGGGTCAATACACTGGCATATCGTAGAAATAATCTTTCCTAAAGCTTGCTGCCCAGACAGCTCTATAACCTGTCCTAGAAATAGGGTGTGGTGTTGCTAGAACTTTCAGATTTTGCTGATGGAAGGAAAATATGGTCCTGCTTTGGAGAGCTGTTTGGCTGTCTCTTTTAAACAAACACATAACCATCCTATGACTCAGAGAGAATATGGCTATTAGAATCATGATATTTTACAAAAACGTAGTACAATAGTAAGCCCTTCAAGTAAAAAGCCTATCATAAGGGTTCTGAATTTTTTTGGAATTAATTTGAAGTATCAAATGATGACGGCATCACAAACTTAAATATGTTCTTTGAAAAAGAATGCAGTAAGCAGACAATCTTTTAGAACAATAATTAGGAAGAATTAAGAGTGTGAGGAAATGGACTTATAGACTACATTTTTTGAATGACCAGGTTGGGAAGTTTAGTGAGGATGGTTTAAAACAGTCAACATTTTCTCATATCAGTAAGGACTAGCCAAGCAAAGAGAAAACAATTAAGCAGACTATCTTTTATATTATGAAAGACCCTCCAGGAGGTAAGGGGTCCCAGGGAGGAGCTGACGGTATAAGCAATAATTAAAAGCAACCAAGCACAAACTGCATAATTGCTAGTTTCTAGGAATTTTTTTTTTTTTTTTTTACTTTACCTCAAAGCATTAAAGGAAACAAAGAAAATAGTGATATCCCCAAGGAGTAATTCCCTAACTTTTCAGTCATCTTCTGCAAAATAATAAATCCAGGGAGAGAGAAGCTTCAGTAAAGTAAGAATAGGACGTTGTTTGATAAATTTCTCAGATCCACCAATGACAGCAATAGCATGGGAAAAAATCAGACGACATTCAAATATTCCAAGCCCAAGGTCACAAGGTTACATGAAACAAACTCCAAACTCTTCACCCAGCCTACAGAGCCCATCACAACCTGGCTTCACTTCTTGGCCTCACCCTTGGGCTAGGGTGAGGCCAAGAAGTGGCTTCCTCACCCACTGGGTTCCACCACGTCCCTAGGACTCCTTCCCCTTGAGGCAGCCTCCAGTTGGCTGCACCAACCTTGCCCTATGCCTTGCAGTGCCCTTTCGCCCAACCGGCGTGATGGTTTTGTCTTCCAGCTCTCAGCTGAAAGGTCTTCTCCCTGGATTGTTCCTCGGTGATCACCCAGCCTAAGGAAGCCCTCTATCCACATAAGGGGAAGCCTTAACATATTTGTTATTTTTTAAATTGTTTGTTTGTTTTTATGCTGTTTTCCTGAGTTTGGGGTTTTTTGCATATTTTGTCTCTACACCAAGCTCCATGAAAACTAGTAATTTATCTGTTTTGTGCCCGACACTGTTAAAGAAAAACTTACTCTGACATTTGTTAAAACAGTAAGGAAGACTTTTTATTCGAGACTACTGCAATATGGGTCTTGCAATAGAGAGAGATGGAGCTCAAATCCAAATATAGCAAAGACTGCTGGGGATTTACAGCCAGTGAGCATGTAGAAGGTCGGGGATAGAAGATGAAAAGTTACTAAGAGGAGACATCAAGGTTGGGGGATCTTGCTAAACTGACTTAATAGGATTCTTACTGAAGGCAGGCCAGGGTGGTCAGCTATCAAGGGTATGGGGGATGACTTGGCAGGATTCCTTGCTAAGACTGGGTTGAGCAGACCACGGACAGAATGGGGACCAAGGTTGAGGTCTAGTCAAGGAGAGGGCTTGGAGGAGACTAATTAAAGTTCGGTCAAGGAGAGAGTTTTTGCCAACACATAGTAGGCTCTCAAAAAATTATCAGCTGAATGAATGAACAAATTCTCTTCCTCAAAAAGATTTAATGGCTTTACTTTTCCATTTCAACTTACTACCATAAACACTGGTAATAATAGGGATAAACAAGGAAAGAAAACCAAAGAAGAAACTCTCTACTCCCTTGCAAAGTGAAAAGAATAAATCTTCACAATTAAGGGTACATTTTGTTCATTTATTTGTCCCTCAGATACTTATTGAGAGCTCACTGTAATGCACTGGTTACTCTTCCAGACCTGGACAGACGAATCCAAAGGGCACATCCCGACTTCGAGTTCATTTTCACTGTCTGCTGAGTGATAAATACATGAATAGCGTCAGGTATGGGAAGAGGAGCAGCTGAGCTGGGTGAAGGGCAGCAAGGACCCCTCTTGGCAATGAGGCTGATAGAAGCCAGACTCAGGAGGAGAAAAGTGTGATGAGAACTTCACAAATGCAATACCCTGCAATATGCCTTCTGCCAGAAACCCTGCCTATCTTCCACAAAATTCCAAAGCCCAGGATAGGCCTGGCATGATTCTCTTTCCTGTGGAAGTCAGCAAAAAGGCCAGGTTGGGCCAAAAGTTTGTGCAGAGCTTAGACAGCCAGGCAGACAAAAGGACAGCTACCCTCCCAGGTTATGTTAATAAACTGGAAATGCATGACTATAAGAAAAGCACCTAGTTCAACTACTCCAGGACTGATGCCAAAGGGAAAAAAATGGCATAGATGCTCAAGAGGATGTCATTATTATTCCCCTGAGCTCAGAGGGGTGAGGAAGGAATGTGGCCCCATATGAGAGCGCGGCTGCCCCCAAAGGGGGATCATGTGCATTTCAATCTCAGTGGCTCTCAGGAAAGGACAGGCCAACAGAGGAGAGAGCAGAAGCTGAGACGCTACTCTTCTGAGCGTGGTCCCAGCATCACCTGCACCCTCAGCAGTATGGAAGGTTAACTACCAAGCTGAAAGTAATGTCTGATAATACCTGGGTATTTTTAAATTTTAATCTAACCAAGATCTGAGACTCTAATTATATTTCCCAATGAAATAGGAAAAAAGATTTTCCCATTTTAAAATTTTAATCTCAGGAGTTACCATAAGCTAAAGCTAACTAGGTGATCCCAAACAGTAAAAGCAAAAATGTTGGGAAAGAGAAGACTAGATCAATGTAAGAGACGTGATATATGGTGGCAATGATTTCCAACACATGTTTATTAAAAAATTGTGCTAATTGGAAGCTTTGCTTCTTCCATGTGAAAGCAACTAATAAGAAGCTGATGAGAGCAGAATCAGGCGCCAGAACCCCACAAGGAAATTACAGATGGAATAGATAGCTCTGGGTGCATACAAGACTTTTAAATCTAAATTGAATCTTTATTTAGAAATCAATTTATGTGGGTAGACTCTTTGCCCAAGGGTATTTGTTTGTTATTTTATGAATGTTTCAAGCTAGCAGTTTTTTCCTAGGGTTATAAATGCCTCTGACTAAATAAAATATGAGGATAGATTTTTGTAATAAATATGTCTCTGACATTATCTATTTATTTGTCCATGGAAATGTGTAGACTTTATCTAAAACAGTTATTTAACTATCATACTCTTTATTTTATGAAACAAAACTGTCTCTAAATGACCTATTTCCCCCTATGCCCTCCAAAGGAGCTAAAATAGTAAGACTTTATCCCAGACACTATGAGGTCAGTCTGACCAACCCCCTTCCCAAATAAGGTAAAGGCTACTCAGATTTATTTAATCTCTATGACTCATAGCAAAACATTACATAATTTATTTTAAAGAACAAGATAGACATTTCTCTCTAAAGCTTTACCAATTGCTCCTTTTTAAACCACACTTCCATATCCCGGGGGGAAAATGGGGCCATAATTCAGGCAGAATCAGCTCTAGATAAAGGCTGACGGGGGTGGTGTGGGGGGCAGTTATGGGGGAGTGGGGATTCGGGGACGAGGAAGTTGCTCCCGGAGTCAGACAGAACCAGGGCAGGGGAACTGCCTCAGCCTGGGTTGGGCACTGCAGCTGATGGTCAGCAGTCCACACTGAGGATTTCTTAAGAAGAGTGTGAATTTTTTTTTTAACATCTTTATTGGAGTATAATTGCTTTACAATGGTGTGTTAGTTTCTGATTTATAACAAAGTGAATCAGCTATACATATACATATATCCCCATATCCCCTCCCTGTTGTGCCTCCCTCCCACCCTCCCTATCCCACCCCCCCATCCCACCCCTCTAGGTCATCACAAAGCACCAAGCTGATCTCCCTGTGCTATGCGGCTGCTTCCCACTAGCTAGCTATTTTACATTTGGTAGTGTGTATATGTCCATGCCACTCTCTCACTTTGTCCAAAGAGTGTGAATTTGATGCAGTTGATGTGGATATCCAAGGAGCCTACTTAACACTTTCACGTCTCAGTGGCTCAGGAAAGTCAACAGATGACAGTCTTATGAAACTCTGTGGTCCATCTTGTTTGGAAACAGATTCCAGCTAACAGCAGGGAGTATGGAGATCCACCACTCAGCAAAAATAGATTTGTCAACGGGATTTAGGGCAAGATTAAGTCCCAATAAGTTTCTGTTAGGAACCAAGGAAGAAGCACATTCCTATTGGCTAGACAAGGTTAAAGTAGAGAAACTTGGGCATATGGGAATTTGAGCAAACCTAAGCTACACAACCTCTCAACTGTACGTAGCCACTAGTGAGGACACGTTCCTAACTCTGGTCCTGCCTTTGATCAAATTAACCCCCCAAATTGTACAGGATTATTCAATTGTTCTGCCTTTTGGATTCCCTGAGATGGTGCAACAGGTAGGCTTTGCAAGATAAAATGAGACAAACTCAAGTGTCTGAGGGAAAAATAATATGGAAATCTCCAGTGCAATAGCTACACTAAACAATAAGGTAATGATAAGAAGATGAATTTTTTTCTTACTGTACAGATTTTTTTACTACACAAATCACAGATTTGAAGTGATGCAGTGTATTAGTCCCTCTCCTCTCAGATGTCAAGGTTTAGAAACAGCCTTCAAAGCCCTGTTTCTCTTGATCATTGAGTTGCATATTGAAGGCTCTCTTTTCCAGTAAAATCTTCTGCTGTGCTTGAGAATTTCTTAATTACCTTTTTAAGTTTTCTGCTATCATGGCAGAATAATCCAGAAACTAATTATGGAGCTAATAAAAAGAATGAAAAACTTTTGTTTGTTTGTTTGTTTTCCCAAAAACATACAATAATGCAAAGTTGTAAACACAAATGTAAATGATTTGCTCCACATTTGTCTCAACAAATTAAAATGGCATCTTCCCTCTATGAAGAAAATGTAGGACTTCCCTGGTGGCGCAGTGGTTAAGAATCCTCTGGCAAATGCAGGGACATGGGTTCGATCCCTGGTCTGGGAAGATCCCACATGCCACGGAGCAACTGTCCATGTGCCACAACTACTGAGCCTGCGCTCTAGAGCCCTCGAGCCACAACTACTGAAGGACACCCCATCCATTCTCACTGGCGCTGTCCCCACGTCTGAAAGAGAGAGTGATCTAGCCCCACACAGTTGAGTAAGAATGTCCTCCACTGGCCCCTCGCTTTCATCAGCAGGGTCAGGTGGGAGCTTCTGAACCCTAGGTATTCCTGGCAAGCCCCCCCCTCCATATCCCCCCTCAAAATTCACAGCCTGAAACTACAGTATTATCTTCACTGCGACTATCGACGCTAATTTTATCACGCCGTTATTCCTTCATCCTTAGACTCTACAAGTCCCCATACAGACCTGTGCACCCCATTTTCTGACGCTGTCTTCCCCCACCCCCTAACTTCTAACAACAGGTCAACAAGGCCCTCTAGAACTCGAGATTCAGCAGCAGCAAAATTCTAGAACCTGTCTCCTCTCTCAGTGTTTGATTGACCCGGTTGTCACCACCAAAGTCTCTAGCTTCAGGAGGATCAGGGGGCGACCCTCATGCCACTGACCTGAGGTTGGAGTGGGTGTCCTCACTGCCACTCCCAGCCCGTCCTCCCCGCTTCCTCTTGAGAACTCCAAGCCTTAGGTCTCATCACACTGTAATAGCCATTTCCCCTCCTTATAAGAGTCACCTAACCACCTCCAAGGGACTCCGCCTGCCCCTTGAAGATCTTAGCCCTGTTTCACAGTACTGCAGTTACCATGCTTCAGGAGTTCCATACACATGTCAGCTTTTCCATACCCTCATCTCTCAGTTCCTTCAATGATCTTCTTGTGCTTGATCACTCACTTCCATGGTCCTATGCTAGATCTTACAAGATTGCCAATAACTCATCTCCACCGTGACCCCGGTTCCACATCCCACTCTGGTCACCACTTCCTATCTTTCCAGCTCACTTTTAGTCCAGTTTCAGTGGTGCATTGACCCCACCAGGACCTCATCTACCTCATGGAATCCCTTCCCTTGTTAACCAGCCTAAGATTCCTGGTCTGTCCTCTTAGTCACTTGCATGCACCCTCAACTCTCCTGTCCTTCCCTCAACTCAGGCTCTCAGTGGGGGAAACCACCACACCGTTTCCATCCAGCTCTGCAACCATGGCAACTCATCCTCCTGGAAATACATGGGCTCTTCACGCTGCCCACAGATTATATTGTATTTCCCCCATCCATTCCACCTCGCACCCTCCCAAGCAACTATTTCCTGCTTTATTGTCACTCTTAAAATCTCTGATGTTTCTCCGTCCTCCTCCCTCTCAGTCGATGACTTGGCTTCCTATTACATAGAGAAACGGAACATTCAGGAGAGAACTTCTAAAGCCCCGCGTCCACCGCCATATCTGATTGCCCCCCTGCATCTGTGTCTCCACGTTCTGCATTCTCTCCCGTTAACTGTAGAGGAACTACTGGTGCTCCGGCGAAGGTGATCTGCCATATGTTTCTCACCTCCTCAAGTTCACCGCTCTAACATGTTATCCTCTCTGTCTTCTGGATTTCCCCCAGCAGCACTCCAGACACTCCCATTTTTTTAAACCATGTCTTAAGTCTACTTACCCTTCTAGCCACTGCTCTGTTTCTTTCCTTCTCTTTACAGCTCAGCTCCTTACAGGGTGATCCATACACAATTCTTCTCCTTCCATTCTCTCTTGAACCTGCTCCAGCCAAGCTTTGACCCTGACCCGTCTACTAAAACTGCTCTCTGCTCAAGGTCCACAGCGATGTAGCCTCAGTCCCCACCTTACCTGCTCCCAGTGGATTAGTCTTTCCTCATCACAACACTTTCTTCACTTGGCTCTAGAACATTCTCCCTCTTGGTTTCCATTCTTCCTCACTGGTCACTTCATTTTTTGTCTCTGTTACTAGTTGCACCCAGGACTCAATCCGTGGTCTAGTCTACAGATGTATCCCTAGCCATGCGTCAAATTCAAATGCCTCGCCGAGGCAGGTCTCCACTTCCCACACCCACTGTTTCCCTTGATTATTCGAGTGAAAGCAACTCACCTCGGTAGGTTCTGCATCCAGATGATTCCTACAGACTCAGTTCTGCCTGGTGGGTTAGTCTTCCCCTGGTTGTCTACTGGCCTAACCTGCTGAGGTCCCAGAATGCCTGGGGGCTCCCTCACCCACCGTATGACAAGATGAGAGAAGGAATAACTAAGAAGTCTAAAATGAGGATGGTAGCTAACTGTCAAAAGGTCCAGGAAGAGGAGAAAAGGCTGCTGACTTTGCCTTTTGTAATTCTACTGACCAGCTGGCATGGTTTTGGCTCTCCCTACGCCTACAGGGGAGGCAAAGCCACCCTCAAGCAGTATGCCTAGCTCTACCTATCAGGGCCCCAGGGGTGAGACTCTGCCAGAACACGCTTGTTCCTCTTCCTCACATCCAGTCACAGACCCTAGAAGAGTTTTCTGCCACCTGCTTACTCCCCACCAGATGTGACGATCGTTTCCCTCTCTGTGACACCACCTTTGCTCCAGACCTCTGGTTTGGGTTCCCTGCTCCCCACCCCGTAGAAATGAGGCTGATCCCTTCAGCCCCCCAGACCCGCGTCCTGAACCGCATGGTCAGAATGTATGTGGTGTGTAATCTTGAGGAAAAACACCTTGCAAGATATTTGAAAGAGGAAGTGCATAAGAAGGTGAGCAAATAGAGAAGTCAGCTCAAGGTCAAGGAGACACAAACGAATTTTTAAGCTAGGATTGGTGGTGCTTGTTTAAAGCTGGAAGATAACCAACAAGGACCTACTGTATAGCACAGGGGACTCTACTCAATACTCTGTAATAACCTATATGGAAAATAATCTAAAAAAAGAGTGGATATATGTGTATGTATAACTGAATCACTTTGCTGTACACCTGAAACTAACACAATATTGTAAATTAACTCTACTCCAATTTAAAATAAAAATTAAATTAAAAAAATAAAGCTGGAAGAGGAGAAAGAGAGAGAAAATGAAGATACTAAAAGGGAACATAAATATGACACTCAAATCCCCTATGAGGTGGAGGGTGAAAGGCTGTCTTCCTCTGAAACTTTGAGGAAGAATAAAGTAGCTGACGTTAATTCAGTATTTTCTTTGAGCCACACACAGTCCCAAGTGCTTCATACATTGACTCAATTTATCTTCATACTAATCATATGAAGTAGTTCCTGTTAATACTCTACTTAACAGAGGAGGAAACTGAGGCACAGAAAGATATGGTAACTCACCCCAAATCAGACAGTTAACAAGCGACAGAGCCAGAGTTTGAGGCTGAGCAGTCTGGTTCCGCTGTGCTCTTAACCGCTACACAATGCTGTCTAGGAAAGGACAGAGATATACTGATGGCAGGTCCCCATCAGACAAGGGGAAGCCATCTGGCAGCTCACTCTGGACAGTGCCAATTTTTTTGATAAAGGAAGAGGTAAGAAGTCCTAAAGAAGTGCTGTTTAGTAGAACTGTAATGTGAGCCATAAATGCAAGCCACATATCTGATTTTCAACTGTCTAGTCGCCACAGTTAAAAAATAAAAAGGATAAACAGCAAGGTCCTACTGGATAGCATGGGGAACTATATTCAATATCTTATGATAAACCATAATGGAAAAGAATATGAAAAAGAATATATATATATGTATATGTATGACTGAATCACTTTGCGGTACAGTAGAAATTAACACAACGTTGTAAATCGACTATACTTCAACAACCCTTTAAAAGATAAAAAAGAAAAATAGGTAAAACTGTTTTAATTAAACTCAATTTATCCAAGATATTATAATTTCAATACTATAATCAATGTTACTGTATGTTTTTAACAATAGTATATCAATTGCTGAGATATTTTACATTCCTTTTTTTTAAATAAATTTATTTATTTATTTTTGGCTGCATTGGGTCTTCATTGCTGTGGACGGGTTTTCTCTAGTTGCGGCGAGCCAGGGACACTCTTTGTTGCGGTGCGCGGGCTTCTCATTGCAGTGGATTCTCTTCATTGCAGCGGCTTCTCTTCATTGCAGCACATGGGCTCTAGGCATGCGGGCTCAGTAGTTGTGGCTCGCAGGCTCTAGAGCACAGGCTCAGTAGTTGTGGCACACGGGCTTAGTTGCTCCGCGGCACGTGGGATCTTCCTGGACCAGGGCTCGAACCCGTGTCCCCTGCATTAGCAGCCGGGTTCTCAACCACTGAGCTACCAGGGAAGCCCCACATTCCTTTTTGCATACTAAGTCTTTGAGATTTTTTTTTTTAATTTAGCCAAGCCAAGTGGCTTGCGGGCTCTTAGTTCCCTGACCAGGGGTTGAACCTGTGCCCTCAGCAGTGAAAGCGTGGAGTCCCAACCACTGGATTGCCAGGGGATTCCCAAGTCTTTGAAATTTACTGTGTATTTTAAACTCATAGCACATGTTAATTTGGACCAGCCACATTTCAAGTGCTCAATAGCCACACATGGCTAGTAACCACCAACCTGGACAGTGCAGGACTAAAAAGCCATTGGTAGGAGGAGTGACAAAGAATTGAGGATATGGATGGAGCTAAGTATTTAAGAAGAGGGAAAAATCTAGAATACCTGTGGTATGGGATCTATCTTGAGTAGTTGTTGAGAAACAAATAATAGAACTGACCAGCAGAAGCCAGGTCTATATGGAAATAAGACAACAAAAACCTATAGGAGTGTGTACCTTTGTGTGTGTGTACACAAACTGGGTACAAACAGAGTCAGCATTCATGATCAGTTGACCAGCAACCGGCACAATCTGACATCAATAAGGACTTCACATCTCCTCCGCAAAATGCTTCAGTCTGCCTATGATAGAGTATAGACTTTGCTCTAATTAATCGAATTAATTAAGTTCAATTTTGGGAACTAATTTTGGATTCATTCCAGGTTGTCTCCCTTCTGTCCACCTTTTGCCTAATTTCCAGTCATGCTGTCCCCAGTTCTCAGTTAGGTACCATCTCCTCTCCAGTCTACCGCCTATGGCCCCTTTCTCCTCATTCCGGACACCCATGGCAAACTCACTGACCTTGGACTCTGGGGCACTGCCTTTGCCCTTTCCACTCCTACACCTCTCTCTCAGCTAGTTTTATTGAAAACATGAAACCACGTCCTGTGGAATGACACCAAAAATCATTCCACTCATTACACACTGTTCAATGTGGCATCCATCTTTCTAGTTAATGCCCTTCCTTTAAAGTTTGCCATCTCTTTAGTAGTGAATGAATGTTCATCAAGGACCAAGGACCCAGAGAATTGTTTCAACCTCATGTTGATAAGAATCACAGGGCAGTTTGCCTAGAGGCCAGATTGAAAGATAGGAGCTGGGAAAAGAAAGCAAAATGACTGAGGAAATGTATCTCTATAAATATATTTTAAAACTATGGAGCAATATAATAGCTATGATATTGAACCTTCTTCCCTGGGGTAAGTAGGTAACACAGTATTAGAGGCCTTGGCAGGCAGAATAGTCCCCTTTTCCAGGTTGGAAGATATCATCCTTTGATCAAAAATCCTAAGATCCTTTCATTTTCTCCACCACAGTCAATGTTTCAATTTCAAAGGCCACTTGCTGTTTCTGGTCTGTTATCAGTCAGGCAGACTCAACACACAGAGAGAAAGCCACTTTCGTATAAGCTGCGGTCTCCTTTATCACAAATGCAGACTTAAGGATCCGATCCTGCTAAAACTGCACAGCTCAAGACCAAAAGGTGGAAATGAGGGCAGAGGAAAGCCAGCTTCACGAGCGGAAGTTGCAAATCTATTGAGAGAAGTAGTGATGTCAAATGCAGGTGAAATATGGCAAGTTGTCTAGGTGACTCAAACATCCCTTTGTTCTGAGCTACTTTCACTCCTAACATCAGAACTGCCAAAAGAAAAATATCAGGATGTTGTTGGGCACGAATACATATGACATCACGAGTAGAAAGGAAATTCATTAATATGCTCAAGAACCTAATACATGCCAGGCACTGTGCTGTTTTTTTAAATACAGCAAATCTCATCTCTGATGAGGAAAGGGAAGCTCAGAGAAGTTACATACATGCCCATAGTTTCGCTCTTAAGTGGAGAAGCCATTATTCAAACCCCTGGCTCTCCGGTCCTAAAGCCTGAGCTTTTTCTTTTCCTTTTCTTTTTAATTCTCTTTCTCCTTTAGCACACTGCCTCCAGAGAAACAGAGAGAGGCTTGGGTGTGATGGTCTGTGGACTGGTTTAGCCAGACGGGCAAGCCTGACCACAAGCAAATTTGTTTTCATTTTGTCCATTCTGTGTACATCCTAATTGTGCCTCCCTCAGAAAAAAAGGTTTGGCCAAATAAATACAAGACACATGAAAACATCTCTGACTCATTTCCACAACAGAAATCATATTTGCCAGAAGTTCTCACATTTGCTAAATTGGTGGCCCACCAGTATTAAGCTACTGATTCATCCATGTGCTTTGCTTCCGTGGGACCACAATGTAATGGTCTCCATCTGGTTTTTTTTCAGCAGCTCTTGATATCACTTATTCATACTACTCATTCAACAGTGTTAGTCAACAAAAGACAATTAGACAAAGGACAAAAAAGGCAAAGGACAGCTGGGATGGAATGACCATTGGAATTGAACCAAATATGAACTAAGTCTTCAGTCCAATAATAATTGTAATTTCCCAACTAGTTCTGTTTCAGATCTATTTACTGCTGTTTCCTTGCTTGAATGTTTGTGACTGAATCATTTTAGTGTTTTTTCAAATTATAACAGTAATACAAGCGGTAGAAATATGTACTCACTGGATTCTCTGTGTTAAGTTTGGTGTGGATTCTTTCACACTATCCATATGCTATACAAACATTTATAATTATAAGAAACAATGTCCCTACTTTTTATAAAAATAATATTTACACACTCTATTCGACAATTTGTATTTGGTCACTTAAAAAATATCTCATGCACATCCCTCCAGATCAATACCTTAGACTGGACTTTATTCTTTTAAGTAGTTACATCATTTTCTATGATACATCTATCAAAATATCTTTAATCCTCTAGAGATGAACATTTAGGATGTTTCCAAGCTGGGTGTTCTTTTTGCTGTTTTACTGTAGTAAATACTATTATGACAAACTTCCTTGTGTGCATATCCTTATGCACATGAACATTTTTCACAATAAGATATAGCCCCCAAAACGGAGCAGTTAGCTCCAGGCCTACGCATATTTTCTTCTTATTAATAATATTATTAAGACACAGGCCTTAAGTGTACAGTTCAATCAGTTTTGATAGGAACATTCACCAACCATGGAACTAACCTCCCAATCAAGATACAGAACATGTCCTTGTGCCCCTTCCTAGTCAAACCTTTCTTAATCCAACCCCATCCCGATCAACCATCGGTCTGCGTTTGCCTGTTTCACAATTTCCTACCAACAAGTCAGAAAGTTTGACCCTTTTCGCGTTTGGCTCCTTTGGTTCAGCATAATTGCTCTGCCTTCATTCCATTTTATTATATGGATGTGCCACAATATTCATTCCTTTTTAATGATATGAATATTCCATCATGCATTCAATTGTTCTTCCACTGATGAACATTTCAATTGTTTCCGGTATTATTTTCATGACAATAGATGACACTTCAATAAACTTCCTTGAACTCATGTCTTTTTGTCCTGGGACGTCTTTCATCCCAGGATGTACCCCCCAAAACCAGATGAAGAATGTTAAAGTTCTTTAAATTTTTAATTGTGTTAGATACTGCCAGATTACCTTCCCAGTAGGTGAAAGCAACTCACACTCTTACCAGCCCATTTCCCCACACCTGTATCATCTGAGAAGCTCTTTGGCTCTCAGGGGTACTGACCCTAAATGTTAAAAACTCGTTCAAGGAGCAGCACCTACTAAAATATTAAAAATACACATACAGAGCACAAACTTTGTGTTGAACACTTTGCTGGGTGCTGGTGATAAAAAGGGGGAACAAAGCCTATCCTCACCCTTGAGTGGCTTACAAATCAAATATGAAAAGCCGTATGATTCATGCAAGAAGGAAAGTTTTTACATGGCACAGCAGGAGAGGCGATTTGGGAACATCAGATTGGGAAGTCTGATTAAAATGTGTGCGGCCAAATGCTTGTAAGCGCTAGTTCTGAAGAAGTCAGAATTAGTTGGACGAAGTAGAGGGAAAGAGTATTCTAGGCAGATAGAAGAGAGTAGGAGAAGCCACGAAGGCATAAAAAACTGACCGTCTGCATTAGAGATCCAGGCACGTGGCAATTACACGCAAGGAGGGATCACAGAGAACAACAAATATGTGCTATAAAAATTGGCGAAATTTGAATAAGGGCTGCAGATTAGGTAATACTATTTTTTTAATTTTTAAAAAATTTATTTATTTTATTTGTTTATTTTTGGCTGTGCTGGGTCTTCATTGCTGCGTGCGGGCTTTCTCTAGTTGTGGCGAGCGGGGGCTACTCTTTGTTGAGGTGTGCAGGCTTCTCATTGTGGTGGCTTCTCTTGTTGCAGAGCACAGGCTCTAGGCACGTGGGCTTCAGTAGTTGTGGCACACGGGTTCAGTAGTTGTGGCTCACGGGCTCTAGAGCGCAGGCTCAGTAGTTGTGGCACACAGGCTTTGTTGCTCTGTGGCATGTAGGATCCTCCTGGACCAAGGGTCGAACCCACGTCCCCTGCATTGGCAGATGGATTCTTAACCACTGCACCACAAGGGAAGCCCGGGTAATACTATTTTATTGATGTTAAATTTTTTGAGTTTGATAACTGCCCTGTGTTTGTGTAAGTGAATGCGTTTGTTCTTAGGAAATACATACTTCATAAAAAGGGCATAATGTCTATAATTTACTCTCACATGGTTCAGAAAACACATAACACTATGTAGATAGGTAGATAAGATAAATTGTTAAAACTGAAAATATGGAACAAAAAAGATACTGAGTCAGAGATCTTTTTTCTTCAATTAAATCAAGTCTTTTATGATAACCTGTATATCATATTTTTAATCATGCTACCTGGGGGTTTATGAACCATTTGATCTTTCTTATTAGTGATATTAGTGCAAGAAATACATGTCTATGTGGGCTTAATGATAGTTTAGGGTGGAGGTTTGAGTTGTTATTTTTTTTTTTTGGTCTTGTGAAAATTCCACAAATACATTATTTGGAATAACCTGTGTATCTGTGTATCATTTCATTTATTTTGTCCCGGAAAGATGTTGATTTATAAGTGGTGGCTTACAAATGCATTGACTGAAATTTATAAGAGAAACAAACTCAATAGTATTTTATTCAATAACGGTATCCTGATTGAGGCATTAAAAAAAGATAGATAGATGATAGGTAGATAGATAGATAGATGGTGGATGGTAGGAAGAATGATGAAACAAATGTAAAAAATGTTAACAAATGGCAAATCTAGGTGAGGAATGTACAGGATTTTTTTGTACTGGTTTTGCAATTTTTCTCTAAGTTTGAAATTATTTCAAAATAAAAGTTTTTTGTATTAAGATTCAAAATACAAGAATGCCTTCATTGACCATCAGTTGGTTCTCTATGACAAGCATAAATGACATGAAATGGAAAGCAGTGAGCTCGAAGGGAGAGAGTCAAACCAAGGCAAATTCTTGAAGTGCCTGTTCCTGCTGAGAAATTTTAATTTCATCCTGAAAGCCATATGGAGGAAAGGAGTGCTGAAATCCAATGGGATTTTTAAGAGTCCTTTAGCAGCTTTGTGGAGATGAACTTACCCTGGGACCAAACGAGGGGCAGGAGACCAGCTGGGAGGTCACCATGATGCATCAGACAAGTGAAGGCCTGGCAGAGGCAACAGCTGAGAGGTGGAGAAAAGAAACAGCAACCAAATGTGTTAAGATTCTGCATGACCTAGAAAGTGGAGGATGTGGGAGGATTCTGGCTTGAGAAGCTGGTTAGGTGGTGATGCAAGTCACCAAAATAGAAAGTAGAGGTAGAGCAGGAAGCTTGGGAAGAGAGGGTGAGTCCTGGGCAGACCATGATGAGTTAGAAGCGCATGTGGAAAATTCAAAGGGAAACCTGTAGAGCTCAGAGCAATCTGGCCATGAGATACCGACCTTAACGTCATCTGCACGTAAATGGTTTGGGCTCTAATAAAGGACTGGTCCTTAAAGATTGTGCCTATTTCACCACTGTCAAATTAACGTCTTCTGAGGGCATTTTATTTTCAATAGGAGGCTAAAGGTGGTAAGTTGTTTCCCTACAGTACCTGGAATGCCTTCTTCCAAGTACCTGTGGAAACAGGCCCATCCAAAAAAATGTATTAACAACTGCTTTAGATTGAATGATGTGTCACACGCTAGATATATTGCCATTAAATGCAGCTGTGGTGAGCTCTCATGCAAAATACAGTCATGGCTCTTTGCACCATTGGAGCCAGAAGAGCATGGTAGTTCTGAACAAGGGGACAGATCTGACTCATCTCCACTGTTCCCCCTTAGCTCAGTCAGGGGCTTCACAGACACAAGAACCATTCAGACATGCCCCCAACACGCTTCACCACCACCACCCAGCAACACTGTTTCTGGAAGCCACCTGTGTTGCGCCATATTGTCTGATGACAATTGAGGGGGAAAGTGGGAACCTGGGAACTTGCTAGAAATGCAAATGCTTGGGCCCCACACCAGACCTACTGAATCAGAAATTGGAGTTGGGCCCAGTAATCTGTGTTTTAACAAGCCCTCCAGGTAATTTCTGATGCACAGCAAAGGCTGAGAACAACTGTCAGACTTAAGTGAGGGATTACAATCTCTATCCAAGGAGTGGCCCCATCCCAAAATTTGAAAATGATGAGCTTCTCAAGATGCTAGCCCTATCTTTTAATTTTTTAAGTTCCTGTAAACCCGAAGTCGAGTGTCTTAATTCAATAAGCGTTTACTGAGTCCTAAATGAGTCTGGTTCTTAATTAATGTGAAAGAAGAAAGGAAGGAAGGAAGGGAGGGAGGGAGGAAGAAGAGTTTGGTTACACAAAATCTGTGATTTCAAAGCTATCCCAGACTTTTAAAAGTCCATATTTTTCTCTCATTCTTCCAACAATGGCCAAGAAGCAATAAGCACATGGGAGTGCATAAAAATGAGCCGAGATCCTGTGGGTGGTAAAGGAAAGGAGAAAGCTGGGGAACAAAAAATATTTCTCTCCCATTGTCAATGCAGCCTGGCTCTAGGTATGCTATAGGCCAGATAAAATCTCATGATTTATCCTCTAATTTGGGATACACTCCCCTTCCTTCAAAAATCAGCATTTCAAGGAGGAACCAGATAGTCAGAGAGAACATAATAGCTGACATTTATGAGCACTAACTATGAGCATGCCTATGTGTTAAGTGCTTTAATAATTTATCATATATTTTCTTTACAAAAACTATGAAGTAATTGTGCCCATCAGCTCTATGAAGTTATGTGCACATACCTGTGCCTATTTCATAGATGAGGAAATTACAGATTAAAGAGATTGAGTAATTTACCTAAGATCCAACTATTGTAAGGGAAAAGCAGCTAATTCCAGAGTTTGTGCTCTTAACTACTACAGAACAAGAAATCTTGGCCATTGAATAAAGCTTGTGCCATTCCAGTCACAACATCAGTTTTGTTGTTGGCTGTGCGAATCCAATCGGAAAAAAAAAACCCTCCCTGGCCAAGACAAGGGGTCTCGGGCTGGGCTAGGACCCCGGCTCAGGTCCAGTCAACCAATTGGTAACAATACCCTGGACCAATTAAAAAATCATCTGTGGGGGGACGACCCAGATATCTGTATTTTTGAAGCTTCATGATGATTCCAGTGCACAGAAAAGGCTGAGATACACTGATTCAAGTCCAGTTCTCATATTTTGTTGGTAAGACAGCTAGTGACAATAGAAACACAAATAAGAGTGACACGGGAAGTGCCTGCTACCCACCGACCCACAATGAACAAAGGAAGGCTTCCACCCACAGTGGGGCAAATGTGGAGTGCATTGCTATTCTACCTCAAAGAATTCACATGTAAATCTTCCATGTCTAAGATTGGTAGGAAGAGGTATCATTGTTTTGCTTTGAATTTTTAGGCTGGGTGTGGTATCCTAGAAAGAACAAGGTTAGTGGTCATACACTCTAGAATCAACTCTGACACTTACTAACCATAATCTAGAGACACTTAACCTCCCTTGAACCTCAATTTCTTTATCTGCACAATTACTGTAACAATAGTCCATGCCTTACTGACTTCACAGATACTTCTAAAAATCAAATAAGACAGTGTATACAACGTATACCTTTGATGCAATAAGCATGATGCAATGCTGGTTTTTAACTTAAAGGTAATATGCATTGATGGCACACAGAACAGGATCTGAGTCTCACGCTTGCTATTCATTAACTCTTCTTAGGGAAGTAAGACAAGCTCTTTGAAAGAATACTCCCCGCACCCCCAAAGGGTAGAAAGCAAAATCAATAACGTCATGATTGTTTTGAGAATTAAATAACACTTTGCACAGCATTGTGGCACCTCAAAGGTATTCAAAACTATTATTTTCTATTTCCCACCGTCATTTATATGTCTTCTTCAGTCCATCATATATTTTAAATTGAAGTATACCAGAAAAAAATTAAAGGGTACCTAACAGCCTTATTCACTTTGAATAAGAATGGGCTGTCCACCCCTCAGAATGGAAGAAAATATTTGCAAATGAAGCAACTGACAAAGGATTAATCTCCAAAATTTATAAGCAGCTCAGGCAGCTCAATATCAAAAAAATAAACAACCCAATCCAAAAATGGGCAAAAGAACTAAATAGACATTTCTCCAAAGAAAATATACAGATTGCCAACAAACACATGAAAGGATGCTCAACATCACTAATCATTAGAGAAATGCAAATCAAAACTGCAATGAGGTATCACCTCACACCAGTCAGAATGGCCATCATCAAAAAAATCTACAAACAATAAATGCTGGAGAGGGTGTGGAGAAAAGGGAACCTTCTTGCACTGTTGGTGGGAATGTAAATTGATACAGCCACTATGGAGAACAGTATGGAGGTTCCTTAAAAATCTAAAAATAGAACTACCATACGACCCAGCAATCCCACTACTAGGCATATACCCTGAGAAAACCATAATTCAGAAAGAGTCATGTACCACAATGTTCATTGCAGCTCTATTTACAATAGCCAGGACATGGAAGCAATCTAAGTGTCCATCAACAGATGAATGGATAAAGAAGATACGGCACATATATACAATGGAATATTACTCAGCCATAAAAAGAAACAAAATTGAGTTATTTGTAGTGAGGTGGATGGACCTAGAATTTGTCATACAGAGTGAAGTAAGTCAGAAAGAGAAAAACAAATACCGTATGCTAACACATATATATGGAATCTAAAAAAAAAAATGGCTCTGATGAACCTAGAGATAGGACAGGAATTGAGACTCAGACGTAGAGAATGAACTTGAGGACACAGGGAGGGGGAAGGGTAAGCTGGGACGAAGTGAGAGAGTGGCATGGACATATATACACTACCAAATGAAAAACAGATAGCTAGTGGGAAGCAGCTGCATGGCACAGGGAGATCAGCTCAGTGCTTTGTGACCACCTAGAGGGGTGGGATAGGGAGGATGGGAGGGAGACGCAGGAGGGAAGAGATATGGGGATATATGTATATGTATAGCTGATTCACTTTGTTATACAGCAGAAACTAACACACCATTGTAAAGCAATTATACTCCAATAAAGATGTTAAAAGAAAAAAAACAGAAACGAAATTGAGTTATTTGTAGTGAGGTGGATGGACCTAGAGTCTGTCAGAGTGAAGTAAGTCAGAAAGAGAAAAACAAATACCATATGCTAACACATATATATATATGGAATCTAAAAAAAAAAAAATGGTTTTGAAGAACCTAGGGACAGGGCAGGAATAAAGACGCAGACGTAGAGAATGGACTTGAGGACATGGGGCAGGGGAAAGGTAAAATGAGACGAAGTAAGAGAGTGGCATGGACATATATACACTACCAAATGTCAAATAGATAGCTAGTGGGCAGCAGTCGCATAGCAAAGGGAGATCAGCTCAGTGCTTTGTGACCACCTAGAGGGGTGGGATAGGGAGGATAGGAGGGAGACGCAAGAGGGAGGAGATATGGGGATATATGTATATGTATAGCTGACTCACTTTGTTATACAGCAGCAACTAACACACCATTGTAAAGCAATTATACTTCAAAAAAGATGTTAAAAAAAAAAAAGAATCGGCTGTCCAAAAGGAGACGAGCAAATACAAAAACATCCCTTGTTCTTGGTTAGGACATCTCAGCATCATCAATATACCAGTTCAAAGTGAATTTATCAGTGTAATGGGATCCCAATAAAAATATCAACAAGCTCTCACAGATTTCAAAAACAAACTTATGGTGACCAAAGGGGAAACATGGGGGGAGGGGAGGGATAAATTAGGAGCTTGGGATTAACATACACACACTGTTATAATTAAGATAGATAACCAACAAGAATCTATTCCACAGGGAGCTCCAGGGAAGTCCAGAAATATGCCCAACAAAATGCAGAAATCTGGATATGATCAAAGTGACATCTCAGATCACTGGGGCAAAGTTAGGGGTTTCTTAAAAATATTTATTTATTTAATTTATTTATTTTCCTTCTTTCTTTGGCTGCGTCAGGTCTTAGTTGGGGCACACGGGATCTTCGCTGAGGCATGCAGGATCTTTCGTTATTGCACGTGGTCTCTTTGTTGCCGCGTTCGGGCTTCTCTCTGGTTGTGGCCTGGGGGTTTTCTCTCTCTAGTTGTGGCGCGAGAGGGCTTAGTTGCCCGGCGGCATGTTAGATCTTAGTTCCCCGACCAGGGATCGAAACCTCAAACCAAAAACAAACATATACTCCAAATGAATCTGAGATCTTAATATAAAAAAGTAAAAGTATACAAATACTAAACAAAAACAAGTGAATTCCTCTGTAAGCTGCGTGTAGGGAAAGGCTTCTATGACTAAAAATCTAGACGCAGTAAAAGGGAAGCTTGATAAATTTGACTATAAAAATAAAGAATGTTTGCATGGCCAATTTAAAAAAGAACACCAAAATAAAGTCAAAAGGTAAATGGTAAACTGGGAAAAAACAACTGCAAAATATTACCAGATAAGGAGTTATAATCCTACTACACAAATAATGCTTTAAAATTGAGAGGGAAAAGGCAAAAAATCCTAAATAAAAATAAAGGCATAAACAGACAGAAGTTTTTAGGATATAAAAATGGCCCTTATACATATGAAAGATGTACATTACTACTCACAGTAAAGGAAATGCAAATTAAAACTAGGCTAGATACCATTTCTCATCTATTAGACTGGTAAACATTAAAAACCTTGACAACACATTCTGTCGGTTGGTGACGCTTTGGGGATACGGGCATGTTCCTACATTGCTGGTGGGAATGCAAAATGAAGGAAAATTCCCTTATAGAGGCAACTTCGGCAATAGTTAACAAAACTACATAGGCAGTTCCACTTGTAGGAATCTATCCTGAAGATTATACTTCCAATAATATGAAAAGAACCTGCACGAGGTTAATCATTGCAACAGTATTTGCAGTTGCAAAATATCAGAAGCTATATAAATGCGCAAGCATAGAAGATGGGTTTATTATCACAACTGAGTACTATGAAGCTGTGAAAAGGAGAATGATCTCTGTCAGCTGATACAAATTTATCTCCAGGAGATATTGTTAAGCAAAAAAAAAAAAAAAAAAGAAAGAAAAAAAAGGTTTAAAAAGTAAAATGCAACTAAGTAGATAGGGAGAAAGAGAAAGAGAGAGAAAGAATGTTCCCTTTAAGGAAAGAAGAAGGGGAATTAAAATAACATACATTTATCTGTTACCTTTACCAAAAGAAACGCAGGAAGAATAAGAGAACAAAACAAGGGTAGGAGGGGGCAAGGTGGGTGGAAAGGATACAAGAGAGAGTGATGCTTCCGAATATATCTTTCTGTATAGTTTTGAATTTTGGAACCATGTTAGTCTTCTAGATATTCAAAAATTAAATCAACGAAGATGGGAAGGGAAAATAATTTTAAAACCTAAAATTGAAAGCAAACCAACATAATGAATCTAATTGTATTTCAAGGGAATACCATGTTCATAGTGACTAGGGAAAGAAAGAGGAAAAAACTAATCTGAGAAACATATGAACAGAGTATTTGACTTCAAATATGTATCTTCAGTCTTGGGCAAGGTTATGGAGTGGGGGGAAACTGCACACAAAACCTCAACTCTTTTTTTGTACGTTTGTTCACTGTAATGGTATGGGCGAAGTAATTCTGAAACCATCTTGGGTAAATTATAGCACTAAAGGAATAAACGTGTCGCCATTGTTGGGACCCAGGATTCTCACTATGAAAGAAGCAACATCCAAATTACAAAATGGCAGAGGGTGAGAAAGAATCCTTCGGAGATGGATTGGGTTTCGAGACACTGGTGAACCCATAATTTTAAAACTAAGCATGTGTCTATGCCTACTTATGCCCATATGTATACACATGCATGTGCGTATGTGTATTTGTAAGTATGTGTTTGTATATGTGTACATACACGCATATATTTATTAGCTTTGTCTGCTGAAAGGCCCTAGAAACAAAGATACCTCAGTAGCATTGAACACACCTGGCACACAGATCTTCGTTTTTAATATCATTCCTCACTAAAAGGAAACAGGGTTCCTGAGAAAATGGCCTGTTCTGGGGCTGGGGAAGGATAGATTCAAGGTGAACTTGGAATATCTTATAAGGAAGTGCTCACAAAAATGGTGAAGCCAAGTCATAAAGACATGGGAGTCAGCTTGAAGGGCTTCCACTGGGCAAATCTGGGATAATGGAGCACCAGATGTTTAAAGACAGTAATAAATTATAAACTACTGAGAGAAAAAAGGAATCGATAAGTTGTTACCGTTAATAAATACATAAAGAAATGAGAGAGAAAGGGGGGATCTTATTTACAGCAGAATGTCAAGTGCCAACTGGTAATTGTGGAATACTAGAGTTTTGCACGTTTTGCAACCAACGTAGAGATAATTAGTCCAAGCAGGAATCATCAACAGACGCTTAATCTAGGAGACAGTTTGATGAGGAGCAGAATACTTGCATGATCTTAAAGTGTTTCCCACAGATGGCTTATTAGTTGTTAGGAAAAAAATAGTAACTCTACAGTGGAGACATAGGGCAACACTTGACTAGGTGATGAAAATTAACACCACTAACGTGAGCAGATCAACACCATGGGCCTGCGAGGACCCCTAAGGTATCCAACGTCATTTCCGTGATATGCCAGCCAGGAATGCATCACCTGAATCTAATCACTAGAAAACATCAGGCAAACCCCAAATGAGACACTTTTGTCATAAAAGGCCAAAAAAAGGCTATGAAAATGTCCCAGATGAAAAGAGATTAAAGACACATGACAACAAGATGCAAAACCCTCTCCTAGACTGGATCCCGGGCTGGGAGCCCAGCTGAGGAATGATGAGGGGACAAAACTGGGTCCATAGGCAATATGAGAATACAGACGAAATACACGCTGTGTATTTGGGCTTCACCCAGTAAAGGGGCCATGGCATATGCAACTGACTCTCAAATGAATCACAAAATATATGTACTTGTGTCTATATATACATGCACACACATGTTATACACATAGAGAGAGAGAGGGTGCACAAGTAACAAAACAAATGGGGTAAAATGTTAACAATAGATGAACCTGGGTAAAGGAAAGCTCTTCTTTGTGCTATTCTTATTCTTGAAACTTTTCAGTGCACTTAAAATTATTTCCAAATAAAAGTTATTTTTTAAAAAAAAGAGTAGAATGAACTTATGGTTACCGGGGTTGGGGGGAGGGGGGAGGGGAGGGATAGTTAGGGAGTTTGGGATTGACATGTACACACTGCTATATTTAAAATGGTTACCCAACAAGGACCTACTGTATAGCACAGGGAACTCTGCTCAATATTATGTGGCAGCCTGGATGGGAGAGGAGTTTGGGGGAGAATGGATACATGGATATGTATGGCTGAGTCGCTTTGCTGTGCACCTGAAACTATCACAACATTGTTAATCAGCTATACTCCAATATAAAATAAAAAGTTTTTTTTTTAAAAAAGGAGTATGCTATCAATTTGATTTAGGAAAGACAAAAAATAAATGGTTTAGGTTAGCCCCAAATAGTGTAGGTTAACATCAAAATAAGCCAGAAATTCATTTCAATCTAGATCTAAAACATGTTGCAAGCTAATCTTAATTAAACAACTTCACTATTTAATATTTATAAGGCCATTTGCTGAAGTACTTTTAATACAATGGCTTACAAATTATAGTACAACAAACAGAGTATATTTAATAAATAGCGATGACTTAGCAATGTGCCACTGATAGGCTGGTCTGTTGCTGAGAGTCTTGACAGGAAGATCTGCTTAGTGATCCAAAAAATATCAGGGTGTCTAATCAGCAGGCTTCATAGGTTTGAAATAAATGTTTCAGTTACATTAGTCTTAAAATTATATCACATTTCTTTCTCATATTTTAAAATGATGTCTTGAGACCTAACAGCAGTATCTTTTTAATTTCACATTTTTAGTGCTTACATTTATCTAGATATTAATGTTGAGATTCTTAGGGCAAAGAAGACAGAATTAAATATTTCATGACTTGTAAAAATTTAGATTCCTTTAGTTCACAGGGAGATAGAGAGGCTGACATCAGAACATCTTTATTTCAATATTTGCTTCCTAAGGACAAATGTAAACAGAATATAACCTATTGCTTTCTCTGTATTCAGACAGCTTACATCCACCGGCCAGCTATGACTCTTCTCAAGGAGATGAGGTTGGATCCCAACTGGATCGCAGGGCTTAATTTGCATAACATGACTCCAGGCCTTGTTTTTCTGCATTTGTTTTATTTTAAAGGAACCAAATTTGTTCTAGATCTGAGATATTGTTACTTCAAAAGCTTCCCGTTACTATACCAGAACAAGAAAGTATGATTTCCGGGCTTCCCTGGTGGCGCAGTGGTTGAGAATCTGCCTGCCAATGCAGGGGACACGGGTTCGAGCCCTGGTCTGGGAAGATCCCACATGCCGCGGAGCAACTGGGCCCGTGAGCCACAACTGCTGAGCCTGCGCGTCTGGAGCCTGTGCTCCGCAACAAGAGAGGCCGCGATAGCGAGAGGCCCGCGCACCACGATGAAGAGTGGTCCCCACTTGCCGCAGCTGGAGAAAGCCCCTCGCACAGAAACGAAGACCCAACACAGCCGTAAATAAATAAATTAATTAATTTTAAAAAAAAAAGAAAGTATGATTTCCTTATTCATGAATTATCTACTACTTACAGTTGAATCAGATGAGCTAATTCTTTGTTTACTTAATGGGCTAAGTCTAAATAGTCATTAGTGGCTATTAGTGAATGAAATAGTATTTGTTTAAAAAAAATGTTTTTTAATTCCACTCTGCATTTCATGTGTATTGATTTTATATAAATACACTTCTGATTAAAGCATGACTTTAAAAAGTCAACATTTAATTTCTCATAATTGCCTGTAGAAACAAAAGGAAAATTCATAATTCATCAATGTTCTGTGGTAGACATCAAATTATGTCTTACAGTTGAATTGTACTAATAAGCCTGTAGTGATTTCAACACTGAAAGGGAGACATGAAGCAGAATTCAAAGTATGGAGGTAAGAAGTAAATGCAAGGAGTGAAGAAAAGAATACAGAGGTAAAAAGAAAAGAGGAAACAGCAGAGGAAGGAGAAATAGAATGCCAGTGGGAAAGAAGACAGAACAGATGTTAAGAAAAGGGAAGAAGACAAAACTAATTCAAAAAGGTACATGCACTCCAATGTTCACAGCAGCACTCTTTACAATAGCCAAGACATGGAAGCAACCTAAATGTCCATCGACAGAGGAATGGATAAAGAAGATGTGGTGGGAATGTAAGTTGCTGCAGCCACCACGGAAAACAGTGTGGAGGTTCCTCAAAAAACTAAAAATAGAATTGCCATATGATCCAGCAATCCCACTCCTGGGCATATATCCAGAGGAAACTCTAATTCGAAAAGATACACGCACCCCAATGTTCATTGCAGCACTATTTACAATAGCCAAGACATGGAAACAACCTAAATGTCCATGGACAGATGAACAGATAAAGAAGATGTAATACATATATACAATGGAATATTACTCAGTCATAAAAAGGAATGAAATAATGCCATTTGCAGCAACATGGATGGACCTAGAGATTATCATACTAAGTGAAGTCAGTCAGAAAGATGATTACCATATGAGATCATTTATATGTGGAATCTAAAATACGACACAAATGAACACATCCATGAAGCAAAAACAGACTCACAGACATAGAGGACAGACTTGTGGTTGCCAGGGGTGCCGGAAAGGAAGGATGGGGAGTTTGGGATTAGCAGATGCAAACTATTATTCATAGAATGGATAAACAGCAGGGTCCCACTGTATAGCACAGGGAACTATATTCAATATCCTGTGATAAATCATAATGGAAAAGAATATGAAAAAGAATATATATATATATGTATAACTGAATCACTTTGCTGTATAGCAGAAATTAACACAACATTGTAAATCAAGTATACTTGAGTAAAATTTTTAAAAGAAAGAGGAAGAAAGGGAAAATGAGAATGAGGCAGAGAAGGAAAAGTGGGAGATGAAAAGTTCTCTCTCAGCTGGAGGGTTATTGAAAAGACTCCGAACTGGAACCACCTTATTTACATTTTGGTAAAAGGGAGTACGAGATCTATAAGAAGAGAGGGTGATTTCCTATATGGCCCATTGCTTCTGTTTGTTTAATACATATTTATTTTATGTAAGCTAGAACTTAGCTTGCATGAAAGTATTCCCTTGGACTTGTTCAAAATGTAAGCAGTTGTTTTAGAGGTGGGTGTTAATGAGAATAGGTGACTAGGTTGAACAGAGACAACGCAATAGGCCTGGAATTGGTAAGAATTGCCAACTATTAATAAAGCAGTTTTCTTCCAGTTGTCACTGTGTGCCATTCTTTGAAGCATCCCCTGTGGGATGTTTTTAAACAAGCTTAGACAGAGCTTGTCATGATAGCATATAACTGCTGTTGAACTGTTCTGAGCTTTAAATCAGCCATGTATCCTTTGTATGAAAAAGAAAAACAATCTGTCATAGAAGTGCATGAAAGTTGACAAGACTTTCTCTAATAGCTATATCCTGGGAATACATATTTATGAAGGTTTTTAAACACTAGCTTGGAAAACACATACAACCATTCTCAGATTGTTTAAAATATGAACCACTGACCTTAACCGTCACACAACTTACTTTGCAGCTAAACCTGTGGTTTTTCTGACCGTCAAGCAGCCTATAGAGTCCTACATTAAAGAAAGAGCCTGTGTTTGTATTTCCTTTCAATGTTTTAAGTCATGATTAAGTATAGACATTATTCAAAATAACTGTCTCAACTTTTCTTAATGTTTATATAATTTCCTTTCGGTATATTAATTTATGGGTAGATATAGACATTAGTCAAAATAACTGTCTCAATGTGTCTTCATGTTTATAAAAATTTCCAAACTACATCAATTATTCTCTAATATTCTATCATTATACAAGGAAATCAATGGGGTTATTTAAAGGCAATAATAGAGCAAAATGTCAAGTGAAGAGATCATTTTCCCTCTCATCTAAAAAATTGTTTTTCTCTTTCAAACCTTACAGTTAACCCACATAATTTTTGAAGTGGAAATCTTCCCTGGTTTTAAAAGTATTGAAGCTGCCACAGAGTGATCTATGAATGTTCTTAGGACACATAAAAAATTTTACATGAGAACAAATGATGACTATAGTTGAGTTTACAGAAGCCCTTAGAATAAATGATGTCTTTGCTTTTAAGTTATGTTGGAGTTTGTTTCAGGATTCCCAGTATGAGCACACACAGACTTCTAGAAAAACACCTCACTATGTTAAACCCTTAACAAGAGGCAATACAATTCCAAGAGTGGTTTTCACATAATAGTCAACCATAAATGTTACAACTGTCCTTGCTAATTTGCATAGCATTCAAAATTACATCTCCCAGTCTTCTTTCTTTGACCTCCAAATACTATTATCTGCCTTTTAAACAGATAGACAAAATGATCTAAAGGTAACTTTGCCACCAATTAATTTAAGGTTCATTGTAATTCATGAGCTTCTAATTCTTGTACTTAAGACACCAAGATACTATTTCCTCCCATCTCTGCTTGTGACATTTATCTCAAATGAGACCTAAATACCAAGATTAGCTTACAAATTAAGACCAGAGTGAAATGCACTAACATATAAAAGCATAGATAAGGAACCAGAAAATTTTTGAGCTGATGAAGATGTTAAAGATAACGCACCCAACAATTTAAAAGAAACTGACATCCAAGGATGTGAAAAGGCCTTCCAAATCTTGCATAGCTAGTTGGGGGCGTGAAGCTGATGTGAGAATAAGTAGAAAGGAGGCTGAGTACATTTGATAAGTACATGAGAAAGGGTCAGAGAATAAACAAAGTCGTGGCAGGTAACAAGACAGCATTCCACAGTATTCCCAGGGGGCTCACATGGTCCATGGAACACTGCCCAGGAGAGACCTACTAACACGCTTGTGAGCTGTAACGCCAACTCATCTGCCATGTGGTCATCCTTCATCACAAGCCAGAGCTGACAGGCTTTTCACCATCACTTTGAACATATGATCTGTTCATATGATCTGTTCATATGAATATATGATCTGTCCCCAAACTCCGTAAGCAGCATCTACACTGAACTACTAGTGTTCTAAAATTTTTTTTATCAACAGAAAATACCAGGCTTTCATCAAACGCATGAAGAAAATGTTTTAAATCATGAAGTCCATCCCCTGGTGTTTTTTTAATGAGTCAGGAAGCAGAATGGGGAGGAAGGGTGTGTCAATGACAGCACAACCTCTATGACTAAGAAGAAGAAGGAAAAACCTCCTGGCCTTTAAAGTGAAAATCCCCTTCTATTTTAAGGAACACTCTCTCACTTGAACGAATCTCTCAAATGAGTAATTAGGGTTGGATCATATCCTCCTGGGACAGCTACTTTCCAAAGAATAAGCCTTTAATGCATTGATAAAAAAGGGAAAATACACTCTGACGCCTGAGAAGGAGAACCATCCTTTTCCAAATGCCCTGTGTGTTCTGTTCGCGACACTGCAGAGTCCAGATGACACTCGGGCAGCCAACTCTCAACTTGGTGGAAGGAAAAAGTCTCCAACATAAGTTCTCAGGTCCCAGGGCTTTCCATGGCTGCTTTTCTGGTGCTATTGGCTTCCCACAGCCTCTACTTGGCCTTGACATGATGTGTCCCAGGGGCAGAGAAGCACATCTGTTGGTGCTTTGAAAACTTTGTCAGCTTTCAGGGTGAAATCATAACGGTGTATTTTAAGTCAGACTGGATAGAGACATTTATGAGTAGTTGCTATTTTATTATTGCTCACCCATTTAAAATGCAAATGATAATACCCCAAATTACCAAAGTCTACGTTGCAGATGTTCTTATTATTCACTAAGCTGCTTTTTTTTTTTTTTTTTTTTTTTTGGCTACACTTATTCTCTCCTACATGTCTGTGAATTTAATCTACCACATAACCCTCCTTATGAAAACTCCTACTTGTTTCTCAAATAATTTTGTTGTATATACTTAAGGAGTTGGACTGAAAAAATAAACTCATTTTCTCAAGAAATGAAGAAAACAAATCTTCATTTCCATATCCCAAAAGTCAGTTATAGAGAAACAAACTAACAATAACATAAAGTGACAGACAACCTATTTAAGAATCTCAATCGCTCCGTGGAAACAAAGTGGCCCAGCTTTTGTCAAGAGCAAGTGAGATATCACTTATATGTGGAATCTAAAAAAAGGATACAAATGAACTTCTTTACAAAACAGAAACAGACTCACAGACTTAGAAAACAAATTTATGGTTACCAAAGTGGAAACGTGGGGGGAGGGATAAATTAGGAGCTTGGGATTAACATATACACACTACTATATATAAAATAGGTAATCAACAAGGACCTATTGTATAGCTCAGGGAACTCTACCCAATACACTGTAATAACCTATATGGGAAAAGAATCTGAAAAAGAATTTATATATATGTATAACTGAATCACTTTGCTCTACACCTGAAACTAACACAACATTGTAAATCAACTGTATTCCAATATTAAATAAAAATTAAATGTAAAAAAAATTAAATTTACAAAGAATGAAATAATGCCATTTGCAGCATCATGGATGGACATAGAGATTATCATACTAAGTGAAGTAAGTCAGACAGAGAAAGACAAATATCATATGATATCACTTACGTGTGGAGTCTAATAAAATATGACACAAACGAACTTATCTACAAAATAGAAACAGACTCAGACATTGAGAACAGACTTGTGGTTGCCAAGGGGGAGGGGGTTGGGGAGGGCTGGAGTGTTGGGGAGGGCTGGAGTGGGAGGTTGGGATTAGCAGATGCAAACTATTATATACAGAATGGATACACAACAAGGTCCTACTGTATAACACAGGGAACTATATTCAATATCCTGTGACAAACCATAATGGAAAAGAATATGAAAAAAATACATATAGAAGTATGTATAACTGATTCACTTTGCCATACAGAAGAAATTAACACAACACTGTAAATCAACTATACTTCAATAAAATCAATTTTTAAAAAAACAGAGCAAGTGAGGGAAGGTCAAGGGGAGGACCTTAAAGAGAGGAATTAAAGTTCCTTGATTAGCTCCCAACTCCCCACTATGAGATTGCTTAATTCAGTCTTCTTGCATCTGGAAGAACACACACACACACACACACACACACACACACACACGCACAAGCCCCCCTCTTTCTGCGTGAAGGGAGAACCCTATTGCTGGCCGTAAACTCCAAGCAGAATGAGAGAGAGCAGGTCCCTTCCTCCCACTCCAGCGGTGGTCTCCCTCTGGTGCCCTTGACCAGCACAAGCTGTGTCCCCATGAGTTACCTGTTTAATTTTCTTAATCCTCAATTTCCTTATCTGTTAGGTGGGAGCTCACATTAGTCCTACCTTCTGGACTTATAGGGAGAAGGAAAAAGCAACGAGATATGCCGTGTGCACATGTAGTGAATGTTCAGCAAGTAACTTTCTCAGTTATTAAAATAGGGAACCTGGGAGGAGAGGGGGAAGTCGGCATTGTTTGTCTGACAGTCAGTTTTTATTTTTTGAAGATCATGGGGGACAGGGAAGAGTGGGTTGTTGTAACCCTGTTGAGTTTGAGCATCTTCTAGAACAGTTTTATTTCACCTGGAGAGAATTGGAAGTGTAAGTCTGGACTCCACTGAGGGGTCAGGGCTAAAGGATAAATAGGATGAATCTGGAGTAAAACCATTTACTTGGGGAATATAACTTTTTCTGACAACTGCCAGCTATGAGCTGAGAAAGACAGGTGTGCTCAGTGGTGAGGTGGGAACTTATGAATAAAAGCTTATGAAGCTTCTGAACTAAAGCTGGGGTTCTCAAAGTGTAGTGTCTATTAGAATCATCTGGAAGGATTGTTCAAACAGATTGCTGGGTCCCACCCTGGAATTTCTGAAGTAGGTCCGGGATGATAAGGCTTGAGAATTTGCATTTTCTAACAAGCTCCCAGGTGATGCTGATGGTACAAATTCAAGGAGCACACTCTGGGAAGCACTGGTCCGGAGAATCAACAACAGAGCTGCTATTCTTGGTAACCATCCAGAGTAGCTTTAAAAGGGTGAAGGGAAGATATAGAACCAAGAGGGCGGAGTAGAAGGACGTGCTCTCACTCCCTCTTGCAAGAACACCAGAATCACAACTAACTGCTGGACAATCATCGACAGGAAGACACTGGAACTCACCAAAAAAGATACCCCACATCCAAAGACAAAGGAGAAGCCAAAATGAGGTGGTAGGAGGGGCACAATCACAATAAAATCAAATCCCATAACTGTTGGGTGGGTGACTCACAGACTGGAGAACACTTATACCACAGAAGTCCACCCACTGGAGTGAAGGTTCTGAGCCCCACGTCAGGCTTCCCAACCTGGGGGTCAGGCAACGGAAGGAGGAATTCCTAGAGAAGCAGACTTTGAAGGGTAGGGGGATTTGATTACAGGACTCTGACAGGACTGGGGAAAACAGAGACTCCACTCTTGGAGGGCACACACAAAGTAGTGTGCACATTGGGACCCAGGGGAAGGAGCAGTGACCCCAGGGGAGACTGAACCAGACCTACCTGCTAGTGTTGGAGGGTCTCCTGCAGAGGCGGGGGGAGGCTGTGGCTCACCGTGAGGACAAGGACACCAACAGAAGAAGTTTGGGACGTACTCCTTGGCGTGAGCCCTCCCAGAGTCCACTATTAGCCCCACCAAAGTGCCTGTAGCCTCTAGTGCTGAGTCGCCGCAGACCAAACAACCAACAGGGAGGGAACCCAGCCCCACCCATCAGCAGACAAGCAGATTAAAGTTTTACTGAGCTCTGCCCACCAGAGCAACACACAGATCTACCCACCACCAGTCCCTCCCATTAGGAAACTTGCTCAAGCCTCTTAGATAGCCTCATCCACCAGAGGGCAGACAGCAGAAGCAAGAAGAACTACAATCCTGCAGCCTGTGGAACAAAAACCACATTCACAGAAATTTAGACAAGATGAAAAGGCAGAGGGCTATGTACCAGATGAAGGAACAAGATAAAACAACAGAAAAACAACTAAATGAAGTGGAGATAGGCAACCTTCCAGAAAAAGAATTGAGAAGAATGATAGTGAAGATGATCCAGGACCTCAGAATAAGAATGGAGGCAAAGATCGAAGATGCAGGAAATGTTTGACAAAGACCTAGAAGAATTAAAGAATAAACACCTAGAAGAATTAAAGAACAAACAAACAGAGATGAACAATACAATAACTGAAATGAAAACTACACTAGAAGGAATCAATAGCAGAATAACTGAGGCAGAAGGACAGATAAGTGACCTGGAAGACAGAATGGTGGAATTCACTACTGTGGAACAGAATAAAGAAAAAAGAATGAAAAGAAATGAAGACAGCCTAAGAGACCTCTGGGACAACATTAAATGCAACAACATTCACATTATAGGGGTCCCAGAAGGAGAAGAGAGAGAGAAAGGACCCGAGAAGATATTTGAAGACATTATAGTCGAAAACTTCCCTAACATGGGAAGGGAAATAGCCACCCACGTCCAGGAAGCACAGAGAGTCCCATACAGGATAAACCCAAGGAGAGACACGCCGAGACACATGGTAATCAAATTGGCAAAAATTAAAGACAAAGAAAAATTATTGACAGCAGCAAGGGAAAAACGACAAATAACATACAAGGGAACCCCCATAAGGTTAACAGCTGATTTCTCCTCAGAAACTCTACAAGCCAGAAGGGAGTGGCATGATATACTTAAACTGATGAAAGGGAAGATCCTACAACCAAGATTACTCTACCTGAAAAGGACCTCATTCAGATTCAATGGAGAAATCAAAAGCTTTAGAGACAAGCAAAAGCTAAGAGAATTCAGCACCACCAAACCAGCTCTACAACAAATGTTAAAGGAACTTCGCTAAGTGGGAAACAAAAGAGAAGAAAAGGACCTACAAAAACAAACCCAAAACAATTAAGAAAATGGTAGTAGGAACATACATACCGATAATTACCTTAAACGTGAGTAGATTAAATGCTCCAGCCAAAAGACACAGACTTGCTGAATGGATACAAAAACAAGACCCATATATATGCTGTCTACAAGAGACCCACTTCAGACCTAGGGACACATACAGACTGAAAGCGAGGGGATGGAAAAAGATATTCCATGCAAATGGAAATCAAAAGAAAGCTGGAGTAGCAATACTCATATCAGATAAAATAGAATTTAAAATAAAGAATGTTACAAGAGACAAGGAGGGACACTACATAATCATCAAGGGATCAATCCAAGAAGAAGATAAAACAATTATAAATATATATACACCCAACATAGGAGCACCTCAATACATAAGGCAACTGCTAACAGCTATAAAAGAGGAAATCAACAGTAACACAATAACAGTGGGGGACTTTAACACCTCACTTACACCAATGGACAGATCATCCAGACAGAAAATTAATAAGGAAACACAAGCTTTAAATGACACAAGAGACAGATAGATTTAATTGATATATATAGGATATTCCAACCAAAACAGCAGATTACACTTTCTTCTCAAGTGCGCACAGAACATTCTCCAGGATAGATCACATCTTGGGTCACAAATCAAACCTCAGTAAATTTAAGAAAATTGAAGTAATATCAAGCATCTTTTCTGACCACAACGCTATGAGATTAGAAATGAATTACAGGGAAAAAAACGTAAAAAACACAAACACATGGAAGCTAAACAGTATGTTACTAAATAACCAAGAGATCACTGAAGAAATCAAAGAGGAAATCAAAAAATACCTAGAGACAAATGACAATGAAAACACGACGATCCAAAACCTATGGGATGCAGCAAAAGCAGTTCTAAGAGGGAAGTTTATAGCTATACAAGCCTACCTAAAGAAACAAGAAAAATCTCAAACAATCTAACCTTACACCTAAAGGAACTAGAGAAAGAAGAACAAACAAAACGCAAAGCTAGCAGAAGGAAAGAAATCATAAAGATCAGAGCAGAAATAAATGAAATAGAAACAAATAAAACAATAGCAAAGATCAATAAAATAAATGCTGGTTCCTTGAGAAGATAAATAAAATTTATAAACCATTAGCCAGACTCATCAAGAAAAAGAGGGAGAGGACTCAAATCAATAATATTAGAAATGAAAAAGAAGAAGCTATAACAGACACTGCAGAAATACAAAGCCTCCTGGAAGACTACCACAATCAACTCTATGCCAATAAAATGGACAACCTGGAAGAAATGGACAAATTCTTAGAAAGGTATAACCTTCCAAGACTGAACCAGGAAGAAACAGAACATATAAACAGACCAATCACAAGTAATGAAATTGAAACTGTGATTAAAAATCTTCCAACGAACAAAAGTCCAGGACCAGATGGCTTCACAGGTGAATTCTATCAAACATTTAGAGAAGAGCTAACACCCATCTTTCTCAAACTGTTCCAAAAAATTGCAGAGGAAGGAACACTCCCAAACTCATTCTATGAGGCTAACATCACCCTGATACCAAAACCAGACAAAGATACTACAAAAAAAGAAAATTACAGACCAATATCACTGATGAATATAGATGTAAAAATCCTAGCAAACAGAATCCAACAACACATTAAAGGGATCATACACCATGATCAAGTGGGATTTATCCCAGGGATGCAAGGATTCTTCAATATACTCAAATCAATCAATGTGATACACCATATTAACAAATTGAAGAATAAAAACCATATGATCATCTTAATAGATGCAGAAAAAGCTTTTGAAAAAATTCAACACCAATTTATGATAAAAAAAACTCTCCAGAAAGTGGGCATAGAGGGAACCTACCTCAACATAATAAAGGCCATATACGACAATCCCACCGCAAACATCATTCTCAATGGTGAAAAACTGAAAGCATTTCCTCTAAGATCAGGAACAAGACAAGGGTGTCCACTCTCACCACTATTATTCAACATAGTTTTGGAAGTCCTAGCCACAGCAATCAGAGAAGTAAAAGAAATAAAAGGAATACAAATTGGAAAAGAAGAAATAAAACTGTCACTGTTTGCAGATGACATGATACTATACATAGAGAATCCTAAAGATGCCACCAGAAAACTACTAGGGTGAATCAATGAATTTGGTAAAGTTGCAGGATACAAAATTAATGCACAGAAATCTCTTGCATTCCTATACACTAATGATAAAAAATCTGAAAGAGAAATTAAGGACACACTCCCACTTACCATCGCAACAGGAAGAATAAAATACCTAGGAATAAACCTACCTAGGGAGACAAAACACGTGTATGGAGAAAACGATAAGACACTGATGAAAGAAATTAAAGATGATACCAACAGATGAAGAGATATACTATGTTTAGAAAAGCAGCGGGGTGGTTGGGCGTGGTAGTGTGATGAATTGGGTGATTAGGATTGACATGTATACACTGATGTGTATAAAACTGATGACTAATAAGAACCTGCTGTATACAAAAAAATAAGCACGATCATAAAAAAAAAAGGGTGAAGGAAATTAATTGTTGAGTACCTAATATGTGCCAGGAGGTTCACAGGCATTATTTAATCTCATGAGTTCAACACCCCTAAAAAGCAGGTGTTATCATCCAATTTCTCAGACAAGGAAATTGCAACTCAGAGAGGTAAGGAACTTGCCCAAAGCCTCACAAGCAGGAAAGCAGTCACACTGATGCTCTGATTCAGATCTGCCCTGCTCCAAAGCCCATTTCTTTTCCAAATGTGTCGTGCTCTCAACTTCTCTTTGCAAGTTAAGTCAGGAGGGTCATAGGAGGATTGTTTGATAAGAAGGACCTTATCAAACATAAGGAAGTTTCCAGCGAGTTTGTAAATACCATCTAGGTAATAACTCCAGAATTTATCTTCCGGGCCAGCACTCAGCTCCCCACCCATCCTCTCCAACTTCCTCCTCAGCTTGTCCTAAACTGAACTGTTACTATTCCCCTCAAAGGTGCGTTCCCCCCAGTTTTCCCTTCTCAAACTGACAGCAACTCTATCCTTGCAAACTCTCAACCATACATCTTTCTCAGCTCCTTCTCACACGCTCCACATCTAATCTGTCAGCAAACCCTGACAGTTCAGTCTTTTAAAAAAAAAATTTTTTTTTTTTTACTTTGCTTTATTGCACTTCACAGGCATTGTGTTTTTTTACAAATTGACGGTTTCTGGGAACCCTGCATCAGGCAAGTCTATTGTCACCATTTTCCAATAGCATTTGCTCACTTTGTGTCTCTGCGTCACATTTTGTTAATTCTGGCAATATTTCTTTTCTTTTAATTTAATTCTTATTTTATAGTAGAGGATCACTGATTTACAATGTTGTGTTAGTTTCAGGTGTACAGCAAAGTGATTCACTTATACATATACATATATCCATCTTTTCCAGATTCTTTTCTCATATAGGTTATTACAGAGTATCGAGTAGAGTTCCCTGTGCTATACAGTAGGTCCTTGTTGATTATCTATTTTATGCATAGTAGTGTGTGTATATTTATACCAAACCCAGCCACTTTTCCCCACCTCTACTGCCCCCACCTTGGTCTGGGCCACCAGCATCTCTGTATCCACCCTTGCTTCTCTGGACCTTATTTTCAACTCTGCAGCCAGACTGATCGTTTTCAAATCTGAGTCAGATCACGTCCCTTTCTGCTTGAAACTCTTCCATAATTCCTCAGTGACCCACAGTAAAACCCCCTTTTGACATGACGTGCATCCCATTATCTCTCCCCTCTGCTGCATCTTCATCTCTCCCCCCGCTCCCCTCTGCTTTCCTCTCTTCCTCCTGCCCAATGCCCTCTTCTTCAGGCACGTTGTTTCCCTGGGGACTTTGCACTGGCTCTTCCCTCTCCTGGGAAACTCTTCCCCAGATCTCCTGGCTGATTCCTCCCTCCCTCAAGCCTTTGCTCACATTTCACTTTCTCAATATACCTATTTCATTGCAACCACTCTTACTCCCAAGAATCCTAATCCCTCTTACTCTATTTTTTCCCTTCTTCTTTTTTTTTTTTTACTTTTTTCCTTATAGCCCTTCTAAAACACTAATTTACCTATTTTCTCTATTTATTATTTTTTCTATGTTTATCCCCTCACAGACTAGAATTCTAGGAGAACAGGAATCTTTGAGTTTTGTTCACTGATGTATCTGAAGTGGCTGACACTGGGCTGGTCACATAGTAGGTGCTCAGTAAATATCTGTGGAATGAATGAGGACAGAACTGAGTTCAAGGGAGATAAGAAAGTGGAAAAGATGCAGAGTTAGAACAATGATGTCAGCAAGAACTGTCTCGGAATTGGAGCTCTCGGTGATGGTGTGGATCCTGGTGATGAGGCCACCATGTGAGGTCTGTGCAAGGGGGAGGGAGAGGGCAGATGGGCCGGGAGGAAGGGCAGATAGTGAGAAATCTCAAGAACTGAAGTAGAAGAGCTTTTCTTACCACCATCCCCAGAAAAGAAATAAAGGGAAAATTGGAAAATTATTTTCTTTTTTGAAATTGTTCAGAGTTTCATAGTAACCTTAAAAACATGCATCACTTTTCAAGTCAATGTTTCATTACCTTAAAGAAGGATAAATAGAACCAGGTTCTCTCCTAAGAACCACTGTCATTTTCCATAGTTGGGCTCCTGCACTGTTTCTGTTTGAACCAGAAGGGCATCAATGAGAAGTACTTCCCAGGCAGAAACAGAAGAAGAGGTTCCATCTACTCTAAGCAAAATTCCAGGGTTTGGGAGTGCAGAATTCTTTGGGTAGGCAGTAATAGAAGAACCAACTAAGATTGCCTTAAACAAGGGAAGGAAAGGAAATTTATTGCCTTTTGGAGCATAAAAGCCCAGAGTTGTCCTGGTTTCAGGTCTGGTTTGACCTAGGCCCACACACAATGTTATTAGGAATCTGATGTTCTCTAGCAGTAGGTTCTGCTTTCCTCTGGCCTGGCATCATTTCCAGGCAGGCTTTGCTAAGATAGGACCTGCAGCATTTCTACATTTACACTTTCTCATATTAGCCACCTCATCAGAAAGAGCCTCTTTGGCAATCATTCCAAGACATGTTCCAAGCTTGTCTCTCTTTGGCCTAACTTGTGTTCTCCCCTAAACAAATTACCATGCCCAGGGAATGCAGTCCTCTTATTGTCTAGTCCCAGGTCTTACAAATGTCCACTCATGGAGCCAAAAGATGGATCAGACCCCACATGAATTGACTGCAGAGAAGAATGATTCTCCAAAAGAAAAATTGGGGCTCTTTTATCAGAAAATGGGAAAAGAATGCTGAGTAGGCTGCAGAAGTCTATTGGTATCTCTTTGGGCTTTTACAGGAGAGAATCTTACTGCTTATATAACAGTGATCTTGGGAATGTGCACGAAGCAAAGGCCAAAAACCATTTCCCTTAATTTAGAAAGTCTATATTTTTATAAGAGTAAGTTATTTTCAGTGACTGCCATGGTTGAGGACAAGTTTCTTTCTTTCTTTCTTTCTTTCTTTCTTTCTTTCTTTCTTTCTTTCTTCCTTCCTTCCTTCCTTCCTTCCTTTCTTTCTTTCTTTCTTTCTCTCTCTTTCTTCCTTCCTTCCTTCCTTCCTTCCTTCCTTCCTTCCTTCCTTCCTTTCTTTCTTCCTTCCTTCCTTCCTTCCTTCCTTTCTTTCTTCCTTCCTTCCTTCCTTCCTTCCTTCCTTTCTTTCTTTCTTTCTTTCTTTCTTTCTTTCTTAATAATCCTAGGCACTGCTGAGACCTGTGTCATCCTCTCCTTAGCTGATGTCTGATATTTCCCAGATTCAACGCTAGACGCCAGGTAAGTACAGACAGAGCCAAAATGGGCCGTGAGGGACACCATGTTCCTACCTTTCTCCCCTCCCCCAGCCTTCTCTTTTGATCCCATGAAATGGCATCATCTTGAACCACCTGTCCTGGTCCCAGGCACTCATGACTGCCTGTCGTCCTGCCCAGCCCTGCTTTCCAGTAACCTCATCCCTTTCTATCGGCAATGGCAGTCATGAAAATCTGTGAAAATGCTTTGGAAGAATTGGGACCTTAAAACCTCAGAAATCTAGAAATCTCAGAAATGCCACTCACAAGTCTGACCCTGCCCACATGTCTGGAATCCAACAAGAAAATCCACAAGCACCAGCTCAGCGTTTTGTTTTTTTTTTCCTAGAATTGAGCAAACCATCATGATCCCCCGGGCAAGGAATCGTAGTGCTACAAGTAAAAGTGGTGCTCATCTACTCCAGCATTGTATTTTCCTAAGTAGGAAGAAAAGAGTTGCAGACAAGTGGGGAGAGCACAGATGGCTCTCCCCAGTGCTATTGAGAAAGTCCACTTAGGGGTGACTCAGAAGAGCAGCAGGGATTGTAGAGGAACGAGAAGGGAAGAAATCACCTCTCCCAACCTGGTCTCCTGCCTTTTGTTATCCTAAAGCCTCCTTTTATTCTTTCATTTCTCCATTTATTTTTTTCAGCAAATATTCGTTTAGTGCTTATCACATGCCAGGCACAAGGCAGGTATCAAGTGGAAAAGACTCTGTCCTTCCTCCCAAACACTCAGTCAACAGTGGACACATGCCTTTTGGGTGTGCACAGTATGTGCAATGATGGAACTGACAGTGATCCAGAGGCTAACGGGGGATGGAGAGGGGCCCTTACCCCAGCTCAAGGCAGTGGGAGGCCAGTGGGGGTGAGGTCACAGGGAAGACTCCCGGGAGGAGATTAAAGTGGTCTGAGTTGTAATGAATGAGGTAGTTGGGAGGAGGACAGCATGGTGGGTAGAAAACATATCCAGCAGAAGAAGGACAGCAACGATCAAGGCTGCCAGGATATAGCTCGGCAGGTACAAGTGATACCTGGAGAGACCAACAGGAGCCAGATCAAGTCAAAGATTTTAAGCCAAGATAAGAAACTTGGAATTTATCCTGTAGGCAATGCCCGTGAAGAACTAACAGCTCATTTTATTCAGGCTAGTAATGTGATCCAGTTTCCATTTTGGATCAAATATTCTGGCAGCTGTATAGAGGGTACTTTTGTTTTGTTTTGTTTTGTTTTTTTAACACCTTTATTGGAGTATAATTGCTTTACAATGTTGTGTTTGTTTTTGCTGTATAACAAAGTGAATCAGCTATATGTATACATATCTCCTCATATTCCCTCCCTCTTGCGTCTCGCTCCCACCCCCCCATCCCTCCCCTCTAGGTGGTCACAAAGCACCGAGCTGACCTCCCTGTGCTATGCGGCTGCTTCCCACTAGCTATCTATTTTACATCTGGTAGTATATATAAGTCCATGCCACTCTCTCACTTCGTCCCAGCTTACCCTTACCCTTCCCTATGTCCTCAATTCCATTCTCTACATCTGTGTCTTTATTCCTGTCCTGCCCTAGGTTCATCAGAACCATTTTTTTTTCTTTTTAGACTCCGTATATATATGTTAGAATACAGTATTTGTTTTTCTCTTTCTGACTTACTTCACTCTGTATGACAGAATCTAGGTCCATCCACCTCACTACAAATAACTCAATTTTGTTTCTTTTTATGGCTGAGTAATATTCCATTGTATATATGTGCCACATCTTCTTTATCCATTCATCTGTCGATGGACACTTAGGTTGCTTCCATGTCCTGGCTATTGTAAATAGAGCTGCAATGAACATTGTGGTACATGACTCTTTTTGAATTATGGTTTTCTCAGGGTATATGCCCAGTAGTGGGATTGCTGGGTCGTATGGTAGTTCTATTTTTAGTTTTTTAAGGAACCTCCATACTGTTCTCCATAGTGGCTGTATCAATTTACATTCCCACCAACAGTGCAAGAGGGTTCCCTTTCTCCACACCCTCTCCAAAATTTATTGTTTGTCAATTTTTTGATGATGGGCATTCTGACCAGTGTATTTGATGATGGGCATTCTGACTACCTCATTGTAGTTTTGATTTGCATTTCTCTAATGATTAGTGATGTTGGGCATCCTTTCATGTGTTTGTTGGCAATCTGTATATCTTCTTTGGAGAAATGCCTATTTAGGTCTTCTGCCATTTTTGGATTGGGTTCTTTGTTTTTTTGATATTGAGCTTCATGGGCTGCTTGTACATTTTGGAGATTAATCCTCTGTCAGTTGCTTCATTTGTAAATATTTTATCCCATTCTGAGGGTGGTCTTTCCGTCTGGTTTATGGTTTCTTTTGCTGTGCAAAAGCTTTTAAGTTTCATTAGGTCCCATTTGTTTATTTTTGTTTTTATTTCCATTTCTCTAGGAGGTGGGTCAAAGGGATCTTGCTGTGATTTATGTCAAAGAGTGTTCTTCCTATGTTTTCCTCTAAGAGTTTTATAGTGTCTGGCCTTGCATTTAGGTCTTTAATACATTTTGAGTTTATTTTTGTGTACGGTGTTAGGGAGTGTTCTAATTTCTTTCTTTTCCATGTAGCTGTCCAGTTTTCCCAGCACCACTTATTGAAGAGGCTGTCTTTTCTCCATTGTATATTCTTGCCTCCTTTATCAAAGATAAAGTGACCATATGTGCGTGGGTTTATCTCTGTGCTTTCTATCCTGTTCCATTGAGCTATATTTCTGTTTTTCTGCCAGTACCATACTGTCTTGATTACTGCAGCTTTGTAGTATAGTCTGAAGTCAGGGAGCCTGATTCCTCCAGCTCCGTTTTTATTTCTCAAGGTTGCTTTGGCTATTCGGGGTCTTTTGTGTTTCCATACAAATTATGAAATTTTTTGTTCTAGTTCTGTGAAAAATGCCATTGGTAGTTTGATAGAGATTGCATTGAATCTGTAGATTGCTTTGGGTAGTATAGTCATTTTCACATTGTTCCTTCTTCCAATGAAAGAACATGGTATATCTCTCCATTTGTTTGTATCGTATTTAATTTCTTTCATCAGTGTCTTATAGTTTTCTGCATACAGGTCTTTTGTCTCACTAGGTAGGTTTATTCCTAGGTATTTTATTCTTTTTGTTGCAGTGGTAAATGGGAGTGTGTCCTTAATTTCTCTTTCCGATTTTTCATCATAAGTGTATAGGAATGCAAGAGATTTCTGTGCATTAATTTTGTATCCTGCTACTTAACCAAATTCATTGATTAGCTCTAGAAGTTTTCTGGTAGCATCTTTAGGAGTCTCTATGTATAGTATCATGTCATCTGCAAACAGTGACCGTTTTACTTCTTCTTTTCCAATTTGGATTCCTTTTATTTCTTTTTCTTCTCTGATTGCTGTGGCTAAAACTTCCAAAACTATGTTGAATAATGTGGTGAGAGTGGGGAATCTTGTCTTGTTCCTTATATTAGTGGAAATGGTTTCAGTATTTCACCATTGAGAATGATGTTTGCGGTGGGTTTGTCATATATAGCCTTTATTATGTTGTGGTAAGTTCCCTGTATGCCTACTTTCTGGAGGGTTTTTATCATAGATGGGTGTTGAATTTTGTCAAAAGCTTTTTCTGCATCTATTGAGATGATCATATGATTTTTCTCCTTCAGTTTGTTAATATGGTGTATCACATTGATTGATTTGCATATATTGAAGAATCCTTGCATTCCTGGGATAAACCCCACTTGATCATGGTGTATGATCCTTTTAATATGCCGTTGGAGTCTGTTTGCTAGTATTTTGTTGAGGACTTTTTTATCTATGTTCATCAGTGATATTGACCTGTAGTTTTCTTTTTTTGTGACATCTTTGTCTGGTTTTTGTATCAGGGTGATGGTGGCCTTGTAGAATGAGTTTGGGAGTGTTCTTCCCTCTGCTATATTTTGGAAGAATTTGAGAAGGATAGGTGTTAGCTCTTCCCTAAATGTTTGATAGAATTCGCCTGTGAGGCCATCTGATCCTGGGCTTTTGTTTGTTGGAAGATGTTTAATCACAGTTTCAATTTCAGTGCTTGTGATTGGTCTGTTCATATTTTCTATTTCTTCCTGGTTCAGTCTCAGTGAGTTATGCTTTTCTAAGATTCTGTTCATTTCTTCCAGGTTGTCCATTTTATTGGCATATAGTTGCTTGTAGTAATCTCTCATGGTTCTTTGTATTTCTGTAGTGTCAGTTGTTACTTCTTATTTTTTACTTCTAATTCTGTGGATTTGAGTCTTCTCCCTTTTTTTCTGATGAGTCTCGCTAGTGGTATATCAATTTTGTTTATCTTCTCAAAGAACCAGCTTTTAGTTTTATTGATCTTTGCTATTGTTTCCTTCATTTCTTTTTCATTTATTACTGATCTGATCTTTATGATTTCTTTCCTTCTGCTAACTTTGGGGCGTTTTTTGTTCTTTTTATAATTACTTTAGGTGTAAGGTTGGGTTTTTTATTTGAGATTTTTCTTGTTTCTTGAGGTAGGATTGTATTGCTATAAACGTCCCTCTTAGAACTGCTTTTGCTGCATCCCATAGGTTTTGGTTCGTTGTGTTTTCATTGTCATTTGTTTCCAGGTATTTTTTGATTTCCTCTTTGATTTAGTTATTAGTAGTGTATTGATATCACTTGGTTATTTAGGAGTGTATTGTTTAACCTCCATGTGTTTGTATTTTTACAGTTTTTTTCCTGCAATTGATATCTAGTCTCATAGCGTTGTGGTCGGAAAAGATATTTGATACGATTTCAATTTTCTTAAATTTACCAAGGCTTGATTTGTGACCCAAAATATGATCTATCCTGGAGAATGTTCCATAAGTACTTGAGAAGAAAGTGTATTCTGTTCTTTTTGGATGGAATGTCTTACAAATATCAATTACATCCATCTTCTTTAATGTGTCTTTTAAAGCTTGTGTTTCCTTATTTATTTTCATTTTGGATGATCTGTCCATTGGTGAAAGTGGGGTGTTAAAGTCCCCTACTATGATTGTGTTACTGTCGATTTCCCCTTTTATGGCTGTTAGCATTTGCCTTATGTATTGAGGTGTTCCTATGTTGGGTACATAAATATTTACAATTGTTATATCTTTTTCTTGGATTGATTCCCTTGATCATTATGTAGTGTCCTTCTTTGTCTCTTGTAATAGTCTTTAAAGTCTATTTTGTGTGATATGAGTATTGCTACTACAGCTTTCTTTTGATTTCCATTTGCATGTAATATTTTTTTCCATCCCCTCACTTTCAGTCTGTATGTGTCCCTAGGTCTGAGGTGGGTCTCTTATAGACAGCATATATACAGGTCTTGTTTTTGTATCCATTCAGCCAGTCTATGTCTTTTGGTTGGAACATTTAATCCATTTGCATTTAAGGTAATTATCGATATGTATGTTCCTATTACCATTTTCTTAATTGTTTTGGGTTTGTTATTGTAGGTCTTTTCCTTCTCTTGTGTTTTCTGTCTAGGAAAGTTCCTTTAGCATTTGTTGTAAAGCTGGTTTGGTGGTGCTGAATTCTCCTAGCTTTTGCTTATCTGTAAAGGTTTTAATTTCTCCATTGAATCTGAATGAGATCCTTTCTGGATAGAGTAATCTTGGTTCTAGGGTTTTCCCTTTCATCACTTTAAATATGTCCTGCCACTCCCTTCTAGCTTGCAAAGTTTCTGCTGAGAAATCAGCTGCTAACCTTATGGGGATTCCCTTGTATGTTATTTGTTGCTTTTCCCTTGCTGCTCTTAATATATTTTCTTTGTATTTAATTTTTGATAGTTTGCTGAATATGTGTCTTGGTGTGTTTCTCCTTGGATTTATCCTGTATGGGACTCTCTGTGCTTCCTGGGCTTGATTGACTATTTCTTTTCCCATATTATGGAAGTTTTAAGTATAATCTCTTCAAATATTTTCTCAGACCCTTTTTCTTTCTCTTCTTCTTCTGTGACCCCTATAATTCAAATGTTGGTGAGTTTAATGTTGTCCCAGAGGTCTCTGAGACTGTCCTCAATTCTTTTCATTCTTTTTTCTTTATTCTGCTCTACAGTAATTATTTCCACTATTTTATCTTCCAGGTCATTAATCCGTTCTTCTGCCTCAGTTATTCTGCTATTGATTCCTTCTAGAGAATTTTAAATTTCATTTACTGTGTAGTTCATCATTGTTTGTTTGCTTTTTAGTTCTTCTAGGTCCTTGTTAATTGTTTCTTGTATTTTCTCCATATAATTTCCAAGAGTTTGGATATCTTTACTATCATTACTCTGAACTCTTCTTCAGGTAGACTGCCTATTTCCTCTTCATTTGTTTGGTCTGGTACTTTTTTACCTTGCTCCTTTATGTGCTGCATATTTCTCTGTCTTCCCATTTTGCTTAACTCACTGTGTTTGGGGTCTCCCTTTTGCAGGCTGCAGGTTTGTAGTTCCCATTGTTTTTGGTGTCTGCCCACAGTGGGTGATGTTGGTTCAGTGGCTTGTGTAGGCTTCCTGGTGGAGGGGATTGGTGCCTGTGTTCTGGTGGGTGGGGCTGGATCTTGTCTTTCTGGTGGGCAGGGCTGCATCTGGTGGTGTGTTTTGGGGTGTCTGTGAACTTAGTATGATATTAGGCAGCCTCTCTGCTAATGGGTGGGTTTGTGTTCCTGTCTTGCTAGTTGTTTGGCATGGGGTGCCCAGCACTGGAGCTTGCTGGCCTTTGGGTGGAGCTCAGTCTTAGCGTTGAGACAGAGATCTCTGGAAGAGCTTTCACTGATTGATATTATGTGGGGCCGGGAGGTCTCTGGTGGACTAATGTCCTGAACTCTGCTCTCCCACCTCAGAGGATCAGGCCTGACATCAGGCCAGAGCACCAAGACCCTGTCATCCACACAGCTCAGAAGAAAAGGGAGAAGAAAAGAAAGAAAAAAGATTTTAAAAATAAAGTAAAATAATTTTAAAAAATTATTAAAATTTTAAAAAATTAAAAAGTAATAAAAAAAGGAAGAGAGCAACGAAACCAATAAACAAATCCACCAATGATAACAAGCACTAAAAAATATACTAAGATAAACATAAAAATCAGAAACAAGTCGGTTGCAGACACCAAACCCCAAGTCTACATTTGCTCCCAGAGTCCAGTGCTTCAATTTTGGGATGATTCATTGTCTATTCAGGTATTCCACAGATGCAGGGTACATCAATTTGATTGTGGAGATTTAATCTGCTGCTCCTGAGGCTGCTGGGAGAGATTTCCCTTTCTCTTCTTTGTTCACACAGCTCCTGGGGTTCAGCTTTGGTTTTGGCCCTGACTCTGAGTTTGGGTCACCCTCAGGCTTTTGTTCCTGCCCAGACAGGATGGGGTTAAAGGAGCGGCTGATTAGGGGGCTCTGGCTCACTCAGGCCAGGGGGAAGGAGGGGTACGGATGCAGGGCGAGCCTGCGGCAGCAGAGGCCAGCATGACGTTGCAACAGCCTGAGGTACGACATGTGTTCTCCCGGGGAGGTTGTCCCTGGATCACAGGACCCTGGCCGTGGCGGGCTGCACAGGCTCCCAGGAGGGGCGGTGTGGATAGTGACCCGTGCTCGCACACAGGCTTCCTGGTGGCGGCAGCAGCAGCCTTAGCGTTTCATGGCCGTCTCTTGTGTCTGCGCTGATAGCCGCAGCTCGTGCTTGTCTCTGGAGGTCCTTCAGGCAGTGCTCCAAATCCCCTCTCCTCGTGCACCCCGGAACAATTGTCCCTTGACTCTTAGGCAGGTCCAGACTTTCTCCCGGACTCCCTCCCGGCTAGCTGTGGCGCCCTAGCCCCCTTCAGGCTGTGTTCACGCAGCCAACCCCAGTCCTCTCCCTCGGGTCTGATCTCTCAAGCCCGAGCCTCAGCTCCCAGCCCCCGCCCACCCCGGCGGGTGAGCAGACAAGCCTCTCGGGCTGGTGAGTGCTGGTCGGCACTGATCCTCCATGCAGGAATCTCTCTGCTTTGCCCTCCGCACCCCTGTTGCTGCGCTCTCCTCTGTGGCTTCAAAGCTTCCCCCTGCCCACCCCCCGTCTCCGCCCACGAAGGGGCTTCCTAGTGTGTGGAAACTTTTCCCCCTTCACAGCTCCCTCCCCGAGGTACAGGTCCCATCCCTATTCTTTTGTCTCTCTTTTTTCTTTTTTCTTTTGCCCTACCCACGTACATGGGGATTTTCTTGCTTTTGGGGAAGTCTGAGGTCTTCTGCCAGCGTTCAGTAGGTGTTCTGTAGGAGTTGTTCCACATGTAGATGTATTTTTGATGTATTTTTGGGGAGGAAGGTGATCTCCACCTCTTACTCTTCCACCATCTTGAAGGTCTCCTACAGGGTAGTTTTTAAGAGGACGAGATAAGTCAGAGGGAAATTAGGTGAAAGGTTGAACTAGAAGGATTGAGACTGGTGGCAAGGAAAGGAAGGAATAAATACATTTGAGAAATGTTTAGGAGGTAAGTCAGAATAACTTGGGGATTAATTGGATGTACACACTGAAGGAAAGGGTGAACACGGAGACTAGAATCTGCATACCAGCTGGTGACTACAGGAAGTGGGAGACTAGGGGTGCCATTGGCCGTGGAAGGCAAGGAGAGAGCCAATTTGGAGCAATCTACACTCTGTGGGTGGCTAAGACACAAGTGCTTTCCACAGACTCATGGATGCAATGAAAGTAAGCATGTTCAAGCCATCTTGACAGGACCTGTGGTCCATGGGGAAAGGGAACCTCAGGCATTGGAGACTACGGCATAGGCTAGCGGCAAGAGCAGGGGGGGCTGGACCCACAGGTCAATAGTGAAAGGCATCACCCACATCGCTCCCCACAGGAGTGAATTCCAAAGAACACACGCATATCCCATGGAAAAGCCAGACAGTGTTCACTGAGATAGGACAGTAGCACCAGTGACAAAAGACTTTTGCTCTTCTGAGAAAGGCTGAGAAAGATGGAGAGACCCTTCTGACACTATAAGTTCCCTGAAAGTAAGGTTGCTCTTTGGATAGTAGGTTGAACTGAATCTTCTAACACCCCAATATGAGTTATCATTACCTAAATGAGTTGTTTTACATAGCTGAAAGTGACTAGATCTTGTCCAACAATGAGAGGGTAGTGGTGTGTCCCTGTTGTGGTCTGACGTTTGTGTCCCTCCCAGATTCCTCTGTTGCAATCCGAATGCTTAATATGATGGTATGAGGAGATGGGGCCTTTGGGAGGGGCTTAGGTCATGAGGGTGGAGCCCTTATAAAGGAGACCCCACAGAGCTCCCTAGCCCCTTCCACAAGGGAGAACTCAGCGAGAAGGCACCAGCTATGAATCAGGAAGACAGCCCTCACCAAAAAACACAACCATGCTGGCACTATGATCTTGGACTTTTCAGCCAACTGTAAGGAAAACGTGTTTGTTGTTTCTAAGCCACGCATCGTGGTATTTTGTTATAGTTGCCCAAATGGACTAAGGCAGTCATCGTTGAGAATAATGTTTAGAAAAAAATAAAAACAATTCTTTGTTGTCCTGTTCCACCTGAGTTGGTTCCACCAAGATCAGCCCATTCTTAAAAACAGTTGCACTAATATCTCAGGGCTCCGTATTCACACAAGGTAAGGACCGTCATTAATGTTAACAGATGTTTATCTATGTTGTATAGTCATCTCAAGGATGACAATTTATTTGGCTGACCTTGCCAGATCTAGTTAGGTCATCATTGTTTGTTTGTACCTCCTAAGTTTGTCTGGGGGCAGGAGAAGTGTATTCAGCTCTGTTCCTTTGTGGTTGCTTGCTTGTGCTTACACTGAGTTTAGTCTTCAGTTTCTTGGTAGGAATCTGCCTGATCCACTCGTTCATCTTATAAAGATACAATAATTTATAAATACAATTGACAGGGCACAAGTCAGCTACAACACATCAATCACAATGCTCTGAAACATTCAAATAAGATGCCAAGGCCAACCCTTTCCCCCAAAACATACATAGTGGAGCCCCTACTCTTGCCCTAAGAACCCCCCCAAAGACTATAGGTAACACGTAACCATGGAGATGCACTAAAGGCACAGGTGTCACTGTGTATTCATCACTAGTAAAGCTTAATTGTAGGTGAAAGAAAATGGGAAGCTCTAACATTTTCTGCCCACCTCCTGGGAAGCCATCTCTCCCTCTGCCCTGGGGGTGTGCCCGAAGCTGGAGACCCCTGCTGTTGCACGCCCTCCGCTCTGCAGACCTGTCCTGGCATCGGCCAGGCCACTGGCTGCTTTCTCTTCTCTGCCCTCTGCCCCTTTCAGGTCCCGCTGCCCCTCCTTCGCCTTCAGAAACCTCTGGATGTTCTCAAGGAGCCCATGCTGCATGGCGATTCTCCCTTTCTCACCTCAAAACACCAAATTCTGATGACTTTTCCCAGGCAGTGGGAGCGCAGAGCAGGAGAGGAAAGACTGTGACTCAACTGCGAGTCATCCTTTCAAAGGGTCTCTCGACAAAGTCGCAACTGGAGGGCAAGGATCTCCTGGGAGGGGTCGTCCCTGACGGCAGAAGCAGAGTCTTGCAGGACTGAGCCTGGTGAGGCCAGGAGAGGAGCTGTGGCCCGCTCCACTTCTAGGAAGGGATGGTTATTTCTTTTCTATTTTTTTTTTACTAAGCAAGCATCAAGGATTTGGGTTAGGTTGTAAACTACAGGAGGTTGTGCAGTGGCCGCAGGACCTTCTCTCGACCTGACTTCAACTCTGTTCCCTTAAAAGTTTCTGGACTCTTTTCCACCTCCTGGGGTTCCTTGACGCCCTCAGCCCTCATCTTCCTTATTGATATTCTCCCTTCTGATCCTGGCACTTTGCCAATTCCCTGAGGTTATCTCCCGTAATTCTGCTTACCTTTGGAAAAAACCCATCATCTTTCTAATTATTTCTAAGCTACCTTTATGCTGGGACTCTTGGTCATCCTTTGTGTACTCCAGCTTGACTTCAAGGGCCACAAACTCTCCTCACCCTCCCTGTCTTTGAGGATATTTTTGTAGTTCTCATAAGGAAATGTATCTTTTATTCTGGGTCCAGATATATGCCTGTCTGTCTTTTTCCATGGATATGCAGTATTTTGGATTGTATTATACATACTTAAGATTTTTTGTTTGTTTGTTTCATATAGTGCTTTCATACCTTTGTGTGCACACATGTAAAAAAAAGAATTGTGGAATAATAAAAAATAATCAGTGGAAGAATAAAAAATAAAAATCCAAGAAATAGCACCTTCAGAGATGGAATAAATTATTGAGTTATTTTTACAAGTTAAAAAGGGGTAAGAAGAGAAGACATAATGTGTCATTTTGGCAAATTTTATCACATGCAAAATGTTGCATGAATCCTAATCTATTTTTCCCTTAACCAAATTTAGGTAACAAATGCTATTTCCAAATGCTAGTACCAAAATGGATATGAAATGACACTGCATGAAGATATATATATGTGTATATTCTCTATTTAGCTATACATTTAATATATATATTCTCTATTTAGCTGTGTATTTACTATATATATAGAGAGAGAATTTATATAGAGTATGTATACAGAGAGAATATATAGTCTATATTTAACTGTGTAGAAAATATATATATGCTCTATTTAGCTGTAGAAAAATCTACCAATCTACCCCATCATTCTTACAACCCTATCCCATGCTTGCCAGCATGCCTCTCCACACATATACTGAAATAATTGTTACCAACTGTATTCAAGTAATGTTTCATACAACATTCAGTCCACTCAGGATGGTAGAATTTCCTACTGAGACACTTATAATATTTGTGCTATTGATGTTCATAAAAATTTTCTCTATATGCGTCTGCTGAGCTGCTATTTAATTGTCATCCTTTATGTAACAACTAAACCATGAATTGTTTTTAAATGTGAACATTTGTTTTTAATATCAAATAAAATATTGAATATGTAAACTCAAGTTGCCAGGTCTATCTATGCATCATGATTTGTCTCCAGAATAGTAATTTAAGCACTGTTGTTTAGTGTAGTCAATTCTCCACATTCATCAATTTCTTTTTTTAAAACAATTTAAAGAATGAGAGGTTAAAAATATTATTTCTGTGCAAATGAAAACTACGGGAGAGTACCACCTCACACCAGTCAGAATGACCATAATTAAAAAGTCTACAGGCTTTCCTGGTGATGCAGTGGTTGAGAGTCTGCCTGCCAATGCAGGGGACACGGGTTCGAGCCCTGGTCTGGGAAGATCCCACATGCCGCGGAGCAACTAGGCCGTGAGCCACAACTGCTGAGCCTGCGCGTCTGGAGCCTGTGCTCCGCAACAAGAGAGGCCACAATAGTGAAGAAGCCCGCGCACCGCGATGAAGAGTGGCTCCCACTTGCTGCAACTAGAGAAGGCCCTCGCACAGAAACGAAGACCCAACACAGCCATAAATAAATAAATAAATAAATAAATAAATAAATAAAATTTTTTAAAAAGTCTACAAACAATAAATGCTGGAGAGGGTGTACCCTCCTTCACTATTGGTGAGAACCCTCCTTCACTATTGGTGAGAATGTAAATTGGTGCAACCACTATGAAAACAGTGTGGAGGTGACTCAAAAAACGAAAAATAGAGTTTCCATATGATCCAGCAATCCCACTTCTGGGCATATATCTAGACAAAACTATAATTTGAAAAGATACATGCACCCCAACATTCATAGCAGCACTATTTACAATAGCCAAGGACATGGAAGCAACATAAATGTCCATTGACAAATGGATGGTTAAAGAAGATGTGGTGTATATATATATATATATATATATATATATGCACAATGGGGTATTACTCAGCCATAAAAAAGAATGAAATAATGCCATTTACAGCAACATGGATGCAACTAGAGATTATCAAACTAAGTGAAGTGAGTCAGAAAGAAAAAGACAAATACCACACAATATCACTTATATGTGGAATCTAAAACATGGCACAAATGGACCTATCTACAAAACAGAAACAGACACGGGGCTTCCTTGGTGATGCAGTGGTTAAGAATCTACCTGCCAATGCAGGGGACATGGGTTTGAGCCCTGGTCCAGGAAGATCCCACATGTCGTGGAGCAACTAAGCCCATGTGCCACAACTACTGAGCCTGCATGTCTAAAGCCCATGCTCTGCAACAAGAGAAACCACCATAATGAGAAGTGCAAGCACCGCAACGAAGAGTAGCCCCCCGCTCGCCACAATGCCCGCGCGCAGCAATGAAGACCCAACACAGCCAAATAAATAAATAAATAAATAAAATAAATAAATTTATTTAAAAAAAACAGAGACAGACTCACAGACATAGAGAACAGACTTGTGATTGCCAAGGGGGAGGGGGTTGGAGGAGGGATGGATTGGGAGATTGGGATTAGCAGAGGCAAACTATTATATAAAGAATGGATAAACAACAAGGTCTTATTGTATAGTACAGGGAACTATATTCAATATTCTGTGATAAACCACAATGGAAAAGAAAAAAAAATACATTATTTCTAGATTATTTTAACCAAAGAAAATGCATGAAGAACAAAAACTCTTTCAGAGTCAGGAAACGCTATATTACCTGAGCTTCCAGATTTCTTTTCTTCTTCATGTGATCTTTCATTAGTCAAGTAAAATGACTGCAAAACTCACTGAGCTTTTAAACTCCTTGTACCATTTGAAAGGAGCCATGTAGTGTGTGCTGTTGGTGCCCCACGGGATCAGCCTGAAGCCAGTCTCCAGCTGAGACCACATCCCTGTTACCTCCTTTCCTTACCCCATCCTGTTTACGTACTCCTATTCTTCTGGAAACACTCCTCCAATAAACCAACCAAACCAGAATCCCATCCCAGGCTCTACTGATTTAAGACAAGTCCTAAGCAAGAAATTTCTCAAAAAGAACAATTACTGCCTGGGTGACCTGCGTTAAACCTCAGAAACGGGTGCTGTCCTACTCAGTATCTTTTTTTGCATATTTAATTTACAACCCTGTCAAATCATCTTTTCTAATTGAAACATAATTGACATATAACGTTATATGAGCTTCAGGTGCAAACATAATGATTTGATATTTGTGTATTTTGTGAAATGATCACCACAATAAGTCTAGCTGATATCATCACCGTACATAATCAACAAGATTTTTTTTCCTGTGTTGAAAACTTTTAAGATCTACTCTCTTAGCAACTTTTGAATGTGTGACACAGTATTATTAACTACAGTCACCATTACATTCCCATAACTTGCTCAGTATTTTATATATAACATATAAAATTTACTTAGTAGCTATAATATTATTTAATATCTATGGTATTATTTAATATCTAAGACATCAGAGAATCTTAATGCAGCAATGACCTTCTGGAGAAACCTCTTACTGCCATTTACTGCCATTTGAAGCAACGTCGGTGGACCTAGAGATTATTATGCTAAGTGAATTAAGTCAGACAGAGAAAGACAAATACTGTATGTCACCTTTATGTGGAATCTGAAAAATAAAGGAATGTATATAACAAAACAGAAACAGACCCACAGATATAGAGAACAAACTAGTGGTTACCAGTGGGGAGAGGGAAGGGGGAGGGGCAAATTAAGGGCACGGGATTAAGAGATACAAACTACTATGTACGAAATAGATGAGCAACAAGGATATATTGTACTGCACAGGGAATTATAGTCATTACCTTGTAATAACTTTTAATGGAGTATAATCTGTAAAAATCCTGAATCACTTTGCTGTACACCTGAAACTAATATAATATTGTAAATCAACTCTACTTCAGTAAAAAAGACAAAGTAGCAAAACTTTCACTCATATGTTCAGAAGTGGGCAAGGTAGAAAGGATGGGCCAATTAAAAATATTTTGCTTTGAGTAGCAATTAGATTGTATACAAGAGCAAGAATTCAGCTGCCAGAGAGGATCAAAAATACATCTTTGCAAAATTTTTAGACAACAGTCAGTGATGGTTTTCTAGGCTGTTCTTTCAGTCTGTCAGTAGCTTCTAGCTGTATGCTAGCTGTACAGAACATTGAAAGTAGTTATGGTGTCTGGCCAAGCCAAAGAAAACAGGGTGATAATTAATCACCTCAACCTGGACTGAATTCTCCATGTTGTTTTAATGGCACAGCCTTCTTCTGAGCTACAAATCCTTTTCCAGAAGGAAAGAAGTATGTGTAGCCAACTCCCAATTTTCAGCTTTAATGGAGGGACTACTCATTCCCCAAATATTTATTGAGTTCTTGTTATGCTGTGTGCATAGCGCTTTTTTAGGTGCCAGGTAGAACCCGGAGGAGTAAATAGGCCGGGGGGACCCCAACCCACCTGCAAACACATCTGCCTTCTCTGAATCCCCCCCCTCCTCCCTTCTCAGTTCTATTTTCTCTCACACATTACATTTATGTTTTTTGGTTCCCCCTCTCTCTGCCAAATTATAGAGAAATATTGCTTCTTAAAAGGGCAGCCTGAACTCCTGCTTCTGCTTTCCTTCTATAACTCCTCTCCCTGAAATCCCATCCAGTTCCCTCTTTTTATGCTTCCTGGAGACAAGAGGATAAACAGGAAGTAAGCTATTCAGTCGAAAAAGACATCATGGATTGTCTAGACAGGGTAAACTGTGCTGCAGCCTAGATTCAGTGAAAATCACCCATCTTCAAGAAAGCCAAATGCTTCTTTTTTTTAAAATTTATTTTATTAAAGTATACTTGATTTACAATGTTGCGTTCATTTCTGCTGTACAGCAAAGTGATTGAGTTAGATAGATAGATAGATATACATTCTTTTTCATATTCTTTTCCATTGTGGTTTATCACAGGATATTGAATATAGTTCCCTGTGCTATACGGTAGGACCTTGTTGTTTATTCATTCTCTGTATAATAGTTTGCATCTGCTAATCCCAAACTCTCACTCCATCCCTCCTCCACACTGCCTTTCCCTTCAGACGCTTCTTTTTACATTCCTGAACTTGGCAACTGTCAAAGATGGATCTAGCTCATTGGCAGAATGAATGAGCCTAGGTAATGACCCCTTATATTTACCTAGTGTTACAAAGTTTACAAAATCCTTTCACATACGTCACTCTATTTAATTTGCACAACGATCTTGGGAGGCTGGCCTGTTCCATCAGAGGAAACCGAGGTTCAGAAAGGTTAAATTTGTCCAAAGTCACCTTGAATCAAGTCTTTCAGCTCCAAGCCTTTCAACTCTTCCTGTATTACCTCCCTTAAGCTCCTGCAAACCCTAGATTCCTTTAAGTGCTTTTCCCTACTAGTGCCCTCCCACTCCTCAACTGCAATCGCTACCTAAACCACAATACAATTGTCCTTCAGAAAAGCTGGTCTCTGGGATATTACAGCACTCTCCGCCCTCCGTACCACCCTGTTCTTTAGAAATCAGACCGGTAATATATGAACCAGAACCGCAGGGACAGTAATTACATGAACTACCTTCCTTTTTCTCTCCACTTGGTAGGTAATGATGCTGCAAGACACAATATTTTACTGACCAAAATGGTCTAGAGACCATTTCAGAATTGAGATAGAGAAAACTGACACAAAGCATATCTTGCTAGGATTCATACACTGTTTTTTTTTTTTAAACACTCCAGTACACCATAAGGGGGTTGGGGGGGGAAGAGCTCCTTGCATGATGAAACATGTTTGGGTCTCTAAGTAGGTGCCTTATTTTGGTATCTCCTCCATGACTTAACCGTTTCGTTTCTCGTATGAATAATGAAGGCGGAGGGAGATTAATGTTTTCAACTTGGACCAGACATTGGAGTGACCTGGACATGTTTTTTTAGGACAGTAGTTTAAAGTATTCACCCATTCATAGCCTTGTACATTACATCAATATTCTTATGTATTAGTCATTGATGACCAGCGCCTAGACCAATTGCTATTGATAACCATTGCCTACCTCCGTTGACTCATCAGAGTTACAGAATGATGATATTCTAATTCTAATATTCCTTCTAATAGTGTTCAAAAAAATTTTTAAAACACACACATAAAAGTGGTATGTATGACAAGAACCAAGCACAAAAAAATTAGGATGTAGTTCTTTTTTACAATTTACAACTTCATCTAAGCAAGGGGTGGCAAAACATTTTCTGTGAAGAGCCAGATGGCAAATGTTTTAAGCTTTACAGGCCACACAGCAGTCTCTGTTGCAACTACGCAACAGTTCCACTGTGGTATGAATGTGGCCACAGACAATACGTAAGTGAATAGGTGTCCTTTAGTGTGTTCTAAAAAAATTGTATTCACAGAAACAAGCAGCAAACTGGCTTTCACCTGAAGGCCACAGTTCGCTGACCCCTGAGAGAAGCCAAAGCCTTTGCATTTTTGGACACAGTTTTCCATTTTTGACTTTTTCTAATGGGCAATTTCAATCATATGCAAAAGTTGAAGAATTAGTATGACGACTTGTTGGTCACCATCAGCTAGCTTCCTCAGTTATCAACTTTGGACCAATCTTGTTTCATCTAACTCCTGACCCACCTCCTTTTCTCTCAATTATTATTATTTTTTCTTGGCTGTGCCACGCAGTTTACAAGATCTTAGTTCCCCAACCAGAGATCGAACCCATGCCCCTGCAGTGAAAGCACCGTGTCCTAACCACTGGACTACCAGGGAATTACCTCTCTGAATTATTTTAAAGCAAATCTTTCTATCTTATTCAGAAATATTCATATTCATTTCATCCATAAATATTTCAGTAAGCAGCTCTTAAAACATATCTGTAACATAATTATCACACCTAAGAAAATTTATTTTTAAATGTTTTTAATCGAATCAGAAACCTAACAAGATCCATCTTCAATTGACTGATTTGTTTCTTAAGTCTCTTTTACTCTATGGGTTCTCCCTCTATCTTTATTCCCCTCATTCAATGTATATAATGAAGAAACTGGATCATCTGACCTATAGGTGTTCTCACAGACTGGATTTTGATTATCGAATCCTAATGGTGTTATTTAGCATGTTCCTCTGTCTTCCATATCTCCTATGAATTGAAAATGAGCTATAGAGACTTGATGAGATTCTAGTTTAAGTTTTTGGTAAGAACACTTTACATATGGTATCGTGTACTTCCATCAGGAAGCCCATTTGGGGTTGGTCACAACCATTGATTCATTAGGAGCGACAGAATGTGGTATTCTAACATTCTTCCTTTACTTACTAGAGGCAATACTTCTGTAAACAAAAATTGTCCCTAAACAGCGATTTAACTTTCCTGATAATGTTGGTAAATGAAAAGCAGGATGAATACATGATTTTCCCCTTTATTTGGCAGATTTTAAAATAATGATTTGTTTCTCTACCATCCTCCAAAGGTGACCAATGAATTTTTTTTTAATGGCCATCCCTTTAAAGTACAGGATTTACAGTCAGTAAAATATTCTGTCTTGCAGCATCATTACCTGCCGAGTGGAGAGAGAAAAGAAGGTAGTTAATGTAATTACTGTCCCAGTATTGGCGGTTCATATATTATCCGTCTAATTTCTATAACACTGGGTCTCCTCCCACAGACCTATTGAACCAGAGTCTCCAGGGATAGGTAGGACCTGGCCTCCGCATGCTTAAAACTCTTCCTGAATGATTCTGAAACATGGTCTACAGCCCAGCCATTGAGAATGTCTGCCCAGGGTGACCACTGAAGTTCATCCCAGCACTACCATTCTACAAGTTTATAATGCGCAATTAATTATAGATTTCCCATATTGCTACTCCTTGCTCTCCTCCAGGAGGGCTGGTGAAATGGTGCCAAGCAGATGTTCAGAGAACATCCAGATACTCTCAGTAGCTTGGCAACCAGTTCTTTTAGGAGCTGCACCGTTGGTCAGGGGTACTTCTATTTCCCACCCAAAGGGTAGAGGTTGGTACCTTCAGAGTTACAAAAAGTTCAGGATGTCGCTGAAGTTCTTCAGTTCTGCGATTCCACTCCCAGAAGTCACAGGCACATGGATTAATATCTTAAAGTCACCCCCAGAGCTGGCTCTTCTTGCCATGAAGTACGCATGAAGATAACACACAGCGAGAGATTCAGGGGCCAAGACAACAAACCAGAAGGCACTCTGGTTATCTGCCTATTGAAACATACGAAAGACCCTTATTGGCGTCTAGGGGCAGATTTATTCAAATCCTGCCTATCTTACTTAGTATGTGACTCATGGCAAGTTACCTTGCCTAATCTCTTGTGCCTTAGGTCATTGCATCTAAAATGGGGATAACAGTAACTATCTCACTGAGTTTATCTGAGAATTCAATAAATTTAATACATATAAGATGTTTGAAACAGTGTTTTGCCCTTAGATTGCTAACCACCATTATTATTTCAAGCCGGGAATATCACCTGTGTGGTGACTTAAAATCAGTAACGGGATGGATAGATACAAACTGACCACAAATTGCGGCTTTCAGAAAAACTCAACCAATGTTTTAAAGACTCCAAGATCAAGAACAGAGTAGAATGTAATTCTCTTCTTCACACTATGTGTGGACGTATGAATACTGTCAGCTGAAGGAAGGAAGGCCACAGTATCCACAAATCTTAGTAAAAGTTGGTTCAAACCACCAGCACTCTCCTAACTCCACAGTTCATGGGAGTTCAAGCCCCTTCTCACCCCAACAATACTTTGCAACTTTACGTGACCATCTTAGACTCCAACCTCTTACTTTTGAAATACAACCCATATACCATGTCATATTGATCTAGGCAAGAAATGTAGCCCTTTCCTAATTTACACTGACTCCTACAGAGCATTCATGAAATCAATAGTCTTTGCTGGTAATATGGGGAAAGATGAAAGAGGTGTTTCCCTTACATCAGTGTTTTCACCACCTCCATGGTCAGGAGATACAGCCATGCTGAACTATCCTCTGACTCAGTTGTGTCCAAAAGAACATTCTATGGTGATAGAGATGTCCTACTTCTTCACTGTCTAATACAGTCATTACTACCACGGGTGGATTTTGAGCACTTGCAATGTGGCCACTGTGACTGAGAAATTGAATTTGACATTGATTTAATGTTAATGTATTTAAACTTAAATAGCCACATGTGGCTAGTGGTTACCATGTTTATAGCACAGCTCTAGCCCCTTCCCTGTGGCACCATGGGCGTTCTACCCGAGTCCCAGACTCTCTCCATCTTCCTACTCTGCTTACCTCTTTTCAGACCTTTCCTTAATTCATACCAAGCACTTTGTCCATCTACCATGACACTTTAGCACCTGCCAATGGCCATATCTTTGGATCTCTACTTATTACGTGACTCAACAAATTCCTCAATGTCTATGTTCCTCAGACTTCTTGCCTCTAACATGGGGTTAATAATAGTAACTATCTCATTGCGTTAAACTGGGAATTAAATAAGCTAATACATATAAAGTGGAAAATATATCCCAGTGGGCTTAGCATAGGTCATCCCAAAGAAAGACATTTTCATACCTAAAAGGAATTCTGACCATAAATGTTAAGAAACAAAATTTTCACTCGTCACATAATTGTAGGCTGCACTGCCCAGGGCATAGTCACTGCCACATGTAGCTATTTAAATTAAATTTAAATTAATTAAAATGAACGTTTAGCTCATCAGTTGCACTAGTAACATTTCAAGTACTCAATTGCCACATGTGGCTAGAGACATTGGACATGGCAGATGTAGGAAAGTTCTGTTGGACAATGGCCGAACTTTGTCATCTCTATGTCCATAAACTCAAGATAGAAGAATTGCCACAGTAGGTCAGAAAATCAATTAAATTGGGGAAAACCAATCAACAGCATGTATGTCCCCTTGGTCAGTCTCACTCTCTCATTCTTGCTATCCAATCTGTATTCTCACATTTCATTTTTCCCTTTTACTACTTCCTCTCCCATCTCGACAGTACTAATGAAATACATTTAATAAACATCAATAAAATATTGTAGACCTAATTTTCAATGTTATCAAGAACACTTTCTTTGGAATTTATTTTCTTCTAAGGCTTCACAGCAGAGGAGATTATGTTTTTCTTTTTATTAATACTATGTCATATCTGGCAAAACACCAGGCATAATCCTATTTATTTTCTGCAGCCATAGCACAGCTAGTCACAATAGATAACTTAATGAACATTTTTTATTTAGTCCTATTTGCTCCTAGGTTGACAGAGCCCAACATGAGGTGGTGAAGGGAAGAGAGGATCCATTGTGTGAGTGTGTGTGAGTGTGTGTGTGTGTGTGTTTACCCACAGTGTTCAGCTCCATGTATATCTTCTGTCATTAATTGTAGTTGACCGTAACTTGACTGGCCAGCTAATAAGCATTCTCCCATTAAGCTGCTATTCTCTTGGGCATTTTCTCCCAAGGGAAGGGAAATGTTATCATTAGTACGTGATGGAAACTTTCTTCCAACTTATAGAAGCTTATGCTAAGAGCACACTGTATTGCTCTGCATGTTGTTCTGAGTCTTGACCACCAGAAGACTCCTGTTTTAATCTTGGTGAGAGCACAAGTAAAGAGAAGTGTACTTGGTAGAGAAGAGGTTCATGTGGTCCATCATCCTGAGGAGTATTTAGTTAGTACTGGGTTTCATTAGAAGAAAATAAAAACAAGTAAATAAAATATTTTAATATACTATTAAGTAATGAAACTAAAAACAAATCATGACTGATCTTCGAAACAAAAATTTAGCCACATATTCTGGGTGTTTTATGTGCAAATGGAAAAGGATCCAGATTCAAACCCAGATGGTTTGAGTCAGGCTCTGTCACTCCTTACCAGCTCCGTGACCTTGGGCAAGCCACTTCTCTGAGCCTTTGCTTTCAGACATCTCTAAACCTTGGAGTTCAGGACTTTCTTCCCTCTCTGGGTTGAAGAATGTCTTAGGTCAGTTTCCCCAAGAAACAAACTTTAAGATAGAGATCTACTAGCAAAAGTTTTATGGAAGAATGCCGTTGAGAAGAAAAGCAGGGTGGGGCAGAGGGAGAAATTGGGTTACAATGAATCGCAACAGGGTCGTCAGCCGATTTCCCAGGAGCTCTGAAATTGGGATGGCTCTTCAAAGTGGTTCCACCTAGAGACAAGGGGGCCTGGCCTTTGAACTCCCACATCTAACAGCCATGCCGTGAGGGTGGTCCTTTGGCTAATGGCGATTCACAGAGAAGGATGTGAGCTGCTGAGCTTCCCAACAGCTGGGGAAATGAGTGTGTAGGTCCTGAAGGAGAGAGCTGGGCGGCATCCACTATAAAAGGAAAGCCCATCTCATTTCCTGCTCCAGGGGTGGTACCCATTTTATTCAGATGTGCGGGCTGACCTCCAATGACCCAGACACGGCAATCACAAGGGTCTGCCATGAACCGCTTGTCTTAGGAAGGGTTCCCTAGAAACAGACCCTGACGTGGAGATTTGTGTTAAAGTGATTTATTAGGAAATGTTCCCAGAACAAGCCAGTAGAGAACAGAGATCAGGAAAGGAACGAGGTCAATAAGGCTATCGAGCAACGTCCTACAGCTGGTCACTTTGGCTCAATTCTACAGGGGAGCTTTGGTGACAGCATAGGTAGTTGGTCAAAGTTGTCCCCATCAGGGGGCAAGGAAGCTGCCATATTTATACTGCCGTACCCATCAGGGAGAACTCAATTCCCAGACATCCCAATTCCCCAAGTGTAGACAAATTGGATTCCAGTCACTGGGGCAACCCTCCAACAAAGACATGGATGCTGGTTTTACTGGGGATGAAAGCACGCGGGCAGCCCGTGTGTATTAACACAGTAAAGGGACGGGGGAGGCTGTGGGTGGAGAACTCACAGCCCAAAGTCCGGGCTCATCAGGCTTTCATAACCTCACAGGTGGAATTACTCAGGCAGCAGCTGAGCCCGACTGCTCCACTTCCTTGCCCCAGTCTGTACCCCAAAGTAAGAGGAGTAGGTAATCAAATCGGCCAGTCACTCCTTCCTCAGCATGACGATACATTCTCCCACAAGCCAATGCTTGCAAAGAACACACACGTCCCCTCTTCTCCCCAGGACAAGCAATGATTTTTAGATCAGGACAATCCTAACGTAGATGAACAAAACACAGCACCATTGCTGTCACTAGAACCAATCTTGGATTCATCCAACGGTTTTTCAGAAGACATCATCTTTGCATCCAAGTCAGTTTTTGAAATACAGCACTTTTACAATCCATGTATGACGCTATTAGAGAACGTATCCTAAATCCCATATTCTTATTGGCATAACATTAAGAAAGCTGAGTTCATCTTGTAAGTGCATGCACTATAAGTGCATCTCCTCAATGCAATAACTTTCTGAATTGCTTTTCAAAGGAATTTTAAAGAGTTTTTTACGCTATCCAATACAAGTATTGGTGGAGTCAGACTCCCGGTAAGAGTAATTTTACCTGTGTTAAAATTCTTTGCCTCCTTTTAAAATTTTTAACTTAGTTCATCAGGGGACTTCTATCAGCATCTAAGACTCATGTGAAGGAGAGTCTTTTCAGGCTAACAGCTCATTTCCAAACAGTACTTTTTTGTTCAAAATTTAAAAATTGGGAGAGACCCTCATAGTACGAGAAACATCTTAAGGACTTGGGTATTAGGCAATTCCTTCTTTTATGGGCAGCTAGTTGAGGGTACAACCCTTACTTTATAATGATAAACAATATGAAAGGAAGCCAAGATTTACCACCCTTCAGTGTTGGTACCCATGTGCAGGTATGAAAAGGGAGCTATTAGGCAGACTAACAGCTTTATTAGACCCACCGTAAAGAAGCATTCTTCACCTTTTTTCTTAGGATCTCCTATAACTTTATTGATCCTATCTACAAGTAAAAGACTGAACACATTTCTATACAAAGGCTAAGGAAAAAGGTTTATTCTCTTTTGCCATGTGACCATTTTGAAGAAAGGACTTCGGTATGGTACCAAGTAGCAACTTTGATGTGATACTGAAAATGAAATGCTCTGTTGATTATTTTGCTTAATCCTTATTATAATTTACTTGGAAAAGTGTGGTGTCTATGTAATAAGCGTGCAATCTTCTTTTTTAAAAATTATTTATTTATTTATTTATTTTATTTGGCTGTGCCAGGTCTTAGTGGCAGAATGTGGGATCTTTTAGTTGTGGCATGTGGGATCTAGTTCCCTGACCAGGGACCAAACCCAGGCCCCCTGCATTGGGAGCGTTAGCCACTGGACCACCAGGGAAGTCCCAAGTGTGCAATTTTCTAAGTGTCTAGATAAGAGATCTATATACTTTTTAAAAATATGATTTATTCAAAAATCATAGACCACTTAAAGTAAAGGCAATTTAGAAAGCATTTTGCAAACACTGTTTTATGAGGCCATCAGGTTAGAAATTACTGATGAACTAACTTTTTGTTTATGTTGCCCAATAGGAAAGCATAAATATATTGATATTTGGTCAGGTACTTACAGTTTAACGGTATTCAGGGATTTTAAAAGAAAGTTACAATCTAAATTAGAAAGTATGTAGCATTACCTGTAATCTGTAGATAACTTTTTTTTTTTTTTTGCTTAATTTGCTAACATTCTACTGTTGGAATATTTGCTTTGTTTCTGAATATCTTATAATTAAGTTTATAAATTACTATGAAGCACAAAAAGCCTCTAATCACTAAAAAACTGCATTGGCCTCAGACACTTTGGCCCCCGTTATAACTCAAATTTCTTATCTGCAGAAAGGAGATACATTGTGTCTTATCGCCTGTGTTTTATCTGATTTTGATTGGGAATTCGAGCTCTGTTTTTTATTCTGTTGAAGACATCCTGAAAACAGACAAAGGATCTCAAGGTAAAGAACAGGAAATGGTTATTGATTTCCTTTATCCACCCAGTCTTTTTGCATCTTTTTGTATTGTACTATGATGGATTAGGGGGACAGTCCAGCAAATGGTTCACATTTGCTACTGATTGGATGGGCTTTGGGAAAAAGGATTTGAGGCATATGCTAGTAAAGAGAAGAAACCTTAAAACCAGGTCTGGGTCAGTGTGATAAGTAGCGAGGCATATGTCAGAAGGCCCCCAACCTCCTAATATTTCTCTTAGCCCCCCACCTAGCTCTCTCTTAAAGCACACGCACAAACACACACCCTACTGAAATAGATAACTGATGCTTTTCTGAATCTAAAGTTCCTTTTGGTCGTTTCTGTCTTCCCTTTCTCAGGAGTGAATAGAGTCATCAAAATGACGCTTTCTCACAAACTTATGGTTACCAGGGGGAAGGGTTGGGGGGAGGGATAAAAGCAGAGTTTGGGATTGACATATACACACGACTATATATAAAATGGATAACCAACAGGGACCTACTGTAGAGCACAGGGAACTCTGCTCAATATTCTGTAATAACCTAAATGGGAAAAGAATTTGAAAAAGAATAGATACATGTATATGTATAACTGAGTCACTTTGCTGTACACCTGAAACTAACACAACATTGTAAATCAGCTATAGTCAACACAAAATAAAATTTAAAAAAAAACTTGCAGATCACTAAAAAAAAAATGATGCTTTCTCATTCTCACTATAATCTGCCAGATCAGTAGTTTTCAAAGTGTAATTTGCGGAGAAAGTGTATCCAAACCATACAGGGTAAAATGCAGATCCTAAACTCATGGAAGCAGAGTCTTAGGGAGGGGGCCCAGGAATCTGTATTTCATCATAAGAGTCTTGTGCCCATTTAAGTTTGAAAGCCGGTGCTATGATTTGTTATATAGGATATAAATGGTAAATTAAATAAACCGAGGTACAGCCCCTCCAAGAGCTATTTGACACTCGGAAAAAGAAAAATACGAAGATTAAGTCAAGGTGGCACACCAGCTCACCTGGCCTCTGAAGCATCCCAGCCCCCTCTTCCCTACTGCTTTCGGTGCTTTGCCATTCTTCTTTCTCAGCAGTAAATTATTTACAACATAATTAAACAGTCATTGCCTGAATGTTTCTGGGCCTCTCACCCTATCCCACTCTGCCTTTCTAGTTTTTCCTGACCTTCTCTTTCTCACTCCTTTCAAGAGAGTAAGTTCAACAAATCGAAAAATGAAAGACAAAATAATTACTGTAGAAATGTAACACTAGAATGAATGGCTCTCCCCCAGATACCAGCAGGGGCAACTGTACAGCAGGCAGTCTGTTTTATTTACTTATTTTTTTGGCTGCGCAACTTGGGGGACTTGAGGGATCTTAGTTCCCCGACCAGGGATCAAACCCTGGCCCCCTGCAGTGGAAGCGTGGAGTCCTTTCCACTGGACTGCCAGGGAAGTCCAGGCAGTCTGAGTTAGCCCCCACTCCATCCCTGTCTCCCCATGTCAACCTTGCTCCCCCCTCCAGCCACCTGGTAACCCGAATGATGTCCCCAAGAGAGCAGGTCTCCCAAACCCATCCTGCTGGAGCGATGAATCTCAAGAACCCTATCTCGAGGTTTTCCCTTCTTCCCATAAAACCTTCTCTGTTCTGCCTTCTGGGTGAGCAAAACAAACAACAAGTTAATCAAGAAAAATGTCTATTTTGGTATTTTTCATTGTGCATATCGTTTTGCTTTTTTTTAATATTGTTTTTTTCTTTTTTTAATTGATGTATTTTTTTGATTGAAGTAGAGTTGATTTACAACGTTTCAGGAGTACAGCAAAGTGATTCAGTTTGGCATTATGGCTTTTACAAAAATGCTAATGTATAGTCCTGGCATTCAAAGGAACTTTTTTTTAATTAAAGTATAGTTGATTTACAATGTTGTGTTAGTTTCTGGTGTACTAAGCGAAGTGATTCAGTTCCATAAATATATATACATATATAATACATATATTCTTTTTCAGATTCTTTCCCATTATAGGTTATTACAAGATATTGAATACAGTTCCCTGTGTTATACAGTAGGTCCTTGTTGTTTATCTCTTTTATATATAGTAGTGTGTATCTGCTAATCCCAAATTCCTCATTTATCCCTCCCCTTTCCTTTTGCCTTTGGTAACCATAAGTTTGTTGTCTATATCTGCAAGTCTATTTCTGTTTAGTTTTTCTTTTTAAATCAACTTTTTTGAAGTATACTTTGATAGAATAAAATTCATCCATCTTGAGTGTGCAGTGAAAAGGGTTTTGACAATATACACCTGTGCAAATATCTCCACAATCAAGATACATAACATTACTCATCACCCCCAAAATTTTCTTCCTGCCCATTTGCAGTTAATCTTACCCACACATGACCTCCCAGCCCCAGGCAACCACTGATCTGCTTTTGGTCATTATAGATAAATTTTACCTGCCTTAGAGTTTCATAGTAATGGACTCATACCATGGATACTTTTTGTGCCTGACTTTTTTTCTCTCAACAGAATGCTTTTGATATTCATTCATGTTATTGCGTGTAAGGATATACCACAGTTTTTTAATCCATTCTCCTATGGGGGAGACAGTTGGGTTGTTTCCACTTTGGAACTATTAGGAACAAAGCTGTTATCATTAGTGTGTATGATTCTTTCTTGGGCATATCGTTTCATTTTTCTTGGATACAAACCTTGGAGTGGAGTTACTGTGTCATATGGTAAATTTGTATTTAACTTTACAAGGAGCTGCTGAACATTTGTCCTATGTGATTGTATCACTGACTTTCCCATCAGCAATGGTTGAGAGTTCCAGTTGTTCCACCTCCTTGTAAACACTTGCTATTGTCAACCTTTTAAATTTTAGCCGTTTGGATAGGTGTGTAGTGGTATCTCATGGTGATTTTATTTTGCATTTCTCTGATGACTAATGATAATGAGCATTTTTCATGTGCTTTTTATTCCCATTCATACAGTTTCTTTTTTGAAGTACCTGCTAAAACCTTTTGCCCATTTTAAATAGGTTATTTGTCTTATTACACATACACACACACAGTACTTTTGATACTGAACTCAAGGGATCAATTCTGATGGTAAGCATCAGACTGCGTGGTAAAGGATGGAGTCTTTCTGTATATGGGAGATGGAATTTTACCCCATATAAGCTGGAAAGTACTGGAACTTAGTATTAACCTTGCCCTTGCTATGTTTTGGAATAACACAGAGATCAGGAGGACAGGCTTAAGAAAAGCAGCCTGGATTCACACATGGGCTCCACCACTTACTAAATGCATAACATTGGAAAAAGTGCCCAGTTAAACCATGGCTCAGTTTTCTCTGCTGTAAAATGGGGCAATGCTCACCTCATAGTGTGCTGTGATATTTAAGTGAGGTCATTTAAAGCACTTTGAACTGTCCCAATACAGAGTGAGCCCTCAATAAATGTTGGCTGTTATCAGGATGAAGAATCTGAGTTTCATTCATTAAAGTGCTCACCCAACTACATTCTTTCCAGAATCTTTATCTATACAGCATCATAGCTGTCCTCCAGTCCTCAACTCTATTTCTACATCTGTTTTCTAGACAAGCAGTCTCTGGACACTTATTTTCCTTTTGCCTGCAGGTGATTTGCAAAAGCATCCGTAGAGAAGGAAGTGGTGTGAAGGTAGCTTCTACCTAACTGGATTTAAATTTTATATCAATTTATACCCATTTGTTCCTTGGAAGTCTGATTTTTTTTAGAATATTTCAACAAAGACCTGACATAACTTAAAGTTCAAGAGAGGGAAGAGAAACTAGACTTATCCCAGCAGGAGGCTGGAAGTAACATTTGACAATTACATTCTTTTATTTCAGGGCAGAAAGTTAGTGGCCTTCAAGACAAACAGAGGAAGTGAAACTTTAACAGCTTTTGGCTTTGAACTTCAGGAAGCCCTAAACATTCCTGAAGGCACATATTAAATGAAAAAAAGAAAGAAAGAGAGAATTAAAATGTATTAGATTAAGAGAATAAAAGACAAAAACCACACGATCACCTCAACAGACACAGAAAAGTCATTTGAAAAACGAAAAACATCCAACATTCATTCATAATAAAAACTCTGAAACTAAGAATAGAAGAGAACTTCCTCAACCTGATAAAGGGCATCTATAAAAAACCCACAGCTAACATCACACTTAACGCTAAAATACTGAATGTTTTCCTTCTCAGATCACAAACAAGGCAAGAATTTCTGCTTTGGGCAATTGTATTTAACCTTGCACTGAAGTTTCTCTAGCTCATGCAATTAAAAAAAAAAAAATTCTTTTTAAATTAGGGGCATCCAGATTGGGAAAAAGAGAAGTAAAATTATCTTTATTCACAGATGGTATGATCCTATATGAGAATCCAAAGGAATACCCCCAAATTTTACCAGAACTCATAAAGGACTTCAACAAGATTACAAGAGCAATAAACAAAAGTTAATATCTCTACACGCTAGCAATGAACCATCAGAAACTGAAATTAAGAAAATAATTCCTTCACAATAAGAGCAAAAAGAGTAAAATATTTAGGACCAAATTTAATAGAAGAAATGCAAGACTTGGACACTGAAAACTATAAAAAATCACTGAAGGAAATTAAAGAAGGACTAAATAAATGGAAAGACAGTTCACGTTCATTGATTGGAAGGCTAAATACTGTCTTGTCTAGATTGCTCTTCTTCTCATACTGATCTGTAAATTCAGCATAATCCCTGTCAAAATTCCACCAGAGAGGATGGAAAATTGAGTAACCCTATTAGCTTGGACAAGGGTACAGACGGAAGTCCACAGCCTGCTCTCTTCTCCTTCCATGAACTGGCTCTGTCTTACACCATGAGGGGCTTTGCACGCGCACACGTGTGTCTGTGTGTGTGCATGTCCCAGCCCATGGGTATAACTTCCAACTTCTTCTCCCCTCACCCCATCACAACTAGCTCCCCTTTGGCCACACCTTCAACCTCGGGCTGTGCACACAAAAAAACAACATCCTCTTTTAGGAGCCCAGACCCAGGGCAGAGGACCAAAGAGTTGCTGGGAAAAAGCTCTCTCCGAGCCATTTGGATGGGAAATCGCACAGCTCTGTCTCCTAGAGACACGGTCTAGAAGCAGAAACGTGGGCTCCAAATGGGCACATCCCTTTGGCCTCACTGACGCCTCTGAAGGGAGCCCGAGGCGTCCTCTAAAGCAATGCTTCTCAAACATTAATATGCACACAAATCACCGTGGATCTTGTTAAAATGTAGATTTAGTAGGTCTAAGGTAAGGCATGATGGTCTGCCTTTCTCATGAGCTTCCAGGTGATGGATGCTCTGCTGCTGGTCTGTGGACCACCCTTTGAGTAGCAAGGCTGTGTGTGCGGCAGTGGCCCAGATAGGAGCCCCACTGAGCTGACTCTAAGGGCAGAACTCATCGTGTAATAGTAGTGACAGCTAGAGGAGTGAGAGGTTGTCTAGACCCATCAAGCCTTCATCACCTGCAGCGGGGCATGCTGGTGATGGCTGACAGGGAGCCAATGGACAGTGCTTGCCGTACTGGTTCTTGAGATGTTGATCGTCTACCAGGCAAGTCAGATACAAATAAATAATTGCAAGACATTGTATAATGGGGAACAGTAGACGAATCTATGAGGCACATCGGTGACACAGTAGACGTGAGTAATGTCTGAGCAGAGCCGTGAGGGACGCACTGGGCTTCACAGAGAACAAAGAAGGTAAGGTGATTCAACACAAAGGGAATGATGTATCTGAGGTAGGTTGCATGTTCCAAAGAAGGCTGCAGCAATATCTCTAGTCTCATACAACCTTCTAGAAATTTCCACTCCCCTATCAAGAGGTGATGTTTAGTTCCCTTCTCCTTGAACCTGGGTGGATTTATGATGGCTTCCCCGAATGCAATGTGGAGAAATGACACTCTGTGACTTACGAGGTTAGATTAGAAACGAGTGTGTAGTTTTTGTCAGGTTTTCTTGGGTTGCTTGTTTCTTGGAACCAAGCCACCATGCTGTGAGGGAGCCAAGAAGCCCATGGAGAGTCTCGGTAGGGAGGAACTGAGGTCCCCACCCAGGAGTCTTGTTGAGCTCCAAGCCAACAGCCAACAGCAACTTGCCAGCTATGTGAATGAACCATCAGGAAAGCAGGTCTTCCAGCCTTTAGTCAAAGTGATCCAGGTGACACCGCATGGAGCAGAGATAAGCCATCCCACCAAGCTCTGGCCAAATTTCAGATCCGCGACCAAAGAAATGATTGTTGTTGCTTACCAGCTTTTGGAGTGGTTTATGTCACAGCAATACATTTCAGGAACAAGTAAAAGTAAAGAAGTGTGTTTTAAAACATGACCCAAATAAGGGCATGTTTATATATAACTCAGCTATTAGAAATAAAAACATAAAAACATAGGAGATGTTGGGAACGTTGAATTTGTGATGTGGAGGGGAAAAAGGTTCATCAACAAAGCCCTAGTAGTGAGTGTAATGCAGTTGTACTGTGTAGTCAACCATGCTTGGATTCATTATTCATGGCTCTGCCAGAACATGTTCTAGATGTAAATACAAATGTATTTATCCAACAAATTTTTCTTTCTGGAAAAAAACAAATTGTTATTGAAAATAATAATGATCTGCAATTGTGTGTGCTCTGGAGATGAAGCCCAGGTTGACAATTTCAAAAGAAATCAATTTATAGTTTTTGCTACCAAAATGGAAACATGCTGTAATTTCAAAAACAAATAAAAAACCCCACCTGAAATCTTCTATGAGGGATACGTCCCCACATTCTTGGGATAGAAGTACACAACTCTGACCTGCCAACAGTCCCTTTATTTTTCCTCCTAAATACACATTTCTTTTTTAAAAAAATATTTTATTTATTTAAAAATTTTTTTATTGGAGTATAGTTGATTTACAATGTTGTGTTAGTTTCTGCTGTACAGTGAAGTGAATCAGTTATACATATACATCTATCCACTCTTTTTTAGATTCTTTTCCCATATAGGTTATTACAGAGTATTGAGTAGAGTTCTCTGTGCTTTACAGTAGGTCTTTATTAGTTATCTATTTTATATATAGTAGTGTGTATATGTCAATCCCAATCTCTTAATTTACCCCTTCCCTAAATACACATTTCTAAGAGAACCAACCAAGAGTTTCTGAAAGAGGTAAAATTTATCACTATTCTTTAAGGCTGACAACCTTATTTTTATAGGCCTGAGGAGTGGTGGGTGCATGCTGATTGGAGAGAGAAAGATTTAGAATGTACTGAACTGATATGCCAACATTGTTTCCTGGGCTGTGGGTCTCCCCCAAATTTTTTTTAAAAATTCTTTTGACCCTACTCTAGTGTTTAGTTGAAAAAGCGATATCCTCAAGCATCATAAGAATTTACATTACATGTAGGAGTTTGGAATCAGCGATTCCTGGGATGGAAATAGCAGATGACAAATATCTTCCTTCTCTTCTCAGCTAAGCTGACTACTCCTCCTGGGATACTGGGCTCAGTTCCTGACCACATGTTTTTATAGAAACATAGGCAATTTAGAGTGTGTTCGGGAGAGAGTGACTTAAATGGTCCAGGAACACAAACCTGTGTCACATGATGAACAAATGGAGAAAAGGTGGATGTTTCCTTGAGGAGAGGACAACTCATGGGGCATCTTAGCCAGTTTTAAATAATGAAAGAGCTTTCTTGCAGAAGAGCTGTTAGTATAACTCTGTAGTCCCAACGGCATAATGAGAAAGGGATTGGGAAGCAACTGAGAGGTGAAGAGAGTCAAAACTGTCCAAGGATGGGATTGGCTATCAGGGGAGGTAGGAGGTCCCATCCTTGGAGACATTCAAGCAAATTATTTTGAAAGAATTCTAAATAAGGTAGTGGTTGGATTAGACATTCTGCAAAATCCTTTCCACCACTGAAACTGAGCCGGACCCTGTAGGGCTCCTGGGCACAAAAGCCTCTCTGTCCCCCATTTCTTGTTTGTAGGGAACAGACTCTAGCCTCCATGACTTTCCCTGAGTCCCAAAGGGCAAATTCAAACAGTTGCTAATCAGGGAAGGGAGGGGATGCAGAGACAAGGGAGGAAAAGTCAAGAGGGACAGAGAGGACAAAGATGGAAGCCCTAATGTCTTTTATGATCTTAGAGTATGTTTGATTTACAATGTTGTGTTAGTTTCAGGTATACAGCAAAGTGAATCAGTTACACATATACATGTATCTATTCTTTTTCAGATTCTTTTCCCATATAGGTTATTACAGAGTACTGAGTAGAGGTCCCTGTGCTATACAGTAGGTCCTTGTTGATTATCTATTTTATATATAGTAGTGTGTGTATGTTAATCCCAAACTCCTAATTTATCCCTTCCCCTCACCTTTTTAAGTGAACTTAAAATTTTTCAGTATGATATTCATACTACGAAATAGTGGGACTTACAGAAGTACTCATGTAATCTAGCAGTTTCAATGTGATTGGTCATCCTCTATAAGATTTCACTGCTGAAATTCTAGTCTATATATCAGGAAAAAAATATATTCAGTGGCTTGCTGATAGTATTTGCAAAGCAATTTTATGACTCATTCAATGTTAATTATAAATTTTGAGAGTCCAGTTAAGAATAAATTGTATATGTACTTTACATATAAAGATATTTATGCACACACCTGTTAACCTTAACCCACACTTGTGGGTTAAGACGCAGCATGTTTTGAGATTCCCTGGAAAAGCTATAGATGGTGGAGAGAGTGGATGTCTGCCCTTCACTTTGAAAAAAGCAGAGAGAACTCTATTTATCTCTTCCAACTGAACCTTCCTTACAAGTGCATAACTCCTTAGTGTTGGAACATGTCAGAGGGGGAAAAGAAGCCAACTTTTTGAATTCTTATATATTCTTCAGAGCGTCCTTCACTGGGCCCCTTTCTCTTACCTTTAAAAGGGAGAGAAATGAAAGGAATTAATGAGAAAGCTAATACTCTACTCGCTCTGTCTTTAAACCACCAAAGAACTTGGGCGTTTGTTCTGATTTGCTGAGGCCAGTCTAAGGAAAGTTGAGCACAGCAGGGGATTGAACAAATCGACTATTAAGCAAATGCAAATGGAAGAATTGGGGGCAAGATATCAGCTATGATCAAAGGAACAGAGTTTATAACGTAGGTGGAGATGGTGAGCAATAGCATGAGTGAAGGAGCCCATGCACGTTAGCAAGTCCAAGGCAGATGGACAAATAGAAGTCTAGTGTCAAATGATATTCACGAATGTGGAGTTCTGATGACCAAGAGGCAAGGGGAGTACACATCTATGGAGATGCATGAAGAGATGTCATTCTTCAAGCAAGAACTTGCTTATCTGATGCGGGGAGTTCAGTTAGCTGACAGCTTACAGCTGCGCCTTCAGGACCCATCTTACCTTTTGAACCGAGGACATGCTCTTCCTGGGTGGTCTCTGCAAAGGACTAAGCATGATGGAGGCACTAGGACCTGGTAATGTCTGCCAAAGGTGGGACCGCTTTATGGACGATCTTTGCACTGGAGCTTTTTGTTAGGCTAAGTGAGACTTCCTCAGAGTCAGTCCAAGGCTCTTCCTACCCCAAACTTCCTTCCTTCCCCTCTCCTTTCACAGGTGTCAAACCTGCATTGTAGCCTGAAGGATTTCCCTGCCTACTTCTGCTCCCTTTTCCCTTTATTTTTTCATAGATAAATAAATAAATCTCTTGCACTTCTAACTTCATCCTGACGTCTGCTTCCTTGAAGACTCAACTGATACAGGGGATTGGATGGGTGGTGGTGCCATTGTTCTAGGACACAACCTGAACAGAGCCAGGCTGGTAAGATAAATCATCAACTGGGGGCCTTGGCTTTTCTGATGATGGTAACTTTTTGTTTGACCCTGGTTTGAATATTAATCCCAGAGAGCCCAAAGACATAGTTTACCTATGGGGTCCTCATAGTAAGCCCTGGTTAATAGAAAAATAGAATAGACAGCAAGCGAAAGAGAGCAGAAGAATCTTTATTCTTCTCCATTCACAAAAACTGTGCCCTCCTGTGAATATACTGAAAACCATGGAATTATGCATTTTAAATTGGTGACTTGTATACTCAGTGAATTATATCTTGATAAAGCTGTTATTTAAAAATTGTGCACTTCCAAACATAGAAGTAGTACTAAGGTGACTGTACAGGGAAAAAAGCAATAAGAAAAAGAGAGCAAATAGCATCTTCTTCATTTTGGTCACATATAAGGAGATTTCATAAGTTTTCTTAATGGAATCTGCAGAGAGGGCCAGAGAGTTCATAAAGCTCTGGAAAATATTCATTGATATACTTCTGAACTTCTAAGACATAGTAAAGAGCTCGTGTATTCTTTGAAATGATTGTTGAAATAAAAGACATAGCACACTAAGAAACCTACCTCCCAAAGTTCCATAATTTGAGGAAATCGCAGTTGAATAGCAGGTATATTCCTTGATTTGACCAGCCCTTATGGGGTGCCTACTCTTTATCCTAACGGGTAGACACAGAGATAAATAAGCCTGGTCTCTGCCCTTCAGTTGCTCACAGCAAAGTAGGGGCTTTTAAATAGTGTAGGATATTGGGAGGCACGCTGCTGTGACTGACTGGGAGAATGTTTGCAAGAAAAAGTAGCAGACTCAAGTGAGTCTCAACTACCTATTGATGTACAGCAAATTACCCTCAAAACTTAGTGCCTGAAACCGTTGATTATCTCAAGGTTCAAGAGTGGCTTAGCTGGGTGTTTCCGGCTCAGGGTCTTTCATGAGATTGCACTGCAGGTGTCCAGAGGGGTGGCATCATCTGAAGGCTCAGCTAAGGTGGTAGGATTCAAGGTCACTCATGTGGGTATCAGGGCGAGACCTCAGTTTGTAGCCAGATGGGTGTCTCCATAGGGCCACTCACAATATGGCAGCCAGCTTCTCCCAAAGTGAGTGACGAGAGAGAGACACACAGAGGGACAGAGAGGACCAAGATGGAAGCCCTAATGTCTTTTATAATCTCAGTAGTGATGTACTATCCCATCTCAATGTAATACCAACCAACCTTAGTAGGATGTGGGAAGTGACTACACCAGGGTGTGAATACCAGGAGGCAGGCATCATTGGGGCCGTCTTTGAGATTGACTACCGTTCTTGGTCAGGGGCTGGGGTGGGAGGAACAGCCAGACTTCTGTGTTTGCATCTTCATTTATGTGAATGGTGCCATCTGATGTTTTGCAGTGTGCAACATACACAACTGTACATGGTGGCCCAAGTGGGAAAGTCAGGGGGATTTGTCCTCAACCCCTTCCCTTCTCTGTTAAGAATTAATTCATTTATTCATTTGTGCAACAAGCATTTGTTAAACACCTGGTGCATGCCTCTGTGTTGGTGCTATACTAGGTAGTGGGGTCTTCGGGTTTCAGCTCTAATGGGGCTTCAATTTTCTCACAGGGTTCTTAAATATCCAAGACATTCAGAGGGACCACAGGGTGCCTATAGCCCCTTTCAAACGAGGCTGTAAGCAAAAGATTCTCTTTTAACCCGTTCTCTCAGGGTCCATTATTAGTTTGGTAAACAGATTAATAATGATATTTTGATATTTCCTCCGAGGGGTACAATCCAAATGTTTAACAACCCCTGATCATTGGGTGCCTAACGAGAATAGAAGTTGCGTAAACAAGGAGCAGCTCTACCAGGATGATGTGTTTTGCTGAAGTCCAGCCCAATTGTCCCCAGAGAGGTCATTTTCATCACCCCTCTAGTCAAACTAGAAAACTAATGGTGACTCTAGCTACTCACAAAGCTGGCAGTAACAAAAGTTATAAGAAGAGACCTACAAAAACATTCCCATTTGCCAATTCTAGGGGGTAAAATGTAGGCTCTATATTAAAGCCTAGAAATAAGAAGTGTAGGAGAGGAGGGAGTGAGTTCACAATGATGCATTGATGGACCAGAGCAGGAAATCGAAGGAAGGTGAGCTATTTGTTTTGGAGACCAAGTTTAAGTCTCAGGGGAGAGGAACTGATAAAATCAAGTAAAATCTATTTTTGTAACACTGGACTCATGCTGAACTGTCCTGACGTTCACAGACTCTAGAGCCAAACTGCTGATTCCAAATCCCAGATGTGCTGTGTGATTGTGGGCAAGTGATTTCATTCCCCCGCTCTGCAGTGTTCTCATCTGTCCAGTGGGAGTGACTGAATGAAACCAACCTTATGGGGTGTTTGCGAGCTAGTATATGTAAAGTGCTAGCATTTTGCCTGGTACAAATTAAGAACACGCTAAATGCTAATGTTATTATTGAAGAAATTAGAATAATGTCTATCATGCCAGCAACTGAAAGAGGGCAATTTCATTCACTCAACTAGTATATATTGAATACATATATAGCAATGAACCCCAGCCAACGAAATCCTTTTTCCCAAAGTACTTATATGTAGAGTGGAGAGGGACAGAGGAGCAGAGGACAAGGGGAGGACTAAAATAAATAAGTAAAAAGTATGTTATTTCAGATTTCTTATGATGCTCATGAAGAAAAATAAAGCAGAGAAGGGAGCTAGGAGGCGCTGGGGGAGGGAAGCATGTTAGAGAGATAGGAAACTGTTGGTTGAGAAACGTTTGGTGCGTTCCATACTAGCAAGGAGACCAGTGCAGCTGGAGGGAGAAAAGAGGGGGAAGAAGTCATACAACTGAGGTCAGAGGGGTCCTGCCTGGGGTGGCAGTCAAATCCTGTAGTGGCATGTGGCCATTGTAAGGTTCTGGCTGTGGCTCTAGTATAAGAAGCCACCTGAGGTTTTGCAAAGAGGAGAGACCTATTCTAACCTATGTTGTAAAGGATCACATACTCAACCTATGTTGTGTGTAGGATGGGGGCTGGGGTGTGTGGGGAAGTGGATAGGGGAATTAGAAAGATCAGGTAAGAGGCTGTTACTGAGAGATGATGGTGGCTTGGACCAGAGAATTAGCTGTGGGGAGGGAGATGGGAAGAAATGGATACTTTCAGGATATATTTTCAAAGGCAGAGTCAACAGAATTTCCTGAGGAATTGGATGTAGTGTGTAAAACAAAGAGTCAACAATAGAAAAGCTCTGACAGGAGATGTCATATCCCAACCACCTAGACAGTGCCTGGTACTCGATAAATATTCCTTGAATCAGTGAAAAGCGTAACTGTGATTTGTATTATGATGCCCTTCTTAAACTCAGTGAATAGTATATAGCAGTTAAAACATCTACAGATAAATGAAGTCCTGTAGCAACTACAGTTTCAGCATTTGAGCAGTGAAGCCTTTTCCAATCCTTTCATTAAGTTAGAAGTTGCCATTTCTGCATCCCTGGCCCCCAGCTGCCAATGACCAGGACTGAAAAAGGCAACCTGGATAACTTTCTGTAATAGAAGAGTACTTTATTACAAAATAGTCATTGTGAACAAACAGAAACCAACAGGATATACACCAAAGAGTATACAAAAGAGTAGTTTATTTGGAGAAAAGCACAGAGACCTAGGAAATGGGGATTCTGTCATCTATCCTCACCAGACAGTTGCAAAACATACTGAAACACAATCAATACAATGAGAATATTAATACACATGGATTTCATGAGGTAAAATAAGTTATGTAGACATTTAAGGCAGTCTATGAAATACTTTAATTTGGCCATATTCTAAGTATTTAAAAAATACGATGCATTTTATGTCATCTTTGCCTACTTATATATCGCACCATGTGAGAGAGAGAGGTGGCTGTATAATTAACGATAAGCCCAGGATATGGTAATTTCTAATCCTCCAGTACATATTTTAGAGCTTAAGGGTAACAGGGCCTGTTGATGTCCTTGAGTGATACATAGAACACACCCACGTTTTGCTCAGTGGTGATTCATGGAGCCTAGAAGCAATTTTCAGGGATGTTATAAAGTAGTAGTTCTTGAAGAAGGCATTTGATAAAAGATGTTCGGTTCTAGACATATGTACAGATCTCGACTTTCTCTTGTCCTCTGGGGTCTCATGGCTGCTTGAGTTGCGGAGGTGGGGGAAATTTTGTGGAAGCCGAGTTTGCATAGCAGACATAGGTTTTTATTTTTTAATGGGTATCTGGGGTGAAGATGATAGGGGGACCTAACGTTTCCTCGGGTCGCCCACAGCACTGCTCCTGTTCTCATACCCTTCAAGTGCACCTTACGGCAGCATCTCAGTCGCTCTGGGAGAGCTGCTCCCCTACCTGCACTCTCTCCCCAGTATCCCAGGGATGAACGGTCGGGAGCTCTTGGCTCCCACATTCTGGGCCCCGAAGGCAGAAGGAGGCTGCAAGGTCGGGTTTAGAGGCTGGCTTAGCCTGGGCGAACTTTCCAGGCCATCGCGAAGTTTTCCATCCTGGGTGCACGTGGACACCACGCGTCCGAGTTGCGGTTAGTGTGTCAACAGGGTCAGTCCAGTAGGCACTTCGAGAAAGCTTCGAGGCTAGTGTGAAGCCAGGGCCGCGATGGCCGGGGGTAAAACGCCGCCCCTGCTTCGCCTTAGGGCAACTCCCCCCCCCCCACCCCCGGCCAGTGTTTGCCTTTAACGCGCGTGCCCGTCAAGGTCCCCGCGTCCCCTCCCTCCGGCCCGCCCGGCAGCCTCTGTTTCCCTCCCCGCTCCCGGTCCGGGCCGCTCCTTCTCCATGGGACGCCCCTCGCCCACCCCCGCCGCTGCCCGCTCGCGGGACCCGGCTGTCACTTCACTTTTCCGCGCCGCCTCCCAGCCCTCTCGCCCGGCCGCGGGGCCCCGCCGTGCGCGCGCCCGCCGCCGCCCCCTCGCGGCCGCGCGCCCGCGGAGGAGGGGCGGAGCGGGGAGGGGGCAGGGAGGCGCGCGGCGCGGCGGGCCGACGTGGGACTCGCGCTCTCGCGGTCTCTCCCGGGCGCGCCGGCACGCGCAGTCGCGGGCGCGCGCGCGGACGGCCGGGCGGCGGCGGCTCACGGAGGCGGTGGCTCCACTTTCCAGGACTCAGGGGCGGCCACAGCGACAGCCGCGGGCAGCAGCCTCGGGAGCCGGAGCTGGAACGGCCGGGGGCGGCGGCGGCGGCGCCGGGGGTGAGTCCGGGCGGGCGCGGGCGCGGCGGGGACAGGCGTGGCCGGGCGGTCCGGTGCGCGGTGCGCGGGTCCGGGTTCGGTGACCGGACGGTCCGCGGGGACAGCCCGTCCCCGGGGCCTCTTCCGCGCCCCTTTCCCCCGCGCCTCCGCAGACTCCTCTTCCCGGGCTGGGGCTCGAGCCCGCGATCTGCGCGGACGCCCCTCTCTCAGGTACCCGCTGGGCCCCCGCCCCGACCCCCCGCGCCCCCCGGCGCCGCTCGCGCCCCGGTTCCCTCCCCGCGCCCCGCGTGCCCCCGTCCCCGCGCCCCCTCCCGCGAGCCTCCTGCCCCGGTTTCTCGCCCTTTCCACCCCTCCCCCTCCTCCCCATCCACCCCTCCTCCTGCCTCTTCCCTCCCTGCCCATCCTCTACCCCCTTCCGTTCTCGGTTCCCCATCCCTCTCCAGCCGCATCCTGGAACTAAGTCTTTGCAAAAAAGTACAGGATAAATGTCACGGTGGAAAGTGCCCGGCTCGGTCTTCTGCTGTTTTCACTAATTGCATAATTGCAGCACATGGTGTCTCTCCGGGCGAGTGCCGGGTCTGGCCCCCCCGGGGCCCGCCTGGAGACCCGGTGGGGTGTGTTTGTGTTTGCCCTGGTGTGGAGTGTGTGTTGTCCTGGTCTTTTGTGAAGCCCAGCGCTTGTCACAGTTTGGAGCCCAAGCCCATTTTTCTCCAGCCTCTTCTCTGCAGCTCCCACTGGCCTGGTTCGAAACTGGATTCTCCCCCCGCCCTCCCCCCTCCCTCTCTCTTCTCTCTTAGTGTTTTGATCCTTTTGCCCTTTACCATTTCTAATGAAGATAAAGCGTAGCTTCTTGTGGTTTTTTTCCCACGACCGACCAGAAATGTCCAATCCATCTTCCCTTAAGGAAATTAAGGCCGCTTTAGAAAGACCTCATCCTGTGCTTGGTGGCTGTTAGACCTATTTGCATGTCTTCAAGATTCATCGTTTTGCCTTGTGTATTCTTGAGCGTCTACTCAAATATTTCTATTTAAGAGTACAAAAGGAAATGCTAGGGTTTACCTTAAGAGTATCTCGCCTTTCAGAAAGATTTTAAGTTCTTCTCAGTTTATTTTGTTGTTGTTTTTTAAAAATCCCTGATTCCTAAAAATGTATGTTTCTGAATAGGTGATAATTCAGTCTGGACCTTGGGAATCTAAATATTTGTGTTTACCTAGTTTGGATGCTCCTTGGCTGTTTAGAGTTTTGTATGTGGGCTGATGCCAATGACGGAGGGTTTTCATATAATGTCATACCCCATTATAGAAAGGTGCTCCCCTCCAGGACATAGCACCTTTTCCTCAAAACTTGGGTGTCCCACGATTATTTCGTGCATAAGTATCTTTGCACGTAAGTGCAAAGCTGGCTATTGCTAGATATTCTGCATATAATATAAATTATTTTACATTTTAGAAAAGTTTGGAAACGTGAGTGGGAAGACAGATAGCAAGAAATCAGATGACAGAATTACGCGTTTTCCTGTTGTAAAAGCTCAAAGGAACACTTGCTTTTGCAGTTTTATACCGTGAGGTACACTTATAAGGCTTATTTGGACAGTAATCCGGATTTATGGAGTGACTATGGTTGTTTTTATGTTATCAGTAATATTTAAAACCAAATCACTTCATTTTTATGGAACATGTGAGTTTCATTTTGGATGTTGCTAATTTCCAAGACTGTAATTTACAATATAGAGTACACAGCTAATACAGGTTTAGGTAATTTGTGTGTTGAAGAAAGAACGATATCTAAACTCCTAATATAACCCATATTTGAGGAAAGTTCTACTTTACTATTTTATGTTTAGAAGCCAAGTTTTACTTTGAGTACAAAGCAAAAATATAAATTTAAGTATCTTAATATCTTTGAAACTATCATGGAAGAGTAGCTCTATGTTTATAACGGTGGGATTCAAGTTTATCTTCACTGTAGATAATTGGATCAAATTAGCTATTTAGGAATTAATGTTAAAAGATGATTTTAAAGCGCTGATTTAGAAGATAACATTTAGAGAGTTTTAATTCAGGAAGTTTCATTCATTTGTACTTTAGAGAGACAAAACACCAATCTTGTAACTCATTAAAATGCTTATAGACAGTTTTTTCTTCATAAAGATTAGTTGTCACTTAATTTTTCCCCATACTTTTTCTGTAAGCAGGCATTCAAAAACCAACAGCCACAGAAGTTCCCCTTACTCTTGATATTTGAAAAAGATATGAAAACTTTGTTTCTACAGGTTTCTATAGTGGTTATTCGTGGCCTTGAGCGAATTTATCATCTGTAGGTTAAGATTTGGACAAAATAAGGTATCTTAGGTCAAAAGTGGAAATAATCTTTTTTCCTTATTGTGAAACTGTAGAAATTATACATCTATTTGGGTATTTTAATAATTCTCTAGTGAGACTAATTTTAGTCTTCTATTCTGGAGCAGTTTATGTAATTTGGGTTTCAGATTATGGCTCAGATTATATCATTGAGTAGTCTTTTAAGTAATTATATATACTTGTGGCATTATTAGATATTATGTAGTTACACATAAATAAAGATGTTAAGACGAACGTGTAGCTTTATAACTAATGTAATATACAACTGAAATTCTAGGCATAGTTTATTAAACTGAAGCTGGAGGTTCAGTAAAAAAGAATTTTATTTAGGTTTCCATATGTTTGTCATATAATGGATTGCTTCTGGTTTAAGACGTATAAAATGACTTCTCACTCATTTCACATATCTCAAAATATTGCCAGCAGCATTTTGCTGTATCTGAGGGCCTTTCTCTGAGAATTATTCTCTTTCTTACTCCCATGCACATCTGCTCTATCTAACATGCTCTTATATACATACTTATAAGGTTTTAAACTTCTGATATATTTTTTTTTACTGAAAGAAGTAAGCTGAAAAAAAAATCAGTGTTAAATCCAAGGGTGAGAATTTAAGTGAAATAGCAATGAAAGGAAAAAAAAAGTAAGAAATACGTTCGGACTGTTAGAGCTAGATGTGAAACATACTGATATAAAATTTCAAGATTCTATTAAGTGACTTTAGTGCTCATAAAAGCTGTCACGGCAGTGGAGACTCATGCTCTCCATTTACAGGGTAGAGAGAAAAGCAGTCAGGGTTCCCTGTGTGTTTCAGAGGTGCATGGAGGAGGGGGCCCTTGAGGGTGAGAGGGTGGTGGTGCTGTGTTTGTCGTATTGAAGACATTCAGGAGTTTCTGTTGTCTCTTCACCCCCTGTACTTCCTGATTCCTCCGTTCTCTTGCAGTGCTTTTTGGTTTGTGTTACCCAACAAATTTCAACCACTTAAAGGTCTGTATTAGGAAATCACTTTGATTTAGAGCAAGCTACAAGTTAAATCTTTGGTGGTGATGAATTTTAATCATTGTCAGCTAGCTATACATTTGGACCGATTATAGTAATAAAAAACAGTGCTTTAGTTGAGGTGTCTCTCTTTTACGTATTCTTATTCTCGATCTATCAAATACAGTTTTATTTCAAGTCCTGATTTGATTGAGAGTAACATAGTATCTTTTTCAAAAGGAATTTGTCCCATTTATGTGTGATTCTTAAAGGTATATTTTGTGTTGTTAATGTCACTTCTTAAAGGTAGTTTTGTTTTTTAAAGACGAGGTACCTCAGAAGGTAGAGCTGCACCACCTCAAGTGGTTATGAGGTGACAGTAACATCGTGGGAGTCTGGGTGTGGGTTTTGTCAGTTTGGTTTTGGATTTGTCAGTAAACTCTAAGCTAGCTGGGTCACAAGGGATGTATTCATGGTACTCAAACTCAGAAACTGATTATGATAGACTGACAGTTGCGAAGAGAGGACGGGCACTTTTTTTGTGTTATCTGGGTTATAACAGCTTACAATACCAGTGTACCAAGGTATTGAGGAAATGGAGTTGGTCATCAGAGTTGCTTGTGGAGCATGAACTCAGGGCCAAGGGAATTTGAAAGCCTTGAGGGATATTCCATCCAGACTGGGGGCGGGGGTGGGGAAAGAATCCTTCAGTGTCTCCGTACAGTCTTCATTTCCTGTGAAACGGGGTTGCTTGGTATATTGCCGGATCCGTGCTGGCACTGTGGTACAGTTCAGTTTTTATCGAGTCATGGAGGCCTCTGTGTTCTTCTGTTATCACAAAGGTTACTTCAAACAATTGTCTGGTTTAGAGGATTTTAACCTTAGCCCGGCCCGGAGGATGTATTCATGTAATATTGATGTGAAAGTGTGCCCCATTCCTCTGTTCTTGTGGCTGTTTTTACTAACCTCTGTTACAGCACTTAGCAAGTTGGCTTACCCACTGGATCAGATTTCTCATGCTTGTGGGACCAAAGGGCCTAGCACAGTGCCTGGTGGGGAGTAGGCCCTCAGTTTTTTTTTGGTAACAGATCTATTGCCGTGTAATTCACATACTGTAAAATTCACTCTTCGAAAATGTGTAACTCAGTGGGTTTTAGAATATTTAGAGTTGTACAACATCACCATTATCTAATTTAAGAACACTTCATCACCCCAAAGGGAAACTTTGCACCTATTAGCAGCCCTTTCCCATTCTTCCCTCACTCCCAGCCCCTGGCAGTCGCTTACTGACTTTTCTGTCTCTGTGGATTTACCTATTCTGGACGTTTCATATAAATGGAATCATGCGGTTTGTGGTCCTTTGTGACTGGCTTCTTTCACTTAGCATAGTGTTTTCAAAGTTCATCCATGTTGTAGCATGTAGATACTATTCCTTTCATTCCATTCATTCCTTTATGTGGATGAGTAATAGTGCGTCGTTTGGATATAGCACATTTGGTTTATCTGTTCATCAGTTAGTGGACATTTGAGTTGTTTTCCTCTTTTGGGTTCTATGAATAATGTTGCTATGAGCATTGTGTGTGTATATTTTGTATCTTTTCATTTCTCTCCTCAGTACACTTTGAATGGATGAAAGAAAAGTTTTGGCAACTCCCAAAGCTGTTTTGTAAAGTGACCAAGTCATTCATTTTATAGTGAGCTTTCCTTGGTTCCTCTAAGATTCACTTTCTCTCTCTTCTTGAGGTACCTTACTGCAGTCCTCCCACAACTGAATAAATGATTTTTAACTCTCTAATCCAGGATCTAAAATGTCCACTGAGGCACAAAGAGTTGATGACAGTCCAAGCACTAGTGGAGGAAGTTCTGATGGAGACCAACGTGAAAGTGTCCAGCAAGAGCCAGAAAGAGAACAAGTTCAGCCCAAGAAAAAGGAGGGGAAAATATCCAGCAAAACAGCTGCTAAATTGTCAACTAGTGCTAAAAGGTACCTCAATTATTGTAACCTCTTTGGTTTTAGTATCAATTTATCATCTTAAGTTCTATCTTTCTCTTGCATTTAATCATTTATCTGGGATGTGGACCATGAAGTTCATGGACTTTTCTTTCTTCTTCAAGATTACTTCTTTTCCATGGTTTTACCTGTATGCAATATGAACTTTTTGGTATTTAAAGTCAGTTAAACAGCGTGGCAAATTTATAAAGTACATATCCATAGCGTGTGTGTGTGTGCGTGCGTGTGTGTGCGTGCGTGTGTGTGTGTTTATGTATTGTTAGGTGAGTATGTATAGGAAAATGCATGTAAAAGTGTGATGATTTGATTTATGGTTCCTTGACCATTAATATTTTATTCTGTTCAGTAGCAGAGAATAAAGAGTGGGAGTCCATTGAAATAGTTATTGGATGGTACTGTATTTCCTACTACTCCCTGTTAGTGAAGTGAGAAATGCAGGAGTTTAGTAACAAATGCATCTTGGTTTCATCATATTAGGCAGTGGTTCAGTCTTGATACAGATTTTCTTTTTCTCCAGAGAATAGCTAGATCTGGAAGGAAGATATTTGAGTGATTCCCTATTGCCACATCAGTTGCTTTTGATGATTGGCATGTCATTGGACTCAGCAGACAAATCTGCTCTAATATTGTTACGTTACAGAATATCTCTTGGTAAATAATTTAAAGGTGAATTGAATTTAGTAGAATCTTTCCTGGTCCTGTGATGTACTATTCTTGTTTTAATACCTTTTTTATATCAAATAGGAAGTGTAAAGAAAAGCAGTCGGTAAACTTTAGGCATGGTGGAATGTCTGAACGTTGAATGGTAGCTTTATACTTGACTCGGTAGTATGAATTAGGGGGAACCCATCGCAAAGATTATAAACCACGTGGGCTAGTGGCCCTTGTTTCTCTCTGGCCTTGTCAGTCCACAGGATTGGGAAGAACCTTCTCAGGCCCCTGGCAGGATGTGACTTTCTAGGGAGAGGTGTTAGAGCGATGGTGCGTGGTGAGCAGCCCATTCTAAGGGACTAGGGTACTCGGTTTCCCTTTTCCAGAAGTGTGTTGCTGATCCCTGACCTCTGTTGAAAGAGCTGTGTGACAGGCAGGTGGCTTTGAACTCTAAACCTTCGAGCCTCTATACTCGAACGTGCCAGCGTGGGGGAAAGGGTTCACTTTGTTTCTGCTGTCACACCACAAATCCAGGAGGCCTCAGCTGGTGGACCTGGTGGCAACACAAAATGCCCTGCTGCGGGGAAATGGGGGTGGAGTTAGAGCGGAGAAGGAAGGTGGGGATGGAGAAAATAGGGCATTTAGATGAAGGAAAGGAGGTGGGTGTGGGTGGGTAGGAGGTACTCAAGTACAGATTGTGGCCCATGTAGATGGAGGAACTCTAATCAGTCAGTGTCTGATTGGCTCATAATAGCAATTGGTATTACTGCACTGCTGAAAGTAAGAAGGGTCTTTTGAGTTGCTTCCTGGCTGAAAAAAATCCCTCCATTGACAGATATATTCTTGTGAATCTATGGTTTTCAAACTGTGATTGATGACCTTCCTCTAGACAGTCTCTGGGTGGTTTACGGGACAGTGTCTGAAGTGACTTAGTCATTTACTATTTGTTTTAAATATAAAAATGCTGCTTCACTGCTAATATTTTAAGTAAAAAAACCCCCAAAAAACCCAATACAAAAAACTTAATTCTTCCCTTTTCCCCAATTTAGTTGATAGTGAAGTTAATTTTGTTCCCCCCACCATCTCTGCTTAAGTTCTAACATCTGAGGAAAACATTGGGACTCATGAGCGCAGGGACTTAACATCTTTTTAATTCACCACAGTGCCTAACATAGTAGGGTCACGATAGTTTTTTACTGGCTGCCTTAGATCTTGACTTTGTTGTAGGAGTTGGATCTTCTGTAGAGATTAGAGTCCCAGTACTAATGTGTTCAGAAGATCCAAGTTAGAGGCAGTTTCAAAATAAAATTCTAACTTGTTATTATTGATAATGATTTTTATTCAGATGAGACGTCTTTTCCAAATAGTGTCATTTTGTGAGCCAGGGTTAATCATCTGGATCCGGGTTTGATTCCGGGTTCTGGCATTTAGTCTCTCTGTGATATAAGATGCATAATTTAACATTTCTAAGCCTCAGCTTTATCTTCTGTAAAATGGGGATAATAACGGTCCCATCCTCACAGCCAGTTAAAGTCTACAGTGATATTTCTCCAAGTCCATTTGATAAACTTTAGGAAAATGAGGTATATGTTAACCTCTGAGGACTTAACGCTGTTTGTTAAACTAGAAAAACTCAGATTTTTATAGTAACTCAAGAAAAGTACTTTGCACATAGATGTTCAATTGCATAAAATGTGCTATAATTGTAGAATTAATAATTAGGTGTAGAAACATGTTTTCTTGAAAAAAAATTTCAGTTTTCAGGTATTACAGAAAAGTAATGTTGGATACAGAAAATATTAAATGGGAAATTTATTTATTTACTTATTTGGCCGTGCTCCACGGCTTTTGGGATCTTAATTCCCTGACCAGCGATAGAACCTGGGCCCCAGCAGTGAAAGTGCAGAATCCTAACCACTGGACTGCCAGGGAATTCCTGGGAATTTTATTTAAACTATGGTAAAAATTAATTTCTGTCTTCTTCAGAGTTAAGAGGGAGATTTTAGTTACTTCTTTGATGCATTTTTGCTCTTCTTTGGCTTGAATTTGTTTCTTAAAAAATTGGCATGCTCTTATCACGGTCTGTTCTCTCGATAACGTCTATATCACTCTTGGTATATTTGCTATACCTCTAATTATATTTGTTTTGTATATATATATTTGTCTTATTTGTAGTTGGACTATGTCTGAAGTAACAAATTTTGATGATTTCATTAAATGGACTAGTCAATTCAATAAGACATCCATTTTGAGCTCTTCATTGAATTGACTGTACTGTCTGTCAGTGTGAATTTTTAAAAATATTTATTTTATTTATTTATCTATTTACTTATTTGGTTGCACCGGGTCTTAGTTGCGGCAGGCGGGCTCCTTGGTTGTGGCTCATGGGCTCCTTAGTTGTGGCATGCTAACTCTTAGTTGCGGTATGCATGTGGGATCTAGTTCCCTGACCGGGGATGGAACCCGGGCCCCCTGCCTTGGGAGCTCCGAGTCTTGACCACTGCGCCACCAGGGAAGTCCCTGTAAATGTGAATTTTAAATCACATTTATTGCATACTACCTTTGTTCAGAGTGGACGTTGTGATTTTACTGGATACAATATAATACTGTCCTAGGGATGATACTTGGCTTTAGACTCTAAATTTTTGTTAGGTTGAAAGGTTGATTTCAGTGTACATGTATTCCAGTGTGAACTTTTATTATATGGGCTCATCTAAGTTTGTTTTCCACATAAGAATGAAGTAATACTCTTTATAGATAATCTTTCATAACTATTGTATCTTCTTGATTCTGAATGTGCATTTAAAAACTCTTTAATGTTGCTGAAATCAGGATGCATCTTACAGTTGATGCGCACAATCATCAATTTAGGGTGTCTTAAAAATCAGTGGTCTTTTGGATTCACAGGTACGTGGTATGTATCAATCACCATTCAGAATTAAACTCTAGGTTTATTACTTGCAATGGCTCTGTGTTTTCTGGGTTAATTCAGAGATTTAAGGTTTAAATCTCAAAATTTAAATCTCAAAACTTTGAGATTTAAGAAATTTTAGTAATTAGTTGCATGATGTTTTCTTCTTGAGAATGAGTTCATGTTGGAAGGTTTTCAGGAATGCAGACGGTAGGGGAATATAGAAAGTCATCTAAGTGGATGAAGGTTTTTTAAAATAATAACTGTTAAGCAAACACCTTTGTGACTTCCCATGTCATATATTCATGTCCTGCTTGGCCCTGAGTAAGTTACTGAATTTTCTTTAGCCTAAAATATGTTTGTGTTTTAAACATGTCAATACCTATACACCGCTTCATTTTTCTGAACCATAAGTCCAATATGTTGGTGTTAAAATGAATGTTTCATATTGCCTCCATTTTTGTGTCGTTTTGGTGCCGTTTTCTTCAGTCAAGGCTGAATGAATCATGATTGTGGCCCCCGTCCTCCACTCCCCTTTCTTTTTAGCACATGACAGTCACGTGCAATACTCTTAGCATTCCTGGAACATTTAAGGTATTGGGTGAACTCTTACAAACTGAAATTTAGTCTGTATTTTGCTTCTGACTTGTCTCCGTAACCATGTGCAGCCACTGACTTCTGTATCATAACGACTAAGGAAGTGGCACTGCTGGACAGAAATTCGAGAGTTAGGTGATTGTCTAGTTGATTTATGTCTCAAGAAAGAATTTTGTCTTAAAAGTTCTGATAAGAGAGAAGAGAGGTCTTTTTGTTTATTTGACCTAGCAAGATAATTGCTTGTCTTTTCACCTTACCAGTGTACAGTTACTAACCTTAGTTTCCTAAATGGGGACTGATAAAACGGTAATACTTAGAAAATTCTGTGAGATTTATTTAATTCACTTTTAATAGCCTAAGATCATCATGTAAAAGGTACACGATAAGTGTGAATTATTGATACTTTTTCATTTTTCGTCACCCTAAGGGACAGTGCCTGAAATAGCTGCCTTCCTTGCCCCGCGTGTCAAGACTGAGAAACTTAATACATACCATGATCACAACTTTTGAGATAGAAATGAATTGCTGTTATTGAAAACAGCAGGACGTCTTGCAACCGTTTAAATAGCAATTCTTAGTATAATCTTTTCTGTCAAGAGAAATACAGCCATTCTTTGGTAGCAGTGGCTCAAAATATAGTAGACTGACTCACTGCTCAGAATTGTCAAGTTTATCAATTGCAAGTTTATAAATTGTTTTTTTGTATTGAATAATTAGATTTAGAATTATAGACATCTGGAGGGGTTTCAAGTTCCATTATAGAATTCTGTGACAAAATTATGACATCAGTTTTTTAAACCAAAAGGGACAGTATAAGTGTAAAGCAAGATGAGTTATTTGAAAATCCCAAAGAAGTTCTTTTATGTTAAAAATAGTTTTCTTTGACAGTTTAAGCATACTCTTTTGAATGCCTGTTCTTTTGGTCCTCTTATTTTAAAAACGAAAGTATATATATATGTGTATACACACACACTTATATAGGTATTTGTGTATATATATATATATATATGTATATATCAGAATCACTTTACTGTACACTTGAAACTAACACAATATTGTAAATCAACTGTACTTAAATAGAAAAATTTTATGCAAGTTATTCATGTTTCTGGTAACAAATTAAACAGCACAGAGACATCTTTAATGAAAAGCAACAGTTTTCTGTTGAAGCGCTCTCCCTGTCCCAGTTCCATTCCTTTAGCTGTCTCTGGTTTGTCCTGCTACTGGTTTTCTGCACAACCCTGAATCATATGCATATACCTACTTGTTGAATTGTTAACTTAAATAATATCCTTTGTCTCCTTGCTATGAAATTTGAGGGTGTAGCTTGTTCACCTGCTTTCTTTTTTTTCCCTCCTCCCAGGTAATGATAGTTATATTTAAAAGAAAGAGTATTGGCTGTCTTTCTAAACTAAATAATATAGTTAAGCCACTATTTCTTATTCCCTCACATTTCAACAGTATTCCTTGGTTCCCTAGTTTGTAAAATGGGGATATTAGTACCTTTGTTCTTCTTTCCATCTACTCACACCCCCCCATCCACTTTTTGTTGGTTTCTCTTAGCTACACCCAATTTCACATCTTCAAGGTTAGTAACGTTTTCATTGTGAAGTGCAACTACAACCTGTCTTCTGCGCTTTATCTGTAAGTAAAAGGCCAATAATCTCTCTGTACGTTTACCTAAATATTTAGTGCCAGACCAAACACGGTGTTAGGATTAGATTTCCTCTAAGTCCAATGTTATGATCTCAGGGCTCCGCAGTGAGTCATAGCATTTAGGTGAAATAGGTCACATCTTTCTGTTTTATCCCTTAATATCTGTTACATGATTAAAATTATTTTACTTACGTTTTAGTTTCCCTCCTGTTCGATCTATGATTTTCTTAGGCAGAAAATGTAATCTCTTCTGGGATTTCTGACTGTCTTTCTCCCCGCTCCCCGAATAGTAGGTCTTTTTTAATCTTTATGTACTCCGTAGTCCCCTCTTAACCATCTCAACCTGTTTGATCTATGCCCATCTGCTTTGTCTTCCAGAAATACACTGAAATTTCTCCTCCTTTGGTGACCACCCCCTTCTCTTGGCTGTTTATTCCTTTTTGCACTTTCTGTATCTCCACCTGCTCCCCTCCCATTACCGTGGGGTCCTGAAGGAGTGGGAGGTGAATGTGTGTGTTCGCAGTTTGCTGTCTTTAACCTGGACTTACCCATTTTGTTTTAAATTTATTTATTTATTTATTTATTTATTTATTTATTTATTTTTGGCTGTGTTGGGTCTTCGTTTCTGTGCGAGGGCTTTCTCTAGTTGCGGCAAGTGGGGACCACTCTTCATCGCTGTGCGCGGGCCTCTCACTATCGCGGCCTCTCTTGTTGCGGAGCACAGGCTCCAGACGCGCAGGCTCAGTAGTTGTGGCTCACGGGCCTAGTTGCTCCGCGGCATGTGGGATCTTCCCAGACCAGGGCTCAAACCCGTGTCCCCTGCATTGGCAGGCAGATTCTCAACCACTGCGCCACCAGGGAACCCCCCCATTTTGTTTTAAAGTGCCTGTTTTATTTATATTTTTGTGTGAAATCCACAAAGGGTGTTCTCGTATATCAGATCTTTGAGACTTCTCATTTAATTCTGGGCCATATATGTACTTTAAATGCATATAAACACATCACAGAGTCCATATTAGAAGGAAATCATATGTTCTAATGATAAGCGGTCATGGAATTTGTCCTAGTTAGAACCTCTTCATTTCACAGGAGAGAAAATTGAGGCCTAAAGAGAGGGAGCAGGTGTGAGCAGCCTTTTTGCCCAAGAATCCTCAGTTAATGGGATAGCAGAATTAATAGGTTTTTTGTCTTTTAATTTGTTAGTCTTGCTGTACTTCATAATGCCTCCCCAACCCTGAGTCACATGGCTTACAGAAGTGACCATTCTATCTGGACCATGCGCTTCATTTGGGAGGTTGGTGGCAGTCCTTCTGGGGGATTTGCACCAATTCTGAGCTTCCGTTTGTTGTCTTGAAAAAGGCATAGAATGAAACTGTTTGAGAATAAATGTCTTTGTTAAAATTCTTATTTTTTTGTGGTACTTTAGTCACCTGTCATTACCAAAAGGGCAGGCATCCAGCAGTTAGTGAATCTCATGTTTTAAAACCAAGGCAGAGGAGAAGAAGTGGTTTTGAGAATTTTTAAAAATTAGGCTTAACAAAGCCTACTTTTAATAATACATGAATGATAGAAGGTTGCTAAGTATACTCTTACAGAACAGTGTGGCACTGTTAGCCTTTGTGTATGTATAGGGGGTTAGGTGCAGTAAAGAATAAAAGATGAAGATAACTCATGAGGGCAAAAACAGGTTTTTAAAATAAAAGTTCTTTTTTCCCCCCCTTTGCACAAGGCTCACGCAGTTACATTAAAATGAAGGAATTCTAGTCAGGCTTATTGAAACTTGAAGGCCTCAACTTGCTCCCGCCTAGAAGCTTCAGGGAATAATGCCATTTATACTTTGATAGCGGTTTTGGGTGCTAGAATGAGATCCTGATAATCCTTTCTTCACCAGTTGATTGGCTCAGTCAGGATGCTTGGGTTCCACTTAATATGATCATTTTTCCATCCTACATGGGATGTTCTAGTGCAGATCAGAAGTTGGAATGACCCATAAGTAGTGTGGCAGACGTTTCCAGTTTAAACTAGAAATTTTGGTTAGTGTTAGCAGTGGCTTAACGAAGTTTTCATTGAAGTCATAGTGTTGCTAACACAGGCTGCAAGCACCGATGGTGGCCGGTCTCGTTACTCTCTGTAGGTGCATTGTCAAAACTGTGGCAGAAGTTACTACTTTGTTGGTATTGTATATGATGATTTATACAGTATTAGTATTTCAAGTTAAAAGCATCCAAACGGGGAATACTAGTGTAAAAGTATAATTGTAATGAAATATTAAAAGAGTGAAGACTTTTTAATGTAACTTTCTTTGTCTTTATTTTGAAGAATTCAGAAGGAACTTGCAGAAATTACGTTGGACCCGCCTCCCAACTGTAGGTAAGTACTTACGGATTTTTATTTATTTGTATCTTTTGCAGAAGAGGTAATTGAACTGTTGGTCTGATGTGCGCAACTATTGTCCTGATTAGTTAGTAAAAACATCATTGTGGTTTGGAGTTTAGTGACTGTGGAAGACAGTGGTGGTGGTTGTCTCTGCAGAAATGGGTTATTCCGCAAGTATGTTTGCAGTGGTGGAGTGGCGTCACCAAAAAAAAAAGAGTAACGCAATAACAATAAGGTAGTGAAATTATAGGGTAACAAATACAGTCACCTTTTAGTGGGAGAGGCGTGAGGGTTTTAAATGATTTCTTCAATGGTGCAGTAACAGCGTGGCTAAAATATTTGCTATTTGATAATTATTCAATTGTTATCCTGTTGGAAATTGATTTTTAAAAGTGCTGGAACATTAAACAGTGTTCTTTATGGTTTACATTACTTCTTGTCGTCATGGCTTATGACTAAGTCAGAACGGGTGATTGGAGGCAGGTTGAATTTAAAACGCTGTCTCCTTTATGACCACGTACCCTCAACTTTCTGGTCTGAGTTTACTTATAGGAAGTTAAAGTGCTTGCCCAGAAATGATTAATGACGTGCAGGTACGTAGTAAAAAGAGGAGAGAAACTATCTCCCACCTTAAACAGTATCTTGCATCTGGAGCAGTAGTTGCAAGATGGCTGTTTGGCTGTTTTAAGACATTTCTTTCTGTTTTGATGTGAGCTCAGTGTTGAAACCAGGCCAGCGTGGAGTTTTTGTCGTTTAAATTGGTGGTGGTGTGCATCAGAGGTGAGAGGGCAGGTTTCCAATACTGAGTGCGTTGTTGGGTGTGATTTCTGATTTCACTGATTTTGTTTTTATGTGAAAGCAAAGATAGCAACTATGGTTGTTAGTGAAAGTGAAAGTTTTGCAGGTGGCTCTATGGCTAGTTGACAGCTATTTTGTGTAGGAAAAATTCTAATAAGACTTAATGTTTGTGGTGAATTTAATATGGTTCTTTACATGAAAGTCATATATAGTATATAAACTTGCAATAATAACATTCGAAGAAAGTTTCACTCAGCTAGAACAAATGATTCTTTGTTAGGAAAAACTGTTTAATAGTAAGACTTTTTTGGTCACACTTAAGACTATGTTACATCAAAGCTGTTTCAGATGACAGATCATTATTTAGGCTTTGGTGGCCAATTTGTGTAAGTGGATTGATTTGTGGAAAAACTTCAGTTTGAATTAAACTAAAATCCCTTGTTTCTTAGGATAATATTTGTTTTAATGGTTTGAATTTTTTTTTAATAAACTGTGTTTTACCTCATATATTATTTTTGTTACCTTTTTACAAACAACTGAACTGGTAAATATGTGAACTTAGTTTATACACTTACTTGCTTAAATTTTGACAACAGATTCTTGGCAAAATAAACTAATTGCTTTGTTTCAATGAGCTTGTTTAAGGCTCACTTTTGATAAATGAAATCCACATATAATATCATGTGATGATTAGACTGTTTGCAACTTTACTATCATATGTTATTTTCTAATGCATTAGTCTAATTTAGCCTTGACTTAGTAAAAATAATAATTTAACTTAGATTAAACCAATATATTGTAAACATGCATGAAAACTGAAGAGTCTGTGAAAGGGATTACATAATGGTTATTACTTAAATAAACTTAAATAATTGAACCATAGTTCTATTTAATGTAAAAAAGAAAAGCTTAACTATGGTGTCATCTGAAATTTGGGGATTTACTTTTTCATTGAGCCTTAGTTAAAGTATCATTACTGGTTATGTAAGCAAAATATATGTAATAGTTTTACATTTAAAAATGTAGATGTCACTCATAATAAGCCCCTCAGACAGTTTCAGGAAAGACACCTACTTAGTTTTATTTTCCCCCCATTTTTATTGAGATATTGACATAGAACACTGTAGGAAAGATACCTCGTTTGGTTGATTTGCTGGCTTTTGGAAATTTGCAGTGAAATCCTTTTAACCATGTGAAGATTGGGTAACTAAATTTGCTTTAGAAGCAAGGACTATCGGTGAAGTGTCTTTAGCTCCTTTTATTGATCCCCAAATAGTTGATTGGACTGATCACGCAGACGTTAAGATCATGCCCACCTTCATGTTTGTGGTGCTACCCCGTGGCAAAGGATGTCGCGGGGTACATCCCCGTGTGGGGCTGTGCTGGGGCTGTGCTGGGAAGTGGTGATTACCCCCAGGTTCCCTGCGTGCTTGCACTACTTCACTTAGACGTTCACGCGCTTGTATTAAGTGGATTGCTGTGGCCTTTGGAGTTTGGGCGTCAAATATTTGATTGTGGTTTATAGTAAAGCAAGGTTAACAGTGCTTTTGTGGTTGATTTTTTAGAAGTGCTGTGCTGTCTTCATGTGTGTCCTACTGACTGTAATGAATCAGTTTATAGAAGTGTAGTAATTAAAGCCATCTGCCTGATAGAGTCAGAATCCCCGGTCACCTAAGTATTCCCTTTGCGTGTTACCCTTCCTGGGACACGTGCCTCTCACAGCCCTGCTGTTTGGTGGCTTGGGTACTTGTTAACTCGCTGTCGCAGGTAAAGATCATGTGTGGGGAGCGTTGGTGTGTTCAGGCAATCCGAGCGGAGAAGGATTTTATCTGTTTGCTGTCTCGGTGAGGGTGGGTGTGTGTCACCTTCCACTTGGAGTGTGGTTTATTCTTATTTCCTGGAACTTAAGAGGCTAGTACAACCCAGTTCTGTGTGTATGTCAGGTTAGAGATGGGACTTCTGAGTCTCAGTGCATCTCTTACGTGATGATGTCCGGGTAAGCAATTCTTGGATTCGTATTGCGGGAACTAGCATGTGTTTATCCTCTACTGCAGTATTGTTTAAGTTTTTTTTTTTTTTTCAGGTTTTGAACAAACTTAATCTTTTAAAAGAGCATGCACAAAACACTTTGACAATAAGTTATATTATTTCTTCTTACAGGAAACACCTGCCTATACATTTTTTGGTTTTCTTTTCACTTTTTTTAAATCGTCTTTGAGGTAAAAATGCAATAATACTGTTTTTTTTTTTTTTTTAGGCTGCGTAAAATGAATTCTTTTTTTATATTATAACATTAGAATTAATGTTTAAAAACAAAACTTTATGATATACCTAAGAAAACAGTCTGTGTTCATAAAATCATAAGGTCTGTAGGGCTGTGGGCATAGAAAATTGTACATAATTTGTGTGAAATTCGGTTATATACTTAGAGTGGTCTCTGTAAATAGTAGAACGTATTTTGCTTAGTCTTTTTTTTTTTTTTAATAAATTTATTTATTATTTTTTGGCTGCGTTGGGTCTTTGTTCCTGCACGCAGGCTTTCTCTAGCTGTGGCGAGCAAGGGCTACTCTTCGTTGTGGTGCACGGGCTTCTCATTGCGGTGGCTTCTCTTGTTGCGGAGCACGGGCTCTAGGCGCACAGGCTTCAGTAGTTGTGGCACATGGGCTCAGTAGTTGTGGCGCATGGCCTTAGTTACTCCGTGGTACGTGGGATCTTTCCAGGCCAGGGCTCGAACCTGTGTCCCCCGCATTGGCAGGCGGATTCTTAACCACTGCGCCACCAGGGAAGTCCTTAGTCTCAGTTATTATGATTGATATCATAATTGACCCGTGACATTTGCAGGGGCTCTCTCCGCAGATCCATAAATGTTTTGGTACCGCCAGCTGAGTTGGAGGTGCTGGGCTGTTGGCTAGAGTTGCTCACGACCTCAGTGCCCTGCACACCAGCTTAGCTTGTAGATGACTAAGTTGTGACTTTCAGGACTCTTCACAGTTGTCAAAAACACAGATTTTAAATCTGTAAATGTGTTAGTGTTTTCATTTATATTTCCCTGAGGTTAGTGGAAAACTGGCAGCTAGCTAGAAATATTTCTGCATTAAAATAAAAATTTCTGTCATCCTAAGGATGGATAATCTGTTTCTCTATATTGCAGAGAAAAGCTAAGTTCAAATTCTGTTATGATCTGATACTGCCCAAGTTTATATTAGCTTTATGAGCGTGGAGCTGACAGAGATCCTTATTACTTCTTGCAAGTAGAGACTGTGGTAAAATGATCCGTTTGGATTTGACTTTTGATTTACTAATTGAGCAAATAAAAGGAGGAGATACTAAAAAAGAGGATGTAATTCAGTTATATTAGCAGTTTTTACTCTTATTGCTATGTTTCAATTATCTACTCACTGAACACAGGCTCTGCTTTATTTTTTAATTGTAACAGCTTTATTGAGATGTGTAATTTACAGTATAAAATTCAGTGGCTTTTAGTGTCTTCACAGTCTTACATCCATCACAATCGGTTTCACATTTTGGCCGCCCCAGAAAGATGACACCACACCTTTTAGCAATCACCCCTTTCCCCTTCCCTCTCAATTTTGCCACCACCCAGCCCTAGGCAACCATCAGTCTACTCTCTGTCACCATAGATTTGCCATCTGGACATTTCATATAAGCGGAATCATACAGTATGTGGCCTTTTGTGACTGGCTTCTTTCACGAAGCATCGTGTTTTCAGGGTTCATCCTTGTTGTGGTGCCATCAGTACTTTATTTATTTTTGTCTGTGAATAATATTCCATTGTGAGGATGTACTACATTTTATCTGTCTGCTGTTCGTCGCTTGATGGATGTTTGGATTGTTTCTACTTTTTGGTTATTGTGAATAATGCTGCTCTGAACATTTGTGTACAGGGTTTTGTGTGGACATTTGTTTTCATATCTCTTGATATGTACCCAGGAGTAGAATAGCTGGGTCATACAGTGACTGTGTTTAACCCTCTGGGGAACTGCCAGACTGTATTCCAGAGTGGCTGCACCATTTTACCTTCCTCCCAGCAGTGTATCAAAGTTCCAGTTTCTCCGTAGCCTCAGCAATTGTTATTTTCTGTCTTTTAACGATAGCCATCCTAGCAGGTGTGAAGTAGTATGTCATTGTGGTTTTGATTTGCATTACCCTGTTGAATAATGATGATGATGACCATCTTTTCATATGCTTATAGGACATTTTTATATTTTCTTTGGAGACATGTCTATTCAAATTCTTTGACCATTTTTAAGTTGAGTTTTGTCTTTTTGTTGTTGAGTTGTGTTATTTATTTTGAATACAAGTCTCGTATCAGATGTATGGTTTGCAAGTATTTTCTTTCATTCTGTGGATAGTGTTTTCACTTCCTTGATAGTTACTTTTGAAGCATAAAAGTTTTAAGTTTTGATGAAGTCCAGTTTATCTACTTCTTCTTTTGTTACTTTGCGCGTTTGGTGTTATTTCTACGAAACCATTGCCTAATCCAAGACTAAGAAGATTTACGCCTACAGTTTTCTAGTAAGAGTCTTTTTTTAGTTTTAGCTGTTATGTTTTGATCTCTGATCCATTTTGTATATGGTGTGAGGTAGAGGTCCAGCTTCATCGTTTTCCTTGTGGATCCCCAGTTATCCCTGCACCATTGCTACAAAGACCACTTTCCCCATTGAATGGTCTTCATATCCTTGTTGAAAAATCAATGGATCGTATATGTGAAGGTTTATTTCTGAACTCTCAATTTTATTCCATTGATCTATGTCTATCCTTCTGCCAGTACCACAGTCTTGATGACTGTATCTTTGTAGTAAGTTTTGAATCAGAAACTGTAAGTCCTCTCATTTACTGTTCATTGTTTTAACTCATTAGTTAAGGCATTGCTAGAATAGAGGAGGCCATGACTGGACATAAACCTTACCACTGTCTCACCTTCCTGTTGATGAGAGCCACTTAACAGAGGAAAATGTATTTTCCAGATCCTAGTAACTGAAACAGTAAGTAGGAAAACTGTGTGTGTGGGTTAACATTTTTCAAAACTATATTACAGAACAGGAAAGCATTGAGGTAGAAATTGGGGTTAGTGTCTATATAGGTGTGATCTCTACAAAGAGCCAGCAGTGTGAAAATCTAATTATTGTCACTAATTGTTTTTCTTTTTTTGGTTACTATAGTAATATTTATGTAGCATTTTGTAGCTTTTAAAGGATTTTCATGTATGATGCAGTTTAGTCTTTTCTGTGAGGCTCCTGGGATTAAGTAATTTGCCCAGGGTTGCACAACTAGAAATGATTGATTTGGATTTGAACCCAGGTTTTCTGAACTTTCATCCTTTATTTTCCAACATGTGTGAGTAGATAGAGAAATACATTAAAAATTACATTTGTGGCTAGCTATTTGTGCTTCAGTCAAGGGGAAAAAAAAGAAAAAAATCAACATGTGAGGCAATCCAAAGTATCATTTGTACTGTGCTTGATTTATATTTCTGAATTCCATGAAACAATATTTAGTTGGAACATTTTGAAAAGTAATTCTGTGAGTGTAGTGATTTCTATAACTTTCCCTTGTGTGTGTGTTTGTATGAGTGTATATGTTCGTGTTATGTTATTATTACCGGCACTGGTCCAGGGAAAGGATTTCTTTACATTTGACAGTTCCTAATTCGGGGTCTGCACTTTTAATGCCAAATTGTTTTTTCCTGTTACTCAGCCTGATTCTAGGTCATGTTCCCCTACGCTTCAGTATTTACTGAGAGCTTAATATTAGATCTGTGGTAGGACAAGTATAGCCTGCAAGAAAATAGGCAGATGCAGTTCCTAATCCTGCAGATCTGGTTACAACTAATTGAGAGATAAGACATAAAATGCTTAAAGAACTAAGACCAGGAAAATGATGGTACTGTTGGCAGGAACTGCCAATATCTGTGGGCTCTGCAAATCTTAAAATTGATCATGCTTCCCCTCTTTACTTTGGTTGCCCTGAAACTGTGAGCCTTATCTGTTCTTCGATTTTAGTATTTAACTGCATTTTGTGTAGAAACCTCAACTCTGGTTGTATTTTATTTTCTTACTCTTTTTTTCCACCTTATATCTTCTCTTCATTTTCTACTTTTCTACCACAAACACTTTTTTAAAGCCATCTCAGACTCTTTTTGGAGCAAGGAAGATTATTAGTAAATAAATAGTACGAATAACTGAAAAGTGATGTAAATGTGTATTGGTTAGCAGAATGCTGTAGTGCGTCTTATGAGGAATCATTAACATGATAAAATTTAACTATATGTTGAGGGCTTATGTTATGTAGGACGCTGAATTATTTATATCCATCTCTCCTTTCTTTAGTGTGGATAAGCGAGGAATATTTTTATTCACTCCTTTGAGTTTTTGCCCCCACTGCTGCAGTGTTGAGTGGTCGTGCGTAGACTTTTATGGAGACAGAAGTCTTTAAAGGCCTTAGAGTTGCCCTAAGCGGTTAGAACGGCTTGAGCATTGTTTGCAGCAGCACCTGCGGGCTGAGGCGCTGCAGAGTTGGCGTGTGTACCGTGTGGCAGCGGGTGAGAAAGCATGGCCTTCCCTTACGTGCCCTTGGCAGTTCGGAGTTTCACGAATTTCAAGCCTGTTTATATTCTCATTTCCGTACCTTCTTTTATGATATCTGAGGTGTGCTCCTTTGTTACTGCCAAGAGTATATGTACGATTTTCTTTTCGCCTTTATCTCAAGGCTGACTTTTCACCCGGGGCATGACCAACACAGAGCCGTGAGGGGCCGTTACTTCAGACGGTGAAGTTCAAGTGTAATCGTTTGCTGTCGTGTACCTTTACGTTAAAACTGATCTTGGGGAAGACATCACTATCTCAATAAAATCACTGGAAAAATTGCTTACGTTCTTACTTCAAAATGTTATTTTTTAACATCTGCCTTTAACCATAGATTTTTAAAATGTTTACTTCATAATAAAAGAAAATGTTGAGCGGTAAAGTGAGTGTTGTGCCCGTTATTTGTGGTCTCTGATTTTTTTTATTTTTTCTAATCTTTCTTGCCTTAAGAATGGTATAAGAATGTGTCTGAAGAAACATGCATTAAATGATTACACAGGGATTATATTTTATAATAGCAACAGAACATTTTATCACTTATTTTAGGTCGCCCAGTTTTATAAAACTGGTTATTATTTCAGATTTATTACTTAAGCACTTTAGATAGAAAGTGTTATATTACTCTCTAGCATGTAATATTTTAATTCCCATAGCTGTTTTACCTTTTAAGATATCCTGAAAACTATAATTTAGTGCACCCAAAGCATTTCTTTACAGTGATTATTATATTCATTGGCTTAAATATCTTTTATCAGCTAAGCATTATTGCAAATAAAAAGTAAAACTTTATTAATATTTTTTATGTTAAGAGCAATGTAAATTTTGATTTTTAAACTTAACATTACCGAAGTTTGCTTTCTGACTGTGCTTTTTGTAAATGTTCATTTAGAACTGTTTATTTAGAATGTCTGTATACTTTAGGTTAGGGACTTAATGGGATGCCTTTAAAGCGATAACAAATTCCATATTTGTGTGGAAGCAGCATATTATTCTAAAATGTGTCATGCAGTCAGGTAAAGCCAGAGCTAAAATTGACTTTCTAATCAAGTACGTAACAGGTAGACTCGCTCCCTCCACTCTTCCCCTGTAGAATAGGAAGCCTAGCAATAATTTCAGACCACTGAAAGGAGAGGTAGCACCCTCCTGCCAGAGCTGAGGTTTCTGCTTTGATTCCTGCTATTCCAGCCACGTGGGATCCACCACTCCCCGCTCCTACACCCCATTGCTGTCAGGCCTCCTGATACTACAGCTCTTTTACCTAACTTACCCACTTGGGTGAGAGCTCTTCCTTTAACCTCTATATTTCAAATCTTAGCATTCATTTGAGGTTCAGTGTACCTATGAGTGAATAAATACAGTTGCTTATACTAGAAAGCTGATGTCTGTTGAATGCTGCCAGTGTTTGAGGCGGTGTACTGCCTGCTGTAATTAACCAGCATTATCTCACTTAATCGTCATAACTCTCCATGAGGTAGATACTAGTTTCAGACAGTATTTTATAGGTGGGAAGATGGGCTCAGACAGGTTAAATGACTTGTTCAAGGTCACACAGCAAGTAAGTGGCACAACTAGGATTTCAGCCCTGGTGTTTCTGACCTTAGAGACCAAGGGTTTTGGGTCTTTGCTGTGCTGTCTTCTGTTTGCAAAATAGATATAGGTGAATCAATCTTCTAGAACAGCACTGCCCCATAGAACTTTCTCTTATGATGGAAGTGTTCTGTATCTGTCATCCAGTGCAGTGGCTGTTTAGCACTTGAAAGGTGGCTAATCCAATTGAGTACATTAATTTCTAATCTTACGGAATTTTACTTAATTTAAATTTAGGTAATCATATATGACTAGTGACTACTGTGCCACATAGCTACAGTCCTAGAAAAGTAAACACTTCTCAAGCTTAAATTTATGCTTAACTTTAATTTCAGGTAATATTAAACTAGAAGACCATTTTGACCTTTTTAAGGGTGCTTACAGCTATGTATTTATTTGTCTTCCCCCTCCCTTCCTACCGACCACCATTATAGTCTAACAGCCAGGGACCCCTAACCAACTTATTTTTTAGAGCATTACACATAGTGCCCTTAATGAAGTAAAAGACCCTTGTAAATATTAATATTATAAAGTATTGGTTAAATATTTTTTACTTTTTAACAAAATGAAAGCGGTATTGAAAGCATTGTTTTTATTTATTTTTAATAAGTATTTATTTATTTGGCTGTGCCGGGTCTTAGTTGTGGCATGCGGCCTTCTTAGTTGCGGCGTGCATGTGGGATCTAGTTCCCCGACCAGGGATTGAACCCGGGCCCCATGCATTGGGAGCACAGAGTCTTAACCACTGTGCCACCAGGGAAGTTCCTGAAAGCTTTCCCTTTAGATAGACTCATAGGATATTGAAGCAGGAAAGCTTATGGTCTGGCACTTTCTCCAGCCCAGAGAGAAAACAGCACTTCTCCAAGGAAGTACAGTTTCATGACAAAGCCAGGTCCAGCATTCAGCTCTGATAGGTCAGTGTGTTGCTTATTGCGTTGACAGAATGGATATGTTTTATACACTTAGAAAATCTAGATACAGTTAACTTTGTGACCACCTAGAGGGGTGGGATAGGGAGCGTGGGAGGGAGATGCAAGAGGGAAGAGATATGGGGATATATGTACAGGTATAGCTGATTCACTTTGTTATAAAGCAGAAACTAACACACCATTGTAAAGCAATTATACTCCAAAAAAGATGTTAAAAAAAAAATATGAACCTCAAAAAAAAAAAAAAACCATAAACAAGGAGACTTGGGAATTCCTATCCATGATCACAGAGTACATTTGAAAGGAGCTGGAGCTACCTTGTCTCGTGGAGTGAGGGGTCATCATAGCTGTGTTCAGCTGTTTTCAGAGCCATCAAATGGAAGAGAGGTTCATCTTGTTCTGTGTGGTTTCAGGGTGTAGAACTAGCAGTGCTGTGTTAAATTAGAAGGAAACTATTTTCTTCCTGATAAAAAGGCTTCGTCTTCATTCAGAGCTGTCCAGAGAAATAATGGACGGCTTCAGGAGGTGGTTAGTGTGTGCCCCGTCTCTGGAGGGGTTGAAAATGACCCTGTTTGCTCATTTCAGAGGGATTTTCAGGTGTCAGATGCAAGGTAGTAGTACTAGGATGGTATTTCCCAGCTGCTGGACTCCAGACAGATGAAGTGTAATTTACCAGCTTTGTCTTCCTCATCACGGATTGTGACTCATTTTTTCTCTCTCCTTTGCCTTCTTGGAGCCTGTGGCATGTAATTTGTATAGTTTATTGGCCTGGCTATTTTATTTATTTTTATTTATTTATTTATTTATTTTTAAAAATAAATTTATTTATTTATTTTTGGCTGTGTTGGGTCTTCGTTTCTGTGCGAGGGCTTTCTCTAGTTGTGGCAAGCGGGGGCCACTCTTCATCGCGGTGCACGGGCCTCTCACTATCGCGGCCTCTCTTGTTGCGGAGCACAGGCTCCAGACGCACAGGCTCAGTAGTTGTGGCTCACGGGCCCAGTCGCTCCGCGGCATGTGGGATCTTCCCAGACCAGGGCTCGAACCCGTGTCCCCTGCATCGGCAGGCAGATTCTCAATCACTGTGCCACCAGGGAAGCCCCGGCTATTTTATTTAAAACAGCCAGTTTATTTGTTATACGTTCCATATATGAATTAGTAAGTGAGGCTTTTATTTCCTTTTCTATTTATAACTTTCAAATTTATAAGAAAAGGATGATACATGAAGAACATGTGGAAATAAGAGCCTGGTGTGGGGTTTAGAGACATTAACTAATATGCAGTAATTTCATAGGCCCCAGATTATTACATGTTATTTCATAAACTCCACTTATATGACATAGTCAAGAAATAAAAATTTTAGTGTTAGTCAAATGCCAGTATAAATTGACAATCATCTAATGCAAATCTTTTGAATATTCATTTGGCCAGTAAACATACCTTCAAGTCTATCAAACTATTGTAACACACTGTTTGGAATTCTCATGGTTTCCCCCTCCTCCCTTTGGTCCTGGAAAAAATATTTGCATCCTTAGAAATTGAATAAATGTTAATGAAGAGAATTTATATTTTATTCGGTATGCATTTTTTTCTGACATAATTTTTCCATGAGCCAAGCATCTTAGAATTAAAAGAAAATTCAGACTTTCAAAGATTTCAAATGACGGACTATACTAAAGAAACTACTGCTGCTCTTTGTACGTTCATGTGGACTGCTGTTTTATTTATGATCTTATTGAGTGACATTTATTTTAAAACTTTTGTCCAATCTTGTGGAAAGATGGCTGTCATGTCTGTAGGCTGGGGCACAATTCTGTGGCCTGATGTGTCGGAGCAGGATGATCTGAGACCTGCATACAAGTGACGAACTGGAAGAAGGTGACAGGTTCAGCGCAGGTGCTGGAGGGAAACCCTTTCCTGCAGCCAGGGCAGAGTTTCTGAAGAGAGGCAGCTCTGCTCATTGCTTGAGGCAGTGGGCATTCTGGTGTTAGGCTCAAGTTAGCAGGCAGTGCAGCCCAACATGTGCAGTCTTTGGATTCCAGGTGGCCAGGGGGTGAGGAAGGGGGTCTGCAGGAGGGGGACTAGGGCTAGGCTGACCCTGCTGGGGCAGGGACTGTGGTCTAGAATCTGAGAAGGTAGAATACGGGTTTGGGAGTCAGGCCTTCTTAACTAAGGTAGGGTGGGATTGGCTAGGAGGACTCTCGCAGTTCTTTCTGAGTTACCTGTCATATCCTCCAGTGTAAGAGAAAGGATTTGTCTCCTTAGCCAGGCCCTCATGTATCACAGCTTGGTTCACAAATGATATGGAACAGTGTTATGATACTACTTTCAAACAACTGGGATTTGAGGTGGGGGGAAAGGAAGGACAAATTTTAAGAGGGGGCAAAGAAATTAAATTTACAGTCCTGTTGCATTGGTGTCAAATCCTTTAGAAATTTTTAGAGTTCATAGAATAGATACATTGAAACAAAACCTTGTGCATTTTGCTTTAAATTTGAGTTAGGTATAAGGCACTTTTTGCACTACTTAAATGGCCTGGACTGTCTCTAAGTGGCTTTAGTTATTGCAGTACCAAAAGAACCTCATTATAAGTTAGCTTTGCCTGAAAGGTAAAATGGACCCCAAAGATAACATTAGAAGAAGCCTCCAATATTTGTGTAGCAGACCTAGTCCATTCTTAATTATATGCATTAATGGGAAATTAATAATTTCCTATGTGTTATATAAGGTGAAACATATTTAAAAACCATGGAATATGAATTATAGATAGTATTCTGAATAACATAACGGACAAAGTGTTTTAAGTAATAAATGTAGGGTAGTCTCCCCAAATATGTAAATACAGGTGATAAAACAAACGTTTAGTAAGTATTTATCAAAATGATCATATGGTAGCTATCTAAAATTGATTCTTTCTCCTTCTCCAAATTATGTACGGGCCAGATGTGTCCAACTTTCAAGCAGGGAAAAACTGTTAACAGTTCTCCCAGTTTTTGAGCTCACCAGAGGTGGGGGTTAGTGGGTTGGCTGCTGACAGAGAAATAGAGTTGTGATGGTTTCTGATGCCATCATTCTCCATACTTGAAATATTTGGTTATTCCCCTGCTTGCCATCATTTTAGGAAGTTAGGAGTTTGGACTGGGACATGACCAAATTGAGTGTAGCTTTGTAATCAGCCAGCTGGGGACTCCTGACTGTGGATTTTGGAGATGGTAAATTTTGGTTGAGCAGATTTTGCCTCTTCTGTGTGGAAGGTAGTCAGAGATGGATGTTCAGTTGGGCACGTACATGTAAATGCACCCAGTGACCTTCAGCTCCTCCGTGGTCAGGCCCATCAGCTAGGGATCCAGCCGGGGAGTTTTGACTGATCTACGAAGTGGAGAGTATATTTGAGTAAGCACCCGTGTCTAGGTAGGAGATCAGGCAGGCTTACATGGATATTTATGGGCTTACAACATGACCTTTATAACGTAGGCACAGTCAAGGACTGTTGGGATTGACGCCCCGAAGTCCGCTGGAGGCCTGGGAAGGAGGGGGCCTACTGACATACTGATCCCTACGGCTTAGGACAAGCGTCTCCGTTTCTAAGTGCTTCCTGGAATCTGGGTAGGAGAGAGCAGAAATGCATTTTGCCACATTGTTAAGCAGTAAGAATTTGTCAGAGGGATAAGAATAACCATCATGTTTGATAAAGCAGCTGGTCAGAGATTACCAGGGAAGCCTTTGAATAGGCTCAGGGTGGTATTGGGACCTGAGAAACAGCAAAATAAAATTACATTTTTGAGTAAGAATGTGTAAGGTGCTGTTGTATTCAGAAAATAACTATTCCTAGGTTAAGCGAATAATAAAATAAGCTGAGCAGGGTGTATTTTGAGATTAATATTGGTAGTCGTTTAACACTAAACAAATGTTTTCTAGGAGCCTGTTGTGTGGTCAGCACTGCGCTGGGTCTCGGGATGCAATTACAAACGAGACAGTGGGTCTCCAGCCCCTGCGGCGCTTACGCTTCAGCTGTGAGGTCAGACTGGGACTTAGATTTAAGAATCCAAAACTACCTCACGGGGAGGGGGCAGTGAGCAGATAAAACAATTGCTATGAAGACAACAAACGGGATGAATTTTAGAGTGGGGACCTACTTGTACTTTGGGTTTGGAAGGCTTTTCTAAGGAGGTGACCTCGAAACTGAGCGCCCAGTGGAGCAAAGGCATGGAGGCCCCCGGCTGTCGAAAGTCACCTGTGCCGAGAGTCTAAAGCGCACGGAGGCTTGGTGTTTGAGCTGGGAGGGGTCCGGTGTGGCTGGGTTCAGGGGACTGTGGAGCTTGCCTGGGGCTGCTGTGCCACAAGGTCCAGTGCAGGGTGAGGCCGGGCCAGGTCGAGCAGGGTTCGGCTTTCATGCAGATTGATCTGGCTGCCGGCTGGAGGGGCGTGTAGGCTGCAAGAGGATGGTCTTCTGGATGAGGGTGGCGGCAGCGGAGAGGGAAGGAGGGTAAGGTGAGGTGTGTATCTTGAAGGAGGATTGACAGGGCTTGCCGCTGGATCGATGGCAGGGCTGGGGGGATGTTACAGGAAAGGGAGCAATCAGGTTGGGTTTGGGTCTGTTGGGGAAAGGGTGCTGCGTATTCTTGGATGGGGAAGATTTGCGGAGGGAAGCGGATCAGGAGTCCCGTTGGGCTGTGTTAACTGGGAAATGTCTGCGAGACATCCGAACGGAGATGTGAGACAGGCAGCTGAACGTGAGTTGGAGTCGTGGAGGGCTGGAAATATCAATTGAGAGGTGTCGTACTAAAGATGTTTAAGTCCACAGGAATTGACGCATTTATGTATGGAAAGGGTATGGGAAAGGAAGCGGACCCAAGACTAGGCCCTCTGAAAGCATAGCGTTTGGAGATGGGTAAAGGAGAAGGGGCCGTGAAGGAGGCCTAAGGAGCTGGCCCTCCAGGGGGCAGGAGGAAAGCCAGCAGGGAGGGTTCTCTGAAGCCAAGAAGGAAGGGGAGAGTACTCAGTTCTCGGTGAGTGGGTCTGAAATTGATCATGAATGAAATTTTTAAGTGAAGTAAGATCATAATTCCTCTCCCCACCAGGAAAGTAATAAGTGAATAAAGACTATCAAGTTACACTGAGATTTCAAGAGTAATTTATTTTGTAATTTTTCAAGATTATTCATATTACCTATTCAACCAGACTCCATAGCTGGGCTCGAGAGGGAGGGCTTTCCCCTTGGGAAGCACGACACTGCCCACGTGCATGTTGGCCGGCCAGGCTCAGGGGCCAGCTGCCTTAGGAACACTTTTGAGAACTCGCAGCCCGACCGCGACCTCGGACTGGGCACAGCCGGTTGTGCGTGTGTCGTTATTTATTGCCTTTCTCTTAATCTAGTGTGTTTCTCACTAGAGCAGAGGTCATTGCTGACTGCATGTCAGTTTGTGTACATCTGCTTCCCGTTCTCTTGGAACACACAGCCGAGTGTTCTTCGCTTTTGTCGCTGAGAAAGAGCTGTCAGGGATGTAGTACTTGGAGAACAGCAGAGGCTGCTTTTAGAGCCAGGGTTGGCTTAGGTGTACTTGCAGACATGTTCTGTGGTTGTGTGTGGCTTGCCTGTCTCTCTGTCACCGTTCCTGCCTGTGTCCGTGTGTGAAGAGGCCAAATAGAAATAGCAGAGTCGGAAAGCCTTTCCCTACACACGTGCATAAGCATAGCCTTTTCTCCATGTCTTCCATCTGGACTTCAAGGCCTAGCTCAGATGTCACCTTTGTTCTATGATTTTCTCTGCTCTCAGCGTACCCACAGCACATGTTCCTTTGGGTTAGAGAGGCAGTATTGCACAGTTGTTTCTTGCACAGAGACTGCCTAGGTTTTCTATATTTAACCTCTTGGTCTAGTTATACAACTTCTCTGTGCCTCAGTCCCCTTACCTGTAAAGTCCCATGAGTTTGTGTGACGATTATGTGAGTTAGTGTATGTAAAGGACTGAAGGGTAGTGCCTGGCACATAGGGCTCAATAACTGTTTGTCATTGATGCAGTTAGTGTTATTTATAAGGGTTAATGCATTTACTGTCTTCCTTTGTTTTGAGGATGGTGAAGGCATATGATGTACGTAATTCACTAACTTCTCAGTATGGTATATTGCATGTAAGAGGCACTCAACTATTTTTGGCATTATTAAGTTATTAAGGCAGAGAACTTCTGAATGTTTCATTTTTCTCTAAAAAGCTAAGCGTACTGCTTGGTGGTCAATATCTCTTGATAAAGATTTTCCATCTTCGTTTGTATGTGGACGCCTCAGCTGGGCTGAGGTCAGTAAAAGGAAGATGATTAGAAAATTCATTAGGAGGTGGTAGCGAACATTTTATCACTAAATTAACTCATTACTTTTTCATATTTACAGAGCTCATTAATTGGGGTTGTATTTATTGTCAGCTAAAATGTCTTTTTTCCTTAAATTGTAATCTTTAGTTCTTTATGTTAATTACTCTCCATGTGAGGTGCTTTGCTTCATTCTCACAGGTATGTAAGTTGTCTTAGTTCTTGTGTCTTGTAGCAGGGCCTACCACCATCAGTAGTTTTGGAGAGTAATAGTTGTTGAAAGGTATAAGCTCCTACTTAAGCTAAAAAATATTCTGTATAATGCAATTAATAACAGAATCTTAATGTATTTGTTAAATATTTCTTCATAACATGAGCTGAAGTTTGGTTTTCAGCTCTCATACAAGTTTCTGGGAGGGGAGGGGAAATCTTTTTTTAAGATAAAAATTTTTTTCAGTGTTTTCCAGTTTGAAAAACTTTTCTGATGATACAGTTCAACAGCCATGAGTGTATTCAATGTACGTGGGTAGTAGCTCTTGGCATTTTTAATCAACTTACCTCCAAGTCCTTAGTGCTTTGGGGATGTGGGATAACTGTAAGATATGGCTTCTTGACTTTAGGAGCTTGTAATCTTAATTGTTGTAATAAGGCTGACTCACTCGAAATAGAGAAAACTATCAGACGGTATACAAAGGAAGTGTGGTGTATTGAAGTAGTAAGATAATTCATGTAGCAGTCTTATTCATTTATTCACCAAAACCCTTTGAGCACCTCTTTCTCATTGGAGTCAGAACCTCTGAATTTTAGTCCAGGATCTGCCACTGAGAAGTTGACCAAGCCCCTTGTCTTTCCTTACTCTGCCTACCTCAAAGAGTGAAAGAAAGAGCAGACACAGCAACGTGTATGGAAGCTCCCATGACACCAAAGCACCCTGCAAATGTAGAGGGTTGTATAATGCTAAGCCATCAGAGGCAGGCCACACGTCTGGTAGCAGTTAAAAGAAACAAACCAGTGGCGGCTGGGACAGCCAGGGGTCCCAGAATGAACCTTGAAGGCTGGGTGGGATTGTCCCCCGGAAGACAGTGGGGGAGAGGCTGTTTTTAAAAGCCAGTGCACAGGATTGATGCAATAGTTGGAGAAAGAAGAGTAAGATGGAAAAATTGTCAAATTGTGTGTTTTTGGAAGATGAAGCGTTCTGCATGACTGAGTTCATTGAACAACTGGAATGTATCCTTTCAAGTTTACAAATTTCTGTATTTCTAAAATGAGTTTTGCATTTCCCTCCCCTCTAAAACAGAGTATACTGAGTTTAACATTTTCTTGTTCATTTAGGACCTTACTCTGTAATGCAGTGATAGATCATGGAACTGCTGAGTTATTGAGGTGTGTAAGGACTTTACCTAATGCCCTATAAAGGATCTTGGGGTACTATCTTTTTTTAAATTGAGATATAATTTATATATCATAAAACGCACCCTTTAAGAGTGTGTCATCCAGTGGTTTTAATGTATTCATGAAGTTGTGCAGCCTCACCACTACTATTTCCGGAACACTTTCATCACCCCACAAGAAACCCCAAACCTTCCCATTCTCCCCTGCTGCCGGTCCCGGGCAGCCACTGGTTGACCCTCTCTATCTCTGTGGATTGGTCTGTTCCGGACGTTTCACATAAATGGAATCATACAAGGTGTGGCCTTTTGGGTCTAGCTTCTCTCACTTAGCATAATGAAAACATTCAGTTTTATAATAAAAAATGCTAGTCAAATAAATTGAATGGGGGTGGGAGGTTTAAGAGAGCCCATGAAAGGAGGAAGGTGAAATAAGAGGGAAAAGGATGAGATCAGAATAAATTCAGATTTAGGGAACATTGAGCATCTGTAAGCTTGGTGCTGTGTAAATTACTGGGTGATAACGCAGAGGAGGTTCTAAACGGTATGCTGGCATTTCATCCTTGGGTTGATGGTAATTGGATTTGGAGTAGAAAGAAGTTATACCCTCTTAATGTATAGAATTGCAAAATGAGCCCTTTGGAAAGGAGTTGGAATGATTTCAACTTGTATTCCTCTTTTAAAGTATAATTCCCACTTCTTCCCAGTTTCCGTTATTTGAGATATATAGGGTTCTTGCTCCATGGCGCCAGCCTTGTCCTTGGTTTTTTTATATATACATACACATACATACATACATACACACACACACACATATATATATGTGTATATATATATATATATATATATATATATATATATATATATATATTTTAATTGCAGAGCATCCAGTTGAATTTTGGAAATACTGACTGGGAGAGTAGGCGTCTCAGTAATTTCCCTTTATTCCTTATTGCTTAATATTTAAGGTTCAGATAATTGGCTAAACATTCACATTTTATTAACTGGTAATTCCCTTTTTTCATTTATTTCATTGACAATCTTGCCTCCCCCCATTTCACTTAAATTATGATTCTTTAGCTTCATAATTCTTATAGGGTTAATTAATTTTTGTTTTGTTTTACAGTTGTGCTAATGCACTAGCCTTTAAAATTAAAAAAAATCTTATTAGGTAAACAGCTAACTTGGGTAATGCTTGAAATACGGCAGTGTGTGTAGCTGCATAGCAGTGTGCTTATGTTAACCATCAATACTCAATTCTGGTTGTACCATATTGTCATTAGTAAACAGTCATGATCCAGTTATTTTGTTTAGGGAGAAAAGCTGTCATTAAATAGTTTTGTTTCTTTGGTGCACAGTAGTACCATTTATGATGCCATTATGATCCTGCAGGGCTTACTGTGTCTGCAGTGAAAGATACAGATGAAATCTGACAGAGTCTTTGGGCATTTTCACCTCTAAGCATTATATATCTACTGTAGGGGCAAATTAAGCCTTCTGTATTGTTGCGCTGTGATTATTTAAGCTGACTGGATAGCCTAAGTATTTTCTCTGTTTGCCCATATTCACTTCTTTTGTGACCTTTAATGATGGAGCATTACATAGATGTACTAAGTAAAGATTAATAATATTGAAAAAATTTATTATATTGATTAGCTAGTGAAGTTGATGTTAACAGTTAAGATTTAATCTTATTGTTTAAAATTTATTTTTGTTTAGCTGTCTATAAAATAAACCCTATCATTTAAAATTTAACCTCTGTGTCTAGCTTCCTGCTCAACACTCCATTTGAATATTTAATAGACACCTCAAAAGTAACAAGTCCAAAACTGAACTCCTGTTTTCCCTCGCAAGTCGGCTTCATCCACAGTCTTTGCATCTCACTTAATAGCAGCTCATCTTTCCAGCTAGCAAAAAAACACCCTGGAGCTATCCTTGATCTCTCTCTCTGTCTCTGTCTGCATCCATCCTGTCACCACAGCTCTTTAGCCTGACCTTCAGAACATACCTTGAGTCCAATCACTGCTGCCTTCCTTGTTGTTACTGTTTTGGTCCAAGCCATCTTCATTTCTTGCTTGGAGTCCCACCGGGTCTCCCCACTTCTGTCTTTCCTTCTCTGTAGTCTGTTCTTAACATGAGAGAATGGTCCTTTAAAAATGGAAGTCAGATCGTTTTACCCCTTGGATTCCCGTCACAGTGACCTGTGAACTGGTAAGCGCTCAGGTCTCTGTCCGTCTCCCTGTCCTCACCGCACATTCTCTTGATTCCTCTGCGCCTGCTGCATCAGCCCCTTTGCTCTTCTTCAGACGTGCCAGACGTGCTTCCACCTCGCGGTCTCTGCCCGGGCTCTGTCCTCTGCCTGGATTGCTCTTCTTTTCAAAGCTGCGTGACTTGCTCCCTGACCTTCATTCTTTGCTCCGATGCCACCTCAGTGAGGCTGCTCTGAGCGCCCTGCCTCAGCACGCCCAGTCTTCTTTGCTCTGCTCTGTGAATTCTTTCCATGGGACCAGACAGCCGACACTTCCTCTGCGACTTACTTGTGATGATCGTGTGTATTCTCTTCTCGCCCGTTAGCCCGTGAGTATCCTGAAGGCACTGATAATTTACTTGTTCAGTGAAGCCCACTTTGTTGGCACCAGGACATTGCTAGCACCTGAGAAGCCTCCCTCGTTTTCCTTTCCATCACACCTCTCCCTAGTCCGATGGTTTTTCACATTGTTTTTAATATATTGGATATCATTCTCACACAAATAAAGGTCTGTTGCAGAGTGAGTGGTCTGTGCGTAGAGCTTTGTTCTTCGGGTGAGGTTATAGAGTAACAACATCCTTTTACCCTGTAGTTTCCGGCGCTGTCATGAGCAGTCCACAAAGCTGGAATGCACTTTGGAACAGAAAGGCTATCTTTTTGAGTGTATGGGAGTGTGTTTTAAACTGTTTTTACAATCGTCTTTGCTTCCTAGGAATACAGTGTCGCAGGGACGACAGCCTTCACCATTTTTACTAAATCTTTATGATTTAGACGATGATAATTTTATTCTGTTGAGAGTGTGGAGTACTCTGCAGGTGGATGTTAAGGTTAATTATCATATTGAAAAGTGAAGCAGTACATTCTACTAAATCACAAGTCTTTCTGCTGATAAAAATGGAATGATTACCATTTGAGCGGTATTAGGTTAATAAATTGGTTAATAAAAGCTATTAAAACCCCTGATTTTCTTATAACTTGCCGTAACTGCTTTGCTTGAAAATAGTTATCATTGAATAGATCTATAAAAAAGATAAAGTAACTACTGAAGTTTAAAAAAAGGGGACTGCAAAGAAAACCTTCAACACTATTCTGGTTTGGGTTTTTGGTGAACAAAATTATTCTTCATGTGCTGCACAAGATCCAGTAATATGAATAAACAGTTTTCATAGTAAATAATAATATTAACATTTGTTGAGCACTTATTGTGTATCAGTTCTCATGCTTTATCTTTTATGCTCCCAACAGTTTTATAATGGCAGATACTACAGTTTCACTTTTCTAAATATGTTTTATTCAATTTACAAGCCTCAGTTTTCCTATCAGACCTCAAATACTGGGCTCTTTACCCTACATCCTGTCTCCTGTCCCCCACCTTATACCTGATTTTTTATTTTGTATGTGATATTCTGAATTTCCTCGAAAGAGCGGCATATACTCATTTTGAAGTTAATGGCTTTATTTAAGGACATAGTTTATTTAATGTTTAAAATAATACTGTACTCTGGCTCAGCAAAAAAACTATTCTACCATTAGTTCAGGCATAATTATTTTGGCAAGTTTACAGCCTTTTTTCAAGCATTGGTTAGGCTAACTGAATGTCTGAATACCTTTATGGTATTAAAATTTTTTTATATCAGTTGTCTGTTAACTAGTATTCCTTTTTCTTGGCCTTAAGGCTTTCTTACCAAATAGTCTTCTTCAGAATACTTAAATATAATAAGATGTAGCAGATTTTGTTCCCCCTAATGCCAATTTAGAGAATATTTACCTTTTTGTGAGAATTATGATGCTTCAGGGTTTTTCTTTAGACTGCACACTTACTCATTTTCACTTGATATTTTAGCTGCCACTGGGTATCAGCGGTGCAGCCTTGGTGATGTTTCCCTCCTCCAGCCACAGGGATTGTTTTCTTTCAAACCTGTACAACTTTATCTCATCATTATTATACTTATTAAGGGTGATTTTATAGAAGAACATATACCCTGAGTTTTATATGGAAAAAAAGAGTAAATTGTTAAGTGGGAAACATTTTTAAATACGCTTAAGTTTTTGTCTTTTGATTTTTTCTTTTAAACATACTTAGGAGAAACTTTTAAGATGAATATGCCTTGTGCAGACATCTTAACCAAGAAAGACTAAATGATCTTTAGTAATATATTCTCCCTGTATGTTGACAGATTCATATTTGCATACATTATTTATATATAAAGATAGATTAGTGCCTAGCTTTGTGGGAATTTTATTTTCTAAAATACATTCTTCCTTTTAACAAGTCACATGACTGTGCAGTCTGCTTTTCAAAATTAGTGTTCATTAGCCTCCTTAATGAAGATTTTTACAGTCAAAGTGGAAGAGGGCCAACTTTTTATTGTCAGTGCAGCAGCATAATTAACTATACAAGGCAGCATAATTAACTATACAAGGTTTGTTTATTGTAGCTGAGTACTAGAACAGTGCTTCAAAGAGGAAAACAGAGAGAAGATTAGTGAATAACAGCAGTGTGTGAGGCTGGCCAATTGTAATAATGCCTTCGTTGGGTGGTTCGTGAATTTGTAAGCACATGCTTACATTTTTCAGTTAATAGGAACTAAAATGTCTAATTTTAATTGCCATTTCTATTGCACTGCTATAAGGAAATAATGGAAACTTTGCTTGGAGAAACGATTGTATTGGAGATTGTATTCACTACTTGTTAAGTGAATAGTCTCCACCACAGTGGAGACTTTCTAGACTTTTTATTCTTTTTTTCCATTTTTCAAAAAGCCCCTTCTCCAATACAATCGTTTATGTATACTTTGGTTCTGAAAGACTGAGCTCTTTTATACAAATGGATAATGTTAGAAAGTTAATGAAAATTCACTCTAAGGCACATTATTTTTTGGTTTCTGATTTTATTGAATTAGAGCTAAAGAAAAATGATGCATTCCAATAACTAATTTAGTAATAATAAATTTGCAGTGGTGTGCAGAGAATTTAGGGCTTTGCTCATCCTACATTTTCTGGGAGAGTCCTGATTTCTGATACCCCTCCTTGTTTTCTTTTTATTAAATACATGTATAAATGAAAATACCCTTTGGGCCTACTTATATATTATGGCCTAGTAAATGTGCTTAGCCAGTATTTTAGGCACTGTGGGGATATACAAAAAAAAAAAAAAAAAAAAGATGAGATAGTGAAAGATACTGAGATTACAGTTCCATTTACATAAGAATGGAGGGTCATAAATGAAAAAAAACCTGCAAAGGTTTTATTGTCTGGTAAGAGGGTATGTAACTGATAATGATAAATAGGTTATGCATTGTTCTAAAGAAGGTAAAAGGGAAATATTGAGTTCTCGTATGTGATAGACATTATGCTGAGTATTGTCATGTTCTCATTTATTTAATCTTCGTGACATCTGTCTCAGGTAGGTATCTTTGCCCTCGTTGTGCAGTTGTGGAGACCGAATCCCAGAGAGATTACATTGTTGAGGGTCACACAAAGCCAAGATTCAAATCCTAACTTTAAATCCCATTTTCTTTCTGCTAAATCATAGTAAATGACTAGAAACCCTCAAAGGATGAAAGTTCTTTAAACTTGACTGAATTGGCAAAGTGTTGGATATCTTTAGTTAAATACTACAACTAAACTTACCAAGAAAGGATATGATAGGCCTTATTTGGTTCTTAAAAGTACCAATTCAGGTTAGTAGGGGACTCTTGATGTTCATAATAATAGCGTGAATAATTGAAGCCATCAGAGTAAACAAGCAATTTTGTTTAGTAATAATATATGACATTAGAAAAGCATCCTATAGTTTTAAAGGGCACTTTCATATATGTTATCTGAGCACCTTAAACCTTTTCTTAGATCTACCACATGATTGGTTTTGTTCACTCTTGACCTTTCTAAAGTGAGGAAGAACCATGCCTCTTTAAGTCCAGAAGCTGTCTTTGCATATTTACATACTTGCATCTTTCATTCTTTCCCAGTAATTATACCCATGGTTGGGCAATTACGGATAAATGGATGGACGAATAAAAGGACAGCTTTCAAAAGGAGGAGCAAGAAGCTTCAGGTTGTTGAAAATAGGCAATAAAATGTATTTTGAGCATAGACTGCCTGGTTATAATCAGTGAAAAAATGAAATTTCATCAAATCTTTTTTAAACCACCAGTGGCATATGTGCGTCTTCCCTAAGAATTTTACGAGAGGGCATGACAAAGCACCTGAATTGTTGCCTGGCACTTCGTAGGTATTCAGTCACTACTTGTTAAGTGAATAGTCTCCACCACGGTGGGGACTTTCTAGACTTTTAATTCTTTCTTTCCATTTTTCAAAAGCCCCTTCCCAAAGGCTACAAAAAATAAGAGAATTTATTAATTGCTGAAACATTATAAAACTAGACTAGTTTTACATATTATTGTTCTGGCACTGTAATATCTTGTTCTTCATTATCTGATGTTTAAATCAGAAAATAACTTTTTTCAGTATTACTTATATCTATGGGTATATCATTTTTTAAGCAGAAATGTTTGGGCCTAAAGAAGAAGAATTCTTCCAGAGTATTGGAAAGGCATCTTTTTGACAGTGGGCTGAATATAGAGGTTCATTTGCAAAGGCATTTCCCATTGCACCTCTCCCCCAGAAATTAGCTTATAAAGTAATTCTGCGGACATTTACTACTTCTTCCTCCCCTGCTCCTTTTACAAGAGAAACAGTAATTTGTAAAAAGTCACTAGCAAATTCAGTTTGGTTTTCCATTGTACCCAAATAGCAACCCTAAAGGCTCTAAGTTGTAAAAGTCTTAGTGTTGTATTTTAAAAGGATAGTATTGCCATGTAAAATTTTTGATTAATATAAAGTTAGAAGAGTCCATTGCACATACCAAGCAAGTGTATTCAGTGTGCAGTTCCCAATTCTAATAAATTTTGTACTCACTTCTCTCTATTGCAGAAGTACAGATCATGTTGCCCATTTTTTGTAGTTGAATACATTTTCTTCCATCAGCAAGGTAATTATTTTTTTTTTTTAATAAATTTATTTATTTATTTATTTATTTATTTCTGTGTTGGGTCTTCGTTTCTGTGCGAGGGCTTTCTCCAGTTGCGGCAAGCGGGGGCCACTCTTCATTGCGGTGCGCGGGCCTCTCACTATCGCGGCCTCTCTTGCTGCGGAGCACAAGCTCCTAGACGCGCAGGCTCAGTAGTTGTGGCTCACGGGCCTAGTTGCTCCACGGCATGTGGGATCTTCCCAGACCAGGGCTCGAACCCATGTCCCCTGCATTAGGCAGGCAGATTCTCAACCACTGCGCCACCAGGGAAGCCCAGTAAGGTAATTATTGATTGGCCTGATGCACCCCAGCTTCACACATTTCTGTAGATGATTCCATCAGGTGATTGCCTTAATGACAGGCATCTGATTCCGTTTCTAAACGTGGGAATACTCACTAGGCAATGTGATCTGAATTACCCCACATCCTCACTGGTATTCCTCTCACTTTTACAGGTAGGAAAGGAATTTCTGTGGAATTTCCCTGAGACTTCAACTTAATTCTGTACTATAATCCCTTGTTGAAGGAGAGGTTAAGGGAATCAGGTCATGAAATTTGAAATTGTTCCACAGAATCTGAGTTCTGTCAGCTAAGTGGAATATTGAAAATTTAGAACATTCAGCCTAAAAACATCTCCTGACCAGTTTGCATATGGAAACCTGAAAAAAGAATGTGTCACGTTATACAGTTAAACTGTAATATATAGACATTGAAGTTGTATGGCATCAGAACTACTTTTAGAATTTTTAGTGCAGACATTATCTCATATGCATTGTGTCTAAGTTCAGCTGCGTATACTTAATCTCCCATAAAGAAAAAAGAGGGAGCATGCTTGGGAGAAATGTAGTCTAAAGAGTGTAGGCGGGAGTCATTCAGCCATTCCTGTCTTCTGATCAGTGAACGTGTATCCTCCAGTGAGAGGTGGGAGATGTCCTTTCCGTTCTTGATTGTGTTTCATAGTGCGAACAGCTCCCTCTCCTGAGTGTGCCTTCAGTCTCTCTGGAATACGTCAGCCCCTTCATCTGGTATTCAGCTGAACGGCCAGTGGTCAGAGCAGCGCTGGAGGAAAACTGGCTGTGCTGGCTTAACTGAGGGACGGCACTTTACTGGCTGGTTTAAGGAGGTGTTCAAAGGAAATTTGACTGTGTGCAGTTTTTGCCATTTACGATGACTTCAGAATCTAATCCTGGAGTAAGGTTTGACTTTGCTGTAATTTTACATGAATTAAAGATTAACTAGACCAACAGAGCTGAAGCCAAATGGAGGCATTCGAGAACAAATGGCTTTGAAAAATCCTGGACATTCAGTAAGATATGCATAGAGAAGTAACTCTTTAATCAATCAATTTTCTTTGAGGCCACTTAGTATATTTTCCAACTTCTTAAAACTTTGGGCAAAGAGAAAAAGTGGGAAGCAAGGGATTGAGTCAGGATAGATGTAGTTAAATTAGCCAAGATTAGGGCTTCTAGTGACCTTGATAGTAAAGTCTATATTAAGTAAAAATCAGGTCATTTAAATTAAATCTGATAGTTAAAAAGGCTTCTATATTAACCTAAAGTTTTAAATACATATATTCTTGAAGGATTGCGTAATAGCTGATAAGTTACATATGTCACACCCTGTCCAGCCCCGTTTAATCTTCACAGTTCTAGGTGGGTCAGTAGACCCTGTCTGGGAGCGTATATGTATCAATATTAACTTATTTAGTTCTCAACAACTCTATTGAGAGTGGAAACTGTTGTTATTACAACCTTGCAGATCAGAAACTGCAATATAGTCACAGAAATCACACAGCTATTAAGTAGATGAGCCAGGATTCACACTGAGACTGGCTCTGTTTTCTGTACGTCTTCTGTGCTGATTCCTGATTCTCTGTGACATCACTGTGTCCTCTGTAAAGGTTTCAGATGCCCACTCCAGTGTATGAAGAGTGACTGCTTTGAGGATTCTGAGACTAGGTCTGCACTCAGTGAAAATTTTCTCATTTTGTTACCAGAGGCGGTTACGAGCATGAGATTGGAGATGGTGGCATAACCTCATTTGTAACCTTGTATCAAACTAGATCATCAGAAAGTTGGCTAGTCCTATATTTTAATATCATTCCCTCATATTTTATCACTTTGTACGATGCAGTTATATGGTAAATGTTTCTGCATCTCCTATGAAGCTGTCTCTTAAAATACGTTCAGTGTTCCTTTTATAAGCATTCACATGACAAATTCTTCAAGGATTTAGTTTCAGAGAAAAGTTCTCTTATGATCTGGCACGCTTCCTTCTATCAGCCGTTGAGAATTATTTAGCCCATTGTGTTTTCTATTTGCTTTGGCTGCAAGGAAGCTTGGAGTTATATTTCATTTTAATTACAGTAACTTTATTAGCCTAGGCTTTTGATAGGGATAATTTCTCCTCTAGTTCTCTCTGGCAGGAGTTTTTAAGCCATCCTCTTTGTATCAGCTTCAGGGAGTTTGTGAACCCCTCTGAAATGGTAGGTAAAATTGTGTGCACGTGGGAATCTGGGGGAGTGTCCTTGGCGTTTATCAAAATTTCAGTGACTTCCCCCCCCCCCCCCCCAAAGATAAGGAATCATTGTTCTCTGGGTTTGCTGTTCATTTTATATTTTAATGGTCTAACTGTATAAACTCTCTTGTTATAATCTGCTTATAACCTTTTTGGCAGTAGGTGGGCTATAAATGATACCTTCACATTCAAATCATTATCCTGTTTCTCAGTTTTGTAACAAAGTTTTCAAGCAGTTCTCTGTAATGTTAAAAAACACTCAGTCTTAGAAACTTAAAGAATAGTTGATGTGCTTCAGTAGCAGTAGAAATGTTCACAACCTTTAATTTAGTAGTTTAGCATAAAGGGCTCTAGCTTATGGAAAACAATTAAAAATAAAGACTATTACTTGTAACAGTGAAATGTGAAAATAAACAGTGTTATGTGAAGAGAAATGGCTAAAGTTAATTCTTAGTTTGGATGGTTATATATCCAATAAAAACAAATGGGCAAACTATATAGCAATGTGAAAAGATGCATATAACAGGAGTAGGCCATGTTATATGTCATATATGATTATAGGTTTATAAAATATATTTTAAAAACTTGAAAGGTAAAGAAGAACATTTAGTTTATAATACCTTGTGTTAGGTTACAGATGATCTCCTTTCCTCTCTTCTGGCCTATCTGGAATAGTGTTATACTAATTTTAATATTTAAATGTAGATTTATATTTTTAAGAAGATCTAGCTCTTGTTCTCAAGGAACTGCTAGTCTAGTGGGATAGAACTACAATAAAAAATACGTTATTGGCATGAGAGAGACATAAATGCTCTGGGAAGACTCTTGAAATTCAGTTTTGTACATACTGGGTTCTTATAAAGTCAGGTGAACCTTAAAAAGTTAATATTTCTTTTTTAAAAAAAATAAATTTATTTATTTATTTATTTTTGGCTGAGTTGTGTCTTCGTTGCTGCGCGCAGGCTTTCTCTAGTTGCGGTGAGCGGGGGCCACTCTTCATTGCGGTGCTCAGGCTTCTCATTGCGGTGGCTTCTCTTGTTGCGGAGCATGGGCTCTAGGCTCTAGGCACGCGGGCTTCAGTAGTTGTGGCACGTGGGCTCAGCAGTTGTGGTGCGTGGGCTCTAGAGCGCAGGCTCAGGAGTTGTGGTGCACGGGCTTAGTTGCTCCACGGCATGTGGGATCTTCCCGGACCAGGGCTCAAACCCGTGTCCCCTGCATTGGCAGGCGGATTCTTAACCACTGCGCCACCAGGGAAGTCTGAAAAGTTAATATTTCTTAATGAAATACATAAACTAGATTTTTAAAGGCACTAAAAATGTTTCAGAATTTAAAACTGTCAATGAGATGCTGTTTCTTTTATTCACATTTTGATGGTAGAACCGTTAAGTTACATTCTATACTATTGTGTTGCAGAATGGTCAGCTAGGTGTTTATTTAAATAAATTTGCGAAATGCTTGTGAAATCTCCTAGGCATGTGTCTGGGGGTGAGAATGAATGGAGAACTTGGTCCCAGCTCCATGGGAGCTTTGCTTTGGTTGAGGAGAATCGTCTTTGCATCTGATTAGGTCCCGCTCTCAGCCACACTTTATTAAATACTTCCACCACTGTTTATATCAAGAATGACTGGAAACTGTGGGGAAGAGGGAATTTTGACTGAGGGATGCAGAGAAGACTTTACCGGGGTTGTGACGGGCTGCTGAACCTTGAAGGATGATAAAAGGTCATGAAATAAGCAGTGTTTTTTTCATGGATCCTCTGAAGGCAGCAAAGGATCCATGAAGTAAATGAAAGGAAGATACTGGGAATAGCATGAGTGAAGGCACGGATGTCCCCCTGGGTTAGGGGACATTCAGGTTGCCGTGTGTTTCTGGAGTTGTAAATGAGAAGGTGTTTGTGCGGCAGCAAGAGGAGAGTTGCTAGCCGGTTTTTGAGAAGCTGGTCCCTGCTAGTCTGTGCAAGTGACGAGGTATACAGAGGTGAAGAAAGTTCTGTTCTCAAGGAACATGTAGTCCAGTGTGGGGACCAAGAATTAACTAAGATCCAGTATATTGGCTTAAATGTGTATGTTAAGGGCTTTTTGGCCGTATTAAAATTCCTTTTCACGAAATTCTGATTTCAGACACTGTGCTGTTCTAAAGGAAACCGTGAGATGTTACGGGATTACCTGGGGGTGGGGGGCTCTTTGATTCTGGCTGGGAAGGAGTGACCAGAGAGGACTTGCTGTAGGAGGCTGTGTGTGAGCTGAGCTTTGAAGGATAGATGGTGGACGTTAGGGGAGAGGGTGGGGGTGAGGAGAAGAGCACCCCGGAAAGGCAGGTGTAACCAGATTATCCTCCAGGTAGCTAGACAGTCTTAAAGGGATTTGGGGACTCTGTTAGTTTCTTTAAGGCATTGTTTCTTGTGCCTCATGAGATGTCAGGAAGCATATGACCATGTTTAAAAGAAATTTGCTAGTGAGAAGGATAAGCCAGTGCTGCCTAGGTGGTTTATGATTTCACATAACTTGGCCATTTTCAACACATCTTTTTTAAGAACACTTTGTCGAGAAATAGTGAAGGGCAGTAGCTTTTATTTGATTTTAAAACAGCACAATTTAAAAGAGGTAAAAGGTATAGGTTTACTATTTATTAATGATATACTATAGGAGCAAAACGCAAACATTCAGGAATTTAGTGAGGCAGCTAAAGGGAACTGAGAAATACAGGTATAGAAAGAGTTAAAATAGGGAGAAAGGACATTTCCAAATAATTGATACTGGTCTAGGTGGGAAGTGGTTGATAGGTCTAAGTGCTCTCCTTTTTTCTATTTTACAAAAGTATGAGCTTCTGAACCCTTCGCTTTTTATCCCATGCAGGTCTTTATCTTGATTTTCAGCAGATTTAGCTTCTTTTAATCTAAACTATTTTACTGTTGGGTAAATTTCCTCGTAGCTGGGAATGAAGTACTCCAGCATAGCAACGTTTGAGAGTACTTACTAGCAAACTTACTTTCCCAAACCAGCCTTTGAAGTTAATTCAGGAAAAGCCAGTGACGCTGCCCATCTTAATCCCATGAGGCAGCTGTGGCGGTCGTTCCGTTTGCCTACTCTTAGAAATAAAACTGGCGTGAGTCATGGCCACCTAATTTTTCTCCTGTTCTTATAAGTTTTGGATTACAAAGTTTTTAGCATGTACATACTTTCAGTGTATATGGGAAAGACTTCACTGAAATTAATAGGATTGTATTTATAATCATGATATTTCTAATTAAAGTGATAATTGTTTATTTTCGCTGTTTGAACACCATGTCATATTGAATGCTTGGCGATTTAGGTTACTGTTTTTATTAGTCTTTTATTTTAAAGGATGTTGCATAACAAGATGTACATGTGCCTGTGTGCATTTTTATTAGTAATATAAACTAAAGTAACTTCTTTGACAAAAAACAAGTTAGTTCAAACTGTATTCCTGAAGGATATGTTATTTAATCAAGAGCATTTTAGTTCTTAGTTATAAACTTAAAGTGAGAAAAGTGTTGATTTGTTGAGGTTAATGTCAATTTCTTTGACAGCAATTAATAAAGTCCTTTTGAAATTAGTGGGATATATAAATTCTTTATAATAATACTACATTAGGTCAGTGCACGGCTGCGTGTTTTGGTCTGAGTTCTTTCTACATTTTAATGCAGTGCATTAGATACTGTTTTGATATTTAGTTGTTTACTTAGAAGCTTTATTGGGTTCTAAGGCTCACACGTGTACACACACACACACACACACACACACACACACGCTGTCACGCCACACACAAAATCACTTTCTCATCATTGTGCATTTTCATTTTATTCCCCCAGAGGTTGCTAGCAGGGCATCTCATCTAGCTTGAGTAATATGCAGTTTATTTCAATTCTTCCTGACCCACCTGCATGTTTTGACAGAACATCAGGCACTTAAAAAAGAATAGAACTCTACTTATTTGGGTGTTGTGAACCAGGAAGGATGTGACACCAACTTAGTTATCTCTCCATTTCCCCGCCTTGGGTCTCGGGGATAGGTGTTTTTATGGACCACGTATGGACCTTTCCTCTAGGTGGATGGGGCTTACGGGAGAAACTGTTAGTAACTCCTGAGCCCCGGCTCCTCTGTGTGGCTCTCTGTCTTTCAGGAGAGGCCAAGCCAGAACTCTCCGAGCGTCAGGTTGTTGTCTCAGTGGGATGGACGCAGTGACAGCCACAGCACATGGCACAGGCCAGGACCTTCCTGGTGATCTTTTCCCAGCCAGCCCTTTTCCATTAGAGCGGGACGCCCTTCACTGCCCGCACGCCTCAAGCTTGTTAAATCAGGCCATGAGCTGAGCTTTCATCCTTCCGTCGCTGTCTAAGGGCCAGTCTGTGAGGGAAGGTCTGCGACACCACAGCTCTCCTGGTTAGCTTCACGGCCTTACCCTGCTGAAGGGAAGAAAAGTATAATATAGTAGGACTTTCTTCTGGCTTCTTATTTTTTTTAGATTCATGGTACATTCGAATCCAAAAAATACTCAATATCTAGTACTAAACATGTCAGTATCACTTTCATCTCTTTTTTTAATTTGGAGAAAATATTAGTATTTTATGGAAAATGTATAGTATACAGGTTGTCATTCACTTCATCTTTCTTCATCCTCCAGGATTGTAAAATTAATAATCAGAAAGAAATCTAAAGTTGATATAATTCCTTATGTTCTGTATTTTTTTGCTTTTCTTCGTTTAGATCTGTCTTTCATCTGTTCAGCCACTGCCATTAAGAAAAAAAAAAAATTCTCTTCCTAGGAGAAATGAGTGTTAGAAATGGATTTCAAAAGAAAAGGTTAATGAGAAGAGATGACGGTACATATATAACCATGTGATGGCTCTGTAAAGTCTGAGTTAATTATGCTGATAAAGGAGGCGAAGCCTAGCACAGGGATGGGATCCGAGTGCTCAAAGGACGGAATGGCAACTGCACGTGCAAGATTAGAGCATGTAATTGAACACACTGAAGATAAGACTGAGAACTTGCATTTGATTAGGAAGGCAAGAGGCAGAACAGGAGATGCCTCGCAAGGGGAGCAAAGAGGATGAATAGTAGATGTTTCTAGTAGGACAAAAAGGGAGAGATGTCACCAGCAGTTTAGAGTAGAATAGGAGAGAGGTGAGTCCTAGCATTGGAAATGATCTTGATGTAAGTGGGGTTAGTAGTGATAGTAAGAAGTAGAAAAACAACCTAAGCTGATTCATGGCCTGTTGAAAAAAGTCACCTTAGTATACTGCTTTTGAATGGCTATTTTTAAGTACTTTGCCTTTTCTATCTTAGTTTTATTAATAACAACAGTAAAAGGAGCTACCAAAATATTATAATTATGTTGATTATAACAAACATGTTTCTTTTGGTGGTGATCTTCTAGAAGTGGATCTAACCTCAAGAAGGGAGAAGGAATTTGTCATAACGTTTTGACTTGTATACAGTAAAAGACTTATTCTGAAACACAGAAAGTCTTTGGCAGCTTTAAGCTGACCATTTTTATCCAAGTGAAATCTCGGGTGTTTTTTTTGTATCTGTAAATTTTTTTAAATGCACCTTAATTTTTAGAGCAGTTTTAGGTTCCCAGAAAAACGGAGATTTCCGTGAGCATGCTTCCCTCACACGTGCATGCTCTCCCACATTATTGGCACCCCGCTGGGTGGCACGTTTGTCACGGGTGATGAACTTGCACCGACACACCATTCCACCCAGAGTCCATAGTTCACTCCATGGTTTTCTACCAGATGGTCACGCCATCCGAAATCTTTGTTTTTGAGGGAGCAAGTGAGTTTTATCGAGGACGGCACTGGGGAGTCATGGGAAGGCCGTCGCACACTCCATGACCGTCTGTGCGGCGTCATCTCTTCCCAGGAGCGTGGCACCCCTGCCCTGTCCCCTACAAAGCGTCTTGGGCCCACAGATGACCCGGAGCCGCCCTGCTCACTGTGCCCTTGTGCAGGGCCCAGGCTCCCGGTGCCACTTCTCCTTTGTGTGCAGTCTTCCCATCACACGTACCTGCACTTTAAAACTCCCCTCTCCCTCCCCCCCCATTTATTTATTTACATTCAGGTATAATTGACCTGCAGCGTTACATTAGTTTCAGGTATACCACATAATGATTCGGTAATGAAATCTGTTTTTCGTCTTTTTTAAGTTTCATTAGAAAATGAATTTATTAAATGTAATGCCAGAGGTAGAAGCCGCAGACGGATAAATACGCAGCATCCCTGCGGGGGAAAAGGGCTTCTCTACTGCAAAGACCGCTGCCACCACTGGTGCTCAGAACCGGATGCCAGAAATTCCATCGCTGCCCCTCCGAGGAGTGCGGGGATGGGGGTGAGCGTGCGGGGAGGAAAGAGCTCTCTCTGCAGGCTCTGCTGAGGCGGGTGGGTTTGAGAAGCGAGCAGCGGAGGAGGTCCAGGTCCTTCAGAAGCGGCCACAGCCCAGCCCCGTGTGGGGCCTCCCAGGCCTCGGGCCTCTCGGGGGCACAGCTGCCGGCTCTCCCGGGCCCTGCGGCGGCCCCGCCTTCCGGAGGGTGCCCTGCTCCCTCTGCGCCCGCCGCAAGCAGAGGCCTCGCGGAGCCCCGAGCTGGCGCCCTGGACGCGCCTGATGCGCAGGGCCCTGTGTGGACCTGCGTAGGGCGGCTCCAGGCAGGGGGCAGCGCCCGGGAGGACGAGAAGGGCTGCGGAGAGGCAGAGCCGGCGTCTTCATGGCCTCGCAGGAGGGCTTCTGAAACCTCTTTCTTCAGGTGGACACTGCAGTGGGAAAGAGTCACAAAAAGTCACTTTGGATTATGGAAGATGGATGCAACGGGAACATGAATGTTACCCACCGGTACCTCTGTGGGATTTCATGAGCGATGGCCCACTGAAGGGCCGTCTCCACTCTGCCGGAATACGCAGATTGGCTCCCCTAAATCACTGTCTGTGTCCTCAGTGATCTTCGTAAGAGTGTGTGTGTGTGTGTGTGTGTGTGTGTGTGTGTGGGCGTGCATGCATGTCTGCGTCCTTGATGATCCTTGTAAGTGCGTGTGTGTATACACATGCATGTGATCACAGATGATCCCAAGGGTAGCTCTGTTCATTTGTGTACAGTAATATTTAAGTTATTTTGGGGGCATGGTTTTATAAGATATTAGGTTGTTTTCCTTTTCTCTAAATATTTAATGAAAATGTTGCATTGTTACTATATTGTTTCTTCTCATGAAAAAACAGTATTGTAAAAAAAATCACCCAAATGCTGCAGTTTTTCTTAGAGTAGAATTTAGTGACCAAAGCTTATTGCATGTGTATGTTTACATGTAGAAAAATTACCTTACGTCATATCTACCCTGTGGAAATTGTTTGGATGATTTACCATATTTGACGAGATTTATAGTGATCCAGTTCCTTAAAGGAAAGATTTCTGTGGAAGATTTCAGGGTAAAAAAGGCCTAGAGAACTTTCCCAATTTAGAAATAAAAGTAAAATTCACCAATTTTGTTTACCTTTTTCTGCTTTATAATGTCAGCAAGAGTTATGGGTAGAAAATATATGGAACTAGATGGACAGACTGCAAAATCCAACTTAAGTTCATTAAAGATAATGCTTGCTTGGAATTCTCTTTTCTTACAAAAGCACTCTGTGTAGAAGACTTTTTGTAGAAGCAAGTTGTCAAAGGAGGAGAGAGCCAGGACCTAGAGGACTCAGGGTCGAAGGAGGATTTAAATTTCTTTATCAAAAGCAATTTACTTTCTCACAAAAGTAAATATCTTTTTTAAAACATTAAAATGTTACCCTTTCCTTAGTGTCATTTAAAAGAGTATCTTAGTATCACAGTGGAGTCCTAGATATGGGTATAACATTGCTGGGTTAAAAATTACTGATCTTTGTGTCTTTGAAAGCATCTGATTGACGAAGGAGATTTCTGGGATGTTAGTCCTGTTTTGTTTAATGAGTCATTATGCATATGGTAAGCACAGTGGGTATATTATAAAATTTAAAGACTCTATTATCTAATCCATATATTACATATGTTTAAGAATTGAAAAACAGTTGTAAATTATCCTGTACCAAATTGTTTTCAGTGCCAGGAATATTTCATAGTGTAGTTTTAATTTAAAAAACAGTATCCCCGGGACTTCCCTGGTGGTCCAGTGGTGAAGAATCCACCTTCCAATGCAGGGGACACAGGTTCGATCCCTGGTTGGGGAACTAGGATGCCACGTGCCGCGGGGCAGCTAAGCCCGCGCGCCACAACTAGAGAGCCCGCCTGCCGCAAACCACAGAGCCTACGCGCCCTAGAGCCTGCACGCCACAGCTAGAGAGAAGCCCGCGCACCCGCAACGAAGAGCCCACGTGCCACAACTAAGACCCAACACAGCCAAAAATATAAATAAATAGATAAGATAAGATAAAATAAAATAAAAAACAGTATACCCATCTCGGTGGTTGGCCTTCTGCGTAGACAAAAGCCTTTTCTAGCACCAGTGCGTTCCAAACAATCTCTAACACAGAATATCATACTTTAAAAGGGACTTTCAAATAATTTCTAAGGTTTTAAAGGATTCTACCATACCCTTACATTGCTTACGAGATACCAGGTATTGAGTTCCATTAAGTTTAGGAATTTATCACATATGAGATACCATCTTTTTTTTTTTTTTTTAACATTTTAGCTCATTTTAATTTATTTTAATTTATTTATTTTATTTTTTTGGCTGTGTTGGGTCTTCGTTTCTGTGCGAGGGCTTTCTCCAGTTGCGGCGAGCGGGGGCCACTCCTCGTCGCGGTGCACGGGCCTCTCACTGTCGCGGCCTCTCCCGTTGCGGAGCACAGGCTCCAGACGCGCAGGCTCAGTAGCTGTGGCTCACGGGCTCAGCCGCTCTGCGGCATGTGGGATCTTCCCAGACCAGGGCTCGAACCCGTGCCCCCTGCATTGGCAAGCGGACTCTCAACCACTGCGCCACCAGGGAAGCCCAATACCATCTTCTTTAAAAAAAGTAAATTTCTTTACATAATTGGATGCAAGGATGCTATCATTTTCACATCCTTATTGGAAAACCGCCAGGATGGGCATACTGTTTAAACCTTAGCATAGTCTTAACTTTCAGTCGACAAAGTCTTTAGCTTCGGAAGACATGAAACTCTTCAAATTGTGCTAGCTTGTTTTCTAAGTGTAGAAAAGACCTTCCTTCTGATGAAGAAAAGCAGGTGTGGTGTTGGTGTTGTGACAGAGAGCTGTACCTCTTGGATCAGTGTCTCCCCTCCTGTGACGAGGGTGAGGGGAGGGACAGTGGGCGTGCAGGTGAGAGAGCACGTGTGGTTGGGATACGGCCGTCTGTTAGCTCCACACGTACTGAGCCATTTGGGACAGCAGGGGGCGTTTTGACGTCCAGTTGAGTTAGGTGAGCAAACAACCATGGCTTTCCATCTTTTATTTATTTAAAGATTTTCCTCAGGTATTAGTTTGTAAAGTCTGATGTTTATGAGAGCCATATAGAAAGATACCATTTACACAAAGATCTTTTGCATGTTTAGGTTGAGCTTCTTCAGTAGGTAAATGAGTTAAGTTGAATAGAATTTCTGAGAATCGTCTGCCAATAACAGTGGTTTCAGCTTTGGCATAATTGATATTTAGCTGTTCTGACAGTAATAGGCTAGCAGATTCAGCTGCTCCTTGAGTCCCTTTTTGGAACATGCTAATAGGATCATGTCAACATAGTGGAGAATGCTTATCTTTTTAAAAAATTATAGTTGGGGAGGGGTCTTTTATTTAAGAGCTGTAATGATTTGTGAGGCATGTGTTTAAAAAAAAGGTGGTTGGAACACAGCCTTGTTAAATTGTTAGGAGTATAATTGCTTTAGCAAAAGATCATTTCAGTCATTTTGATTTTTATAGTATTTTGGTAAAGACTGAAAAGGAACACTAAAAGACTTGACTTTATACTAATATCATAAAGCTTGGTCCATAGATAGGTTTAGGACTCAGGGTAAGATTTTAAAAGATATATATATCTAAAAATAATACCAAAGTCATAGTGTTTTTAACCCTTTTTATTAAAGTTTTGGTGAAATAGCGTAGGTCGGTGCTACCTTAGAATAGATAGGCCTAAGCTTCCCTGTTGTTGTTTTTTGTTTTGTTTTGTTTTGTTTTGTTTTTTTAATAACAAGCTTCCAGATTGGGGGAGCCAGACTACAGTTTATTTGTACATTTGTATTCCCATCTCTCCACAGAGGATTTGCGGTGAGTAATCACAATGATAATAATGACAGCAGTAATTAACATTTATTGAGTGCTTACTATGAGCTAGGTGCATGATCCTTACACCGACCATATGATGTAGGGACCGCTGTTATTTGTGTTTTGCAGTTGAGAAAATAATGCTTAGAGGAGTTGAGTAACTTGCCAAAGTTTAGCATTCTGGGAGACGGAGGCAGGGTGCAGACCTAGGAAGCCTAACCTTTGCTCCTAGTCTGTACAGAGGGGAGGAGATGCAAACCAGAAGCAGTGGCCAAACCAGGAAGAAAAAGAAAAGGAAACCTTCATGTCTTTAGGTCCCACAGCTGTTACGACTAAACCATGAATTTGACTCTGAATTTCCTATATAGCAAAAGAAAAAAGGTGGGGCAGGTGAATGGGGTATGGGAGAACACCATATAAAACCCTTGTCTTAGGACTTAATCCTCAAAGAGAGCCCCCCTGTGGGAGCCTCCAGAGGAGACTCACTGGGAGATGTTGGAAATGATCTCTTCAGTAACGTTTCCTATGTTATATGTGGTGATGGGCTTAATAGGACTGCTTTTTTTGGATCCCACAACAAAACTTGAGGCCAGAATGCCCAAGCATGATTTGGTAAGAAGAGCTCAGTGAGATACCATGTTGATGGACCATGCAAGTAGCTCGGAGTAGCTTGATCCACATATAAAATCCAGAATACTCCCTCAGAATGGGAGAAAATATTTGCAAACGAAGCAGCTGACAAGGGATTAATCTCCAGAATACACAGACAGCTCATGCAGCTCAATATCAAAAAAACAACCCAATCAAAAACTGGGCGGAAGATCTAAATAGACATTTCTCCAGAGAAGACATGCACATGGCCAAAACACACATGAGAGAGAGAAGGATTTATCATAAGGAATTGGCTCACCTGATAACAGAGGCTGAGAAGTCCCAGATCTGCAGTCGGCAGGCTGGAGTCCCAGGAGAGCCCAGTGGTGCGGTTCCAGCCTGAGTCTGAAGAACCAGGAGAGCTGAGGGCATGAGTTTTAGTCCAAAAAGCTGGCAGGCTCCAGAGCCAAAAAGAGCTGATGTTTCAGTTGGAGTTGAAGGCAGGAAAAGACTGATGTCCTAGCTCATGCAGTCAGGCAGGAGGGGTTCCCTTTTACTCCAGGAAGGGTCAGCCTTTTTGTTCTGCTCAGGTCAAACGGATTGAATGAGGGCCACCCACATTAGGGAGGGCCATCTGCTTTACTCAGCCGGTGCTGCAAACGTTAATCTCATCCAAAAACACCCTTACAGGCACACTCAGAATAGCGCTTGACCAAATGCCTGCCCCCAGCCCCAGTCAAGGTGACACATAAGATTGACATCAGTGATGGTTTGCACTGCTAGAACAATTATAAAGTATAAAATGCAATATGGTAATTCTAAAGCATCATGAAATCGGTGAATGAACTTCTACAATTGCTGAATTAAAGATCATTCTCCCACGTTCCAGGATTATTTTCATCTGAAGTTGACATAGTGCATGCTGTTAAAAATGATTCAGATATTCACAAACTTGACAGTCCTTAGTGATTAAATCATTCTTGTGTAGAAACCCTTTGATATAGTGGGGAAAAAAGTGCTGTTCATAATGAAAGAAGGGAGGTCAGATATTATAGGACAGGAGTTTTGATTTAAAAACTATTTTTTTAAAGCACAGCAGCAGTGAATTGCTAGGCTGCTGTATTTTGTCTCCCTGTGTGTGATGCTGATTTGTGATCTTGGATCATATTTAAAATCAATGGTAGTTTGTGAATGTGAAAAATTTGTATATTGTGATAGCCTTTTAAGTTATGAAAAATCATATTGTTGAGGAAATGCCTGGATTCATTAAGAAAATGATTTTCAGTGTCTAGATATTCCTTTATTGGTATATTTCATAATTTATCCTTTATCACTGGAATTCTTTACTTTAAAAAGTGCTGCATTGTTCAAACGAATGAAATAATGCCATTTGCAGCAACGTGGATGGACCTGGAGATTATCATACTAAGTGAAGTCAATGAGACAGGGAAAGACAAATAGTGTATGATGTTCGCTTATATGCAGAATCTAAAAACAAACTTATTTATGGTTACCAGCAGGGGGAGGGTGCGGGAGGGATAGATTGGGAGTATGGGACTGACATACACACACTCCTATATTTAAAATGGATAACCAATAAGGACCTACTGTATAGCACAGGGAACTGTGCTCAATACTCTGTAATAACCTAAACGGGAAAAGAATTTGAAAAAGAATAGATACGTGCATGTGTGTGTGTGTGTGTGTGTGTGTGTGTATATGTATATATGTAACTGAATCACTCTGCTGTACACCTGAAACTAACACCTTGTTAATCAACTGTACTCCAATATAAAATTTAAAAAGATGCATCGAATATTCTTGTTTATAAGTATTCCGCATAGCTCTCATAATTCTTTACAATAAGTGCTGTGGAGTTAGTAAATAAATAAATGGAGTGGAGGTATGTCAGTGTCCACTTTTTGAACAGTTTTAATAAGTATTCCTAATTGCCCTTATTTATTCACTCATAAAAAGTAAATATTGATAATAACAGCTAACTTGTATTGAGTGCTGGTCTGAACCGGGGCTTTCTATGGATTGTTTAGTTTAACCCTCACGGTAGCCTAGGAGGCAGGCGTTAATGCTGCCTGTCAGGAGGCGGAGCTGAGTGCCTCCTGGGTGCTGGACGGGGTACTGTAGTAATGAACAGAACAACCATCGCTGGTGCCACACCCAGAGGAAAGACCGAGGGCCAGCAGCTGCTCTCCATTTGTTAATGACCACTGTGAGAAGGCTCTGAAAGAGACATCTGGGCTGCCTTGACACTATATCACACAGGGTATGGGAAGGGGTGTCAAGGAAGAAATCAGCTTTGAAAAAACACCTTTGCAGCCTAAGCTGAGTAGGCAAAGGGGGAGCAGGAGTGTTTTAGGCTGAGGAAGCGGCATGTGGACGGCAGGTGGGTAAGTTCTAGGAGCAGAAATAGACCAAGTGTGGTTGGAATTCCGAGGTGCCTGGAGTGGGGTGGCTCAAGTTGCGGCTGGGGCTAGATCACACCAGGTCTTTCTGGCTGTGCTAAAGATTTTGTTTTTTTTCCTAAGAGCAGTGGGCAGCCTTTGAAGTGTTTTATGTGGAGGAGTCCCAAGAGGATTTACTGTTTAAAAAGAACACTTTGGCTGCTATGATATGGACAGTGGGTTTGTGATGTATGACATTTTTTATTGCCGTATAATTGTTAGCAACCGTATTATCAGCGGTTTGATAGAGGTGCTTAAATTTCTTAAACAGAAACCAAAAACTTAAAGAAATCCAGTCATAAGATTGGGTTCGGGCGTTGAAAGAGTGGCCTTGGGGAGAAGGAAGGGATGATTCAAGGCTTAGAAGTCAGAGAACTCCCACTTCCTTTTTGTCACGGTGTCCGGAAGACTGAGTTTGCATTTGAAGCAGTATATGTTGACCAGCTGACCCAGATTCATTAAAAATCTGAATTTGAACTTCTTTCAATTCATAATAATGCTTGCCTCCATCCCCTCTGACCCCCGTGGACAACATAAGACAGGATGTCACGTAAGGGACTTACTGAAAGATACCGAAGCCTTGGTAGATGGATAAGACATGGTATGGGGAGGACAAGTAGAGATACGCCTATTTTTATTTTATTTTTCAATTTTTTTCCCTTTTATCTACCTCATGATGCCGATGAAAGTAAGACAGCTACCTGGCATGCGCGTAGGTTGGTCCTTATAGCTACTCCATTATTTTCAGTTATTCATTTCTTTCTGACAATCCTTCAGTAGGTTACCTACCTCCTACATTTTTACCCTAAAATACAGAATTTTACAACCCATATGTAGAATTGTAGTTCTATAAAAGGTACACTTTTCCTAATTTTTTCTTTTAAATTTGTTTTAGTTTCAAGAAACAAACCTTTAAAACCAAATACTCGAAAACTGTTCTGCTCTTGCATAAGTTAAAAATAATAAACTGAAAAATTTTAATATAAAGTTAAGGAGAGGTTGATTTCCATTAGCATAGAACTTCCTTTCATTTAACCTTCTTTGAATCTTTTCATGACCTCAGAAGGAAAAAGAAAGGTAGGAAGTTTATAAAAACATTAATATATTTCATAATGCTTTCTGTCTTCTAAAATGTGTGAAAATTCTCTTACAGTGGGATCGTGACCCAGACTTTTGTGTTCAAATGATCATGCCCCTTTTTCCTTTGCTTTAGTTAATCCTGAGTGCAGCAAAGCTATAAAAATCACAAGTAGAGAGAAGTGGGTTGTGTTTTGAGGTCTTTAATCATTATGAACAAAAATAAAATAGAAAAATTTCTCAGGATTTATCATGGGATACTGTTTTACATTGTGAGCATTTATACTTTTGTTTTTGTTTCTAATCATGATTGTGATTTTGAGATTATTTCTTTATATAAACATTGATAAAGAAAAAGTTAATCATAGTAGTAATATTTTAACAGAATAGTTTTTTTGTATTTGCCTAAGGAAGAAATAAAGAATTTTTTAAAAAATTCTTTTTAAAACAAAGCAAAATAAACCTCAGCTACTTTAAGCAGTTGCAGTGTTGTGGGAAAACAAAAGCTTGGGCACGCATGCTTTTGATAGTAGACATTGTGACGTGTATGCTTTCTTAATAAAGTCTGACATTATCAAATTGATTAACTCAACATGGGGCCTAATCAGATTTAACTATGGTTGGCAGCTGTACGCTAGAAGAATAGTAATACAGAGGGGGAATGAAATTAGCTTTTTAATCAGCTGTATTAAATACAGAACTAAAAAATATATCAAAAGTGTTCATTATTTCACAGCAACGTGTAAAACTTGTATTTCACATAGTAGCCTTCCCAAATTTATGCTGACTTACATTTTCAAAGATTGACTACTGCCAAAAACTAAGCGTGCTAATTAGGCTTTCATCTGATAATTGATGGTGTGGGTTTCAAGCATTTATGATTTCCTGCAGGCTTCAAAAGTCAACATTTGTATCCATATGTTGTATTTACTGTGTAAACCTCAGACTAACCCAACCATCTAAGAACTAGAACCCAAACCACTGATGACTTTTCCTAGGGTCAGCATAAATATTTCTCTAAGAAATTTGTCATTGCAAAAATAATTGTTTTCCTTTTTGCTTTTAAAAAATATAATCATGAAAAGTTAATAAATGATACATAAGAAAGAGTCCTAAATTAAGGGGTTGTAATTGAGTCTGATTCTGCTAGGAACTGTAGCTTGAGCCTTAGAGGTTATTTAGACAGTAAGTGCCTGCTGTGTGCAGGCCAGTCAGGGCTCTACAGTTTTGACCAAAACAGCAAAGATGCCAGCTTCTTTCAAAACACTATTTTGATGTGCTGAGAATTCCTGTTGAGGATAGCAGGCATTAATTAACCTGTGAGGACTAATTTTCACCCATTGAGAAATAGGCATGACAAAAATAGTGTGAATTTCTGTATTGTGTTGGATAAAGTGTATGCACAGAATTTTCTACTCCACTAGGTGTGGCATCCAGCTTTTAGTCAGTGTTCTAAAGCTACTGAGCTAATAAAACTTTGAGTATTCAAATATTACCCAGTCAAATGTTATCATTTGGAATTAAGGTAACAAAACAGCTGATAAGTGAGTGGAAAGGCATGCAAATTATGTGGAGCAATTTTCACCTTCTGGGAAAAGAATAACTGCGTTTCAGAGAGCAATTTTCCAAATAAATGTGCATTAAAGTGTACTTAGATGCCATGTATGTTAACACATAATCATGTTAAATGCATGTATGAGAAAGAGTGTATATTACATTTCTCATGTTGCTTAAGATTCCTAACTTAATTAGTACAGTATCATGACTAGTTTTAATTCAGAAAGTTAAATATATTTAATTTAGGAAAAAGAAGCAATAACTGTCATTTTAAGAAGGTACAGTAGTCCCCAACAGGTTCTCATTGTAAGATAATATAATTTTTAAAGGTTTGATAAGTCCCTGAATACATTCAATTAGATAACTTACTCAAACTTAACCTTAACTATGATTTTGCAGATGAGAATGAGAGTAAAAATATTCCAGGTCCAAGAGGGATTATCTTGAGGTTTAAGTGCCTGTAAACAGTAGCTTATAATAAACGTGTATTTAGCTGTCACTATAGCCTTGTTTTAACGTATAGTATGTCTGGGACATGTTGTAGGTACGCAGAAGCATTTGTTGAATTATATGTATGCTTCCTAGGTGTAGCTTCCAAAAGATATTGAGCAGTTGTTTAACTGCATTAAATTATAAATAGTAATCAAATGATCAATAATTTATGAAATCTGAAACTAATTTTGAATAAACGGAATTGATTTGTGGTAGAATTCAGCAATAAATTTTGCATAAATATGCTGTTATAACTGGAATTGCCAAAATCCTAGCAGTATAAATCCAGGCATAGCAATATTAGATGTGATTTATGACTTTTGATAGTTGAAGCAGATATTCACCCGTTAATTTTGTGATTTTTTTGGGGATCATGTAGTGGTAAATCATTCAGTGTACTAAATGGTTACTTTTTAACATTATTGGAATTTACATACACTCTACTGATCAGATCTTGAGTCACTGGGTAAGTTTTTAAAGGTAGGAGGTTGGGAAGAAACAAATTCACTGTTTAATTTATCCTCTATTATAGACGTGGTTTTAAAATAACTGTCATTTTAAAAAATTGTATTATTCTTTACAGGTAATAAATCGACACATTCTGTTCAGTAGTTGAAGTGTCATCTCGGGAAATGCTTACTTACCCTTCTCTCCTCAGTACCTCTGTCACCACTCACTCACTGATACTTAAAATGTATTAGTAATCAGCAGTGCCTTTCATTCACCTATTAGGAGGCCATAAATGCAGATAAGCCTGGGAGAGAAAACGTGTTCGACTTACTGCCATATTAAGATTCAAATCATTGATACCAAATTCCTTTTCTTAGGAGGCTTTGGTAGAGAAGAGAACACAGTGGGACAGGGTGCAGCTTGTAGCAAAGGTAGGCCAGGGGTACCGAAGATAAATAACTTGCCGCAGCGTATTCTAAAACCTTGCCAAGGGCACCCCCTGTGATTAAGTTCCTTTAGAAAACAGTTTTGGGAGGTTTTTTTGTTGGTTTTTTTTGGGGGGGATTTTTTTAACTTTCATCTGCAACTCTTTCTGGTATTCAGTGCTGCACCCCTAAGCGTAGTTGGTTAGCGGTGGGAATCGTGTCGGTGCTTATTTTCTTTGGGAAGTGTAAACGTTGTGTGTACACTGTCGTCCCCCTTAACTGTTACAGGGAAGCGCTGATGAGGATCAGGATCCCCCTGGTGCCACTTGAACTGGGGAGTTTTGAGGCACCATGAGTGAGACTAGACACGGGCGCCCAGCCTCTTTGGTCCTGCTTTGCTTCACATTTTGCGCTCTTTTTTTTCCATCTGTGGTTGGCAGCTGACAAGTGCTGAGGCTGCCGTTTTCTTGGGAAGCCTCTTGGCCTGCCAGCAGCCCCGATGGCCCGGCTGTCTTATGCGCTCAGAAGTGCTGCCTTCTTTTAGGGGCGCTGGCCGCAGTTGCCCTAACACGCTGCTTGGCATATGAACCCTGCTTGGGTTCAGTTCGTATTTGCTGCATGAAGGAGTTAATACCGGAGACCCAGCTTCTTTGTTTCTGCTTCGTATTCTCCTTTTCCGTTTTTACTGATTCTGTTTTTCTTCGTTCATGTTACCTTCTCTCTTATTTTACGTTCAGAATTCCCATAGAGTGTCAGATGGGTCAGTTCCCAGAGTTCTCACACTGGGGTGACCAGAGTTCTCACACCAGCTATCCCCAAGGGCTCTGGTTTCTCTTCTGTCCTACCCTTGGTGGGTTGCTTTTGACTAGGGTGTGGAGTCCTATTCTAATTGGCTGTGTTTTGGGTGAATGGCTGGCCTGACCCAGAGCTTACGCAGTCAGTCACTAGTGTGCGGGCAGGGATTACTGTGGTTGGCCGTTAGTAAAGTTTGAATGGAAAAATGTATTTCATCTTCTAAACATGCTATTTATTTATACATTAACTGAGAAATGTTAGTTTTTATGGGGGATATGTTACATGGAAAGCATGTATTGTATTATGAAGGTTAAAAGTAAAACTTTTAATGAAAAAGTTGTATTTTTGTCTAGAGGAAGAGTTTTTGAAGATTTCATTTTTATTTTAGGTATACCTACTTATATCCACTCATAGCTACTTACATCCACTTATATTGTAGGTATATCTGTGTATACACCTTTAGGTATATCTATTTATATACATTATGAGATGCCTTCATGATACTAAAAAATACAGTTGTGGTCCAACATTAATAAAGCTAAACGCTTTATAAACAATTAATTTTCTATAATATATTTTTATTTTTTAAAATTAATTTTATTTTTGGCTGCGTTGGGTCTTCATTGCTGTATGCGGGCTTTTTTTAGTTGCGGTGAGCGGGGGCTACTCTTCGTTGCGGTGCGCAGGCTTCTCATTGTGGTGGCTTCTCTTGTTGTGGAGCACAGGCTCTAGGCACGTGGGCTTCAGTAGTTGCAGCAAGCAGGCTCAGTAGTTGTGGCGCACGGGCTTAGTTGCTCCGCGGCATGTGGGATCTTCCCCGACCAGGGCTCGAACCCGTGTCCCCTGCATTGGCAGGCAGATTCTTAACCGCTGAGCCACCAGCGAAGTCTCTAATTTGTTTTTAATGTTAAGAATAAATAACCAGAAAACCTTGTGAATAGAAAACTTTTTTTTCAACTACAATAAAATAAATAAATTTATAAAAACTTCCTGAAAATTTCATTAACAGTGACATAAATCTGTTAAATCCCTTAGAAATCTAAGAAATACAGAATAATTTGAATTATTTTTATTGAAGAAGTAATATATAGGCCAGATTTTCAAAAGTAGGTTTATTGTTTATTAATAAAGTACTCAATTTATTGAGTACCTCCTTTGTGTCACAGATACTTTGGATGTAGTTTTAATTCAGTCTTCAAAATGATCCTGGAAGCTTGAGGGAATTATCTAAATTTTGCAGACGAAACTCAGATTTTGGGATGTGGTCGCTTGCTCTCAAAGCTTTGTAACCAGCAAGGAAGAAACAGCAGATCTCCATCTTTTTCCAAAGCCCATCCCTCTCCTCTATGCCGTGTGTAATTTCTACTGTCCTGTGCAAATGACTACTTTGCAATGAATAAAATTTTAAAAATTGTATCACTGTTGGAGACTCAGAAATTTCTGATTACATTGTGTTTTACAAGCTTTCATCTAGGTCCTCCTGTCATCCCGGTATAGTTGCGGTGGATCAGTGTTCATTGTAATGAATTAAGTATAACCATTGCTCTAATGACACAGCCTTAACTTTTAATGTAATTATGTATCAGCTTCTATCCTATTGTAAACAGTTTTCTCTGCTCTTCTCCCACCAGACTGATACAAGCAAAAGCACACACATATAAAATTCTCATGTTGATAGCTGATAAATTTATAGGGCTTTTTATAGGACATGATACCCCACCGAGATTGAGTTCACTTTATCTAAGTTGTGAATAAAATTTGCTTTGTATACTTAACAGTAATACTGTATTTGATTATCCCAAGCCTTGTATTCTACAGTGTGAAATTTAGAGTTTTATCCTCTTTCAGGATAGAAATTCTGGTTTTATATGCCAACAAAAAAAACTAAAGTGAACTTAAAAAGTAGAGTCTGTGTATTGTCAAAGTAGTGAATATGAAAATAACTGGGTTCAGCTTGTTATTCTAAACACATATTACATAATCATTTATAGAAGCCTTGATTTAAAAAAATGCAACAGTGAATTAATTTAGTAATGAACTAGGTTAGTTTGTAGGCAAAAGGCTCTGGTCAGGATGAGATTTAGAGCTGTAAGATATACATTAGTATACCAGAATTGGCAGAAACTTGGATAGGGCTAAAGTTCATGTTTTGTCAGATTGAATGGTAGCCAAATGATTCCAGAGGTGGGTCTAAATTGTCAGGATAGTTTAAAAAGGCTGATTTTTTTGTCGGTAAAATTCTTATCTAAAGAGAAGTTAATAATGCCACCCTCCTATGTCCACTCTTGAGAATGCAGATTAATAGGTGATGGATCCCGTATGCCTCTGAGGCAACCAGTACACATTTTTTTCTTTCTAGAAAGTTGAAACTTAGTTGTTTCACAGGTGAAACTCAGGCTTTGAAAAGTGGTCACTTGCTCCCCAAATTTGTAACTAGCAAGGGGGGTGGGGGGTATGCTGAGACTTGAACCCACTTGCGTCTTATTCCAAAACACATGCTCTTTCCTCTGTATTGTGTGGGGCTTAAATCAAATGCCAAATCTGCCAATTTTCAAGATTTCAGACCCGAGATCAGTGGTCCTCGCAGTGTGATCTCCAGGCCAGCGGCTTGAAATGTCACGTGGAAACTTGTCAGCAGCACAGATGGTCAGGCTCCACCCCACGCCCCTGAAACAGAAACTCTGGGGGTGGGGCCAGTGGTCTGTTTTAACCGGCCCTCCTGGTGCCCTAGGTATCCTTGCGACTTGAAACCTTAAGAACGCAGGTAAGAGGGGTTCTGTACAGTGTAGGGCTGTTCCCGCTTAGAGTGGTGTTAGGAATAAACCCATCTTGTGACCAGTTGATCGTAATTCAGGTACAGTCTGAATTAATAACACTCCAACTCCAATTCTCTGTAGGGAAGATTTTTAAAGAATAATCCAAATAGTAAATTTGATCAAAATTTGGTTTATCTGGTTTACTATTTTTTTTTTTTTTTTTTAAATAGCCATCAGTCATAATGTTTCTATTTTAGACTTAGCCACGTTGAGGGAATTAGAATTTGGGTAAGAACTATATAATATTTATGTGTTATGAAACATAAATATAAAAAACAACTTTTTTCTTACACTGAAGAGGAGTTACAATATTTAATTTTTTTTTTTTTAAGTATGTATTTATTTATTTATGGCTGTATTGGGTCTTCGTTTCTGTGCGAGGGCTTTCTCTAGTTGCGGCATGCGGGGGCCACTCTTCATCGCGGTGCGCGGGCCTCTCACCGTCGCAGCCTCTCTTGTTGTGGAGCACAGGCTCCAGACGTGCAGGCTCAGTAGTTGTGGCTCACGGGCCCAGTTGCTCCGCGGCATGTGGGGTCCTCCCAGACCAGGGCTCGAACCCGTGTCCCCTGCATTGGCAGGCAGATTCTCAACCACTGCGCCACCAGGGAAGCCCACAATATTTAATTTTAATGAAGTGTATGTGATTTTAAAATAATCTCTTATTGGCCTTACCTGTGCTAATAAAATATTTGGACATTTTATCAAGAGATTTTGTTAAAATAGTGTAAGATGATTTTATTCTTTCCCAACGCTTCAGTGAAGAATTTGTTTGAACTGACTGGATATTTGCTGATATTAAGAAATTATTATTAGTGTAAGTATGTGTAAGAGAGGGGATGATACTTTGCGTATGTTTAACAGGGGGAGTGTTTGTCTTTTAAAGTTAAGGCATAATTTCATCTGTAAATATTTCAGTATGTATCAGGGATTTGCTTTAAAATATTTGGAGTGGAGGTAATGAGAATTAATACATGGGGGTAGAATGGAAACGTGGTCAATCGTGAATTGATAATTGTTGAAGCTGAATAAAGGGGGCTGTGGTCTGAATGTTTGTGTGTGTCCCCCCACTTATTCCCCCTTCTCCCCAGTATGTTGAAATCCTAGTGCCTGACGTGAGGAATTAGGAGATGGGACCTTTGGGAGGTGCTTAGGTCCTGAGCGTGGAGCCCACGTGAATGGGGTTAATGGTCATAAAAGAGACCCCACAGAGCTCCCTAGGCCCTTCCACCCTGTAGGATGCAGCCGCTCCCCTGTGAGGCGCTGGCTCTCACCAGAATGCCACCATCCTGGTTCCTTGATCTTGGACGTCCCAGCATCCAGAACTGGAAAGAAGGAATTTCTGTTGTTTATAAGCCACACGTCTTCCCAGTCTAGGTACTTGTTACAGCAGCCTAAAGGGACTAAGATAGTAGTGTATAAGGGCGTACTCTTCTCTCTGAAAGTATGCTAGTAATCTTTGATTTTTATATTTTGTTTATATTTAAAATAAAATATCTTTAAAGTTGGAAAGAAAAAACCCAACGTTGATACCAGCTCAGCAGCCTCCTCACACAAAATTTGGTACTTGACTTTCCTGGATTGTAACTCATCTCTTCAACAATTTCCAAGTTCTCTAAGTGGCTAGATGGGAAACAGTAATGAAAAATTAAAAAAGAAATAATCAGGCAAGCATACCATCAGGATAACTCTGTAATTTATCGCTGATGCGGGGAGATGCTGGCATTTACTTGTGCGTAAAACAAGTGTTCAAGAAATGTCTTAAATATTGATAGATGCGTTCTTATCTCCATGAAAATTAATGTGTTGTCAAAGCTACAATAAGCAGAAAAGAAATAAATATTGGAAAGAATGTAGATCAGCTTTTATGTTATGATATTCTTAGTGTTGTAAGAGTCTACTTATTAAAAAGTAAAAGAAGCCCTATTTCCCAAGAAAAAAATAATGTTAACCAAAAACTTTTCTGAGCAAGAAACAGTTTGACACATTGCCACTGCCTGATATAATTTTTCAAATGTGATGTATGAATAGAAATTAACAAACAAAAGCAATCAGGAGGAAAAACTATTAAAACAGTCACTTTAAAATACCATATGATGTTGCCATAAACGTAAAACATAGGGTCCATTTCCAGACGCTATGTTTAAAACATCTTTTTGATTATGTTTACAATTTTCTCTATACATGTTTAAATATACACATTAGCTGAAGACTGTGGTATTTTTAAATGCTCCTTATTTAGTTTTAAAATGTCCAGGTATTTCTTAATATATAGTTAAACTTAAGTTATGAAACTGTAAAGGTATGGCAGGTGCCAATGACATTACAATAAAGCCTTTTATGATCAAATTGTAATAAATTGTTTTATTTAAAATTTCTACTTTAGGAATATAATAGTACTGTAAAAGTGATTTTCCTTACTGTGATAAAATTTTTCTTTAAAATGCAATTATACTTTTGCATAAAGATGATTGATAGACTCTAATTTCTCTTGTGATGTGTGTGTGTATGTGTGTATTCAAAATTGACTAAAGAGGACTCGTTGAAATATTTCTAAAGGAAAATCTGAGTTCACAAAAGGGTGAACATAAAAGACATTTCAAGTCAAACCACCCAATGAAAGGTGGGTTTTAGAAAATATGCATAAGAATTATTTGCCAGAACAAAATCCAAATATGTGTTTACTCTGCTGAGCAACTACAAGGTAGTAGCTGCTGTATCTAGTTAGGTCAGTACAATAAATGAGGGAGCACTTAATCTAGATTGTGGGATGGTTCTTGAAGCTGTTCAGGCCACATAGCGCCCAAGGTTTGCTGTCTCTACTGGTCTAGATCACTGTTCCTCAAACTTGAATGTAGGTGAGAATCATCAGGAGATCTTGATAAAAATGAAGATTTTGTTTTTAGGAGGTCTGGGATAGAACCCAAGATACTGCATTCCCAGATGATTCCAGTGTAGGTCTGAAGACCACTCTTTGAATAGGAAAGGACAGGATTATCATAGTTGTGATTTAGTATTGAAAATCTCAGGTAACATATGATTATAGATAATATATTTCCACTGACTTTAAAATATGTACTTTTTAAAAAAAATTTATTTATTTATTACTTATATAACAGGTTCTTATTAGTTATCTATTTTATACACATCCGTGTATACATGTGAATCCCAATTTCCCAATTCATCCCCCCCCCCCCCCCACCCCGCTTTCCCCCCTTGGTGTCCATACGTTTGTTCTGTACATCTGTGTCTCTATTTCTGCAATTGCAAACCAGTTCATCCGTACCATTTTTCTAGATTCCACATATATGCGTTAATATACGATATTTGTTTTTCTTTTTCTGACTTACTTCACTCTGTATGACAGTCTCTAAGTCCATCCACGTCTCTACGAATGACCCGATTTTGTTCCTTTTTATGGCTGAGTAATATTCCATTGTATATATGTACCACATCTTCTTTATCCATTTGTCTTTCAATGGGCATTTAGGTTGCTTCCATGACCTTGCTATTGTAAATAGTGCTGCAATGAACATTGTGGTGCATGTGTCTTTTTTGAATTATGGTTTTCTCTGGGTATATGCCCAGTAGTGGGATTGCTGGGTCATATGGTAATTCTATTTTTAGTATTTTAAGGAACCTCCATACTGTTCTCTATAGTGGCTGTATCAATTTACATTCCCACCAACAGTGCAAGAGGGTTCCCTTTTCTCCACACCCTCTCCAGCATTTGTTGTTTGTAGATTTTCTGATGATGCCCATTCTAACCGATGTGAGATGATACCTCATTGTAGTTTTGATTTGCATTTCTCTAATGATTAGTGATGCTGAGCAGCTTTTCATGTGCCTCTTAGCCATCTGTATGTCTTCTTTGGAGAAATACCTATTTAGGTCTTCTGCCCATTTTTTGATTGGATTGTTTGTTTTTTTAATACTGAGCTGCATGAGCTGTTTATATATTTTGGAGATTAATCCTTTGTCTGTTGACTCGTTTGCAAATATTTTCTCTCATTCTGAGGGTTGTCTTTTTGTCTTGTTTATAGTCTCCTTTGCTGTGCAAAAGCTTTTAAGTTTCATTAGGTTCCATTTGTTTATTTTTGTTTTTATTTCCATTTCTCTAGGAGGTGGGTCAAAAAGGATCTTGCTGTGATTTATGTCATAGAGTGTTCTTCCTATGTTTTCCTCTAAGAGTTTTATAGTGTCCGGTCTTACATTTAGGTCTTTAATCCATTTTTATTTTATTTTTGTGTATGGTGTTAGGGAGTGTTCTAATTTCATTCTTTTACATGTAGCTGTCCGGTTTTCCCAGCACCTCTTATTGAAAAGACTGTCTTTTCTCCATTGTATATCCTTGCCTCCTTTGTCATAGATTAGTTGACCATACGTGTGTGGGTTTATCTCTGGGCTTTCTATCCTGTTCCATTGATCTGTATTTCTGTTTTTCTGCCAGTACCATATTGTCTTGATTACTGTAGCTTTGTAGTATAGTCTGAAGTCAGGGAGTCTGATTCCTCCAGCTCTGTTTTTTTCCCTCAAGATTGCTTTGGCTATTCGGGGTCTTTTGTGTCTCCATACCAATTTTAAGATTTTTTGTTCTAGTTCTGTAAAAGAATGCTACTGGTAATTTGATAGGGATTGCATTGAATCTGTAGATTGCTTTGGGTAGTATAGTCATTTTCACAATATTGATCTTCCAATCCAAGAGCATGGTATATCTCTCCATCTGTTTGTGTCATCTTTGATTTCTTTCATCAGTGTCGTATAGTTTTCTGAGTACAGGTCTTTTACCTCCTTAGGTAGGTTTATGCCTAAGTATTTTATTCTTTCTGTTGCAATGGTGAGTGGGATTGTTTCCTTAATTTCTTTTTCTGATCTTTCATTGTTAGTGTATAGGAATGCAAGAGATTTCTGTTTATTAATTTTGTTAAAATATGTACTTTAAAAAAAATTGTTTTCTTGGGCTTACAAAATATCGTCGGCTTAGGGCTGCTGCCAGCCTCTGCGGTATCTTTGCTGATTGGGTGCACGTGCTCCTTGAGGTAGATGCATACCTTGGCCAGCTGCGAGGCCTTCATGAGTTAGAAAAAGATGCCTGCCCTCGGTATATGGAACCCTGCACAGTCAGGCTTGAACCTAAGCCCTCACTCGCTCCCTGGGCCAAGATGCTTTGTGCAGTATACAGACTTGCAAGTTACTAGATGATTCTGCCTTGTTTGACCGCTGAGCACAAAGTTACAAAACAGTGTGAAAAGACATTTCAAATAATCATAATACTATGTAATAATTAATATATATAATTACATATTGTATATGTGATAACAAAATCAACTGCTCAAAAAGTGTATAAGCTAAGTGAGAAATCTTACCTTTTCATGTGTTGTAATAGTAGGATTTTCCTCTACCATTTTAATATACTTGCTATAAAAATGAATACTGTCGCTACCCAGGCTAACTAAAATGCAGAACACATATACATATGTAAGCAACATACTGTTGACCATGGTAACTTAGACAATAGCCACATCCACAGATTTGTAATCTAGGGAAGTGGTTCTCAAATTTATGGTATCAGACAAAATGAGAAAAATAAGGTAATGTAGTGAGGTTTTCATATTTATAAATTTATTTAAGGGACTTTTCATTATTTATTACTATTTTTTGGCGTTAAAGTGTCTTCTTTGTGAAACAATGTTGGGAATATATTAGAGGTATATTTCTGTGTGTGTGCTTGTGTGAAGGCATGCATACCCAGGCTACTTCTTTTCCTGGCTTTTTTTTTTTTTTTTTCCCAAAGGGAGAAACAGCTTCTCTTCTTGGTCTTTAAGAAAGAAGAGGAATACCAAGGCTGAGCCTGGTAAAATTTGGAATAGATAAAATGATAGCATTCTTTTACTTTTCTTACCTCTCAGAGATCCTCTCACCTGTCTCCAAGGTGCCTCATAAGTAGTTGCCAGCTCTCTTTGTTGCAGTATGTCATGAAAATTCACCTAGTCCAGGGAAGCAATCCAGGCCTTCAGAATAACCTTCTGCTACCTGGAAGTAGCATGGTGGCTAAGTTCCTGCCTTGCCACTTAATAGCTGTGTAGCCATTACGTAACCTTGACAAAGCTATGTGACCTATTTGTGCGTCTTTTTATTCATATTTAAAATCAGGATAATACTACATCCCTCCTGTGGTGCTTGTGATTATTAAACGTCTGGCACAGCGCCAGTCACATAATAAGCACTCAGCTGCCTTATTGTCCTCACCCTAATTTCAGCTGTTGCGTGGAAAGCAACAGAACAGATTAAATAAAAATTCACATCCCTCCCCCAATTCTGTTTCAGTCCCTCTCTGTTGGATCCACTTTCCAGGTAATTCTTATATTTAAGACATTACCCTGTGTTATACTTAATACATTATTCTAAGGATCCTCTCAGAGTAAACTTCATCTTGGACCTGGCTTAGCCACTAAGGATTGATTATATGTTCTCATATACATGAGCAGGCAGAGATATTGACTTGTTCACTTTGTTTAACACTGTATCTACAACGCCTAACAGTGCCTTCAATGTGTGGTCAAACCTCATGTTTTATGAGATAATATAGTCTTTTAAAAAAATTGAGAGCAAACACTGGTTCTAGGTATGTTACAGAGACCTTAATGGTGAATTCACCAAAGTGTAAGAAATTAATCATCTGTGAGTATTCTTCCCATGGCTTGTTAAAAATGATCAAATGAGCTGTATTTAAATCATAATCTTATTCTCTGGTATAAAATTTTTTAATTCAACTTTAGCAGTCATATAATAATGTTTCTTTTGAATTAAGAAACATAGTTCTTAGGCAGCGAGGCTGCTCATAAGTATAATCTATAAAATAGAAACATGTTTTATTTACCTTGAATAATTTACTAGGGCACTGAATAAAAATGCTAAGAAACTAATAGTTCCACAATAATTGTGCAGTGATCTTATTTTTGAGTGAGGCATTTTCAACTACGTGTTAGTAGAAGAAAAAACTTAAATGTCCTTGGTAAAACATTATTCACAGCGTTAACGATAGGTATAAAGTAGTTCTTACTGAGTCGTAATGATAAATCAGTGTCTGGTTAAACTAGGAAAAACACTGGTATTTAGCATATGTTTTTTCCTGATGTAAGTTGTATATGTGGTCAGCTGTTTTTGTAATAGTAGATTATCTGACATAGATTTATTGATGAGAAACCTTGATTTCCAATTGGTGTGATGTTATCCTCTACCTTCCTTGATTACTCTACCAGAAAAGAAAAGATAATCCAGAAATGACTTATCTGATTTCCATTGCTCTTTATCGTCTGTGTTCAGTTCAGAGTATAGGGGGTTTGGTGTATCTTTCAATTTCATCATTATTTGCTCTAAAGATATTCTGTTCAAATATGTTATGGCCATAACTATAGCCAGGAAGGTAATTATTGTCTCAGTCTACAAAATTACTCTCTAAAGCCAGTCACTCTACTGAATACAGAAACTTCATTGTTTCCATCTGCCTGAGACTGAGTCTAAAACCACTTCTCACAACTGCCCCCCTCACTCTTTTCCGTTCAAATGTATATAAATATCTGCAGTTAAAAATAATCATCTTATAAACCTGTTTACATGTAATATCCGTCTCTCTTTTGTTGTTATTGCCATCTTCCCTTTCTCTAGCCCTTTTAAAATTCGTCCACTGTGGGATGGATTCTGCAGATCAGCTGAGTCTCCTCTCAGAGGCTGTCAGTAACCTCCTCCTCGCTGAATTTCTAGTGTCTGCTTTTGCTCACTGAAGTCATCTCCTGCCTTGATTTCTGCAGTACTGTGCTTATCTCTGATACTTCTTTCTTGGTCCCTCTGCTGGTTTCCTTTCATGCCTCAAAGTCTTTTCTAAGGCAGAGGTCCTAATCCTCTGCTTCTGTCTGTTTTAGGGTTGCACAGTCCCCCAAAGAGGTCTCTGTCAGTGATGTGAAGGAATGAATGGGCCAAGTTAGGGACACAAGTAGTACGAAAGCAGATCCCTGTCCAGAAGGAACACCACTGTTTGGCTTACTTTCCTGTGGGAAAGAAACGTTTACTGTAATCAGATCTTCTAATTAAGAAAAGTATGAGAAGTCTAAATATTTATATGAAATATTCCAGATTTTGAATGTTGGCAGTCAGTTGAAGTTTGGGAATACCCAGATGGGAGGGGGTTGGCATAGTACGCTGACTGGAAAGGGGTTATGTTGCTGGTACACTGCACGGCCATGTAGTCTACGTTATAATATGCACCGCTTGTACTACCATAAGGAGTGCTCTTAGAGAGTGCCTTGAAGCTGTATTTTCACAGCAAGTGCATATTTTGGAATTTGAATATATGTATATTGTTTGGGGGTGACAGAGAGGAAAGGTTGATGGAGACGGTAGGGGTAAATGTCCCCCAAGCCTCTCTTCCTGCCACAACTATTGGAAGCTGATTTTTTTTTTTTTTCTTTTTTTAAACCACAGTCCAAGCAATATGACTATGGACCTCTAAGTTGTAACCTCAGCTCTGAATCTTGGAGAGCTCATATATTCTCCTAGCTTCCAACATTTAAGTAGAAGGTAGAAAACTGAAATTCTGGTTCCTGTTTCAGAAAGTTTTAGCTGGTGACCTGGGAGTCACAGTTCTTCGGCCATCGGTTGGCTCCACTTTGAACTGGAGGCAAGTACTTATCTACCTTAGAATGATAGGGCAGCTCAGCTCAAGGACCTTTCCAGTTCGGAAATTTATGATTCTCGTATTCTCAGTCTCTTTCTTGTCTGACCTCTCACACTAGGTCTCATGTTATGTTTCCGACCACTTTTGGGACATTTGGCTACTTCAGTGTTTTTTTTCTTAGCCAGTTTAAAATTAGCATGTCTCAAATTGAACTCAGTTTTTTCCCAGTCTAGTTCCTTTCTGTTTCTTTGTCTTAATCATTTTCCGGATAAATCAGACTTGTGAGAAGTTGCTGATTCACATCCCTCCGTACTCCTGTCCTCCGGCCCAGGACTTCCCGAGACCTGGCAACCACAAGTTGCTCTGTAGCTTATCTCCATGACTCTGGTCTCTCTGTGTCCATGATGCCCTTTCCGGCCATGTCCAGTCTACTGTCAACAGAGCTCTGACCGTTCTACTTCTCTTTTCAGAAACGCCAGTGGTTCTGATTAGGTAGGAACCTACTAGATATATTTCTCTTTCAGATTTTCAGAGACCCTGTAATCTTATCCTTACCCTATCCAACTGTATTTCCCACTATGAAACAGTTATTACGCCGAGTTAGGAAGTTATGTCTCCTGTCTCTTGTCATTGTCTGATACTCTTCTAGCACAATCCCCCTCATCCTTATTAACAGCCCAATTTCATGCTTTCTGGGAATCTCCTCTGGTGACCCTAGCTCATACTGACTTCTTTCTTTGAATTTCTGTTACATCTAATGAGTGCTACATGGCTTATCACTTAAAATCTTAGATACTTTTGGAGCTGGGAAGTATCTTAAAGATCAGCTCATCTGTGCATTTTATAAATGATAGAAAATTTGCAGCTTGCCCTCGATCATATTAGTTAATAGCAAAGCGCAAACTTCCTATGTGGTTTGGCCAAGGTAGTATGAAAGCGGCTGTAGACAATACTTAAAACTAATAAAAGTGGTTGTATCCCAATAAAACTTTACCAGAATTATGGCTTATGGGCTGTAGTTTGCTAACCTGTTCTAGAATATTACTAACAACTGTCCTAGCAAATTTTTTTCCTTTTATGTTGGTTTTAGAACCAACACATTAAACACACAGACACATGTTTTTAAAAACTCTTAACTTTTCTTTGAATTGTCATCAGATAAAGAAGGAAGGGCAATTTACTCTTTATTATCAGGTACAAATTGTCATGTTTAGTTCAACTTCAGAAGTCATACAATAATGTTTCTTTTCAGTTGAGAAACATCGCCCTTAGGTAGTAAGGAAGCTTTTAAGTATACTCTGTATAGTAGATCCACGATCTGCTTAAATGTGGGGTGATGCCATTCCAGTGACTAGTGTAGGATTTTAAATCACAGAATTATTGTTTTTCCTCATCCTCCAGATACTTGGAATAAAACAAAAGTAAGTTACTGAACTGGGGGTCACAACAACTTGTTACTCGAGCTAGAAGCAGAACTGCGTAACTCAGTCTATCTACTAAAGCCTGCTGAGGTACAGCAGTCGGATTCTGACCACTCTTGGCCACGAAGATCCCACGGCTCTCCTAACGGGAGTGAGACTGCTAACCCGTTCCTTCTCGCCACGGCCCAGCCAACGGAGGGTTATGCTTTCAGTCTTGCCTGAACTCCCTCTGCAGAATGCCGTCGTCTGAGCTGGATTCCAGCCCGGGCACTGACGGGGCTTACTAGCACCCCTACTCGAAAGGGGTCTCCTTATCTTGATTCCTTGACTGTTGAGCAATTTCATTTCTGCTCTTCAGCAGCTAAGTACTGTCCTCCATGGAAGAATTGGCACTTTACGTTCAGTGTAGCGTATGTTCGGTTTCACTGTTTACTTTGTGTAAGAACAAAACTGACCTTGGGCATGTCAAAGACGTAAACATGATGACATTGTAGCAAAAGGGTTAAATATTTTCAAATAAAGACATTGGAATCAACCTTAGAAACATAGAGACCTTTTAAGTTTTTAACAGTCAAAACCCACTGTTTTATGCCACGTTATTTTTTTTAACAGTGATAATGTAATCTTTTTTAAATTAATTAATTAATTATTTTTATTTTTGGCTGCGTTGGGTCTTCGTTTCTGTGCATGGGCTTTCTCTAGTTGCGGTGAGCGGGGGCTACTCCTCATTGTAGTGTGTGGACTTCTCATTGCGGTGGCTTCTCTTGTTGCGGAGCACGGGCTCCAGGCACGGGGGCTCAGTAGTTGTGGCTTGCGGGCTCTAGAGCGCAGGCTCAGTAGTTGTGGCGCACAGACTTAGTTGCTCCGCGGCATGTGGGATCTTCCCAGACCAGGGCTTGGACCTGTGTCCCCTGTATTGGCAGGCAGATTCTTAACCACTGCGCTATCAGGGAAGTTCCTATGCCACATTATTAAATCAGTAGTTCTCAAGCTTTTTCGTCTCAGGACTTTACACTCTTAAAAATTATTGGATTATATCTATCAATATGTGCCGTATTAGGCATTAAAACACAGCTAAAATACACTTACTCTTAAATACACTTATTTTTAAAATTTTTAGAAATAGCAACAGTAAACCTATTCTGTGTTAGCATAGATTTTATGAAAAATATATATTAGTTTAAATATATTCTGAAAAATCCCTGGAAGAGCGGCATTGTTTTACATTTTTGAAAATCTCTTTAATGTCTGATTTACTAGACCACAGCTGAATTCTACTTTTGTAGAATGTTGTTATATGTTGTTTTACTTAAAGTATATGAAGAAAATCCTCACACGCATATATATGGTAGGAAAAAGGAAGAATGTTTTAACAACTTTTTCAGATGATTGTGGATTTTTTTTTGATTATACACCAAAAGTTGACAAATAGTAATTTTTATACATTAATTGCCATGTGGAATCTAAAACTATATCAGTGAACTTTTCCTACTGTGTTACATGAAAATCCACTGGTCTGTCTTACACTTTCTATGCATGCATTCATTCACTTATTCATTGGGTATGTGTTTGTGTGTATGTGCACACATGTTCACATGCGTGTTTAATTTCTTTTTTTTTCTTGTATTTTCAATGAATCCTTTACCCATGCATGATTTTGTAACATCAAGTATTGGTCACTTGGGAATTATTGACTCTCTGAGTTTCGCTAACCTTCCAAATGTTGATACATTTCATTATACAATATCAAAAAATATCAATTCTCTAATATCAACACTGATGGCATCAGAAAAATCTTCTAAGTATTGACAGCAGATGTGTTTTCCAAAATTCTGATTTTTTGCTCTAAAGGTCAAATTTTATCACTGGCAACAAATAACTTCAAGTTGATTTTCTTGATATGACAAGCTCATTTAGTTATTATTTTTAGAAAATACCTGCTATATGCCCAAGTCTGGATTAGCATACTTTATCTGTCATTCTTTCAAGGAAAAATGGTGTTCCATGAAAAAAACAGCTAATTCAGGTTGCAGCTCTAACAGATACACAAGTGCTTTGTTTCAACACAGCCATCACATTTAGGTATGCAGTAGAAATGCTTTATGCATGCTCAAGGGTCAATATTTAATGCTTCTAATAGTTTTTACTGCTTTTATCAAGAACAAATGAAGCCAATTTGTTTTTCTTTTTTAACTGCATGTAGTACAGTTTGGTACCATTGTATTGATTTTGAGATAAGACAGCAGCAGTTTACCTGCTGTTGTGTTTGCATCGTCATTGCAAATGTCAACACATTGAAAAAGGTAAATGAGGTTTAGTATTATTCCGAGGTAGTTTTGACTTCATTGACTCTCTGAAAGTGTCTCTGGGATGTTCAGAAGTCTGTGGGCCACACTTTGAGAACTGTATTTATATCCCTTGTAGGAGACAATATTTAATGTTTCCTTTTCTTTTGACAGTATAAAATATAACCATTCTTTTATCTTGCTCATTTCATTTACTTTGCTGTTCTCTAAGAACATTACTATGAAACCTTTGTTCATTTTCTAACACTAGGCCTTTATTTGTTTTATTATTTGGTTCAAGTAGTGATACTGGCACATTAATAATTATGCTTGGATGAACCCTCAGAAATTAATGGTAGATAAAAAAGGAAGCGACTGAAAACAGTGTTTAGAAAAACTTGTGCTAGAAACCTACCTAGCCACTGAAGGAGTTAAAATAAACTAAGGTTTGAAGTATTTTTTCATTTTATAATAATGATTGAGCATTAGCTGCTTTGTGTGCCCAAATCTAATTCCAAAGCTGTCTGTTCTGTTATCCTGAGCAAGTCATTTGACCTGTCTATACCTCTGTTCCCTTAACAGCTATAATTCTGGGCTGTATGTCCAGGAACTGAAGTAGACCTCCACGGAAGGAAACACAATCCTTTACGTAAACCCACTAACAATCTTTTAGTTGTGGATTGGATCTAAAGAACAGTACTGTATTAGCCCCCCCGGCCCAGGACGTGTATTCATTGTATTTTCAGAAATGAATGGTGTATGTGTGAATGCTAAACAACTATCTGTCAAAGAAGATAAACATGTTCTGGTTCAGATTATAGATATCAGTAAGGTTCCAATCAGAACACATCAAAGAGGTGAGTAAATCATCTAGTTGCAGCCCTTTCTTTTATACTGCAAATGTCACTGCGGCTTCGTGGCACTGATTTGTGATTTACGGCCAGACACGTGCACATTTTCTCCACTTCGCTGCTCTTGGTTGGCTTGCTTACAGCAGCGCCATTCCATCTGGAATGACAAGCAGATGAGCCGGTGGGTACCTGCAGGGCAGGGAGCGCCCCTGAACCGTGGACCCTGAGTTCAGAGCCCGGCTCAGCTGGTACGGGCACAGCGTAGAAGAGTTTTGTTTTGACTGTCTTCCCACCAACCCAGACAGATATTCTTTAGATATTAGTTATTAAACTTCAGATGTTGGATTTTAGATATCCTTTAAACTAGATTCTGTGATTAAACGTGAACTCTTCAGGAAAATTAAGCAAGTCTTAACGGTTTGACTTAAGTAAGGATAATTGACACACTTTTCCAGTATGTTCGTAGGAATCCTTTTGTTCAATAAAGACATGATAGGCTTTGGAATGGCAGGAAAAGCAGCAGAGAAGCTGACCTTTAGAATACCATTTTCTTTATAATTCAGAGAAATTTAAAGGGAGTACACTAATTTGGAGATATTTTGGGTAGAAGTGCTCATATTTGATTAAAATTTGTTCTGTGTTCTGTAAGTAAGACATACAACTTTCTATGCCCTTTCCATTTTGTGAATTTAAAAAAATAGCATACTTACAGTTTTATGCTGTGAATATCTTCTCTGAGTAAATTAGTAACAGTTTTTTCTCTGTATAGGCTTTCTCCAAGTTGCTCTTGTTTTTTTTGACTCTTTTTAATGCTATTCTTGTCTGCTTACATTCTTTTTTTTAATGTATGTATGTATGTATGTATGTATGTATGGCTGTGTTGGGTCTTCGTTTCTGTGCAAGGGCTTTCTCTAGTTGTGGCAAGCGGGGGCCACTCTTCATAGCGGTGCGGGGGCCACTCTTCATCGCGGTGCGCGGGCCTCTCATTGCCAAGCACAGGCTCCAGACGCGCAGGCTCAGTAATTGTGGCTCACGGGCCGAGTCGCTCCGCGGCATGTGGGATCTTCCCAGACCAGGGCTCGAACCCGCATCCCCTGCATTGGCAGGCAGATTCTCAACCACTGCGCCACCAGGAAAGCCCTTTTTGACTCTTTTATGTCCAGTAGTCCTTGGTCACTTGTGTGTACTATGGGCCAGGTTTCTCAAGTCTGCTAAATCATTATTACTTGTTTATGTGCTTTCCAGCTTCAAAAATTTATTGCTTTTACCTCTTTTCCCCTTACCTCTAGACCGATGTATTTATGCTTTTTTACAAGTTTTACTCTGTCATTTTAATAGGGCTTTGAAAGGGAACAAAGGTGTTTGTTCTGTTTCCATCTTTACTTTGATGGAAATTTGCTTATTTAAGTTTGCTTATTTAAATGAAAGCATCCGTACTGTTTTCCATGATGGATTGCTTGATGGAAATTTGCTTATTTAAGTTTGCTTATTTAAATGAAAGCATCCGTACTGTTTTCATTTCAAACCAGAAGTTGAATTCAGCAAACAAGTACTAAAGTCAACATAGTGGTTTAAAAAATTGTTTTAGCAATCATATTTTTATATTTTACAGATCCTGTAAAATAATCTTATGGCTTCAGTAATGTTGCTTATGAGTTATCATTAATTGTTTTCGTTAAAAGGTAACAGGATTTTAAAATTAAGTTATGAATTATTTTTAAAAATGACATTTTATTTACTTAATGAATTAGGTCATTCTCAGTAGGTGAATTAAATAGAAATGAACATCTTAATGCTCCACACCTTAAGCAGTAATTCACAACTGGGAAAGATTTACAGGAACACAGAAATAGTTTGGTTTTGAATATGCTTAATTTTGCATTTGTGTACACTTCTCCTGACCTGCTAATCAAGTGGCTCCTTCTAGGAAGGTGAGTTTCAAGAATATTAGCCTTGAGATTTTTACAAATTCCCCCAAATAATTTAACAGATGGCCTTGGGATGAATAGTGGAATGGCCACAGATGTTGGAATCAGAACCTGGAATCGGAACTGGTTTTAGATCCTAGCTCCATTACCTATTAGCTGTGTCTGCTTAAGGAGGATGAAATGGAAAATGGTGATAACATGTTTGCTTCAGATTGCCGTCAGAATTAAATGAGGTGAAATGTGTATAGTACCTAGAGCAATGCAGGCATTCAGATATTCGTTTCTTCCTCTTGTAAGCCTGCTTTCCAGTTTTTCTTTCTTTAGGATAACAGATGTCAATTCTCCCATCATTTTCCCATTGTGCATGGTTTATTCATATTGCTGTGATCATCCCTCAGTGTGAAGAATCCATCACACACTATATTGTATTCAGTTAAATTAACAATAACATTAGAAGATGACTGTACACAAAGAGGCTACTGTTTTTACACCAATAAATGTTAAGGTAATGACAGTGGTTTTGATGTCATTGACAGTCATTATAAAAAATTTTTATCATGCCTTGTATTAAAAAAAAGTTGAATTTTTTTCACTTGAAGACGGTTATTCCTGTTAGACACATGACATCTATTGGTCTCTCAAAATCTACTGTGATTCGGAAAGATCATGGGAATATCTCAGAAAAGGGAGCACAGTTATAATAGCTTAGGTACTAGGTGTTATTTCAGATACCTCATTCATTCCTTCTCTGGCAACTGTGTCTTCAGTACAAGGTGCTAGTGCTATAATGGAGAAGAAATTTATCAGTTATTTATTGCTGCATAACAAATTACCCCAAAAGGTGGCGAGTTAAACATTTATTATCTCACAGTTTCTGGGGGCTAGGTCCGGCTTGGGGGTCTCTCATGGGGTTGCTGAATAGCAGTCATCTGAAGGCTTGACTGGGCTCGAGGGTCTACTTTCAAGGTGGTTCAGCCACATGCCTGCCAAGGTGGTACCGGTTGTTGACAAGAGGCCTCACTTTTCCTCATGTGGGTGCCTCCACGGGTTGCTTGAGTTTTGAGTGCCCCTAAGACACAGTGGTTGGCTTCCCCCAGAGCAGGCTTTCAGGAGGGAGGGGAGGGCAGGGAGAGAGGAAGAGGTAAGGAAAGGGGAAGGGGAGGTGGGGAAGCAATCCAAAAAGAATCCTTCACAAGTCACATAGCATCAGTTGTATCACATCATTTTCATCAGAAGCAAATCAGCAAGTCTGGTCCACGTTCAACAGGAGGGGAATTACTACCTCTTGCAGGGAGAGGTATCAAAGAATTCATGAACATATTTTAAAATCATCGCAGTAGAACATCTTTCTCTTCCAGATACTCAATTTCATAGATACCTTGAGACTGTAGTTACATTGGTAACCATAATTTAGTGTTATCTAACACCGAATTATAGTTACATATTGCTATAGGAGCAATGTGTACCAAAGGCATGCCCTTTTTTGATAACTGCTAACTTGGCGTTTTTGACTTGGGTTTCCTACCATTTTCTCAAATTCAAAAGATCTATGATCTGACTCACCAACGATATCCCCAAACCAGCTCTCTTTACTTCCTGTTGTCATTGTTAACAGTTCTTCTCCGTGTCACTTTGATTTGAGGCTGAGCCACCTTTTAAACACCACACTACAAGCAGCCCTCCAGAGCGGCTCCCCCTCGCCTTTTCAGTTTGCACGTCCTGTGTCCTAATCATACCCCTCCTCCTCACTGCCCTGTTACTCGAAGAATGAGCTCTTAGTTCCTCAACTGTTCAAGGTTCTGAGATCTCCCAGCTTCTCCTTCTGTTTTCTTTTTTTTTTATTTATTAAAAAAAGGACCTACTTCATTAGTCCTTCCCACCAAAATTGGAGAGATTCTACCACAGGGAGACATTAGTAAATGTTCTCAGTATGTTTCTAAAGTTGTTTTCTATGGGATAAAAATGCAGTACTACAGCTAAAGAATTCTCTTAAACCTAAATGTCGAGAGGGAAAAGATGTGACCAGGTTGACTCCATTGTGGAGAAGCGTTTGGAGGGAAGGGAGGGGATGGAGAGGAACGAGACAGGATCTCTTCAGGTGTTGGAGAGGGGCTAAGTGGAAGGATTCGAACGGAAAGGGAATCTCGACTGACAGGAGTGCAGAAGCACTTAGCACAGTCTGGGGAGGAGAATGGTGATGCCGTTACTCACTAGCCCGGGTAGCGTGCTTCTCGGGAGGAGAGAGTAGAGCTGTCTACTGCGCGTGGATAGGACAGGGAGAGACGGTGGGCCATTAGTATCCAGAAAGACGGGTTCTCAGAGGCTGCTTGTGCAGCCGCAGTCAAATTGCTTACGTTCCCTGGACTATAGCTTCTTAATCTGGGAAAATAAATGGGTTGGACGAGATCATTTCCAGTGCTAACATATTATGCCTTTGGAAAGGAACTTAGACTTACTTGAAACAATTGAATTTCTCTATTTTTTTAAACAAGTTTCCCCCGCTTATTTTTTTAATTCCATAAAAACAATTTCAGAGACATATTTAGAACATTTACTTAACATCTCCCTTTGATTGAATCTCTCCAATTTCCAGTTATTAAATGGAAGCCCATATGAAATCAGATTATGCTATTATAACTGAAGTTGCTATTTAATTAATATATATTAATATTTTAAAAAATACATTCTCAATGGCTTATAATTTGAAAATGTTTATTAGAGAAACACTTTCCAAACTTACAGGCAAGAAAGAGTTAAAATGGCCAGTATATCTGTGTAAACAACAATCTGCTTATACATTGTCTTATAAATTAATATTTCCTTATATAGTTTTGAGTATTATTTTAAGATTGCATTCTTCCCAGTGTTCCAGCTGCTAAAAAATATTTTCATGACAAAAAGGAGTGTGTTAATTCTAAGAAGTCAGTGAACATTAAATGGAGAGAAATTGATAGTCTGTTACTTTATAGAGAATAAAGGATTTTCAAACCATGACTTCCTATTTTAAACTGTAAACCAGATTGATGTTATAATTCATCTATGTTGACCATGTTAACCAAAATCGATTAAAGCCTGGTTTTATGAACTTTTTAATCTTCCAAAGTAAACAGGAAGGGGTTGGGTCTGTTGCTTTTTGCTCTTTCCCTGCCTTAGCCCTGATGATCTCTTTGGCCTGAAATGGGCCTGGCCGTTCTGCCAGAACTTAAGCTCTTGGTGAAAAGAGTTACAGGTGAGCACAACCTCCTGAAACGCTGTGCTTTTCACCCTCCTTGAAATGTCTGTGTGTTGACCTTGGTAACACACTGTAATTCTCTTCATTTTATAGCCAACACCTGTATAGTGCTGACCGTGTGACAGACACATCCTGAGCTCTTTCATGTTTTAACACATTTGATTCTCAGAACAACCCTATGACAAAAAGCTGTCCTTCCCTTTTTTACAGATTGTCCTTCTCCTTTGGTGTCAAGGTAGCTGGGTCATAGACATAGCTGAGATCCCCACGTCTGGCCAGCATTCATGGTTTGTACCCAGTGGTGGGCTCAGAGAAAGCACCCTTCTAGGGGAAAACCAAGATTTACTCGGATTGTCACAGTGCCTAATACACAGATACCCAGAGCTGAGATCTGAGAATTGTCCCAGCCATCCTTCTCCCCTTATTTCCTCCCATCCAATCTAAAGTACTGTTAGTTCTTCCAGCACAATGTTTCCCCTGATGGGTCCCCTCTTCTCTGTGCCCACTGGCTGAGTTAATCATTGTCTCCCTTCGGACCTGTTTAAGTGATAGCCCCACACTGCTTCATGCCTCTGTAGGTATTACTTTTCTCTAATTCTTCGCAAGTTGTAGGCTGTAATAGCTTTTCTTTTTTGGTAACAGTTTTTATGAAGCTGTTCACCCATTGAACGTGTACAAATCAGTCAGTAGTATATTTCGTTGCTCCAGAAAGAAACCCTGTACTCACTAGCACTCACTCCCGTTTCCCCATACCTCACTCATCTACTTCCCAACTCTGGAGGTTTGTCTGTTCGGGACATTTCGTACAAATGGAATCATACATGTTTCTTGTGACTGACGTCTTTTATTTAACATAATGTCCTCAAGGTTCACTGCTCAGAGAGGTTACGTATTTGCTCTGCATTCAGTCAGAGACTCAGAACACGGAACTTGGGCTTCCCTGGTGGTGCAGTGGTTAAGGATCCGCCTGCCAGTGCAGGGGACACAGTGAGCCCTGATCCAGGAAGATCCCACATGCCGCGGAGCAACTAAGCCCGTGCACCACAACTACTGAGCCTGCGCTCTAGAGCCTGGGAGCCGCAACTACTGAGGCCACGTTCCACAACCACTGAGCCTGTGTGCCACAACTGAGCCTGCGCTCTAGAGCCCGTGCGCCACAGCTACTGAAGCCCGCGTGCCTAGAGCCCGTGCTCTGCAACAAGAGAAGCCACCTCAATGAGAAGCCCACGCACCACAACAAAGAGCAGCCCCCGCTCGCTGCAACTAGAGAAAGCCCGCGCACAGCAATGAAGACCCAACACAGCCAAAAATAAACAAATAAACTAAAAGAAAATTTAAAAAAACAAAACAAAGTATGTCTTTCTCCAGTTGCTTTTCAGAAGTCACAGTTGTGATCATGTGTATGGTGTTCAGGACCACCAGGGATTATTGTGGGTTAGTGGGTTCTCTTTGACTGCCCTCTTTATCCCCTAGTCTCCTGCCTATTCTGTATCTGTCATCATCACACTCAGCTGTTAGCTTCTTAATTCCTAGCTGTATTAGTTTTCTAGGGCTGCTGTAACCAGTTACCACAAACTGGGTGACTTAACAGAAATATATTGTCTCACAGTTCTGAAGTCCAGAAGTCCAAAATCAAGGTGTCCGCAGGGCCATCACGCCTCTGAAACCTGTAGGGGAGAATCCTTCCTTGCCTCTTCTAGCACTTGCCTCTTCTGACACTCTTCTGGTGTTTGCCAGCCGTCCTTGCCATTCATTTGGCTTGTGGTTGGGTCACGCCAGTCTCTGCCTCTGTCTTCACATGGTGTCCTGTCTTCACGTGGTCTTCTCCTCTGTGTGTGTATGTGTGTCCAAATTTCTCTTCTTATGAGGACACCAGTCGTATTGGATTAGGGTCCACTTCAGTGACCTTATCTTTAACTTGATTACATTCTGTAAAGACGCTGTTTCCAAATGAGGTCTCATTCACAGATGGTTAGGACTTCAGCCTTTTGGAGGAAGAGGCCATTCAACCCATTGCCCTTCTGTCCTCAGTAATGCTGTGGGTCATAGATTGCTGCATGTTCTGACCCAGTGTCTGGCTCCTTGGCCAGGATTAGGGTGCTGCCGGTCTTTGAGGCTTGCCTGGACACCCTCCTAGGCTTCGAACTGTGCATCTGCGGCTAGCTGGTGATGAGGGGCCTGCTTTCCACCCGGATCTTCCCTGTGGAGCAGGGACCGTGTACATGCTGGTGTGTGGAGGGGGGAGAAACTGATCCTGCCAGCCAGCGTGGACCGTCCACAGCCTGGATCTAGTAGTGGGACTCTGGAGCGGCAGAGTGGGTGCTGCCACCTCCTTGGTGGGGGTCTTCTGCGCGTAGAGCCAAAGGACGTGATGTCTGCAGATGTTCACCAGCCGTCAGATCCACCAGGCAGAGCTCTGCCACTCCAGGGGTCTGTGGGCGACAAGCCTACTAGGTCCTTATAGCACAGAGTTGGGGGCCGGGGGTTGGGGGCAGACTCTGGCTGGAACGCCATGGCCTTCCACTGTTGTTACCGAGCGTTGATGGATTTTATTAAAATAAATGCTTTGCAGTTTGTGGCAAGCCCTTTGATTGATCTCCAGGGACTCTGAATCACTGTCTTTGTTAATTTTTGCCAGGTTAATAAATAGTGCGTAGGGGGAGGGAGAGGTTCTCCCAGCTCTTCATACAGCCATTCTAGAAAACCTTGCCCCTTTGAAGAGTTTTAAAGCAGCATCTTTGAGGGTGGGGTAGTGAGACAGACATAGGGTTGGAGTGGCACATAGCTCCTCAGGGAGTTCAGGCCATAGAAGAATCATTTCCGTTAGTGTTGATGTTATTTTTCAACATATTCAACATTTTCAACATTTTACAAACGTTGTAAAGCTTTTACAACCCTTTGTTAACATGACTGAAATCATCTCTTACTTGATTTAAATAGCCTTTTTTTTCCCTACCTACACAGAAAACATTTAAAAATAAATGGTTAGAGAAGAATGTTCTTAATAAAGTTTCATTTTAGCAAGTAAAGTCTTGCTTAGAATATTTAACAGGTTAATTATATAAGCTAAGTCTTCATTTCATTGAAAGCTGGAATTTTTCATGATGAACTTATAGCACATCTCTCTCGTGGGTGTTTATTTGATGTAAATGTCACCATCTGGGCTGCATTTTTTTTTTTTTTTTTTTATCTTATTCAGTTAGTTGAAAGGGCCAGCAAGACATCGTGAAAGCTTTTTAGAAACTCTGAATGTATTTATGTTGGGTTAGCATTCTTGTAGTGATTAGTTTTAACTAAGCTGAGTTCTACACTTAGAGATTTCTGAAACTAGAAGCTGTTATAAATCTCTGCGATTTCTCCCAGACCGAAGTACTGGGAAGTCACTCTGACACTGCAATAATGAGGAATTATCACAAGGTATTTTTTTAATGTTTTCTGTAAAGCTTTGTAGGCTTGGTATCTTATTTTATAGGACTATAAATACTACCTCTGTGTGTGTGTGTTCATTTATCACCAACGCTTTTCATTAGAATTTTAGAAGCTTGAAACTTAGATTTTGCTTAGTCCCACCCCATCGTCTTGATGAAGTAATGGAAGTACTTAGAGATTATGTAACTTTCTAAGCTTTAGAATTTAAGATTGCATATATAACTGTAAGGGCTAGAACAAAACGATAAATACTTCCCAGAAGCCATGGAGCAACGTGTAGTCTTCTTTTTCCAGAAAACTTTAGGAAATACCATGTATTTTTCCTTATAATATAGTATTATACTCAGTATTTTGTCAAGCATTAATTTGGCATCTATATACCAAATAATTTGATTTTAGGCTTAACTAAGCCACAGAGACCTGATAATTTTGTATTTTCTTTCCTAGTAGAAAGCATTTCCTTGTCGCCTTTCTCAACATTTATGTTTCAGTAAATCATAAATAGCTGTCAATAGTTAGTATTAACATAAACATAAAATCTGATCTATGTACCTCACTTAAAATTTTTTGGAATTCATGAATCAGGAATTAACATCAAAATTTATTAGGTCTTAACAAATTATGATTTGCTGTGTTTATTGCTGTATATTGATAAAGAGACTGTCTGTATATTATTATATTTGATCCTCACAGCCACCTGATGAAGACAGGCTGGACAACCTTTATTATTGACATTTTATAGATGGAGAAACTGAGGTTTGGAGTTTATGTAACTTGCCTAAATCTTATGACCTTACTAATTTACTCCTGTAGTTACCCATTTCTTTGCATGTCACTGGTCAGTCACGGTAGCATTATCTCATTTCTTCCAACGACTGCAAACGTCTTTGTTGACTTTTCTCTTAGAGAATTTAAGAGGAATAATTTGTGTTACTCAGGTTGACCCCACAGCTGGCCCAGGAGGGAGGGGTTATAAGTTAAACTCCTCTGAAGGCCAGGATTCCTTTCCTCCTCCTTTCAGCAAACTCCTGTCCTTCTCTCAGTTTTAGCTCAGATGCCGCTTTCTCTGTGAAGCCTGCCTTTTTTTTTTCAAAGGAGACAAACATTTTTTATTCCTCTCTGCTCTCTATAGCACTTGGTACCTGCATCGCTTGGTACAAGTAGTATTTGTCGATACCGTGATTGAGCTCCTTGAAGGCAAAAGCTGTGATGAGCTTCTTCACTTCTCCAGGGCCTTGCATGAACCATAGTGGAGCTCAGTCCATGTTTTCCAAATAAACGGATGAATGAATATGGCCCATAAGCTGTGCAAGCCCAACACGGTGGAGCCTCTGCTTCTGGATTAACTGTGCAGTGTTAAATGTTTGACTGCTTTTACTGCATGATGTTTCATTGTGGTTTGCTGCATCAGTACTCTGGAGTCCTCCGTTGGTGCTGGGCCAGTTTATTCCTGCCCCGCTTCATCACTTAGGGTTATTTGGGACCTGAGTCAAACAGTTTCATTGTAATGTTGCATTAGTTGAGCCTGTGATTTTATTAAAAACAAAAAGTATTGTTCAGGACATTTAATTTCTTATGCAAGTGAAGTTCTGTCGCTTGAGGTCTGTCGTATTTGTCTAAATGTGTTTAAAAATAAAAATCTTAGCTAAAGTCTGACTACCACACAAGTGAACTTAAGAAAGAGCAGAGTTCCTTGTGAATTATGAAGGGAGTTTAAAGGTGGGTACGTGCAGAAAGGCCTGGTTAGGGTCTGATTTCCTGTGTTTTCTGTGCTCTTCTCCTCTCTCTTCTGGCAGCCACCTTCTGACCAATTCTGCTGTTTAGTAGCTGCAGTACCAGAGGGTGGAATAGGAAATGAAGTTCCCATCCTTCAGTCTAGTTACTTCTTAGCAGATTCTGTAAATTTTAGGTGTGAAGAAGAGTGAAAATAGTTAGGTCATTTGTGCCTCTTCCCTATTATCCCTACCTCCCATTATCACAGATAATAATGACTTACCTGTAATTGGCTAAAATTGTAAGAAAAAAAAGTAGTTAAGAAATGCTTCCTCAAGATTTTTTTCACAGTTTCGTTTTGGGAAAAAAATTAAAAAGAAAACAAGATCTAAGTGGATTCTGATTATTTTCTTTATGGTATTTTGTTTTGTTAAATTGTGTTTTATATAATGAATAGTAGAATTGGCTCAGTTGTGAATTACAGGAAGTAACACACATGATAGACTGTGGTTTTATGTCTGTTCAGCATTTCAAGGTGGAACTGAAATGAAACTATAAATATTTTAACAATGCCAATTGCGTCTGCCACCAACCAGGACTAGTCCTGATGAAAACTAGATCTGCTGATACAAAGTTAATGGGAAGCAGGGTCCTCATTGACTATCAGGCCAACTTTAGCAACTTTGAGTCTGCTAGGCACACATTCATTTTGTTCACTAAAAATACGAATATTAGAATATGTAAATGTTTACATTTAATAATAAAATGTGCTTTATATTTAGTAAATGTGCATGAAACAGTAATATATTGAAAAGCAAATAAAAACGTTCAATTTGTGTAATCTTTCCACAATTTACATACCAATCTGATACTGGGCTGGAGGAGAGAGACAGATTCTTCAGAGTATTAGGCTGCCAGGAGTATACCATACTTTGCAGAAGATTTTTCTTGAATAGTGGTAGCTATTAAGAGTTTACTGTTAGGATCTGAACACATTTAGGTCCTTTAGTAGTCTATAGAGAACATTAAAATATATTTAATAGGGCTTCCCTGGTGGCGCAGTGGCTGAGAATCTGCCTGCCAATGCAGGGGACACGGGTTCGAGCCCTGGTCTGGGAAGATCCCACATGCCGCGGAGCAGCTGGGCCCGTGAGCCACAACTACTGAGCCTGCGCGTCTGGAGCCTGTGCCCCGCAACGGGAGGGGCCGCGATGGTGAGAGGCCCGCGCACCGCGATGAAGAGTGGGCCCCGCTCGCCGCAACTAGAGAAAGCCCTCGCACAGAAACGAAGACCCAACATAGCAACCAACCAATCAATCAATAAAAATAAATAAATAAATCTTAAAAAATATATATATATATATTTAATAGGATAGCCTAAATAATTTCCATTTTCATTCTTTTCTTGGATTTTTAAATCCAGAGCAATAGGTTTACAAATTTAGACTTTGTCCAGAGGAGTCAGAATGTTACACTTACTTGTGCTTTCCTGAGCAGCTGTGAAAGTCCTCTTGAGTTTATTTGTTCATTTTCCAGCATGAAACTTGAATGCTTATTAGTTCATGCAAGATAGTGTAAAGCTGTAGGAAATACAATAATGAATTTCCAACTCCCCTGTACCATTGCTCTTCAAGTCTAGTAGAGGAAGGAGAAGGATGAGGGTAACCAGGGAGCCCAAGTGTCCTGCTTTACGTCTCTCGTCCTGGTGTAATTTTTTTTTTTTTTTTAATATTTTTTTGATGTGGACCATTTTTAAAGTCTTTATTGACTTTGTTTACAGTATTGCTTCTGTTTTTATGTTTGGTTTTTTGGCCACGAGGGATGTGAGATCTTAGCTCCCCGACCAGGGATTGAACCCATACTCCCTGCATTGGAAGGCGAAGTCTTAACCACTGGACCGCCAGGGAAGTGCCTGGTGTAATTATTAATCGTACCGCCTTTCACTTTCAGGTGTCCTGGTTTGGATGACAAGTCATATGGTCATACTCTGAATAACTATGTAAAAGTCAGGCTGAGTTGAAACCTGCTTCAAATAAAGCATTATGAAAATTTAGAAGGGGGGAGATTGGTTTTCGTGAGGGTGGAGAAAGAACGGGTATCTTAAACCTGACGCTTCCTGGTTACTGATAAGCGTCCGGTAGCACGGGATTGCCACTTGGTTCTTGGAAACTTCCCAATGTAAAAGTAAGAATTTCCTCTCTCATTTTCACTTCTTATGGATGTATGTTTTGTAAACTGTAATCTAAAAAACGAAGAGAAGGGCACCAACTTCCGTGTTTTTTATGCTTTTATTTTTTTTTAAGTCTTTTTTTTGACGTTTTTTATTTATTTATTTATTTATTTATTTATTTATTTATTTATTTATATTTTTGGCTGTGTTGGGTCTTTATTTCTGTGCGAGGGCTTTCTCTAGTTGTGGCAAGTGGGGGCCACTCTTCATCGCGGTGCGCGGGCCTCTCACTGTCGCGGCCTCTCTTGTTGCGGAGCACAGGCTCCAGACGCACAGGCTCAGTAGTTGTGGCTCACGGGCCTAGTTGCTCCGCGGCATGTGGGATCTTCCCAGACCAGGGCTCGAACCCGTGTCCCCTGCCTTGGCAGGCAGATTCTCAACCACTGCGCCACCATGGAAGCCCAATGTTTTTATTTTTGATACTGTTGTTTTTAAGCAGCTGCTGAGATTTTTATGTTTTTAACTCAGATAAAAGAGAAACACTTAAGATGTTTCCATCCCTTGATTTTTCTAAATCACTTAATCTTACTAGAAATATTGATTATTAAGTGAGAGAAAGGTTATAATTAATGTCAGGTATCCTTTAAAAAATTTGAGATTGTGTTCAGTTTTGGCTTCAAAAATTTTCCAGAAGTTTTATAATGACACATAAAGTTTAATCTGCAATACAGAATAAGCTACTGCTACTGTACTCCTTTCCTCCCACCATTGTTCACATCGTTTCACTGATGAGAAACTCTTTAGCCTTATAACCAGGAGAAATGCTTGTGTAAGCCAATACAGATAAGACTGCTTATTGTACTTACAGCGTCAGAAGGTAATTCTGGAATTGCTTTTTCTGTTCTTTCAGACAATGAAGGTATATGACTTCATTCTCTATCTTTTCTTCCTGTTGGCAGGACAAACACATACGTTTAGTAAAACACTCATTGTCTCTTCTTGGCCATATGTACCAGAAAAGCAATACTGAACACTTGGGCAAGCAAGGTTCTATAGAATGGTCAGGCAGGCGTCAGGTTGGGGACGGTGCTGCAAATGCAGTCAGTCTTGCTGAAATGAAAAACGAACGATGACCCAAAATAGGAGGCTGTGTTCTGGTGAAATAAGCCAAAACTCTGGCTTTATTTCATCTCATCAACCCTGGGAATGCTGGACAAAGTTTCGTAGACTAGTGAAACCATATACAGGTCTGAAAAATGCATTGTAAGGTTCTGATAAAAACTTCTGTGTGCAGATTAGGAGTTGCTGTGGTTTGGCAGCTTGTGAAGATGAAGTGTTCCGGGATCTGATTTCATGAAATGTCACTTCATATTTCTTTTCATCTTAGTTGTATGATGATAGGAATATGCTGATTTCTTGTTTAACAGTGATTACTGTGTGTAATAATTAACTCATCTCATGTCTATTATTGTAAACATAGAATGATGGTCATAGTATAAATATTGAGGCCATCAAGTATTTTCTTTTTCTGTGATCTAATGTGAAAAGTAATGCAACCTTTCAGAATAATTTGGTACAGTGAAAAAGAAAGGAAAAATGAAGCATGCCAGTAATCTTGACAGGCAAGTTTCCTGATTTGCAAAACAAAAGATCAGATTAGGTAATCTCTAGAAGTGCCTTCTACCTTTCTCTGTGTCTTTGAGTCTATAAAGCAGACTCCTGTTTATTTTGGCTAAAATATCTTGGTCTCAGTGGTCTTTTTGCACGTGTGCTATTTAAATTGAATAAGACATTCGTACTTAGGCTCCTGCCCTCTCGCCCCAGGATTTTATTTGCTATAGTAGATGTTGGTTTCTCTTGAGACTGTAACAAAATAATAATTTTTGATAAACATTTTAGTGTTTAATGATATGAAAATTAAGGTAGGAATACATAGATGTAAGAATTTTTATATTAGATAATAGGGCATTCTAGTTATAGCTAGAAGTCAAAATTTCAGTATTATATTGAGAAGTCAAATCAAGTAGACAGAATACCTATGGAGCTTCTGAAAGTGAGCATGGCTCCTCTCAGAATGGGCATCAAAAATTTTGCTTTGAATAAACAGTGGATGCATTTTTACTAGGTACTTTGGGGGATGAAATTGCATATTTTCTCTTTGTGTTGCCTTGAATTTGACAGTTAAAGGCAAATGCAGTGCTTACATTTTGCCAAAAGTACAAGGCAGAATAGTAAGCAAAAAATTGTTATGTAGGCGGGCAAAAGGGCAGATTCTCTGCCAAATGGCTCTAAATGAGTTGATACAAGGAATTTAAATATTAGGTTTTGATGAGAGATTGTTGAATTTAGTCGGTGTTGGTGTTTCCTTTGGTATGCAAGCTAATTAGACAACAACAGCTAATTGCAGCCGGTGGCTCCCACAGTTTGGCTCTGTTTGCACAAATGCCAGAGGGCGGCACGGTTGGCTTTATGCTGGCCAGGAAGACTTCCATCAAGGCTTAGCTGTTAATGTCTTCAGACCTCTCCTGGCCCTCTCTTGGAGAGCCTTGCCTTAAATAACCATTGGTAACAAGGGGTGTTCCAGGTGATCCCTACTACTTTCACCTTCTGTAATATTGACGCAATTTGTACTCACCCCCTTAATGTATATCAGCAATTGCAAAGTTCTACCACTGTAGGAAAATAGAGAGGTCCCCTATTTGGGAAAGATAAAAATTATTACAAAGCATCCTGCTTCGTACTGAGTGGTAACTTGCAACAGAACAGATGATCTCAGTCTTAATTGTGCATGAAAACACCCAGGAATCTCGTTAAAAATTTAGATTCCTGAGGCACTACACCATAAATTCTAGTGCAGTGGGTGTGGGATAAAACTCTGTAGAAGCCAGCCTTTCCCCAGCTTACCCAGAATGGAGACTGCCTCCTGAAATATTCAGAAGTCAGAAATGATTTTAAAACCAAAGTGTTTATAAATAATTTAAAGCAAATTTGGTCTGTCCATACGTACTTCAGAGCCGAACTTAGTACTCTCCTGTCACAGCTCTAAGTATTATACTTTCAGTGGCATGACATGAGGTCATGTCTCTATTACACTTCCAGACTTTAGCAATGGGACTTTGAAAGCACTCTTATTTTATTGTGTAGAAGTAAATATTGGAAATAAGGTATCCTCAAAAGTAAATTTACTGTACATTGCTGGCTAGGATACATTATCCTGTAGAGGTAAATGATTGTAACTGTCTCTAAAACTTTGACACGTAGTAAGTACAAGAGAGGTTATTTAGATAGAGTTGTGTATTCCACATTATACGTTGAATAGGTGCAGATTACCAGGAACTGGGATTCGGGTGTCTCCTGATTGAGCTGTTTGAATTTGGATAAGACAGGGTGCCTTCCCTGAGGTGCAGGGAGAGAACCCAGACGGCCCTTTCATTGTCCAGCAGCTTCATGCATCAGGGTTGGACTTGATAAAGTCTGGGGTAAATGATTCAGGATTCTAAAATGCTCTGAACTATTTAGCTGTGCTTATTTACGTAGTTACTTCTGAGATCAAACCAAATTAGTATCCTAGGCTCAGAAAACAGATGAGAGGTTACATCTTTGGTCTAAAGAGCTTATTTATTATTCCTCAAGAAGAATGCATAAGATTTACCATTACCGAAAAAGGTTAGGACAACATTGTTATACCACTTAATTATTTCTAATTATCCTTTTGCGATGCTGTAACACTTAGTTTATGCATATAATTGATATGTTAGTCGGCCACCATGTAATGGAGTTGTGATTTTCAAAGTAGAACGTGTTGACTTAAGGAAATGTTTGGCAAATATGTTTAGACAGTTAGTGATTTCTGTTAGATTTTCCAAATCCAATTTATCCTTCGATGCTTTGGTATCATACACAAGCTTAAATATCTTAATGTTCTGTTAAAAAAATCCAGTGCAATTAAAAAATTTCAAAACCTGTTTAAATGAAGCTTGTTTAAAGGAAAACTATTATCCTTTAGTCCTTTTCAAATAATAGGGATAGGACTTGCTAACATTTGATTACTTTGTGCCAGTCACTCTCTTAAACTCTCATTTAGTCCTTAACGTTGACTCATTATGAAGGAAGTTAATGATCCCTTCAATATGTATCTTTCCATTTTCATTACATTGGCTTTTGAAGTTAAACTTTTTAGGTTCAGATAACTGTAGACTCAAATACAGCCATAAGACAAAAGACATAGATTCCTTGAACTCTTTCCCAGTCTTTCTATCCTCTTGACGAGGTCTTTCACAGAGCAAAAGTTTTAATTTTTGATGAGGATTAGCTTATCAAGTTTTACTTTAATGGACGATGCTTTTGGTGTCACGTCTAAGAATTCCTTGCCTGGCCTTAGGTCACCAGGATGTGGTGGGGGCAGAAGGTGAGTTAAATTTTAAATTTAATTTCTTACTGTACTATGATACATTTGTCACAACCAGTAAACAAATATTGCTGCATTATTAGGAAGTAGAGTTCATATTTTATTCATATTTTCTTAGTTTTTAATCTAATGTTCTTTTTCTGTCCCAGGACCCCATCCTGGATATCATATATTACATTCACTCATCATGTGTCCTTAGGCTCTTCTAGACAGTGACAGTTTTTCAGACTTTCTTTGTTTAGATGACCTTGACAGTTTTCAGGAATGCTCTTCAGATATTTTTTGTTGAATGTCCCACAGTTGGAATTTGTCTGATGTTTTACTCTCATGATTAGACTGGGGTTTATGGGTTCTTGGCAGGAAGAACACAGAGGTGAGGTGCCATTTCTCATCGTATCGTATCGAGGGTACACGTGATCAGCATGACTTGTCACTGATGATGTTCAGTTGGACCACGTGGCCATAGGTCGTGTTTGCCAGGTTTCTCCGCTGTAAAGTTACCCTCTCCTCTGCCTGTCCTGTAGTCATTGGAAGGAAGTCACTGTGCAGCTCACATGTGAGGGGTGGGGAGTTAGGCCCCATTCACGCATTTTGGTATGGTATGTTTTCATTTGCATTCAGTTCTATGTATTTGTCTTTATTTTCTTCAGGGCTTCCTGTTTGGCACACAGATCATTCTATACGTATGTTTATTATCTAAATGTTTGGGGATTTTCCTGTTGTCTGTCTGTTGTTGATTTCTAGTTTAACTCCATTATAGTGAAAATATACTCTTGATTTCAGTTCTTTTAAATAAATTTGTTTTATGTAATCTGCTGTTGTTGGGTGGAATGTTCTGTGTATGTTATTTGTATCCTGATGGTTGATTATTTGTTCTATTTTTCTGTACCCTTCCTGATTTTCTGTCTAGTACTATCACTTGTTGACAGTGGGGTATTGAAGTTCCCAACTATAGTTGTGGCTTTGTCTTTTTCTCCTCTCAGTTTTTGCTTGATGTATTTTAAGATTTCCTGTTCAGTGCAGACACATTTAGGATTATGCTTCCTGATGGAGTGATCCTTTTATTGTTATGTAGTGTCTCTGCTTGTCTCTAGTAACTTTTTGATTTGAAGTCCCTTTTACCTGATGTTAATATAAGTATCCTTTCTTTTGAAAAAATTATTTGCATGGTATATCCTTTTCTATCATTTTACTTTCTAGCTACTCACGTATTACATTGGATTTTAAAAGTAAATCAAATCCAAGTTTAGGTTTTAAATGTTCTCATGAAGTTCTTTTGAATTCTTTCAACTAAGGTCAGGGTACACATGTGGATAAATGGTACAAATCACTTTTTTTTTTTTCTTTAAAGAGGGAATTTTTTTTTAAAAGAGTAGCAGCTATTTACTTATTTATTTGTTTATTTTATTTGGCTGCATCAGGTCTTAGTTGCGGCACACAGGATCTTACTTGCGGCACGCAGGCTCTTTCGTTGCGGTGCACGGGCTTTGTAGTTTGCGGCGCATGGGCTTCTCTCTAGTTGAGGTGCGCGGGCTCAGTGGTTGTGGCACGTGGGCTTAGTTGCCCCATGGCATGTGGGATCTTAGTTCCCCGACCAGGGATCGAACCCACGTCCTCTGCATTGGAAGGTGGATTCCACTGGACCACCAGGGAAGTCCCACAAATCACTTTTAAAAACTAGAAAATGGAATATTGGTACAAAGCAGAGTAGAGAGAGCCTTATTCATTGAGTCAGTCTTTTGGTCATTAAACATATATCTGTTGAATACCTCATGTGTGCCAGGAACTGTTTAGGTGCTGGAGACATAGTAATGAACAAAACAGAAGGAAAACAATACATGACTAGCCTGGAGTTTATATTCTAGTGGAGGAAGAAGAAAGTGAACAAATAAATTACATTATATGTCAGAAGGTAACAAATGCTTTGGAGCAAAGTCAAGCTGGAAAGGGGGTAAGACAGGTACCACCAGTGGATGGTGGCGGGGTGTGGTTCTGTTCCCATAGGGTGATCGGAAAAGACCTCTGTGATAAGTTGACATTTGAGCAAAGACCTTAAGATGATGAGGGAACAAGCTGTGTTAATTTAATTTCTCTGGGAGAGAAATACCTCAGGCAGAAAAGGGCATGCTGGCACATTAGAGGAGCCCATGGGAGGCCGGTGTGACTGGAGCAGAGAGAGCCCTGGGGGGAGGGCGGGTCAGAGAGGAAGCGGGGAGGTCAAGTTGAACCCTGAAGGCATCCTAAGGACATTAGCTGTGCCAGAGGGGAAGTCACTGGAGAGTTGTGAACAGGGTGGTGGCATGATTTAGCTTTCATTTCAAAAGGAGCATTTGATAAATTGTGTATAGTTACCTGATCTGTTTAATAAAAGACAGTAGGGAGGTGGGCGTTAAATGCTTTTGATTTAAAAAATTGTTTTTTAAAAAGAGGAAGGCAGGCTAGATAATTTCAGAGAGTTTTTTCACTTCCCAAACCCCTTCTTTGCCTTTCATGGATCTAAAGTAATTGATTTTTAATTTAAAATGTATGAGGGGTGCTGTGGGATAATTCTGAATGTGACCCCAGTAGTAGCTTTAGGAAAAAAACCTCTCGTTCCTGTTGAGCAGTTTGACAGGACGTTTTAGAGGTCTGAAGGAATTCGCCAGAGGCACAGATGGTATCACGTCAGGAATAGCAAAGACTGGAACCCCGGCCACAACTGTAATCTATCTTGGTTTATTTTCAGTGGACTGTCAGGCACTTCATACCCACTACAGCAGCCAAGTGCTTACGACAATATACCCGCAGCAAGAGCAAACGCAGTAATCGCGGACGGTAAAGAAAGAAGAAACGTAAGCCACTGATAACAGAGACTAACATTACGCAATTTTCAAATTGCCAGGGCCTTGTCACATTTCGTTTTCTGATAGGTCATTTCACTTAAAAAAGTTCAGTGAAGGTGAGGACAAGAAAAGACAGACATGAGAAAAGCGCGTCTTATGGATAAAGAAGGAAATCACGGTCACAGTGCTTAAGGATCCAGGAAATGCACAAAGATCTGTTTTTTACAGATACCATAAAAAGTAGATTTTGCAGAGGTTGAAAGCAGAGGGTTTATCTGAGATATGATCAAAATCCAATCCAGTTCACCTTTTGGAAAGAATTAAAGGATAAGTACAAAGGAAGAAATAGTACCTTGGGCCTTATGTGAAGATGATCTCACAGCCTCTGTTACAATTTCTAACCTGTACCCAGGGTAATCTATAACTACAGTCTCCTTAAACCATCATGAATACTATGTCTGAATATCTCCAGAATTAAAAATCCTTCTAGGGGCATCTGCATGTGTGTGTCTTAAATTTTGCTTCAGTTTGAACCCTGCGTCTACTCCTAAACGAAAAAAGTCTTTGTAGGGGCTTCCCTGGTAGTGCAGTGGTTAAGAATCCACCTGCCAATGCAGGGGACATTGGTTTGAGCCCTGGTCTGGGAAGATTCCACATGCCGTGGAGCAACTAAGCCCGTGAGCCACAACTACTGAAGCCCGCACGACTAGAGCCCATGCTCTGCAACAAAAGAAGCCACCGCAATGAGAAGCCTGCACACCACAACGAAGAGTAGCCCCCACTCGCCCCAACTAGAGGAAGCCCGCGTGCAGCAATGAAGACCCAACACAGCCAAAAATGAATAAATAAAACAATTAAAAAAAAAAAAGTCTTTGTAGGTAGTAGTCTCAAGTATTACCTTCTCATAATCCTCCATAGATGCTTTTCATATAGCAAGGACTCTACAAATGCTTTCTGATTCAACAGCTTAGGTAAGTTGTACCTGATGAGAAGGTCAGGCAGCAGGACCATTAATAATAGGAATTATAATTATATTTTCTGATCCAGGTATCAAAATAATAGGGCCTGACAGCATGTCAGAATCTATGAAAACCTAGTGACCAGAAAATTCAAGGTATAAGCTCTTTGTATCTACAGAGGAGACTACTTTTGTCTCAGATTTGAAATCCTGTTTCCTAATTTAGTGTATAAAATACTTGGCCAAAATGCACTGATTAGCCAGAAGTAATGTCTGTATCAAAACTACATTTGACGATGGCTCTTAATATGTGAAAACTCACTTACATATGCATGACTCATATTAAAAATTTATGATACATTTAAATAAATCTGTGAAAATAAATGCAGTAGCTGAATAGATCTGGTCTGTTAACACCAATTAGACAAATTCTTTTTTAATTATTTATCTACAGAATAAACTCATGCTTTTGAAGAATCAGTCTGTGTGTAATCATTTATCATTTTTATTTCTTTATGGCTACTCTACAGTTCATATTAAAGACAATGTCAAGCAATAACAGAGAGGAAGTGGCCCAGACATTCAGCCCTGACCCAGAGAAATAAGTGTGTCAGTAATTCCGTGTGATTTCAGTGACCTAGCTTTGCACCAAACAAGTTGGAAACATTTCAGTTTATTTTAAAAAGTCACATTGCAACACACAAACCGACTTCCCAGTTTCTCCAGTTCTGACAGTCATACTAATAAAAATAACGTAATGATAACGATGCTATGGATAGACCTACGGGTTTGTTGGGCCACAGGCTACACACTGTTACTTGGAATACTTGCCCTTTGGTCAGAACACTTGCTCTTCCTGCATGCAGGTATGAGCGTGCGCAAGCGCCATCGTCTTCAGGAGGCCCCTTTGACAACATAAGCCCATGATGATGATTTCTCTGAATTACAGCGGTCAATTTGTCTCTACCACACCATCTAGCATTTCATGATGCAGGACTCGTGAAGTTCTCTGGCTTTTTTTTCTGAATGTACAGTAATTCTGTTTGCCCCTAAAAATAAGCTCCTTGTGGGTCAGTGCCGTCTTCTCTTTCCCCTGCCTTCACTCATATAGCCTAGTTCTGCAAATACATACACTTAAACAGACCCCTCCATTTTGCGTTTAATGTTAGTTAGGATTCTTGTTACTTTAATTTACACAAAAATTACCAAGTGATTATCCTCCTTGTTCTTGACCTCAGTGCTTTATCAGTAAGTTCCCTGCAAAAAGGCCTAGTTCACAGACGCAAAGTTGAGGCTGACCTTGAAGAAAGAACAGAATATCTTTAAGTGCTAATAATGCACAGTAATAAAATTCCCGACCCAGTTCAACGAGGTTTTTTGAGTATAATTGTAACAAACTTACGTGACTTTTTAAGTAGTGAGCTCTCCTGTTAGCTCCAGTATCACCATTATTTTGAAGGTCATGCTGATCAGAATAACACTTCTCTGAATTCAGCCAGAGGTCCCAAGATATCTTAAGAAATCATCCTTTTACAACCAGGAAAGGTCTGGAGGGAGGGGGTCATTTAATCCATTTTACAAATATGGGATCTAAAGTACAGAAAGGTTAAGTGGCACATAATAGACTCTCAGTACATGTTCACCAAAGTGAAAGTGCTAGGTAAATTGATGAAAAGAGTGAAGATTAAAGGTGGATCATCCTGAACCTTAGTTTAAAAGCACCCTCGTTTAAGGAAGGCTCAAATCAAACTACGAGGCGTACACCTCCACAACAAATCAAGGAAAGATGTGCTCTCTTGCAAACTTTGGCACAAAAGATAATCTTTTCCTTTTAAAATTGTTTGGCTCCCCATTCAGGCCATCTCTTCCACCACAAAATTTAAATGTTTTGTGACTTCAGTAAATGAAGATATTGATACATACTAAAACCTCATTAATATAAAACCTAAACTATTTGGGAAAGTTGGTTTGAATTATCTGCTGTTTATTAAAGAATTCAGTCTCTGGAGAGGCAGAAGTTTGTTTTGTTTTTCTTAAGGTAACAATTTTAGCTTGTGATCCGTAATCTAAATTCTGTGAGTAATTTATGAAACAACTGTGGCAGCATCCTTTAAAGGACTCTTCGCATGTGTTAGAAAGTTACTGACAAGAAACACTTAGAAACTGAATGGATCACTTCACAGCAGCGTTGCTATTGACCTAAAGGTGGGAATCATTTAAGCATGAAGTCTCAACTGTTCAGAGCCAGCAGCCTCAATTAGTAGGTTGTCCATTCCCTTGGTTTTCTTCTTCCTTGCTGATTGCTTGTGCTAGAAAATAATTTATTCTGTCTCAACAAACTACAGATAAGATGTAATAAAATTCAAATCGGATAATTTTGCTTTAGGTAAGGAGCACCTTCAAAAAGTATTGTGGGGCTTCCCTGGTGGCGCAGTGGTTGAGAATTTGCCTGCCAATGCAGGGGACACGGGTTCGAGCCCTGGTCTGGGAAGATCCCACGTGCCGCGGAGCAGCTGGGCCCGTGAGCCACAATTGCTGAGCCTGCGCGTCTGGAGCCTGTGCTCTGCAACAAGAGAGGCCGCAATAGTGTGAGGCCCACGCACCGCGATGAAGAGTGGCCCCCGCTCGCCGCAACTAGAGAAAGCCCTCGCACAGAAACGAAGACCCAACCATAAATAAATAAATAAATAAATAAATAATTAAAAAAAAAGTATTGTGGATTTCATTAAATAAAACAGAAGGCAAGACTTTTTCTTGTTCAATTGTTTATAATGCTATCCCTAATATTATGGATAAGTACTGGCTAAGTAGTAACCAAAATCAAGCCACACTTCTACAACCATTAAAACTATGATTGTGGCATCTTAGCTAGGTTGTAGTTTGTAGATTGAAGAAATGTATTGATTGACCTAATTTCTTTCTTTTTAGTTCTTTGAGATGTTTGTACTGGTTTCCTGTAAGCAGGTCTTAATTAGCAAAGATTTTTAAGTCCCTGTTCTTATCAAGACAGGCAGAAACCAGTCTTGGCAGATAAACTGACTCTAATCTTGGGAACAATTAAAAAAAAAAAAACTTTAAAAGGTCAGATCTATACATTTTGATATATAATGACAATATATGCTGATGGAGCAGAGTTTGTGGGTTAAATCACATACCAGTTAAATTCAGTTTGTTTTGAGGGTACAACTATCACCCCAAATACAGATCAGTAAATGTATCTCAGGAATCAAAAGTATGGGGCTTCCCTAGTGGCGCAGTGGTTAAGAATCCACCTGCCAATGCAGGGGACACGGGTTCGAGCCCTGGTCCAGGACGATCCCACATGCCGCGGAGCAACTAAGCCCGTGAGCCACAACTACTGAGCCTGCACTCTAGAGCCCACGAGCCACAACTACTGAGCCCGCATGCCTGGAGCCCGTGCTCCGCCAACAAGAGAAGCCACTGCAATGAGAAGCCCACGCACTGCAAAGAAGAGTAACCCCCGCTGTCAGCAACTAGAGAAAGCCCGTGCACAGCAACGAAGACCCAATGCAGCCAAAAATAAAATAAATAAATTTTTTAAAAAAACTAAAAAAAAAGTATGAGAGAATGGACTGCTGAATGGAAAAGATGTTAGACGTTTAAAAAATGATGCAGCTTTCTGAAATAGTGTTCGTATTTGCCCTGAAGTTGATCAAAACAGAACTTAACCCTGCATATGAAAGTGAGGTTTGGCTCTGCTGAAGATCGTATCTGATTTCTTAAGCAGTTTCATCAGTGTCAGCTGTGAGATACACTTAACATTAAGTGACAAGGCAGGATTACAGTGCAAGCCCTGGAGTCCGGCCAATTTATCATCCTTGAAGCTATGTGGAATGCTGTGTAACACGATTGAAAATAGATGACAGAAGGCTGTCCAAACAGCTGCTGCATAGTGATCTAAAACGGGGGATCGCAGACCAGGCTGACAGAAGAAATGCTTTAAGGGCGCACTGAATCACAGCATGAAATGCTAAAACACAGCTCAGGGCAGCCAGGAAAGAATTGTTTCTGTGAATGCCATAATCAGAAATGAAGTGATTTCTTTATAGCAAAGCTACTGAAAAAAACATGGTCCTAAAGCAGTTGCTTGCAAACAGGGACAGAATGTACAAATAATAGTTGGAATTCAAATCAAAGGACAAGTTAATACAGACATCATGAAAAGAATTAATTAGATCCTTTCTTTAAAGCAGTTCACAAACCATTAGAAATATCTTTCATTATCTAGGCATCAACAACCTTAACCACTTACCTAAGGCAGAATTTTAAATTATGTTAGTTTGGTTTAAAAAATAATAAATGTCCAAAGGGCTGATTTTCCAGTGTAGAAATGTTCCTCCCTCCTCTAGTGTAAGACAGCATTTTGAACATGTTCAGTGCTTAGAAAAATTGTGGACTTAATTTATTAATCGTTTTCTATGACATGAAACGGAAATCTTTTTTTTTTCATTAGAGATAATGCATTTCACTGATGGGGATAGAGACTGTTTGCCTGTTCACGTGCCTTTGAGTAAATCTTATCGGCATAATAATATAGAATAATTTAGTTTAAAAGTTCTATAGCATAAGAGTATATCATCATACTTAAAGAAATGAGGTAAAACTGAGCCAAATAAGGATCCAGAGGAAAAGCGTATTTTCAGACGTAGCCAGGCTTCTAACTTAAAGCAAGTTATAGCCCCAGATTTCTTCAAAATAAGTAACAGAAACTCAGAATGCACTTTTCCGAAGAATAATAACGTTAGGTTCACAGACTGGCCCACAGATGCCCATTTAACACATAAAGTACCTAAAATATACATTTGCATTTAGAAATGAAGATAACCACTGCGAAAACATACCAGTAATTAAACAAAACGAAAAAAAAAATTGAAGAAATAAGTGGATAAAATAGTCAGATATAAAATGATCCCTTTGCAGCAAAGCTGTTGAAAAGAAAGTGATTCTAAAACAGTAGCTTGCAAAAAGGGACAGAGGGTACACATAATGGCTGCGACTAAAATCAAAGGATAATGTGATATAAACAGCAAGGAAAAGATTAGTTCTAATTAGAGACATACGGAGTTATTTGAAAACTTTGGAGTCTGTTTTGAAATCTGTATTGGAGCAGGGCGTGTATTTTTGAAGTTATGATTAAGGGAAAATTAGAAGCTGACTTCTTCCTCTGCTCAATTCTTAAAAGCCAGTTGACTTCTTTCTCATTCTATATACTTGTTGGTGATTTCATCTACTTCCCCTTATTTCACGACCATCTATTTGCTGGACTTCCAAATCTATACTCCTAATTTAGTGCTTTTTTCTTAAGTTTGCTACTGTATGTTCAACTGCCTACTGAACATTTCCACATGGATGTTCCACAGATACCTTAAACTCACTGTGTCCAAACCCAAAAATGTTACTGTACTTAAAACTCTTCAACTGCTCTTTTTTGCCTTCAGGTAAAGTATAAACTCTTTCAGGTGAATTACAACACCCTTTATAATTTACACCTGTTTATCCCAGTTACCTTTTCCCTCCTGGCAGGATGAAGGGCTGACCTAGCAATTCAGTGAAAAAACACTTACCATTCTTTCTCCTGTCTGGTCTTTTGCACATGCTTTTAAATGTATAAAGAAACTGTAGAAAAACTACACAATAAACTTATAACAGGTATTTGTTTTGAGGGGTATAATTTCCTTGTATTCATAAACCTAAATGCTGCTCAGAGCATGGATTTTAATTATCTCCGTACAGTGAAGCCCAGGTTGACCTGAGACACGCTGACTGCCATATACTTCTCCAGCAAAGATGAGTTTATTTGGGATTAGCAGAGAATTGCAATTCACAGTCTGCAACCATAGCGAGCCACGAGCCACGTGCAAAAGTCCCTGGCAAGGAAAGGAAAATACTTTTATAGAGAGGAAAAGGAAGTTGGGAGGGCTGTAATAAACAAAGGGTCTGTGGCTTTTCATTGGCTGAGTCCTTCTCCTTCCTGTTGGGCTTTGCTATAGTTGCAGGGTGTGAGAGCTCCCCCTTCTGGTCTCCTAACTCTAGTTAAGTGGGCTTTCTGTTTGTTTATTTTTTAATTAATTAATTAATTAATTTCTGCCTTGGGTCTTCGTTGCTGCGTGCGGGCTTTCTCTAGTTGCGGCGAGCAGGGGCTACTCTTTGTTGAGGTGCGTGGGCTTCTCATTGCGCTGGCCACTCTTGTTGTGGAGCACAGGCTCTAGGCTCGCGGGCTCAGTAGTTGTGGCGCACGGGCTTAGATGCTCCACGGCATGTGGGATCTTCCCGGATCAGGGCTCGAACCCGTATGCCCTGCATTGACAGGTGGATTCTTAACCACTGTACCACCAGGGAAGTCCTGTTTATTTTTTATACCCTCAAGCAATGCTGTGATTTAAAAAAAAAATTTTTTTTTAGGTGCTTAATTTGGTTAGGAGTAGTAAATGTAAAATAATGAATTATGTGAATACTGTTTCTTCCAAAATAAAAATTTGGGTTCATTTAAAAATATGAGTATAAACTTTCCCCAAAATGCCATTGATATGCTCACAGTAAAATCAGTTGTTTAGTTTTTTTTAAGTATCAGTACTTATAAAGAGTAATGTAATTTAAATCATCTTATTTTGTTACATTTTGTAAACTACAGATAATAAAATTGTTAATCCTGGTGTATTATCAATGATAGGTAAAGTTAAAAATCTCTCAAGTTACAGCAACTGTTTTAAAAAATGGGTTATGGGGCTTCCCTGGTGACACAGTGGTTAAGAATCCTCCTGCCAATGCAGGGGACATGGGTTCGAGCCCTGGTCTGGGAAGATCCCACATGCCGCAGAGCAGCTAAGCCCGTGCACCAGAGCTACTGAGCCTGTGCCCTAGAGCCTGTGAGCCACAACTACTGAGCCCATGCTCCACAACTACTGAAGCCCACGCGCCTAGGGCCCATGCTCCACAACAGGAGAAGCCACTGCAATGAGAAGCCTGCTCGCCGCAACTAGAGAAAGCCCACACACAGCAACAAAGACCCAACGCAACCATAAATAAATAAATTTGCTAAAAAAAAAAAAAAAATGTGTTATGTTACCTCCTACACTGTAGGTGGGAATGTAAATTGATGCAGCCACTGTGGAAAACAGTATGGAGATTCCTCAGAAAACTAAAAATATGATCCAGCAATCCCACTCCAGGTATATATCCAGACAAAATTATAATTCAAAAAGAATACATGCACCCCTATGTTCATAGCAGCACTGTTCTCAATAGCCAAGACATGGGAATAACTTAAATGCCCGTCAGCAGAGGAACGGATAAAGGAGATGTGGTACATATATACAATGTAATATTACTCAGCCATAAAAAAGAATGAAATAATGCCATTTGCAGCAACATGGATGGACCTAGAGATTAACATATTAAGTGAAGTAAGCCAGACAGAGAAAGACAAATACCATATGATATCTATGTGGAATCTAAAATATGACACAATGAACTTAGCAGAAACAGACTCACAGACATAAAGAACAGACTTGTGGTTGCCAAGGGGGAGGGGTGTGGGGAGGGATGGAGTGGGAGTTTGGGATGAGCAGCTGCAAACTGTTACATAGAGAATGGATAAACAACAAGGTCCTACTGTATAGCACAGGGAACTGTATTCAGTATACTGTGATAAAAGCATAATGGAAAAGAATATGAAAAAGAATGTATATATATGTGTAACTGAATCACTTTGCTGTACAGCAGAAATTAACACAACCTTGTAAATCAACTATACTTAAGTAAAATAATTTTTTTAAAATGGGTTACATTAGAGTAAATTATCCCCAGGATGGGAAAGGAGTAAGTAGGAGAAGGACTGTGGAGACCTGCCAGCATAACCGTATGAGAGTCCCTTGTGGTCAGCAGCTGCTCACCTTCACCTTCTCAGTCTGCATCTTCACTCTCCAGGTCACAGTGGCCTTGAAACACTGGGAGACCGGCATCCAAAACAAAGTGTTATCATAACCAACAAAGTACCAAAGAAAGCTCCTTTATTTTCATCTAAAAGTAAGTCACGTACCTGAAACGGGACTTTCTGAATCATGCTCCCAAAGAGAATAAATTGACCGTGAACTGAATTCTCATTGGTAGCAGAAAGTATTAGCAGGCGCTTCTAAGTGATACTTGTAAGATGTTGTCTTTTACAAGTAATCTGTCCCTTTCCCTTCCTGACTGATACTCTGTAATTCAGAAGGGCAAGAGATGCTCTGTGTACCAGCATTTCAGCCAGCAGGATGCTGGCAGGAAGGTCCTGAGGAGCAGTGCAGAGCTTTGAAAGAATGACTGACACACACACACAGACACACAATCACCTTAGACATTTTTTTTTAAAACAAACCTGATCCTATACTTGAAAAAGTACCCCTAACCTACCTTCTTCTGAGACATTTGTGTAAACTAACGGTTTATGATCATTTGCCGTTTTCTGTTCATGGACAATGCGGTCTATAGATTTAGTGAGATATCGGATAGCTTTTCTCATTTTGCTACCGGGATATCTTTCTACACATTTCTTTACACACCTAGAAGGAAACCATATCTGATCATCTGATCTGATCTGAATTCAGTGCTAGTCTACGCTGTAATCTTACCGTGAACCTATAAAAGTACGCTGCTAATACAGTCTTCAGATTGTTTGAAATGTGGGAAAATAAAAGAGATCAACAGGGAGATGATCTCAAGTTCTTCATTAGAAAAGAAGCATCAAATAAAATGCCCTTTCCAGTGAAGAGAGCAGGAAGCATCAAGGCCCCATTCACAAACGCCACCAAAAATCAGAATCCTGTGGATTCTCGCAATGAGTCACAAAACAAGATGACTGAAAATGAAAATACAGTTGAGCTCAAGCAGTTCCCAACTTCTACCCTGGTTACCTTTCAAAACTTGGTTTATCCACCTTAGTACTTAGACCCTGGAATTCACTTACCCAATTTAATTATTTTGTATACTGTTCTTAAGAGCCCATGACTGTTCATTTAAAAAAAAAAAAAAACAAAGGTAAGCCACAATGTACCTGAAATACAGAACATCATTAGCCAATCCAATTCTGAATCAAAGAAAAGCATACTCAAAGGTGTAATAAAAGAACGATATCTACACTGTTTACACGGACTGAGAAACCCCTCAGACCAAAGTCATTGACAGCAGGCATGTAAGCACTTCAACAGAATTGCGCACATGGGGCCCGGAGGGTGAAGGTCAGGGAGGCCAGTGCTCAGGAAGATGTCTTCCTGACTGTGAAGCCTGTGCGTTAAGTATGAGGAGAAGCCATAGGGGCCGGAGCCCTGTTACCCAGCCAAGGGGAAGGGACTGTCCTCACAGACTGCCCCCTCTTTATACTGTCATCATCGTGGGTCCTGTTAGCACAGACCCAGTTCTGTATCTCCTTCCTAGATTCAGGGGAGGCATGGCTGGGTGTACACTGTGGCACAGGTGGTGACTGGCGAACGGGCAAGAAGAGGGCAATTCAAATGCAGTGTTAAATCCTGAAGGGCATTCCTGTGGCCCTTCCCACGTCCATTTGCCGGTAGTGACTGAGGTGACTTGAGCCATCAGAGACCCTGTTTGCAGAAATCTTAACAAAAGGATGTCTTGGTGGGTTTTTTATAGAATAAAGAGAGAAGTTTAGCAATTTTACGGAGTTTTTTTATTCGTGGTACTCAAATTCTCTTAATAGTTCTCCCTTTGCGATCAAGGTAAAGTAATAGCGTTAGTTCTGCTGTGGTGTTTTGTTTTGTTTTGTTTTTAACATCTTTATTGGAGGATAATTGCTTTACAATGGTGTCTTAGTTTCTGCTTTATAACAAAGTGAGTCAGTTATACATATACATATATCTCTTCCCTCTTGCATCTCCCTCCCTCCCACCCTCCCTATCCCACCCCTCTAGGTGGTCACAAAGCACAGAGCTGATCTCCCTGTGCTATGCGGCTGCTTCCCACTAGCTATCTATTTTACGTTTGGTAGTGTATATATGTCCATGCCACTCTCTCACTTTGTCCCAGCTTACCCTTCCCCCTCCCCGTGTCCTCAAGTCCATTCTCTAGTAGGTCTGCATCTTTATTCCCATCTTGCCCCTATGTTCTTCATGACCATTTTTTTGTTTTTTTAGATTCCATATATATGTGTTAGCATACAGTATTTGTTTTTCTCTTTCTGACTTACTTCACTCTGTATGACAGACTCTAGGTCCATCCACCCCACTACAAATAACTCAATTTCGTTTTTTTTTATGGCTGAGTAATATTCCATTGTATATATGTGCCACATCTTCTTTATCCATTTATCTGTTGATGGACACTTAGGTTGCTTCCATGTCCTGGCTATTGTAAATAGGACTGCAATGAACATTGTGGTACATGACTCTTTTTGAATTATGGTTTTCTCAGGGTATATGCCTGAGATATTGGGATTGCTGGGTCGTATGGTAGTTCTATTTTTAGTTTTTTAACGAACCTCCATGCTCTTCTCCATAGTGGCTGTATCAATTTACATTCCCACCAGCAGTGCAAAAGGGTTCCCTTTTCTCCACACCCTCTCCAGCATTTATTGTTTGTAGATTTTTTGATGATGGCCATTCTGACCACTGTGAGATGATACCTCATTGTAGTTTTGATTTGCATTTCTCTAATGATTAATGATGTTGAGCATTCTTTCATGTGTCTGTTGGCTATCTGTATATCTTCTTTGGAGAAATGTCTATTTAGGTCTTCTGCCCATTTTTGGATTGGGTTGTTTGTTTTTTTTGTTATTGAGCTGCATGAGCTGCTTGTAAATCTTGGAGATTAATCCTTTGTCAGTTGCTTCATTTGCAAATATTTTCTCCCACTCTGATGGTTGTCTTTTGGTCTTGTTTATGGTTTCCTTTGCTGTGCAAAAGCTTTTAAGTTTCATTAGGTCCCATTTGTTTATTTTTGTTTTTATTTCCATTTCTCTAGGAGGTGGGTCAGAAGGATCTTGCTGTGATTTATGTCATAGAGTGTTCTGCCTATGTTTTCCTCTAAGAGTTTGATAGTGTCTGGCCTTACATTTAGGTCTTTAATCCATTTTGAGTTTATTTTTGTGTGTGGTGTTAGGGAGTGTTCTAATTTCATTCTTTTACATGTAGCTGTCCAGTTTTCCCAACACCACTTATTGAAGAGGCTGTCTTTTCTCCATTGTATATTCTTGCCTCCTTTATCAAAGATAAGGTGACCATATATGTGTGGGTTTATTTCTGGGCTTTCTATCCTGTTCCATTGATCTATATTTCTGTTTTTGTGCCAGTACCATACTGTCTTGATTACTGTAACTTTGTAGTATAGTCTGAAGTCAGGGAGCCTGATTCCTCCAGCTCCATTTTTCGTTCTCAAGATTGCTTTGGCTATTCGGGGTCTTTTGTGTTTCCATACAAATTGTGAAATTTTTTGTTCTAGTTCTGTGAAAAATGCCAGTGGTAGTTTGATAGGGATTGCATTGAATCTGTAGATTGCTTTGGGTAGTAGAGTCATTTTCACAATGTTGATTCTTCCAAGCCAAGAACATGGTATATCTCTCCGTCTATTTGTATCATCTTTAATTTCTTTCATCAGTGTCTTATAATTTTCTGCATACAGGTCTTTTTTCTCCTTAGGTAGGTTTATTCCTAGGTATTTATTCTTTTTGTTGCAATGGTAAATGGGAGAGTTTTCTTAATTTCACTTTCAGATTTTTCATCATTAGTGCATAGGAATGCAAGAGATTTCTGTGCATTAATCTTGTATCCTGCTACTTTACCAAATTCATTGATTAGCTCTAGTAGTTTTCTGGTAGCTTCTTTAGGATTCTCTATGTATAGTATCATGTCATCTGCAAACAGTGGCAGCTTTACTTCTTTTCTGATTTGGATTCCTTTTATTTCTTTGTCTTCTCTGATTGCTGTGGCTAACACTTCCAAAACTATGTTGAATAATAGTGGTGAGAGTGGGCAACCTTGTCTTGTTCCTGATCTTAGTGGAAATGGTTTCAGTTTTTCACCACTGAGGACGATGTTGGCTGTGGGTTTGTCATATATGGCCTTTATTATGTTGAGGTAAGTTCCCTCTATGCCCACTTTCTGGAGGGTTTTTATCATAAATGGGTGTTGAATTTTGTCAAAAGCTTTCTCTGCATCTATTGAGATGATCATATGGTTTTTCGCCTTCAGTTTGTTAATATGGTGTATCACATTGATTGATTTGTGTATATTGAAGAATCCTTGCATTCCTGGGATAAACCCCACTTGATCATGGTGTATGATCCTTTTAATGTGTTGTTGGATTCTGTTTGCTAGTATTTTGTTGAGGATGTTTGCATCTATGTTCATCAGTGATATTGGTCTGTAGTTTTCTTTTTTTGTGACATCTTTGTCTGGTTTTGGTATCAGGGTGATGGTGGCCTCGTAGAATGAGTTTGGGAGTGTTCCTCCCTCTGCTATATTTCGGAAGAGTTTGAGAAAGATAGGTGTTAGCTCTTCTCTAAATGTTTGATAGAATTCGCCTGTGAAGCCATCTGGTCCTGGGCTTTTGTTTGTTGCAAGATGTTTAATCACATTTTCAATTTCAATGCTTGTGATTGGTCAGTTCATATTTTCTATTTCTTCTGGTTCAGTCTCGGAAGGTTGTGCATTTCTAAGAATGTGTCCATTTCTTCCAGGTTGTCCATTTTTGCTGGGAGTTAATTTATTGTCAAGCGACACTACCTGGTGGGGATTCCTGCTCATCCCCTCCCTCAGCAGGCCCCCCTACGCGCGGTTACTTTGAGTTTGTCTAACAGACCATATTCCCTTCAGCCCCTGGTCTCTGCACATTTTGCTTCTACTTGCACCTAACCTGCCCTTACCCCTCTCAGATTTTCAACGGAAATGTCACCTCCTCAGAGAGGTGTATTTAGTTGTCTCCTGTCTCTCCCATTAGCTGAGTGAGTCAGGAGGATAGGAACCATGTCCATTTTGTTTACCCCTCTGTACCCAGGGTTTAGCACCATGCCTGAGATGTAGTTAGAACTCAGTCGGTACACAGTCTTGAAGAAATATAAGGGAATCTCTGTGGAACGTTTCTTCAGGTGTGAAGAGCTACTTTATAATTTACATTTAAAAATCTCCAGTGCTTAATGATTCCCCAGACGTTCAGTCTCTTGATGAAACAGTATCAATATACTTTTTAAAAAAACTTTTAATTCTATATTGGAATATAGTTGATTAACAATATTGTGTTAAGTTTCAGGTGTACAGCAAAGGGATTTTGAAAGGGAGCCCTTCTCCCGAAGATGTAAATACAAATATAGCAGCACTAATTTTAAAGAAACACTTCAGTATCTGACAAGTCTATAGACCACAACAGAGTTTGCACAGATGTTAGCAAATCACTGCTTCTAAAAATGTAATAAAGGGAGTCAGAGATTTGTCAAACAAGATTAGTATTAATGTTATTCTTCTCTTAAGTAAAATATAGGTCCGTCAAGACAAATAATATTTTAAGTTAAAATACCATCAAATATCCACCTTTGTTTTGTGCAGTCTCCACAACTTTAGCCGGTTGTATCTATACTAATTTTCTTACTGAATTTTTTAATCAACACACTTTTAAAAGTCGTAAGTAAATACATTTATTACACATGAATAAAAAAATTGAGCACTGCCTGCAAACATTTTGCTGCTGACAGCTGACATATTTTGAGAAACATGAGCTTGACTTGCTGGTCCCTGCAGAAGATAGGGTTTGGTTACATAGCATACATGCTATTAAGGTTGCGAAGGACAGAACACACCTCATATTCAGCTTTAGTTGTAGAGTATAATCAGTACCACAGTAGAATTAGAATTATTCAGGTGGGGGACACATAGCTTTGAAATTTAAAGAAAAAAAAGTTTTTTACAAAATTCCTGTATACACTAATGAAAGTAAGATGTGTATAATTTTAAAGTAAACTGTGGTATTCTTTTACTCCTCACTTGTGGTTAGCTTTGAGTATATTCTGCTTTCTGACTAAATTTCCTTTTTAGATAGGTATATAAACATCATGTGCCTGAGCTCACTTTGTGTTCTTACTTTAAGAAACTTGTGCGGTTTCCTGTTCTGCTTTTAAATACCTCTCAGCTGTAGCCATAAATCTCACATTATAGCAGATTAAGAAAATATCACGGGAGGAATAACTAACTTTAAGACACCAAAAATAGGTGTTGGGAGTTGGTAATGACTATTGTGTCCTCATTAGCATAAATGTAGTTATATATATGTAGTTGTTTCTAGGGAGAAAAATGAAATTAACTACAGGTTTTCATCTGATACAGGTACACATACAAGAGATAGGTAAAAGTTGTTGAAAACTTGAAATTTCAAATATCGCTATTAAGATGAAAAAAACAAATAGTATTTATTAAGCTATTTATTAAGCTCTAATTATATACCAGGCACTATGCTAAACACTTTATTTGTTATTTCATTTAATTGTCTCAAAAACCAGAAGGGAGATAAGGAACTGAGATAAGGAACTGCCAGTAAGTTGGGCAGGTGAAATTGACACACACCTGTTGTATTCCAGAGCCCAAGCTCTGTACACTTTCAATTTCAGATTCTAAAAACCATCTTTCACCAAGTCCTCCCAGTATTCCACATAATGACGAGGATCTAATAGATAAATTGACTACTGACTGATCTAGTACATGTGGATCTAATAGATAAATTGACTACTGACTGATCTAGTAGATGTGGATCTAGTAGATAAATTGACCCCTGACCTAGTAGATGTGGAAACCCTCCTCCTGGTTTCTTTCACATCAAGGCTTTTGCACATCCTTCAAACTCTGATCTCCTAAAGGGAGAAATAATATTGATCTCACTGTGAAAATAATCAGGCAACAGTTAGCACCATAAACTATCACTAATGATTACCTAAAATTACATGATAGCGAGCAAAGTCACATAGTAACATACTTTGGATGCCGGCTGAAGCATACATACACAGCTACTGGTGCTTCCGGTGTGCTTGCTAAGTGAAACGGTGTTATCATTCCAGGCACATGGGCACCAAGGCCTAGCTGATGGAGTGCAGTGCAAATCACATCAAGGTCAGGGGTTTGATTTCCTTGTAGGCTAGTTAGCTGCCCACCGTCAGAGACAGAACGTGGGCTCAGTGCCAGCCGGTTGCACGGTATGTTTGGGTGGATATAGTAATTAGAGAAAAGCATGACTAACATCCACATCTAGGAGAGATGCCTGAGACTGAAGCTAATAAGAATCCACATAAAATGTCTAGAATAGCCTGGCTACAGGAAAGTTTTTCAGAAGCATCACAATCTGTCTTGTGATGTAAAAGACAAGTATCTCAATACATATTGTTAGGTAGCGGCCCACCTGAAATTTATCCAATGGAAGAAATCTACAAGTGTGGGTGTTATGACAGAGGACATGCACAATACATACATTTAATTTATATAAGTTCCTTTATGTAAATACTTTATATTAAAATACTGCAAGTAAAATACTTTTGGATTATGTATTCCTTATTATATCATGTTTTACTAAACATTATACATATTCTACTGAATATTGTTTTAAGAAACCCACTTATACTCTAACTTATAGGCTGTTTATGGAATTTTTAAGAGTACTCTGACTATATATAATTTTTGCCTTATGCACTAACTTTAGAGTCAGCCTACAAGTTAGCGGTGACTCTAGAGCACAGAAGTAGAGAGATAGATGTTGTAATAACAACCAGAGTAAGAAGGGGCTTTTCGTGGATCTGGATATGTTATAGTTTAAAAACATTTGCAGAGTGTCAGAAACATATCCAAGAGCAAAGATGCCCTAATTATAGACATATGGTCACGGTTCTTTATACACAAACATGCAGAGAAAAGGGAAAGGTAAGTTATTAACCAATAATGGCTTGAGAGACATGTATTACTTTAAAACGCATCCACCAAAAATCCATGTGCAGTATAATTTGGCTTCCTAACTTTCAGAGTCTACGTAGCAGAAAGAAGGCAGCTTCCTCTCTACATTGAACCACTGCAGGTCACTCACGCAGTTACTGTCATCTGACTTGGGTGTGTCGTTGTCCAAGACCTCTCACCAGGTTATGAACCTGTTAAAAGACCAAGTGCTTTTCACCTCTGTATTCACTGTAGTGCCTCAACTGAGAGTAGCGGGAACTCAGAAACATCAGATGAATTTTTCTGGTTCTTGGATCAGGTCGCTTTCTCATGGCAAATTAAAAAGTGATTTACTCGTCTGTAAATCAATCTCTTGTGAGTTTGGTTAGCACAAATTCATTTCCCAGAGTTTGATTCCCTTGGGTGAAGTGATAAAATTAGATTTCAGTGGAATGTACATAGATCAGGAGGGTACAGGGGACAAAGTTTCTAATAAATTCCTGTAAATGAACGGTATGTTTCTCCAGTGCATATCAATGGGATTTCATGATAAGCTAACCCTCTTTCTGTGCCACATCCTCTGATGTTTTTTCACATCTCATGATGTCCAAATAGGAATAAGGGTGTAGATTTCTTTTTATTTTTGCCCTTTATTATTATAGAAAGACATAACTCTCCACTTCTTGAATGGTTTTAAAGGTATATAAATATATTAAAGGAAGAAAATATAACCTCTTTACAGAATCTAGAGATTTAAACAATTAGAACGATAAACGGACAAACATAATAATTTTATTCGGCAATCCCTAAAGGCAAGAGGCAGCAAATTCCATCTTGAAAGTCCCAGCAAATCTGTGATCAGTATCCTGTGGGTGTAGTTAGCAGTCTGGTGTTTTGAGAAGGAAAATGGTGGTTTTTCACTGACTCATTTCTGAGTTACATCCTGAAAGGAGAGGAATGAACTTAGAGCCAATATTAACAGGTGGTAATTAACTTATGGGTTCTGCATGTTTAATGTCCTAGACTAAGGCAAGATGAGACAACTGAGGCCATTAACTCTAATAACTGGAGTCGGTATCTCTCTTCAGTAGTATTTTATAGCACATTAACAATGGTCAATTAGTATTAAATCAGAAAACAAACTGTTTTCTTACCAAAGCATGTTTTACTAATTCAGATCCATACCTATACATTTAAATGTGCAGTATAATTTATAGGAGGCAATGTCTTTTACAAAGGTAAAAAGAAAGATAAATGTAAAACATTTGTCAAATTCTAAAGTCAGTATCTCTTGACGGCCCGTGATTGGCTGCCTTTAATTATAAAGAACTGGGAACAAGAAAAATTTAAACATTTAATTTTATTATTAAAGCTGAAAAATTCCCAATTGAAATGTTTATTCTTTTATGAAGATTTTTTGCCATCTGACTTAATGTTTCAAATCCTAGGCGGTTATTCCACATTAATTATATAGCAGTGCTGTAGGCATAATGTACGCATTACATCGTAGTAATGACAGTCCTCTTTCCAAAGAGTTTTTTGTTTTGTTTTGAAGAACATTTAATGAACATTTGCATTTGTAATACTTTCAGACATAACTATTACCACATTGACTTTGAAATACTTAATGTCATTTGCTTATATTTTGGGTTTTTGTTAAACAATCCCAACCTCCCCTGAGAGGTCCATTTTGTTATGACTCGAGTGAACATATGATTTATCTGCCAAACTTTTGGGGAGTGAAAGGGGATGCTGTTATTAAAAATAAATATGCCAGGACAACAGGTGTAAACCAGGATATATATCACCCAGTGCAGTAGTAGACTATTACAGTATTACAGTAGAATAGTCCCTGAATTATTATACTCCCTAATCACCAAAGCAACACATCTGTGGAGAAATGCTTTCAGGATCCCTGCTTGGGATAACTGGAATGCATGTTTCCCTGAGATCTGGGTCTCCCTCACCTCCAAGTCACTGGACGTGTTTTTGTTGTTGTTTTCACTTTGGTGCCTGGTGCCCAGCACATGAAACGAGTGGAAGCTCAGGCCCAGACTAGGAGAGGAATGTGCTGGAATTGTGCAAAAGGGGGGGGGGGGTCTGAAATGAAGGGAATTGCGGGCTGAGGACAGGGAAGCTGGGCTCTCCTTCCTGTTTAAACTCCAAGGGAGAGTCTCTTATGGGATTGCCAGAATTTGAGCCATTTCCACCAATCTGGTGTTTTACTCAGTACCCACTCAGAGAAAGACAACGGCCATTCATAAGATACTACCGATAAGGGATTAATATCCAACACATACAAACAGCTCACACAGCTCAACGTCAGAAAAACAACCCGATTAACAAATAGGCAGAAGAACTTAATAGACATTTTTCCAGAGGAGAAATGCAGGTGGTCAACAGGCCATATGAAAAGATGCTCAACATCCTTAATCACCAGGGAGATGCAAATCAAAGCCACAAGGAGATATCACCTCACAGCTGTCAGAATGACTGTTATCAAAAAGAACACAAATAAATGTTGGTGAGATTGTGGAGAAAAAAGAACCCTTGTGCACTGTTGGTGGGAATGTAAATTGGTGCAGCCACTGTGGAGAACAGTAGGGAGGTTCCTCAAAAAACTAAAAATAGAGCTACCATATGACCCAGTAATTCCACTCCTGGGCATATATCCCAAACAAACCAAAAACAAAAACACTAATTCAGAAAGAGACATGCACCCCCAGTGTTCATTGCAGCACTGTTTACAATAGGCAAGATATAGAAGCAACCTCAATGTCCATCAGTAGATGAATGGAAAAAGAAGATGTGGTATATATGTACAATGGAATTATTACTCAGCCATAGAAAAGAATGAAATAATGCCATTTGCAGCAACATGGATGGACCTAGAGATTATCATACTAAGTGAAGTAAGTCAGAAAGACAAATACTGTGTGATATCACTTATATGTGGGATCTAAAAAATACCACACACTAGTGAATACAATAAAAAAGAAGCAGACTTACAGATAACAGAGAACAAGCTAGTGATTACCAGCAGAGGAAGAGAGAAGTGGGAAGGGGTAATATAGCAATGGGGAGTAAGAGGTACAAATTATTCGATATAAAATAAGCTACAGGGATATTATACAACACAGGGAATATAGCCAATATTTTATAATAACTGTAAATGGAGCATAACCTTTCAAAATTGTGAATCACTGTATTGTACACCAGTAACTTATATAATACTGTACATCAACGATACTTCAGTAAAAATAAATAAATAAAGTTAAAAGAAAAAAGAGAGACCATTCATAAGAGTGGTGAATGTTTAAGTTCAGCAGGATTCTGGAGGGGGGAAGGGACGGATCTAGGGTTTCAGCACCGCCCTCTTCAGTTCACCTGTTCTCCCCCATTCTGCAGCTGGAGACTGTGTTTTGAATCAGAAGGGGTCAACATTGATAGGATTGAAGGGCCAAGGAAGGGGCGGGGCAGGTCAGGCAAGAGGGGAAGGAGAGGGAATTGGGAGAACAGTAGTGGATTTGGCCCCAGGCACAACAGGTTCTAGAATTTTAAAGTGGGGGAGAGAGAGGAAGTGCTTCGTCTGAGAAGCCTGTGTGCATGGCGAGCTGCAGGTAGGACAGTCACAGAGATGCCCCTCTGTCTGGACATATAACCTATAATTAATCTATACCTGTCTGATTCATACGTATTTTAGACAGGTCTGTAATCTTCTCAGAAAAATAACAGCATGAGTAGACTTGCTCAATTTTTCTCTTGTTCCAGTGATTTCACAGCAATACCTCTTTGCTCCCAGAAAAAAAGAAAGGTCTTGTAGCTCCACATTATCTTTAAATGTGCTTTTATTGTGTGCTTATCTGCACTACGGTCGTTCAGTGTACAGACCCCATGGTGCATGCACGATCTTTAAAATGGGGGAAACCATGTAAGGAAGTTAAATTAGGAAAAAAGGAAGAAAATCAAAACAGAGTACAAATAGCAAGGTTAAATTGAGTGCTGTTAACCCCCTGCTGACACCAACTAATAGTGCAGAAGCAACAGTGGGAATCTGAAACAGAGGTTAGTGTTGGGAAATTTCAGCTCATGACAGTTACAAATGAAATATATTGGCTAGTTTTTCTTCCTAGGGTATCCCTTTAAAGAAGAGTTCAAAGATGATACTCAGCGTATATCCAGTAGAAATAATAAAAACTAAAATAATATCTTAGTCTGAAGTACCCATTAGAACTCAGGTGAGTTTCCCCCCGCCTTTAAAAAAGTAAGATGTAACTTACATACAGCAAAATGTGTAAACGTTAAGTTTTATTTATACATCATACAGCTCAGTGACTTTTAAGATAGGAATAAACCCATGTCATCAGCAATCAGATCAAAGTTCTGAACATTATCACCATGCCAGAAAGTTCCCTCATGCCTCTCAAAACCATGTCTGTTATTATTCAGAAGTTTGATTCTCTAGTTATTCTCAATTCGCCTCCAGTTCTGTGTGAACGACCATATCAGTTTCACAGTCACAGGCTTGTTGCATGTAGTTGCAACAAGCAATTGCCTTCTCTCCCCAGTGTGTTTCCAGAACACTTCTCTTCTGCTGTTGGCCTTATTCTCTCATATCCAGTTAAATGGAAAACAGCTCTTATTTTATGGATAAGTAGGTAATTAAATAACAGTGACATAGTTGCCTTAGCAGAAAACTCGCTACTTTGAGAATATGGGTAATTGAGAAAATCTGAGAACAAATCAGTGACGTTGAATGAAAAATATAAAATATCCATAATACTGTATGTAGGGTATAGGTACTTAACATCTTAAAACACCATTCATTAAAAATATGTTCATAACTGGTTGTAGATTTCATCACATAGAAAAAGGGCTCGTCACACTCTAATTTAATAACTAGTGCATCTTTTGAAAACTTAAAACTTTATAAGCAACAGCCACATTGATTCTTCTTTTCTGCCTTCACTCCTCCTCTCTTCCCGTTTTATGAGAAAGTTACACTCAGGAAGTTTTTGTTTGCCTGTTTATCTTCCTCCTGGCATCTTCCGCTGGAGGTGTTCTTTGGTTGTCTTCACCTCTTTTTCTTCCCATTTCCAGAGCTCAACAACATCTTTTCTCTTTAGATTCAGATGAATCCAGTAGTTCCACCTCCACCACTGGTGGAGCTTAGGATTTCCTCCTCATTCTACAACCCCGGTCCTTAAGTATCAAAATGCCGTTCTCACAGCTCCTTGTTTTCTCACCATATCACAGAGCACACCTATCCATTCTTCCTTTCACACCCTTCCTATGAAAATATAGTAAACATTTATTTAGAAAGCTTTTAACACTCATGAATTTGATTCTATCCTATTTCCTGGAATACTTTATATAGAAAGGCTACCTATAAAGAACCAGGGCATTCTGTTCCTAGATTCCCGTGTGGGGTTTTTACTTTGTTTTGAATTTAGTCAGTATTTCTTTAATCATCTAAGTGAACACTTGTCTATAGCCAATCCATTTCCACATTTTGTGTGTTGATGATTAGCTGCTGGGTAGCAGGGCCGGGCGCCCACTGCACTCAGGGTGAGCACAGCCTCACTGGAGTGAGTGCCACAGGAAAGGCCTTGACAGCGATTCAGGACCGGGACAGACTTAGGACAAAGACGGGAAAGGAGATCTGGCAGGAAAGTAATATAGAACTGAGAAAAGACAAAAAGTTGTCCAAAGAACGTAGACAGGTTAAGAGAAAAAATTAACGATGCAGGGTCATTAGGTTCACTGAAACAAAGCAAAAGCAAAACAAAACAAACCCTGCTTTTTGAAAACTAAAAATAGAATTACCATATGATCCAGCATTTCCACTCCTGGGCATATATCCAGAAAAAACTATAATTCAAAAAGATACATGCACCCCTACGTTCATAGCAGCACCATTCACAATAGGCAAGACATGGAAACAACCGAAATGTCCATCGACAGAGGAATGGATAAAGAAGATGTGGCACATATATACAATGGAATATTACCTAGCCATAAAAAAGAATGAAATAATGCCCTTTGCAGCACCATGGATGGACCTAGAAATTATCATATTATCATACTAAGTGAAGTAAGTCAGACAAAGACAAATACTATATGATATCACTTATATGTAGAATCTAAAATATGACACAAATGAACCTATCTATGAAACTGAAACCGAATCACGGACATAGAGAACAGACTTGTGGTTGCCAGGGGTGGGGGGAGGGGAAGGGATGAATTGGGAGTTTGGGATTAGCAGATGCAAACTTATATACAGAATGAATAAACAACAAGGTCCCACTGTATAACACAGGGAACTATATTCAATATCCTGTGATAAACCATAGTGAAAAGAATATGAAAAAGAATGTATATATATATGTATAACTGAATCACTTTGCTGTAGAGCAGAAATTAACAGCACTGTAAATCAACTATACTTCGATAAAAAATTTTAAAAATTAAAAGTAAAAAAAACCCTGCTTTTGGTTAAAAAAAAAAGATGGGGAAACAAAACATGGAAGAGAGCAGAAACGTGTTCTGGGGACTGAGTTGATAGAGCTTTTGAGGAATTTTCACAGCTCTAAAACAGTAATTAACAATGGAAAGAGCTTGTATTTTCCACTTCCTACATGAGGCTATTAGTATCTAAAGAGGCAACAGATATAAAATATCTAAGAGATTTGGGAGGATTGTTTTCCTCATTAAACTTTGTTTTAATGGGCCTCAAAATTCTATGACAGATTTTTGGTCAGGTTGTTTCCATGAGAAAGTACTGATTTAAAAAACTAATAACTTAAAACCGCCACATTCACAAACAAATGGTCCACAAAACACTTTCCTTTTCCTTCTGAAAGCTTAATGATGAACTGTAATCATTAACCACTCTTTTACTGTTAAACTTAAATGTCCAGTTGAGAGAAACAGCTCTGAGACCGTTCTTCCACCACTGATTAAGACTCGGGTGGCAAGTATTAGGGATAATATTCACTTAGCCCTCTGAGCTTTCTGGGCAGACTTGGTGACCTTGCCAGCTCCAGCTGCCTTCTTGTCCTCTGCGTTGATGACACCCACAGCAACTGTTTGTCACATGTTACAAACAGCAAAATGACCCAGAGGAGGGTATTAGAGAAGCTGTCAACACACATGGGCTTGCCAGGAACCATATCAACCATAGAGCATCAGCAGATTTCCAGGATTTAGGGCCGTCTTCCAGCTTCTTCCCTGAACGGCGATCAAGCTTCTCCTGCAGCTCAGTAAACTTGCAAGCGGGGTGAGCTGTGTGACAGTCCTGCACAGATGCATGGCCAGCACTGATTTGCCCTGCATGGCTCAGGATAATTCCCTGAGCCGTGAAGCCACCTGCTTCCATTGGTGGGTTCTTCTGCTGTTAACAGCCATGTTGCTGTTGCCGTGATGAACATCTTTGACAGACGTGTTCTTGACATTGAAGCCCACGTTGTCCCCAGGAAGAGCTTCACTCAAAGCTTCATGGTGCATTTCAGCAGGCTTTGTTTCAGTTGCAAGGTTGGCTGGAGCAAAAGTGGCCACCACGCTGGATTTGAAAACACAAGCCTCCATGGGGACAGTACCACCTTTGCCACCAGTTTTGTAGACGTCCTGGAGGGGCAGACACAGGGCCTGTCAGTTGGATGTGTTGGTGGCAGGATACAGTCCAGAGCTTCAAGGAGTGTGGTTCCACTGGCATTCCTGTCTTTACCAGTGAGTTCCCATCCCTTGAACCAAGGCACATTAGCAGTTGGCTCTAGCATGTTGTCACCATTCCAATCGGAACTTGGCACAAATGCTGCTGTGTCAGGGTTGGAGCCTGTTTTCTTCATGTAGGTGCTGACTTCCCTAATGCTTTCCTTGTTTTTCTTCTGGCGGCAGGGTGGCTCAGTGGAATGCACCTTGCTAACACTAACAACTAGTTGTTTCATACCCAGTGTGTCAGCCAGAAGAGCACGCTCACAGGTCTGCCCATTCACCTGCTTCACATTCAGCAGTGCCCGCATCCGCAAGCGGAACAGCACAGTCAGCCTGAGACGTGCCCGCCGTCAGGTCTTCGATAGTCTCTGTGTCCTGAGGCATCAGTGACGGTCACATCACACTTGCGGGTCTTGAATTTCCACAGGGAGATATCGGTGGTGATGCTACACTCGGTATTCAGCTCTCAGTTTATCCAAGACCCAAACATACTTGAAAGAGCCCTTTCCCATCTCCAGCAGCCTGGTTCTCAGAATTTTCAGTGGTTCTTTTGTCAGTCCCATCACATTTGTAGGTCAGATGGCCAGTGGTGGTAGATTTGCCCATATCTGTGTGTCCCGTGAAGATGTTGATTGGAGTTGTTTTCTTTCCCATTTTGGCTTAGATTTGTAGTGGTTTTTTATGACACCTGTTGTGGTAGTAAACCTCTTGCAAAAAAGTGAGAGGATTTTCTGTAAGCTGATATAAAGTTAACCTAAAATTAATCTGAAATTCCCAGTGTAGAAGGTTGATTTAGGGATTAGGGGCCTAAATAAATATGACTGTAGCTGCAGTTACACTAACTAGGCTAGAATTGCAAAAGATCAGTCCTCATGCTTTGTAAAAAGATCGCTGGATGCAATGAAAGTGGAATTTCTCCCTTCTGTACGTTGCTACCCAAGTAGGCAACTCAAGGGACCTTAATGCCTGCCTCTAATGCAAGACAGACTGCGTTCAGAGCAGAAAACCAGACCTGATGGCTGGATGGCTGGCTTCAGCATGGAAGTTCCCACATTTCTAAGAGCATATGCCAAAAGTATGCTTAATGCCTCAGCAGGTTTGGTAGCTCACGGTGCTGGAGGAACAACCATAGCGCTGGTCTCTGGGGACATGTTATACCAAAAATAAGATGGTATGTACATGAACCGATAACTCACAGGAATCTGACAGCTTTCAAGAGTGTAATCCCATTATTTTTCTTAGGAGAGAATGTAAGAAACCAAAAGATCTAAGCCTGAAAGCTCAGTGACACCTTATGGCTCTATCTGTGAAATGTATCATTATTTGGTTATTCATGCTAGAGGACAGCAGTTTTTTAAAAAACCAAGGCAATAAAGCAATAACTTCTGAAGTTTTACTCATCTTAAGAGGCATTTTTCTAGGAATGCCATTATTCCTGGGACCACAGAGTTCTATGTGCCTGACCTAACAGGCTAATTTTAGACTCCTTCCTCCTATACTGTTTGATGTTGAAGAGTCTTTTTTTTTTTAACAATAAAAACAGCATCTTTGACCAAAGGCCATGATCAAAGCTGCTCTTTGAATGAGAAATAAAACTTTCAAACAACTGAAAATTCACCATCTGAAATTCCAGATTCTGCAGTTATAAAAGAGTAAAATATCTGTATTTCCTCCTTCAACTCATGAATATATCAAAGCTGAATCTTGTAATTCTAGAGTAATGGGTTATAGAAAAATACACATTGTAAAATAACTGCAATTCCAATGGCAATCATAAGTTCCATTAAATAGACACTTTTATAATAATAAGCTGTTAGTATTAGATTTACTTCATGAGGTCAGGTAGTTTTTTAAAGCACTACTATATTTTATGAGGTTTGTTTTAGAAAGCTAATTTCATTAATCCCACATCTTTCCTTCCCTTTTGAATCTTGAATCGGCTGAGACAGGGGTATGTATTTGTGGAATCTCTCTCAATAACAAACAGGAGCAAGAAACATTTTTACTAGTTTCTTAATAGACAAAGTATATAGAAATCTAGAAATGTATTCCTACAACTGTGGACTGATCAAGTTTTTATGAATTTCATATTATATGCACCAAAAACTGTATTTAAACTCTGAAGTGGATGCTTCTTTACACCAAGGAAAGACATTGTAGTGCAGAGCACAAACGTGAGAACTAGAATGGCTTGTCTTAAACTGTTAAGACACTCCCCTCCTGTGTGAATTTCCTCAGTTCCCTTCTCCATGAAGTCGGGATGATTGACACTAACCTTGCCGGGTTGTGGGAAGGATTACTCTATATACTGCCATGTAGAGCGCCCGCACACAGTAGGAGCTTCACAAATGTCAGCTGTCAACCACCACCATCATCTTTTTTCATACTCTAGCTGGTTTCTGTGTTAGGATTATAATTTTTATAAAGTGAGTTCCATACATAATGATATAAATAATTAAAAGAGATTAAATGAAATGTTCTATTAGGTGTTAAGAAATATACCATACCAGTTCCTACAATTAAAAAATACGAAAAAATACATAGGGAAACAAAAGCCATAACAAAATGAAAATACTAATGAAGTGACCACTGACAAAATTAGTCCTAACACAAACGTTATTTCTGTTTAATACCAGCATCTATCTATGTGCTCATCCTGTCAAAGACTGGTTTCTCAACAAATACAAGGCAAGTTCAATTAGACTATAAAGTGAAACTGGAAATTATTCAGATCTCATGAAATGAATTAAAATTATGATGAAGAACTGCTGAGATCACATTCCAAGCCACCAATAAACGGGAAAGCCAACAAGGATGACAACAGAATAGTTCTTCCGAGTGACTTGACTGTCAGAGGACTGAGAGAGGCCCTTGGAAAAATTGATGAAGCACCTTAATATTTTTTGTAAAAATGATGTGTTTATAATACTGTAAAAACCAAATATGCAGTAAAAAAAAATCTAATAATGTGTTGTCAGGCATACAAAAAATCATGCCAATAAAACACTCAATTTTCACTATCCTTCTAATTAGAACACTGTTTCAGTTATAGTAGAGATTTTCTTAACTGAGTTAAAATCAGGTTAGTTTTCTATTCTTTGTTTGGTTTATTTTTTCACAATTTACTCTGTTTTATCCTAGTTTTCAGTGATTGTACTTTAAGGAGCCTTTTCATGGAATTATCCTCAGAGAATAAGTATCTGCTATATATGAAATAAAAGTTTGTATAAAAATTATTAAAAATTTTAAATTACGTAAAGTGATACAGATGGTTCTCTGTATTACCCTTGCTTAACGCTCAAATAGATGATTTTATATAAAGTGGTTCTGTGGTTATAGTATAAAGAATATCCAAAAATATCTTCAATTTATAAAAAGGAATTTCTTCTGAGGAGTTCAAGTTGCTTCCTACAAAATTTACAAATTGACCCATCTAGAGCCTGAAATAACTCTTTTATTTTTCTTCTCTAGCAAAGACTCACAGACTAAAATCCCAGAGGAATGACCACGGTAAATCCCAAGCTAGTAATCTTTCCAAATATAGTTACACCTCATTTATCCGACACCACTGGAGAATGAAGTATTAACTGGAAAATCCACCATGATTCTGAAGCTGGTCTTGACCACTTCCTCAGGAAGACTTCATTGTTCTTTCCTCTGTGCTCCTTAGTAGTATCTGTAGAACACACCCGATAACAATAATATTGTATTTGAATTATTTGCTTATGTGTTTATTGAACCATTACATAGCAGACTCTTTGAGGACGAAAAACATGTTTTTTTACTCATCTTTGTGTCCACAACACTCAGTACAGGTCTGACACAGTAGAAAAGCAATTAATCTCTGTCACATAAGGAAGAGGGAGGTAGGGAGGAGGAAGGACTCAGACTTTTTTTTTTTTAACAGAAATCTTTCTCAATTACAGCACTCTCTCCTTTTTCCTAACAGAGTGAACTAAACATGCTTGGTAAACTTTTTTGGACGACTGAGGGCCGTAGTTGGGAACACTATCCCTCTGTGCTATCATAAAGTTGCTTTTCAGGGCTCTTCGGACTCCTAGGTTGATCTTTCCAGGAATTCATAACTGTGGCGGAATGAAGTGGGGATTCCCCTTGTAATTGGCAGGAGGAAAAACCAGGTGCCTAAGGATGTGAAACCAGCAACCTTAACCCGGAAGACAGTCCTGGACCCAAGTGCGGGCCTGGTTCCACGGCAGCTCGGAGGTCTTCTCTGTATTCCCACGTTCAGAGTTCAGAAAGTTAGTTCATGTTTAATTCCACTATCTGTGTTTCGTAAAATTTCCCCTTCTAAATACATTGGAATTCCAAACTTTCAAAGTGTTCTCAAGAGGCAAGTATAATTTTTGAATTAATTAAAATGCTTAATTATGTAAAAAACCAAAAACATCTTAGCGTTGACTGAGAATTACACAAAGATAAAAGCGTGTCATTTTGCAGTGTCCGGAGAAGGGCAAAAATGAAAAGTTCTGTTTCTTAAATAATAGTTTTTAACAGCTACAAATGTTTATTTTGTAGATCAAGGTCCATTTCAGATATGCTACCATTAAAGCAGTTTGCAAAGTCCACAGATAACAGTTATAAAGGTCAAGAGAAGTTATTTAGAAATTACTTGTCATCTAATTCCAAAAGGAGGGAATGACTAGATATAGTGCTTTGTTTTCTCGGAGAAGGAACTTGCCCAGTAGGCTACCACCAGCCCATCCGTGCCTGACTTAGGCCCGAGGAACCGAGGTCATCTCTCCAGGGTGCACGGCCAGGTTACAAGCCCACCTGTGTCTGTCCACACCCGCCAAGCCTGCCAGAATTGTGTTTCTCAAAGCAAGTACTACACTTGAGCTGGCAGGACCAGTGCTCTGCCACTACCTGTGGGAACACCACGATCCTGAAAGAGTGCAAGAAACATGAGCAAAGGCACAAAAGTAGTAATTTGTCCAGAGTCTGTGAAAAGCAGCAAAGCATGAGCTCTGAAAGAAATGTGGGGCTGACCATGCTGACTAGTTGGAAGAGGCTGAAGGCAGAGCGGGGTCAGGTCCGGCTCCTCCACCATCAGTTCCTTTGTCCCCGGCACTCCCACCCCCTCCCAGAGTGCAGAAACAGCAAAGCAAAAGGAAAAGAACAAGCACGAGGGTTCAGATTTTGCTTCTAAAATTTAGTGTCCTTGGGCAGTTTATGGACTATATCTGAGTCTCAGTTCTCACAGGGTTACAGTAGGATTAAATGAGATACTGTGTGTAATAGGCAGGGTATTGTGCCCAACATAGGCAAGCACTCAATCCAGGATGGTTTGTGGCACGTTAACTTAAAGCGTATGATGTGCATTTTCGCTTTTCTTAGAGACAAATGATTAGGTATTTAAAGACCTGTTTTCAGTTCCCTTGTGATATTCTGACAGCTGCTTTGAAATAAAGGAGATAGATGTAAACAAAACGAAAGTGATCTTGTTGCAAGCAAGACATTGTCTTTAACCATATAATTTAATAAATCACTTTGTAATTTATAGATATAGAACAAGTGTATCAATTTGATTCTGACAGACTCATGTCCTTAAAAAAATCCTGAAATACAAGTGTCAACTATTCAGTTTTTTACAAAGGTACTTACCGATCCTGTCCATGGAGCTATTCAAAACTCATTTTCACCCCTTCTTTTAAAGAGGTTTGTTATATAGAATATTTTATCACGACAAACGTATTAGATGTTTCCACACTAATTTCATTGGCAGAGCTTAGCGAATTTTATGACCCGTGGTACACAAAACTTGTTAAAAAAACTTACTGTTTATACTTTGCTCTGAGACGTTGATTCAGCAAGGCAGAATAACTACACTATTGTATACCGTATGGGCATTTTAACAGAGCTTTCTGTAAAAAACAGCTAGTAGCTAATTCAGAACCCCACAGAACAACAAAAGCCTACCGGGAGTATATAAATATTTTTCCAAGTGGTCCTGCCATCAGTTTTGTGTCTCCTCTTAAAACAGATTTCTTTCTTTCTTTGAAGATGCAACAGTTTCAGAGGAGGACTTTCTACCTAAGTATAGGTGACATATGTTTAGGAATCAAGAGTCAGGCAGTGGTGCTAGAGTCATATCACCCCCCCAGAGACAGAAACCTTCGGTGTCTCTAGTTCTTTTTCGTTATCTCTCCATTCAGTATATTTATTTTCTGAAAATCGTCCCTGGTGATTGAGAGCACTCATGTAGAATTAATGGCTTTAATGGAAAGGCTATGCTCCCAGACTCCTCAAATCTCTTTGGAATGTAATTTCACATATACAATTAAAACAGATAAAAAAATCCTAAATCTGCCTGTTATAATGGGTACTATTGGGACTTGAAAAGGAATCAAATACTTAAATATTTTCTGTGGATATGCTTGCAGTCTCATTTGTGTGTGTGTGTATATACATATATACACACACGTACACACTTCTCCGGGTACTGGCATTCTCAGGACTCAGTAAATGAAAGCTGGCCCTTTAGAGGAAGGAATTAAGTAAGTGATGAGCCAACAGGTAAGAAAAAAAGAGCTTAGGGTAACAAACACTGTTACAGTTTCTTGCTTCTCAGAAGTCCGTATCAGCACATCAACTTTTCATTGCCCAAGCAAGGTGTGCTGATGACTTAGTATTTATCCATTCTGGTTCCCTATTCCTTCTGGTCCATGGAAGGATTATGCTTTCCCCCTCCTTGCAGTTGAGCAAGACCGAGAGACAATTTCTGGCCAATGGGATTTGGGCCAGATGAAAGACTTTAATTGCTAATTCGAGACTCTCCACTCTCTCCTTCCCTGCCATGGCAGTCATGGTAATAAGCTCAAAGCAGCCTGGATTACTAAGCTACTGACGTAGGAGTCATAGCCCAGGAGAATCACTCTGGTACACAGTCTCTGTGTGCAGTGAGAAATGAACCCTTGTTCTGTGAATTACTGAAGTTTTGATGTTTGTTATGCAGCATAACTTAGCCTGTCCTGATTGATAACAGAGATTTAATGTTTGTTTTTCCTCGGAGGGCTAGTTCCGCAAGCTACTTGGAGTTTGTGTGAGGTTTACTGGAAAGGGGAGATGAGTCTCAGGCAAACATTTTACAGAGTAAAGGGTACTGATGAGGAGTAGAGGAAAACTTTTAGGGGATATTCAAAACAAAGATGAGGTGGTGAAGTCAAGGAATATACTTGGGTATAGGAAGAAATGAAATAATCCACAAAAGTAAATTCTGGAGAAGAGTTTTCAGGGCACATATGAAAGTGAAGAATTTGTCTACAGTCCGTGTCAGTCTGACATGAGGATGAAGTCTTGGTTCTAACCTTACATCCCTCTTTGACTTCCCTAACAGCACTTAACCGCAGGCGCAGTCTCTGCAACTCTTGGGATTCATTTTTGAGCAAGCATGCAATATTTGTCTACTTCACAACCAAGATTTCTTTGTTAACAGTGCCTCTTGCTCTGTAGGTGGCTGTCTAGCTCAAGCCCTTGATCATCTGACTGCACTGGGTATATTCCATCCTGTTTCTTTACCGTCTTCCTGGGTTCTGACTCACTGCTTTCGCCTGGTTCTAAGGACAGTCCAGAGACTACCTCTGCAGCTCAGAACTGGCAGCTTCACGCGTGAAACAAAAACTTTAAGAGGTGGCAGAATATCTAACAATAAAATTCAGAAAGTCTTAGATCATTTACATGAGAGCTAAAAAAGTTTTCATGTAGTTGTAGAGGGTGCATATTGCTTACACTGCTTTATATGGTTAGTAAACAGAGAGACATAAATGATAGCATGATATTTTTTATCCTTCAAAGGTAATGCTATAGAAAAAGGAGGAGTCATAGCATTAATCATTGAGTACAGGTTTTATAGATCAGGAATTTTAATTTCTGTGGGGATTGTGACAGTATTATAGTTTGACGTTTTCTAGCATCAGAGGTCTAAATTGGCCAGTCCCAATCTAGGGTGTGCAAAAAAAGTAACTTTATTTTCTGAAGTGATCTCTTTCTAGTTCTCAGCTGCCATTCCCAATCATGGTATAAAACACACAACCTCGCCTTTTAAAAAGGTATCTCAGTATCTTCTCACTTGAAACACTTTCTTTTGACCAATTATTCAGTCTGTAAAAATTTCTCCTCCTCTCTAGGGTTCTCCTCTCCCTCTTAATCAAGATGGCATTTGAGTACAGGCGAGGCGTGCCCCCTCTTGCTGTGCTTCCAGTGATATCTTACATGGGCTTGACCTCTGGGCCTCTGGCCTGTCCTCACTGCATCCACGGGGTCAGTAGGAAAGCTGTGGCAGGGGCTGCAGAGGCGTGCCGTTCTGTCTGTGTGTAGGAAATCTGCACTCAGCTGCCTTCCCCTCGCTCTGGAAACCAAGTCAGTTTTAACCCTGCAGTTCCCTAAGCACCTCCAGACTCTTTATCAGGACCTTGAAATTCTTGGTTGCTTTCTCTGCACTACCTGGGAGTTTGTAGAGTCCTGTAAAAACTACCCTCTGGTCCATCAGCCGGGAAAACCTTCCTCAGACTTCATTCCTCTGTCCATTACTTCTGGGCCACGATGGACACAACACTTTGTCCCCAACAGGACTTTCTGAAAGGCTTGCAGTTTTTGCAGGCTCTTCCCCCAGAGAAGCCAAGCGACAGCCTGAAAATTTCGGGCTTACCCTTTAGCTTTTCTGAGCACCCTGTCTTGTTCCACCTCTTAGTGTGAAAGTCAGGGAGGATGAAGGGAACTTGGTCCCTCCTCAGGACTGCCCCACGTTAGGCTCATCCGCTCAGAATCTCTGTGTCCCCCAACCCTTCTGGACCTGGAAGGTGTGGAATTTTCTTTGCAAGGTATTTGGAATTACTCTTCTCACTATGATTATAATACAGTTAATCCTCCAAATTTGTTTTTTCTTATGTAAAAACTAAGCTTTAGAAGTTCTTAGAAAACCTTTTAACCACTTGAAAGCCTGTCTTACAAAGCTTTGAACTTAAAAAAAAATCTATTTTCAAACTCAAAGTTAAGCTTCCCTGTTGGTAGGTGGCAATCCTGAGCCATAAGTTTCAGCCTTATAGGTTACTTAAGAATAGTCCTAATGGCAGGAGGGGGAGAGGGGCCGGGGTGGGAGGTGGAGTAAAGAGAGGGGACTAGCATGACTGAAAAAGAAAAGGTCGCTGGATAACGTTTAAGAAGCTACTGTATTATCCTCAGTACTAATTGGCCATCAGAGAATGGTACCACTTCAGGGGAGCGGAGCCTCTGATTACAATTCTTTAGTACCCACAGTATCCAACTGTGGTCTCATATGTAACTTAGTTTTCTCCTTCAGGAAGCAGGTTGAGCCAGAAGTTTCACGAACGAACCAAGTTTTCCAGATTATAATAAGGAAGTAATAGTGCTTTCTCCATAACTGTCCATGGCTCTATGATGAGTAAAAAAGTAAAAGAAACTTACAGAAAACATGGATAAATTTTGTATTATTCTAGTATTGTGAATAAAATTCTATTGGTGCTAAAGAACACCGCTAAATACAGTTTAGGGGTAGTATTTATATAAGAGAACATCTTATTAATTAATATGCAGTACATTACAGTCTTTAGTGAACAGTGAATGCCTTTATAAGTGTATATACTTTTGTAGCTAAAACTTCACCAGCAGTCCGTCAAAGCAGTATCATGTCTCCACCAGTGGACTGCTTGCAGGTCTTTGATTGCTAAATACATTTCACTGAAAGTTATGCCTTGATAGTTGGGTAAATGGCATTTTCAACCTATGTGTGATGATAGTATCTGAAAGCAAAATCTGGACCCAGTAGGTTAATTATAAGTGAAAGGTACTAATCTTTTATTATTCTAGGATATTAACAACTCATCTAAAAAGGCATTTGGCAAATGTGGGACAAATTTTCACATAGCTGACTATTTTATTTTAGTCAAATAAAGAATATTTGTTTTGTCTAACACGAGGCTTAACGTTTGTTGCAACTCAACAGGCTGCCGGTTTTCTTTCACTGTCAATTATTAGCTTTAAAATAAACACATAGTTAGAAACTACCTTTTAAGGAAGAGGGAAACCTGGAGTTAGCTAGGCTGAAAAATTATAAGGGAGTAGAATGCATCCCAACAGAACACTATATGAGTCACACAGAACTGCTTTCTGTTACAGCACCTTGATCAGTCACATCAGCAACAGCTGAAAACCATTAGTTGCTGCTGACTGCTCTTCTGTGAGATGCTTTCCTTCCTCTTGGGTATCCTGACATCAGTCTATCACTTTCCTACCCAAACAGTGCTTGGGGCTCTGCTATCTTTAAATAATTGAAAAGAATGAAAGAAAATATTTTAGTAATCAAAATGAGAACATCGGTATCTTGTTTATATATTAATCAAATGTGCAGCAGTAGCTGCTCAAAAAAGGATTTGAAAGAAAGCTTTATAAAGGTAATTTAAGTGCTTAACATGACAATAAAAACAACCAATTTATCAGTTTAGCAGTCTCTACTTTTTGATGTCCATAACCTTACCTTTTATATTTATTTTATTTTATTTTCCACACTGCGCAGCTTGCAGGATCTTAGTTCCCTGACCGGGGATTGAACCCCGGGGCCATGGCAGTGAAAGCACTGAGTCCTAACCACTGGACCACCAGGGAACTCCCTGTAACTTTAATTTTTAAAATTTCAGTGACTTGTATTATTCTTCTACCCATTTTCTTGCAAGACTATTAACTTTGTGAGTAGTAAGTGCTGTTAAGATGGAATTCAAGCTCATTTTTAGTTACATTTTTTAAAGTATTGGTTTAGAAATGCGACAGATTTCTGTATATTAATTTTGTATTCTGCAACTTTGCCAAATTCGTTGATGAGCTCTAGTAGTTTTCTGGTGACATCTCTAGGATTTTCTATCTATAGTATCAAGTCATCAGCAAACAGTGACAGTTTTACTTCTTCCTTTCCAATTTGGATTTCTTTTATTTCTCTTTCTTCTCTGATTGCCGTGGCTAGGACTTCCAAAACCATGTTGAATAAAAGAGTGGGCATCCTTGTCTTGGTCCTGATCTTAGAGGAAATGCTTTCAGTTTTTCACCGTTGAGAACGATGTTGGCTGTGGGTTTGTCATATATGGCCTTTATTATGTTGAGGTATGTTCCCTCTTTGCCCACCTTCTGAAGAGTTGTTATCATAAATTGGTGTTGAATTTTATCAAAAGCTTTTTCTGCATCTATTGAGATGATCATATAGTTTTTATTCTTCAATTTATTAATGTGGTGTATCACATTGATTGATTTGCAGATGTTGAAAAATCCTTGCATCCCTGGGATAAATCCTACTTGATCATGGTGTATGATCCTTTTAATGTATTGTTGGATTTGGTTTCCTAGTATTTTGTTGAGGATTTTTGCATCTATGTCCATCAGTGATATTGGCCTGTGAAGTATCAGTAAGAGAAATTAAGGAAACAATCCCATTTACTGCTGCATCAAAAAGAATAAAATACTTAGGAATAAACCTACCTAAGGAGGCAAAAGATTTGTACTCTGAAAACTATGACACTGATGAATGAAACTGGACATGACACAAACAGACGGAAAGCTATACTGTGTTCGTGGATTGGAAGAATCAATATTGTTACAGTGACCATACTACCCAAGACAGTATACAGATTCAGTGCAATCCCTATCAAAACACCAATGGCATTTTTCATAGAACTAGAACAAAAAATTTTTTAATTTGTATGAAAACACAGAAGACCCTGAATAGCCAAAACAATCTTGAGAAAGAAGAATGGAGCTGGAGAAATCATGCTCCCTGACTTCAGACTATACTGCAAAGCTACAGTAATCAAAACAGCATGGTACTGGCACAAAAACAGACATATAGAGCAATGGAACAGGATAGAGAGCCCAGAAATAAACCTATGCACTTATGGTCAATTAATCTACGACAGAGGAGGCCAGAATATACAATGGAGAAAAGACAAAACTCTTCAATAAGTAATGCTGGGAAAACTGGACAGCTACATGTAAAAGAATGAAATTAGAACATTCTCTAACACCATATACAAAAATAAGCTCAAAATGGATTAGAGACCTAAATGTAAGACTGAATACTGTAAGACTCCTAGCGGAAAACATAAATCGCAGCTATATTTTTTTGGATCCGTCTCCTAAAGGAAAGGAAATAAAAGCAAAAATAAACAAATGGGACCTAATTAAACTTAAAAGCTTTTGCACAGCAAAGAAAACCATCAACAAAACGAAAAGACAACCTACTGAATGGGAGAAACTATTTGCAAATGATATGACCAATAAGGGATTAATACCCAACATATATAAACAGCTCATACAACTCAACATCAGAAACACAAACAACCTGATTGAAAAATGGGCAGAAAAACCGAATAGACATTTTTCCAAAGAGGAAATGCAGATGGCCAACAGGCACATGAGAAGATGCTCAACATCGCTAATTGTCAGGGAAATGCAAATCAAAACCACAATGAGATATCACATCACACTTGTCAGAATGGCTATCATGGAACAAAAAACCCACAAATAACAAATGTTGGTTAGGATGTGGAGAAAAGAGAACCCTGGTACTCTATTAATGGGAATGCAAATTGATGCAGCCACTGTGGAAAACAGTATGGAGGTTTCTCAGAAAACTAAAAATAGAACTACATATGACCCAGTAGTTCCACTCCTGGATATATATCCCTCCAAAACACAAAAACACTCATCAGAAAAGATACATGCACCCCAGTGTTCATAGCAGCATTATTTACAGTTGCCAAGACATGGAAGCAACCTAAATGTCCATCGACAGAGGAATGGATAAAGATGATGTGGTACATATATACAGTAGAATATTAGTCAGCCATAGAATAAGATTGAAATAATGCCATTTGCAGCAACATGGATGGACTTAGAGATTGTCACACTAAGTGAAGTCAGACAGGGAAAGACAAATATCATATGATATTGCTTACGTTTGGAATATAAAAAAAAAATGATACAGATGAACTTATTTACAGAACTGAAACAGACTCACAGACTTAGAGAACAAACTTATGGTTACCAGGGGGGACGAGCGTGGGGGTGGATAGATTGGGAGCTTGGGATTGACACATACACACTGCTATATGTAAAATAGATAACTAAAAAGGACCTACTGTATAGCACAGGGAACTCTGCTCAGTATTCTGTAATAACCTAAATGGGAAAAGAATTTCCAAAAGAATAAATATATGTACGCGTATACCTGAATCACTGTGCTGTACACCCGAAACTAACACAACATTGTTAGTCAACTATACTCCAATATTAAATAACAATTTTAAAAAATAAAGAAAGAAGTATTGGTTTTTGTAATAGTTACTGGGGTCAAAATTCTGAAGAACATTTTACCATGGTATTTCTTAAGCCACATAAAGTAAATGATACATAACAAAATGATAAAGACAAAAAGCTGTGTTGGATCTACTGTGCCGAGAACTGCTAAACTCTCTACAGCATTGTCTTCATTAACCTGTGTTAAATTTTGATAGGCAATAGGAGTTTAGTACGGGGCGTCCAGAAGACGGACCCCTCTCAGCCATCAAGACCTCACCGACCTAGCCGTCCCCGCCGTATAGCTGGAGTGTCGTTCAGCCTTCTGTTTGCCACAGCCAGAGCTCCACTCAGTTTCCAAAAGTCAGTTGCAACTTAGTGCAGTTTTAGGCAGGTGGTCTCCACATTCAAGTGGATCGCAGTCGGTTAATCTCTAGTCAGAGGCAGAACTAGACCTGTGCGAGCGAGGGCAGCCATGCTGACAGACACCTTGTGCTTAAGGGCGAACTTCCCTCCCCTGCTTCCAGGATCTCATGAGGATGTTGTTTCTACACTCCAGGGTTGCGGACTTGGCGGAGCGTCTGCAGCTGAGTTCAGAACAAGAAGACCTCACATAGGCAATGTTTTTTACTCTCCCCACCAACTTTTCTTTTACAAAAAATTACTTCCTCATTTGCATCCTCTCATTCATGAAACATTTATGCATCACTTAAGTGCTAGATGCTATGGTATATGAAATTTAATATTACAGTATCCACACTCAGAGGAGCACAGTCTAGAGGAAGAGACAGACATGTGAACAAACAATTGCAGTACTTCCCTGGTGGTGCTGTGGTTAAGAATCCGCCTGCCAATGCAGGGGACACCAGTTCGAGCCCTGGGCCGGGAAGATCCCACATGCCACGGAGCAACTAAGCCCGTGCGCCACAACTACTGAGCCTGCGCTCTAGAACCTGCATGCCACAACTACTGAAGCCTGTGTGCCTAGAGCCCGTGCTCCGCAACAAGAGAAGCCACCGCAATGAGAAGCCTGCACACCGCAGGCTTTCATCCTTTCACTTATTTCTTGCAGTGGGATCCTGCAGGAAGCAACTCAGAGACAGTGGGAAGTGATGGTAGGAGTGGAGGTGATTATACTCACTTACGTTAAGACAAACAAACAAAGTTCTAGGGCATTAGCTTGCTTCATAACGTCTGCCCGAAATTACATGAATGACTAAGCACAAAGAGTTTTGTGGCTCTGAGGCTTTTTTATATGTATGAGCTTTTGGTTTCTTTATTACAGACAGCAGGAGTTGGCCAACACGTAACCTCTGGGAAAGTTTTTCCGGAATGTTTTTTTGACAGGTTTTTAAGTGTCTCTGAGGTTGAAAAGGGAGAGTGAGCTGGTGCCTCTGTTGTGAAATGTCAACAGCCATTGAGAGGGAATGAAACTCTCTGAACCAAATAAATCAAAGCACTTATGTTTGAAGAAAAACAGGTTGAGCAACATCAATAACATGGTCAGACACCCCTACATCGGCAGCTTTCTGATAAATCAGAACTGGAAAGAAAACTTGTGGAGTAATTAGCATAGTAAATCATTTGCCAACTTAAAGATTGTTCATTTGAAAGCTAGTTTTGGTTGGTGTTTCTGGTGTTTAGATCTGTTTTTAAGTATAAAAGCAAAACAGTGTCCTAAGCCCAAACTGGAAACTACTCAGGTGCCGCAAAGGTAGAGTGGATGGTTTATGATCGATTCACATGTTGGATTACTACACAGCAATAAGAATGCATAAACTGCAAGTACGCAAACGTGGATGAATCCCACAAACAACATCGAGCAACAGAAATCGGACGCAAGAGAGCGCACGCTGTGTGATTGCGTTCGCACATGGTCCCGAGCAGTCCAGGTTCATCAGCGGTGCTGGACGTGCCTTCTGTTTAGAGGGGGCGGGAGGCAGCAACTGAAAGGGAGCCTCAGGCACTGGCGGTGTTGCTTTGCTGGTCTGGGCACTGGTTACACAGGCGTGTTCACTGCAGACGCATTCTTCCGCCTGTACACTTCCACTCGCGCACTCTTCTCTATGCATGCTGTGCTTGGCAAAGGGTTACCTACAAAGTAATATGCCTGTTCACTTCAGAAGAGTTTTGGAAAAGCAGAATATATTACCTGTTTAATCTTGCCTCTTGCTTTTATTTTCATTTAACGCTAAGCTATAGCATATTCCCATGTCATTTAATACGTTTCATTGAAGGAACTTTAATACCTTCATTATTTTAAGATATTTTTGAAAGTAAGGAAATATTCATTGTATTCACTCACACATATACAAGTAGTAGGTAGGGTTGTAGCATAAAAACCACAGTTAAAAATCTGAGCGAGAATAACTTTTCTCTCCTCTTTCACGTTAGACCAGAAGGCTTATGCTGCAAAATGCAAAAGCACCATTCCCCCTACACAGCAACAGCAGTGATGGGAGAAAAGTTCTCCGAAGGAAATGCTTCCCTTTATAACTTGTCCTGAAATATCAGTTCTTTTAACTGTAAGACCTTGGTTGTTATAGTTTTCCACAGTTAAGAAGTAGGGAAAAGAACATAAAAATGTATTCTTGGCCTTAAAGTTTATTAAGGGAAGTTTCCCCTTCCCTTTTCTATTAAATTCACCTCATCAACTCAGGCTGATGCTAAATGCTAATCTATCTTCCATAATATTTGCAATGAAAAAATATAAATATGTGTTTTGGGTGTCAGGAACAAGTCAGAAATCTAAAAATAAACACAGAGGAGTAAATAATAAAGTTGAATATAAATAAATACACTGGTACACTACAGAATTCACTGCGTTCTGCAGCCAGAGGCCTGGTTTATGTAATGTTAAAATTCAGTTTTTATGACCATAGGCTGGTTCTCAAAATCTCACAGAGATTAAAATACGTGTTTATAAAGCAATGGAGAATATTATATGTAATCTAATCAGCTAAAACAAATTCTCAGTAATGCCTAGATTCCCCTTTCAATCTAAAGAGACGTAAATAATGTTACCATCAACACTTTTTCTCTGTTACTAATCTAACCAAATTTGGTATTTCAAACCAAATTTGTCTCTATTGTAAGCAATAAATTTTAAAAAACATCTTAGGCAGGAAGCCAACAAATGTTTATTCCTTTTCACTTCCCTTACTATCAATTATTGTGTTTGTTTTATGGAACTGTATACACATAGTTTTTTAGTCTTTTGTTTTTTTCATACTTTTTACATCATCTCATTGATCCCTTTTGAGAATTAAGATAAAATGATATACAGCAGTGTTGTTTACTTTTCATAAGGAGGAAATTTTGGTCAGATGTGTTTCCAAATAAATAGTGTGATCAATGATTACACTATTAAAATTATTGAGGCATTTTTAGGAAAGCAAAAACAGGGGAAAGAAAGGAAGGAAAAGGGCAAAGGTCATGAATTAGAATGTAGCTTATGCAGGTAAGAGTAGCTGTGTGGGACATAGTTTTATAATGCTGTCTTTCGTTTCTGTTCGCAGCTGTCAGCTGGTTTAGATGCTAGTAAAATGTAGGCTTATACCTAAGCTTACCTGTGCTTAAATGTTTAGCTTGTGGTCTTTTACATTGAAGGTAAAGGGCACAAGTAGAAAAATATGTATATTATACATAAACTACCAGGGTTCCTAAGTCCAAAATAAGACCTACGATGCCCTGCAGGTAGAATCTCAACAGTATAGCTTTGAATAATTATACTTCAGTTTCCTTATCCATAAAATGGGGATAAGGCTATTACCTAAAATTATAAAGGTTAAATGAGTTCATACATACCAATCACTTAAAGTAGTGCCTGGCACACAGGAAGTGCTCTGTAGAAGTTCACCATCATTACTACAATTGACCTCATGACCAGTAAGACAGTTTGTGGCTTCTAGCATGCCTGTAGTCCTGCTGCCAGTATTTAATGCCGCAGTCTGTTGGAAAAATGGAACTTTAGGCTATTAGCAAGACTTACGCCCCCATCCACAATGCAGGGACTCTGCGAGCATGTTATTCTTGGAACCATGGTCCGTATTTCAAAAGAAACACTCATCATTTTTGTGATAAAGTTAATTTGACTTACTCATTTGTATAGTCAGAAGGGTCTACAAATAAGCTAAATAAAAGTGTCCCCCTGGTGTTGCTGGCGGTGAGGAGCTGCCGTGAAAGGTAAGGGCGTACACAACAGAAGTGTAGGAAGTGAGGATGTAGAGCAGGATGGGGAAGTGCACTGCTGGTTAGAGGTAAACGAGTGCTGTACGTATCTGCCCTAAAGGTCCCATGAACCTAAGCATCCTTTTCTCAAGTTCCCCCTCTCAGTTATTCACAGGGTTAACACACACACCCACTGTTCCCAGCCCTTAGTCTTCCCTGTTCTGACCTATGTACAGGCCACACGAGGACATTTATTTCCCATACAGGCCAGGAAGGGTTTTCAGGACTAGGGATTTTACGTCGTTTTGAAAATTCTTACCGTGTACCCCTCTAGGATGGTTCCTCAGAAAAACAGTACCTTCCATGTGTCTTGTTTCTCTAACATTTTGAAACACGTATTGTAGTCTAGTAATGTATGTTTATATTAAGGAGGGTTAGGTGTGATTATGTACTTAATAATGACAACCTGTAATTATGTTTGTGATCATCAGCTGTTCAGATTTCGTATTTGTCAAGAGCTTGACAGGCACTCGCAGTTGCTTGCCACACGTGCCACAACTACTGAGCCCATGCACCACAACTACTGAGCCCATGCACCACAACTACTGAGCCCGTGCACCACAACTGCTGAGCCCGTGCACCACAACTACTGAGCCCGTGCACCACAGCTACTGAGCCCGTGCACCACAGCTGCTGAGCCCGTGCACCACAGCTGCTGAGCCCGTGCACCACAGCTGCTGAGCCCGTGCACCACAGCTGCTGAGCCCGTGCACCACAGCTGCTGAGCCCGTGCACCACGGCTGCTGAGCCCGTGCACCACGACTGCTGAGCCCGTGCACCACGGCTACTGAGCCCGTGCACCACGGCTGCTGAGCCCGTGCACCACGGCTGCTGAGCCCGTGCACCACGGCTGCTGAGCCCGTGCACCACAGCTACTGAGCCCGTGCACCACAGCTGCTGAGCCCGTGCACCACAGCTGCTGAGCCCGTGCACCACGACTGCTGAGCCCATGCACCACGACTGCTGAGCCTGTGCACCACAACTAGAGGAAGAAGCCTGCACACCGCAGCGAAAGATCCTGTGTGCCGCAGCTAAGACCTGACACAGCCAAAACTAAAATAAATAAATAAATATTTTTTAAAAAGATTATGGTGCATAGTAGATGCAAATTATATTTGCTCAGTTGTCGAAAACCAGTTTATAAGTACTCTGTATTTTAGCTAAAAACTCCATGTAAATAAATATTGACGATTTTGAACATTGAAACCCTGATTACCAAATACACAAAAATCTTTTTTTAAAGAGTAATGGCTCTTCAGAAATTCAGCACAATGTGTACATCCTTTATTCATTACAGTGTTGTAGGAAATGTGGAGCCTGACAGAGCTAGGTTCGCATGTGGCCTCCAGTATGTTAACTATACGAGCCCAGCAAAACGGTTACGCTTCTGGGCCTCATCTTATCTGCATGTTAAATGTTAAATGACTGAAAACTCACAGTATTATCCAAATATTGAAAGATTTTTAATGTTTTCCTTCTTTTTGTCCTAACCCCTTTTCTGTAAATATTTCAATATACACAGTTATTCCCAATAATTAAGAATAAACTAAAACAGGGACTTCCCCGGTGGCGCAGTGGTTAAGAATCCGCCTGCCAATGCAGGGGACACGGGTTTGAACCCTGGTCCTGGAAGATCCCACATGCCGCGGAGCAACTAAGCCCGTGCGCCACAGCTACTGAGCCTGTGCTCTAGAGCCCGTGAGCCACAACTACTGAGCCTGCGCTCTAGAGCCCGCGAACCACAACTACTGAGCCTGCATGCTGCAACTGCTGAGCCCGCGAGCCTAGAGCCCGTGCTCCACAACAAGAGAAGCCACTGCATTGAGAAGCCCGTGCACCGCAACAAAGAGTGGCCCCCGCTCGACGCAACTAGAGAAAGCCCATGTGCAGCAACGAAGACCCAATGCAGCCATAAATAAATAAACAAATAAATAAATAAAAGATTTACTCTCAGCAACTTTCATATATAACATACCTCAGTGTTAATTATATTTATCATGTTGTACATTGCATCCCTAGTACTTATTGATCTTATACCTGGAAGTTTCTAGTACCTTTGGACCACCTTCATCCGATTCACCCTCCCCACCCTTCACCCCATCTGGGAACCACAAGTCTGATCTCTTCTTCTATGAATTTGTTTGTTTTCGAAGTATAATTGGCTTAGAACACTATGTTAGTTCCTGGTACGCAGCATAGAGATGCAGTATTTCTATACATTTCTAAACAAATCACCATGATAATTCTAGTTACAATATGTCACCATACAAGATATTATATAGTTACTGACTATATTCCCCACACTGTATGTTTCAAACCCATGACTCATTTATTTTGCAACTGGAAGTTTGCACCCCTTAATTTCCCTCACCTATTTCTTTCCCCTCTGCTATAATCTCCCACCACCTGTTTTTTCTCTGTATCTATAACTCTGTTTCTGTTTTGTTATGTTTGTTCATTTTGTGTGTGTGTGTGTGTGTGTTTTGGATTTCATAAATAAGTGAAATCATGCAGTATTGTCTTTCAATGTCTGACTTATTTCACTTACCATAATACCCACTAGGTCCATCATGTTGTTATAAAGATAAGGTTCTGTTCTTTTTTGTGACTAATATTCCATTGTATATATGCAACACATCTTCTTTATCCATTCATCTATTAATGTGCACTTAGGTTGCGTCCATATCTTGGCTATTGTAAATAATGCTTCAGTGAACATAGGGGTGCATATATCTTTTTGAATTGGTGTTTTCATTTTCTTCAGATAAATACCCAGGAGTGGAATTGCTGGATCTTACGGTAGTTCTATTTTTAATTTTTTGAAGTACCTCCATATTGTTTTCCATAGTGGATGCACCAATTTAGAGTCCCACCAGCAGTGCACGAGGGTTCCCTTTTCTCCACATCCTCACCAACATTTATTATTTATTGTCTTTTTGATAATAGTCATTCTGACAGATGTGAGGTGATATCCCATTGTGGTTTTGATTTGCTTTTCCCTGATGATTAGTGATGTTGAGTACCTTTTCATGTGCTAATGGCCATCTGCATGTCTTCTTAGGAAAAATGTCTATTTATATCCTCTACTCACTTTTTAATTGGATTGTTTGCTTTTTTGGTGTTGAGTTGTATGAGTTTTTGGTATATTACGGGTATTAGCCCCTCATGGGCTATATCATTTGAAAATGTATTCTCCCATTCAGCAGGTGGCCTTTTCATTTTGTTAATAATTTTCTTCACTGTACATATTTGTTTATTTTTACTTTTGTTTCCTTTGCCTGAGGAGACATATCCAAGAAAATATTACTAAGACCGACGTCAAGGGCTGTTTTTCCCCATTGTATATTTTTGCCTCCTTTCATTGTGATTTTAGTCTCTATTTCATTTATTTCTGCTTTGATCTTTATGACTTTTTTCCTTCTACTAACTTCGGGTTTGTTTTTTCTTCTTTTTCTAGTTCTTTTAGGTGTAAGGTTAGGTAGTTTATTTGAGATTTTTCTTGTTTCCTGAGGTCAGCTTGTATCACTGTAACCTTTCCTCTTAGAACTGCTTTTGCTGTGCTCCATAGGTTTTGGATTGTCGTATTTTCTTTTTCATTTGTCTCTAGGTATTTTTAAATTTCCTGTTTGATTTCTTCAGTGGTCCATTGGTTGTTTACTAGCATCTTGTTTAGTCTTCATGTCTTTGTGTTTTTTGTAGTTTATTTCTTGTAGTTGATTTTTAGTCTCATACTATTAAGGTTGGAAAAGATGCTTGATGTGATTTCAGTTTTCTTAATTTTACTGAGACTTGTTTTGTGACCGAGTATGTGATCTGTCCTGGATAACGTTCCATGTGCACTTGAAAAGAATGTGTATTCTGCTGCTTTTGGATGGAGTGTTCTATATATATATCTGTTAAGTCCATTTGGTCTAATGTGTCATTTAAGGCAAATGTTTTCTTATTGATGTTCTGTTTGGTGATTTGTGCATTGGTCTAAGTGGGGTGTTAAAGTCCCCTACTATTATATGTTACTGCCAATTTCTCACTTTGTATCTGTTAATATTTGCTTTATGTATTTAGGTGCTCCTATGTTGGGGGCGTATATATATTTATAATTGTCATATTCTTGGATTGATCCCCTGATTGTTATGTATTGTCCTTCTTTGTCTCTTGTAATAGTCTTTGTTTTAAAGTCTCTTTTGTCTGATATATGTATTGCTACCCTGGTTTTCTTTTCGTTTCCATTCGCATGGAATACCTTTTTCCATCGCCTCACTTGCAGTCTGTTTGTGTCTTTAGATCTGAAGTGAGGCTCCTATAGGGATTTATATGGGTCTTTGTTCTGCATGGTTTCTTCTGTGGTGGGTTGACTACTGTGGGTGGTCTGGTAGGTGTGGCTGGCCCCTTGTCTGGTTGCTTGCCAGGCCTTGTCTTTTGCAGAGTCTGTTGACCACTGGTGGGAGGGGCAGGTTCACAAGGCAGCTGATTACAGGTCCCCAGGGATCCTGGGGTTAGTGCTAACCCATGGGTGGACAGAGCCAGGTTCTGGGGTTGGTGGCTGTGGGGCTGGGGTTCCCAGATCTGGTGTTGTCCTGCTGGTGGGTGGATCCAGTTCCTGACATGGCTGGCTTCAGGGTCCAGGGTGTCCCAAAGCTGGTGACAGCCCACTCGTGAGTTGAACTGAATCTGGGGCTCTTGGCTGAGGGCTCCAAGGTGTCCCAGGGCTGGTGTCGGCCTGCTGGTAGGCGGGCTCAGGCCCAGAGTGGCATTCCTGGATTGGTGCTGGCCCTCTGGTGAGTGAATTGGGTTATGACTTGGCAGGTGGTAGAGCTTCAGTGGTCCTGCAGCTGGTGTCTGCCTTGTGGTGGGTGGGGCTGATCCCGGGGGTCCTGAGACGGGTACCTGCATACTGGTGGGTGAGGTTGGTCTCTGGGCTAGTGCTGGCCCACTGGCAGCTGGAAGCAGGCCCCAGGGTATCTGACTGCAGGGCCCTGGTGACCCTGGGGCTAGCGCTGGCACAGTGCTGTTTGGGACTGGGTCTTTGGCCCTCTGCTGGACGGGGTGGTGTACTGTGGAACCTGTGGGCTTAGGGGGTCTGCAGGCAGCAGGCCTGCTGGTGGGTGGGTCTGTGTCCCTACCCACCCAGGGGGTGTCCCAGTACTGGTGCCGGCAGGTTGGTGATCAGGGCCGGGCCCCGGTGTTAATAAGCTGGAGGGAGGATTCCACAGTGGCACCTGCCAGCACCAGTGTCCACGTGGTAGAACGAGCTCCACAAATGCCTGCCGCCTGTGTCTCTGCCCCCAGGGTGAGCTCCTGTTGCCTCCTGCCTCTCTGGGAGGTTAAGATCAGCAGGTGGTCTGACCCAGGCTCCTTTCAGTTTACTGCTTCTGCCCTGGGTTCTGGAGCGTGTGAGATTTTGTGTATGCCCTTTAAGAGTGGAGTCTCTGTTTTCCACAGACCTCTGGGTCTCCCAGAAGTAAGCCCTGCTGGCCTTCAAAGCCAAACATTCTGGGGGCTTGTCTTCCCAGTGCAGAGCCCCCATGGGCTGTGGAGCCCAGTGTGGGGCTCAGACCCCTTGCTTCTTGAGGAGAACCTCTCAAATTGTGATTATCCTTCCTTTGTGGGTCACCCGTCCAGGGGTGTGGGTCTTGACTATACAGCATCTCCGCTTCTCTTACCCATCTTATTGTGGTTCCTTCTTTATACCTTAATTTGTAGAAGATGTTTTCTGCCAGTCTTGGTCTTTCTCATCAGTAGTTGCTCTGTAAATAGTTGTAATGTTTGTGTACCTGTGAGAGACAGTGAGCTCAGCGTTTTCCTACTCCACCATCTTGACCATCAGGTCCACTATTGCCAGTCTTATCCGTCTTGGTCATTTATGGCACCTCCCAGAAGAAATCTGCAGTCATCTTTTCTCACACTTACCAAGTTTTGTTCGTTGTATCTCCCAGGAGCTTTCAAGCTGCTTACTTCTTTTCTCCCCACCCTACTGCATCTCTCAGCTGAACCACTGGCATACCCTTCTGGTAAATCTCCCCACATCCAATTTTGCTCCTCTCCAGTTCAAAGACTGAGCCAGTGATCCTTTAAATATACAAATCTAATCATTTACCTTTTGATTTTTGTTGGCTTTCTCTGTGTTTCAGGTGAAGTCTGAAATCTTCAACATAGCCTAAAACACCTTGCATGATCTACCTTCTCCCCACCTTCCTAGCCTCAAGGCATGCAGTATTCCCTCCCCTTATTCTCTCTGTTCCATCTTTATTAACCCTCTTTGAGTTCCTCTTTTACATTCCAGGTGTTGCATATGCTGTTTCCACTACCCTAACAGTGTTCCTTTTCCCTGTGTCCCCCGTAGTCCTGCTAACTTCTAAATGCCATTCAAGTCTCAAATATCATTTTCTTAGTAAAGTTGTCCCTGAATTCCCAGTCTGGGTTAGACTACCGTGCCAAACCATCCCAAAGCACTTGGCATTTCTCAGTGGCAGTTTATACGAAACACATTTGTAATTACGTCTTCTAAGTGGGCTTTCCGGGCTAGATTATATACTTCTTAAAGGAACGGATTTTGCCTGTATTGCACAGTGTTATGTTCTCTGTGCCTGAAACAGTGTACATATAACATGAAAACAGGGCTCATATGGAATGAATGCCTAAATTAATGAACCAAAAGTATATTTGAAAAATGTTAGGTAGATACTGAAACCATATCATGATTAATAACTACCAGCAATACATAAAAAGTAACCTTTGTACAATTTTTATGGATACAGAGACTTCTGGATCCTTTCTGCTGCATTATAGTACCTTACTATGTTGGAGCTACCAATATAAGGTAGTAATCCAGCAAATGGAGAAAGGTTAAAATTGGTTTATACAATGAGTCTAGAACCATTAAAAAATAATTTTTTAAAAAGCCTAAAATTCTAACACATAATAAAAATAATCTTATCAATTCTTCCTCTCTCAAAAGTTCATTATTAGATTTTGCTAACCATCACTCATTTTAAATCTAGCTGCTTTGAGATACCCAGTATCTAGGTTAGCCTGCTTTGTGTCCTTGATGCAGTTTTACATTTAAGATAAATTTATGTTGGCTTAAACATTAATACAAAAATCTTGTAGATACTTGTAAAATCAGAATCCTGTTTTATTTCTCAGGAAGTGACATATGAGAAGGACTATAGTTTATTACAACTGTTTGTTTTTTTTTTTTTCTCCCTCCTTTTCTTCTCCTTTCTCTTTTCTTTTTGGTACAATTATTTCCCTGCACCTTGGGTTGCTTAAACCAACATATTAGCAAACTAGTGATTTCAAAACCAGAAATAAAAAGTAAACAATCTTAATTCTTATAGAAGTGAAAAAACAGTATTCCTCTCTCATTTTTACTAATAAGTGAAAATGAGACAGTCTTGCTCAAGAGCACATCTGTCAAAAAAGGATGAACCAATCTTGCTTTAATCACTGATGGCTGAGAATGATAAAGTATACTGAGGCATCAGTGAGGCTTACACTACCTACTATGTCACCAAATTTTTGAGCAAATAGCTAACTCAAAAACTGTACCTTTTACCCTGTTCATAAGAATTATTGACTTCTGAATAAAACCATTAGTTATAAAATTTAATTTCACTACAGTGCCTAAAATTTTAAATGCATTAATATATACTTTGCTTTGTTAGAAATAAGCAGACTACACATTCACTTTTATTTCACCCAAATGTAAAACAAGTAAAGATAATGAGCTTCAAGAGACAACGTTTTACTATACTTGATATTATTACTCTAGATATTTACTGTGGATTAAAGCTAAGTGTCAGGTATAATGTGAAAGCAAGCCTAATGAGCTCTAAATATTTTTTAAAACCTCGCAAGATTTTTTTAAATGTGTAAAACATACGTATAATTACTAAAACAAGTTCAATTAAAACTGGAAGTCTAGTGTAGCAAATGGTTTACATTTTGAGTTTTTCACTTTATCTGTCTTGAGTTTTTCACTATGTTCTAAATCTTCTATAATGAAAATTTACTTTTATAATCCGATACTTTTTAATTCAATTTTTAAACTGTGGTAAAATACACATTAGACAAAATTTACCATCTTAATCATTCCTAAGTGTGCAGCTCAGTGGCATTGAGTACCTCCACATTGTGTGCAACCACCCCTAACATCCATCTCCAGATTCAGGTAGTTTTCTAAGTGAACATTATTTTCTTTCTAACTCATCTAAAAAAGTTTTATTCGGTAATAATCATGTTTCCTGTATTGCCATAGGATAGTTAGGACAAAACTGATTTGCCTGTTAATGAAATAAAATATCAAATTACAACAGTGTTAAAGATAAAAAAAGAGTCCACAAACAAAATCTAGTTTTAGTGTTTCATGAAGAAACTTGATTTCAAATCTTTGTGACTACTAAGTACGTGGGCATTTGTTTAAAATAAAATCAAATATTCATTTCATTTAAAAGACTTCGCCTTCCAAGCCAATGTTTTGAGTAAAATTATTAGCAAATTTACCTGGTTTAAATAAAAAATACTTCGTATACATTCAAAATAAAATGATTTGTTAAATTTGTAAAAATTTCGTAGTTTTTCCCTACTTAAGATATATAATTCATTTACACCACACACACACACACATACACATGCACACACACAGAGTATACTGTGGGGGTATTTTTCATTTTGTGAGTTTCAGTTAAATTTATTGATTATAAGTCATGGACAGATGAACTAATGCATTTTAAATAAACGCACTGCTTTCCACAAAGCATTGTGTGAAATGAATACATACACATTTGCCTTGTATTTTAAACCTCATTTGTAACTTTTACATAAAACTTTTTCTTAATGTTTAGGTGCATTCTTTCAATGAGCTGACCTGCAGGTTGGCATGTACAAACTATTTTTTAATATAATCTTCCAATACAAAGTTTACAAATTTGAGATTGTTTCAATCAGTGATTTATATTTCAAACAAATAGGGTTTTATAGCATGGTTGGTTTTTAAATTTGGTTTAAAACTCAGCGTTTTCCTAATCTGTGAGAAGTTAGTAGGTACTCCATAAAAGGGGATTCCATGGTGAAGTGAATTTTCAAAAAATGCTTTATTCCATATCCCTTTCTATGAACGTTATTAGCATGTTTATTTCTAACACATCCAGTAGTAAAGACATCTATTTCAATTTAACTTCCTGTATCTCAACTTTCTGAAGATGGAACCATATTTGTATATGATATCTGCTAACACTCCCATGAAATGATAGTCTGTATTAATCTGCTGATTCAAGCAATAATATTATCTATATTACTTCAGAAATCTCCCCCCCCAACCCACTGCCGCAAAAAAGGCTAACATTTCTATGATTTGGTCAAAATAAGTCAACAGAAAGAAAGGACAAAAACAGACTAGACCACTGAAAGCCAGAGTCAGTCTTCCCCCATTTTTTTTTCCCTTCATAATTGATGGCATAATTCTTCTCTCTTTAAATTCCAAGGATTCACCAAACCCTTTGGGAAATATATCTTGAGGTCCACAAAATGACCATTGATTCAAAGCACAGCGGAGGCAAAAAGATGCCTAGATAATCCACACAACTGGAAAAGCAATTTTTAAATTAGGAATTGTACTCACTTATGTGCTTATTTGCTGGAACGTTTAAGGCCCTAAAGCCTTGTTTCTCTCAAACTTGCACACAATAAAAGTCCTGATTGCACCATAAATGTAAAGATCTATATAGAAAGTCAATGAAAAATCTGACAAATTAGCTAAATTTTAAACAGAAGAGACAGCTCATCTGGATAATTCGTGTCTCAACAGCAGGTCTCCTGGCTGAATTGTACAGCTAGTTGCCTCACTCCAGAACCTGTGGCTGAATGTGCTCTCGTCCAGAAAAAGACACTTGAAGGACCGCTCCTGGAGACTCCACAAGTAGCACAGCAGCAGAGAGAAAAATATAATATACTTGGCTTTTCATTAGCACAAAAGTATGCTAATATAGTTTGTTGAGTGTTTGTCATTAATTTCTCATTTGCCTTCCTGTTTAAAATGTATCCCTGTTGTTCAGGATCCATTCTAGATGATCTGAAAGACACTCGAGTTATAATTTCTTCAGTATTATTTTGTTTTGAAAGTTTTGGTCGTTAAAAAAGGATGAAATGGGCTTCCCTGGTGGCGCAGTGGTTGGGAATCTGCCTGCCAATGCAGGGGACACGGGTTCAAGCCCTGGGCCGGGAAGATCCCACATGCCGCGGAGCAACTAAGCCCGTGCGCCACAGCTACTGAGCCTGTGCTCTAGAGCCCGGGAGCCACAACTACTGAAGCCCGCACGCCTAGAGCCCGTGCTCTGCAACAAGAGAAGCCACCGCAATGAGAAGCCCGCACACCGCAACAAAAAGTAGCCCCCGCTCGCCGCAACTAGAGAAAGCCCGCACTCAGCAATGAAGACCCAATGCAGCCAAAAATAAATAAAAAAATAAAAATAAAAAAAAATTAAAAAGAAGGATGAAATGAATATTTTGGTCTGTTTTTGTACACTGAAATCTTTTGCTGTAAGTAGGTGCCACTGATACCTAGGATATTTACGTACCAGGGGCTATGCCCCCATCATTCGTGAGGGAGGAAGGGCTCTTGAGGGCTCAGAAGGCACAGCAAGATAGAGATTTCTCAGAAGCCTTTCTTATAACCCCAAAATACAAAAACGATAAAAATAATCACTCTAAAAAATACTAATAAGTTTTACTAGGGTAAAGGAGATGAAGAAACTTTTTTAACCTATTTTTAAGGGAAATCATATACTGTTTTATTACTAAAATGGCTGGTTACTAATGATAGTGCATATTTTAATTTAAGCCCTGGTTAGGGCTAGTACCTGTTACTTTTTCAAATAATATGAAAAATCAAGTTAATGTTGCTCTTTCTGAGTGGACAAAATGCACCAGCAACTGAAACTTTTAGTTTAACAAATGATGCAGTTTAAAGACCCTGAGCTTTGAAAAGTCGTATATGATCCGAACTTGAGTCTCAGATTTTAGTTTGTAAGTTATCGTAAGCTAGTTACTTAACCTCTATGCCTTGATTGATTCATCTGTTACACCGAGTGATGACAAATATGTCTGTATTTCTCAGAATTATTGAGTATTAAGTGACACTATATGTGATAACACACACACAGGGGAAACTGTAAACCCTCTGTAAACTGCAGACTGTCTACTTACCAGATGGTACTGCTCCTGCCATTACTACTACTATTGCTAACAACAATAATGCACAGAGTTATAAATACTTCCAAGTAATTTTAGTAGTGAGTCAGCACTCTGACTGCTCTAACCAAAACGAATGAATGCTAGGGAAGCTTTGTACAGGGTCTTCTTAATTTTTTCTCTTGCAGGTGAAAAAAAGCAGTCAAGTAAGCAGGTGCTGTGATTTTGTGCCAGAAAACCTATCCTAAGGTTCTTCCTCTCCATCACAGATCTGAAACATCAGAATCTCTTTTTAAGCCCTAAGAACTCTCCCAGTTCTCCAAGAAAAGTAAATATGCAAGGCTGGTCACTCACATGTCAGTAACTTATTCCCTCAGGGTAGCCTTCCAAAGGGACAGAGATAAGTATTTGATGAGCGTGTTATCTAAAAGAGGTTTTAGGTGTGGGAGTTTAAAAATATTGAAACTGAAAAAGAACTTTTTCTTTAAAAGCTCTGGAAGCTCAGGACCCTGTGCATTTGGTATCCCTCCAAGACCCCCCTGGACCAGTTTGAAAACCACTAATCTCAGAGCGCCTTCCAGGGCCGTTACTACTTCAGATTAAGACTGAAACTATGATCTGTTCAGTCTTCAACAGCAGCACCAGCACAGAGGTAAGGCTGGGACCCGCAGATGGCGGTGGGGAAGAGACAGGATTAAGTCTCCAGCATCACACTTTTCCCAGTCATTTCCACAAATCTCTGCTTCAGTAAACGCTTTTATCACCTGTATAAGGAAACGCATAGCTGTATTTTCCAGCACTAACAGCACGTACGCCTGTCATCACCTTTTAAAAAGTGCCAAAGGACTCTGTTGGTTTTCTCTAAAATTTGCAAAGTGATTTCGAGCTTTAGCGCAAAACATTTGGTGGGCACCTAGAAATGGTTTCCTGGGTACCTAAGTACCACCCCTTTCTGCAGATAAAAACATCACCGGATAAGGTTCCCAGACAGAAATACGCGTATCTGCAAACAGCACTGGCTGCCAGGAAGCTCAAAGCTGAGTTCTGTGTCCAAATGCAACCATTTTCCTTAGCCCAGTTCGCGGTCACAACTGTTGTTCCTCCTTTTGTTACATAGGTCCCTTTACTTTCCTTTCTTGAAATGGTCTTGTTACATATAGTTTTTAGATTGTAATGACCACATGATTTTTAATGAGTTTTTCAATGATTTATCTTTATTTTAATGACTATCATGTATGCATTTCCTTTTCAGAAGTAGCAAGATAAAAATAACAAGTAAATAACACAAAACAGACATTTGGACAAAAACTACCATATAATTTCCTTTACAATGACTGCTATTGGGAAGAATAGTTAATAAAGAGGACAAAGAATGAGTTCCTGAAAAACTGAAACTGAGCTTCAAATGACTGGAATGTAACCTTATACATACTTATTCCAAACTACCTGGTAATCTTCAGCTACCTAAGAAAAATTACCAGACGTTTTTCAAAGAAATTAAGGCCGTACAAGCCTGCACTTCATTGCCATTCTTTGCAATCTTGATTCACAGTCATTTGTGGAGTACTGTAAAACTATTGTTCAATAAGTACTGCTTACACTGTTTAAACAGTATTTCTCAATATTTACCTGCTTCTGTAATTACATTGTAATTATTTTTTATTGTTGACGGTAAAATGTGTAGCATATTTCCCAGGTGGAATTCTCACTGCTGGTCTGTTTTAAAACACTGTTGTTTGGGGGATGTTCTGTATGCTAATTAACATTGGTCTCATATACCTCTGGTCACAAAGAGCGCTGTTAATTTTAAGACATTAAAGGAGAAAAGATACTTCACTAAAAATGCCTCACTTTATGACATTATGATGGTCTCTATTTACAAATGAATTTTTCCTGAAATGTAAGCTACTCTTAAAGAAAATGTCTGAGGAATTTTAAAGCTTTTAATAATACCTTTAAAATACATGTAATATTTCCTCGTTTATTGAAAAGCTACATGTTAATACTCTAATATTAATAAAATATTTTATATTATTTTATATATTAGAAAACATAATACTTTGACATTGTCCGCTCCCATTCTGCTTATTTAAATACCGAGCTAGTATTTTTGAAAGAACATGGAAACACACTAAGAAGGCAAACATCAGAGGTGGTAGACTATTTTCATAATTGGTTTTGATGTCTGTGTTTATTTTACTGTCCAGTATTAAACTGACTCATTTTACAACTTAGAAAACTTTTTTAAAGAATTGTGACATCCCCTTGTACAGTCATTTTATTAGTTTCTGTATGCCATTTCATAACTAAACAAAGCTATCTTTATTAATCCCCCCCAAATAAATCACTTCTTTCAGGAAAGTTATTCAAGGGATACGTATTGAATTTCTCTCCATGTTTGTCGATGTAGGTATTCTTTGCAGTAGCTTACTTGGAAAGCTCTTTGTATTTTAAACTGTGCTCCAGGATAAACAAAAGCAAATTCTGCTCCTTCGGAAAACTTAAGTAGTTCTTATCTAAACTTTGATTTTAAAAAAAAATTGAAAACAATACACAAATTTTTAGTTTACAGAAGTGAAATGTTGGTATAAACTCCCTAGAATACCACTTGTAATTGCATTAGATGACTAATTCCTGCTTTTCAGTTTCAAGTCTTCTCAGAACATTAAGATTTTTTTCCTTTTGCAACTTTACACCAAAACTTGAAAGTTTTAGGCGTGTTCCTTTGCCAGAGTATGAACTAGAAAATGATTGAATGAACAACTGAAAGAAAGAAAAGAAACCCTTAGAGGGTTTTCTGTCCACAAATATGCCTGCTTTCCCCACATTCAGCTAACTAGAGATTCATTTATCACATATCTGTTAAAATTCAGTTATTCCTAGACAGAAAGAAGAATGGATCAGAATAGAACAGAATATGAAATCTTAGAACATCCCGAGAACATATGGCAGTTTGAAAAAGTTGGGAAATCTTTAGTGAGTTACATTTTAAGGACATAAAACTGCACAGAAATCTTGAACTTTCTTTGGTAGGTTCATTGTTACTGATAATACTAGTGTTGTGACTTGAATAATTTTTTAACTTTTATGTGTAAAAACATATAAGCATGTTATTAGAACCCAGGATATTCAGTGTAACAAAGTTACAAATATAAAATGAAAGAAGTTAAGGAAAAAAACCTGTTATGTCCAATTTGAATTGCTACTGTCAATACGAACTCATGATATTGCAGAAATGTAGTTCCTGTTCTGTCCATAGGAAAGAGCCAGAAGAAGTGGCATCCCAGTAGCAGTGAGTATACCTAGTGCCCAGATCTTGCTATTACCATTCCCCAGTAAAAGAAACCAAAGTTCCCTGGAGAAATAGCTGATTCCAGATGTGGGGAGGGAAAGTGTAAAATGAGCCTGAGATCACATGAAGAGATGCTAAACATCACTAGTCATCAGGGAAATGCAAATCAAAACCACAATGAGATATCACCTCACACCTGTCAGAATGGCTGTCATCAAAAAGAACACAAATAACAAGTGTTGGGGAGGATGTGGACAAAAGGGGACCCTCGTACACTGTAGGTGGTAATGTAAATTGGTGCAGCCACTGTGGAGAACAGTATGGAGGTGTCTCAAAAAACTAAAAATAGAGCTACCATACAACCCAGCAGTTCCACTCCTAGGTATATATCCAAAAAACAAAAAACAAAACACCCCACTAATTTGAAAAGATACATGCACCCCAGTGTTCATAGCAGTAGTATTTACAATAGCCAAGGTATGGAAGCAACCTAAATGTCCATTAATAGATGAATGGATAAAGAAGATGTGTATACGTACATACAGTGGAATACTACTGAGCCATAAAAAAGAATGAAATTTTGCCATTTGCAGCAACATGGATGGACTTGGAGTGTATTATGCTTAGTGAAATAAGTCAGACAGAGAAAGACAAATACTGTACGATATCACTTATATGTGGAATCTGAAATATACCACAAACTAGTGAATATAACAAAAAAGAAGCAGACTCACAGATATAGAGAACAAACTAGGGGTTACCAGTGGGGGGCAGATAATATAGGGGTGGGGGGGAGGGGAGGTACAAACTGTTGGGGGTAAAATAGGCTCCAAGGATGTATTGTACAACACGGGGAACATAGACAATATTTTGTAATATTGTCTATGTTCCCCCTGTTGGAAATGGAAAGTAACCTTTAAAAATTGTATTAAAACTTGTTTTAAAGAAAAGACAGTCTGTGAGCCAGATATGCAGAATTTTTACAGTTTTTTTGTAAACCAAATTCCTGGTATAGGATCTGAAATACAGTAAGATCTTGATAAATATTGAAAGAATTCATTGTGTTTTATTGTATTTTTCACTTCTTTACAAACTTTTTAAAAAGATTAATTCTGATATTAACTACCCTTTCTAGCTTTGTAACATATGTAAATTTATTGTTTTTGTTCTTTCATGAAAATTACCTGATAAGTGTTGAAGGGGACTGGGCAAAGGTTCAAGGCATGTGATACTTTACAAGTTGCAAGTCAATCTCAAACCATTGATTAGTACTGTTTGGGTTTGGTCCTTCAACAACTAAAAATCCACCTGTTTCTCTATCTTGGATATCATATGATAGCTTAGCAAATGTCTTACAAATCCTGGTATACCATGTTCTTAGAATTCCTTCAGTCCTGAAACCCTATTAAAAGAAGAAAATTCGGATCTCTTAGCAAGAGTTTAAAAGTATATCTGAATTCTAATAATCATCACTCCTCTTTCTAAATGGTAGGCAAAACCCATCCTTTCGAAAACGGAAGCATTTTGCTTTATTTGCTCTCTATTGGCACCCTGATTTTTTTCTACAGTTCTTTAAATAATACACTGGTTCCCATATAAATTTTTTTCGGTCTTACGGGAATCATTTTAATTAGAATGCTTCTTTCAGTTACCATGCCAGAGTCAACTAGCTGAGAAGTAAAAATCTGTTATCATGAAAAAGTAGTTCTCAAGCCAGAGGCCATTCAGTGGGGGTAACTTGCTTAGGCGTTGAGAGGACTCCGTGAGCTGTGTAGGTATCACGGGCTCACCACGAGATGAGAGAGAGTTGAGTAACAGGACAGGGAGTACAGAGTTCACCTATTTCTAATTCTGATAGGATGGCATGGGGTATGTGGAAGCGTCTTGCTAGTTTAGATGTTAGGCACTTAGGCATTCTGCCCTGTGCCTTTACGTAGAGTTGGGTTGGGCTGGACAGAGCTATAGGAAGGCACCAGTAGGCAAAGGTGAGCAGTTTGTCAGAAGCATCATGGAGCGTGTGTGATGCCTCAGAAATTACCCTGTCTTGAATTCTACCAAATGCTATATATCTGTCATAACAGTTTACCGAAGCCTGCTAGGTTTTTGGCTGTGGGTGAATGGGTGTTATGGTTGGAATAATCTAATAGTCATCTATTTGTATCTGATGATAAAATCAGGGAAGATCAGTGTGAGTTTTCAGTGCTCACTTTAAGTACAACTGTAAACAGTCTTCGGAGTAACTAAAAAGGACAAGTATTGTATGATTCCACTTATGAGGCACCTGGAATAGGCAGATTCATAGGGACAGTATAATAGAGGTTACTTGGGATGGGGTGGCAGGGTGCGGATGGGGACTTACCGTTTAATGGGTACAGACTCCCCGTTTGGGGTGATGAAAAAGGTTTGGAAATGGATAGTAGGGATGGTTGTACAATGCTGTGAATATACTTACGACACCAAATTGTACACTTAAAAATGGCTAAAATGGTAAATTTTATGTTACATATATTTTACCACCATAAAAATGTAATCAGTTACTCTTAACGCAAAAACCCAAGGGGGAGTGGCAAGTAAAACAGAATGCTGAGGAGACCATTGGCAAGGTCTCCAAGTGAGAGCAGGGCCACATGGAGGCTGGTTAGTCTGACAGCAGTGAAGGGCCTCCGTGTAGGGTGAGAGCTGAGTGAACGGGAGCTTCGCGAGTCACAAGAACGAAATCCCAGGCACACCTAGACCGCCAGGCTGGGGTCTCCATACTCGGCGTCCAAGGGTGCCAGCTCAGTGAAGCTAGATCACGGAACTCTGAATTCCCCAGTTAACCCAGTGTTTGCATCATGACGCATTTGCGATTTTAGGTGACCCGTTAAACTCTGTTTTTCTAAAACTTAAATTTATTTCATAACCATTCTAAGCATAGACTTCTTCTTCTGTGAAATCTGTGAAGCCATTTACATTATTTTTCTCTAACTTTTCAGTTTTCATTTTAGTATTTCCGCCTGTCATCAGTTCCAGATACTCTCGAGGGTTCTTGTGGAAATCGTCTCTAAGTGCTCTTTTCTATTCATTTTGGAGAAATTGTTGTTATAAAAATGATTCAGTACTGCTTACTTTGTACAGGATAATATTTCCTAAGAATATGGAGATTATATTCACATGGATATTTTTTCTTTAGTTTGCTGGGTTTTTGCGTTTTGGGTTTTTTTGGAGCGTATGTTTTAGCAGACTCCCAACAAGATTATTTATTTTAAATCATGTCTTTAAAAAAACACTTTCTAGTTTATCTTTGTAGATGTTTTCTCCCTTGAACAAGCTATCCATTGAAAGGGTATGTAAAACTCAGATTTACTGTTACTGTGGTTTTCCACTTGCTATATATTGGCAGAATATCATTATATCTTTGCTTTTGGCATTCGCACTTATTTATATCTAAACCACAGTAGTCATCATCGCATTTTAGTGAAGTAATAAGTAGTGTAAATATACAAGTTTATGTTTGTATACATAACAGTAGTTATATAGCAGCTAATACTTAGTGGATGCTTATTTACTGTTTATTTGTGGAATGCTGTTTGCTTTACATACATTGGAAGCGTTTAATCCTTACAATAACTCTATGTGGTAGATATGTTATCCCCATTTTTCGTACAAGAAGTCTGAAATGTTAGGATGGTCGGTTACTTACCCAAAGTCATACAGCTAGCACATTCCGCAGGCAGGTTCTTAACTACCTAACTGAAGGTTAATGAATAGGGGATTCCCAGAAATCAACCTGAGTTGCCAGTTATCTTAGCTGATAGTTAAGCTATATATTATTAAGTACTAGTTTCATCATAATAGTAAGTTTGAAATAAATTTATAATGTACACGTAAACCATACTTTAGGAATGAGGACACTGTATTGCCTGTGTATTAACACATTAAGTGTTCATCAGAATTTTTATTGGACACCTATCATGTGCTATGTCCAGGGATGATGGAAAGATTTAGAAATATGATTACTGTCCTTAGGAGACTCAAAATCTCGTTAGATGTTTCTCAACACCCTTTTTTTTTTCAACCTATGCCTCTCTTGGACAAACAACCAAAGCAAATGGCATGCCCTCCTTAATTTTAAATCTCAAAATAAATTAAACTCAGGTATTCTCTACTGTCTGAGTCTGTTTGGTTCCTGACTTTGTATACTGAAAGAGACCGCGTTATTTAAATATTTTTGGTCCCTGAGTTTTGGATAGTGAGTAGTAATGAAAGCTTGAATAGCAAAGGAAAACAACTCCATCTTAAAAAGTTTGTTCAGTTTCCTGAGTTTGGAAGAATTTGGATTGTGAGGGATATATGTATCATGTCTTAAAATAATAAAACAATAATAAATGGAATGAAGTGGTGATTTAAGACAGTATTTTTATCCCTCTATCACTGCTCTACTGTGTACCCTTTGAATATAAAGATACTCCACAAGAATACCTATTCCTCTTTAAAAATAATTTTCACAGAAATTCAGTAACTGGATTATGGTAATATGTTAATGTTCTGTTTATGCTGGCTTACATTTATATATATAAGTAGGTGAAATGGCTTAGCACGTCGATAAAAAATATTGGGTATGAAAAGAATTAAAGGACTTGATCCACATAATGATGGTACTACAGTTGTTTAAAGATAAAGTCTGTAATGGATTATGCTAAGACCAATGGCAGGGTGGAGAGCCCTTTTTTGAAATAAGCCTTAATAATGTGGACTAGTGAATGATATATAATATTCTGCTAAAACATAATCAGTTAATTCATTCAGCAAGTCGTGTACCTAATATATTCCAGGCTCTGTGTGAACTCTGTCTGCATGGTGTCTGACCACATGAAAATTAAAATCTAGTCAAGTTGTCTGCTCTTGAGAGGCAGTATTTATGGTCTGGCGACAGATGGCTTGAATTTGCATTTGGCTCTTCCACTTACTAGCTGGTTGAACTTGGGTGAACTGTTTAACTCTTTGTGCCTCCGTTCCCTCATGTGGTTTAATAAAGGAATGCAGGAGGAGGAGGAGAAGAGAGAATTCTAACAGCAGCTACCTTGTGGGGTTTTGTGAAGGTTAAATAAAGAAGTGTATGAAGGGCTTGGAACAGTGCCTAGTATAAGAAATGTTAGTTATTTTTATTATTTTAACGTGGAGACAGATGGTTAGGAAAAACTACACATTGTGGGGATCTTGGCCTGGTCTGGAAGGGTCAAGAATGACTTTCCTGGGGACGTGACTTGGGCCTGAGAAGTGAAAGATGAATAGTGTTGACTGACTGAATAGGGAAAGAATCCTGGGCGGAGAACAGCAAGTATGGAGGCTGGAAAAGGAGCCTGGTCAGAGCAGCGTGAGGGCCAGTCCAGGCCAGAAGAGGTGATGGGGCCCCATCTGGTACAGCCTCGGAAAGCCTTTAGCAGGGTGGTTTTAAGCAAGGAAGATTTTCATCTTAAAGGGATCATCCTGCATGCCTTCTGCAAAATGTTTGGAATGAGGCAGAGTACATGTGGGGGGCACAGCGGGAAGGCTGTTGAAAGGTAAGGTGGTAGTCTGGAGTCAGGTGGAAGATGGGTAGAAGTGGGTAGATCAAAACGTATCCGGGACGTCAGATAATCATGACTTCACGTTTTATTGGAGGTGAAGGATGAGGGAGAAGAACTGCCCATGAGGACTCCCAAGATACCAGATAGAAGATACATACGTTGCAGGTGAGTCCAGAGAGTAGAGGGAACGTTCTAAAGAGAGACTGAGGCTGTACCGTACTTTGCTGATAATCCTGAGCAAGTTGAGAGCAGTGGTTCTCAAGGTGTGGTCGCCTGAGCGTCACCTGGGCGTTTGTTAGAAATATGAATTATCAAGTCCTGCCCTAGACTTACTGAGTCAGAAACCCTGGATGTGAGGCCCTCCGGTCCGTGTTTTAACAAGCCCTCAGAGGATTTAAAATTTGAGAACACCGTTCTTAGAGGCACAGCGGAACGGTTTAGGAAGAGGGACAAGTGAATGTCAGAGCTAAGGACTTGATTGCATTTGCGCAATGACAGAACTTCTGAGCAGGGGTCAGCAGACTATAGCCAGGAGGCCAAATCTGGTCCACTGCCTGTTTTGGTAGAGTCCAGAACCTAAGAATGGCCTTGTTGGTTTCCGTTGTTTAAACGAGCACCGAGGAAACTCGGGAAGCAGGATTCCTCAACACCGTCTGTTTTTTTCCGATGTAGTCTTGACATTTTGTAATGTCTGATCTCACTGTCTTGGTCTTTCTGCTCTGTCCAGCTTTGGAGATGGATGGCATATCACCAGGAGCCTCAGAATTCAGGTCTTAGGAGAGACAGGATAGTGACAACTTCGGATTGGAAAAGTTTAGAAGACAAATTTTACTTTTTGCCTGTACATTCATGGAGAACTTGGTATAGTGATGTATATTAAAGGGATACATGCTGAAGTGAACATTTTCATCTCACCTCTGTATTGTCAAAGTGGCATTTTACTAGGTTTATTTTTTATTTCTTTGTCAGTAGAGTAAGTCTTCTGAAAACTATTAGAAATGCCGTCTTTCTGCGAAGAGATTTCAAGAAGTTCTGGAGGCAAAGTGTTTTATAGCCAACGCCTTAACGTTGATGGTGCATCTTATTTCTTTAAAATGGTCTGGATTTAAACCTTGAAATCAAGTCTCAGAAACACAAACTTCATAGTAAATACTTTATTAAGTATTAGTGTAATTATGAGAAAACTAGTAGAATACACACTTTTTCTTCTTAGATAAAAATTAAAACTATATGATGAACTTGGAAGTAAAATGAAAATTAAAAATGTAACATGTAAAAACCAATTCACATTACTTACAAAACCGTGTGCACAACTCAATTCTCTTCTCCTGCCAAGCAGTACCTTTCCATTATAATTTACTGTTCACTATTTGCATTATGCAATGTATTTATTTACGTTAACATGTTGCTAGTGTGTAAGTGGAAGAAAAAATACTGTACAGACGATCTCTGGACTCTTTCTCACTTTGCTGAAGTACTTGCATCCTTCTTTGGCACTTGAGTTGAGAATTACACTCCTTCCTCTACCGCAGGGCAGGTCGCTTTTAATTACCCCCTTCTCTTGAACATTCTCTTATTACTTCGGAGCATGAAAAAGGCAACACATTTCTGTCTGAACTATTGCCATTCCATCGATAAAGCAAAATGCTGCTGATAAGGTTTTATGAAGCCCCGCTAATGTAGTTTTGCAGAGATTCTGAGCTTATATTTTGCAAAATAGATTTGCCAGAATACCGAAGTCGGGAAATCATGTTTCTGTTAGAAGAAAACATAAACATTCCTACAGATCAGAATTCTTGACTAATCTCTTTGCCTAATAAACCACACGTAGTCATAACAGAAAACAGACAAAAAGGAATGAAGCGGGCCGTTTAATTTATAGATGAGGAAAAATAATAGTGGATGAGTTGACGTGTCGTGTGGATAGGAGCCTATGGCTAGCAGCTCACTCTTAGAGTTCATCCTGAGATGTGCAAGTGGACATACGTATCCATGTGAATGTGGGTGTGTGTATGTATGTGTATATCTGAAACCCTGCTTCCATGATGCCATGCCTTTCAGTACTGCAGTTAGGTAGGAGAATTCACTTACTGGCCACTTATATAGAAAACCAGGTTCCCTATCAAACTGTAGTAACCTTTAAAGCATCAAGTTCATTTTTTCCAGCCTCAGATTTCTTTCCCTCTCTCCCTCCCTCCTTTCATCCACTCCTCTTTCTCTCCCTCCTTCCTTCCTGCTTCTGCTTGTGCTTAGGACTAGTTCTGGGTGCAGGAGATACAGCTGTGAACAGGTCTGTGTTCTCATCCAATTTGCAGTCTAGTGTGGCGAGACAGGTAGTAATCAAACACAAAGTGAATAAGAAGATATCAGAAGTGAATACATGCTCTGCAGACAAGTAAAGCCTGGGGTTCTGCTGGAGAATGAGTGGTGTTCCCTTAGAGTGGATGGTTAGGGAGGTCCTCTCTCAGGAGGGGATAGTTAAGCTGTGCCCTGGTTGTCATAGAAGGAATCATCATGTTAATATCTTTGGGAAGGACATTCTAGGTGGAGAGAACAGTGCAGAGACCCTAGGGCAGGAATCAGGTAACAGAAAGAAGACTGGGTGGCTGGAGTATGGTGAAAAGGTGGTGAAAAGATGAGCCCGGGGCAGCAAGCAAATGCTTTGTAGGCTAGGGAAGAAGTATGGATGAAATAATAAAAACAATAATAATAGTAGCGGCCACTGTTTATTGATTCACTTTACTCTGTGCCAAGTACTCTGCTTGGCATATTACCATCTATGATCCAATTTAATTCTCGAAATTCTATGAGATAAATATTGTCATCCCCATTTTTCAGATGAGAAAACTGAGGCTCCAGAGTCCATTTGCTTAAGGTCACATATCTATGAAGTGGAAACAAAGTGGGATTTTATTTGCACCCTGGTCAAGTGTGATGCAAAGCTGGTGCTCTCAACTATCATGTTGTAGGGAATCTGTACAGTTCTTAATTTTCACCTCCTGTCCCCTTTATCCCTGAAAAATTTTTCTTATTCAGTTATGCAGGTGCTGGGGCATAGCCAGAGAAGCCCATTATATTCCACTGAAACTGGTTTCCAGTCTTCTTTGTATTTTATTTCTCCCATTTGTCACTCTAGGCCCCTTCCTTGGTAACTCACACTGTCTTTATTGGCAAAGAATATAAACTTAGAATAAGACGAAGGCGTCATGCAGCTGCTTCCAAGCAATATCAGCCCCAGGACAGTGTTCCTGCTTGGTAATCATTGGTACTTCCAAATGAAGTGCGCCAACAATTGAGTAAAAAACCATTTTGGCCAGAACGATTTTCAGATTTTCTAGTTTCACTAAAAATTAGTGGGTACTCCTTAAAAAATCAGTACTAGGTAAGGGTCAGGATTGATAATGTTTAGAAAATGTTTTAAGAACTTTAATCCAGGAGCTGATATTTTGTATTTCAGAAATACATTAGTTATTTTAGGTACAATGTCCTGAAGATTTTCAACTGTCTTTAGCTTCGATATTCTTTGAGGGGAAAAAAAAATTATATATATATATCCTCCTTGTATTAAATACAGAATAGAAAAAATAATTTTATCTGACATTTGTCTCTAGGCATATAGCTGAGATGTCATTAGAATTACAATATATGAAATAAAGTTAATATTCTAGTCATGTGCTTTTAAATGGGCATATATTAGCAGTAGCACGAAGGCTCGTTTTGATTTCAGTAGCTTTCCAGAATATCTGCCGTCTGATCCAGCACGAGACCCTTAGTGGTTGTGACACTCAGTTGAAGGCTCAGAGTGAGCCTGTGGCCTTAATCTGATGCCTGTTTGGTCACTAACCCTGGATGTGGTTGAGCCCCGCCAGAGTACACCCACAGCCCAGCCATCCTTGACCTGCCTCAAGCTTGACGGGCTAAGGGCGCTTGAGGGAAAGGGTCCGTGGTGGCCACAGGTGCAAACTGGATGTGTCTTTCAGAAAGTGAGTGGCAGTGGCAGGTGGTTTGCTGGGAGGTATTGGAGCTTGCTTTGTAAATGGTTTATACTTACTCAGAATTAAATTAACAAAAGTTCTTTCATAAAATTGGGCAAAGATTACCGAAAAAAAACTTCATGAAACTGAAATGAATGTAACTTCTTGAATAGATGTAATTATTTTTGTACAGTTATCTCTTAACTTGCCCTTTGCAGTGCTTGATCTGAGCATTCAGAGAAATACCCATAGGCAGGACTTCACGGACGTTGCAGTGGCTGTCAAAAGCAGATACACACTGCACATCTTTCAAACATCTCCAGTTTTGCTTTTCTGGGATCTAGTAAAATGAGTCTTGTGCCATTAATTGCCAAGGCCTAATTTTAAAATCCAGCCTTGTGTTTTGTTCAGTTGTTTGTAGATTGTGGATGTCGAGTGATACAACAGTGTACTGAAAAGTTCTTTGTTCACTCGGAGCACACATATTCAGCTTTCCATGGAGTGGCATTGCAGCCGCATAACAGGGCTCTGTCATCAGCCTGTTAAATCCTCAGAGTAATGATGTGTGATGAATGCCATAGTAGGATAGTAGTGACTTTAAAGATAAGCCAAGAGAACAGACGAAAAAGCACTCTCTGCTTACACCAAGGGGAGAATCAACCGTGTCAGTGACCAGAAAGCGGACCATTGGCGGTCTCTCGTGATTGCTTCTCTGTGTATCTCTTTCTTCCTGCGTCTCTCCCCGCTGTCCCATTTTCTCTGCAGTCCTGTGCAGGGACTGGATGCAAAGTACTACTGATTGTGTTTCAGAAACAGAACCTCTGCCCCTAATCTCTTTTTCTTTTTTAACAACTTTATTGGAGTATAATTGCTTTACAATGGTGTGTTAATTTCTGCTTTATAACAAAGTGAATCAGTTATACATATACATATTTTCCCATATCTCTTCCCTCTTGCGTCTCCCTCCCTCCCACCCTCCCTATCCCACCCCTCTAGGTGGTCACAAACCACCTAGCTGATCTTCCTGTGCTATGCGACTGCTTCCCACTAGCTATCTATTTTACGTTTGGTAGTGTATATATGTCCATGCCACTCTCTCACTTTGCCACAGCTTACCCTTTCCCCTCCCCATATCCTCAAGTCCATGCTCTAGTAGGTCTGTGTGCCCCTAATCTCTTTTTTTTTTTTAATCAGTCATCAGTTTTATACACATCACTGTATAAATGTCAATCCCAATCACCCAATTCAGCACACCACCATCCCCACCCCACCGCAGTTTTCCCCCCTTGGTGTCCATACGTTTGTTCTCTACATCTGTGTCTCAACTTCTGCCCTGCAACCCGGTTCATCTGTACCATTTTTCTAGGTTCCACATACATGCGTTAATATACGATATTTGTTTTTCTCTTTCTGACTTACTTCACTCTGTATGACAGTCTCTAGATCCATCCACGTCTCAAAAAATGACTCAATTTCGTTCCTTTTTATGGCTGAGTAATATTCCATTGTGTATATGTACCACATCTTCTTTATCCATTCGTCTGTCGATGGGCATTTAGGTTACTTCCATGACCTGGATATTGTAAATAGTGCTGCAATGAACATAAGGGTGCATGTGTCTTTTTGAGTTATGGTTTTCTCTGGGTATACGCCCAGTAGTGGGATTGCTGGGTCATATGGTAATTCTATTTTTAGTTTTTTAAGGAACCTCCATATTGTTCTCCATAGTGGCTGTATCAACTTACATTCCCACCAACAGTGCAAGAGGGTTCCCTTTTCTCCACACCCTCTCCAGCATTTGTTGTTTGTAGATTTTCTGATGATGCCCATTCTAACTGGTGTGAGGTGATACCTCATTGTAGTTTTGATTTGCATTTCTCTAATAATTAGTGATGTTGAGCAGCTTTTCATGTGCTTCGTGGCCGTCTGTATGTCTTCTTTGGAGAAATGTCTATTTAGGTCTTCTGCCCATTTTTGAATTGGGTTGTTTGTTTCTTTAATATTGAGCTGAATGAGCTGTTTATATATTTTGGAGATGAATCCTTTGTCCGTTGATTCGTTTGCAAATATTTTCTCCCATTCTGAGGGTTGTCTTTTTGTCTTGTTTATGGTTTCCTTTGCTGTGCAAAAGCTTTGAAGTTTCATTAGGTCCCATTTGTTTATTTTTGTTTTTATTTCCATTACTCTAGGAAGTGGATCAAAAAAGATCTTGCTGTGATTTATGTCAAAGAGTGTTCTTCCTATGTTTTCCTCTAAGAGGTTTATAGTGTCCAGTCTTACATTTAGTTCTCTAATCCATTTTGAGTTTATTTTTGTGTATGGTGTTAGGGAGTATTCTAATTTCATTCTTTTACATGTAGCTGTCCAGTTTTCCCAGCACCACTTATTGAAGAGACTGTCCTTTCTCCATTGTATATTTTTGCCTCCTTCGTCATAGATTAGTTGACCATAGGTGCGTGGGTTTATCTCTGGGCTTTCTATCTTATTCCATTGATCTATGTTTCTGTTTTTGTGCTGATACCATATTGTCTTGATTACTGTAGCTTTGTAGTATAGTCTGAAGTCAGGGAGTCTGATTCCTCCAGCTCCGTTTTTTTCCCTCAAGACTGCTTTGGCTATTCGGGGTCTTTTGTGTCGCCATACAAATTTTAAGATGATTTGTTCTAGTTCTGTAAAAAATGCCATTGGTAATTTGATAGGGATTGCATTGAATCTGTAGATTGCTTTGGGTAGTATAGTCATTTTCACAATATTGATTCTTCCAATCCAAGAACATGGTATATCTCTCCATCTGTTGGTATCATCTTTAATTTCTTTCATCAGTGTCTTATAGTTTTCTTCATACAGGTCTTTTACCTCCCTAGGTAGGTTTATTCCTAGGTATTTTATTCTTTTTGTTGCAATGGTAAATGGGAGTGTTTCCATAATTTCTCTTTCCGGTTTTTCATCATTAGTGTGTACGAATGCAAGAGATTTCTGTTCATTAATTTTGTATCCTGCAACTTTACCAAATTCATTAATTAGCTCTAGTAGTTTTCTGGTGGCAGTTTTAGGATTCTCTATAGTATGTCATCTGCAAACAGTGACAGTTTTACTTCTTCTTTTCCAATTTGTATTCCTTTTATTTCTTTTTCTTCTCTGATTGCTGTGGCTAGGACTTCTAAAACTATGTTGAATAATAGTGGTGAGAGTGGACATCCTTGTCTTGTTCCTGATCTTAGAGGTAATGCTTTCAGTTTTTCACCATTGAGAATGAGGTTTGCTGTGGGTTTGTCATATATGGCCTTTATTATGTTGAGGTAGGTTCCCTCTTTGCCCACTTTCTGGAGAGTTTTTATCATAAATGGGTGTTGAATTTTTTCAAAAGCTTTTTCTGCATCTATTGAGATGATCATATGGTTTTTATTCTTCAATTTGTTAATATGGTGTATCACATTGATTGATTTGTGTATATTGAAGAATCCTTGCATCCCTGGGATAAATCCCACTTGATCATGGTGTATGATCCCTTTAATATGTTGTTGGATTCTGTTTGCTAGTATTTTGTTGAGGATTTTTGCATCTATATTCATCAGTGATATTGGTCTGTAATTTTCGTTTTTGGAGTATCTTTGTCTGGTTTTGGTATCAGGGTGATGGTGGCCTCATAGAATGGGTTTCGGAGTGTTCCTTCCTCTGCAATTTTTTGGAAGAGTTTGAGAAGGATGGGTGTTAGCTCTTCTCTAAATGTTTGATAGAATTCACCTGTGAAGGCATCTGGTCCTGGACTTTTGTTTGTTGGAAGATTTTTAATCACAGTTTCAATTTCATTACTTGTGATTGGTCTGTTCATATTTTCTGTTTCTTCCTGGTTCAGTCTTGGAAGGTTATACCTTTCTAAGAATTTGTCCATTTCTTCCAGGTTGTCCATTTTATTGGCATAGAGTTGCTTGTAGTAGTCTCTTAGGATGCTTTGTATTTCTGCGGTGTCTGTTGTAACTTCTCCTTTTTCATTTCTAATTTTATTGATTTGAGTCCTCTCCCTCTTTTTCTTGATGAGTCTGGCTAATGGTTTAAAAATTTTATTTATCTTCTTAAGGAACCAGCTTTTAGTTTTATTGATCTTTGCTATTGTTTTCTTTGTTTCTATTTCATTTATTTCTGCTCTGATCTTTCTGATTTCTTCTGCTAGCTTTGGGTTTTGTTTGTTCTTCTGTCTCTAGTTCCTTTAGGTGTAAGGTTAGATTGTTTATTTGAGATTTTTCTTGTTTCTTGAGGTAGGATCGTATAGCTATAAACTTCCCTCTTAGAACTGCTTTTCCTGCATCTCATAGGTTTTGGATCTTCGTGTTTTCATTGTCATTTGTCTCTAGGTATTTTTTGATTTCCTCTTTGGTTTCTTCAGTGATCTCTTGGTTATTTAGTAACGTACTGTTTAGCTTCCATGTGTTTGTGTTTTTTACGTTTTTTTCCCTGTAATTCATTTCTAATCTCATAGTGTTGTGGTCAGAAAAGATGCTTGATATGATTTTAATTTTCTTAAATTTACTGAGGCTTGATTTGTGACCCAGGATATGATCTATCCTGGAGAATGTTCCATGAGCACTTGAGAAGAAAGTGTATTCTGTTGTTTTCGGATGGAATGTCCTATAAATATCAATTAAATCTATCTGGTCTATTGTGTCATTTAAAGCTTCTGTTTCCTTATTTATTTTCATTTTGGATGATCTGTCCATTGGTGTAAGTGAGGTGTTAAAGTCCCCCACAATTATTGTGTTACTGTCGATTTCCTCTTTTATAGCTGTTAGCAGTTGCCTTATGTATTGAGGTGCTCCTATGTTGGGTGCATATATATTTATAATTGTTATATCTTCTTCTTGGATTGATCCCTTGATCATTTTGTAGTGTCCTTCCTTGTCTCTTGTAACATTCTTTATTTTAAAGTCTTTATCTGATAGGAGTATTGCTACTCCAGCTTTCTTTTGATTTCCATTTGCATGGAATATCTTTTTCCATCCCCACACTTTCAGTCTGTATGTGTCCCTAGGTCTGAAGTGGGTCTCTTGTAGACAGCATATATATGGGTTTTGTTTTTGTATCCATTCAGCAAGCCTGTGTCTTTTGGTTGGAGCATTTAATCCACTCAGGTTTAAGGTAATTATCGATATGTATGTTCCTATGACCATTTTCTTAATTGTTTTGGGTTTGTTTTTGTAGGTCCTTTTCTTCTCTTGTGTTTCCCACTTAGCAAAGTTCCTTTAGCAGTTGTTGTAGAGCTGCTTTGGTGGTGCTGAATTCTCTTAGCTTTTGCTTGTCTGTAAAGCTTTTGATTTCTCCATTGAATCTGAATGAGATCCTTTCCAGGTAGAGTAATCTTGTTTGTAGTTCTTCCCTTTCATCACTTTAAGTATGTCATGCCACTCCCTTCTGGCTTGTAGAGTTTCTGCGGAGAAATCAGCTGTTAACCTTATGGGCGTTCCCTTGTATGTTATTTGTCGGTTTTCCCTTGCTGCTTTCAATAATTTTTCTTTGTCTTTAATTTTTGCCAATTTGATTAATATGTGTCTCGGCATGTTTCTCCTTGGGTTTATCCTGTATGCGACTCTTTGCGCTTCCTGGGCTTGGATGGTTATTTCCTTTTCCATGTTAGGGAAGTTTTCGACTATAATCTCTTCAAATATTTTCTCTGGTCCTTTCTCTCTCTCTTCTCCTCTGGGACCCCTATAATGCGAATGTTGTTGCATTTAATGTTGTCCCAGAGGTCTCTTAGGCTGTCTTCATTTCTTTTCATTCTTTTTTCTTTAGTCTGTTCCACAGCAGTGAATTCCACCATTCTGTCTTCCAGGTCACTTATCTGTCCTTCTGCCTCGGTTATTCTGCTATTGATTCCTTCTAGTGTAGTTTTCATTTCAGTTATTGTATTGGTCATCTCTGTTTGTTTGTTCTTTAATTCTTCTAGGTCTTTGTTAATCATTTCTTGCATCTTCTCGATCTTTGCCTCCATTCTTATTCCGAGGTCCTGGATCATCTTCACTATCATTATTCTGAATTCTTTTTCTGGAAGGTTGCCTATCTCCACTTCATTTAGTTGTTTTTCTGGGGTTTTTTCTTGTTCCTTTATCTGGTATATAGCCCTCTGCCTTTTCATCTTGTCTGTCTTTCTGTGAATGTGGTTTTTGTTCCACAGGCTGCAGGATTGTAGTTTTTCTTGCTTCTGCTGGCTGCCCTCTGGTGTTTGAGGCTATCTGAGAGGCTTGATGGGGGCTCTGGTGGTGGGTAGAGCTGACTGTTGCTGTGGCGGTCAGAGCTCAGTAAAACTTTAATCCACTTGACTGTTGATGGGTGGGGCTGGGTTCCCTCCCTGTTGGTTGTTTTGCCTGAGGCAACCCAACACTGGAGCCTACCTGGGCTCTTTGGTGGGGCTAATGACAGACTCTGGGTGGGCTCACGCCAGGGAGTACTTCCCAGAACTTTTGCTGCCAGTGTCCTTATCCCCACGGTGAAACAGAGCCACCCCCCACCTCTGCAGGAGACCCCCCAACACCAGCAGGTAGGTCTGGTTCAGTCTCCCCCAGGGTCACTGCTCCTTCCCCTGGGTCCCGATGCGCACACTACTTTGTGTGTGCCCTCCAAGAGTGGAGTCTCTATTTCCTCCAGTCCTGTCGAAGTCCTGCAATCAATTCCCACTAGGCTTCAAAGTCTGATTCTCTATGAATTCCTCCTCCTGTTGCCGGAACCCCAGGTTGGGAAGCCTGACGTGGGGCTCAGAACCTTCACTCCAGTGGGTGGACTTCTGTGGTATAAGTGTTCGCCAGCTTGTGAGTCACCCACCCAGCAGTTATGGGATTTGATTTTACTCTGATTGCACCCCTCCTACCGTCTCACTGTGGCTTCTCCTCTGTCCTTGGACGTGGGGTATCCTCCTTGGTGAAGCCCAGTGTCTTCCTGTCGATGATTGTCCAGCAGCCAGTTGTGATTCTGGTGCTCTCGCAAGAGGGAGTGAGAGCACGTCCTTCTACTCCGCCATCTTGGTTCCTCCTCACCCCTAATCTCTTGATTCCCCTCCTTTGACATTACTTTCTAAGAGAATGGTGTTGGATTACACAAACACACACATACATGCATGCAAGCACACACAAATACATTTATTTCTAAACTCAGTAGTAATGAAATTCTGCATGTCGGAATATCATATGAGGAATATCTGTATTGGTATTTCTCGAACATTGGCGTTTTATGTGAGTGCAATAAGATTCAATGCCAATATTTAATCTATTCTTCCCACCCCTCCCTCCCCACGTAACTCTGCATTTATCAAAAATAAATGCCCAAATCAGTGGAGTGTTTCTGTAACAGGTAGGAATTACCTTAGACTTACTACCCATAACCCACAGGATTATCATCATTTTTTAGCACATAAACCAATTATTCCTACATTGAGCTGTGAGTTTTCCTTGTTATTTGATGAATAGATCACCTGAACGACTATTAGAAATATTGCATTTGGAATTGAACAAGCAAAGGGTTAAAACTGTCTACTGGTTTTCTTATTTTTAATTCTGTTTTATGAGTGTCTTCATAGCAGTCCCACATACCTTGTTTTGCAGAGATTTCTTTTTTTTAAGTCAGCATTTTTGGCAATTTACGAACCATGATTTTTATGCTCTGTGTTTAAGATAATTGCCAACTTCAGCTTTCAAATATTTGTCAGGCCTAATATGTCTGTGCTCCACACTCCTTTGGCAAGAGGCAGAGAGACTTTGCCTATAAATTTTCTTCGGTTTTCTGCACTGTCAAATTATATTTTATTGTGTCTGTATTGAGCCCAAGGGAATTAGAGGTACAAGTAGTTTACCACAGTCTGTGTCCCACTCTTCTATTTAGTTCAGCCACTTTGTTAGTATTAGGAAATTTGGCTTGTATACTTTGACTCAGATATTTAGGTGTTTCTCTGATGTGAAATAAAGTGTGGACAAAGTTGATACTGCTTATAATCAGTGCATTTTTGAGAAATACAGCAACAGATTTCTCGACAATATCCTTGGGTTTGTTTTCCTTTAAAAATTTTATAGATGGGAAGTCATATGGTATAGTATAATGTGGTACACAGATTCACGTTTGAATTCCAGATCTTTTTGCTTCGTAAACTTGGGCAGGGCATCTAACTCTCTGAGCCTTTGCATCCTTTTTTTAAAGCGTGAATGATATACCTCCCTCACTGAGCTTAAGAATGAAAAACAGGGTTATGTAAAACATCCAACACTGTGTCTGGTGCCTTTCTTTAGCCCTGAAGTCCCAGCTCTCCTTAGTGGCGGGTATCAGTCAAAAGTCTGGCCATCTGACACACAGAAATGGTTTTTCAATCACAGCACGTTTTTAGTTTTTACCAGCTAGTAGGAAGTCTGGGTCCTGGCAGATGGTTATGCAGAGTTACGACCTTTTCAGCTAGTCTTCCCCTGTAAAATTCTGTTCAGAACTTTCCTCAAGAATTCTAAGCGTCAGTAATAGTTGAAAGGCAGAGGAGGCGTTGAGAACCGTCCAGGCTCTCGGCTGGCTGGCGGTCGATAACGGGCCATTCACTGAGGTGGGGAGCAGAGGAGGGACATGAAGCAGGTCTGAGTGAGACTGAGGTGGGTTTTAACTTCACTTAGAAACACTTCTAGTTCCCGATATTACTCATTTTAGGTATTCGTAAATTTGCATGATCTGTCATGTGGAGACACCCTTTTATCCCCAACTCAAATACAGATCACAGTAACAGAAACTCGTGGCAGTGCTGATGTCACTCAGAAGAATTGACTGTTTATTGAGTTTTCCATAACTGGTGCCATGTTAAAATCTCAGCGTCTTTAATGACACTTTTCTCCATGAAGATCATCTTAGTAAGGATCTAAATGTATGTTTGTTTTAAAAAATGAATAAAGACAGTAACTTGAGTATAAAACAGGATCACTTAGAAGTTTTATATCGGCTGCCTGAAGGTGGTACCAAAAAGTAAAAGCCAGTGTTAGTCTCTCCAAGGTCATGCCGTTCATAAAGATTTGGCAATGTAGAGAACAGTATAGAGATTCCTTAAGAAACTAAAAGTAGAGCTACCATATGATCCAGCAATCCCACTCCTGAGCATATATCCAGTGAAAACCATGGTTCGAAAGGATACATGCACCCCAATGTTCATTGCAGCACAGTTTACAATAGCCAAGACATGGAAGCAACCTAAACGTCCATCGACAGAGGAATGGATAAAGAAGATGTGGTACATATATACAATGGAATACTACTCAGCCATAAAAAAGAACAAAATAATGCCATTTGCAGCAGCATGGGTGGACCTGGAGATTATCATACTAAGTGAAGTAAGTCAGAAAGAGAAAGACAAATATCACATGATATCGCTATATGCAGAATCTAAAAAAAAATGAACTTATTTACAAAACAGAAACAGACTCACAGACTTACAGAACAAATTTAGGATTACCAGGGGGAAGGCCAGGGAGGAGGGATAGTTAGGGAGTTTGGGATTGACGTGTACACACTACTATATTTAAAATAGATAACCATCAAGGACCTGCTGTGTAGCACAGGGAACGCTGCTTAATATTCTGTAATAACCTAAATAGGAAAAGAATTTGGAAAAGAATAGATATTTGTATATGTATAACTGAATCACCTTGCTGTACACCTGAAACTAACACAATATTGTTAATCAACTATGCTCCAATATAAAATAAAAATTAAAAAAGATTTGCCAATGTATTTTTCAGTTTTCTTCTTCCGTCTTTTGCTGCCTGCCTTTCTTGATTCCCTTTTTTGTTTCTTCCTTTTTTTGTAGAAATGATGCAGCATACTGCAAAGGGAAGGTCAGGCCCTAGGTTCAGATCCTGGCTCTGTCACTTACTACTTGTCTGATCTCAGAATGATCTGTTTAACTCTCTGAGCAAGCTTCCATTTCCATATCTGTTAAAATGGAGAGAATAATGCCTAATTTATGAGGTTTTTGGGAAAAATGAGAAAACAGATTTCAAGGGCACATTTAGTAAGCAGGAGTTTTTTATACTGTTATCATTAGGTATCCAGTTGAAACTACAGAGTAACAAATTTGATGATTTGTAAAAAAAGCTCAAACAAATTTGATGATTTATGGGTTGCTAAATAAAAGGTTTTGGTTAAAGAGGAGATTGAAACTAACAGTTAAAATGAGTGTCCTAAAAATTCTCCCTGATGTTATCCCTGCTAACCCTGTCTTCCGAGACCATGCTAATTGAGTTGACTGTAAGAAAGAGGCGGTGACGAAGCAGTGCTCCTGCCAACTTAAAGAAAATGCGTGTGCCCAGAGGCAGGCGTGTCCAGCCTAGTTAGAGAAAGTACTTTAAAATCCAGCCAGCAGTACTTGAGACTTCCCTGGTGATGAATTGCCTGCCAAACTCTGCCACCGAGCATTCAATTTAATTCACTTATCTGTCTTGGCATATAGCTTCCTTATAAAGCCAGGGCCCTCACAGGGGGAGAAAGGTCGGCAGGAAAGCCCATTCCAAATCTTAAAGCGACCATACTTAGTGATATTTTGAATTCATGGGCTGTTTTCTTCCCAAACTCCCCAACTGTTTTGGAGACATACATTTCTTCAGTTTCACGTGCTAAAGATATTCTCCAAAGGATGTCATCAGGGTGGCATATTCTTTCTTTTTCTCAGGAGAGCCCTGACTTTCAGAACGGCCCAAAAAAGAGGTCTTGCCACTATGCAAGTGGATGTCAAGCCCCTTCATACCCTCCTTCTCTCCCTCCCTCCCGGAGCCTGTATCCAAAACTAACCTGTCATGTTTCTTCTCTTTTTGTTTGGGAAAGAAGTTAAAGCCCCAGGTGAGATCTGAGACAACCTGGCATCATGGAATCAGCCCTAGTTGTCTACATGTCTGTTCTTTGGTTCTGTGACCATAGCTAGGATCTCAGTGTCCACAGATGTCAAATTATGTCTTAACATTTTGATGTCTTGATTAGCTGGAGGGTTCTTTTTGAAAAATTTTAAACTTGTAATTGTGAAAATGTCCAAACATACACAAAAGTAGGGAGTGAAACCCCAGGCGCCTAGCAGCTTCTGCTACCATCAGCATTTGCTGGACTATTTCATCTCTCTTTCCTGCACTTCTCCTCCCACTTTTTATGGTTTGGGGTTTTTTTGTGTGTGGAGTATTTTGAAGAAAATGCCAGTCCTCGTTTGATTACAATCCTAAGTTTCATTATACATCCCACGGAAAACCGAAAACTTTCAAGTCTTTTACCTATGCCTCCCTTCCCTCCCCCCACCCAACCCCGGGAAAGAATTACCAATAGTACAGAAATGTAAACATTTCCATTTTCCAAAGATTTCTGATTTTATAATAATCTTGCTTCAGCAATTCTTTCTTTCGTTCGTTCATTCTTTCATCCGCCCTTCCTTCCTTTGTTCCTTCCTTCGTTCCTTCCTTCCTTCCTTCCTTCCTTCCTCCCTCCCTCCCTCTCTCCCTTCCTCCCTTCCTTCCTTCCTTCTCTTATGCATGCGGGATCTAGTTCCCTGACCAGGGATCAAACCTGGGCCCCCTGCCTTGGGAACGCAGAGTCTTAACCACTGGACCACCAGGGAAGTCCCAGCAATTTTTAATGTGAAGTTTATAGAACCCTGGGTGGGTATGGGAACCTTTAGAAATTAATACAGCTATTTGTATGTTTGTGTATTTGTAGTTTTTTTTGTTTGGTTTGGTTTGGTGGGGAGATCAAGTGATATCTTTTATTAAAGTTTTGAAGGAGTCCCTGGCTGGGAGATTTTGAGCCTGGGTAGAGAATGTGTAGATAAGGTCTCACCTGATCCTGAGGGCTTGCGTAAGTGGAAGCACTCTTTGTACAGTCGAACCTTGAGAAAGAATCTGTTAAAATACACTAGCACAGCATGATGGTGTCTTTGTAACATAACGCTGAGCTAATTCTGCTTACAATTCCGTATTTAGTGAGGCAGAGCCATTTAGGAAAAGACTATAAATAAATGCTGTCCACACATTTTTGGGAAAGGGTTCTCTAAAGCTAGATAGGATATATATTTGTGGCCCCAAGATCGAGTTATCAGTCTCCTCCAGTGTCTGTAAAGAAATACAGCTTTTCTCTTTCTTTGCGCTAATAAAATGTTTTCAAGAGAAGGCCATTTAGTATTGATTTGGGTTAGATACCTTATTTGTCAAAAAATGGATATAATTTATTTGGAAAAATCATTCCATCTGGGTCACACTGGACATCTAAATCTTTAAATAACACACATGCTGCTCCTTTGGTCCTGCAGCGCTCTCTCCCAACCGGGATAGATGTGACTTTAAAGCTGGTAAGTGTGCCAGCCCTGGGTAAGGCATTAGCTCTGTCGAAGCGTATCACTCTGTTGGCCTCTTGCAGGTCCTAAGTCTTTATGGTAAGATATACAGAACCTGAATTAGAAATGAACTTTTCCCAGTTTAACACCAGAGTTGGAAATTGGGAGCAGAGTTTTGACGACAGCGAAAGCTGCTCACCAAAGCAGAACCCGGCTGGGCCTCACGACCTATATCTAAGGGTCACAGTTCACAGAAACTCCCCAAGTTTTGACAATACTTTTGTTTCATTTTCTTTTCCTTCAGGAATACACTGGTTACTTGGAATATGCTTGTCAATCTTTGTGGTTTTGCTTTACTCAGATGTAATATCAAGCATGAGCAAATGCATAGGGTTATCTTAGCTCATGATGGATTTCCCTCAGGGATTGTAAATTATGCTATCAGAAATCAGTAATGGTTTTTGCATGACTCAAAGAACAGGCTGCTATATATGGAGCAGTGCTTCGTTTCTACTTGTGCAGGAAGTTGTTAGATCTGAGTAGCCACAGTACCCAAAGCAGATGGTTGACTATTACACCATCATGAGTTTGGTTCTCATCATACTTCATTATTAAAGAAGATCATTCTGATGGTATCGTCTGTTCGGCTACCGTTCCAACCATTGGCTTTACTTTCTCAAGAGTAATGGAAAGTGGATTGTGCTGTATCCTTGCTTCTGTTTCAGCTACAATCCTGAGGATGAGTGTAGTTAGATGACTGTGAAAGGGGCAGGGTACCACGTGTCTACTGCACCTTTAAATATTCAACACAACATCAGTAATGCAGGAAAAGCACCGAAGGGAGAGTTACACAGGTTGACTGTTAGAAAACAAGTATTGGATCACAGAATGAGAGGTTTCTGTGGCTGTGATAGAATGCCAAACCAAGATCAATGTGTGTACAAAACAATCAAGTATTAGTAAGATGTACATAGAATAGAAGAACTCTTGGGTAGAATTTTCTAGAAGTAGCCTTATGGCTGCTCCCTGATTAACATGCTCTTACATGGATAGGAGGTGAAAAGACAATACAGTTCACCCATGAACAGCACAGGGTCCACTTAAACGCAGATTTTTTTTTCGATAGTAAATACTGCAGTACTGTGTGATCTGCTCTTGGCTGAATCTGTAGATGTGGAACCGTGTATATGGAGGGCCAGCTGGAAGTTATACATGGATTTTTGACTCTGCAGCGGGTCATCACCCCTAACCCCTGTGTTGTTCAGGGGTCATTTGTATGTTGTCATTCCTTCTAGTGAAATCTTATCTCCCAAATACTTTCCCTCTAACTTTGTAAGGCAACTGGGAAAAATGGATGCCGTAAAACTGTTTCTTTATTTTGCACTCTTTCTGCTATAACTGATGTATGTTCCTCTTTTTTAGGCTCTATTAATTTCTTAGGGCGGCTGTAACAAATCACCACAAATTCAGTGGCTTAAAAACAAAAGGAATTTATTCTCTCACAGTTTCAGAGGCTAGAAGTCTGAAATCAAGGTGTTCGCAGGGCCGTGCTTCCTCTGAAAGGTCTAGAGAAGAATCCTTTCCTGCCTCTTCCTAGCCTCTGGAGGCCCCCAGCAGTCCTTGGAGTTCCATGGCCCTCCTTGGCTTTGTAGCTGCATGCATCACTCCAATCTCTGCTTCCATTGTCGCATGGCCTTCTTGCCGGCGTGTGTCTCCTCTGTGTCTCTGTACCCAAGTCTCCCTCCCCTTTCTCTTATAAAGATACCTCTCATGGGGTTCAGGGCCCATTCTAATTACCTGATCTTAACTTAATTACATCTACAAAGACCCTGTTTTAAAATAAGATCACATTCACAAGTTCCAGGGCTTAGAACTTGAACATCTCTTTCTCAGGGAGACAAGTTAACTCAATAGAGGGGCCATAATCAGTGATAAGCAGAAGGGCTGCTTTTCAGTGTTAGATTCAGAGTTACGGTTTTACTTCTTCTTGGTTTTATTATAAAATTGTTAATCGCAGAGTTAAAAAGTGGAGATCGGTCTTCTGACATAATGGAAACTTGTGTTAAGTGAGAGATGATTTTACTTTGTACAGAATGTTTTGTTTGGTTAAAATTTTCTGTTTTCATTTTCTCTCGATAGTGTTTAAACAACAGTTTTAACCTTTAGGATATGATTTCTTGATTTCTCCTTTTATTTTTTGTTGCTCACATACTTGACACAGATTTCCAGAAATAGGTGTCAAGAGAGTAAATACAGGGTGGGAAATAACCGGCTGTGAACTCTGTTGTTTAGCACACACATAAAGGAATGAGGCGTCCGTGTTATGAATGCTTTAATAAACCCTCTAGTTTATTATGGAGATTAGGGTTGAGGAATACTATTAATTATGACGTGTATAGTACTTTCAGTTTTTCTTTCTTACTAATTTTACCCTTAAAATAGCCCTCTGAAGTTAGAATATGTATTATATCCACTTAAACGATGGGAGAACTGAAGTATATAGAGTTAATATGAATCCTGTCCAGTGCACCAAGTGGCGGTATGTGTAGGTAACATAACAGAACAGATCACGTGTCCCCTACTCTCAAGGCATTTAGATCTAGTGTGGGGTGCAGACAAGCAACAAGCAATGATATTTAATGTAATGTCAGTGCTAGAGGTATCTGTAGGCTGCTTTGGTAGCAGATGGGTGAGCTGTGACAGAAAAGGAATGACAATTCTTAAGGAAAAACATAGAATGAACACAGACCGTTCCTTCCTTCCGTTTTCCCTTTTTTTTTCTCCTTCTCACCCCTCTTCCCCGCCCTGGAACTGGCATACAGTTTCTAAGTTTTAAAAAGTTTGGTGAACAAATGAAAGAGAATGATCATTGTAGAGTAATGTGCTCTGAAGGATCAAGTGCAGATATTTCACATCACAGAGCAGAAACTCAGGGCAAACAGTGTCTGCTCTAGTCCAGGGAAATCCAGAAATCAGGCAGCAAACTGTCTCCTGCAATTGAAGCCCTGGAAGAAGCCATCTCAGCTTCTAAACTACACGTGGCAGTTGTAGGTCAGCATGGCCCAAGCATCACCTGAGTTTGGGAGGGTGGGACCCCGTGAGGGTCCAGCAGCCTCTGTCCTAAATGCACGTAACCTGCTGGTCTCTGATCCGTGTCTCCTGGGGGAGAGGCAAGCCTTCCCTTCTAGCCCTGGTCTTTTGGTTCTTGAGGAGAGTGAAACTCCACTCCTGCTTTCTCCCTTGGAGATTCAGGATAATTCTGGGCTTCACCTGCATGTCTCTTGGTTATTGAGGGCATCCTAAGAAGAGTCAGGAGGAAAAAGGGATTGAGGTCAAATTTATATATGCTAAATTAAATTAAATTTTTCAACGTTACAACTTAGAAGTACTCCAGTAGTTTCTGCTATAATAGTGTCTCAAAAGAATGCCAGAAATGTCCCAGCTGTCTACTTAACAGTTGTATCATTTTCGGCAAGTTACTTAAGTTCTCTGGGTTACATTTCCTTCCACCAGAAGACTGAGGTACAGAGTGTGAAAATTAAGTACTTAGTGCAGTGCATGCAGACTTCCAAGGAGTCAGTGAACTAACGTTGTTGTTATATGCATAATTTTGTTTTCAGCAGTTTATGAAAATCTTTCATGCATCATTGCTAACTATGCATTATTAAAATTAATAATTCTGATTGGAACGAAAGTGAAATCACGGTTGCTTGTCTGTGTGTATATTGATCATTAAAATTGTGCCAACAGCACGTTTAGATGACAGTATGGACCTCATATGTAGCTAACTTGTGTTCACGGAAGTGTCAAGCCCCCCAGAGATGATGCAGAATTACCAATGATTATAATCACATATTTAATTCAATAGAATAACTTAATGTATGTAAATGTTGGCCTTTGTTAATAACATGCATTGCAGTTGTTTATAATCTCCATTTTCACTATCTGAAAATTTATTTGCTGTGTTTTTAAAGAAAAGATTGTTGTTCGTGTTAAAAATCCTTTGCCTTAGACACTATCAAACTCTTAGAGGAAAACATAGGCAGAACACTCTATGACATACATCACAGCAAGATTCTTTTTGACCCAGCTCCCAGAGAAATGGAAATAAGAACACAAATAAACAAATGGGACCTAATGAAACTTAAAAGCTTTTGCACAGCAAAGGAAACCATAATCAAGACCAAAAGACAACCATCAGAATGGGAGAAAATATTTGCAAATGAAGCAACTGACAAAGGATTAATCTCCAAGATTTACAAGCAGCTCATGCAGCTCAATAACAAAAAAATGAACAACCCAATCCAAAAATGGGCAGAAGACCTAAATAGACATTTCTCCAAAGAAGATATACAGATGGCCTACAGACACATGAAAGAATGCTCAACATCATTAATCATTAGAGAAATGCAAATCAAAACTACAATGAGATATCATCTCACACCGGTCAGAATGGCCATCATCAAAAAATCTAGAAACAATAAATGCTGGAGAGGGTGTGGAGGAAAGGGAACACTCTTGCACTGTTGGTGGGAATGTAAATTGATACAGCCACTATGGAGAACAGTTTGGAGGTTCCTTAAAAAACTACAAATAGAACTACCATACGACCCAGCAATCCCACTACTGGGCATATACCCTGAGAAAACCATAATTCAAAAAGAGTCATGTACCACAATGTTCATTGCAGCTCTATTTACAATAGCCAGGACATGGAAGCAACCTAAATGTCCATCGACAGATGAATGGATAAAGAAGATGTGGCACATATATACAATGGAATATTACTCAGCCATAAAAAGAAATGAAATGGAGGTATTTGTAATGAGGTGGATGGAGTTAGAGTCTGTCATACAGAGTGAAGTAAGTCAGAAAGAGAAAAACAAATACAGTATGCTAACACATATATACGGAATCTAAGGAAAAAAAAAAAAAAAAAGGCCATGAAGAACCTAGTGGCAAGACGGGAATAAAGACACAGACCTACTAGAGAATGGACTTGAGGATATGGGGAGGGGGTGGGGTGAGATGTGACAGGGTAAGAGAGTGGCATGGACATATATACACTAGCAAATGTAAAATAGATAGCTAGTGGGAAGCAGCCGCATAGCACAGGAAGATCAGCTCGGTGCTTTGTGACCACCTAGAGGGGTGGGATGGGGAGGGTAGGAGGGAGGGAGATGCGGGAGGGAAGAGAAATGGGAACATATTGTATATGTATAACTGATTCACTTTGTTATAAAGCAGAAGCTAACACACCATTATAAGGCAATTATACTTCAATAAAGATGTTTAAAAAAAAAAATCCTTTGCCTCATAAAGGACCTTATTTGTACACTAGATCATTTTGGAAGGATGTAATTTCACTTAGTAGTAGTAGAAGCAGCCAGACTAAAGTGGTTTCAGAGAGCTTTCAAAGGCACAATGCTCTTAGCTGATGGTTCTTGCTAGACATCATTGACAGGCTTAAAGTATTTAACCGCTCTGTGTGAAATTAGAGGTCGACTATTAGTAGAATTCCTACTGGTTGAACAGTAAATTCAGACAGGAAGATTGGAATGTCAGCTCCTCAAGATGTTTGGAAAATGCAATTCAACTAAGTGAAATTTGGACACCTGACTGTTTCTACCATAGGTAAGAGTCCGGAGACAATTCTTTTTCCCTCGTACCTTTACTCAGGCATGCTTACAACATGATGCAGTGATTCTCGAGGTGCGGTTCAGGACCCCCAGCATCAGGATCACCTGGGAACTTGTTAGAAATATACAACCTCCAGCCCCTCCCCATGCTTACAGAATCAGAAACTCTGGCCTGGGAGCTCAGAAACCTGTGTTTTTAACAAGCCTTCCAGGTAATTCTGATGCAGCTGAAACTTGAGTATCATTGCTTTTTATCACATTGGCTCTTGGCAATTTGATGGAAATTTTAAGGAAAAACTGACAAACTAGAGAAAGTATTGCATCGTAGATAGGGAATCAAGATGCTTATTGAAAAGGTAATTTAAACTGCAGCTCATTATGTGGTTAACATTAGGCAAAAATTTCCCTTTAGCTTTGTAATAGAAACAAATGATAAGTGTTTCAGGCCATTAATAAGAAATTCATATCGTATTGATTTCTGCAGTAGTATGGGTAATATCCCTTTGATTATAACTTTTCCTAATGATGTTTTAACTATACACCCTCAGGGAAGAGATTGGAAGTATTAAATTTCAAGTTCCAACTGTAGTCGTTAAGATCAGTCCAGCCTTAATCGTTTGGTACCTCCCCTTGCCCTGCCTCCCAAAGACTCAGTCTAAACGACTTTATTTCCCTCAACTTCTAACGCTCCTTCTTCACCTTTTGGTGAAAGAGATTCAATTACCTCTGTCTGGAAGCATCCTTTTCCCCCCCCCGCTCTTTGCCTTGATCTACTCATTCTTTAGGTTTTAGCTTAGACATTTCTTGAAGTAAACTTCCCTTAGCTTCTCTGTGTTCCCACAGATCCTGTGCCTAGCACTGGAAAGTGCCTGCTTGTGTATTGCTCTGTAGCCCTTTATGCGCTAGACAGACACACCTCGGAGGTAATTCGGGTTGGGTTCCAGACCACCTCGGTAAAGCCAATATCACAATCAAGCGAGACGCGTGAATTTTTTTGGTTTCCCAGTGTGTGTAAAAGTTATGTTTACACTATACTGGAGTCTGCTAGGTGTGCAGTAGTGTTATATCTTTAAAAACAATGTACATGCCTAATTTTAAAGTGCCGTAAGGTTTTTTCTTGCTAAAAAACTCTAACCATCATCGGAGCCTTCAGTGTCGTCATCTTTTTGCTGCTGGAGGGTCTCGCCCGCCTTGGCGTTGAAGGCTGCTGACTGATGAGGGTCGTGGTTGCTGAGGGTGAGGGGGCCGTGGCAATTACTTAAAATAAGCCAGCAGTGAAGTTTGCTGCATCAACTGACGCTTCCCTGTATGAACGATGTCTCTGCAGCGTGCAGTGCTGTTTGACAGTATCTTACCCACATTAGACCTTCTTTCAAAATTGGAGTCAGTCCTCTCAAACCCTGCCGCTGCCTTATCAAGTCTATGTCATGCTCTAAATCCTTTGTCATTTCAGCAAGCTTCACAGCATCTTCAGCCAGAGTAGACTCCGTCTCAAGAAACCGCTTTCTCTGCTCGTCCGTAAGAAGCAGCAGCTCCTTATCCAGTCAGGTTTTCTCGTGAGATTGCAGCAATTCAGTCACATCTTCAGGCTCCGCTTGTAATTCTCGTTCTCTTGCTGTTTCCACCACATCTACAGTTACTACCTCCACTGAAGTCTTGAACCCCTTCAAGTCATCCATGAGGGTTAGAATCAGCTGCTTCCAAGCTCCTCTGAATGTTGATATTTTGACCTCTTCCCATGAATCACGAACGTTCTTAATAACATGAAGAATGGTGAATCCTTTCCAGAAGGTTTCAGTTGACTTTGCCCAGATGCATCAGAGGAATCACTATCTATGGCAGCTATAGCCTTATGAAATGTATTTCTTTAATAATAAGACTTGAAAGTCACAGCTACTCCTTGATCCATGGGCTCCAGAATGGAAGTTGTATTAGCAGGCATGAACACAGCATGAGTCTATTTAATTATTTGTTTGTTTGTTTATTTATTTATTTTGGCTGCATTGGGTCTTCGTTGCTGTGCACGGGCTTTCTCTAGTTGCAGCGAGCGGGGGCTACTCTTCGTTGCGATGCGCGGGCTTCTCATTGCGGTGGCTTCTCTTGTTGCACGGCACGGACTCTAGGCACACGGGCTTCAGTAGTTGTGGCTCGCGGGCTTTAGAGCACAGGCTCAGTAGTTGTGGCGCACAGGCTTAGTTGCTCCGCGGCATGTGGGATCTTCCCGGACCAGGGCTCGAACCTGTGTCCCCTGCATTGGCAGGTGGATTCTTAACCACTGCACCACCAGAGAAGTCCCACAACATGAGTCTTGTACATCTCCATCAGAGCTCTTGGGTGACCAGGTGCGTTGCCAATGAGCAGTTGTATTTTGAAAGGAATCTTTTTTTCTGAGCAATGGGTCTCAACAGTGGGCTTAAAATATTCAGGAAACCATGTTATAAACAGATGTGCTGCCATCCGGGCTTTGTTGTTCCATTTCTAGAGCACAGGCAGAGCAGATTTAGCATCATTCTTAAGGGCTCTAGAATGGTAAATGAGCATTGGCTTCCACTTAAAGTCACCAGCTGCTTTAGCCCCTAACAAGAGAATCAGCCTGTCCTTTGAAGCTTTGAAGCCAGGCATTGACTTCTCCTCTCTAGCTATGAAAATCCTAGATAGCATTTTGTTTAAATGTAAGGCTGTCTCATCTACATTGAAATATCTGTTGCTTAGTGTAACCACCTTCATGAATTATCTTTAGGTGGGTCTTCTGGATAGCTTGCTACAGCATCTCCATCCACATATGCTGCTTCACTTTGCACTTCTTTGTTACGGAGACGGCTTCTTTCCTTCAACCTCATGAACCAACCTCTGGTAGCCTCAAACTTTTCTTCTGCAGCTTCCTCGCCCTCCCACCGATTACAGATCACTATAACAAATAAAATAATAATGAGAAAGTTTGGAGTATCATGAGAATTACCAAAATGTGACACAGAGACATGAAGTGAGCAAATGCTGTTTGAAAACTGGTGCCAATAGCCTGGCTCAGTGCCGGGGGATCAGTATATTAACTGTCAAGGAAGGTTCTCAAATACAGCCTTGTCCTCAGCTTCTAAAGGTTATTAGCTGTATGTTATCATGTATTTTCCAAGTTCAGTTTCATAGTGGGGATTTCTTTTTATCATGTTTGGCAAAAGATCGGCGTTCAATGAATCAGTGTCAGTAGCTCAAGAAATAGTATATTAGCCTTAAAAAAAAAAAAGCTGCATCCAGGTATACGTCCCAAATTGACAGGTGAATTCAGTCATCACCTCATTATGTTATGATTAAAGCTGATCTAAAGGTACCTGTTCTTACAGATTATGGTTATTTGATATATTTTTTAAAAATAGTCCTATAGGAATTTGGCGTTTAGTCTTGGAAGGAAAATAATTAACCTCTGCTGCTGTTATACCATAAATTTGGTTTCATTTGTGTTTTGAACCTGAAATATTTTAAATTAACCATAGTGACTACTAAGCAGAACCAGAAAACCCAAATATCCATATTTGGTCAGTCAGATTGGCAAAGATTAAAAAGATGTAACTCGGCTTGTCAAGGATGTGGGGATACAGGCAGCATCGTATGCTGTTGGTGACGCTGTAGATTGGCACAGTCTTTCCAGCTGGCAGTTCAGCAGTGTGTGTCCTGTGACTGTGAAATTACAAAGGCAGCAACTGGACAGGTGCTCCAAGATATTTGTCCATGGCTCGTCATGTAGCATTTTGTGTAATAGTACCCTAAACTTCTAGCAGTGAGAGCTTAATGAGGTAAGTTGTGGTATATCTATTCAACAGAATGAACAGGCAGCCATTAAAATGTTGATTGATATATATTATACATATTTATGTATATATATAAACATGGAAAGGCTTGCTTATGTTAAGTAAAAGGAGGGAAGTGATTACATAGCTGTAGCTACTTAAGCAAAGGAAAACTTTCAGAAGGAAATACACCAAAATTACAGACGTTTCTGGGGAAGTAATTGTGTGGAGTAGTGTAAAACTCAAATATTTTGAATTTGTGTGTGTTTTCCACACAGACTTCTAGTATAGTGGTTCTCAAACTGTAGTAACTCAGTAACTTCTCAGAAGTCTTGTTAACTATGTAAATTGCCTCAACCCCAGAGAATCTAATTTAGTGTGAGTCTGAAAACCACACTTTCAGCAATACTGCTGAATTTTTTTTTATAGTTTCTGTTCCTTCTCCCTAACATCTATACGTGGTACTACTAGAAAATTATTTTAATAGCACTAGTATTAGATATGGTTGTGTGTATAACTTTAAAAAACGCTCACGTATATAAGACCTAGCCTCAGAGAATGCTAGGGCTCCCTGGATGCTTTAGGAATACCACAACGCATGAAATGTTTTCTGCCAAACAGATTTAAGCTGCTAGGAACTCCATTATGGTGTTTAGGTTCCTTTGAATAAAGAGGGTTTTTTAATCCAAAAAAAGGGGGGGGGGGTGTTGAAAACAAGAGAGTAATAAACAACAGATAAAGTGGAATATACGTTGTTTAATTCCATGAGAAGATGAAACTGATTTTCAAAGTAATATCTCATTTTAATAGTCCACATTTTAATGTTATAAAGGATGCATCTGTTTCATGTTGTAAAACAAGTATCAAACTCTGACTTGACAAATTGGAAGCTATTTAGGACCCAAACTTATTACATTTCCCATTGAGATTAGGTTTTCTTTTTTCCTTCGTAGAATAAAGCTTTTCCTGACTCTTAATAGGATATTTCCTTCCATTCTCTTTTTTCGTCTTTGCTATGCCAATTTTTAGTTTACTACAGCATCTGACCTCTGTGCTTTGAAAAACGGAATTTATATAAAATTGTATTAGAATATAGTAAAATCATTCACTGAAGAGAAACTGATAAGAGATCATTTTAGGACCTACGAAATTATTTGATAAAGATCTTTTTCTATAATTTAAAACATGTCACAAAGTAGTTAAATGTTTGATGAAATAATACTGATTTGTGTATTATATGAGAATTATATGGACCTTTCTGTTGCAAACCTATCCAAGCCAATTTGATTATTCATATTTTTTCAGGTTCTTTTGGTAATTGTCACAGCCTTGCTTCAGGTGAACTGAGATCTCAGACCAAATCTTGCCGCACGTACAATCCTTTGTTATCACGCAGACACAAAAAAGATCATAGAACCCTTTTTCATAGGCAAGTAAATTCCCTGCTTTGTCCTTTTAAACATGCTCAGGCAAGCACTAAGGCAAGAAAATATTCTGATGGTAGGATTAGCTAACTTTCTAGTCTGATTAGGCATCAGAATCTTCTACTAATTTGGGAAGGGTGTTTGGTGCAGGAACCAGGCCTGAAGGCAGTCATGACCTTGCATGCAACTCAAAAGGAATTAGACTACGGGACTTGCCCGAGAACCCACTCCCTTCACGCAGGGGTGGAGGAGCCTGGGTGCTACTTCTGGCCAGTCACTTATTCTGAACGCTGTTTATTTCCCCAATAAAATCTATTGCTGACCTCTTTGGTGCTCACAGATGCAGCCTCCATTGGAGGTGCAGGTAAACACATTGCATCCGTCTGCCTCTGGAGTGAAAACCTTGAAGAGAGTCTTTGGCCAAGCTAACTAACCACTCTCAGAGTGGTAATTCTTGACCAGGCCCCTTGCACGTTAACTTGCATATGTAGAGATACATCATATGATTTATACTGATATTTTTTCAAGTCTCAACGATGATCAATTAGTGGTTTGTGAAAAATCAGTGGGACCAACATCTTGTGCTTTAGTGTTATTTGGAATGGGATGGGATAGATGTACATGCCTTGTAGTAAGTATTATTTTGTGAACCTTTTCTTTCTGTTACATATGTATGTATCATTGGGTAGTGATATAAGATGTATATCCCGCTGTCACAGACACAGACAAAAATGTTTGAAATCAGCAGTTAGTATTTTAGAGTACATTACAGATGAGGTACAACCATAACTTTAGTCAATCCCAGATTTATAACAGAATAGAATTTACTGGCTTCTTGAGGGTTATTTTAGTAACTAAAACATCCAAGCCTTTCCCATATTTCCAAAGTTCCGTTACTCTTATGCGGAACTGGCAGCCAAGATAGTAACTGAAAAGAAAAAAGTGTTGTTTGTTGAAAAGCAGGTTTTATGCTAGGCATTCTATCAACCACAGAATGTTCTCTGGAGGCGTTAAAAATCACTGTTATGAAAGATCTTTCATGTTAGCCTGTAGACACACTCCCTGAATGTTCAGAACAACAGTAGAAGGAGATGGGATGCGATGTGATGATCACAGAGGTAATGAGTCTCAGTGCCAGATTTAGCAGTATTTAAGTCATGCTGTTACTTTGCCAATGATACTTTAATACGGTTAAAATTCCCTTGGCGGTAAGGATGTTAGATTAAAGACCTGAGCACCTGTTCTGGTCTTCCTGATTTTGTCTTTCACAAACGTGACTTTTCAAATGTGCCCGGCGTAACCCTTGAGCTGTACCGTCTCTGGCTATGCAGATGCTGCAAATGTAAAGAAGAGCTACCCCTCCTTCACCCTCGGAATGAGCCCTTTTCGTTGTTCTGTCTGTACAGTGATGGGTTTCTCTTACCAGATCTCCCTGAGAGCCAACATGGCAACGACAGGAGTGGAAACCACTCAGGGCTTGAAATAGCACAGGGAGGTGCTTGAGGGAGGATTTGTGTTTCGTTTTGTAGGGGCTTTGCAGACAGCATTCCCACTCACCTGCTCTGCAGGGTCTTGAGAGAGACCTGAACTAGACCGCGAGCCTTGTCCTTCACACGGCGGTCTTTGTGCCAGCACATAGAAGCAGCCGAATAAATATTTGCCAAGTGAATGAATGGCGCATTCATTTCATTGATGTCGTCTTCTCTGGAGGCCTGGTCAGCCGATTTGAATTGCATGGCACCTAGCGCATGCAGTGGGGGCATTCTCCCTCTGCCCACTCTTGCTCAGGGCTGCCGAATCCTGAAGACTCTGCCTCACTCCTCAGCTAATCGATTTCAAAACCAGCAGTCAGACTTGCATGGATGCTGACAAAAGGCCAGCTGGTAGGCGGCTAAGTCTCGGCTTGTAGACACAAGAACGAATAAGCAAAATACTTTTTTTTTTTTTAACATCTTTATACTCCATACTTTATTGGAGTATAATTGCTTTACAATGTTGTGTTAGTTTCTGCGTTATAACAAAGTGAATCAGCCATATGTATACATATATCCCCCCATATCTCCTCCCTCTTGCGTCTCCCTCCCTCCCACCCTCCCTGTCCCACCCCTCTAGGTGGTCACAAAGCACCGAGCTGATCTCCCTGTGCCATGCGGCTGCTTCCCACTAGCTATCTATTTGACATTTGGTAGTGTATATATGTCCATGCCACTCTCTCACTTCGTCCCAGCTTACCCTTCCCCCTCCCCGTGTCCTCAGGTCCATTCTCTACGTCTGCATCTTTACTCCTGTCCTGCCCCTAGGTTCACAGTCAAAGAGAAAAACAAATACCGTACGCTAACACATGTATATGGAATCTAAAAAAAAAAAAAAATGGTTCTGATGAACAAAATACTCTGGAGGCATTTGGGAGGTGACAGATGCTTGAAGGAAGGAGTCCACGATGGAACATTAGAACAAGTGGCCCTCATCTACTGTAGAATTCAAGATGTTCTAACAGAAGTTATTATTTATGTTAGTTTCAGTTGTCTGCTGAATGTGAGCTCGTTGACTGCGTGAGATATGACTGTTCACACATATTTTTAATCATTCATTAATTTGATACTTATTAATGAGATATAACTCTGTAGTAAGAATACCAATGACATTCTAAATACAATTCTTCCTTTCATGGTAAAAGAAAATGAGTCTCCTTATAGAGAATTTGGACATAAAGGCGCAAACAGATGATGGAAACCACCTGTGATCTCACCATCCAGAGATGATGAAGATCAACATGTTGATATCTTTTCAGGTTTTTATTCTGTTTGTGCCTGTAATTTTTATAAAAATTAGATAAAATTAACTCTAGTTTGCTTTTTTTCACTGAGCAAGTTCCCCATATCATTAAAAAAATCTTCAAATATATAATTTGTAATGACTTCATATTCTACTGTTTGAATATGTTATTTAACCATTTTTTCTATTTTTAGATATTTACATTGTTTCCATTTAAAGTACGTAAATATCAATATTCATACTGTAACCTCTGTAACCTCCCACATGGTGCATTGTACATAACAGGAGCCCAGTAAATGCTTAGTGAAGGTATGAACTGGTTAGATTTCCCAGAAGGAACTCTGTAACTGCTTACTGAGTCACCTCTTGAATAAAATGAAGGAATTGGATTAGAAAGCTTATAAAAGAGGTCTTTCTGTCTCTCAAGTTTTATGATTATGTGATTTGGAAAAATAATTGTAATTGACAGTCCCATAGTCAGTCACATCGTGTTAAGATGTATGTATAAAAGTCATACAAGGCTCTTTTATGTGGTGTTGGAAGTGAAGCTTAAAGTAATCGGAAGCGCTAGAGAGTACTGTAGGAGACAGACGGTTCTAAGAAGCAAGGCCACACCATCTCTCGGTGACCGTCCCTTGTTATCTGTAGTCTGGGGACAAGTCATGTTCATAATTCTAACTTCCATGGCAGGTCTTCACAGTTCTCTTCACCATTTACACCAGAACCACTTGTAAAGAGGCAAGAATAGTCACTGAGTGTTGAATCATGATATTGATATATACGTGTCTGTTGATACGTATATCTGAAATTTAGTTTAAATCCTGTTTCTTCTATGAAGTCTTCTCCCCAGACTCCCCTTCTTTCCAGGACAGGAATGGTCTTTACGTGTATGTTTTTCTGCCTTCGTAATTAGAACCACACATGTTCCAGGCGAAGCGTTGCCTCGTCAGGAACAGAGTAACCTGGAGGAAGAGGACAAGAACTGTTTTCAGACGGGTAAAAAGAAGGTCATGCGGCTCGTGTACGAGAAGTAGCATCCTTATACCTTTTGCTTTCAACTGAGGAAGCAAGATTTTAGTTTAGTACTGGGGAGAGCTTTTCTGAAAGTTAAAACTCTTCCAAAGGGCATGGTCTACCTGATCATGTGTGAACTAGTAGTGTTAAAGCATCTGTAGGATGGTTGTATGGGGTGTTCCTGTGTTAGCTTGAAGAATAATTCTCAGATCATTTAGGCGGAAATGCAACAGAAGATATTTTATACATGTTTGTGGTAGGCACAAGCTCTGATGAAATTAGGTAGTGATCTATTCTATTGCAGTCTATTATTCCCTGGCCTAGGAGATGGGCTTATGCTTATTCAAAAGGTGAAACGTAACAGGAATAAATGCAATACACAAAATTTGACTTTCCCAAATGATGGCAGTTATCGAATGAGAGAAATGTGGCATACTGGTAGATTTGTTTACCACTGTTGACTAAAGACCAGGAGATGTGTTGGTCAGTGAGTCAAAACATTAATGGCGTAGTATTTGCATATAATCTATGCACATCCTCCTGTATCCTTTAAATCATCTCTAGATTACGTATAATACCTAATACAATGTAAGTACTATGTAAATAGTTGTAAATAAAATGCTACATAAATAGTTGCTGGGCATGGCAAATTCAAGTTTTGCTCTTTGGAACTTTCTGGAATTTTTTATTCTGAAGATTTTCGATCCATGGTAGGTTGAATCCACGGATGCAGAACCCGTGGATACGGAGGGCTGACTCTATAGGCTGTTTGCTTGGAAAAGATTCTGTTTCTAGAAGGTGTGGCGTTCGAGCCGGTGGTGGATGATCAGTTGTCAGGAAGATACAGTCAAGGCTTTGGACAGGATGACATTTCAAGTTCCCTCCTGTCCTGAGATTTTTGAATCACCAAGTTCTAGGTCCCTGTTGAGCCGTCCTGCAAGTGAACAGCCTCCCAATACCGGGCAAGCGAATCCATTGCTCTTAAAGACTTGGTTTTCTCTCCTTGTCTATTTACAATATATGGTGAAGAGTTTGCAGTTCTTGTGTAAAAGGTCCCTTCTAGGTTAAGGAATCACAACATTCAGCGAAAGCTTTAGCATCTCTGAAGCTGTCCCTGTTTCGTTCTCCTGAGTACATATAAAACAGTTTATAGCTAGTGCTTTAACTGAAGCCACTTTACCCCAGTCCTAACACGCCAGATGTCTTGGCCGTGCAATGTGACGTGACCTAAAGATAACTTTAAAAAAAAACTCTTAACTGGAATTATCTTATATTTTCATTATTTATCTTAATAGTAAGGATACGAAAATAAAGCCCTGCTAGTTCATTTTTCATTTCTCAGTATATATAATCTTTTCTGAAGATTTATTATAAGAGTGTATGTCTAGTTCTGGTCATAGCTCTTGTTTTAATGTTTAACAATTATTTCTCTCTTATCAGGATGGCAGTTAATACATTGTCAGCCTAGATAAGAGCTCTTGGTCTTCTTTCACTTATAACTGCTTTTTAATTACTTGATAACAAACTAACACTATAATCTGTATAATGTTTGCATGACCAGTGTGTTTATATTCATTTGTGAACAGTTATTGTAAGAGGTACCAGGTACTTTAAACATATATCTTAAACTGGAATATGAGCCATTGCACTTTTGCAAAATGTATGAAGTCTTTATGAGGATACTAATGAATATTATCAGTGACAATAGAGCATAAATCCCACATCCTTTTTTTTTTTTAAGATTTTTTTGATGTGGACTTTTTTTAAAGTCTTTATTGCATTTGTTACAGTATTGCTTCTGTTTTATGTTTTGGTTTTTTGGCCGTAAGCCATGTGGGATCTTAGCTCCCCCACCAGGGATTGAACCCGCCACCCCCATGCATTGGAAGGCAAAGTCTCAACCACTGGACCTCCAGGGAAGTCCCACACACGGGCTCTTTAGTTGTGGCATGAGAACTCCTAGTTGCGGCATGCGGGATCTAGTTCCCTGACCAGGGATCGAACCCAGGCCCCCTGCATTGGGAGTGCGGAGTCCCAGCCACCGGACCGGCAGGGAAGTCCCCGACATCCCTTCTTGAATCCTAAGATCGGAAGTACATACGTCCTGGTGCTGCCTGTCTATATGCGTAAGGACCATGCCTTAGCTCTGGAATGCTGAAAACAGAATCCCACGCCCTCCTTCAATTCATGATGCTCAGTTGCCCAGCTTAGTTCCTGAGTCTGGGGGTTGACCTCTTGAATAGTGGGAAGGAACACTCCTGACAATTTTGAGAGTGAGTGGATATTTTTAAGAGTTTCCCTTCAAGCTTTTCTTCCCTGACTCATTTGGAAAGATAAGTACTGTTTGATAATTCTGTTTAATTCAGTAGTTATCTACTGTGCCAAGCTCTACAGAAAATACCAAATTAAATAAGACATAAATCTTTAAGGAGCTTCTTTTCTGTAGTCAACCAGATAAGTCTAAGAAATAAAGCAAAGACTACATAATTTGTAGTACAATGTTAATGAAAAGATAGCAAAGACTTGCAGCTATCATATTAAGGTACGAATGATTTCGTAACTGTGTTCATTTATCTACAATCAGTCACAAAAGAAGCAGTCAATGGACGGATCTCCTCTAATAGAGGATTGGGTAGCCTTTCTGCATGGAGAGCAAATATTAATGGACTTGAATACCGTTGCTTTTCCTGTGTGTGCCTTAATTAATACTGAATTTCATGGCTTTTCCTTCTGGTTTCTAAGGGTAAATATAGAAAATTTAATCCTATTGTTTGGATTAATGAGCAGTCTTTTTACAGGCTTGTGCACATTGTACCATTAATGAAAGTTCTGCTGCTGCAGGAAAAATATTTTATTTGAGAATGAAAAAGCAAATTGAGTTACTATATTGTGTAAGAGGTTCGTAGTTAAGTATTGCGTCCACTTGATCTCAGCTGGGGCTAAGGTACCCTGATAGCTGTGAGATGGTGAAATAATGGAGACGTTTAGAGATGTAGGGCTGTGATTTTTATATAAATCAATTTGATTTATAATTGGTAGAGTTTATTTACCGCTATGATTTGGTAGATGTACTAAGCCCAGTAAGTTGGTATCAGCTTTCAATTCATGTTGACTTACAAGCCTTCTGTAATAATAATAGCATGAATTCTCTGAGTAGTGTGAATGATGAAGTCAAAATCAACACTCGTTTCATTCTTTTTCTGCTTTGCCATGTTTTTACCATTTGACTATGGGAAATTCCTGTCGTATACCAAGCAGGAGATTAGTATAATGAAGTCTGTTTTCCCATCACATTGATCAACACGTGGCCAAACTATACCCATCCACCCCCATCTCACTTCAGATTTGAAATCAGATCCCAGGCATCACATCATTTCCTTGTACATATTTCAGTATGTGGCTCTATAAGTTAAGAACCTTTTTCTCTTTAAACATGACTATAATACTATTGAAAAAACAGAGCTGCTTTCTAGTTGCAGGTAGGAAGTAAGAAATGCTGGAGTCCAGCCAGGTTCTGATGCCTTTAAGTGGCTCTAGGTACTTGGACAAACCATTTAACTTTCCCCTGCCTGTGCTTTCTTGTCTTTAAAAAGAGAAGACTCAAGATGGTCTCTCAAATCCCATCTGTCCCTGAAATTCGTAATTTAAAAAATGAGGAGACCTCCAGTTTCTGGCCCAGCACGTAAGGGGCTTGCAAGTCATCACTCTGTGCTAACAAGTGAAAAGCCGAAGAAACTGAAAAATCAACAACTCTCCTTAGATCTGTCAGAGAAGTGGTGTCACAAGGCAAACCCTTGCCCCAGAATTGGAGAGACAGTGAGGCAAATACAGAGGATCACAGCTTACTGGAGCAGAGCTATCTGTGGAAACCAGCACAGGGGTAAGAAACCCTAAACTGTAATTGACAGATTGCTGGAGGTGCAGAGTGGACAAGGCTGAGAGTTCAGAACTCCGGGGAGACCCAGCCATAGTGACCCACCCCACAATTGTGTAGTTTTACGGTGAATCCCTCATGCTTCTGCCAGGGGGAGGGGAAAGGAGCCGTGGTGAAATACTCCAGAGCGTTCTGTTCTTCACAACAGAGGCTGTCCTCAAGAGAAACTATGTATCGGAGCCTAAACTCCTGGGGGTTTATCCGGAGCCTAATGGACCTGGGGAAGGGAAATACGCAACTCCAGCCCAGTCTAGTCGTGCTGTCCCACCTAAGTGGTGTGGGGTGGGGTGGGGGGGGGGGGTACTGAGAAGCCCTGAAGCTCACAGTTCAGAGGCAAAGGCTCACTAAAAGAAAGATCTGATCATAGCAGTACAGAATGCTGCCCCCTTTTCCTGCACCGTATCACTGCAGTACCAAAGGCCTATTTGAAGCAGTTCCCTTGACCCAGCACATCACATCCAGCTGTCAAGAAAAAATCACAAGGCATACTAGAAGACAAAAAACACAGGTCAAAGAGACAGGGCAGGTAACAGAACCAGACTCCAATATGGCAGGGATGTTGGAATTATCAGACGGGGAATTTAAAACAGATTGTGATTAAGATGCTAAGGGCTCCAATGGCTAGAATAGATCGGATGCAAGAACAGATGGGCATATGAGCAGAGAGATGGAAATTCTGGGAAAGAATCAAAAAGGAGTGCTAGAGATCAGAAACACTGTAACAGAAATGAGGAATGCTTTTAGTGTGCTTAATAGGAGACTAGACACGGCTGAGGAAAGAATCTCAGAGCTGGAGGATATGTCAGTAAAACTTCCGAAAAGGAAAAGCAAAGAGAACAAAGAATAAAAAACAGAAAAGAGGGGGCTTCCCTGGCGTTCCAGTAGTTAAGACTCTGTGCTTTTCCCCTGCAGGTGGTGCGGGTTTGATCCCTGGTCAGGGAAGTAAGATCCCGCAAGCCACTGGTGCGGCCAAAAAACCAAAACAAAGAAACAAAAAAACCAGAACAGAACATCCAAGAACTGTGGAACCACTACAGGAATATTCATAAATTCATGTAATGCAAATACCAATAAGGAGAAGAAAGAGAAAAAAGAACAGAAGAAGTATTTGAAGCAATAAAGACTGAGAATTTCCCCCAATTCGTGGCAGACACCAAACTACAGATCCAGGAAGTTGAGAGAACACCAGGCAGGATAAATGCCCCCCAGAACTGCATCTAGGCATGTCATATTCACACTGCACACCACGATTGTCATGGTATAACCTCTTACGCTAATGACTTCCAAGTATGTATATACATGTATTGTGTGTGTACGTCCGACTCCGTTCTCTCCCCAGAGCTCCACACCCACCTGTACCACTGCCTACTTGACATTTTCACTTGGATGCTTTACAAACATCTCAGATTTTACATGTTAAAGGGAGCAATTGATTTTACTCTCCAAACTGATTTGCAATTCTCTCCCCGCCCCATCTCTTCCCAACTTATAATGGCACACCATTCACCCAGTAACTCAAGCCAGAAATCAGTTTTTACCTGTCACTCGTCCCGCTGTGCTATTCACCCCTGGGTCCCGTCCATCGTACCTACAAAATACATCACCAGTTTGTCTCCTCTTCATAGCACCCTCTTCTCGTGCTTGCTTTCTTGCCCCGTCCAGTCTCTACAGAGGAGCCTAAGCAATCTTCATAAAATGCAGGTGGGATTTTATCTCTCCACGGACGTCCCATAATGCCTGAAATAAATCTGACTCTAAGCTCCTGACGGTGCCCTGAAGACCCTACATGACCTGGCCTTTCAGCCCTCATGCTGCCACTCTCCTCCTTGTTCCATTTGAGGACCGCTCTCAGGTCTTTCCCATCTTAGGGACCTTCCACATTCTGATTCCCTCCCACCTCTTGCTCAGCTCCTTCTCATCCTGTAGGTCTCGGCTTCAATATCCCTGTCATGTGAGGCTTTTCTTTACCACCACATAACTAAAATAGCTCCCTTTCCCCCTGTTTGTTACCTTTATAATAACTCTCGCTTGGTCTGCTTTTGTGATTTTTGCCTGCTGCCGTGCTAGAACATGAGTTCCATGAGGGCAGGGACTGTGTCTGTCTACCTTGCCGTTAATAGCTCCAGGGCTCCAAGAGAGTCTCATAGCCGGTACTCCAAACGTATTTGGTGGATGGAGGGCTGAAGGGAGGGAGGGAGTGAGGGAAGGAGGGAGGGAGGGTAGACATGAGGTGAGCAGTGAGGTTTGGAAAATATGGCTAAGTTTAGACAAATGGAGACCGTGGAAGAAAGAAATGGAGAAGGGGAAATATTCTAGACAGGAAGGCAGTATGTACAAATGTAGAATGAGTGTCGTGGTCATAACGGTTGACCCTGACATCCGTTCCACCCCAATAATTCGTCCAGGCCACTCACGGTCATCCTATTTCCCTTGTGTGGATTGGCCTGAGCAGTGAGACGTGAGGGGAAGTGGGCTGGGTGAAGTCTGGAGATGTTTTCCTCACGTCTACGGAGGAGGGCACAGGCAGTTACGCTCTCTCTCCCTGCTCGGAAGTGGTCCTGTCTAGATAAGAGGATTGGAACTCCTGGAACTGCCTTGCTACCAGCTGGAAGACAAAGCCATCACAAAGAAGGCAGGCAGCCAGGAGCCAGAGCCCTCATGTTCTGCACCCGTGGGTTTGCTTTCTTGGATTTACAATAGGTAACGCAGTGAATGCCCTCTTTGCTTATCTCGGTTTCACGTAGAGGGTCTGACGACCTCACTAAAACAGTGAGAATCTGCCTGGATGAAGGAGCGCATGCATGCAGGATAGTAGTCGGAATTCATTCTAGAAAAGCCAAGTTTGGAGAGTCAGGGCCCTTGAACGATAGACGGAAGTGGTCTCTGCAGTGCTGAAGAACAAAGCCTCCGGATGCAGACCGCCTGCGCTTAATCTGCTTGCACCACTTTCCGGCTGTGTGGCCCAGGGCAGGGCACTTACCCTTTCTCTGCCTTGCACCTTCTGTGTCCAGCGCTGTGTCAGTGATGCCCGCCTCGCAGGGTTGTCACGAGGATTGAGCGAGCTCATCCGTACAAACTAGGCCATGTTGAGCCTCGAATGTGTTGGCTATTACCCCTAGCGGTGGCGAAATGTACTTATTTTACAGTTAGTAGTTCACAAGCCTCTGTGTACATAAGAACCAACTGGGAAGTTTGTGAAACGCTGGATCCCATTGCCAGAGCATTTTACCGGGTCGGCATGGATTTGGCCAGTGCATCTTGGCAACCGTCAGGTCACCCCCAGACCTCACGTAGAGAAACTGCACAAAATCATACAGTCTGTGGAGGCTTTACAGCCGTGAGGTTAGGTCTGTTAGGAAATTAATCTCTTGGGCATCTTTACGGGGAATTGGAGGTTGGAGTTTCGAAATGAAAAGGTTTTGCGATGGCTGCTCGAGATATGACAGAGGTAGTTTTGTCAGGCTTTGGTATGAAAACCCACGTTGACATGTTGAGCCTATGTCACTCAGAGAATGATGGTGCCCCTGAAAGGACGAGAAAATGGCAGAAATGGGGAGGGGTATGTTTGCTGAGAATCGTTTTGTTTCATATGATGGAGGTCCACTCTCGGCCATGCCCAGGAGGCTGTTAAAAGATGCTGACCTGAACGTGTCTCTGGAGGGTGAGGCAGACCGGCAGCGGGTTGCCTCGGAGAACAGGTGCCACCAGCCAGTCTTCACGTCGCTCAGTTTACGGTTTCTGAGATACCAACATCGGGATTGCACCGCTTGAGATTCTGTATCACTGTGTAACTCTTTCTTATGTTTACTGAAGTTTATTTTTTTTTAATTTATTTTTTTTTATTTATGGCTGTGTTGGGTCTTCGTTTCTGTGCGAGGGCTTTCTCTAGTTGCGGTGCGCGGGCCTCTCACTGTCGCGGCCTCTCTCATTGCGGAGCACAGGCTCCAGACGCGCAGGCTCAGTAGTTGTGGCTCACGGGCCCAGTTGCTCCGCGGCATGTGGGATCTTCCCAGACCAGGGCTCGAACCCGTGTCCCCTGCATTGGCAGGCAGATTCTTAACCACTGCGCCACCAGGGAAGCCCATGTTTACTGAAGTTTTGATAACCTTTCCATAGTTTGCAATTCTTTTGTTTTTCCTCCTTTTATTTTTTGAAGATTCAGTTAACTAAAGACTTTGAATTTTGCTACCTGTGCGAAGAACCTCCTACACACCTCTCTACTGGATGCTTTATACACGTTATTTATAATCCTCACAACAGCTTTGCAAGGTAAGCACGCTTCTTTTGTAGGTGAGAAAAGTCAGGCTCAAAGAGGTTAAATTACTTGCCGCAAGTCATGGCTAAGTTAGAATTCAAACTGAGGTCTGTCCAGGAAGTCCTTGCTCTTGCAAGGTTTCCATTAATGTATTCAGTCGTGTACCTAACACAGAACGCTTAACTATGCTTATCCTTTTTTTGAAATCTGTGAAGGGACTTTTCATCAAGATGCTATCATTCTGCTGTTTTCGTGTTACGTAGAGCAGGTAGGTGTTATTGATGAGTAGTGAAGAACAAATAGATCCTGAGGTGACTTTTTTATCCTTTAAGGAAGCAAAGTTATCATGATTTGGGTATTTTAACTTTCACATCCATGTATCATGTTCTCACATGAGACGTTAAATCCATTTATTCCATCTTCGTAAACTATGTACTTTTTTTCCTCCGGATTATTGCTCCTATTTCTCCTTCCTCTGTCTCTGTCCTCACAAATAAATTACCATAAGAATAAACCGATTCTTCGTGTGAGGATAGGAAACCAAAATTTGGTTATTAAAACTAAAAAAAAGGGCTTCCCTGCTGGCGCAGTGGTTGAGAATCTGCCTGCCAATGCAGGGGACACGGGTTCGAGCCCTGGTCTGGGAAGATCCCACATGCCGCGGAGCAACTAGGCCTGTGAGCCACAATTACTGAGCCTGCGCGTCTGGAGCCTGTGCTCTGCAACAAGAGAGGTCGCGATAGTGAGAGGCCCGCGCACCGTGATGAAGAGTGGCCCCCGCTCGCCGCAACTAGAGAAAGCCCTCGCACAGAAACGAAGACCCAACACAGCCTAAAATAAATAAATAAATAAATATTTTTTAAAAAAATTGCCTTCATGTCTAAAAAGAAAAATCTAATTTCTTTGGGGATGGGAAGAAAAACCCCTGAATACTCTACAGTTTAAGAATCATCCAGAAAATGTCTAGCTGAATTCCAAATATTCAAAACATGTTTTAATATAGTAGCCAACTTTTTTTTGTATCATTATAGGAATTAAATATATTGTCTGAACACTGTGGGAAAGATGTTCAGTAGAGCCTTGTGAATTAATTGGAGAGTTTTACGTGCTAATAGAGCATTGATGTATTTCCAGGCACTTGTGAGGCATTGAAAAGCCAATTTGAGGACCGTGTCTACTCTCTTCACTGCATTAATAGAGTTAAATTTTCTTTAAAATTTTTTGAAAGAAAATAATCTGTAATGATACGACTTTTTTGTTACTCTTATCAGCAACAATGGCTCTGGGAACAAGGATAACGACAGTACCCTGCCTGGCTTTCCAGAAGCACTGTCACTGTCACTCACTGTCACTGTCGCCACTCTCGCTAAGCAGAGCAAAGAGCACACGTGTTGGCAGAGCCCGCAAGTACTGGCATGACGCTGATATGTATATGCGGCCCATGATGGCATGCTAATGTCAAGTCCTAGCTCTGAACCTGCGCAAGCACTCAAGGGTCAGCGCACACTCGGCTTCAGCGGGATGCTCGCATGAGTTTCACAGCAGCGCCGTCTCTTCCTTTTCTTTCTCCAACCCTTTCTCATCTCTTACTCTCAGTTTTTCACTTCCTCTGTATCTGAAGGGTAGGAAATGTGAGTATGTAGGGAACAGTGGGTCAGGGGAAAACAGGAGAAAGGAGAAAGAAATCTGCTTGTTTACAGTGTTCTTTTGGTTTGGGTTTTTGTTGGTTTTATTTGTTGTTGTTAAGTTATGGAATTCTGTTTAAACAGAATTTGATCCCAGACTCTAGAACACGTCAAAGCTGGGCTGCTCCGTTAGGGGTTGGCATACAAAGCTGAATTCTCATTCACAAACCCTCTCCTCCTCTGAGAAAAGGTAGGGGACAAAGGGGAGTCTTTTATATCAGTTACAAGAGCATGATTTGAAAATCACCTCTCTGCACCACAGGTTCATGCTTTTGGAAGTATATTGAGTCGAGTCCAGCGTGGAGGAAGATGGATTTTACTGTTTAAGAGGAAATCAACAAATTTTGTTTGTGAGCTCAATATGTGAGAGGTATTAGATAGGATAACTTGATAGATTTTAAAATGTGAATAATCAGGCTATTAGTCTATCTTTTTGTAATTTTCCTATTAAGATTGTCCCTTTTCTTAAACAAGGCATGTAGTCTCCAATTTATGTTACTCTTTGGAAATGGCTTGAATACAGTATAGTATGCTTACTACGGGTAGATTGTAACCATTAAACATTCTCTGATTTCTCTTGAGCTATTAATTTTTTTTTATAAATTTATTTGTTTATTTATTTTTGGCTATGTTGGGTCTTCGTTGCTGTGCGCGGGCTTCTCATTGCCGTGGCTTCTTTTGTTGTGGAGCACGGGCTCTAGGAGTGCAGGCTTCAGTAGTTGTGGCGCACGGGCTTAGTTGCTCCGCGGCATGTGGGATCTTCCCAGACCAGGGCTTGAACCCGTGTCCCTTGCATTGGCAGGCAAATTCTTAACCACTGTGCCACCAGGGAAACCCTGAGCTATTAATTTTATTATCCTTTTCTTAGCTAACGTATTACATTCAATAGAGCTATCTTATGAGTCGCATAAGGAGTTTATAGAGTTACCACCATTCCTGATGTATCTGTGGGTCGCCTCTTAAATACAAAATAGAGCTTTGCAGTGACAATAAAATAGTATAAACAGAGTTTTACTCTCTGAAAACCACTTTCTTTGCAATAACCACTGTATATAGAAAAACCTTCCTGTTCTCAGGTAGTATCCATTTATTTGAATTACTGAGCCCTGCAAACTGGAGGTTAAGGACCTGAGTTTGGTTTTTTTTTTATCATAAATGATGACATTACAGAAGTGCAGTTAAGTGATGCTTAGTGAAAATAAAGCCATAATATTTTAGGGATTAAAATTAATTCAAAATATTTTCGATAAGAATGTGGCCAAGTTGGCCCACATACTGTAGTGCAAGCTGATAAGTAATCAGAAGACTGTGATGTACAATTACTAATAAGCTCTTGCAAACAGTTCATGTAAAACCACCTTTAAATCGAATACCTTAACTGAAAAGCACGTAGGTAAACCCTACTAATCTCGATCACATGGTGTAATATACAACTTTCAGTCCAGAAGATTTGGATAAATGTTCTGCAGCTATACCCAGAAATCAGCTTTTCAGTAATTTCTGTAAAATATTCTCGATGTTTTATCAAATACATTTATTATATCACAAGCAGTTTCAAATTCCAAAATGGTATATATCGAGAAAAAAAAGCAGGAGTCTTTGCCTTTCTTAACTCTGATTACCCTAATTTAGGATAAATAGTACCTCCTTAATTAATTAATGCTTTAAGATCGTGGACTGAAAGATGCCGTAAAGTGCAAATTACTGTTTATTTGAATGAACACTCTTCATATTTAATAATTAAAAGGCAGAATAAAAGGAAAAGCCAAACATCATAACAAATAGTACCAGCATTTAAACACAAATTTCCAAAAATGATTATCACATTAGACTTGAAACAGACTTTTTTACATCTGGTGAGAGGACTTTAAATTTTTAAGTATTTGGAAGGCTTTTTATTACACAACTGCACATCTTGGTGTACCCATTATACTGTTTTGTGGGTAAATTGCTGCTGTAAATCTCTACACAACTCTGTTATGTTCTCCTTTTCTCTTTATTTCCTTTTCCCAGCAAACGTAGTATTTGAGAATAACGCTTCCTATTATTCCATCCAATTTAATAGTAGTTTTCTCATTTTTGAATGTTTCATATTCAATGAAAGATGACTTAAATACTTTAAAAAGTTCTCCCCACCCCGGCCCTCCCTATGGAGATATGTTTACTTCTGGACTCACTTCGAGGTAACAATAATATACAGACTTCTGCTACTTTTTTCTCACAGTTCTGAATGAAATTGATAAACCTTCTTCTGTGGTCCTATAAGAATAGACATTGTTTGCTTTCATGGTAAGATTCTGGATTATGCTGCAAGTGAAAATACTAAACACAGTATTTTCAGCTTTTGATGCCTTGAACAGATATTCTGTTCACGTATGTGATAAGATGTTAATGGAAGCAAAAAATAAAATTTTCTGGTAGAAGACTTGTACCCACGTGTTTATTCCTTCCACAAATAATTACTGAGTGTCACTTTCTGTATGGCAGGCACACTATGCCAGGTACCTGGGATACTGCAGCGTACCAAAGAAAATCTTGTTCTCACGACTGTATATCTTCCACCAACTGTATTATTGATTTACCCCCCTGTGAAGAACTAGACTAGTTTCATGACAGTAAACAAAAACATCCTGAGTTTATACCTTAAAAAAAGGAAAACACTGTGAATGTCAGCTGATTAAATCCTATCCTATGTGAAGTTGGCGTCCTCTTTGATGTGCGGTTTTAGATAAATGGTGATAAGAGTGCTTGACGTGTTTTAATGAAATTTGATGCGGATGAATGTTCTGGATTAATCTCAACAGTAAATATATATGATTTGGAGCATTTTTTTGCACTATAAATTGGTTTAAAATTTTTTAAAAAACAGATTGATGCAGACTTATATAGGCTGATGACATCTTATTGGCTATAATTAACCAGAATATGTGATATCTGTATGTTGAACATACCATGCAATATTAAGGACTCAAGAAAATGACTTCTCTTTATGGCTTTTTTAAAAAGAATTTTTTTAGCACTGAACTAACTTATATGTTTTTTTAATACTCAACCCAAGTGGGAAGGTAGACTTAACATAATGAGAGTGAATGAAAAATCTGACCCATCAGTGGTCTTCTTTTGTAAATTTATAACCCTTAAGAAAAGTTGATGGGGAATTCCCTGGTGGTCCAGTGGTTAGGATCCGGTGCTTTCACTGCCATGGCCTGGGTTCAATCCCCGGTCGGGGAACTGAGATCCTGCAAGCCGCACAGTGTGGCCAAGATAAATACATTTTTTTACAAAAAAGAAAACTTAATTATGGAAACACATCATGTCTTGCTTTTTTCCAAGGTGTAAAATATGGGAATACATATAGACCAGCAATGGTAAATTTTTTAAGCTACCTTGTTTGTAAGGATGAAAGAGAGATTTCCTTTCTTTTCTCATTTGCATTTGAGATAAATCCTCAACGTTATATATACTTATTTATAATACGTGAAAACCGTTTCCTTTGAACATATAAACATAAAGATTTCCAATAATCTGCAGCTAATGTGCATCGGCTGAAGCTAGTAGATTGGACGGAATACTGCTGCAGTTTGGGTAAAAGTTAATGTTTTTGAGACCAGCTAATACACTTAGTATACACTGTAGTGCTATAGTGGAGGAGCAGTGGGTGTCCTGCTTATTTTTATTGCAAGCTCTGTCACTGCAGTTTACTCACAACATGCTAACAGTAATCTACTGTAAGCCCTGCTGAAATATATATTGAATGTGGTAGCCAAGGAGCTGTATTTAAAAGGTACATTTAAAAAATATCTCAAAATGGCATTCAGTTGCTTACTGAGTAACATAACATAACCTGGATTATGGTTATCTCAAACTTTATAATAGTAAGTAATGTTTCACTGTTCAACTAGAATTCTGAAGAGAATAAAGTTTGTATCCCCCAAAGGAGACAATTACGTATCAGTTCTACTACACTAGCCAAAATCTAAAGTCACAAACTTCTTAGTACAAAAAAGACACCTCAAAATGATCACCCACTGTGTGTCCAAAAGGATCTTCACTATTTTGTAAAAGTCTCTCACCCCCCTCTTTTTATAGCTCTAAAATTTCATTTTAATATGAGTATATATGATATATATTTTCTAATTCTCCTTCTTTCCAAATGCATAAATACACAAACTTGTATAAATTATGTAATTACATAACAATTGAAAGACAGGAAACACGGATGCATTGGGGTGTGTGTTTAAACAAGTCAAGATGTGATAGACAAGAAAAAATCTGAAGAGAAGGAAATTCCACCAGAGTGAAGCTTTATTAGCTCCATTTTCCCCCGTTTCATATCTGGAACAACCAGATTTTTCATTTGTTTAAAAATAAAGCATTTGCACACACAATGGTAGCTTATCACGAAGTCTTGTACCACTATAAATTGCTACATTATTTGCATATCAAGATTCACGCCAAGTACGGTTGAATCCACTGTTTAGTATCTTGAAAGCAGTCTTGGTTTCATGTCTACTTTATTATTTGCCCAAAACTCTTGTAAATTCTCCTTGTCGTCCTTTTGGTGGTAGCTGGAATTGAAACGGTATTTTTTTCCTAACAAGCCAGATTGTGTTTTAACCAAATCTGGCCAATCTGTCATGTATATCCGCACCTGTGGTTTCCAGCTCAGCTAGTATTAATTGTAACTTTTGATTGGCTCGAAGTCAGTTGTGGTGCTGCAGAGGAGGTGACAGGGTGGGGTGGACTCAGACCTAACCACGAGTCTGGCACTGACCGCTGGACACAGCACTCCCAGCAGTGCCCAAGGTGAACATCATTAATCCTCTTCCACAGAAGGAAAAGCTTGGAGGTGAAAGTTAAGTGACTTGGCCTGAGGCCCGAGTCACACTCCAGTAAGTGGCTGGGTTTCTTATTTGTTTGTTTGTTTGTTATTGAAGTACAGTTGATTTACAATGTTGTGTTCGTTTCAGGTGTACAGCAAAGTGGTTCAGTTATACAGTCAGGGACTCTGGAGCCACTTAGCAGCAGTGTGACCTTGACCAAGTTACTGAACTTCTCTGGGCCTCAGTTTCCTTGTCTGTAAAACTGGGATGGTGTGTAATAGCACCCCATCCTGAGTGGGTGCGTATAACAGTGCCTGGTATATAGGAGACAGTATAATAAATTATTCTTATTGCAAATTAGATGGTTAAGGCTGTCTACGGGGGAGATGCCGTATACACACCTAGAAGGGGCTCAATAAATGTTGCATTTACCAAATGTTGCATTCCTGAAGGACCTGCCTTTTCTTTTTTTTTTAATTGAAGCACAGTTGATTTACAGTGTTACAGGTATACAGCAAAGTGATTGTTTTATATATGTATATACGCATATATATGTATATATATTCTTTTTCAGCTTCTTTTCTATTATAGGTTATTACAAGATACTGAATATAGTTCCCTGTGCTATACAGTAGGACCTTGTTGTTTATCTATTAATCCCAAACTCCTAATTTATCCCTCCCCCGCTTCCCCCTTTGGTAACCATAAGTTTGTTTTCTGTGTCAGTAAGTGGCTGTTGTGATCGCCTCTTCATCTCTTTCATGAGAAAAGGATTCCTGCCATAGGGCTGTGGGCAAGACTGAACACACGACGCCCGACCCTTGAAAGCTGAGCTCGATGCTGCAGGGAGAGAGGCACTGCAGGCCAGCAGGGTCAGAGGGGAGCTGCACATGGCTATAGAGCTAGCAGCCAGAGGCTGCCGGGGGCAGGCTTTGTGGTACAAAGCGGGTGGGGCATCCCCTGGTCCCCACAGAAGGCTGTGATGGGCTCGTTCAAATGGTTCTGCAGGCGGGCAGGGGACTGAGCCCTTTGATAAGGAGGGATGGGGGGCCGTGTGCACAGGGCAGGCTGGGATGGCAGCCCACGGTTAGGTATTCATCTGATTTTACCAGATGTCAAGACATCATATGACATTGAACCTTGACTTTAGGTCTTCACATCACAGTGGCTAAACCAGGATTCTAATGTGGACTTTTCTGATTCCATGCCCACGTTTATTCCACCGTTGCGTGGCACTTCTTCCCCTTGCTAGGACCACATGTCAACATTTTATTAGTAACTAAGTACTTTCCTTTCTCTGGGCATTTCTTAGTCTTGCTTATGAATTTATATACTGTAGTGTCTAGTGTATTCTCACAAAATACTGGAGCACTCCCAAATTTGGGAAAGAATTTGAGAACTTGTTTTTCCTTTTAAAGGAAATTGGAGTGTAAGTCCCAATTGTACCTTTTTTTAAAATTTTTATTGGAGTATAGTTCATTTACCATGTTGTTAGTTTCTGCTGTGTAGCAAAGTGAATCAGCTATACATATACATCTATCCACTCTTTTTTTAGATTATTTTCCCATATAGGCCATTACAGAGTATTGAGTAGAGTTCCCTGTGTTGTGCAGTAGGTCCTTGTTGATTATCTATTTTATATATAGTAGTGTGTGTGTATGTCAATCCCAGTCTCCTAATTTATCCCTCCCCCCATCCCCTGGTAACCATAAGTTTGTTTTCTACATCTGTGACTCTACTTCTGTTTTGTAAATAAGTTCATTTGTACCTTTATTTTAGATTCTACATATAAGTGATACCATATAATATTTGTCTTTCTCTGTCTGACTGACTTCACTTAGTATGATAATCTCTAGTTGCATCCATGTTGCTGCAAATGGCATTATTTCATTCTATTTATGGCTGAGTAATATTCCATTGTATATATATGTACCATTTATCCTAATTGTATCTTGATTTAGAGTTTTCTTCTTCCCAGAGAAAACTTTTTTCCTTTCAAGAATTCTACCTTCCCTTCTCAAAACAAAATCTTGTTTCCTCATATTCCATCGCTGTTATTAGAACTTTTTTACTTTCCCTTCACAGCCGTGCAGCTGGCATTCGCCAGGTCCGGAATGCCCTCTTTCTCCAATTGCATCTCCTACATTAGACCTTTTCAGCTACTCCTGCTCACGGTGACACCCACCCCATCTTACACTGTGGGCTAAATGCTGCAAGAAATTCTTAAAAACGTAAGAGATGGTTTCTGCCATTGAGACTCTTAGTGTGGAGAACAAGAAATAAGGATTGCACAATGTAGAGGCAAATCAGTACACATCGAACTCCGCACTCAGGCCCCCAAGACCGCCCATGAGCTGGGCTCTGCCTGACAGGGCAGCCCCCTCCTCTGCTGTGTTTCCTCCCCTTTCACCTGGCTCTGGCCACATTGGCCGTCTTTCTGCTTCTCACCGTTCTGCTTCTCCATGTTGTTACTCGGCCTGGAGTACTCTTCCTTCCACGTCTAGCTCTTTCTCTTCTTTCGGGCCCTTTCCAGGCATCATCTATAAAGACACATCCCTTGACCGTGCTACCCAAAGCTGACCCCGCTGACTGTTCCATGCCCAGCGGTTCCCAGGTCAACCTCTTACTACCTGTGAGATTTTTTCCCCAAGATAATTTCATTTCTCTGTGCCACAGTCTGCTTATCTGTAAAATGGCAACATGTTAATAGGTTAGGTTGTTGTGAAAGTTGAGTGCATCGGTGCATGTAAAGTGCTGATTGTGAGTCCCTGGTGTAGAGTGAGCGCTCAGTAAACACAGTCGGTTTCTAATCGTCATCATCATTAAGGGTAAAGAAGTACCGTGACCCATTAATGCTACAGAAAGGGGAGAAGTCCGTGAGGCCCTGAGTCACCACAAGAACCTTCCTTGCGAGGGCAGACTTGAGTGTTATTGTGTCTCTATGGAGTCTTGATTGTTGCCCACAGACAGGCTCCCCATCCTCCCCCTTTGGATTTCCATGGCTCTTTTGGTCCTTCTCCCACGATACTGACCTTGATCTTCCTTGTATCATCACTGAGTGTATGTCCTCATAGAAGGGCTGGTCCTGCATCTCTGCGTCCTAGCACCCTTGTGCTCTACACACTGGGCAGGTGACCACTTACTTGATCAGTATAAGAAACACTCAGAGAGAGGCGTGGACTTATAAATACTACCAAATGTAAAGTAGATAGCTAGTGGGAAGCAGCCGTATAGCATAGGGAGATCAGCTCAGTGCTTTGTGACCACCGAGAGGGGTGGGATAGGGAGGGTGGGAGGGAGACGCAAGAGGGAGGAGATATGGGGATGTATGTATACGTATAGCTGATTCACTTTGTTATACAGCAGAAACTAACACACCATTGTAAAGCAGTTATACTCCAATAAAGATGTTAAAAAAAAGAGAGAGAGAAATGTTGTGAAATCAACAAGTTTAAGAACCCTCAGTGTGGGCACGTGGATGCGGGATGAGCCCAGTGACTCCGAAGATCACTTACTGGAAATGGTCCAGCTGGTGCTGTGGGGAGCATATTGTTCATGGGGTCTTAAGCTGGTTGTAGAGTCTGTTTAATTCAACAGACATTTGAAGAGCATCATTTCATGCCGGCCTCTGAGCTAATAAGACTGTGGGACCACAAACAGAACCGATATAGGTTCCCTTAAAGCATTTAAAATGGATTCAGACGGGACTTGAGTGGAGAGAAGCAAGGAAAGGTGTGCCAGGCATGCTTTAGAAAGAGCACAGGTAGAGGCATAGAGTGGGCAAGGTCCAGGATTTCAGGTTGTCCAGAAGAAAGATTTCCTCATTCTAGAGCAAGAGGAAGTAAGATTGCAGCGAGGGACCCCAGATTATGGAGGGTTTAGGGTACCAGAACTAGAACGTGGGCTTTCTTATATAGACATTTAGGAGCCTGTGTAAGGTGTGAACAAAAGATTGGCAGAAGTAGTACTCAAAATTAGAGCATACATTTGTCTCTTCTCTGGTATCACGAATTCCTTGTTTGAAAAGGTTTGAATTAAAAAGGACAGATCTCAACTTTATGAGTCAGGCACTTTAAGTAATTGTACAGTTTTGGATACTAAGTAAATTTTACAGCATAGTGACAGGTGTCGGGAAGCCATTCAGCTCTTAGTCGTGTACTCTTTACTTGAGTAATGTTTAAAGTATTAAAATTGTCCTTTTCACTGTAGTTCATGTATCATGAGCTTGATATATTCTTGAAATACTTAAGAAACTAGTTATTGTGGAAGTGGCCTATCCCACGTGTAAATGGAAAAGAGAAACTTTACATCGTTCATAAACTGAAATATTTGGTTTCAGTTGTACTCAGATTGAAACCATCGAAGAATCAGAATGAATGTAGTTTTATGATTGTCAGATTTACCACCAGAGCCCCAGATTTTCTCAATACCACATCTCAGTATTCTCGTAAGGTTTGTAACTTCTTTGCACCCATGTTTGAACACTCACCACACCACACAGTTAACTCTTCTTGCCTTCATTTTAATGAAAACATGAATATTATTAGGTTTGTCCCCAAGTAATTGAATGTCAAATTATTTTCATCAACAAGGAAATTTGGTAAGAGTACAAAGTTTGGGGAGAGAACTCAGTAACACTTATAAACAGGTTGATCAAAAGGAGTATTTTCTATTTCTTGACAGTGAGTTTGTGATGTTTTGCTTTTTATGCGTGATTTTTAAACAACCCGTTGTTTTTATAGGCTACTTCTGTGGCTAAGAAACTCTCTTCCCTAATGTACATTCCAGAAGGAAGCCATGTGACTGAATTCCTTCCTAATTGGTTATCACATATTGTGACTTGCCAGATGCAGGAATCCGGGGACTAAAGGGATACAGAATGTCTCATAACAACTGTGCCAGGAGATACTGCCAAACTCAGGGGCACCCCTCCCCAGGGTCTGAACCCTGGAATTATGTTAGGGATTCATCAATGTTCGGAAAATGAAATGAGAATTTTAAGTGAGCCCTCGTGCTGGCCAGCTGCCCAAAGCCTCTAACACCCCGGAAATTATGAGAGGGAACCTTGGGGATCTGGAAGGAATGCTACACCCTCTTACAATGAATATTCTCCAGGCTGTTCTCTTAGCAGCTGTCTTCACCCCTCCCCTCAAGCAGCTTGCAATCCCCGTCCCATGACGCCAGCTTTTGAAAATGGAAAGATAGACCTTTATTTTTAACATGTTTAGTAGATTAACATCTTCAGCCAAAATGCCTTGTATATCCCAGCCCCATCCCACAAGCCAGATGTACGACTCCAGTACCATGGCTCTCTCAGTGACCTACCCGATCGCAGCGTCGGTGGCCTTCAAGCCTGCCTGGTCTCAGCAGTGTACCCAGAAGAGCCACTCACGGAGCCAGAAAAGCTCTATTTATTAATCCTAGACGTTCTTATCTTTTTTAATAAACACCTGATAAGATGTAAAATAATGACCCGCATGACCTCCATATTAACATTTGTACCTCAGAGTCTAAACAGACCAAAGGGTTCATACTGTGTGAACAGAAATAGTTTAGCATCAAAAGGAGAAAACTGTATTTCTTGATAGAAAGGAAGTGGTCACAGATCATGCCAGTCAAACAAATCTGTCAGGGCTTTGAAATATAGAGCTGTTAGGTGAGATACTGAGGTAAAGGGTAAAAATAAGATCAGACTAAAGGTTGCAGTCTAGTTAAGTTGACTTCTGTTAGACTGGTAAATTTCACTTTTAGGAGAATAGTTTTCAGATATTAAATAACTATAAAGAGTTGAGTTATTGTTTGACTTGGATTTGGGGGGGGAAAGGCATTTCCTACCATTTTGTCCCCTCCAATTCCTTTCCTGCTCTCCCTGGAACTGGTCCTTATTGACCCCTGCAGGGGTACAGCTGGGTATCTAAGTCCTGAGATTTTTTAAAAATGGTACAAATGATCTTTTTTACAGAACAGAAGCAGACTCACAGACATAGAAAACAAATTTATGGCTACCAAAGGGGGGAGGTGGAGGGGGGTTAAATTGGGAGATTGGGATTAACATACACACACCACTATATATAAAATAGATAACTAATAAGGACCTACTGTATAGCACAGGGAACTCAACTCAATACTCTATAATAACCTATATAGGAAAAGAATCTGAAAAAGAGTGGATACATGTATATGTATAACTGAATCACTTTGCTGTACACCTGAAACTAACTCAACATTGTAAATCAACTCTACTCCAATAAAAATTTTAAAAAACGTCCTGAGACTTGTTTATGGTTAGACAGGCCGATAGTCTGCTGAACCAAGCACAGGAAATTTGAAACACCTAGAGGCTTTTTTTCAAAACCCTTTGCTGCTCACATTTTAGTTAGAATTCTAAAGAGAGAGTGGATTGTTTGGAGACTGAAGTCTAGTGTTAAAATGCTGGGGTTTTTAGGCCAGCTCTTAAACCTCTGAAGTCACCTGACCTGGCGGGGTGTGTCAGTTGGGTATTCTGAAGCATCAGATGAAAACAAAATCCACCCTGGTGTTGGCAGGCAGCCGTTGCGCCTGTCAGTGAATTAGAGTTGCTGGAATACCATCCATCCACTTAAGCCTGAATCAGAAAACTGGGGACGGAGAGCTTAATGTGGAGGATATGTCACCATCTCTCAGGAGGCAGGCAAAGGGCTGTGTTATCGCAGAGAAGCCCACTGAGCTGGTTCTCATGTTCACATGCCCAGAGTAGCCCCCAACACTGCAGATCGGGGACACCGATTCTGCCTTATTTTTAAGTTAGAGTGTGTTCGAGATGGCTTTGTGCCATGGTTTTTGAAGGACAGCTGTTTAACTGTACAGCACTTGAGGCAATATGATGACCTAAAGATTTTAAATATGTTTTTTAATTACCAAAAGCAGTGACAGCGAATAAAACTCTCCACTTGGGTCCTTTGAAACACTTGTGTGTATTTACCACTGCTGTGACACTCGTCTTCAAGAACATTTCATATTTATTTCAATTGAAGTTCCCCAGTGTTCATATTGTTAGTTACAGTTTAGATTTTAGTTCCTTGCCTTTTATGTTGTTAACTATAACTTTAGATTTAAATGTGGTCTGTGTAATACATGCTGTGAAAATAAAACCTGTCTGGAGAAAGACAAATATCATATGATATCACTCATACGTGGAATCTAATTTTTAAAAAATGATACAAATGAGCTTATGTACAAAACAGAAACAGACTCACAGATATTGAAATTATAGTGAAAATCAGGCAGAGCTGATTGCAATACATTAAATTAAATAAATAGAAGTTTTAATGAGCTAAAGAAGAGTACTACAACATTTCTAAATTTTAAAAAATTAAATTCTGTGACTGATATGTATATAGAATTAATTTTAAACATTTTAATGACTATGTGGCTTCTTGTAACAGAAGTTGACGTTATTGCATACCTGTAGGCTTTGTGATAAATTCTGAGTATTAAGGAAGATTTGTTTTCTGATCCTCCGTGTTCATAAAGACATATAAAACATTTTTATGAACTGCCATGTCCTCCTGTGTGTAAGGAAGAAAATTTTGCTGTGAAATATAGTTTTAAGTCTCCCAAATTGCCTTATTCAGGAAGTTGAGCTTTCTGTGTTTCTTCTATAGTGTCTCCTTACAAAAGTTTGTGTGTTACAAGCCTTTTTTCTTTTATTTTTGGATATCTAAGCTTTTTATCAAAAAAAAAAAAAGAGAGAAAACTTTAAAAGACAGAATTTTGTAAATTGATAACCACCAGATCGTCCTCTTCTCAGCCTGGATCCCCACCAGATTGCCCTCCAGAGAGGCAGAGAAGGAGGTCTGCTTCCTGGCTTCTGATTCCTCCACTCTTACACAGTTTGCCTGGAGTCCTTCCGCCCCGGGAGGAATGTGGTTTGACAAAACTTCCTCCACACACTTTTATTTGCATATTATTTCATTTCCTTTTGTAATACATCAAATCAAGTAGCTACAACAGTCAGTATCTAACATAATTAAAAAGCAACATTGTGGTCATCCATGTACAATGCTTGGTGTCAGTCTATTTATCTCTTATAAAAATAAAATACAGTGTGTGTGTGTGGAAAAAAAAAAAAAAAAGCAACAGCTCCTTAGATATAGATTTTTTTTCTTTCTTTTTTTTTTTTGGCCATGGGGCTTGTGGGATCTTAGTTCCCCAACCAGGGATCGAACACGGACCCTCGGCAGTGAAAGCACAGAGTCCTAACCACTGACCCCCAGGGAATTCCCAGATAATAGATTTTCTCCATGCCCTAGTACCCTCCCTCGCGGTAATATCAGAACTTGCCAGTTTTTCGCCCACCTCTCTGGCCAGTGCCCATCTTCTGTTCTAGCCGTTATCCTTACGGCCATTGATGGGCCACGTGTTAGGCCCTCTTTTCTTCTCACTCTGTCTCCCTCTCTGAGTGATCTCAGCTCTGCCTGTGGCTTCACTTACCACGTCTGAGCACCAGAGGAATGAATGACCTAGCGGATAGATGATAAAGACACCACTCCTACGCGGTTCATCTTAGCTTAGGTTCCCCAGAAAAAGAGCCTGAAGCAGCAAGCTGTGTGCCGTTCCTTCATCGGGGGATAGCATCCCAGGAGGGAGAGGGACCAGGAGAGTGTAGTTTGGTGGGAGGGAGAGCGCATACGTGTGTAAGCTACTGGGACTGCCCAATCCTATAAGATCACAGGCCGAGACATCCTCTGAACTGCGTCCTAAGATTATGCATTGTGAGAGGAGAAGGGAAGAAGAATTTTTCCCCTGCTGTCTGTCCCTCACTGGTCAAAGGCTTCCCTCCAATGTATTACCTCCTCCACACCCCCAGGTAGTTAATGGGTGGTGTGAAAGTGTGGATCCAAAGCCATGTCCACTCAGAAGCCATGGAGTGAGAGGCAAGAACTGCCCCCAGGCATGAGCAGGCGCTGTCAGACTATACCCAGGGACACTAGTACTGATGGAGCAGCTGAAACAAGACAGGAGAGGGTGCGAGAGCCTCAAGTGGTACATCCAGGGCTCCAGGATCATCTGCCCCTTTAACCGCTCAGACCCACCCATGCCAGACACCGTCGCTTCCGTACTACGACATGGGGCCTCTGCTTTTGCGAGAGTGAGATGCCCTCACTTCCTCCCAGAGACCAGAGATCCAAGTGCAGGCCGTACCTGAGTCCCCTTCGAGGGGAAGCCCTGCTGTAATCACATGCAAGAGCCTGGAGGCAAGAGGAGAAACAAACTACAGTTTCCACTGCTGCAGCTCACCTGGAGACTCACTCAGCATCACGATCTATCACCCGGTCCAGATTTCCTGCACCGGTACCAAATTGGCCTGATTTGAATTGCTGGCCTGCTGAGATGACCCAGGCCTTCTTCCCTCAATTGTCTGAGCCCTTGGTTGTCTTCTTGCTCTTGAGCCATAAGTGCTGAAATTTCCCATTTATGGTTACCACTGGCCGTGGAAGCACCTAGACATACCCTGAGGAATCCCTCGAGTTCTGGACACATCCTCTCCTCCCTCACTGTGTAGCCATAGTCTTTGCTGCTCGTGATATCAGGATGGAACGTCCCCGGCAGTCACCTGACTCCCTGTTTTCTGCTGGTGTATTGACACGAGGAGTCCAGAATGACCAGGAGATGGTCAGAGCTTCAAATTTGTTGGAACTTTTATGTGTCCCCTAGAGGAAACAATCATCCCCCACTCCTGCCTAGGAATCAGGACTTCTAACTTGGCAAATACGAGAGTTGCGTGGATGGGAAACACAAATTTTGCAAGTGGGTCCCTGGGATTGATGATGACAAAGGCCAATCCTGTTTTCATCCTTTGGTTCCCAGACCTGAGTATTGTAGCTCTCGGTAATGCAGACCAGATATTGAAGCCATTGCTTCAATACCTATACCACGTCCTGGAGGGCAGGGCTCCAACTCTGCAGGAAGTTATCCTAAGATGCCTCTTGGGTTACTTTTTAGTAGACCACTCTCCCTGCCTGTTGGGCCAGCTTTGAGGATGAGTCATTGTCAGATCGGTGGATTCTAAGGTTACGGACCCATTGTCACATTTCCTTTGTTATAAAATGGGTGCCTTGGCCTAAGGTGGTGTTCTGTGGAATATCCTATCAAGAAATCAATTATTTTATAAGCCCAGGGACGGTGGTGGCAGCAAAGTATTGGGAGCTGGAAGCCAAACACGGTGGTAAAGACAGATCGTTGGCCCTTCCCACGGAACTAATCTTACACCAAGTCAGTGATGGGTCTTCTGGAGTAATGATGCCGTATCCAGGGCTTGGTATCAGTGTCTGTGGCTGGCAGGAGAGACATGCAGCAGTTGCAGTAGCTTTTCCGGCACTGGTGAGAGGGAGAGCCTCTACCATTCTCTTCACAGGCCCGTGGTACCAACTCTTTTCTGGCCTGAGCGGGAGGCTGGCTGACGGCCCTGGAGTGACTCGTCCTGTCCACCTTTTGTTGACGTTTGACAGCACACGTGTTGACATCTTGGGGGCTGCTTCCTGGTGGGCATTAGCCTGAAGCACAGAAAGCACCTGACCTGTGCCGCGTGCATCCGTCCTTCCCAGACCTCCTCAGCACGTCATCCGTCCCTGTTGTTCCCTAGGCCCCTGACCAGCTGTCCGTTCGCTGCTGCCCCGGAGTCAGGGTGTGTCTGTGGCCCAGGCCTTCCCTCCCTCCACGAGGCGTGAGCGCCCAGGGCTGCACTGTGTCCTCACCCGCCACACTTCTTCCCACGGTCCCTCAGGTCCCCTGCTGCATGACACTGCGGTGTAGCCCCAGGTCACTTGGGGCTCTGTCTGGATTCCTGTTTTCTCTGTCTCTTGATCATGAAACAGAGAGACACCCGTCGTATGGGAGTCTGGGTCACCTATAAATGTAATTTCCTTGTGCCCTCTGAACGTACTTGGGCCTAATCCCAGATGAGCCATTTCCATCCTAGAGTGGGTTTTTTCTTTGCCCGTCTAACTTTATGTCAGAGGGTCATTTGTTGACCATGGTTGGGTATGCCAAGGCCCTGGGCCCCGTAACGTACTAGGGGCTGGTTTTTAAACGGAACGTTGTTCTCTGCCCCAGAACCCCAGGGATCTGCAGTGTGACTTCTCTCTTGGCACTCCTTAGCCATTGAGGATAGGTCTGCACCCCCAGATCCACTGGCCACAGCTGCATCACCGTCTAGATGTGCCGCAAAAGCCTTCTCTGTCCCTCGGGTCACTCTTGAAACTGGCAGCCACCAAGTCTCTGATAAATGGGTCCAAACAGTGTTATAAGGTGTGGAATGTACATGCTCCAGAATCCAAAGAGGCCCACCTTTTTCTTAGCCGCCGTAGATGTTGAAAGAAGCAACCTGTTCTTTTCCTTAGGATGTTCTCAGCCTGTCCTGGAGCCCTAGGCTTCTTAAAAACGTAAGCAGTGTGCCCTGTCTCTAAATTTTTGTGGTGTGTGGTGTTTGCGTTTCACTAGGCCCACTAGGGTGCTTTCCATTTCTTGCTCCAGTTAACATGTGGTCGTCCGTAGGGTGGGCTAGAGTCGCGTACCGTGGGAAGTCAAGATGGCCCAGGTCCCTGCAGACTAAGTTTTGAGGGAGATCGGGAGAGTTCACATCACCAGGAGGCAAGGGAGTAAGTAGCCTGTCTCCACCCACAGACGGTAATTGCCATATTCACATAAATAGCTGGGTACCCAGTGCCGGAAGCTGTATAATGTCATATCTAGCATGGCGAGGACTATTCGGGATTTCCGCCACTTTTAGCTTACCAGTGGTCCATCGGTTTTTTTTCTGCAGGGTCATTAGAAGTATAGAAAAGGGGGTATAAGGAGGGACCACTGCTCCTCCTCTCTAAGGCTTTGGTAGTGTTCTCATCTCTGCAGTTCTTCCCCGTATACACGGTATTGCTGTTGAGTTACCACCTTGAGTGAGGAATATGCTTGCGGGGGAAAGTTTCAGAGGCTTCTACTCAGTCCTTCACACCCAAATGACACTTACTCCCCATATCAGAGACCCATCTGAGGGTCTCCCAGTTACACACTTGAAGTCAAGAAATAACTCCAGTCGCTACCTCGCCCCCGTAAGGCCCCATTCGAACCGGGACATAATGGCATTTAAGATTCCCCAGTGTTGGTGTGGTTTGGAGCCCTGACGTAATAGTCCTCAAAAAGCCTGGAGTCCTTTCCGCAGGGCACAGTCACCCATGCAGAAAAGTTCTTTGCTCTCTTCCGCGTTACACGTGCTCTTTTCTCTGCCTGATAGATTTCTCTCTCCCCTCTTTCCTTAGGTATTGCCTGACCTCCCTGACGAGGGTAGATCAGTCACGTGTTACCATGGTACCATGTGCCTCTTCTCTGCATTACTTAAAATAATTGTAGCTTTGTATTAATTTTCTGTGTTTTTCAATTAATGCCAGTCTCTTCCTAAGGTCCTTGAGGGGAGTGTCCTTCCCTGCCTTGCGCTCTGCTCTCTCCCTAACTTGGTTACCTGCATCACATACTAGGTGCTTAATAACTATTTGAGGAATGAGTGAATCGTTAGGTGGACGGGACAAAGCAGCGGAGAACCCTGGCCTCAGGAGCCCCATTACTCTAGCGTAGCGATTCTCAGAAGCCCCCCCCCCACCATGTTTTAACATTTCTAATATCAATTGCTTTGGGCCGGGTAGCTGTTGTGAGTTTAGTTGTTATTGCCTGTGCATGCAAAAAAAAACCCAAAAAACAAAAAAGCAAGCAAACAAAAACTTGTAAAAAGGGTGTCTGCAGCTTGGAAGAAAATTCCAAGGACAGTACTAGAGCAACAGTCGAGATACACTGCACCAGCAAGGCTCTTGATGACACAAAGGGCCATGTTTGGTGGTCAAACAGTCATCCTGGAGCTGAAAAGTGAGGCGGAAGATTTGAAATCTGAACGTGAAGAAGTTCTAATAATCCATTTTTTTGGCTTCCATAATGCCACTCTTGAGCACAAATAAAAAGATTAGCATATATCATGTTCTACTTATCATGAGAGCCCATTCAATAAGTATGATTTTTCTGTGGTAAGAAATCAGTTATAGTTTAATTTGGCAATTTTTAAATTTCTTAGTGGTTCAGAGTAAGAGCTCATCATCATTTTAGAGTCAGTGAAATGTGATATTATCTACAGTGGTCTTCAGGGCCTCTGTTAACATATATGGCCTCTGGTGTGAATTAGAAAGAGGCGTTTCTTTCTCCAGGGCAGCCTTGCAGCTGGATGGTAGGGGTCAGGGTGTCAGGCTCTCTCCACCAGCTGTCTTTGGGAAAGGGAACCAGCAGTACCGTGTGTGGCCGCTTCAGCTAGCCTAAGCTTTATGAAGAATAATTTTCTTTCCCAATTCAGAACAGAACATTCTCTGTAGTTTGAGGCACTGCCGTCCTGTTTTTGCATGGTGTGACCTGGAAGAAAGGTTACAGGAAAACTTGGGCTATATAGCAAAGTGAGTATCATTCGGAAGAATAGGTTTCTATTTTTTTAATTTAATTTTTATTTTATATTGGAGCATAGTTGATTCACAATGTCGTGTTCGTTTCAGGTGTACAGCAAAGTGATTCAGTTATACATATACATGTATCCATTCTTTTTCAGATTCTTTTCCCATATAGGTCATTACAGAACACTGAGTAGAGTTCCCTGTGATAAGTTTCTGTTCTTAAAAAGCATTCTCTTTAAGGCAGTTTTTTTTCCTAATGGATAAGCCTATTGTGAAGAAGTTTTGATCTGAGAATATCAGGGTGTTTCTGGGTAGACAGGAAGTCTAGCAGAATTTCATTTTGATTGAGACTGTCCCGGTCAGTGACCTCATAATCTTTTTAGAATGAAGCTCTGGCAGGGAAGCATTCCAATCCCACTCCTGGGAACTTTGGTCAGCTCCTGAAAGGCAGGCGTGCCTTTGATGTTTGATGTAGACTTTGATATTTATGTCGGTGTTTTTGTTTGACCATATACTCTGGAACTGCTTTTCATACTGCTTGTGTCAAAATTTAAATTTCTACAACTGTACTTTGCCGCAGCAGCTAAACCTAATTTACTCACTACAATTAAGATGTTGAACACAATTAGGAAATGTTCTACTAAATTAATACTTTTATGCAGGGCCTGCCATAAGGATACTGATAAGAAACTAATCAAGAAGGATGTTAGTTCCTGTTGTGGGAAACATTCAAACTTACATTAAGTACTTAGATTCTGGATACCTTCCAACTATCTGAAAGGCATTTCTGTTATGAATTGGAAGGTTTATAATTTCTATTTTAGGTCTATGATTTATATTCAAATATATCATCTAATTTTATGTAAAGTAGCTTTTCCTGCTTACGATTCCCTTCTCCATCCCCCATGCTCACTGTAGGACAGACAGAGAAGTGTACTTTGCAGTAACCTGACCTCTGATTGCTGTCTGGGAGCACAGGTAATTATAAGAGATTAGAGGGGAAAGCTGCAACTCAAGAGATTAGGAGAAGCAAATCTGGCAGAACCACGATCTGTGGTACCTGGTAGGAAAAATCGTGTGTTTCAGTGCACAAGTCCTGTTTGCATCTCAGAGTTCACCACAAACTGAAATTTTCTCATCTTTTTGTTACCGACCAGAGATCTTGGCCTCCCTAATCAATAGAAATGGATCAGAGGCCAGACAAGAAGTTCAGGCAAGGCTTTATTGGGGCCCCTGCTGCATCAGAGGGGATCAGAAACAAGTAAAACGTTCCCTTGCTTGCTCCCTGAGAGGGGACGAGCTGGTTCCTTACATGGGGTGAGGGTAGGGGTGTGTCCCGGGGTCGGGCCAGAGGTGTGGCTTAAGTGGTCTGCCCGCCCCTTAGGTGGTGTCGTGTGCAGGGGGCATACGCAGTGCCCTGCTTTTGCTCCTGGCTCTTCAGAAGTGGCAGTTGGGCTCTTTGGTCTTTTTGTATCTTCTTGTCCATAATTTGCCCCAACTGTGCATGCACGCAGCTATTTTTAGTCCCTTATAGTTACTTTGTATTTTGTTGCTGGAGGAGACGTTTTTTCCAGGTGCAAGCACTGCAGCAAAGGGTCCCAGGTCCCAGCCTGTCTCATTTTCAGTGCTTTTTAGAAGTGTGATGTTATCCATTATCCAGAGAAATCCATAGTATTTTATTAATATGGGCCTCTAACCTTACTGCCCTAAAGTATGCCATTGTAAAATATACAGGCAAAAGGAGTTTGAACTGGAGAAATTTAGGGTATTCCTTCCCGTTTCAGAATGTCAGTAGAAATAGTCCACCGTAAGTGTGCGTGTTACAGCTAAAACCATGCAAATGGTCATCTCGCACCAGTAGAAAACATTTTGTGCGTGAAAGCGTTCATGGGGGATTTTTATTGTTAGCCGCATTATTAGGCATCAACAAACTGCTTACACGGATTTCTTAAAACTTGTTTGAAAACACAACAACAGATCCTTGTTTTGACCATTTGATCACCATTAATGACTCCCAAATCACAAAACGGTCAGGAGAAGTAAGTGGATGGAATTCAAGCATTTGCTTCTCATTTTTAACTCTCATTTTAGACATTTGGATGGGGTGAGAATTAGGAGCCGTGGAATTTTCTGAGGTTTTTATTACATCTGATTGCATTTTCTCTTTCCACCACTGCCCATCACTGATAATTAAAAAACAATTTTACTCATTTTTTATCTTGATTGGGAAAGCTGTTGTCTGGTTCAATCTAATCTTTTTGGTGTGTGACTAGAGCTGAGATTTGAACAGTTGCAGGCCTGCTGCTGGTTATTTTTCCTGGGAGACTGAGGGGCAGGGAGAATCATCACACAGTCATGGTTCATCAGTTCTGAGAATTGATCTCCTATAACCCTGTTTTGAATTAACTGAATAATCCAGTAAGCAGCATTTTTAATATCTCACGCAGGGAAAGACTCAAAGCTGGCTAACAGTGAAATTTCCCGTTTTTCACTGGCAGGAACCCCAGCCCCATAATGGGGAAGGTCCCACCAGTGCGAAGGCCCCATATGGGGGCCGCTCCCCTAGTGAGGACATGTACCCCCGAAGAGGAGGCCCCCTGGCCGCTGGCCACCTGCCACCTGTCACCCCACCACGTGAGTACAGACACGGCTCTGAGGACCTCAGCACGTCTTCCATTTCTTGGTGGCCGTTTGTCTGATGTGAGACTTAGCCGGACCCTCTTCCCTTTCATCCCCTTAAACATTTCAGAAAAGGAGATGTAAGCCTCCTTTGGGTCCCTTTGCTTCATTTTGGCAAGTTTAATAGAAATTGTCTGGTTAGGAGGTGAAGGCTCTCGGTTGAGACTCAGCTTACGCGTGATTAGTGAAACGGTCTGTGGCTACCTGAGCAGTTCTGTTCCGTGGAACTTTCTGCGGTGGCGGAAATGTTCCACAGCTGCACTTTCCAATACAGTAACCACTAACCACACGCGGCTACTGAGTGCTTGAAATGTAGTGCAGCCGAGGAATTTCATTTTTAACTTAATTTAATTTTAATTAAATTTAATTCTCCATGTATGACTAGTGGCTGCTAAATTGGGCAGTGAATATGCCTACGTTTAACGCCGTGGGCCTGAGCTGTCTTTGAACATTTCTACAGGTGTACCTCTCTACCCCTATTCCCTTAATAACCCAGAAGAATTTTCCTTGTATTATATGCATTATTATAAATATGATTCTCTAATAGTCAGAAAATACTTAAGCTAAAAATTCTCATCTCAAAATGTATTCACCCATATTGCCCTTATGTAGCTTTAATTACTTTATGATCTTGAGAAATTCAATCTTAAAATTATGAAGTAATATCTGTTTAAATATCCCAGCTTTATTTTCTTCTTCACACGTTTTAATTTGCAACTTCAATATATATATAGAAGTAATCACACACAGTAAAATAACTTTCCCATTTTATTATCCCTCTTTAAATGAGACTATAAAATATCCTACATTAGTGCAGTAAGTGCAGTGCTATTACCAAAACATTAAATTCAGCATGTACTCATTATAATACAGTACTTAGAAGTTTCAAAGTTTGGTTCTGATAGGTGGGTTATTGAGATTACAGGTTAATTAAATTTGTAGTTTTAACTACTATAGTAAATGTCCTTCCATTATTGGGCTATCATTAAAAATTGCTTACACCGTAAGATGTGAATAAGGGAAATTATGTGCGGGGTATATGGGAACTCTCTGTACTATCTGTGCAGTTTTTCTATAGCTCTAAAACTATTTTAAAATTTCTTAAAGTTTATTTTTAAAAATTGCTTACATCATATTTTCTCATGCCATCTATTTATATTTGTTGACATAGCTGTGTATGCATCCAAAATAAGAATCATCAGATCAGCAATGGGTAGCACTTACATAAGTGTCACAACATGGCAACTTCAGAATATCCCTGAGAGATAATATTATCATAATTGTACAGGTGAGGAAGCTGAGGCGTGGAATACACAGTAATTCAGCCAAGGTTACTTAGCTGGTCAGTGGCAGAACCAGAATTTGACCCTAGCAAGTCAGTCTTTTAACCACTAAACTGTGTTACCTCTTAAGGAATCTTGATTATGCAGTATAAGGTGTGTTCTCTCTGCCATCAATGTAGCAAGCAAACTTTCCACTCTAAGAAATCTAAAATAAAGTAATACGCTAATAAATTACTTATACAACTTGAAAAACATAGAAATATGCTTTGTGTTACAGTGATTTCGATTTTATTCTTTATACAGTGGTTCATTATTTTTATGAGGAAAATGTTCATATTCTCTTGACAAGGAATGTCTGTGTTAGTGGGGTTTTGAAAAATTGATGTATGTTTCATTAAGACAGTGGCTAAGAATGAAAAAAAAAAGAGAGAGAGCAATATCTAAAGGGCAGGGGGGAGTGAATGTGGTTGGTTATCTCATAAAGACAAAGTTTTTATAAGACTAAATTTTTAAGGAACCTAGAGTAATTTGTGGCATAGTATTTTATTATTACAGTGTTATTTTCCCATTTTCCTATCACAGGCTTTGTTTTGTCATATGCCTGTTAATGCTGTTGTTCCTGTACCTTAAATTCTAGATCTTTGATCGTTACTTTCCATTGTGAGCAAAAGAGAAAATACTTTATATCTTTAACCCATTTTTAAAGAGAGGGTTGGTGTGAATATGGTTTAAAGGAAGTTCAGCAGAATAAATACCCAAAGTATTAACAACAGCAAAAAAAAAAACCCCAAGATTAAAGTTTTAGCATACTTTCTCTTTCTTCGTGTTCACTTCTCACTTATAAATAGTACAAATATATTACATATAAATACATTACATATAAAATTTGTTAAGAGACTAAATCCTAAGAGTTCTCATCACAAGGAAAATTTTTTTCTATTTCTTTAATTTTGTAGCGTAAGAGAGGACGGAAGTTCACTAAACTTATTGTGATCATCATTTCATGGTGTATGTAAGTCAAGTCATGATGTTGCACACCTTAAACTTACACAGTGCTGTATGTCAATTTTATCTCAATTAAATTGGAAGAAAAAAGACATTTTTTTAAAAATGGTACAAATTTTAGATGACTAGAACTGGTAGTTTGGGGATTTAAAAAATCCATTGAGAAGCCTTGCTGAGTCTGGAAGGGAAATCACTGAAGATCCTCATCGAGTATAAATCAAGATATTGCACGTAAGCCACTTGACAAAGCAAATAATAATTAAAATTTTAATTATAGGTTCTCCTGATTGTCGGCAACCGACAGAGCTTTCTTCTAGGGCACCATGTCACAGCTTTCTTTCCAGGATGTATTTGCACACTGGCCCAGGAAGCACCTCTTAAGTTTTAAGATGTTAATAATACCTTGAGGACCCTCTTCCTGAGCTTCTCCAGAGTTGCTCTCACAGAAGATAAATGACCCAAAGCAAATAGCTCAGCCGCCTGCCGTAAAATAACCTGAAAGAAACAGTTTTCTGTACTCTTGAGTTTCACGGTAGGGAGGCAGCCTTTCTGAGATATTTGCAGATTGTGTAAGATTCTGACGCTAAGTTCAGGTGCCTGTTAACATCATAGGCTAACGCAACTTAACGGGAAGACTAAGCGACAGTGTTTTACTGTCCTCAGTTTTGTACTATTTGGATTTTTTATAAGCAAATGAGCTTTTTCGATGCTCATTAGCTGCTCTTAAATTTGATTGATTTTAATACTTCGTAACTCATTTTTTAAAACTTTGTGGTACTTACATGTAATAATATACTTCTTTCATATGGTATGTTTATTAGTTATTAATTTATAGCAGATTATTAGAAAGAGTTTATTATTTTAGAAGAACGAAAAGCCATGAAAAAGAATGGTTTATTTGAAATGGTGCTACCCGTGAAAGGAGTCCCTGTTTTAAAAGCTGAGAGCTGGGTTAGACCTTTAAGGGCATCTCCTATCTGAGTGCTTTCCATCTGCCCTCTGAAATCTGATTTAAGCCTCGTGTTCTACCTCGTGTCTTCTTTAGTCTCAGAGAACTTTAAAACAGAAGGTATGGAATAAGTTCTCAGAAAGCCTAAGACAACAGAGTCGTACGCTAGAGGAAGCAGCAAGCAGATGTGATAGGAGGAGTGCTAGCGCCTTCGCCTACATCAGGACAAGGAGAACTGTCACCTCGTAAACCAGAGAGCATGGCCCGTGCCCCAGCCTGCTGCCAGGGTCATCTGACAGCTGCCTTTCACTTTCGGGTGATGTGCGGGTATGCTTACGCTAGAAATAATGCTGCGTAAACACACCTAGAATAGCAGTGCTTTTCAAGCAGTATTTGAACTATGTGAAAGTCTTAAGGTGCCAAGCTTCTTAAACTGCATAAAATGCAAACACTAAAAGAAAAGCCTACCTCCTTTTAAGCCGTACAGTGTATTTACTAATCTAGCTGCAGTTGATCTCAGATTCTTCGCATTGCACGGGAGATGTTAGGAACATTTTTGGTCTGCTTGGATTCCATGTGGCAGTGTGCTTTGCTCCTTGATGGATGTGTCAGAGATTCTCTCACGTCACTGAGGCCAAGGGTGGGGACTTGATTCCAAAGAAGTCTAAGAGCTCACTAGGCTCGTCCTAGCTTTCTGCCATAGTCAAGCCTATCCCTGCCAAGAACAGCTGACTGCAGGTTTTGCTCTCTCCTCTTTCTGGGAGACCTGAAACATTGGCCTTCCAAAAGGCTTCCCGGCATGCAGAGTAAGTCGAGGGACAGAACTGTCAACAGAGCTGAAATTAAGCAATTCAGCTACCTAGCTGAACTGTCAGTGCCAACTTAAACGCCAATAGGAAGTGCCTTTTTTTTTTTTTTTTTTTTTTTGGTTACGCCGGGTCTCAGTTGCGGCTGGCGTGCTCCTTAGTTGTGGCATGCAAACTCCCAGTTGCAGCATGCATGTGGGATCTAGTTCACTGACCAGGGATCGAACCCGGGCCCCCTGCCTTGGGAGCGCAGAGTCTTAACCACTGGACCACCAGGGAAGTCCCGGAAGTGCCTTTTGCGTCTGCCAAACAAGTCAAGTAAATATGAGTAAATCAAAAAGTAAGGTAATCATGAGTCGCCTATGTTTTACGTACAGGCTGATTTAATAACTCAGATTCCACCTCATCTTTTGCAAGTGGTGGTATGAACTAGATCTCTCCTGCCTTAATTGTGGTGCCACACACATTGAAACTGAGCACAAATCGTGTGTGTGCTCACAAGTTATTGACCCCTGTTATGTTTTCAAAGCCTGCCAGCACTTTTTTGTTTTTTTAATAAACAAATCTAACCATGGGAAGTTCCATAAAGGCCAGCCTGGGCTCCTGGGACTCTTGTTCTTGAAATTTATTTTTCATCCTTCAGTTATCTAGAACAAAATGAATTTTTTTCTTTCATAAGCACTCTGCTCAGACGTGGCTAAGAAAGATGAGAGACACTAAGAGCAAAACTTGTGGCCAATGCGTATAGCTGAATTACACTCAAAATTAGTTCAGCCGTCATTAAAGTTTGCTTAACTGATACATTTTAGTTCTGCTCCGGCTTCCGAGCATGAGAAAATAAGTGAGTGCTAAAAGAACCATAACATGTTTACAAATGCACACGCGATTATGAAGCAACATATACATGAACCGAAATATGAGGAGGAAAAAAGAAAAGCGAATGCTGTTTTACAGTAGGGGAGCTACATAAACACCCCCAGGGCCTCTGCACGAACCCTTCTATTGCTCTGAGGACTGCCACACAAACTCAGCGCGTGAGCCAACTATCCGTGCCTCGGCCACTGTAGGTTGTAAGGGAAGTTTCTGAAGAAGGTCTGCTAGCAAAGAGCTACTTTGCCTATCTTCACTGTGTATTCCTCAGAACTTCTGCGATCTGGGAAAACCACAGACCAGAATGAAGCCCCCTTCTCTCAGCATCTTTTCTATATAACGAATCAAGTAATTTTGTTAGTTTTAAATGATCACAAGGAAAAGAAGAAAATATAAAGTTTACTTTGTGCTAAATACTTTTATTCTGAATAGCTAAAAGCAGGGGTCCCCAACCCCCGGGCCATGGACCGGTATTGGTCCGTGGCCTGTTAGGAACCGGGCCACACAGCAGGAGGCGAGCGGCGGGCGAGTGAGCGAAGCTTCATCTGTATTTACAGCCGCTCCCCATCGCTCCCATTACCGCCTGAGCTCCGCCTCCTGTCAGCATTATGGTGAGTTCTATAATTATTTCATTATATATTACAATGTAATAATAACAGAAATAAAGTGCACAATAAATGTAATGCGCTTGAATCATCCCCAGACCACCTCCTCCCCACCCCCCGATCCGTGGAAAAACCGTCTTCCATGAAACTAGTCCCTGGTGCCAAAAAGACTGGGGACTGCTGGCTAAAAGGTTGTTTTCCCCCCTTGGTTTCAAATCCTGTGAGTTTGGGTGGGGGTCAGGGGTGTATCTCCATCTTCCTGGCAGGGAGGTTAATGACGAAGCTGGCTGTCACCTTCATGGCAGTGCTGGGCAGCAGCAACCCAGTGGGTGACACTTCCCGAGTTATTTTATGATTTGGACTCGCTGTGATTGGTGGGCACTTTGAGCTGTTGAGCTGCCTCTCAGAAGTCCTTCTTGGCCTGCCGGGCAGGGTGCGTGTGCCACGCGGGATGCTTGTGGCAGGGGTGGTTTAGCTTAGTGTCCAGGCTCGAACCCCAGCTCTACCATCTCTGTTTCCTGTTTCCTCATCTATAAAGTGGTAGTGGTACCTACCTCGTAGGTTATATAAAACGCTCTCAAGATCTACAGGAAGCCCCCTACATACAAACCTTCAAGGTGCGAGCTTTCAAAGATGCAAGTGTGGGGCTTACTAATGAAGATCTGATGGAATTGGAGGCCCAGAGAAAGGACGAAGAGAGGCAAGAGGAAGAAGAAGTAACTGAAGAAACGAACAGATGCCCGACGCAGGAAATGGCAGGGGATTTTCTTTATCTGAGGAGGCACTGTTAGTTCTTGAGGCACAGGATGCGAACGTAGAACGGTCCACGAAGGTTGCAGCAGCTGCTCAGAACGCAACCCAGTGCTACCATGTCATCTATGACGAGAAAAAAAGAGCTACTACCCAGGCATCACTGGATCGTTTTTTCAAGAGGGTGGATAGAATTGAATCCAGCAAGGACCCAGATCCTGTGCCATCAACATCAGGCGTGAGTGACATTGCAGCTTGCCCTCCATCTCCTATTGCTGACAATCCTTCAGCTCTACCACCTCCCACCTCCTCTCCCTCCTCCAGTCGGTAACTCTTCCTGCCTGTTCACTCGATACCAGCCCGTGGATGCCAGCTGCTGTACTGCGCTACTGTTCTTTTCAAGGTAGTGTGCTGTAAGATTAAAAATGTTTTCTTTATTTTTTGTTTGTTTGCTTTTTACGTATTAGTTGTGTGAAAAGTATTATAAAACTATTACAGTACAGTACTATATAGCCGATTGTGTTAGTTGGGTACCTAGGCTAACTTTGTTGGACTTAAGAACAAATTGGCCTTATGAGCGTGCTGTTGGAATGGAACTTGTTCATATGTAGGGGACTTACTGTATATGATTTTTGGTGTATAATAAGCCCTCTAGAGCTTCTTATTATTATTACTATTATTAGGATTAATGAGACATTTGACAGCATGCTATAATCTTTATTGATATATAATCAGAGGAGATTAAATATATAGAAAAATAATATAAGGAGGATGAGGGTAATACAAAGCTCTTTGGTAATTACAGGAAGGAGAGATTTTTTCCATCAGGGTTATCATTGGAGTGATTTTGGGAGAGGTGGTTTTTGAGCTTGGCCTTAAAGGATCGTAAAAATTTGGACATGCTTAGGCTGAAGGAAGTGAAAGTGGTGAAGGACATTCCAAGGAGAAGCAAATACCTGAACAAAACAATATGCTTAATTACTAAGTTACTATATTAATTTCAAGGAATCATTACATTCGTCCATCTTTTGACCATGTGTCTACGTGAACATAGCCTATTGTTTTAGGTGCTGGAAACCCTTACAATATTGTGTAATTCACAAAATACTTTAATTTCCACAGAAAACTACTGATGGGTTTTTACTATTTTCATTTTCTAGATAAGGAAACTGAGGCTCTCACAGCAGTGATTGGTAGAAGGGGAAAACCAGTTGTACAAACACTAAATTTCATGTTTGTCCACAGCCGTACACTGCCTGTTAGTCTAAGTTGAAACAGTTTCAAGGCCATCAACCATAGAGTTGGCCCAAGGTTGCTTTCTTAAAATGTGTGCCGTATTCAGGAGGGCTGGAGAAACAATTTAGATGACCCCCTGTAAATCCAGCACCACCACTGTAAATGGAACTCCAAACCCACAAGTCGCTGGTGACAGACCTAGAAGGCAACCACAAAGCAAGTGTGCTGATTAACACTGTGTGTGATCTTTGCTCCATTTTGCCATAATTAGCTGAAGTTCGCTAGGTAGTTTTGATTCAGATGTTGTTGTCTTTAGTTTATCAAATTGAAACTAACCGGTAAATGAATATCAGGTCTTAAGCTGTGCTGCGGTGTGTTCTTGATTCTTGACTCAAAGATATTTGTAAAAATAAGAAATAAGAATTTTTATATATTCATGTTAGGAAATTATAAATTCATACTAGTCAAGTAAAGTAGGCATCTATTCATAGACCATAGTATTCTGAACAATTTTCTAGTTACCATTAGTATCATTTCCCTTTAAAAGGATTTTTCATATGGATAAAATATCATGACTTGCATTTCTTATTTATTTTAGTTGATATAATAAGCCACAACTTGTGTTCCTTCCATCTAATCTGCAAGACAGATATTTCTAGCATTAGAAGAATTCATCATATTCCCATGATTATGCTATTGCATATTTGTTACATTTTAAATGCAAAGTGAATATATTTCTACTTGAAATGTCTTGATTACATTGCATATTCTGAAAGCTCACAATACTCCAATAAAACTGTTACTTCAAGAATAAAACGACTATATGATGTGACATTTATATTAAATGTGATTTTCATCTACTATATAGGGTTTTCTGAAATTATAACAAACTGTAATTCCATCCAGTTCTGGTTGCAATGTAAACTTGGGAGTGAACTGATTCGTCATAAATACCCTACTCTGGGATTTACTTGGAATACAGTGTAACATATTTTTCATTTCTACTAATACAAGATTAGCATAATTCAGTATGAAATATTATATTGATACACAGCATAATTCAAAAATGTCTCCCTGTTGCTGTCACTGTATGGTATTGATTCCAGCTGGATGTCTTCATTGTCTAATGTTTTCCCTACTTTATATGCTGCTTATTCTTCATATTGCTAAGAATTGTGTGTGACTGTATGCCTTTGTTACCAAATGCATATCAAGAACGTCTGTTAGAATTTTGGAGGCAGAGTAGTACTTTCAAGCTGCCCATCTAAAGTAGGACACAGGCTTAAAATGCTGATTCTCTTTATGTGGTAACAAATGCCAGAGATTATTAAGTTTACTTTGAAAGACCAGTGAATCTCCCCCTTGGTCTCCATTGATAGTTTTTAACTGTCTACACAGGCGTGTGATAACGTGTGATGAAAAACTACAGCGTCTCCCGCTCCTGTTAGCTCCGCATGACCCAGGCTGTGTCCTCCGGTTTCTGCACCCCAGCTCAGGAAATGAACCGTCTTGCCCCACTCCTGGGTGCTAGGTCCAGACCAGTCTCAGCAGACGGGAGGGGAATGTGTGGAGTTAGAGACAAGACAAGAGTTCAGTGATACCTGGGCACTTCTAGGGCATGGAAAGAACAAGACCAATTCTCGACCAAATATCAACATGGAAGAAAATTGCTTTTGATGCCCACCCACCTCATCTTTTGCATCCCTCACTGTCTCTTACACTCTTCTGTCTGCATATCTGATAGAAGAGTTCTTTGACAGCAATCAGGTAATTTATCGGTCAAGGACTCTGGAGCCACTTAGCGTCAGTGTGACCTTGAGCAAGTTACTGAACCTCTGTGGACCTCAGTTTCCTTGTCTGTAAAACCAGGATGGTGTGTAATAGTACCCCATCCTGATTGGGACGTCAAGTGCATATAACAGTGCCCGGCATATAGAAGACAGTATAATAAATTATTCTTATTGCAAATTAGATGGTTAACGCTGTCTACAGGGGAGATGCCGTATACACACCTAGAAGGGGGTCAACAAGTGTTGCAATTATTAAATGTTCCGTTCCTGAAGGACTTGCCTTTTCTTTCTTTTTTTATTGAAGTATAGTTCATTTACAGTGTTACAGGTGTGCAGCAAAGTGATTGTTTTATGTATGTGTATACACACACATATATATGTATGTATATGTATATTCTTTTTCAGAGTCTTTTCTATTATAGGTTATTACAAGATATTGAATATAGTTCCCTGTGCTGTACAGTAGGTCCTTGTTGTTTATCTGTTTTATATATAATAGTGTGTATCTGTTAATCCTGAATTTCTAATTTATCCCTCCCCCCTTACCCCTTTGGTAACCATAAGTTTGTTTTCTATGTCTGTGAGTCTGTTTCTGTTTTGTAAATAAATTCATTTGAATCATCTTTTTAGATTCTACATGTAAGTGATATCACATGGTATTTGTCTTTCTCTATCTGACTTACTTCCCTTGGTATGATAATCTCTAGGTCCATCCATGTTGCTGCAAATGGCAAATTTTCATTCTTTTTTATGGCTGAGTAGTATTCCATTGTGTGTGTGTGTGTGTGTGTGTGTGTGTGTGTGTGTGTGTGTATACACACACACACACACACACACACACACACACCACATCTTCATCCATTCATCTCTTGATGGACATTTAGGTTGTTTCCATGTCTTGGCTATTGTGCATAGGGCTGCTATGAACACTGGGGTGCATGCATCATTTTCGAATTAGAGTTTTCGTATTTTCCTGATATATGCCCAGGAGTGGAATTGCTGGGTCGTATGAACATCGTGAATTTTTAGAGAAATGCAAATCAAAACTACAATGAGGTACCACCTCACACCAGTCAGAATGGCCGTCATCAAAAAGTCTACAAACGATAAATGCTGAAGAGGGTGTGGAGGAAAGGGAACCCTCCTGCACTGTCGGTGGGAATGTAAATTGGTGCAGCCACTGTGGAGGTTCCTTAAAAGACCTGCCTTTTCTTATAAGTGCCTCTTACTCAGAATTACCGCTCAGTCTTTTCCGCCCCACCAAAACACTCGCATAAGGGTGCTGAGAGAGAAAAGTTGATAATCCACTAAACTAAACCACTTTTAAGGCAGGTTGACTAGTGGCCACCCCCCATAGCAACCTTTCCTATTTAAATCATATTAATTGGGAGAATTCTAGTCAACCTGGAATTAGGAAAGAGAATCTGAGCCTGTAACCTAGATGTCCAGGTCAGTTTAACTTCTCACATCAGAGAGGATATGGCATCACTGTTAAGCCAGGGAGAGACCCAAGACTTGGTGTCTGCCGTACAGGGACTCCTAGTAACCAGCAGTAGCCATGACCCTCAGTCCAAGTCTCATGGAGCATTTGGGCCATGAGACCCTCTTGCCAGTGACTTGAGCTGGTCTGAGCTCCTGGGTCCCAGGATGCCAGACGTCTGCACAGAGTAGCTCCTGCGTCTGATGGGCTGCTCTCTTTCCTCCCCACTGTTTTTTTTAAATTTTTGGCTGGAACTTAAAAACCGGTACCTGAGTTGCTTATTATTTCACCTTAATTACCACCCAGCATAATATAGTAACCATTGGCCACCTCATTGCATTTCAGACTAAACCCATTTTAAGTTTATTCCAGTACAGTTATAAACTCCTTCATGCTGAGTGACTGTCATTTATTGTAACTGTCATTTATTGTAACATCACCTGGTCCTCTGTTTTCAACTCAAAAGAATCAGAGGGATTAATGCTAGCCATTTTCATTAAACCAATTTTAATAAACATGTTAAAGATCATAATATTCTTGATAAATTAAAATGTACAGAACATATGAACATTGACCTTCATGGAAAGATGGCATGTTTGCATATCACACATCACTGTTGTGGCCGTGTGATACCTTGAAGGGTCGTAAAGCCCTGGCTTACATTTAGCAGAAAATCGACAACTCTGGCAGAGGAGCTTAGCCTGGCCATAGCACAAGAGAACAATCCTCTGTAACAGTAACAAGGGTGGTCTTTGAAGGGTAAGCCAGAACCTGACCTGTGCAGTCAACAATATTGTCAACGTATTTTGTGTAGATGGTAGATTGACTGTTTAATCCACTATTTAAATGTGCTTGCTACTTTTTTCCAAGGAGACAAAATAAAGCCAGTATCCTACCTTTCATGAAAAACAGCTTAGTTACACTACCGTGTGATTGCAGTGTTCTAGAGTAACTTGGCTCTGGAGCAGTAAGCCAATCTAGGAAGGCTGTCTATTTAGCATCTGAATAACATCAACTATTGATATAAATGTTTGCATTTCTTTCTAGGGCCTTCCAAACAGGATACTATTCTAGAACCTAATAAGGATAGAGAGAGAACTATATATACATCCATTAGAATTAATTTAGAAATTTTATTGTGCTGAAAAATACTTTGTAAATTCTACTTACATCCAAAGCAAAAGAAATTAACAATCATCTTAAATCAACATTTAATTATGTAACACTCATTTCTTTAGTAAGTGTGAACAAGTAGCAGCTATTAAAGGCAAAGGTGATGTAGTGAGAAGTGCTTCTCCAGTTACTGTAATTGTGGGACGATTAAAGCACCTTTCTGAACTGCAGTTTCCTCATCTACAGAATGTGAATAATACTTGTGCTGCTTACTTAGGGTTTGTGGTGGGAATCCAATGAGATAATATATGAGAAAATGCTCCATTAATCACTAGATGTTTTTTGAACGTATATATGTGAAATCCCCAATATAAATGATCCAATTAGCAATATAGACTCAAAGACTACAGCTACACGTCTTTATCTTAGAAGATTATTTACCTAACATCTTCTGAAAGGCAAGTGTGTTGTAACCTGAGCTTTTACTGATACTGGAATTGTCATCTTAATTTTTGTCTCACACAAAGGGATGCTGCTTCTTGTAATGCCAGCTAACACATATTGACTTCTTATTATTATCCACAGATTATTTTTATTCTTTGAGCACTATTTCTACATGTCCTATGATTGAATCCCCACAGCAGTCCTACGATGTAGGTACTGTTCTTATCCCCATTGAAAGAACTGAAACAGAATTTCTTAAAGAATTTCCCAAGGTCACACAGCTAACGAGTGGCAGAACTAAGATGGAACTCAGATCTGTGTGATTCCAGAACCCAGGCAGCTCAGCTACCCCCTGCAATAGGGAATTTAAATCACACCAGATATAATATAGTTCATCTCATATTAAACCCCTTCCCCCAAAAGTCAGAAATGTCTGAAACTTTAGAACTGGTGAGACCATAACTTTTCCCCACAAAAAGACCCATTAGATTTTGCTGGTTAAGGGTGCCTGACAAATTCATTACCGGACTGTGAGATGAAAGTGTATGACCCTGGCACTTCAGAGACCGCTGGTGGTGACGCCGTGGCTGACTTGGAAATCCTTTAGTGAACAAGAGGAGTGGGCTTCACTTCTGCTGCCCCCCAGGCCCGGCCTGTGGAATTCTTCCTGTCCTTTACATCCCCAAGTCTGACTCACCCTTCAGCTTCCTGGCTCTAGTACAGCTGGCTTTCTTCCTTAACTAATGACAAGTATCGTGGCATATTTAAAGAGCTCCTTAAACCGTTTTTTGTTTTTTTTAGTTTGTTATTTCTCCTTAAAGTGTTTTAATTGCACACCTACAAAAGCTCTCTTGAACACTAGCTATCAATGGAAAAATGTATTTGTTTAACCGTAACAGAGTTATGTAGCATGCCTCAAATTTTACAAAAATTTCTAGTTTGACCAAGTTTCTCGTCTCAGAGCACTAGCGTGCATTCATGAGTATGAGCTCACACTCTCTAGAGTTGTGTAACAACTTACACAGTGATAGAGGAATACTTTTTAACTGTCCCCTTATTAGGAAAACACCTATAAAGGTATCTCTTAAAGTATGGTGCTTTACTACCGGAGGTGTGCACAATGATTACTGGTAGTACGGAATAAACATTAAGAATGTATAATTACGTGGGGCTTCCCTGGTGGCGCAGTGGTTGGGAATCTGCCTGCCAATGCAGGGGACACGGGTTCGAGCCCTGGTCTGGGAAGATCCCACATGCCATGGAGCAACTGGGCCCGTGAGCCACAACTACTGAGCCTGCGCGTCTGGAGCCTGTGCTCCACAACAAGAGAGGCCACGATAGTGAGAGGCCCGCGCACCACGATGAAGAGTGGCCCCCGCTCGCCGCAACTAGAGAAAGCCCTCGCACAGAAACAAAGACCCAACACAGCCAAAAATAAATAAATAAATAAACCCAAAGTTAAAAAAAGAAGTATAATTACGTATATTAATTTTAATGTATATTGGGAAAAGTATATAACTAGTATATCAAAGCCATGATTTTATGATTTTTAAATTGAGGCAAAACTAGATATTTCATTTTTTAAAAGGGCTTACATAGGTATTTTGCTCTTTAAAAAAAAAAAATTAAAGAAAATTTTAAACGCAGTATACTAGAGTTAGTACCTGAGTAGACAGGTACACATATAAATGCTGTATGGAAAGCATTGGCCCATGATATACACAATTAGCTCACAGCTAGTTTTCTACAGTGTTGTGTCCTGTGTAACGAAGTCTTGGTGATTCTTGCTTTTGTGACAGCCTCTCATGAAAGCTTTGGATTGTTTCTTCTTTGCATTATAGTAAACTCTTGACAGGATTTTTGGTCTTGTTTCAAAATAACAGTTAACCTCTGAGTCTTCTTTCCTTATTTCTCTTACAACAATCTATTGATTATTTGCCAGCTCTTTCAAAATTGCAGAGGCCCCATAGAGTTCACTGTGACGTGTTTGCAAACTGAATTCAAAACAGCCATTCTTCTTCTTGGTAATTTAAATGAGATGTTACTATGGAAAAGTCTGAGATAAAACTTCAAAGAACTTTTTCCCCGAAAAAATTAGTCAGTTAAGGTGGCCACAAGGAATGTTAAGTGCTCCGTTAAACGTGAAATGTATGCTCTGTTGGGATTTCACAGAAACTATTGGTCGTATAATATACTTCATTACATGTGCTTATAGTTTTTGAATCTGGCTGCAAGAGAAACCTCAGGCTGTAAGGTTTTCTTTCCTTGGCTTTTGATCTTTTAAGTGTGTTTTTTCCTTTGTGGTGTTATGGTTGAAAATAATTTAAGTTGAAAGCCTAAGATGTGTGCTTTGGTGAAGTTTTTGGTGGTTTAATCTGCTGGTTTTCGTGGAGAAATAACTGCCAGAAATAGTGAGGGGTTTGGCATCCAGCGGACATGGTTTGGAAGACTGAGCCTCCACTTACTTTTCCCTGTGGCTTTGGGCAAGATGCCGTGATCGAGCCTCAGTTCCACCAACTGAAAATGGGCCTGACACTCCTTACTTAATGGAGTTGCAGTCAAGGTTAATGTGGAGGACTGTAAAGGGAGTAATAGATGGTAGCTATTAGTTTCATTTTCAGTCGTCGGCAATGACTCCATAAAGTACGGTTGTGGAACCCTGCTGTTCCAGGCCTTACTGGGATTCCAGGCAGCCGTCTTTCCATGAACTCCTGCAGAGTGTCCTTCCCGGGCTCCGCACAGGCCCTTCTGAACCGCGCCGCTCACCTGCTGTCCCTTCTCGAGCCCTGTCTCCTGCCTTCCCCCATCCCGGGCCTCCTTGTCGGTCCCGCGTGCCATCTACCCTTTGTATGTCAGTCTTTACTCTGTTTTATCTGGACTTCTAGCTGACACAGTTTAACGGTTTTTTTCTTCTAATTCCCCTATTCATTTTTTATTTTATGTATTTATTCTATTTGTTTGGTTGCGCCGGTGGGCTCCTTCGTGGTGGCTCGCCGGCTCCTTGGTTGCAGCGTGCATGTGGGATCTAGTTCCCTGACCAGGGATCGAACCCGGGCCGGGGAGCGCGAAATCCACTGCGCCACCAGGGCGGTCCCTCTAACTCCTTTATTCAGATCTTAGTGTCTCCAACCACACTTTAAGTACTCGAGGGCAAAGAACCCTGTGTCCTATACTTTTTCCATATTACCCACAATTATCTGGTTTAATGCCAAAATCGTAATAATAATGATGATGATGATGATGATGATGATGATGAAAGAGGACGTTAAATCAGACCCACTGAGAAAATGGAAGAGTGGTGGTCATAAAGTGAAATAAGAGCGTGGCACATTCTGACCCATTCGCTTTGGGGATGGTTATGCTACACTGAACATCTACCGTAGTACTTTACTCGTAGGAGTCACTAAGAAATAGTATCAAAGTCTACTTCATTGAGGGAGGTTCCTAACTACCCAATAATGAAAATGAAATGGAGAAGGGAAAATACACTAAATCCCTGGCGTCAGAAGACCTGGATTCAAATATGACTCCAGTTGCGTGACCTTGGGAGGGTCACTTAACATTAGGTGTGACATCGAGGGGATCCAGGGGAGTGGGGAACCAAACCACACAACTGCTGAAACATTACAGATTTAAATCTCGGGTCTGGAACCGGCTCGCTGCATGTGTGTTCTCCGTAGAGTCGTCCGTCTCCTGAACTCTCTCCGTCTCTAAATTTAGCGTGACGAAATCCTTCAGAGCTGCTAGGGTTACTTCAGGACGTGTGCGTTGGTGCCTGGTGTTGTGGGCACCCGCTAAGTGGTGTGTTTATTTAATTTTTTTTAACTTTTTATTTTATATCGGAGCATAGTTGATTAACAGTGTTGTGTTAGTTCCAGGTGGACAGCAGAGGGATTCAGTGATGTATAAACGTTGTGCTTATTTTTAAATAAACCTCTGTGGACCAACTTTGCTTCAGTTGTAAAGTGACGGACTTCAGTTAGAGAATCACCAAAATCCCCTTGAGCTCTAACCTTCTATGTCAGTTACCTCAGAGAGAAGATAGGAGGTAAAGGATATTGTTTTTTTTATTTATTTATTTATTTATTTATTTATTTATTTATTTATTTATTTATTTATTTATTTTATTATTACTATTTTGGCCGTGCCACGCAGCATGTGGGATCTTAGTTCCCCAACCAGGAATGGAACCCGTGTCCCCTGCAGTGGAAGAACGGAGCCCTAACCACTGGACCACCAGGGAATTATTAATACTGTTTTTTTTTTAAGCTCATTAGGGATCTTTAATTTACCTAAAAGAAACTGTCGCAGAAAAAAGTGGATACATCTAAATTGCATTAGTCATCAGTAAAATATTTTTCTCACTGACAGTATGTCTTCACCTTTGTCGTTATACTGGTGGACCTCTGTGGCATCTTCCCCCTTGAGTTTTGCAGTTCCATTCTGCCCACTGAGAACTTCTGTATTTGCACCCTTAGGATGGTCAAGTACCTCAGTAATAACTTAAAACAGAGTTGAGCCTGTCAAGTTGGCGAGCAGGTAATTCACTGGCAGAAGAAGAGCTATATTTTATAATACACACGTCAAGTTTGACTGCTCCTCAGTATTATACATGATTAAACAAGTTCCGAGAGAACGTAACATTGATTCACTCCATTTTTCAGTGAAGGATTCTGCCTATTGAAGAGACAGATGTAATCGACTGCCAATTTGTATGTTTTTCCTTCAAGTCCTCTGATTTCTAAAATAAACACAAAATCACAGTTTTCTTTTTCTTTATTTTCACAACTTTTCTATGCACACAGTCCTTCAATATTGTCCCTTCCTGGCAAGTTTCTGGGTAAGGATTTACAATGCCTGGGGTTACAGAGCTGGCATGTTGCTCTGCAGACAGATGTTACAAGGCCCAAGTAGTGCTAATCTGAGTCTTCAGGTTAAAGAAGCTGGTATGTACCAGGCAGGTTGGAAAACTTAAGAACATTACAGTAATTAGAGGCTTCCTGGGAAGATCATGTTTACCAGTGGTCAAATATGGAGATTCCAGCTAATGGATTGGAATCCACCAACAGATCTTGACGTTGGGCCTTGTAGGTCTCTGGAAGAATTATTGCCCTGCAGCCTACCCTTTTCTTTCCTGGTTTGCCAGAACTGCAGTGTGGCACTATGATAACTGCCCTCCTTGTTTCCTGGGAGTCTTACCATCTAGGGACATGAAAATCTCTCTGCTTACAAAAGTGTTACAAATCCCAGTCTCTTTGATCCAGGGGGTGAGTGAGAGGCAGGTCCATGGGGTCCAATTCCATGGGCGTGTGGTACCCTAGACTGCACACCGGGATCTCTCTGGCTTACCCAGGAGGAGTCCCGTCTTCCTGCACAAACACTGACAGTTAGGGTTTGGTTTTTATTTTTTCTAAAGTTGGTCTTTTCAACATTTCGTTCGTAACATCTATGAGGGAAATTACAATTTTAACTAGATAATACAAAGTAGAAAAAAATCAAATTTGGTTGATGATTTCTGAGATTACTTTAAGCATGTGTCGCTTTAAATTTTCACATTTGTTCTAAGTAAGTAGTTGGACAACTTAAGAACCACATTCTATACCATAGTTGATATGCAGGCAACAGATAGTCAATTGGAGAAACGTAAGACCAATAAAAACTGTTAACAGAAACGAAAGGAATGTAATAAATGTATGTCTTCTCCTCAAGCCTTTGAAAAACAGGAGAGATTATTAAAAGATATGTTTTTTGCTTCAGTATTGATTGTGGTTCTTAGTTCAATTTATCTCTGCAAATACTAAATCTGTTTTAGGAGTCAGTTGACTTCACTTATGTTTTAAGTACTGATTTTAAAAGATGATTCCTGAACAGTGATGTTCAGACAGTTCAAACCACATAATCTTTTCTTCAGACAAAATATTTCATCTATACTGGATCTATACTGGATCCCCTCTGTTTAAAGTGGGGTGAGGAAAGGAAAACAGAGGTGCCTGTACACACACAGACATGCATACACATACATTGCCCACACTTCCCAGAACTACAGTCTAAAGATCACTGGTATTTTACTACCTTTCTGTTAGAATGACTAATAGCCCCAGTTCATCATATTCTGAAGTAGACCTTGAGCAATAATTAGCTTAAATTAAAAAATACAAAAAAAAAAAAAAAAATACAGACTTCAGGAAAGAGATTCCTAAAAGATGGTGGCAGCAGTCACATTGTTCATTCATCTCTCCATAAAAACAGAGCAACTGGGATATCAAAATCGCAACCCACAGAGAGCAACTACAACAAGCCAGGTTCCTCCACAAACCCCCCTATACTAGCAGGTAAGGACAGACTACCAACAACTATGAGATTCTTGTAGGGTTAGTAACTATGTGTGAGGAAGCAGAGGAAAGGAAACAGCACAGCTGATGGCTTGAGAAGAGGAAATCCCTCAACTTGCTGGAAAGTCCACCAAGCCGGTCAGGGTAGCCGTGAGATTGGGTGGGTGTTCTTTGCAGGATCTGGTTCGTAGGCGAATATAAGGGGACTGGAAACGATTCCGTAGGATGATGCTAAAGCAGTCTGGGCCTTCTAAACTCTTGAAGCGAGCAAACCAAATCTCTGTTCCAAAACAGATCTTCACACTGAGGAAAGCTGCTGGAAGCAGGATCCAAATTGAACAGGATGGGACAATAGGGGAGAAGAAAGAAAGTGTCCAGGTAAAAAGCTACTGATGACAACTTAGGCAGTCTTACGGACTGGAAGGCTAGTTTTTAAAAATCACGTTGTGAAAACAACAGAAGGGAGAGTTCGAGAATCATAAAGTTGGAAAAACTATCCTGGGCTCTCCCTTTCAAAGTACAGGAGAACTTATTAAAAACAAAAACAAAAAAACAAAACAAGAAACCAAGCAAAATGAAATTCAACAACGATTTTCTAAGGGAAAAACAAGGAACAGAATAATGTCCCTGCGATGAAAACATGCCCCCCAAAGCCTACAAAAATAGATGAAAACTCTAAACCATTATTTCAAAACAAGGTAAAAAAAAAATGGTTTAAATGATAGAGGATAGGAAAGAAAACATAAATCAGAATTAGATCAGAAATTAGATGACTGAAGAAAATCCATGGAGTAGCATATTTAAGGAACTCAAGGATGGAAAACATGAGCCACAAATTTTCTACCCAAACTTAGCTGCAAGTATAACAACCACAGATGAAGAGTTATGAATAGTGTAAGAACTGAACTACTGCTCTCATGAGCCCTTGCTGAGGAATCTGCTATAGAATGAGCTTCAGACAATCCCCCTCCAAAACAAAACAACCAGGAGACATCACAGGAAAGGAAGCAGTGAAGTTGTTTCCCAGCGCTTAGGTAGTAGCCACATGACTGAGTTCTGGCCCTGACATGGAGAGACAGAAATGCCTCCAGGGTACCTCCAGGCCCCATCCTCCACATGCGCTTCACTGATTGGCCAGCCGGGTGCACAGGGTCCAGCAAAATATTCTTTGACACCAGTAGAAATCACATTACTGTTATTCCAGATAGCTCAAAGTAGGGTCTGTGCTTCACTACTTCAAGATTACAATAATTATGAGATTTACCAGATTAGATTAAATGTTGTCATTTAATCTAATAAGGAAGCACACCTGCAACACCAAATTTTTTAATAACTTTGATAACTATATTTCAGTATAATCCATTTCCTTGATAATACCCTGCATTTTATGTAACGCATTTAAAAACATTATTCTGAGAAGAGGTCCGTATGCTTCACCAAACTGCCGCATGAGTCATAGAGCAAAAGAGAGGTTCAGAACTCCTGAATTAAATGGAAAGAGACGGGTCTCTAAATTAATAGGAGCCTTCTCTCCACTCTGTCAACACACACTGAAAATGACTTGAGCAAGAAATAAACTTCTGTTGTGTTTAAATGAAAATGATAAAAAGGAAAAAAAAAACTTAGTATGGGAGAAAGTCCTTACATGATTTTATTCAAATGCTTTTATAGAAAGAACATTAGTTTTTCTGAGTGTTTTAGTAACTTTCTGCTATTCAAAATCAATTTACATGGTCTTTACTGGTTATCCACAGGGGTCAAAAGAAGCACCAGCGTTTCTTCAGTTTTTGTGGCTGGACTGACTAGGCCAGACGGAACATTCTGTTACCTGACTGAAACACACAGCGATTCTAGTGCTTACTTTAAAATGCAAATCAGGAGTTTGGGATTAGCAACTACTGTATATAAAACAGATAAACTATTATGTATAAACAGATAAACAACAAGGTCCTACTGTAGAGCACAGGGAACTGTATTCAGTATCTTGCAATAAACTATAATGAATCCGAAAAAGAATATATATGTCTGTGTGTGTGTGTCTATAACTGAATCACTGTGCTGAACACCAGAAACTAACACAACATTGTAAATCAACTCTACTTCAATTTAAAAAAAAAAAAAAGCAAATTTGATTCAAAGTGCGCTTCTCCAAGGGGCCTGTGCGGATATCAGACACAAGTAAGGACATTTTAGTATACTTTTGGTAATCTTCTATCACAAGAAATCCTCATGAGATTAGGCCAGACGTGATTGCTGAAGGGGACTCCACCATCCTCACCTTTGTAAGTGTGACCTGAGGGCCAGACAGGTGTGGTCAGCTTTACTGCGGTCACAGCCAAGGCGGCCTCCTAGGCCCCAGCTGTGCCGTCTACACATGTGACAGTCACATGGCGCTCTACCTGCCACCGTCCCCCCCCCCACCAGCTTTCCTCCTTCCCTCACGTCACAGTAGAATTGCCCCCAGTCCTTCACAGATTCCTGGGAAAATTTTCCCAGTTCTCTAGCTTTTTTGCTTTTAGAGCTCAGGAAAAGATTTTCTTTTCCCTCCTTTCTTAAGGCTGTTTATATATTTCTTTTCTTTACCCTCATACATTTGGTTACAGTGACTTTGACTTAATTAAAATGAATAAATGAGAGATAAAAAAACAAATGATCTTTATTATACAAATACGTTTGTACTTAAATGTTGCCTAAGAACAGGTGGTTAAACCTCAGAAGACCCACAAATCTATCTGGTGGGCAAATTGTGAATACAAAACATTCTCTTACCATTTTTTTTTTTGTTTCTAGATGTAATGCCTAAAATTCCAATTACCATCATTGTTAACTATCCTACCACTGATCCAGATAGCTTTCAAATCTACCTTTGTTACTTAGATGTGGAGAAACAGAGAATATTTTTTCTTCTTTTTTTAATTTAATTTTTATGTTATATAGGGGTATAGTTGATTTACAATGTTGTGTTAGTTTCAGGTGTACAGCTAAGTGATTCAGTTACACATATACATGTATCTATTCTTTTCAGAATCTTTTCCCTTTTAGGTTATTACAGAATGTTGAGTAGAGTTCTCTGTGCTATACAGTAGGTCTTTGTTGATTATCTATTTTATATACAGCAGTGTGTACGAAACACAGAATTTTAATGTTCACGAATGCTGACAACAATTTGAGAGAAGGGAAGTAATACACTTAAAGCCTCTCTGACGCCCCAGGGCGTGTATTCTTTGGATAGTCTCTTGCAGCTTCTTGGTGACCAGCCACTTTGTAGAGTGAACATGGGTGCCCTGCGCAGTGTCTTTTCCTCTGTTTGGCCCGTTTCTGGTACATGTCAGCATCTGGTCTTTTCCTTCCCGTGAGGTTCCTTCTTAGGAATAACCCCGCGAGAATTATCTCTGTTTCCCTGCCTTTGCTGTATCATTGGGGTGGGTGTGCGTTTAGCCTACTCGTCACTGCTTTGCTCAGAGAACTGATGCTTTGCAAGCCCTCCTGATCTTTCTGTGACAGAGTCAGAAAGGTGATTCAGACCTAACAGAATCTCAAGTAGGTTTTTCTGTACTTGGGGTGCTTCTCTCTAGCCTCGCCATTCCTACTCTCTGGGAGAAAGCGTATCTCAGAGTTTTTGTCTCTGAAACCATTCTTCTGATTGGAGTTCTTAGCAACACCCTTAGGAAGAGGCTTCCGTTCTCTTTTCACTTCTTCCTTAATGTCTTTCTCTTGGTCTGTGTGTGTAACTTTATTATCGATCCGCAGCACAGTTAAATTGAATAAAATGCACTTCTTAAAATTCTAATCAGTGAATCAAAGTGTAAATTAGTTAGGGGTTACGGAGAAGCAGGAAACTGCCAAGAGATGAGCTTGAGCTTCTCTAAGGGCTTATTTTTTAAGCACGATTAACGGTGAAAGGGAAGCAGGTCTCGATTGTTTTGGGTTGGATTTCTCAGTGAGACACGCAGCTGTCTTTGAAATCCACATATTAGCAGGTCTTTAACTTTTTCCTGGCATTGGACTGTTCCAATAAAAGGAAGAATGTATTTATATTTTTTTACTCTAAGAGAAATATACTAATATGTGATGATATCATAACTATCCAAACATAGACCCTTCGCCTGCACTGAAATTAGCTTAACCACCATACGAGGCCACTGAGTTGACAAGCCGAGCATTACAGGGGAACCTGTGAACACTCATAATGTGTCTACAAGTTGAGCCTTTTTAAACAGAAAAGTTAAAAGCATGAATTGATCTGTCATCCGCCATCTGAATAAGGCTCTAAATTTTTTAAACAGAGGAGTCACTTAGCCTGTGGTGACTTATTGGGCTTTGGAAATAGACTGCTACCAACCCAAGCGAAAGCATGGGACTCCCAAGGATTCCCGTTCACTGTGAGTTATAATGTACTCTATCGTGTGCAGAGCTCACCTTCCCCTTCCACATTGTTTTCTGCGTTGCCTAAATGACCCAGCAAACAAATATGCTTTGTTAAGTAGACTTCTCTTCCTTTATCCATCATACTTCTCTCAATATTGGTTCGCCTTTCTCTGTGGTTCTTCTTGTTGCTGTTGTTTTTGAAATTTAGAAAATAGTATTGGTGTTTTGATAGCTTAGGTATTTTTAAATTTAATTTTTATTTTATATTATAGTTGATTTACAACGTTGTGTTAGTTTCAGGTGTACAGCACAGTGATTCAGTTATACATACACATATATCCACTCTTTTTCAGATTCTTTTCCCATATAGGTTATTACAAAATATTGAGTAGACTTCCCTGTGCTATACAGTAAGTCCTTGCTGATTATCTATTTTATATATAATAGTGTGCATATGTTAATCCCAAACTCCTATTTTATCCCTCCCCCTCCCCCTTTCCCCTTTGGTAACCATAAGTTTGTTTTCTATCTCTGTGAGTCTGCTTCTGCTTTGTAAATAAGTTCATTTGTATTAATTTTTAGATTCCGCATATAAATGATATCACATGATATTTGTTGTTCTCTGTCTGACTTACTTCACTTAGTATGATATTTTCTTAACTCTGATAGTGGGTATAGACATTAAATATAATTATTATGCTAGGTACCTTAAGATTTATGAAATCGGCAGTAGAACGCCGCTAAAAAGTATTGACCCACAGTTTAAATGTAATGACTCTAAATGGTTTTCTTTTCCACTCTACTGTGCCCAATGGTTAATCCACTATTCTTTGTTGCTTCCATCCCGTGTATTACAAAAATGTTATATGAATGGCTGCCCACATCATACTTAAAGTTACAGGAGTAATCAAATTGCAATGTTATGACAATAGCTGCTGAGTCCCAGGGTTTAGTATTTCCAGTTGGAGCATTGATTTAGCTCTGGAAGTTTGAATTAAATTTCCTGTTGTTTCTTTTACTAAAAACATTCTCTGTCTTTATTTTAACATTATTCTGCTGAACCAAAGAGATATAATCATTTTTTACAATTACAGTTTTAAAAATTAGACTGTGAATATTTAGCATGCCCTGGTCATAAATCGTGTTTGCAGCATATAAATTGTTAGCCTAAAATAGAAAGAATTCTTACACGAATTAGGACAGAGTTTCTCTCGATATTTTGCAAATCCTTAGCCAGCTGTGAACATGGAACTACATCGCAGTACCTTTCACAGAGAAAGCAATTTATTAAGTGCTAATAAATATTTTAGGAGCTTTTTAATGATTGTTTTTGGAATAGGAAAAATTCAATTTATAGAGGTAGGTAAATTTCACAAGTAATACCTAAATGTTCCACATATGTATTTTAGGTTTTGTTTTGTTTCTAATAATCGGGAATCACTGCCTTCACCAACTCTGTTTTGTTCACCATTATTTCTCACTATCAGACAAATGATATATTTACTTATTTGCTTACTCTTATCTTCCCCTCACTACGATATAGATTTCATGAAATTGAGGACTTTGGATTTGTTCACTGCTAAGTGTATTACCTAGAACAGTACCAGACACAAAAAAGGAGTTTAGAATATATTTGTTGAATAAGTGAACAAATAAATTAATTTTGTTTTACATCTTTTTTCTTTTTATTTAACATATTTTGAGCATTTCTTTGTTATTAAGAGTAAAATATCTTTTTAAAAATGAAATCATAGGCCATTAAAGCAATTAAATATAAATCAAATCTGTTGGAGATGTTTTAGTAACCCCATGTTGGTTAAACTGTGATTGTCAACAACAGTTTGCAGAGTCTATATTCTGACCCACCACACCCTTTTTGGAAAAAAATTAAAAGGCAGAAGCTTTACAGTATACTTTATTCTTAAAGAATGAAATAATGCCATTTGCAGCAACATGGATGGACCTAGAGATTGTCATACCAAGTGAAATAAGTCAGACAAATATCGTATGATATCACTATCTAAAAAAATGATACAAATGAACTAATTTACAAAACAGAAACAGACTCACAGACTTCAAAAAGAAACTTATGGTTAACAAAGGGGAAAAGTAGGGGGAGGGTTAAAATAGGAGTTTGGAATTAATATACACACACTACTATATATAAAATAGGTAATCAACAAGGACCTACTGTATAGCACAGTGAACTCTACTCAGTAATCTGTAATAACCTAAATGGGAAAAGAATCTGAAAAAGAACGGATATATGTGTATGTATAACTGAATCACTTTGCTGTATACCTGAAACTTACACAACATTGTAAATCAACTCTACTCATATAAAATAAAAATAAATTTTAAAAAATTTTTAATTAAAACAAAAAAAATAAATCCATGAATATACAAGTGCTCAGTTAAAAGAACAACCCTCTTGAAACTGAAAAATATTCATCATCCCATGTAAAGAAGAAAACTGTCAGGGTCATGGGTACCCATGAGTGATGCGGTCGGACGTGGTACAGTATCATGACTCCCTGCGGAACAGGATGTGCCCCCGGCAGGGCTTGGGCTCAGAAGCAAGGGTGAGTGAGAGCAGGTGAAGGAAGTCAAGCACGCCCGTAAAACAGCAGAGGAAGGGTCCTCTTGTTATTTAGCCAGCAGTTTGCCAGTTGTATGTATTAACTTTGAGAAACCTCTGAAGTTGATGTTCTCTTAGTCGATTCAGTAAAATAAGAATCCCACAAGTGAGTAATTTTCAATCATTTTTTGCCTCTACCCTGCAATCCTACCCACCTCTTTGAGATGGTTGTTGAACAGCTGCTCTCCTTTTACATATATTATACAATACATTTTATCTCGACAAAATTAGATTTTATATGCATCGGGGCTGGAACTGGGGTAGGACGAGAAAGTTCAATTCTGCCAGCTTTTAAAATATCATAGTAGATTGTAAATCTATCCAGTCACATTTTACTGGTCCCAAGCAGCTGTCGTTCACTCCTGCTTTCCTTCCTGTATCTTTTCTTACCTTTCTTTGATCTCCCACTGCCTTCTCTCTCCCTTGCTTTCTCTTCTCCTTTCTCGCGTGCACAAGCCCGAGAGCGCGTGTGGGCTGAGTGGTTGGAGGCGCAGGCGTGCTGCGGGGGCCAGTGCCCAGCCAGCTCCGTTCTTTCTCAGGTTTCTCCCCAACTTTATCATTCTTACCAGTTTCCTTTCTGTACGGATTTCCTTCATATCTTCACGGACAGACATCTGACAGGCAAGTGTACCAAGGAAAGAAGATATTTGGGAACTGCAAAACTAAAAAGTGCTTTTAATAACTAACCATCTGTAGTTCCATTGGAACCATTCATTCTCCCCTGCTTCTTACAGAAAGTTACAGGAATGGACATCTGGACAGTTTGGAGTGTGACATGCCCTATGGAATTGTTAAGTGACCATTGACCAAATCTTAACTAGTTCTAGGATTTTCATATCATTTCTCTTGAGTATTCAATTGACAATTTGTTTTAAACAAATTCTTGAATAATAGTCTTCGGATAAAGGGGGAGATGGGTTTGGGAAGGTATTTTGAGTTCCTAAAATATCATGATCTAAAACACTGGAAAGTAGCCATTGCCATGCCAGCTAACTTTTCTTTTACTATATATTCGTTTTCACTAAGCTTAGTAAAATTATAAATGATATAGCACAGAGGAGTTGAGGGTCTAGGGAACAAAGGATCAAGCGAACTGAATTTGGACACTTTAACTTGAGTGTGTATCAGGACAGATCCAGTTGAAATATCCCCACCCTCACGTCTCCCCACACCTCCCCACACCTCCCCTCCCTCCAAATCAAGTAATTTTAAATTTTGACATTTTACAAATAATATTGGTGAGCACGGTCATATTACCAGTATCATTAATAAAACTAGGATGTAGCTAATGTGATGCATTTGACAGTATTTGGGGAAAACCTCCATGTAGCGAGATGAGTAATCATACACTGTCATTGTACAAGCTGAACATTTGTACACAGAGGAATTATCTTTAAAAAGAAACCCAAGAAAGACATTGTCTTTGTCATAACAACTTTTTAAATTAACTTTTTATTTTGGAATAACTCTAGATTCACAGGAAAGTTGCAAAGATAGTACAGAGTAGTTCAATATACACTCCACCGAGTTTCTCAACTTAAGTTTTTATTGTATTATTTTTTAAAACAAATGGAGCCTAAGTAGACATGACTACTAAATAATATGGTGTCCTGGATGGAATCCTGGAACAGAAAAAGGACATTAGGTTAAAACTAAGGAAATCTCAGTACAGTGTGGACTTTAGTTAATAACAATAATAATATGTCAGCAGTGGCTTATTAATTGTGACAAATGTACTATACCAATGTAAGATGTTAATAATGGGCTAAACTGGCCATAGGGTATATGAGAACTCTGAACTATCTTTGCAATGTTTCTATAAATCTAAAACTTTTAAAATAAAAAGTTTATTTTTAAAAGTATCATCCCCCCCAGAAAAAGTTAATCATATATTCATTCAGTATCTACTCTGCCCTCAGCACTTTTGGTTGGGGTTACAAGTGTCAGTTCTTTGTGAATTCACACAGTGAATCAAAAAACATTCTGTGAGTATCTGTTGTGTTCCTGACACTGTTGCAGCTACATAGTATGCAAAGATGAATAGGACACAGTGCCTGCCCCCAAGGGACTCTGATCTACTCAAGGCAGGAGACAGCATAATGTGGGATTAGGGCTATAGTGGAGAAAGAGGTTGTGGGCTTGGGAAACCAGGGGCTGGAGTCACTTATTTCACTGGGGTTGGAGTGAAACCAAGTGTTACAAAATGGCTAACTCCGAGACAAAAGCAGTGGACTGGAAACCAAAGGAAATTTAAACAAATATCTAACAATTAGAAGGTGATAGCAAAGGTATAGTGATGTTCATAGGAAACAAGAGTCATAAGAACAACTGTATCCAGTGGTGACTCATTACAAGTAGGACTACAAACTACAAGATTTCTAGTCCCAGTGGAAAGCAAGTTCAATACAAGCCAGCAGTTTTCTTACATCAAAAAACTGACGTGAGAAAGGAAAATACTAATAATATAACCTGCAGCATAGGCGAAACACTCTTTGACATAAATCGCAGCAATATTTATTTGGATCTGTCTCTTAAAGTAAAGGAAATAAAAGCAAAAATAAACAAATGAGACCTAATTAAACTTAAAAGCTTTTGCACAGCAAAGGAAACCATCAACAAAATGAAAAGACAACCTACTGAATGGGAGAAAATACTTGCAAATGATATGACTGATAAGGGGTTAATATCCAACATATATAAACAGCTCATACAACTCAACATCAAAAAACAACCTGATTAAAAAATAGGCAGAAGAACTGAATAGAAATTTTTTCAAAGAAGAAATTCACATGAAAAGATGCTCAACATTGCTAATCGTCCAGGAAATGCAAATCAAAACCACAGTGAGATATCACCTCAAACCTGTCAGAATGGCCATCATCAAAAACACAAATAACAAATGCTGGCGAGGATGTGAAGAAAAGGGGACCCTCGTACACTGTCGGTGGGACTGTAAATTGGTGCAGCCACTGTGGAGAACAGTATGGAGGTTCCTTAAAAAACTAAAAGTAGACCTACCATATGACCCAGCAATTCCACTCCTGGGTATATACCTGAGAAAAACAGAAAAACACTAATTTGAAAAGATACATGCACCCCAATATTCATAGCAGTATTGTTTACGATAGCCAAAATATGGAAGCAGGCTAAATGTCCATCAACCAATGAATGGATAAAGAAAATGTGGTACATATATACAATGGAATATTACTCAGCCATAAAAAGGAATGAAATAATGCCATTTGCAGCAACATGGATGGACTTGGAGAGTATTATGCTAAGTGAAATAAGTCAGAGAAAGACAAATACTGTATGATATCACTAATGTGTGGAATCTAAAAAAATTCCACAAACTAGTGAATATAACAAAAAAGAAGCAGACTCACAGATATAGAGAACAAACTAGTGGTTACCAGTGGGAGGGGGGGGACAATACAGGGGATGGGGAGGTACAAACTGTTGGGTGTAAGATAGGCTAAAAGGATGTATTGTACCACACGGGGAACATAGCCAATGTTTTGTAATAACTGTAAATGGACTATAACGTTTAAAATTGTTTAAAAAATTAAAAACAAGGGTAAAAAGAATATAACTTGCAAGAACCAAAACATAGTATTTCTGTCCTCCTGGATGAGAAGCTGATCTTTACTAAAATAGCAAATCCAATTCTGATCTCATTTGATCATCCTTTTATCTATTACGTGCAGAGAATCGTCTTTAAGTTAGATATACAAAAAATTAGAGAAGATTCAGAGAAACAAAAGAAGCATAAAAATGGAAACTAAAGGCCATTTTAAAAGCCATAAAATTGCTTAGTACAGAAAAAAAGAATTCTATCTTCCTAACTTTCCAGTAATGGAAAGGTTATTATCAGAAGGGCACTGATACGGTCTTTTGAACAGAAGTAGAGGAAAAATCCTTAAATTTAGCAAAATAAAATAAAATTAAGCATAAGCAAGAAATTTCCTAGTTTAAGAAAAATTAAACATAACTACTTTAAAGTCAGTAATAGAAGGAAACTGCCCTCTTTGATTTAGGGGGATGTCCTGCCCTTTGTTGGAGGTCTAGAAACGGATAATTGTTTCCAACTATTCAGATAAATAGGGTACTTTTTGGTTTGAATACGATATTAGATAGTAACAACATTTTAGCAAGACTGTAAAATATCAGTGACTGCTTTGTGATCCTAACACATAAATATGACAGTACATTTGGATTTGGGTTCCCAAAGGAAAATTAAATCCATCAAAAGCAAAGAAGAATCCCAGCTGGCAGAAGCACTTGACAGATTCAGAGAAGATAGGGTTTTCCTGTAATATATTCGATTCTCAACCTTTGTTTCAGCTTTAACATTTCTATTTTTTTAAGTGCTATTCCAGCCAACCCACCTGCATCAAATGAATAATGGCTTTCTGTAAGAAGTAGCAATTTTTTTTCTGTTCCTGGATAATGAGAGCGCCCATCTTTAGAAGTATTTTTTTTTTCTTTAGACTCAGACTCCTATTGCTTTTTTTTCATTGGAACTAATTACCAGGCGCTTTCAGAGCGTTGCTTTTCATATACTATATATATTGTAGGCACACTATGTCCTTAGCGTTTGTTTCCGTTTATAAAGAATACAATTAGCCTTTTTAATGCTTAGTTCAGTCACAATTAAAACTCTCCTAATGGTTAGGGATTGGTCTTTCCGAGGCTGAGAAGGTGTTTTAAATTATTCATTCCTCGGTTTGTTTCTTACAGCAGCCTCAGCTGTGCTTTATTCTTCAAAGGTTAATGCAAACTGAGAAGTAGGTAAATTAAATCTGCTTGGCAGTCGGCAACCCGGCAACCCTTCGTATTAGCAGACGCTGAAAGATGGGGGTGGACAGTGTAAGTTATTTCCACCGCTGCGGCACTGCCAAAAGCAAAAACCACGAAATCCCTCAAAGATAGCCTACGTCGACAGGCACTATTAAGGGATACTATAAATCGGTGGTTCTTAAGTAGCAGATCTTCAGTAAAATCTGTGTTTCACTTAAAAAGAGAGAAGGCAGTGGCTGAACTCGGAAAGGTAATCATAGCTTCTGTAGTAAATGGGATGTAGATGCCATGACTAATGAACTTCGTATAAGGTTAAATCACCAAGTTGAGTGTTAGAAGTCCCTTCCATAAATGTTTTACAAGGGCAGACTGCAGAATCTCACATGAAAGTGACGGCATGATGGATGTCCGTAGACAACTGAGCAGTATGGAAGTGCAGTCCTAAGCTGCTCCCGGGAGCTAAGTGGGGAGGAAAGCGTTTCCAGAGCCTTTCGTGGGCTTGCCTTGTAAGAACGGGTGTTCTTCTCCTCTTAGTATTCTGTAGTGACCTGTGTGGAGGCGGAGTCTGGGACGGAATGGATAGATGTATATGGGGCGGGGGGCTGATTCGCTTTGCTGGACACCTGCAACTAACACAACATTGTAAGTCAGCTGTGCGCCAATAAAATTTTAAAAAAAGAACGTGTGTCTTTTACAGCTGTGGAATCAGGAATTTTGTAGACTCTTAAGGATGCCTGATAGACATAATGCCGCAAATGATGTGGAGGGTAAAGGACATAACTCCATAGATTTTGTGAACACACCAAATGTCGAAAAGTAACTTCCCAGTCTTCTGTTTGGTTCCCCATTGTCTCTTCTCCATCAGGGTATCCTGTGTGGCTGGTCTCTTAAAAATTCACTAGAGGTGATCACACTAAGTGAAGTAAGTCAGACAGAGAAAGACAAATACCGTGCGATATCACTTATATGTGGAATCTAATTTTTTTTAAATGATACAAATGAACTTTTTTACAGAGCAGAAACAGACTCACAGACTTGCAAAACAAATTTATGGTTACCAAAGTGGGGGGGAAGTGAGGGGAGGGATAAATTAGGAGATTGGGATGAACATATACACACTACTATATATAAAATAGGTAACTAATAAGGACCTACAGTATAGCACAGGGAACCCTACTCAATATTCTGTAATAACCTATATGGGAAAGGAATCTGAAAAAGAATCGATAGATAGATAGATAGACAGATAGGTAGACAGATGTCTGATTCACTTTGCTGTACACCTGAAACTAACACAACATTGTAAGTCAACAATACTCCAATAAAAATTAAATTTAAAAAATCACCTCCAGCTGGGGCAGCACTTGTGCCAAGAGCCCCCAGAGTTCAGTCACGTCCCTTGCAGCCCCTCTCTACGGAGCAGATAAGACCGATGGACCCACACTACCTCCTTGTTCTTACTCCCTGGGACCAACACCTCATCTGTCTTCTCATCTTTGCTGATGGGCTGAAGGGAAGAAAGAATGACTGACGATGAAATCTGTGCATGTCACTGAAAATCCAGAGTTTTTTTAAACACAAAGCCCAATTCTTTCATGAAAGCCACTGTAGGGTATTAGGGAATCTTGGTTTGTGAGATTCAATGGGGATTTAAGGAGGAAAAAAGTAACTGGAGTCATCTCATTTGAGAATAATAATCCCATCTCACATACTTGTGGTGAAGGTTAAAAAAGATGATGCATGCGAAAGTGCTTTGTGCACGCTCTAAACCTGTCCAATGATGAAAGATTGTTAAATCCTAAGTAAATATTACTAGAAAGATTGTTAACTAAGTTGCTAAATATTTACAGGATGTTAGCACTTTACATGTTTTCTTCAGACCGTAATGACTCTACTCTGCTTTTTATTGGTACTTGTTTGTCATTTTAGCCAATTCTCGTCTCTTCGACAGAAACGTAGGGAGGTGTGCTGACACCGTTTAGTTTATTATCAGGGCTGCCGCGTCTTCCATTTCTCCTGCTCTCGTTCCACGCCGAGCCCTGCTGTCAGAGCACTGGGTGGAAAGGAGAAGAGCTTTTGAATGAGACAATCCAGGGTTTGAAACTCAGTACCACCATTCACTGTGTAACCTTTGTCAAGCCACTGACCTTCTTTGAGCCTGTGTTTCAGAAAACAATAAGTTTGCAGAGTGGCAGTAATTTGAAGGAATATATGTTAAGGGTAATAGCTACCGTTTTTAAAGCACCCACTCTTTGCCAGGAGCTATACTTGACACTACATGTATTTAGTTCCTCTGACAGCCCTCACAAGGTAAACAGCGTTCCCTTTTACAGAGCAGCGTGGAAAAGGCCTTGCCACGGCATCTGACGCTCAGTACATGGAACTCTTATTTATCACGAGGATTTCATTGTGTGACCCCTACTTAGAAACTTCCATCAGTGTCAACCTTTAATGTCCATACTGGTCATCTGCAGCTCTTTTTTCGTTTATTTTTTTTAATTAATTTTCATTGGAATAAGATTGATTTACAATGTTGTGTTAGTTTCAGGTGTACAGCAAAGTGAATCAGTTACACCTACACATATACCCACTCTTTTTTAGATTCTTTTCCCATATAGGTCATTACAGAGTATTAAATAGAGCTCCCAGTGCTATACAGCAGGTCCTTCTTAGTTATCTGTTTTATATGTAGCAGTGTGTATGTGTTGATCCCAGTCTCCCGGTTTATCCCTCCCCCCTCTGTAGCTCTTTTCTTAAAAGTAGGTTCTGTTGAGTAGGTCTGCCTGAAGCTGCTGCTGTCTGGACCGAACTTCAAGACCCTCACCGGCTGCATAATCTGTGATAGTGGCTCTCAATCCCAGGTGCTCTTTAGTTCTGATTCAGCCGGTCTTGGGTGGGACCCAGGCTTTTTTTTTTTTTTTTTAAGTTCTAGTTCAAAGTCTTTTTTAAAACACTAGACTCCTTTTATTCACATGCTCCCTTTATTCACTAAATGTGTGTGTGTGTATGTGTGTGTGTGTGTGTGTGTGTGTGTGTGATATATATATACACACAGTGGAGTTGCTCTGGTTGAATCTCAGGTGGGAGGGAGCAGAGAGATGAGCGATTCCCAAAAGACCTCGGTAGAGCCCTGCAGCTCCTAGAACCAACCAATCTGAAAACCACAGGTCTCCAGAATCCAATTCCTATCATATCATTTAAGGCCCTACACTGCCTCACCTCAGTCACCTGCATATTTGCTGTGCTCCCAGCAGGGAACCCACTTCCCCCTCCCTGCTTTTTTTTTCCATGAAGTGCATTTCACCTGTTAGGCCCCAGCTTCCCATACCTGTTGGAATCGACTTTATCTTTCACACAGTAAGTGGCAGAGCCGGGATTCAGACCCTGAGCCTCTCCATGTGAAGCCCACTTCCTTTACCACTATGCTGTACTAATAGACTAGTCTTCTGCTCCAGATGTTTGTTATTTTTCAACAAGCATTTATTAAGTATCATGCATGCAGTTTACTTTTGCCATTAGTCTTTTGGTTGACTTGTTTCCTCTCTCTCCTCTGGGCTACCCTTGGTCTCCAGGCAACCAGGTGGAAGAAAACGGTGTTGGTGAATCTTGGGGCCAGAGAGCAGCGTCAGGGATACAAAGAAAACCACGCAGGTTGCAGGATATCACAGCTGACCTTTTTTGGAATAAATTAGGCAGCTCTGTGAGGAAATTGTTGCTTACCACTTTCCTATGGAAGAAACAAAGATTCTCAGCCAGTGAGAAGTGTATCGAGTATACTGGAGGTATCTAACCTACTTGAGAAACAAAATTGCCTTCATAGTAACTCCGTATACAAACAAACAAATAAATCTTACCTCTCCTAAGAATAGCTAGCTCCACCCTGCCTTAACATTCAAATAGAATTTTTACTTTGGTATAGTATAAATGTCAGAAAGTCAGAAAGCTGCCGTTGAAATGATACCAGGGGATCTTACATTCTGTCCCCAGTGCGTGGTAGCGTTTTGGAGAATTGAAACGTTTCGAGAAGGATTTGGCTTCCTGAAAACTGAGCAGGGGCAGCAGTGGCTTGTCTGCTTGTCAAAGGCTTGTTTAAGATGATATCTCATTGTAGTTTTGATTTGCATTTCTCTAATGATTAATGATGTTGAGCATTCTTTCATGTGTTTGTTGGCAATCTGTATATCTTCTTTGGAGAAATGTCTATTTAGGTCTTCTGCCCATTTTTGGATTGGGTTGTTTGTTTTTTTGTTATTGAGCTGTATGAGCTGCTTGTAAATTTTGGAGATTAATCCTTTGTCAGTTGCTTCATTTGCAAATATTTTCTCCCATTCTGAGGGTTGTCTTTTGGTCTTGTTTATGGTTTCCTTTGCTGTGCAAAAGCTTTTAAGTTTCATTAGGTCCCATTTGTTTATTTTTGTTTTTATTTCCATTTCTCTAGGAGGTGGGTCAAAAAGGATCTTGCTGTGATTTATGTCATAGAGTGTTCTGCCTATGTTTTCCTCTAAGAGTTTGATAGTCTCACACCGGTCAGAATGGCCATCATCAAAAAATCTAGAAACAATAAATGCTGGAGAGGGTGTGGAGAAAAGGGAACCCTCTTGCACTGTTGGTGGGAATGTAAATTGATACAGCCACTATGGAGAACAGTATGGAGGTTCCTTAAAAAACTAAAAATAGAACTACCATACGACCCAGCAATCCCACTACTGGGCAGATATCCTGAGAAAACCATAATTCAAAAAGAGTCATGTACCAAAATGTTCATTGCAGCTCTATTTACAATAGCCAGGACATGGAAGCAACCTAAGTGTCCATCATCAGATGAATGGATAAAGAAGATGTGGCACATATATACAATGGAATATTACTCAGCCATAAAAAGAAATGAAATTGAGTTATTTGTAGTGAGGTGGATAGAGTTAGAGTCTGTCATACAGAGTGAAGTAAGTCAGAAAGAGAAAAACAAATACAGTATGCTAACACATATATATGGAATCTAAGGAAAAAAAAAAAAAAAGGTCATGAAGAACCTAGTGGCAAGACGGGAATAAAGACACAGACCTACTAGAGAATGGACTTGAGGACACGGGGAGGGGGAAGGGTAAGCTGGGATGAAGTGAGAGAGTGGCATGGACATATATACACTACCAAGTGTAAAATAGATAGCTAGTGGGAAGCAACCGCATAGCACAGGGAGATCAGCTCTGTGCTTTGTGACCACCTAGAGGGGTGGGATAGGGAGGGTGGGAGGGAGGGAGATGCAAGAGGGAGGAGATATGGGAACATATGTATATGTATAACTGATTCACTTTGTTATAAAGCAGAAACTAACACAGCATTGTAAAGCAATTATACTCCAATAAAGATGTTAAAAAAAAAAAAAAAGCCTTGTTTAACCTGCAGATAAGATCAGGAGACACATGACAGCTCTACAACCTTCCTGTCTAACACTTGGGGGTGGAGGGGGGATTTCAGATAATAAAGACACATGATGTGCCACATGGGCTAGCTCCAAAATTGTTCTTGCAGTGCAGATAAGAGAGGGCTAATTCTGCAGGCCTGGGGACCTTGAGAGCTTCCATTTCTCACACAAACTAGAGAAAACACACAGGAATTGAGGTGGGAGGTGAGCAACAAAAGCGGGGGGGGGGGGGGGGGGGGGCAAGAAATGGTAGATTTCCTGCAGAAATGAAGAGAGTTGCTATTTCTACTTTGAAAAGTTAAAAAAAAAAAAAAAAAAAGAATTTGGTAGCGGAAATAAAAATGGCTGTTCACCAAACCTCTGAATCTACCCTGAAACGTGCCCAGGATGTGAAGGCAGAAGACAGTCCAGATGTTGGCCTTGCTCTCTGGTCTCCTGTCTTGAGCAGAGCAGTTTATGGTCGTGGTAACCACACGGCTTTTCCAGTTGAGTCCTGCTGTCTGATTAGCAGCAGTGGTGACGCAGGAAGAGCTCTTCTTGGGGTCAGAGGGCTCAGGTGTTTCCAGGTGTGGTCTTGGGCAAAGCACTTCACTTTTCTGACCCTTAATTTTATTGCTTTTTGAAATGAAGGCTTTGAAACAGAAGGGAATCCCAGTGGGAAAAGAGCTTTTGCATTTTTTCAAATGATTCCCTCCCCTGCCCCACCCCCGTATGCACGCTGAGCGTCACTGCTGAAGTGGGTTGTTTTTTCCGCAAGGCGAAGGTGCATTGAAAAAGATTTTTGAAAGACGGAGAATAACTCCATCACCTTATTGCTGGAGGCCTTTCAGCTCACTAAAGGATTAAAAATTCTATAATTCAGTATTTTAAGTAACGCTGATTGATGTTATGCCTAATGGTCTAGCTCAGTGGAATTCCAGTCCCGTTCTAATGCTTGCTTCCGTGTGATGAAAAAGTTGAACTAGATGGTTTCCAAAGCCTTTATGATTATAACCTTATTTCTGACAACCCACGTATGTAAAATAGGATGTGGTTCCTTTTGACCCTGTGACTTATCTTTGTGCTTACGAGTGAATGCGTCTTACGGAAGTGTAGCCTAGAAGGGAAAGGGAGAAGATACCATTTTTTCCCTGAGGTCTTCCTGCTTCCCAGTTTCTCTGCTTTTCCCTCCTCGCTATTTCATAGTTATGTCTCTTAAAATTATGTCTGTTGCAAAGTTGTTCACTCAGTGCAGTATATCACCTATTGTGAAAATTAAACACATACACACACACAGTCCTGTATTACGTAACGTAGAAAGAAGCAAGGATGTCTAAGCTGTCATGAATTTAGCTGAAAGAGACTGCCTTCCTCGGTAACTTCTGGAAGGTTAGTTTATGACTTAGCATACTATCTTGTCAGCTACTGCCTGCCCTGGGAAAAGGAAGTGCTATGATTCTTAAGCAGTACTTATTTTGTGTTTAAAATTCTGTTTTCCTCCTGTTTCTTCCTCTCAGCCCAGTCACGGACACTGTTAACAAAGCATCCGGAGTAGATGACAGTAGCGACTTTTAAGATTTGGTAAAAGATAACTGTAGTCAGATGAATTTTTTTTTTCCATCTTTGCATCTCAAATCTGAAAAGGGTGATTGAGGACAAAGGTCCTTCCCATTTACTAAAGCACTCATTCACAAAAAGCATAAAATAATTATTTTTCTTGGACTACCTCGAGATAAGCACCAGGACCTTGTGAGCTGGAAAGAAGCTGTATGAAACGGTACTTGGAGGAAATAGTAACAGTCCAATTCTGCTTGGACCTTAGTGTACACAAGGGATCTTGTCTTTTTTTTTCAATTGTCCTTTCTTTTAGGATTTCACCCTTTTGCCTGATTCTTTTTTAAAATGTTTTCTTTTATATTGGAGTATATAGTTGATTCACAATGTTGTGTTAGTTTCAGGTGTACAGCAAAGTGATTCAGTTACTCCATACTCAGCACTGTTATATCCTAACTTCCTAAGATGTTATGGTGGACTTCAGTGGTCTTGGTTCTTTAGAAAAAATCACTGACTACAAACATAGGGACCCCCAGGAGTTTGTGAGGTACCATTCTCTATTTGTCCTCTCGAGAGCTGCAGACCTGGCTTGTTTTCTCAACACCCTCTTGGTGGTCAGGGATGCCCTTTCACCATCAGAGTGAGTTCTTCTTTCCTGTGATCCAGACCATGTTGTTCCTTAATATTTCTTCTTTCCCCAGTATTAAAGGCCCCATTCGTAGCTGTTTTTATAATGTCATGTCTGCATAGAATGTTACCCCCCTGCCTTTGGGGGTAAGGAAGATGTCCTGGAGGAGAATGCAGCTAGGTTAAGACCTCAAGGACAAGTAGAATGGTCAGACCTGCAGAGCATCTTATCCAAAAGCCCAGAAAGAGCCCCATCCCTGTGGAGGTTCTACAGGTGATTCCAGTATGATTGGAGGATGGAGTTGGAGGAGAGGGGGCTGCAAAGGATGAGGCCAGAGATGCAAGCTGGAGCCAGATCTTTCTGGAAGACTTTGTGTGCTCCAGAGGAATCGGGGCTTGATCTTGAAGGTATTAAGAAGTCAGAGGAAACAGGGAAACAAGATTCCATTTAAAAGATTTCCTGGAGATTGCCCTATCTGCACTTCAGTGGAAGGATTGGAGGAAAGCAGTACTGGAAGCAGGGAGACCACAGAGGATGCTGGTGCCATCATGAAAGTGACAGAGGATGCAGCCAGTAGACGGATTAGGAAGATACTATGGAGTAGGATTCAACAGGTTTTGGGGAACTTAGAGGAGAAGGAGGAAGCATGGTTCCCGTCGACTGTCAGGTTTCCGACCAGGTTAGAGATTCCATCAGTGTTTGGTAGGTTGATCGTCGAAGGCGGATGATGAGATCCCGAGATGGAAGGTGAGAAAACAAGGTGGCCGAGGGTAGAGCCCCCAGGGAGGCAGACGCTGAAGAGGTGTCACTGAAGAGGACAGAGGCGTCGGAGTGGTGCCCTATCAGAGGAGGCTCTTAGATACCAGGGGAGGAGAGCTTTTCAGGAATCGGGGCGGGGGCAGAGCTACAGAGAATTTTAGTAAAATGAAGACAAAAAGCAAGCAACAAATAGGTCCGCGTATGACCTTGAGAATGCTGAAACCATTTTCCCCCTTAAACCTCCCCACGCCCACATGTTTTTCCTCATTTTACTCAGACAGTTGTGTGGCTTTTCCCCTCTTTAGCTGCCTTTCCTACTATCCTTATCTGCAACTGATCTGCGCCTTGCCTTTATATGTTCTTTCAACACGTGGGAACTAGAAACTACCCTTTCCTTCCAGTCTGACGCTAGAGAAACACACGTTATTTATTATGTTGTAACCCCAGAAGCTCAAAATGCCTGCAGCTGTTTACTCGCAAAGGGACTTTGGACATGGGTGCAGTATATCATTTGTGTGTGAATGATGTGCCTCCCAGTGGGAAGGGGTGAATTCAGCTCCATGGAGTTTGATGTATAAGCAGAGATTGCCAGAGCTCCTGAGAGGTCCCCTTGTACCGTCTTCTCCTTGCTACCCTGTCCCCGTCGATTTCAGGTGAGTGTTGGCACATCAGAGAATCTCTCCAAAGGCAGGTTCCTTGTCCTGGGGACCCCGGGCATCCTTCCTCTTTACCTGGCTTGGAGTCAGCATTAAAGAAAAGGCAGCAGGCACAGCCAAAAATTCTCGGTCTTAGAGTCACAACTGTGGCACAGCACATTCAAAGTATTCAGATATATTTAAAGCATCCTATGATCTTAAATACAGTGAGCACTTAGTCCTTTTCATCAGTTTTATTGTAAATGTGTAACATTTCATATATACATAAGGGCTCTTCCACTGTAGAGAATGGCATTTAAAGCCAAACAGTTGGGCTTCCCTGGTGGCGCAGTGGTTGAGAATCCACCTGCCAATGCAGGGGACACGGGTTCGAGCCCTGGTCTGGGAAGATCCCACATGCCGCGGAGCGGCTGGGCCCGTGAGCCACAACTACTGAGCCTGTGTATCTGGAGCCTGTGCTCCGCAACAAGAGAGGCCGCAATAGTGAGAGGCCCGTGCACCGCGATGAAGAGTGGCCCCCACTTGCCGCAACTAGAGAAAGCCCTCACACAGAAACGAAGACCCAACTCAGCCATAAATAAATAAATAAAAATTAAAATGGAGATTTCTTTAAAAAAAAAAAAAGCCAAACAGTTTATAACACTGATTCTCTAAAGGATTTCTCCAAGCAGCAACTTTGGCCCTTCAACCAATTAGTAATTTGTGAACTGATATTTGCATTTTAATAGATTTGTCTTTTATTTGCAATTTAACTCTGTTAACTGTGTTTATTTTTCTTCTTTAAAAAATAAAGTCTGGCAAGGTTGCCCACTCTCACCACTATTATTCAACATAGTTTTGGAAGTGTTAGCCACAGCAATCAGAGAAGACAAAGAAATAAAAGGAATCCAAATCGGAAAAGAAGAAGTAAAGCTGTCACTATTTGCAGATGACATGATACTATACATAGAGAATCCTAAAGATGCTACCAGAAAACTCCTAGAGCTAATCAATGAATTTGGTAAAGTAGCAGGATACAAAATTAATGCACAGAAATCGCTTGCATTTCTATACACTAATGACGAAAAATCTGAAAGTGAAATTAAGAAAACACTCCCGTTTACCATTGCAACAAAAAGAATAAGATATCTAGGAATAAACCTACCTAAGGAGACAAAAGACCTGTATGCAGAAAATTATAAGACACTGATGAAAGAAATTAAAGATGATACAAATAGATGGAGAGATATACCATGTTCTTGGATTGGAAGAATCAACATTGTGAAAATGACTCTACTACCCAAAGCAATCTACAGATTCAATGCAATCCCTATCAAACTACCACTGGCATTTTTCACAGAACTAGAACAAAAAATTTCACAATTTATATGGAAACACAAAAGACCCCGAATAGCCAAAGCAATCTTGAGAACGAAAAATGGAGCTGGGGGAATCAGGCTCCCTGACTTCAGACTATACTACAAAGCTTCAGTAATCAAGACAGTTTGGTACTGGCACAAAAACAGAAATATAGATCAATGGAACAGGATAGAAAGCCCTGAGATAAACCCACACACATATGGTCACCTTATCTTTGATAAAGGAGGCAAGCATATACAGTGGAGAAAAGACAGCCTCTTCAATAAGTGGTGCTGGGAAAATTGGACAGGTACATGTAAAAGTATGAAATTAGAACACTCCCTGACACCATGCACAAAAATAAACTCCAAATGGATTAAAGACCTAAGTGTAAGGCCAGACACTATCAAACTCTTAGAGGAAAACATAGGCAGAACACTCTATGACATACATCACAGCAAGATTCTTTGTGACCCAGCTCCCAGAGAAATGGAAATAAGAACACAAATAAACAAATGGGACCTAATGAAACTTAAAAGCTTTTGCACAGCAAAGGAAACCATAAACAAGACCAAAAGACAACCATCAGAATGGGAGAAAATATTTGCAAATGAAGCAACTGACAAAGGATTAATCTCCAAGATTTACAAGCAGCTTATGCAGCTCAATAACAAAAAAACGAACAACCCAATCCAAAAATGGGCAGAAGACCTAAATAGACATTTCTCCAAAGAAGATATACAGATGGCCTACAGACACATGAAAGAATGCTCAACATCATTAATCATTAGAGAAATGCAAATCAAAACTACAATGAGATATCATCTCACACCGGTCAGAATGGCCATCATCAAAAAATCTAGAAACAATAAATGCTGGAGAGGGTGTGGAGGAAAGGGAACACTCTTGCACTGTTGGTGGGAATGTAAATTGATACAGCCACTATGGAGAACAGTATGGAGGTTCCTTAAAAAACTACAAATAGAACTACCATATGACCCAGCAATCCCACTACTGGGCATATACCCTGAGAAAACCATAGGTCAAAAAGTGTCATGTACCACAATGTTCATTGCAGCTCTATTTACAATAGCCAGGACATGGAAGCAACCTAAATGTCCATCAAAAGATGAATGGATAAAGAAGATGTGGCACATATATACAATGGAATATTACTCAGCCATAAAAAGAAATGAAATGGAGGTATTTGTAATGAGGTGGATGGAGTTAGAGTCTGTCATACAGAGTGAAGTAAGTCAGAAAGAGAAAAACAAATACAGTATGCTAACACATATATACGGAATCTAAGGAAAAAAAAAAAAGGCCATGAAGAACCTAGTGGCAAGACGGGAATAAAGACACAGACCTACTAGAGAATGGACTTGAGGATATGGGGAGGGGGTGGGGTGAGATGTGACAGGGTAAGAGAGTGTCATGGACATATATACACTACCAAATGTAAAATAGATAGCTAGTGGGAAGCAGCCGCATAGCACAGGGAGATCAGCTCGGTGCTCTGTGACCACCTAGAGGGGTGGGATGGGGAGGGTGGGAGGGAGGGAGATGCAAGAGAGAAGAGAAATGGGAACATATTGTATATGTATAACTGATTCACTTTGTTATAAAGCAGAAGCTAACACACTATTGTAAGGCAATTATACTTCAATAAAGATGTTTAAAAAAATAAAATAAAATAAAATAAAATAAAGTCTGGGAGTTCCCTAGTGATCTAGTGGTTAGGATTCAGCACTTTCATTTCAGTGTCCTGGGTTCAATCCCTGGTCGGGGAACCGAGATCCCGCAAGCTGGGCGGTGCCGTGGCCCTCCCCCCCCCAAAAAAATCTGATTGGTGCAGCCACTGTGGAAAACTGTATGGAGGTTCCTCAAAGAACTGAAAATAGAGTTGTCATATGATCCAGCAATCCCACTCCTGGGCATATACCCGGATGAAACTCTAATTCAAAAAGTTACATGCACCCTTATGTTCACAGCAGCACTATTTACAATAGCCAAGACATGGAAGCAACCTAAATGTCCATCAACAGATGAATGGATAAAGAAGATGTGGTACATATATACAATGGAATACTACTCGGCCATAAAAAAGAGTGAAGCAATGCCATTGGTAGCAACATGGATGGACCTAGAGATTCTCATACTAAGCAAAGTAAGTCAGAAAGAGAAAAACAAACACCATATGATATCACTTACATGTGGAATCTAAAATATGATACAAATGAACTTATCTACAAAACAGAAACAGACTCACAGACGTAGAGAAGAGACTTGTAGTTGCCGGAGCTGGGGGGATGGTTGGGAAGGGCTGGGAGTTTGGGATTAGCAGATGCAAACTGTTATATAGAGAATGGATAAACAAGGTCCTACTGTATAGCACAGGGAACTACATTCAATATCCTGTGATAAACCATAATGGAAAAGAATACGAAACAGAATGTATATATATGTGTAACTCAGTCACTTTGCTGTACAGCAGAAAATAATACAACATTGTATATCAACTATACTTCAATAATAAATTTTTAAAAATAAATAAATAAAATCTGAAAATTAAAGAAAATTAAGGGTATTGAACATTAAGAATACCGCAAGTGGGAAAACGTTGCTAAATATAATAACTTCATACCTAAAAATCCTGGTTGTAAATAAACATTCCATTTAATGCAAAATTTGGTTTCCTGGGAGCGGCAGCTATGAATTCTAATGGTTTCCAAAGTTTCGCCCTAAATACGCATCATAGGATTAGATGGCAGGGTGATGACGAAGAGGAAGATGATTGCCATTATTTGTGCACAGGTCTTGGTAGCCTGTTTTCTGGTCCTGGTATCTTGAAACCTTTGTTAGAAAACCACCAGGCAATAACCTCTTGAGTGTGTTGGTGAACTTCTGTGCCACCCAGAGGCATAGCTGCGACCACAGTAGCAGCTAACATTTGGAGGCTTACTATTTGGACTGTTATAGACCCATTTTCCAAGCTCTGTGAGTGCAATTCCACTAAAATTTCACAGTTGGTCCACCGGGTTGGTGCTGTAATGGCCTCATTTTGCAGATGAGAAAACTAAAACATACAGAGATGACTTATTTACTCAGGGTCATACAGGTGCTCAGCGGGGGGGCTGGGATGCAGACAAGCAAATCCGGCTCAGAGCCTGTCCACGGGCTTCCCCACTGTACTGCAAGTGTCCTCTGGCACCAACCTCTATTTGACCAATTTAAGGAAGAAGGGATAGTTAAAAGGATGAAACAGTCTGCAGCATCTGCTTCTCACTTTTTTAGTCCAGTCAGAGTGTATTAAAGCTCATTCTTCCGTTTTGTATAGATCTAAATAATTCTTTTTTTTTATAAATTTATTTATTTATTATTTATTTTTGGCTGCGTTGGGTCTTCGTTGCTGCACGCGGGCTTTCTCTAGTTGCTGCGAGCGGGGGCTACTCTTCGTTGTGGTGCGCAGGCTTCTCATTGCGGTAGCTTCTCTTGTAGCGGAGCATGGGCTCTAGGTGCACGGGCTTCAGTAGTTGTGCCACACGGGCTCAGTAGTTGTGGCTCGCGGGTTTTAGAACGCAGGCTCAGTAGTTGTGGCGCACGGGCCTAGTTGCTCCGCGGCATGTGGGATCTTCCCGGACCAGGGATCGAACCCATGTCCCCTGCATTGGCAGGCGGACTCTCGACCACTGCGCCACCAGGCAAGTCCCTAGACCCAAATAATTCTGACATATTAAAAAAATATTCTGGGGGGACCTTCAAGATGGCGGAGGAGTAAGACATGGAGGTCACCTTCCTCCCCACAAATACATCAAAAATGCATCTACATGTAGAATAATTCCTGCAGAACACCTAATGAATGCTGGCAGAAGACCTCAGACTTCCCAAAAAGGCAAGAAACTCCCCACGTACCTCGGTAGGGGAAAGGAAAAAACAAAAAACAGAGACAAAAGAATAGGGATGGGACCTGCCCCCCTGGGAGGGAGCTGTGAAGGAGGAAAAGTTTCCACACACCAGGAAGCCCCTTCACTGGCGGAGACGGGGGGTGGGCAAGGGGGAAACTTTGGAGCCACAGAGGAGAGCACAGCCACAGGGGTGCGGAGGGCAAAGTGGAGAGATTCCCACACAGAGGATCAGTGCCGACCAGCACTCACCAGCCCGAGAGGCTTGTCTGCTCACCCGCCGGGGCAGGTGGGGGCTGGGAGCTGAGGCTCGGGCTTCGGAGGTCAGATCCCAGGGAGAGGACTGGGGTTGGCGGCGTGAACACAGCCTGAAGGGGGCTAGTGCACCACAGTTAGCCGGGAGGGAGTCTGGGAGAAAGTCTGGAACTGCCTAAGAGTCAAGGAACAATTGTTTCGGGGTGCGCGAGGAGAGGGGATTCAGAGCACCACCTAAATGAGCTCCAGAGATGGGCGCAAGCCACAGCTATCAGCACGGACCCCAGAGATGGGCATGGGACACTAAGGCTGCTGCTGCCGCCACCAAGAAGCCTGTGTGCGAGCACAGGTCACTCTCCACACCTCCCCTCCTGGGAGCCTGTGCAGTCCACCACTGCCAGGGTCCCGTGATCCAGGGACAACTTCCCCGGGAGAACACATGGCGCGCCTCAGGCTGATGCAACGTCATGCTGGCCTCCACCCCTGCAGGCTCACCCCGCATCCGTACCCCTCCCTCCCCCTGGCCTGAGTGAGCCAGAGCCCCGATTCAGCTGCTCCTTTAACCCCATCCTGCCTGAGCGAAGAACAGACGCCCTCAGGCGACCTACACGCAGAGGCGGGTCCAAATCCAAAGCTGAACCCCAGGAGCTGTGCAAACAAAGAAGAGAAAGGGAAATCTCTCCCAGCAGCCTCAGGGGCAGCAGACTAAATCTCCACAATCAACTTGATGTACCTGCATCTGTGCAATACCTGAATACACAAAGAATCATCCCAAATTGAGGCTGTGGACTTTGGGAGCAACTGTAGACTTGGGGTTTGCTTTCTGCATGTAATTTGTTTGTGGTCTTATGTTTATTTTAATTTAGAGCTTATTGTCATTGGTAGATTTGTTTATTGATTTGGTTGCTCTCTTCCTTTTTTTTTTAAATATATATCTTTTTTCCTTTTTCTCTTTTTGTTGAGTGTGTATGTGTATGCTTCTTTGTGTGATTTTATCTGTATAGATTTGCTTTTACTATTTGTCCTAGGGTTCTGTCTATCCTTTTTTTTTTTTTAGGATAGTTTTTTTTTTTTTTTTTTTTTTTTTTTTTTAAATTTTATTTATTTATTTATTTATTTATTTATTTATTTATTGGCAGTGTTGGGTCTTCGTTTCTGTGCGAGGGCTTTCTCTAGTTGCGGCAAGCGGGGGCCACTCTTCATCGCAGTGCGCGGGCCTCTCACTATCGCGGCCTCTCTTGTTGCGGAGCACAGGCTCCAGACGCGCAGGCTCAGTAGTTGTGGCTCATGGGCCTAGTTGCTCCGTGGCATGTGGGATCTTCCCAGACCAGGGCTCGAACCCGTGTCCCCTGCATTGGCAGGCAGATTCTCAACCACTGCGCCACCAGGGAAGCCCTTTAGGATAGTTTTTAATGCTTGTTATCATTGGTGGATTTGTTTATTGGTTTGGTTGCTCTCTTCTTTCTTTTTTTTTATTACTTTTTTATTCTTTTACTTTAATGATATTTTTTATTTTAATAACTATATATTTTTTTCTTTCTTTCTTTCTTTTTCCCTCCCTTTTTTTCTGAGCTGTGTGACTGACAGGGTCTTGATGTTCCAGCCGGGTGTCAAACCTGAGCCTCTGAGGTGGGAGAGCCGCGTTCAGGACATTGGTCCACCAGAGACCTCCCTGCCTCACATGAGATCAATCAGCGAGAACTCTCCCAGAGATCTCTATCTCAATGCTAAGACCCAGCTCCACTCAATGACCAGCAAGCTCCAGGGCTGGACGCCCCATTCCAATCAACCAGCAAGAGAGGAACACAACCCCACCCATTAGCAGAGAGGCTGCCTAAAATCATAATAGTTCACAGACACCCCAAAACACACCACCGGACACAGCCCTGCCCACCAGAAAGACAAGATCCAGCCTCATCCACCAGAACACAGGCACCAGTCCCCTCCACCAGGAAGCCTACACAACCCACTGAACCAACCTGAGCCACTGGGAGCAGACACCAAAAACAATCGGAACTACGAACCTTCAGCCTGCAAAAAGGAGACCCCAAACACAGTAAGTTAAGCAAAGTGAGAACACAGAGAAACACACAGCAGATGAAGGAGCAAGGTAAAAACCCACCAGACCAAGCAAATGAAGAGGAAATAGGCAGTCTACCTGAAAAAGAATTTCAGAATAATGATAGTAAAGATGATCCCAAATCTTGGAACTGGAATGGAGAATAGACAAGACACGTTTAACAAGGACCTAGAAGAACTAAAGAGCAAACAAACAATGATGAACAACACAATAAATGAAATTTAAAATTCTCTAGAAGGAAGCAATAGCAGAATAACTGAAGCAGAAGAACGGATAACTGACCTGGAAGATAAAATAGTGGAAATAACTACCACAGAGAAGAATAAAGAAAAAAGAATGAATTGAGGACAGTCTCAGAGACCTCTGGGACAACATTAAATGCACCAACATTCGAATTATAGGGGTCCCAGAAGAAGAAGAGAAAAAGAAAGGGACTGAGAAAATATTTGAAGGATTATAGTTGAAAACTTACCTAATATGGGAAAGGAAATAGTCACTTTCAGGAGGCACAGAGAGTCCCATACAGGATAAATCCAAAGAGAAATATGCCAAGACACATATTAATTAAACTATCAAAAATTAAATACAAAGAAAATATATTAGAAGCAGCAAGGGAAAAGCAACAAATAACATACAAGGGAATCCCCATAAGGTTAACAGCTGATCTTTCAGCAGAAACTCTGCAAGCCAGAAGGGAGTGGCAGGACATATTTAAAGGGATGAAGGGGAAAAACCTACAACCAAGATTACTCTACCCAGCAAGGGATCTCATTCAGATTCGACGGAGAAATTAAAACCTTTACAGACAAGCAAAAGCGAAGAGAATTCAGCACCACCAAACCAGCTTTACAGCAAATACTAAAGGAATTTCTCTAGGCAGGAAACACAAGAGAAGAAAAAGACCTACAAAAACAAACCCAAAACAATTAAGAAAATGGTAATAGGAACAAACATGTCGATGATTACCTTCAATGTAAATGGTTGAAATGCTCCAACCAAAAGACACAGACTGGCTGAATGGATACAAAAACAAGACCCGTATATATGCTGTCTACAAGAGACCCACTTCAGACTTAGAGACATGTACAGACTGAAAGTGAGGGGATGGAAAAAGATATTCTATGCAAATGGAAATCAAAAGAAAGCTAGAGTAGCAATTCTCCTATCAGACAAAATAGACTTTAAAATAAAGATTATTGCACGAGACAAAGAGGACACTACATAATGATCAAGGGATCAATCCAGGAAAAAGATACAACAATTGTAAATATTTATGCACCCAGCATAGGAACACCTCAATACATAAGACCAAGTGCTAACAGCCATAAAAGGGGAAATCGACAGTAACACAATAATACTTGGGGACTTTAACACCCCACCTTCGGCAATGGACAGATCATACAAAATGAAAATAAATAAGGAAACACAAGCTTTAAGTGATACATTAAACAAGATGGACTTAACTGGTATTTATAAGACATTCCATCCAAAAACAACAGAATACACTTTCTTCTCAAGTGCTCATGGAACATTCTCCAGGATAGATCATATCTTGGGTCACAAATCAAGCCTTGGTAAATTTAACAAAATTGAAATCATATCAAGTATCTTTTCTGACCACAATGCTATGAGACTAGATATCAATTACAGGAAAAAATCCGTAAAAACTACAAACACATGGAGGCTAAACAATACACTACTAAATAACCAAGAGATCACTGAAGAAATCAAAGAGTAAATCAAAAAATACCTAGAAACAAATGACAATGAAAACACGACGACCCAAAACCTATGGGATGCAGCAAAAGCAGTTCTAAGAGGGAAGTTTATAGCAATAAAATCCTGCCTCAAGAAACAAGAAAAATCTCAAATAAACAACCTAACCTTACACCTAAAGCAATTAGAGAAAGAAGAACAAAAAAAAAAACCCCAAAGTTAGCAGAAGGAATGAAATCATAAAGATCAGATCAGAAATAAGTGAAAAAGAAGGAAACGATAGCAAAGATCAATAAAATGAAAAGCTGGTTCTTTGAGAAGATAAACAAAATTGATAAACCATTAGCCAGACTCATCAAGAAAAAAAGGGAGAAGACTCAAATCAATAGAATTAGAAATAAAAAAGGAGAAGTAACAACTGACACTGCAGAAACACAGAGGATCATGAGAGATTACTACAAGCAACTCTATGCCAATAAAATGGACAACCTGGAAGAAATGGACAAATTCTTAGAAAAGCACAACCTTCCGAGACTGAACCAGGAAGAAATAGAAAATATAAACAGACCAATCACAAGCACTGAAATTGAAACTGTGATTAAACATCTTCCAACAAACAAAAGCCCAGGACCAGATGGCTTCACAGGTGAATTCTATCAAACACTTAGAGAAGAGCTAGCACCTATCCATCTCAAACTCTTCCAAAATATAGCAGAGGGAGGAACACTCCCAAACTCATTCTACGAGACCCAGATACCAAAACCAGACAAAGATGTCACAAAAAAAGATAACTACAGGCCAATATCACTAATGAACGTAGATACAAAAATCCTCAACAAAATACTAGCAAACAGAATCCAACAACACATTAAAAGGATCATACACCATGATCAAGTGGGGTTTATCCCAGGAGTACAAGGATTCTTCAATATACACAAAGCAATCAATGTGATACACCATATTAACAAATTGAAGAATAAAAGCCATATGATCATCTTAATAGATGCAGAAAAAGCTTTCGACAAAATTCAACACCTTTTATGATAAAAACCTTCCAGAAACTAGGCATAGAGGGAACTTACCTCAACATAATAAAGGCCATATATGACAAACCCACAGCCAACATTGTTCTCAATGGTGTAAAACTGAAATCATTTCCTCCAAAATCAAGAACAAGACAAGGTTGTCCACCCTCACCACCATTATTCAACATAGTTTTGGAAGTTTTAGCCACAGCAATCAGAGAAGCAAAAGAAATAAAAGGAATCCAAATCAGAAAAGAAGAAGTAAAGCTGTCACTGTTTGCAGATGTCATGATACTATACATAGAGAATCCTAAAGATGAAACCAGAAAACTACCAGAGCTAATCAATGAATTTGGTAAAGTAGCAGGATACAAAATTAATGCACAGAAATCTCTTGCATTCCTACACACTAATGATGAAAAATCTGAAAGAGAAATTAAGGAAACACTCCCACTTACCATTGCAACAAAAAGAATAAAGTACCTAGGAATAAACCTACCTAAGGAGGCAAAAGACCTGTATGCAGAAAACTATAAGTCACTGATGAAAGAAATTAAGGATGATACAAACAGATGGAGAAATATACCATGTTCTTGGATTGGAAGAATCAACATTATAAAAAGGACTATACTACCCAAAGCAATCTACAATGATTCATTGCAATCCCTATCAAACTACCAATGGCATTTTTCACAGAACTAGAAGAAACAATTTCACAATTTGTATGGAAACACAACAGACCCCGAATAGCCAAAGCAATGTTGAGAAAGAAAAACGGAGCTGGAGGAATCAGTCTCCCAGACTTCAGACTATACTACAAAGCTACAGTAATCAAGACAGTATGGTACTGGCACAAAAACAGAAATGTAGATCAATGGAACAGGATAGAAAGCCCAGAGATAAACCCACGCACATATGGTCACCTTATTTTTGATAAGGAGGCAAGAATATACAATGGCGAAAAGACAACCTCTTCAATAAGTGGTGCTGGGAAAACTGGACAGCTACATGTAAAAGAATGAAATTAGAACCCTCCCTAACACCATACACAAAAATAAACTCAAAATGGATTAAAGACCTAAATGTAATGCCGGACACTTTAAAACTCTTAGGGGAAAACATAGGCAGAACACTCTATGACATAAATCACAGCAAGATCCTTTTTGATCCACCTCCTAGAGAAATGGAAATAAAAACAAAAATAAACAAATGGGACCTAATGAAACTTAAAAGCTTTTGCACAGCAAAGGAAACCATAAACAAGACCAAAAGACAACCTTCAGAATGGGAGAAAATATTTGCAAACGACGCAACTGACAAAGGCTTAATCTCCAAAATATACAAGCAGCTCATGCAGCTCAATATCAAAAAAACAAACAACCTAATCCAAAAATGGGCAGAAGACCTAAATAGACATTTCTCCAAAGAAGGTATACAGATTGCCAACAAACACATGAAAGGATGTTCGACATCACTAATCATTAGAGGAATGCAAATCAAAACTACAATGAGGTATCACCTTACACCGGTCAGAATGGTCATCATCAAAAAATCTACAAACAAGGAATGCTCGAGAGGGTGTGGAGAAAAGGGAACCCTCTTGCACTGTTGGTGGGAATGTAAATTGATACAGCCACTATGGAGAACAGTATGGAGGTTCCTTAAAAAACTATCATATGACCCAGCAATCCCACTACTGGGCATATACCCTGAGAAAGCCGTAATTCAAAAAGAGTCATGTACCACAATGTTCATTGCAGCTCTGTTTACAATAGCCAGGACATGGAAGCAACCTAAGTGTCCATTGACAGATGAATGGATAAAGAAGATGTGGCACATATATACAATGAAATATTACTCAGCCATAAAAAGAAAAAAAATTGAGTTATTTTAGTGAGGTGGATGGACCTAGAGTATGTCATACAGAGTGAAGTAAGTCAGAAACAGAAAAACAATACCATATGCTAACACATATATATGGAATCTTAAAAAAAAAAAAAAAATGGTTCTGGAGAACCTAGGGGCAGGACAGGAATAAAGACGCAGATGTAGAGAATGGACTTGACGACACGGGGAGGGGATAGGGTAAGCCTGGACGAAGTGAGAGAGTGGCATGGACATATATACACTACAATATGTAAAATAGATAGCTAGTGGGAAGCATGCACATAGCACAGGGAGATCAGCTCTGTGCCTTGTGTCTACCAAGAGGGGTAGGATAGGGAGGGTGGGCGAGAGACGCAAGAGGGAGGGGATATGGGGATATATGTATACGTATAGCTGATTCACTTTGTTATACAGCAGAAACTAACACACCATTGTAAAGCAATTACACTCCAATAAAGAGGTTAAAAAAAAAAAAAATTCCCGTCAATATGAATCTACACTGTCCAATATATGTGACCATCAGCTACATGGAGCTATTTGGATTTAAATTCATTAAAATTAAATGAGATTGAACAGCCACGTCCTCATTCTCATTGCCCTCATTTCAAGTGCCAAATGGCCACATGTGCTCTTGGTTATGATATCAAATCAGGATGAGAACTAGAACATTCCCATCATCACAGAAAGGTTGATTGGACAGCGCTGCCTCAAAACAGTTCTGTTGAATAGATATATAATGTGAAGCACATATGTAATGTAAAATTTTCTAGTAGCCACATTTTAAAAAGTAGGTGAAGTTAATTTTAATATATTTTGTCCCAATATATGCCAAATATTATTTCAGCATGTAATTAACAAAAAGTAATGATGCATTTTGCTTTCTTTTGCATTGTCATCAAAATTTGGTATATATTTTACGTTCACAGTGCATCTTAATTTGTTTTTTTCTTTTCTGGTATTATATAATTTTTTTTTTTGCACTGCAAATTTTTTTCCCTTTATTTTTATGGAGTTATAGTTGATTTACCACATTATATAATATTATATATGTTTCAGGTATGCAACATAGTGATGCACAATTTTTAAAAGTCATAGTCCATTTATAGTTATTATAAAAGATTGGCTGTATTCCCTGTGCTGTACAATATATTCTTTTTTAATTTTTTGAATTTGAAATACAATTTTTAAAGGTTACTTTCCATTTACAGTTATTACGATATTACAAAACATTGGCTATGTTCCCTGTGTTGTACAGTACATCCTTGAGCCTATCTCACACCCAGTAGTTTGTACCTCCCCCTCCCTTACCCCTATTCTTCACCCCCCCAGCCCTGGTAACCACTAGTTTGTTCTCTATATCTGTGAGTCTGCTTCTGTTTTGTTATATTCACAAGTTTGTGGTATTTTTTAGATTCCACGCATTAGTGGTATCATAACAGTATTTGTCTTTCTCTGTCTGACTTATTTCACTTAGCATAATACCCTCCAAGTCCATCCATGTGGCTACAAATGGCAAAAATTCATTCTTTTTTATGGCTGAGTAATATTCCATTGTATATATGTACCACATCTTCTTTATCCATTCATCTGTTGATGGACAATTAGGTTGCTCCCATATCTTGGCCATTGTAAATAATAATACTATGAATATTGGGGTACATGTATCTTTTCGAATTAGTGTTTTTGTTTTCTTTGGATATATACCCAGGAGTGGAATTGCTGGATCATATGGTAGTTCTGTTTTTAGTTTTTTGAGAAACTAAAAACTCCATACTGTTCTCCACAGTGGCTGCACCAATTTACATTCCCTACAGTTTACAACAGTGCACAAGGGTCCCCTTTTCTCCAGAACCTCACCAACATTTGCTGTGTTCTCTTTGATGATAGCCATTTTGACAGGTACGAGGTGATATCTCACTGTGGCTTTCATTTGCATTTCCCTGATAATTAACGATGTTGAGCATCTTTTCATGACAGCACGTCTTACTTTGAACTAGCTACATTTCAAGTGCTTGATGGCTATATGGCCACCATATTGACCAACACAGTTCTGAACTTTTACACCAGAGTTTCTCAACTGGGATATATTAAAATGATTGTGGGACAGTGCGCTGTGTAGTTCAGGGACCACTGCTGTAAGCTTTGGGCTTGTAAGTGGTGCAGATAGGCCATTCCTAAGATGATGGAGGTGGTCAGATTGCTAAGACTCAATCTGTGTATTAAGAACATAAATATTAGTTTTAAATGAATTTTAAAACACCAGCGTCAAGTTCCTGATTCATCCCTCCCTGCCACGTCTCCTCTTGGGATTAACATGCACACCCTACTGTATATAAGATAGATAACCAACACGGACTTAGTATATAGCACAGGGAACTCTACTCAATATTCTGTGATAATCTATGTGGGAAAAGAATCTGAAAAAGAGTGAATGTGTATATATGTATAACTGAATCACTTTGCTGTACACCTGAAACTAACACAACATTGTAAATCAACTATACTCCAGTAAAATTTTTTTTTAATTCAAAAGTAAAAATAAAGCACCCATCTATTTTTCAGATAGGTTGTCACTACTAGTAATTTCTCGAAAAGACACATTTTGGCAGCATGAACCAACTCAGAGTGATACTGTTAACTGAGTTATTTAATCCACTGTTAATAAGTACATAGACAGCTTACTGACTTAAAAGAAGCAATAAAATTTGGAGTTCTGACTGAGAGCCAGATAAAACTTGGAATGGGCACAAATGGAATATATGTTATCTGCAGACATGGCCCAGTTTGTGAAGTATCTCCTGCCCTGTGCTTTCGAGGTCCTTCTTTGGTGGCACTATTGGTGACTCCTTAATTAGCCGACATTATATAACTGTGGTGACCATTCTTGGAAAATCATCTTAAAATTCCTCAAAGTGACTCACAAATTATACCTTCAGATTCGGGAAATGTGTCTCTGCACACTGTTTCATAGCTGTGTGCTCTCCTGTGTGTATTTTTTAAACTAAATTTCATCTACCTTGAAGTAATGTTGTAAGTACAAACCTATAATTTACTTTTAAGCCCTTCCTTCTAATAAACTTATCTATGTGTATTGCGTCTAATTATAGCTCCGGGCGTAACCATGTGTATTATTCATCTAAATGAATGAGCTTGTCTGGCAACAAGGGCTGTTGTTGGCAAGGTTTTGCTGTCATCTGGCCTGAATATTCCCGTCTGCCTCACTGTCTGCTTCAGGAGAGGGAGGTCAGTGGTCAGATGGGGCAGGGAGGCTGGACCCCGGTCCCTAGTACCACATTTCAGTACTTGGCCATAAACTTGGCTAACTGTGATTTTATTTTATTTTATTTTATTACATCTTATTTTAAATAAGAGAAATCAAACTGTAGAAATAAAATTGAACTCTCCTTCATTCTCTGTGTTCAGATTTCCTCCCCTCACCCCCTCCAATTCTCCCCTGTTCCTTGCACAGCTACCATCTTGAATTTAGGTGTATTTTTCCAGTTCATTTCCTGAAAGACATTGACATAGATATGTATCCATAAATGATATAAAATGTTGTTTTACTAATATGTTTCTAGTTTCTGTAGTAGGATCACACTGTACCTGTGCTACAACTTGCTGTTGGCATAGTTTATCTTAATATGAAAATGTGATACAGATCTATAGAAGATATCTAACTCCTAAGTAAGTTATGAAACCTAGTAATAAAACAGATAGCTCCTGAATCCGCCACACATCCTGAGAAGTAGAACATCCCCAGAACCATTGAAGCTCCTGTGTGCTACTTCTCCACCCTCTGATTCTACCCAGGAAACTCCTCTCTGGAACTTTTTGTGTATGTCCCTCCATAATTTATTTTCCTGTTTGCTTTTAAACTTTGTAGAAATAGTGTCATACCGTATATATTCCTTTTAGACTTGCTTTTTTATCCAATACGCTATTTCTAAGATTTATCAATGTTAGTCTATATATTTTCACTGCTGTGTAGTATTCCTTTGGGTGAATGTATCCATTTTTCTGTCAGTGAACATCTGTGTTGTTTCTAATTTTGCTGTTACAAATAGTGCATCCGTGAACATTCTTGTACATGTTTTCTGGTGCATGTGTAAAAGTTCTTCTGGGGTATGTACCTAGGAATGCAATTTCTGTGTTGTAATATAGAACTGTCTATGTTCAACTGAACTAGGGAAGTCCACGTTCTCATTCAGAGTGATTGACACCCTCATCAACAATGGATATAGTTCTTGTTTTTCCACATCTTCATCAACACTAGGTTTTGTCAGGCATTTATTTTTGCCTATATATTTTGTGAAATAATATTAACTTGTAATTTTAAGTTTCCTTTCTCTTATTTTAATGAGATTGAGCGTTTTTCATATGATGATGGCCATTCGTGGTTCCTCTTTTTTCCTTTCTAATGGATCGTTATCTTTTCCTTATTGATTGATAGGAATTTGTATATTATGGACACTAGAATTTTGTCAGTTTTATATGATCCAAATATCTTTTCTCAGTTTATGGCTTGCCTTGTCACTCTCTTTAGTCAAACTCCAAAACTTTTCGCTTTTGCACTTAAGTGTTTAATCCATCTGCGACAGAGTTTTACATACTTATTGAGGTAGAAATCAAATTTCTCTGTTGTCCAAAGACAAAACTGTTTTCTTAGCCCCATCAGTTCTGACATATATCAGATTTTCATATGTGTGTAGAAAAGTTTCAGGAGCTTCTTGGAGCTCCCAAACTCATTCTAGAGTCAACGTGTCAAGTTCAGTTTTTTTAAAAAACTGTTGGACTGTGGATTAGAATCGCATTGGATCAGGGAGAAATTGACATACCCAGGACCCTGGGTCTTCCTACCTATAAACTTGGTGTCTTCATCTATTGAGATTTAATTTTCTTGAGTGTATTTCAATGTGTTTTATAATTTTCTCCATAAAAATCTTACATATTTTTTATGAAATTTATTCATAAGTTTCTTATATTTTTAATACTATTATAAAAGGTGTCTTAAAATACATTTTCTTATTTTGCTGGTGTGTTGGATGCAGTTGGTTTTGCCTATTGATCTTACATCCAGCTACTTTGCTAAACTTTTATTAAATTTAATAAATTGTGTATCGATTTAGGGAGGTTTTTTCTGTGTACATAAATACTGCAAATGCCAACAGCTTTATTTCTTCCATCCCAATCCATAAATCTTTTGGTTTTTTTCCTGTGTCTTTCATACCTTGATGAACATGAGCTCTAGTACACTAATGATTAGAAATGGATATAGTGGGCATCCTTGTCATGTTCCACAGTTTTTAAAGGGTGTGCTTTAATATTTTACCATTGAATATATAGTTGCTATGAGGTTTTAGTATATGCTTTTTATCAGGTTAAAAATGTTTCTTACTATTCTAATTTTGCTAGGAGTTTTTATCTTAAATAGCTATCATTTTTAATAAAAAAGCACCTATGGAGTGCTTTTTCTGCACCTGTAGAGATTATCATTTTCTTCTACTTTAATGTGTTATAAGGTAAATTACAATAATAATTTTCTATTATTAAACTATCCTTGCATTCCCAGAATAATCTGAACTTGGTTAAGATGCATGCTTTTTTGGATTTTGGGGTTTTTGGGGGGTATTTTTGGTGTCACCATACAAAAATGTTCCATAATTATTGACTGTATACTTCATACCTGTGACTCATTTATTTTGTAACTGCAAGTTTGTACCTCTTAATCTCCATCACCTGTTTCTCTCATCCACCAACCCCTCCTCCCTTCTGGCAACCACCTGTTTGTTCTCTGTATCTGTGAGTCTGTTCTGTTTTCTTACATGTATTCTTTTGTTTTGTTTTTTAGATTCCACATGTAAGTGAAATGATGTGGTATTTGTCTTTCTCTGTCTGACTTATTTCACTTAGCATAATACCCTCAAGGTCCATCCATGTTGTCCCAAATGGCAAGATTTCATACTTTTTATGGCTCAGTAATATTCCATTGTGTGTATATATATGTACCACATCTTCTTCATCCATTCATCTATCGATGGTACTTAGGTTGCTTTTTGTCTCTTGGCTAGTGTAACTAATGCCGCAGTGAACACTGGGATGCATATATCTTTTCAGTTACTTTTCAAATTACTGTTTTAACTTCTTCAGATAAATACCCAGAAGCGGAATTACTGGATTGTATGGTAGTTCTATTTTTACTTTTTTGAGGAATCTCCATGCTGTTTTCCATAGTGGCTATACCAATTTACATTCCCACCAACAGTACACAAGGGTTCCCCTTTTGTTCACATCCTCGTCAACACTTGTTAATTGTTGTCTTTTCGATGATAGCCATTCTGACAGGTGTGAGGTGATACCTCATTGTGGTTTTTTGTTTTTTAATTATTTATTTATTTATTTATTTTTGGCTGTGTTGGGTCTTCATTCTGTGTGAGGGCTTTCTCTAGTTGCAGCAAGCGGGGGCTACTCTTCATCGCGTTGCGCGGGCCTCTCACTGTCACGGCCTCTCTTGTTGCGGAGCACAGGCTCCAGACGCGCAGGCTCAGTAGTTGTGGCTCACGGGCCTAGCTGCTCCGCGGCATGCGGGATTTTCCCAGACCAGGGCTCGAACCCGTGTCCCCTGCATTGGCAGGCAGATTCTCAACCACTGCGCCACCAGGGAAGCCCCCTCATTGTGGTTTTGATTGGCATTTCATGATTAGTGATGTTGAGCATCTTTTCATGTGCTTGTTGCCCATCTGTATGTCTTCTTTGGAGAAATATCTATTCAGGTCCTCTGCCCACTTTTTAATAGGTTGTATGTTTTTTGATATTGAGTTGTATGGGTTCTTTGTATACCTTGGATATTAACCCCTTACCGAATGTATCATTTACAAATATCTTCTCCCATTCAGTAGGCTGCCTTTTCATTTTGATGATAGTTTCCTTCACTGTGCAAAGGCTTTTTAGTTTGATGTAGTCCCATTTGTTCATTTTTGCTTTTGTTTCCCTAGCCTGAGGAGACATATACAAAAAAATATTGCTAAGATGTCAATCTTAGATGTCAAAGAGTGTACTGCTTTTGTGTTCTTCTAGGATTTTTATGGTTTTAGATCTTACATTTAAGTCTTTAATCCATTGTGAGTTTAATCATGTATATGGTGTGAGAAAGTAGTCCAGTTTGGTTCTTTTGCATGTAGCTGTCCAGTTTTCCCAGCGCCATTTATTGAAGAGGCTGTCTTTTCCCTATTGTATATTTTTCCTCCTTTGTCATAGATAAGATGCATGCTTTTTTGATATACTGCTCAACAATGAATTTTTTGTAGATATGAACTAATTTCAAAATAAGAAAGAAGACAAATCTTTGTTGGCAATAAAATCTTCCCAAGCACTTTAACAGGGTTTCCCACTTTGCTACAGGGTGTGAGGGGAATTTCTGGCTGTTAGATGTACATATTAGCTTGATGGGGCAAGAGGAATACTGGAGCTAAACAATAATCTCACTTTGCCTTCTGTTACCCTGGGAGAATTAACACAGTTAAGTTGACTTGTGTGGGCCTTATTTTCCTCAGTGAGTTTCTCTGCAGCTGGGGGACGTATGTTTGCTGCTAGTAGCCATGTGGCTTCCCTTGCTTCACTATTAACCCAACATCATCATCCAATAAACATTTACTTACTAGGCACTGAGGACAAGGCAAAATCTGTTCCTCAAAGAACTTCCAGGGAGGGATGTAAAAAGCAAACAGTTACACAACACAGGTATAAAACAAAAGGAGGCATCTTATCTTTTACAGACCACACTAGTTGGAGGGTGTGGGCGTTGGCCAGGAATCTTTGGGTGGAGAGACAAAAGAAGATTCAGATGGGAATGATACTTGAGCTGAGTCTTATGAATGACGAACATTTACTGATCTCCATGAACCTCTTTTGTGTTCTTAGTTAACAAAGGATTAGAGTATTTTTTTTCTCTAGTGTCCCTTGTAGCTTTGAAAATTTATCTTTTTGACACTATATCACCCTTTTCAGGGTCTCAGAAATAATTTTATGCTTTATTAAACATTTGTGCTCCTACCTCTGGTCTACGGTCCTTAGAATCTTTAGTTTCATAAGTTTAGGGTTATGAATGGCAAAACAGAATCTTCTTGGTTCTGTTTTATTTAGTAATACCAACACATTTCATTTATAGAATACTGATGATATTGACAAGTGACTTCTTATGTAGAATTAATCTATTAACTTCGGTGTGTTTTTATGGAATGGCTCAATTTATTGTTACCATAAATAGATATTTTTTAAATTCCAAGCTTTATTATAATCTCTAAGCACATTTCATTTGTATGTCTTATTTCAGTGCTGGACCCAAAGGAGACAACATTTACGAATGGAGGTCAACTATATTGGGACCCCCAGGATCTGTCTATGAAGGAGGGGTGTTCTTTCTTGACATTACCTTTTCACCAGACTATCCATTTAAACCCCCCAAGGTCAGTATGAAGTATTCATCCATTTTTAGCAATATGTATTGTTGCATATATATATATGTGTGTGTGTGTGTATATATATATATAAACGTCTTCTTCAGTGTACATACCTAGGAATGCATGTCTGTTCTCTTAGCACAGGCAGCTTCCCAGGGCTGATTGTATGTAAATGGAAACAGAATGTGAAAAGTTGTTTATTCCCTCACCCCAGCCCTTTACGCATACTTCGTTGCTTTTTCTCATCCTTCCTCATGTCGCCTTTCTGTGGTACATGCTTGAGTGTAACATAAGACAGCATGTTACGGGTGGAAGCAGGGGCAGAGGGTGGGCTGGTGCCAGCCGTAGAGCCAGGGGAACCAGACCTGACCTGGGGGTGAGGGAGCCCACCACGGCCAGACTTCAGGCGCCAGCTGCCAGCTTCGAGTTCGACGCCTCCAGGGCTCAGCTGCCCATGTGAATTCCACATGCGCTAGAGTGGAGAGTGTGACCCACAGAGACTGAGCAATCATGTCAGGGAAATGCAATAAAGAAGAATTTATAATAGTCCATTAATAAAAATGATGGATTAATGAAAAGCCATATATAAATGACTGAAAAAGTATAAGAGCAGCGTCATCAGAACATGGGCGAACTTTCACTTACTTAAGACAAGATTATATCCTTTAAGACTTCTTCACATAACTTTCTACTGCCTGCAAGTCGGTCACTTGACGACTTTAAATTCATTCTTTTTTTTACTTTTTAATTTATATTGCAGCATTTTTGATTAGCAATGTTGTGTTAGTTTCAGGTGTACAGCAAAGTGATTCAGTTATACATATGCATGTATCTATTCTTCATCAAATTCTTTTCCCATTTAGGTTATTAGAGAATATTGAGCAGAGTTCCCTGTGCTTTAAAGTAGGTCCTTGTTGGTTATCTGTTCTAAATATAGCAGTCATTCTCCACTTTGGAAAGGAAAAGACCCAGAGGACATTGACTCTGTCTGCTGGGCACCAAGCAGAATTCTTACTTCACCTGGCTTAACTTCTCAACGTAGAGGGAAGTAAAACCTATTTGAGTTGTCGGTTGGAGTGAACAATTTAAAAAGCAAGACTCAGACTAGACCTTCACCTTCCTGTGATCCCCTTCCCTGGCTCCTACCTCCCCTCTTTTATTTTCCTCTCTCTTCCTTTCTTCCTTTCTTTCCATTGAGGTTTGGATCTTGTTTTGGTATCAAAGCAAAAAGTAATAACTATCATTTTACCAAATAGGAAACCCGTGCACAGAGAAACTAAGTAACTCCCCAGCATAATCCGAACGATATCAGGATTGAACCCAGGAAGTCTGGCCCCAAAGCCCCTGTCCCTCACTACATTACACAGTACATTTTATCCAAGATGACAGAGCTGGTGGCACTGGGAACACCCAGGGCTGCATTTGGTCGGTTTTTAGTGATGAAGCCCCAGTATAACTGATCTTTATTTTCTCCTTCTACTGGGTGGGGAACCTTCTGTCTTCCCTTCTACTTTGGACCAGCCCATAAGTCATCTGGTTTTACCTGTTGCACTGCCGGTGACGTGAGGACCTTCCTCTGCAGCCCCATCAGTAACGGAAGCACAGGTGGTGAGGAGGAGGGAAAACTCAGGTCAGGCAGTTGTGCTGCTTACAAGCCTGGTGTGGTCTGTTCTGTGAAACATACATATCACAGAATGCGTGGGCTTATCCAGCTTCTGCATGACAGAAATGTGGAGATGAAACACACCCAGGAGGGAAAACGGATTAATAGGTCAGATAAAGTAATTCCGTTTCTGAAAAGGCCTCCTTGATGGTCTCAAAGGATCGGCCAAAACTAACAAGATGGAATGTAAACGGCTGAAGGTATAGTATTTATTTCATTGAAAGTTCAGAAAGAAATCATGATACAAGATAGGAAAGAGAGACTTACTTTATTGTCATATAAATAAAATGTGTGGCCTTCTGACTGAGTACAATTCTGTGGGAACTTGAAATTCTCGAAGCCTTAAGGAGATATTTTTAGGCACACAATCTCTGGAACTCTGAACCCATCGGATGGTATCAGGGGTGCCTCATGCCCTTCTGAGCTCTTCATTTTCAGGAGGACAAACAGGAATAAGCTGGGGAGGGAAAGAGCTATTAGCATTCTTGAGTTTCTTCACTGGAGTGGGCGTCCGCCGTGTGAACCCATCTCTCCTCCGAAACACCCTAGTAAGGCTGGGATGTTCCCTTTCACAGAGGAGGGGCCTTAGATGAGGTTTGGAGAGGTTTGCTAATAATATACAGCCAGAAAATCTACTGAACTTGGCCTCCAGGGACCATGTGCTTTCCACTGAATTATACATAGTTACCCTGGAGATGTTTACTAGGAAAAATAGGACCCAGGAGGAATGTGATAGCTGTTCTCTGATGTTTCAGAAACTGTGTGGGGTTAAACTTGCTCCTGGATGGCTGGATGGGACAAAAATAGAAGCAGAAGGGTGTCAGTTACAGGGAAGCAGATTTCGATTCCACGTGAGGAAAATCTGACCCATCGCCGGACAGTCTGCGTTTGAATAGCTTTGCCTCTGAGACCAGGCTTCCTTTTCCTGGGAGTGTTCAAAGAAAAAAGCTGAATTAGAACCTGTCAAGAATACTGCCAGAAAAAAACTAAAAACTAAGTCCCTCCAGTGGATGAATTTTTTTTTTTTTCCAGTGGATGAATTTGATTAGACAATCTATTAGGACAAAGAAAAATCAAACTTTGGTAATCAAATTATCATTTAAATGCACATTTATTAGAAACCCGTGGGACGTTTTCAAAGCAAATTACCACCACATAATTTATCAGTTTGGGAAATCGGATTTTGTAAACAGAGGTGTTACTCTAAAGGGGAAAGTTCGCCAGTGTCTTGAAAGCTGTTCACTAAAACAAAGACTAACTGATAATTTGGAAGTTTCACGCCCATCCTTTCTAGTCTCCTGTTACTCTAAATAGTCCATATTTGTGATTAAGTCTTGTTTATTTCTCTTTTGCCTTCATCCTTTGCTCTTTTTCCAATAATCTTAGGCACACACTTTGATTCATGCAGCATTTTCCAGTGCTGTGAAGAATGAACCAGGGTAGCTGTAGGTGTCAGAGAGAATCGTTGATGAGAGCGGAGGTTCACAAATCAACCTGATTCGCCATCTAATCGTTATCAGATATCTACCATAAAATGAGTCTGTTGTGCCACTGAATCCATGAGATCCCTTCTCCCAAACTCTCAGACTGGGAATCCTTACTGAGAACTTTTAACTACTGTCGTGCTCAAATCTGTCACTTAAAGGGCAGTGGAGTGGCTTGGATATCTCTTCTTGCCACAGGGACTTTCTGAGTATCCCACACTCCAGCACCTAACTTCTCACACTTTCAGAGGAACCATTCCAATAATTCCTTCTGGAGGTCACCTAACTTCTAAGAAGGCAAGCAAAACACATTTTTCATGCAGTATGTAAATGTTCATTACACTTAGTATACTAGTTTTAAATCAGTCAAGCACCAGTTGTACTTTCAAATGCTGTATCTCAGTACAATTTTTAGTCCACTGATTTTTTTATCTAATCAATATGTTTATGCCTCTTTTACTAAATGCATGGAATGTCTGTCTGTATGATACTGGTAGTTGTCTCTGATGCCAAGTCTTTAGTTGAAAACTTAACCACCAATGATGTCCTTTCTCTGAGAAAATATCTGTTTAGTGAAACTTTATCCAGAAATAGTATATATATGGCCAGAAAGAAAAGCATAATACTCCCATAACCTTGTCTGTGAAGCCTTTAACCATACTCAAATATTTAAAATATTTTTGATCAAAAAAAAAAAAAAAAGAAAAGCATCATAAATCACTGGTATGTCCCAAAGTCTTTTAATACTGTATTTCTTTTTCAGTGTAGACATACATTTTAATGTTATAATTCAGATGTCTATTTACTTGTAAAGTAGGAGTTGTTTTATATCTTATTGGGGATTACATTTGCACACTCATATCATAGATAATTACTCCTGTGCTCAAAACCAGCACTTTTTAAATAGTCTAATGTGTAAATATTTTCATGTGTACTTGAAAAATTCAGAAGCAAAATAATGGAATATGTTTTATTCCTATAGTATTTTTTTTTTTCTGCTAAAAACCCTTTGAAAAGATTGTGACACACTGTGTCTGGTGTTTCGTATCTTAGCGATTCTGATGACATACATCCTAAGGATAAGGGGTCTTGTTAGGTAACAGGTCAGAGCTGTGTTTTTGTGGTAGAAATACATAGACATAGGCTATTCATAATTGGCTTTTTCTGTCTCCCTGTGGATCTGGATATTTTATAAAATAAATAAATAAGTGGACCTTCTACGTAGATCTAAGAGTGGGTCGGTAGAAGGATCAAACGTGCTTGTTGTTTACTTTTAGTATCTCGGCCCACCTACGCCCCAGTGAGATGCGCTATATTGATGCTCATATCTGTTACTGGGAAGCATTGTTTTCGTGGTAATGGCAGGACAGTATCTGCCAGTAGGTATTTTCCAAAAAGGAATGATAAAATTTGCGCCTAGCATGTTTAAAAAAAGTAAACAGAAAACCTACAGGCATACATATTTGTTTGAGAAAAAAAGCTCGTTAGTATTAGTAGTCTCTAAAAGCTTTTTAATATAGCGTGTTCTTCCATTACAAATTGCATCAAATACATTTTAAAATAAATCTTAACTTAGAGATCACTTCAGAGTGTACTGTATGTTTTATGGTTTGGTTTTGTTTTTTATGAAATTAACTGTGGTTTGCTTACTAATGAAAAGTCAGTTAATAGGAAAGGTATTCATTGCTTTCACACAATGAAATAGATAATTTAGGTCTGTTAGATTTTAAAAATTTTCATTTTCTTAAATTGATAGGTCGAGGCTAATTGTGAATAAAGTAGCTAACTAGTTATACAAGAAGCAACAACACCCAGCATTTGAAAGCCAGAGAGAGATCTGAAACTCAAGTTCATCAGGGATTTCCATAATTTTATTCTAACTAGGTTATTATTATTCACTTGCTTTTGTTGTTGTTGCTGCTTCTGCCGCTTCTCAAAGAAGAAAGCTGACAGTGTCCCCCAGCATTTTCAGGGAGAGCAGTGGTTTACATGTGTAACCCAACTGCCTGCTCATTCACTCTGGTCTTGGAGAGAGAGCACACAGTTGTCATGGAGTGACATGAATTTACTTGTTTTTAACCTGCGTTCATGCATTCATATAAAGCCTGGCCATGGGTCAGGAGCTTTCACACGGATTGGCTTGCCTATTTGACACGTCCAGTTGAACACCCAGCGGTCAGGTCCCAAACCAAACTGTTGATGACACAACCCACCCGACTCCTGCCAATCCAGGTCCCTCAGTGCTCCCCACCTCAATGTATGGGAACTCCATTTCTCTAGTTGCTAAAGCTTAAACTCTTGACTCTCACACAGCCTAGCCAGATCCCATCTCACCAGCTCATAATAAATATTCAGACTAAACCCAGATCTAACCATTTAGTGATACTCTTTCTAGTAGTAACACTCTGGCCCCAGCCTCCACCAGCTGCTTCCCTCCCCTGGATTATTGTGGAGTCTCCTATCTGATCTCCCTGCTTCTGCCTTATCCCTCCTGCAGTGTATACCCCTGCATCAAATGATCCATTTATAGTGTGAATCAGAGTATGTCCATTCTTGGCCTAAAAACTCTCCGTGATTCTCACCTCACTAAGTAAAAGCACGCAAGACCTTACAGAATCTCGCTGAAATCGCCAGCTGTCACTCTTGGTTCAAATACTCTAAGCAGGCTCCTTCCCTGGAGCCTTGACATGTGCTCTTCCTTCTGCCTGCACTGTCTTCCCCCAGAAGTTCACATGGCACACTCCCTTCCTCCCTGCAGGTATCTGCTCAGTGTCACCTTCCAGGGGAGGTCTCACGTGACAACCCCCGACCACCTTATGCTCCTGAACTCCCCCTACCCCACCTGCAAACGTGGCTTTTCTCCATAGCACTTCCCCCTCCTGGCATCCTGTGTTTTTCTCTGTTTATGACTTGGTGATGCTTCCCTTTCTCCAGTTAGCATGTAAGCTCCACGAGCCCAGGCACTTGTCTATGTTTATGTCACTGCTGAATTCCCAGCGCCTAGAACAATGCCTGGCGATCCAGTAGGCCTACCATAAAAATGCGTTGAATTAATTTAATCCATACAACTTTGCCGTGGAGACAGCATTTACCCTCCCACACACACTTCATAGATCAGAGAACTGAGGCCCGTGGAGGTCACGTGGCACACAGGTCACATAAGAAGTAGGTAGCGGAACTGGAGTTCAAACCCAGTTCTCAACTGAACCTTTCATTCCCCAGGTATAGAGAAAATTTAAATTACTTAAATCCTGGAAGAAGGCACACTTGTTCTTGGATTTTACACTCTAGTAAAAATTCACTATATTAGATCATTCTCTAAAACAGGTTTTGGGGAGGGAGATGAAAGAGGTGATCCAGGGAGGGAAGAACGCTACGAAGAGATTCTGAGTCCCTTGCAGTTTTGCCAGAGGCACCTGGAGCTCTTCACCAATGAGTTCCTAGTTAGCAGACTCTGCAGTATTAAATCTGTGTGGAACAGTAAATACTGATTTCTGGATTTTGCTAGCCCTAAGCTAAAGGAGAAGTCATTTCCTGGGTATAAAAGGGGAACACACCTCAACATAATAAAGGCCATATACGACAGACCCACAGCTAACATTATACCCATTGGAGAGAAATTGAAAGTGTTTCCTCTAAAATCATGAACAAGGCAAGGATGCCCACTCTCACCGCTCCTATTCAATATAGTCTGAGAAGTCCTAGCCAGAGCAGTTAGCAACACAAAGGAATAAAAGGCATCCAGATCAGAATGGAAGAAGTAAAATTGTTATTATTTGCTGATGATATGATCCTGTATAGAGAAAATCCCAGAGAATTCGTCAAAAAATTGTTGCAGTTAATCAATGATTTCAGTAAAGTGGCAGGATACAAAATCAACATACAGATATCAATTGCATTCCTTTACACTAATGATGAAGCATCTGAAAAAGAAATAAAGAAAACCATCCCATTCACAATAGCATCAAAAACAATGAAATACTTAGGAATGAATTTATCCAAGGAAGTGAAAGATCAGTACAATGAAAACTATAAAATTTTGCTGAAAGAAACTGAAGACACAGACAAATGGAAAGACATCTCATGTTCGTGGATCAGAAGAATTAATATTGATAAAATGGCCATACTACCCAAAGCCATCTACAGATTCAGTGCAGCCCCCATCACAATGTCAAAGGCATTCTTCACAGAAATAGAAGAAACAATCCTAAAATTTGGGCAGAACCATGAAAGATCCTGAATAGCCAAAAAAGAACAAAACTGGAGATATCGTGCTCCTGGATTTCAAACTGTACTACAAAGCCATAGTAATAAAAACAGGTACTGGTACAAAAATCAGCACATCTACCAGTGGAACAGAATAGACATCCCAGAACTATATGGTCAACTAATATTTCAACAAGGGATCCAAGAATGCTCAATGGGGAAAGGATAGCCTCTTCAACTAATGGTGCTGGGCAAACTAGAAACACACACAGAACAATGAAATTAGACCCCTGTCTCACACCACTCAGAAAAATCAACTCAAAATGGATCAAAGATTTAAACATAAGACCTGATACCCTAAAACTTGTAGAGGAAAACATAGGGAAGAAGCTCGTCCTTACTGGTCTTGGCAGTAATTTGGGAGGCACAACACCAAAAGCACAAACAACAACAAAAATCAACAAATAGGGCCACATCAAACCCACAAGCTTCAGCACAGCAAAACAGACAAGTAACAAAATGAAAAGACAGCCTACCAAATGAAAGAATATTTCTGCAAAGCACATATTAGTAAGAGGTTAATGTCCAAAATATATAAAGAACTCAGTCAATTCAATAACAACAACAACAACAAAAAAACCGATTGACAAATGGGCAGAAGAACTAAATAGACATTTCTCCAAAGAAGATACACAGATGGCCAACAGGCATGTAAAAAGATGCTCAACATCACCCATCGTCAGGGAGATGCAAGTCAAAACCACAATGAACTATCACCTGTCAGAAAGGATGTAATCAAAAAAGACAAGAGACAACAGGTGCTGGTGAGGATGTGGTGAAAAGGGGTCCCTATCTGGTGGGAATGCAGATAGGTCCACCCGCTATGGAGGTTCCTCAAAAAAATTAAAAATGGATTTATTTATCATATAATCCAGCAATTCCACTTCTAAGTATACACCCAAAAGAAGTGAAAACAGGAATTCAACGCGATATATGCACCCTCATTTTTATCACAGCATTATTGACAGTAGCCAGAATACAGAAACAACCCAAATGCCCATCAATGGATGAATGGATAAAAAAGATGTGATACATATAAACAACAAAATATTATTCAGCTGTGAGAAAAGAAAATATCCTCCCATTTGTGACAACATGGGTGGACCTTGAGAACATTATGCTAAGTGAGATAAAGACAAGTACTGAATGATAGCACTTATATGTGGAATCTAAAAAAATTAAACGGGCTTCCCTGGTGGCGCAGTGGTGGAGAATCCGCCTGCCAATGCAGGGGACACGGGTTTGAGCCCTGGTCCGGGAGGATCCCACATGCCACGGAGCGACTAAGCCCGTGCGCCACAACTACTGAGCCTGCACTCTGGAGTCCGTGAGCCACAACTACTGAGCTCACACGCCTAGAGCCCGTGCTCTGCAACAGGAGAAGCCACCGCAATGAGAAGCCCACGCACCGCAACAAAGAGTAGCCCCCGCTCACCGCAACTAGAGAAAGCATGCGCACAGCAATGAAGACCCAACACAGCCAAAAATAAATAAATAAAATAAATAAATTTATTTAAAAAAAGAAAAGAATGAACTTGACATGAAATATCTTAGGTTTATGTAAGGAATCTACAAATCCTGATCTAGGGTCATAATCAAAGACATAAATAAATGAAAAAATAAATTTAAAAAATAAAATAAAATAAAATAAATAAAAAAATTAAACGTGTAAAAAACAGTAAAACGGTGGTTACCAGAGAGGATGGGGCTGGGCGGCAGGGTAAGAGTAATGGGGTTTAAAGGTACAAACTTGTAACGAGTAGTAAATAAGCCATAGAGATGCACAGTATAATGAATATAGACCAAATATTGTATTATAATTATACAATTGATAAATATTGCTACATTGGCAATCATGTTACAGTATACAAATTTATCAAAGTAACACATTTTACACCTTAAACTTATACAACGTTGTGTGTCAAATTTATTCAAATAGGTAGGGAGATCTAGAGAGAGAGAGAGAGAGAGAGATGGATAGATGGATAGATACATACATAAATGGATGGATGTATGGATAGATAGATGCATAGATAGATAGATGATGGATGGATAGATGGATGGATAGATAGATGGATGAACTGACTAACTACTTTTCTACGTGGAGACCCTGACCCTGGTCTGCCTGGTCTTCAGCATTGCCCAGTTGAGCTGGCAGGAAGCTGGGCTCTGCTCTGGCTCTGGAACTCCTCCATCTCCATCCTCAACCTGCCAGGGACCAACTTCCTCTTCCTCTGCTGCCAAATTGTCCGTTCCCTGGAGGGACTCCTTTACTCCTTTCCTTCTCCCTCATCTCTGTCCTCAGCCTTTTCACCACGGTGTCGCCACGGGCCTGAGCATCCTCAGGACCATTAGCGCTGAGCACTGCCTGTCGGTCTCGTGGCCCGTCTGGTACCACTGCCACTGCCCGAGACATGTGCCAGCTGTCGTGTGCGCCCTGCTCTGGACCCCGTCCCTGCTGAGTGTTCTGGGGGGACTGCTGGGGCTTCCTGTTTCAGGGTTCTGACCAGGTTTGGTGTCCGGTGTTTGATTTCGTCACTGCTACGTGGCTGATGGTTGTACTGGTGGTTCTCTCCAGGTCCAGCCTGGCCCTGCTGGTCGGGGTCCTCTGTAGCCCCCAGCAGATGTGGTGACCGGGCGCCACGTGGTCATTCCACTCACAAGGCTGATCTTTCTTCTTTTCGGCCTGCCCTTTGGCTGTGCTGGATTCCGAATGATTCCAATCTGCTCTTATATTATCTCAGAAGACCAGATGATCCTGTCTCTTACAGCAGCACCAAGCCCATCGTTGACTTTTTCTTTGGCTCCTTTAGGCACCCGAGGCATCAGAGACTCTCGGGTTGGTTCTCCAGGGGACTTTGGAGGACATAAGTGGGGTGAGGAACAGTGGAGGAAGCCTTCCTCAGGAAACCGTGGCGATTTCAGGAAGCAGGTTCGTGCAGTGATTCTGTATCAAGCAGGGTTCAGTCAGAGCAGTGGTACAGCTGGTCCTCCACATCCACGGAAATACTCCAGGATCTGCAGTCAGTTGAATCCACAGATGCAGAACCCAGGGATAGGGAGGGCCAACTAGGAGGGGCTTGAACATCCTCGGATTGCCATGTCCTCCGGGAGTTACTGGAACCCATGCCCTGTGGCTACCGAGGGAAGACTGTACTCATAGGAGAGTCTACATGCAATTGTGTAAGGAGATATATATGTAGCTGTAGGACCCCACACAACGGTAGGTTCTGGTTAAATTGCCTCTGGGAGGCTGTTGTCTGATGCTAGAGCTTGAAGTCTGCAGGGCAAGCTAGAACCCGGGAACATGAGCTAAAACCCACGAGAGCTGTCGGGAACTCATGTCAGTCTCTCATCGCCTGCGGTTGTGATGATACAGGAGTTCTGCAGAAGAAGGTGGCTCCCGGCGCCATCGAGGTAAATAAACACGCCGCCAGGCCAGGAGTCAGAGGAGCTGAAGCAGTATCCCGGGGAGGGTGGAGCCCTGCGCCAGTGACATGAGCCTACAGAGAAGCAGCAACACCTATGGGCACCCTGATGCCCTGGCACCAGCCTTCCACACATGGAAACCATCTCTCTGCTCCCTTCTTTCCAACCACCAACTCTTGCGCCCAGTGCCTCTTGGCGCCCACCTAACCAGACACATGTGTGGAAGGGAATTCTGCGCAACGCAGTTCAGCCTAACCAGGTTGGCACTTTTCAGACCCATCACCGCTTACCATTGTCAACTCGGCACCCGTAAACACCTCATTAAACCCCACTTAAGTCCAAACAAGATAATAAAGCAAAGTCAAGCTTCTCCCTAACCCTGACACCTACACCGCGTACACCTGAAACATAGCGTTCTTTTTCCTAAAAGAGGATACATCTTTTCATGTGCTATACACCATTTATATATCTTATTTGAAATGTCTGTTCAAGCTCGCTATCCATTTTTATTGTTGTTTGTCTCTTTACATTGATTTGTTGGCACTCTTTATATATTTTAAATGAAAATTCTTGGTCAGATTTATGTAGTACAAATATTTTTTCCCAGTCTGGGACTTGCCTCTTCATTTTTGAAGTATCTTTTGGTGGGCAGAGGTTTTTGCTTTTTATGTACTCGATCAAATTTTTTATTTTATGGTTAGTGCTTTATGCATTCTGAGAAACCTTTGACTACTTCCAAGGAAGCAAAGGTATTCTCCAATATTTTTTCTTTTTTTTTTTCAATTTAAAGGCCTGCCTTTTATTCTGACATTACAGCTTTTTGCCATTTTATTGTTAAAATGTCCTTTCTTTCATGAAATTATGGTCCTTGTACATTGTAGATAGTAGATCGCCCTCCCACTCATCTGTTTATTTTCCAATTATTTTTACAGTATCATAATTTTTACTTTTACATTTAAATGTATGAGCCATTTCAAATAAATTTGTGTGCAAAATTTGAGGTAGGGGGTCAAGGTTTCCTTTTGTCCCATACAGTTATCTAGTTGTTCCAGCACTGCTTGTTGAAAAGACATTCTTTACCCCCATCACCCCCATTGAATTATTTAGCCCCTCTGTCAAAAACTAGCCTTATAAGTATGGGACTGTTTCTGGATGTTCTGATCTGTTGTCTTAGTCTATTCCAGGAGTCAGCAAACTATAGCCTATGGGCCAAAGCCAGCTCACTGCCTGCTTTTGTAAATAAAGCTTCACTGGAACATAGCCATGCCTGTTCGTTTACATGTTGTCTGGGGCTGCTTTCATGCTCCAGCACCAGGGTTGAGGAGTTGTGAACGAGACTATATGGCCTCAAAGACTAAAATATTATCTAGCCCTTTATAAAGCAAGTTGGCTGATCTCTAGTCTATTCTTAAACCAACACCCACTGTCCTGATGACTGTCGCTTTGCACTAAGTCTTCAAATCAGGTAGTATATGTCCTCTTAACTTTGTTTTTATTTTTCAGGATTATTTTAGCTACCCAAGTCTTTTGCATTTGCCTAGAAATTTTGGAATAAACTTCTCAATTGCCACAAAAAATCCTGATGGGATTTTGTTGAATCTATTAATTAATCGGGGGATAATTGACATATTAGAATAGTCTTTGAATTAAAAAAGTAAAAGAAATCATTTCGCATTTCACAGTTCAATTTCATACTTAGTGCCGAAACAGCCTTATATCCTCAGTATCATGACTGGGATATTGCTTACATTTCATGAGTCAGTAATTTGTCTTTTTAGTTCGTTCTCCTTTTTCATAAACCTTTTAAAAATGCTATGCTATACTTTAATGTTGTGAGAAGTTTCAGAATCAATGTGGTGAATAAAAATAGAGCAAAACAGTGGTCATTGTCTTCCTGCTTTTAAAACAAGGTACATTGTATCCATCTGTGTGCCCAGCAACTGCCCCAGCTACCACCAATATAAGAGTTACTGAAAGTAGGATTGGATTTTGTTTGTTTTGAGGGCAAGGAATACCAAATTTATTTGTTCTAAACCAAATATGCCCATAAGCTAATAGTAAATCAGCCATTAGGCTGACAGGAAGTTCAGTTTAGTCACATTTTGAGTGGATTCCTTTCTCCCTAGCTTTCCAGAATCTGATGCAGTTACAAACTTTGGAGAAAGACTTTTGGCTTTCCACTGTCTCCTCTGAAATGTTTATTGCCCAAGCCAACGTAATCTCTTCACATTGGATCAACTAAACCACCGACACCTTTGCCCAGCTCTGATGGAGCTGGTGTGTGACCCGCCCCTCTGATATCTACCATCCTCCCCCATCAGAGCCTGGCCGTAGATATGGGGGCTTCGAACAAGAGTTTTACTATGTCCCTGCACGCTCTGGAATTCCTTCTCTGTGGAGTGTGCCCTCCTTCCAGCTGGGAGTCGGTGTTTGTGGATATTACTGTCAGCATATCTGGGAGAAGTGGGCAGGTCTACATCTCTTCACATAGGTGGTTCTTCTACCGGGAGGTTAAATGAACAAAGGAAACTGGAGTGAGACATTCGGATGTTTGGAAAACAAGGAGTTCTCTTGCCGTCACGGCCAGGGAAAGATGGCAACTCGTTTATCGGAGAGATTTTTCCAAAGAAAAACTCACAGATCTAGACAAGTGACACCCTCTCCTCATGGGTTTTCTGAAAAGGAAAGGGGGGAGCCGCTTCAAGGTGAAGTTTTCAGGATCCCAAACATCAAAAGATAGCGACCCAGTAGTCCCAGAAAACAGCACTGGGAACTCTGAAACACCATGGCCCATGGAAAGTTCAAGGACAGAAGGATGATGTTGCAGGAATGGTGTGGTGAAGAGGGATGCCTTCTGCGTTCTGCACCAGAAGCAACTTCGAATCTGACATTTTTCCAACCTTGTAGGAAAGAGCCCCTGATGGGACCAGATCAAGACGTGGAACAGATACCCTGGGTTGATTAAATGTCTGTCAATTTTTAAACAAATCACATCCACTTGAGAAATGGGATGGGGAAATGGTATTCTACGTGTAAGAAAAAAACTGTAATATTCTCTACTTTATGTAAACGTGTTACTTTTGTTTGGATCGCTATAGATAATGTTATTTTGTTCAAGTTTGGGTAGAGTGGGGAGGTCTGAGTTAATCTTTAGGACTTCCAGCCAGATATCACCCCATTATAGCAAATGATCACGTTTCCTTGATTTTTTTTTTTTTTCCTTAGAGTTGAAACCAGATCTCTTGATGAGATGGCAGCCACTCAGAGATTTGCTCAAGCAGGTCCAAGGAAAATTAGGGAGAAAAGAATGTTCTCAGTTCCCAGTTGGTCAAGATCAAAAAGTCAGTATGTAATTATGACTTGTCACTGAGTTAGGGGAAAGCTATGGTCAGCTGGCCCTTGGAGGTGTTATGCAGGTCTCACCCTGCAGAGCATAAGAAGAAACAAAGTCAGAAGTTGAAGCTTGTGAGTGAAATAGATGGAGAATCAGACAGTGACACTGATTTATTCAGACGGGTGTAGCTATTCTAAGCAATCAGATACATTCTTCTGATGGTATCAGTATATCAGGAGAAACTTGCCAAAACTTCTTAGAAGTTGGTTGCTTTTAAAACGTCTACTTTAAGCCTAATTTATAAAGCAGAGATTCATTGAGCCCTTACTACTTTCCAGGCCCTCCATATATAGACATGAGTAAGAGGCACCCCAGGAAGCATGGAGACAAGGAAGGAGAACAGTTAGGGGCTTTGTTTCCAATTCTGTTGACATTATGATGGTCGTGGAGCATGGGGTACTAGACATCATACTGTATTTTATACTAATGTTATACTGTACTTTTGCATTCATTATCCCACTTGGTCCTCTCACTTTGAGACGCAGGTTTCATTATCACAGGAAGCTAAAATTTAGATTAAATAATGTGATTAGGATCACATAGCTAATAAGTGCCAGGGCTGGGATTCAAACTCCTGGCTTCCTGATTTCCAGTCCTACACTTTTCACACCTAAAGTAGCTGAGCTGTGCTGAGCTGTGATCTTGCTAAACACACAGTAATTCAGTTTATTGACAACAGCCATACTTTCCATCACCCCATTGCATTCTTTTATGTAGTTAATGGAGAACATCCTTTTTGCCTTTCTTTCTGTGGAGAATTAGGTTAAATATGGGGTTTTGTTTTGGCATTTGCCAAGTTATAAACCTGTATACGTACTGTATATTTATGTTTCCTGTCTACTTGGCTACCAACTTATTTTAAACTCTGTCCCTATAGATTATATAAAACAATAGTTTCTACAACAAGGTAATAATACATAAAGAAATGTGTTTATTTCGGATTATTTCCAGTTATTTTCTTCATTTCCACACTTTTTCTTATCTTCCTTCTTTCTCAATTTAAAACATCACCTCTTCTTTAGTGGTTTGTCTTTAACCAGACTATTTCATTTTTTAAAAACAGTGTTAAATAGGTGATATGCACATACACCGTAAAAAATTCAAACAGCACAAAAAGTGTGCAGTAAAACTGTCTTCCTCCCCATTGCCTGGCATTCATTCCCCTCCCACAGACATCATTTTTTTCTGCATTTGCTTTTTTTCATTTATCATCTTCAAGATTCTCCCCTATTCATGTATGTAGATCAGCTCCATTATAATGATACGTTATTTCATTGAAGGCATGTTCATAGTCTACATAACAGCTTCCCTACAATGGACATACAGGTTATTTCCACTATTTTGCCATCACAAATAATGCTTCACGGACTATCTTTGTACTTGCTGTCTTTCTTGTGTAAATATAGCTGTAGGACAAATTTCTAGAATTTCTAGATTGCTAGAACAAAGGATGTGTGCATGTTCAATTGTAATAGATATTATCCAGCTTGCTCTCCAAAGAAGTTGTACCAAGGTTCTACTCCCAACTTAGGTGCATCTGCCTTTTCCCTACATCCTTACCCAGGCAATGTGGCACCACCAAATATTTGACCTTGACCAATCTGATAGATAAGGAAGAATGTTTAATTATAATTGCATTGCTCTTATTATGAATAAGAATAATACCTTTCCGTGTGCCTGAAGGTTGGCCTTTTTCTTATTAAAAAGAAACCTTAAAAAAAAAAAAAAAAAAAAAAAACCTTATAGGAACCTATGCTTTTGGGAGTTCAGATGATAGGTAGCATTTTTTAGCAATAAATTATTTATAATTAAGGTATGTTCCTTGTTTTTGTAGACATAATGCTATTGCACACTGAATAGACTACAGTATAGTGTAAACATAACTTTTATGTGCACTGGGAAACCAAAAAATTCATGTGACTCACTCTATTGTGATGTTTGCTTTATTATGGTGTCTGGAACTGAACACACAGTATTTCCGAGGTGTACCTGTATAAAAATCAGGGCAATTGCATTAAGTTTGCTCACAAAAATGTTCGAAAGCATCTTCTTAAAGCAGTACATAAAACTTCAGTTTGTGAGATTACTTCCGTGAAATTGCATTATCACTATGGACCAAATCTGTAAGACAAATTGTTGAAGGGGAGATACGTTTTTACCTTCCTCAGTTTCTAGAGGAAGAAAAGCTAAATAACTATAGCAGTAGAATCTTACACCGTAGTATCTCTAACCAAAAATATCTTGTTCCTCCACTAAGCTAGGTATAAAATAAGTAAATGTGTATTGTAACAGTCAACAGTGCTTGAGAAAATACTCCTCCTGCATTATAGCAAAGACTGAAGAGTTCACTTAAAAATTTTGATAGTGAAAATGTGATAATAATTAGAAATTTGGATAAAATGTTAAATGTATTCTTGTATCCTCTCTTTTTAACCTCTTTCATGAATTGATTCTTATGTTCAGTGAGGAATAGAATTACTCCTAACCAGGCCAAAAATATCCCACCATGTGGCTATAAAGTATAATACAGATTTTAAGTACCTATCTGAGAAATAAATTGTCTTAATTTAATGTTTTACCACATCTTAGAAGGTAAATCCATCCATCAGTTGGAGTCATGGGACCTCTGATGGCATGTGTCTTTGGAAACCTCAGAATTTGTCAGCGAGGCCGATGTAACCACCTTACTGTGATGAGATGTTGGCGCTTACTACTAACAGGAGGCCGGTTGCTTTGGCCTTTTAACCTACACATCACTAAAAAAGGGAGAAAAATAATGAAAACCTGACTCAAATAGGCTTTTAAAGAAAAGTAAATTCTAATATTGTCAGGACAAAAATATATGAATCTTGTTATGAAGGGGAAAAAAAGGCAGTTTGTTAGTCATTTTTACCTAGACATCTCCTATTTTTTAATTCTTCGTACTGTTTATTTGAAGTAGACACAATGTAATAATATGTGTCAGACATCTGGACTGTCTTTCAGTTCTGTTTTCTAATTTGAAGGATTTATTCTGAATCCTAACTCTACAATTAATATTTAGACTGTTACAGTCTCTACTGATGAAAATATTAATCACAAGACTTTGAAATGTGCCCTAAATCAAAATTAGAATAACAACACATTTCCCTTTATCAACTTTACACGTCTGTCAGGTGATACCCGCCCCTAATACAAGGCTCTGTAAACCTAACTGTTGGCATATCAGAAGTTCTCACTCAGTTGTCATTTTTAATTATGGTATGTATGGCCTTTTCAAATGTAAATATTCTATATTTTCAGTTCATTTGCTTACTGAATAAATACATGTTGACATCCTACACGCCCCTATATAGGATAAAAATCGGTATCAGATAAAATCCTTGTCCTTAAGGACCTTATATAAATTTGTTCCCTTTGTAGATAAACATTCGTTGTCAGCCTGTCTACCAAAATTCATTTCTAAAAGCTTTATTTAACTATGCGTACAGCTATCAGTTTTGTTAAATGAAGTTGGCACTGTTTATAAGAAAGCCACGTATATGCGGTGCCGTTGTTTGCTTTTAAAAGGTAATATTTGTTATGTCACAGAAGCCAATTTTCTACAGTACAGAGTTGAATGTTGCAAATTATAGGGAAAGGGCCTCGAGGGGTTTTGGGGGTTTTAAAATATTTATTTATTTAAATATTTATTTGGCTGCGCCGGGTCTTAGTTGCACCATGCAGACTTCTCAGTTGCGGCATGCATGCGGGATCTAGTTTCCCGACCAGGGATCGAACCCTGACCCCCTGCATTGGGAGCGCGAAGTCTTAACCGCTGGACCACCAGGGAAGTCCCTCGAGTTTTTATTTAAGATACTACTTCAGAATTTTTTCCAAGGATAGGAGATTCAGGCAGCTGGAATAGAACATTAGAAAATGGGAGGTTGTTTTTCCCACACAATTCTGAATCATTGCTATTTGACTTCCTTTTTGTTGCTGTTATCTCTTCTAGCAGATAGATTTCCACACGGCCTTAGGGAAAATTAACCTGTTGGGTGTTTTTAGATTAAGATACAATTTATTTTTTTATTGAAGTATAGTTGATTTACAATGTTGTGTTAATTACTGCTGTGCAGCAAAGTGATTCAGTTATACATATATATATATATTCTTTTTTTGTCTTCTTTTCCATTATGGTTTATCATAGGATTTTGAATATAGTTCCCTGTGCTATACAGTAGGAGCTTGTTGTTTATCCATTCTATATATAATAGTTTGCATCTGCTAATCCCAAACTCCCACTTCACCCATCCCCCAATTCCCTCCCCCTTGGCAACCACCAGTCTGTTCTCTATGTCTGTGAAAACTAAAAATAGAATTACCATATGATCCAGCAATCCCACTCCTGGGCATATATCCAGACAAAACTCTAATTCAAAAAGATACATGCACCCCAATGTTCATAGCAGCACTGTTCACAGTAACCAAAACATGGAAACAACCTAAATGTCCATCAACAGATGAATGGATAAAGAAGATGTGGTACATATATACAATGGAATATTACTCAGCTATAAAAAAAAAAGAATGAAATAATGCCATTTGCGGCAACATGGATGGACCTAGAGATGATCATGCTGAATGAAATAAATCAGAGAAAGTCAAATACCATATGATATCGCTTACATGTGGAATCTAAAATGTGACACAGATGAACCTATCTATGAAACGTGTTGGCTTTTTTAGGGAAGTCATCTTACAGAGAATACCAGAGGGCAAAAGACAAACCCAGAGCAACAGGCTTCAGAAGCCCTGAGGTGTGAAGCTAGAAGATAACCCAGGAGGTAGAACTAGAGAGTGAAGGGAACAGTGTCAGGCATCACAGATCGTAGCAAAGACTAGACTGTAGACGGGGAAGAACAGGAGCGGGACAGAGGAGAAGGGGAGAGGTTGCTTGCATCAAAGAAAAACAGGCATGAAAGCTTTAAAAGGAAACAAACCCGTGTAGTTTTCATTAGATAAAAATAAAACGTGAGGAATCCCTCATAATACAAAATATTCCTTCAGTAAAACTTACAAGGAGTTCTGGAATGCTTGTCAGGAAGGCCAGAAGAGCTATGTTGCTGGTAGCCCTGCAGTTCTTGACATTCTTTTTTTTTTTTTTTAGGGGGGAGGGGGTGAGGAGGGAAACAAATGTCCATCCTTCTGAGGATGCCTCAACCCAGGGGTCACTCAGAGTAAGAACTGTTGGCGCAGGAAGTTGGGGTTAGCAGGTGCAGACTATTATATATAGAACGGATAAACAACAAGTCCTACCGTGTAGCACAGGGAACTGTATTCAGTATCCTGTGATAAACCATCATGGAAAAGAATATAAAGAAAGAATGTATGTGTATGTATAACTGAATCACTTCGCTGCACAACAGAAATTAACACAACATTGTGAATCAAGTGTAGTTCAATTTTAAAAAATTTAAAAATTAAAAAAAAAGAATGGTTAACCTTGAGCTATGAGGTATGTACCATCTTTCTTTTCCTGGCTCTGTCTCAGCAGGAGGCCTCCAGGGGGTGATGAAGGCCATGATCAGAAATGGTTTTTCAGGGCTTCCCTGGTGGTGCGGTGGTTGAGAGTCTGCCTGCCAATGCAGGGGACACGGGTTCGAGCCCTGGTCTGAGAGGATCCCACATGCCGCGGAGCAACTGGGCCCGTGAGCCACAACTACTGAGCCTGCGCATCTCAAGCCTGTGCTCCGCAACAAGAGAGGCCGCGATAGTGAGGGGCCCGCGCACCGCGATGAGGAGTGGCCCCCGCTTGCCACAACTAGAGAAAGCCCTCGCACAGAAACGAAGACCCAACACAGCCAAAAATAAATTAATTAATTTAAAAAAAAAAAGAACAAAATAACATCATTTTAAAAAAAAAAAAAAGAAAAGAAATGGTTTTTCAGCCATTTCTGGTGGTTCTTTACCTGCAGTGCCTGGTCCCTCCTTTCCTAAGGACCTGCTTCAGATTGTGGCCTAAGCTGCCCACCTTTCCTCCCTTCCCCCCTCTTCTTTTCTGTCACCTATATCTATTTCTCTCTTGATTTGGTCAGCTGTTCAGACAGTATACCAAAAACAGCTTCCACACTGTTGATCATAGAAAAGCCATTTTATGAACTTAGGAATAAGTCAGTGTCATCAACTGTAAAGGATTCTTTCCACACGGGGCTAGTTTAAGAGGAAATGCTGTTGTAACAACCCTATTACAAATTCTCCAATCCCCTGTCATCATGGCGCTCCTCTGATCAAAACTACAGAAGAGACCAGCTCCTTATTTTATCTCTGAACACCCAGCCCCCCCGTCCTTCCAAACAGACCTCAGTCATATTTTACTTTTCAGGTAAGTTACCTGGTACAGTATCACAAGCATCAGGCCCCTGCGTTGCATCTGTTCCCCACAGATGTTTGAAGAATACTCACTAGGATATTCTAAATGGTGAGATTTAAATTATTCAAAAATTAGATAAATCTAAGTGACAATTTTCAAGTCATATTAAAACATTTTTTGTTTATCTTTTGTTGACTGTCTTGGTTTTTCTTGCCTTCAGTAATCTCACAGAGATGACAGGTCAGTTTGCAGAATAAGAGCCGTCGCGATAATAGTGAATATCACTTTTCTTCTGTTTGCTAAAAGCACTTTACATGAATTCTCATTTTACCAGAACTTGATCCGAAAAAGCTATTGAAACCGTGTATCATTAGCTTTTCCCGTCTAAAGTCAGACTGTTGAGATCTAGAATTCATGTAAATTTCTTTATCCTCTTCCTGTTTTCTTCTGTTATTTTCAAAAAGCTCTTTGGGGTGTGGGTTGTTTTCTTGTGTGTGGTTGTTTTGGTTTGTTTTCGTCTGTTTCCTATTTCCTTCCTCCTTGTAACTTCTTTACTTTCTCTTGGAATTGCCTCAACTAGGAGCATTTGAATTCCTCCGAAGCTGTGACTCAGTTTCTTTATCTGTAAAATGAGAATAATAGTAATACCTACCTCACAGGTTGATTATGTAATCAACACACATCAGAACGGTACCTGGCACATTTTTAGCTGTTTCTCATTTATTATTCTTAGGAGTTGTAGTTATCATTTTGTAGGATATACGTGGCATACTTTTTAATTTCATGGTACAAACATAGGGAACCAGTTACCCCCCCAGTACACACGCAAAGTTCGGAAACTTCTGTGGCATTTATGAACACTCTGCCACTTACAAAGGACGTCTCGTGTGTGTCATGTAGCACTCACTGAGATTGTGGGCATTCAGCCAACTCTATAATTGCTGTTAATTTACTGTATCATTAACAGAATTAGTCATTGTTTCATTTTAGACTGTTAAAATATAGTTTACTTCTAGACTGTTGTGGGTTATATGAAAAAACAAATTGCCGCTTCCAGCTAGCGATGATGAATCCTTTGTATTGTGTTGTATGTATGTTGAATTATTAATCTCTTAAAATAAATAACTGCCACTTCATATGTCTACAAACATGAAATTTATTACTTCTTTTCCAGAGGATAAAGGAAGTCTGTATATTACTTCCATTTTACCCTTAGCAAATCTGTAAATAGGCTACATCTCATAGAATTGCCTCGGGTAATGTGAGACCTGTAAAAAGTGTAAACAAAATACAAAAGAGGGCATTCTTCTCATGTTTATGTCCATGTCACTGTCTTTAACAGCAACTGTCATATGGTTAGTCATCTGTTATACACTTTACATGGACCCCGTTAAGTATCTCAGCTGTTATGCTTCGTAATGAACTGTCGTTATGTAGACACTTTTGCAGTTTTAAAGCAGAAATGAATCATGTTGTCTTCCAAGTGTAGGTTCGGGTCAACATCGCCCCACATAATGGTTTGAAGTTCAGTGTCCCCAGGAACAGCAACCTGTGGGATTTAGGCTAGACAGCAGGAGGACTTCCCATCAGCAGACTGCTGGAAAGCCCACCGGGACTGTCTTTGAGAAGACACCGGCACAGCCCTCAGCATGGTGCCTGGCACACTCAGCGCCCCAACAGGACACAGTTTTTCCCCGAAGAGGATCTCCTTAGGCTTGGTCACGTTCTCCTCCCTCAAAGAGTTGGGGTCTACCAGTGGACAGCAACACATGGTTTAATTGACATTAAAAAGCATACGGTAGCACATCAAGAAAAAAAAAGGTGGGAGGTGATGCGTCTTAAGGGAGTATTCAACTCAGGGAGCTTTGGGGTCTGCTTTTGATGGACCCTCAGGCATTGGTTGAGTATCTACTGTGTGTATGTGCTCAGTGAATGAAAACAGTGGGAATGTTTAAGTGATACTCTGGGCATACGTTTCTGTTTAGATACCAGATCATCTTCATTTTCCCTCAACTGTTTGGGATTCAGCAGTTTTGGAATCCATATAGGACTATATGACTGGAAAATTTGTCCAAGCCATGAAAACCCATTTGTAGAAAACTCAAACAGCCAGATTTTTAAGAAATTTCTTAATTGTTTGAAAGTACTGTATTTCTCTTTTCAGTGACCTTTAAAAGGCTGTTAAAATCCCAGTCTTCAAATGGTAAAGTTGTATTCCTAGGAATGTCCTAGTCCTAGAGCATTGTTAAATTTCTGTATTTTCCTTTTTTTTTAACTGATTTGAGGGAGGAAACTTCTATATGCATGCCACTTCTGTATGCATGCCAAACAAGAATTGACTGAGCTGATTTCAGGCTACTGTGTCTTTAGCAGATAGTATCCTGTTCAAAATAAAATAATTGAGGCACTAAATATAAGAGATTTTTCCTTTAGTCTTTTTAAAAAAAGTTTTTTATAGTAGTAAAAGTCACATAATATAAAACATACTGTTTTAACCATATTTAACTGTCCAGTTCAGTGGCACTAAGTACATTCACATTGTTGTGCAACTCTCACCATCATCCATCTCCCGAATCTTTCACCTTCCTAAACCGAAACTCCATCCCCATTAAATAAAGGTTTGACTGTAAGTCAACTCTTCCTAAGCGGTGACTTTATTGCTTTACATTTTGGCATGTATAATACAATCTGCACTCAAACTAGTGTTGTCCTTGAAACCCATGAAGAAGCAAATGCAAAACACTCCACCATCCAAGGCACGTGGGATTTCTACAGAAAAATAAATAATGTACACGGAGGATGACCTCACACTCAACAGTTACAAGCCACACTCTGATACAATCCTGCCATAAAGGAGAATCTGCTGGAGACCATTACTGAAACGTGAGACAGTGGAACGAGTCAAAAGAGACAAGATAATTGTTTAAGGAGTACAAGATGGAAAAGAAAGCACAGTGAAAGAACAAGTCACTGATAAAAAAGAACACACAAATGTGAAAAACCAAATTGCGCCTTACTCACTGTAGGTGTGTTCCTGAAACATTCTACACAAATTGAATTTTTATAAGAAGGAGTCTAATGATTGGTCCCTAATCAAGTCATTGCAAGCATCGTGCCTTGCAGGAGGTAGGAGTAATCCATTGCTGTGTGGTTAGAAATTGAATTGGGAATTGAATACGGTGTCCCAACTCCCAAGAGATTTGCTGCTCAGGATGGGGGAAAGTTTCTAGTTGCACCTTTTTCTACGTCTATACTTCCAAGGAACTGAGAAAGACCTTTTTAAACTTCAATGTCTGTGGTATAAAGTGTTTTTATTTTTAATCATTTAAATTGCGCTTGAAGCTTTTGCAACGTAGCTGTGGCCCACAGCCAGATGGAGCTGCTCTGAGGTCTCAGTCACAGCAGGGCGGGGGTCATGTTCACGCATCGTGGTTTCTAGGTGATGTTTCATTTTCATTCCCTTTACTGCCAGTTATTCAAGGTGAAATCTACTTCCATTTTTTTTTTTTTTTTTAGTTCGGGGAGGGTTTTTGTTTTGTTTTGCTGCTGTGTATTTCTTAGTGTGTCTTTACGATTTGTGATTCCCCTCCCTTAGAATGGATTTTTCCGGCTTTTATTTTGCCGCTAATACTTTAAAATAATCTTAGGATGTGTTCATTGTTGGGACAGTGCTCTTGAGTCGGCTTTAAGAAAAGAGCACTTGAGATCTCTAGGAGGGTGGTAGGACTAACATTTTTAAATGTGCACTAAAAACTGTTCAGATAAAGAGTTTCATAGTGAGTCTGTGGCCAAGATCCACTTGAATGATGGTAATCCTGCTATTTTGGGACCTTTGTTACATGGGTCACTGATTTATGGCACAGGGGCTCCAAATATTTCCTCTCGGGGTCTCCATGGAAAAGTCTTTTTAAGAGGAATGTATTTCTCACTGATCTCATACTTCCTCAGTAAAATCACGGTGCCATTTATCTCCTGATCAAAACATTTTTTTGAAAAATGGAAGCTATGTTAAAAATAGAGGTTATTACTGAAATCTTATTTGAATTGATTATTTTTACTGTCGTTATCAGCTTTCCGGCTCTGAGGTGTTTATTTGCTTTACAACATTTTTCTAAATTAAGTGTAGACTCCGTTGGACAGAAATACTTTCTTAAAATATTTTCTTCTCTATCTCTATTCGTACCCTACATGATCTCTCTCCCCGTTGAGAACAGCTTTCTCTCGGTGGATGGCATGTTATCTCTGCTCTAAAGCAGGGGCATGGGAGAAAGAAAGCATGTTTAAAGTTCAGGTGACGGGGAATTATTGCATGAACGCGTGCATCCTGCAATGATCTTGTAGAACTAGGAGAGGTGACGGAGGGAGAGGGGATTCACACTGCTCCAGCTCCTGCTGGGGCCCAGGCCTGGTGTTAGGAGTTACCTGGTACTACAGTCATCACAACCTCTATGGGGATAGCTGTTGCTTCCCCATTTTTGCACATGAGGAACCTGAATCCCAGAGATGCTACGTTGATCTGCCCAAAGTCAGGATTCCAGCACAAGTCCAGCTACTCCCAAAACCATATATTCTTTTTACAGTGCAGCTCCTGGATCTTGGTACTAGAATGGACCTTAGACATCATCTAGTTTAAGTCTCTCACTTTGTCAGGAAATAGAGGCTCAGAGTAGCAAGCAACTTACCCGAGATCATTCACCACTTAGTAGCATTCTTTTGTGCTGTAGTCAACACAAAGAATCTTATTAACTCTTTCTAAAATTATGTTTTTAATAAGCCCCAGTCTCCTCATCTTTATTTTTTTGTTTGACTTCAGATCCTATTTTTTTTAATATACAGTTTTTAAAGGTTACACTCCATTTACAGTTATTACATATGTTGGCTATGTTCCCCGTGTTGTACAGTACATCCTTGTAGCCTATCTTATACCCAAAATAGTTTGTAGCTCCCACTCCCCTGCCCTAAGTTGCCTCTCCCCACTGGTAACCACTAGTTTGTTCTCTATAGAGGTGATTCTGTGAAGGATGGAAGTAACAGAGCTTTTAAGGTACCTTTTTTAGATAAAGGGAGGAGGCAACTGGAAACTACATATACAAACATGTATTTGTTTCCTGTAGCTGCTGTACCAAATTAACTCACACTTTGTGGCTTAAAACAATTGCAGTTTCTTTCTTACAGTTCTGGAAGTCAGAAACCTAAAATTAGGGTGTCAGCAGGGCTGCATTCCCTCTGGAGGTTTCAGGGGGAATCTGTTTCCTTGCATTTTCCAGCTCCTAGAGACCAACAGCATCCCTTAGCTCATCCCTTAGGCCTCTTCCCTCACATCAGTCCGACGCCCTCCCTCTGTCATCACATCCCCTACTGATCCTCCTGCCTCCCTCCTATAAAGCTGTTTTGATTGTATCAAGCCCACCACACAATCCAGGATAATCCCCCCTTCTCAAGGTCTGTAACTTAATCACACCTGCAAAGTCCCTTTTAAGTAGCATATTCACAGGTTCCAGGGGTTAGTACAGGGACATCTTTGGGGGGATAGGGCTTTATTCTGTCCAACACACACACACATACACACACATACACGCATGCACACACACATATGCCTGTGTGGGTATTTATGTATCACACATAAATTAAGACCCCTCTCATCCAGAATTACCTGGGAATTAGCCGTTCTGGATAAATTAGTTTTCTGTATCACTATGTGCAAATCATGTTTTAAAACTTTCTTAGTATATGGAAAATGTCTGAAATGTGCTGTCTTCCTGTCTTTGAAAACGGGATCCTCAGTATAATTTTCCCTCTCCTTGAGGAATTGAGGGCTACCATTGTAAAACATCAGTATTGAGCTGAGCTTCAAATACAGTGGTAAATGCAAGGGCAGGAACAACCCTGTGATAATGTTGGAAGGATCTACAAGGCCATAAAGAACATTGACTTTGCTTGGCGTGAGGTTACGGCTGTCACCATGAATGGGGTTTGGAAGAACCTTTGCCTGCAGTTTGTTCACGATTTTCGTGGATTTGAGAAGGTGGATGAGGAGTCCAAAGAGGTCGTCAGCAACGTAGTGACCCTCAGTGAGAAGCCGGAGCTAGATCTGCAAGAGGACGACTTCATTGAACTCCTTGCTGTGCAACACAAGGAGCTTACTAATGAAGACCTGATGGAATTGGAGGCCCAGAGAAAGGATGAAGAGAGACAAGAGGAAGAAGAAGTAACTGAAGAACCAAAGGGATTCACAACGCAGGAAATGACAGGGGATTTTCTTTATTTGAGGAGGCACTGTTAGTTTTTGAGGCACAGGATGCGAACGTAGAACGGTCCACGAAGGTTGCAGCAGCTGCTCAGAATGCAACCCAGTGCTACCATGTCATCTATGATGAGAAGAAAAGAGCTACTACCCAGACGTCACTGGATCATTTTTTCAAGAGGGTGGATAGAATTGAATCCAGCAAGGACCCAGGGCCTGTGCCATCAGCGTCAGGCGTGAGTGACATTGCAGCTTGCCCTCCGTCTCCTATTGCTGACGATCCTTCAGCTCTACCATCTCCCACCTCCTCTCCCTCCTCCAGTCAGTAACTCTTCTTGCCTGTTCCCTCGATACCAGCCCCTGGATGCCAGCTGCTGTACTGCGCTACTGTTCTTTTCAAGGTACTGCACTGTAAGATTAAAAATGTTTTCTTTATTTTTTGTGTTTGTGTTTTATGTATTATTTATTTGAAAAGTATTACAGCCTATTACAGTACAGTAGTATATAGCCAATTGTGTTAGTTGGGTACCTAAGCTAACTTTATTGGATCTCCCAACGCGTTCCGTTTGTATGTAAGGGACTTACTGTAACTAGAAATGGGCAAAAACATATACACATCCTCTCTCATGGAAGAAAGTATCCAGATAACAAATAATCACATGAAAAAGGGTTCAACATCATTAGCAGCTAAGGAAATGCAAATTAAAGCCTCAGTGAGGTATCACTAAACCCTATCGGAATGGCTGAAATAAAGCATGTTGATAGCACTAGACGCCAGCAAGGATGCGGAGAAACCGGATCACTCTGCTGGCGTGCATGTAAAATGGTACATCTGCTCTGGAAAGAAGTCTGGCCGTTTCTTATAAAGCTAAATATGAGCTGACCATACATCCCAACAATTTCACTCTTGGACATTTGTCCCAGAGAAATAAAAACTTATGTTCACACAAACACAGAGAAATGTTCATACCAGCTTTATCTGTAATAACTAAAAATGGGAAACCATCCATTTTCCTTCAGTGGGTAAATGGTTAAACAAACTGGTACATCCATATCGTGGATTACTACTCAACAGTAAAACAACCAAGTCTTGATACATGCAACAACTTAGGTGGATCACGAGAGTATTATGCAGAGTGAAAAGCATCCAATTTCAAGAAGTTACATCCTGTATGATTTCATTTATTTAGCATTCTTGAAATGACAGAATCATAGAGAGAGGAATAGAATTGTGGTTGTTGGGAATTCAGAAGTGGGGGGAGGACTGTGGCTAGTGAAGGGTCTCACAAAGGACGTTTGTGATGGACTGTTCTGTGTCTTGACAGCGGTGGTGGGCACACAAATCTACCCGTGATACACTTGCATAGGAACTCATGTATCCATCAGTGCGTGTAAAACTGGTGAGGTATGGGAAGGTCGGCGGACTGTGTCGATATCACTCTCCTGTGATATTGGGGGAAAGTGGGGGAAGGATGTAGGTGATCTGTCTGTATTCTTTCCTACAACCGCATGTGAATCTGTACTTAGCTCAGAATTAAAAGTTTAAAAAAAAATAAAAGAACAGGCGTTGAGGCTGAACGGGAGAGCATGGACTTCTGGATCAACAAGGTTGTGTTCAAATTCCGGCTCCACCACTTAACCAGCTGTGGGACCATGAGCCAGTTCTTAACCTCTCTGTGCCTCAGTTTCTTCATTTTTTTTTACCACAGTAAGTTTAGTGAACATTCATCATCTCATATAAACCCAAAATTAAAGAAATAGGGAAAAAAAATTTTATTAAAAAATTGTATTTTTATTTTCATAAACCCTTAGGGTTTGCCCTCTGAACCACTTTCATACATAACGAACAGCAGTGTTAATTATATTTACCATGTTGTACATTATGTCCCTAGTGCTTATGTATCTTACTGGGAATGTGTGTCTTTTTTTTTTTTTTTTAATTTTTTTTGGCTGCCTTGGGTCTTCGTTGCTGTGCGTGGGCTTTCTCTAGTTGTGGCGAGCGGGGGCTACTCTTCGTTGGGGTGTGCAGGCTTCTAATTGCGGTGGCTTCTCTTGTTGCAGAGCACGGGCTCTAGGTGTGCGGGCTTCAGTAGTTGTGGCACGTGGGCTCAGTAGTTGTGGCTCGCGGGCTCTAGAGCACAGGCTCAGTAGTTGTGGCACACGGGCTTAGTTGCTCTGTGGCATGTGGGATCTTCCCGGACTAGGGCTCGAACCCGTGTCCCCTGCATTGGCAGGCGGATTCTTAACCACTGCACCACCAGGAAAGTCCCTGGAAGTGTGTATCTTTTGACTGCCTTCATCCAGTTCCCCCTCTGCCCACAAATCTGATCCTTTTTCTGTGAGTTTGTTTTTGAAGTATAGTTGACCTACAACACTGTCTTAGTTCCTAATACACAATATAGTGATTCAGTATTTCTATACATTTCAAAATGATTACCACAATCAGTCTAGTTACAATATGTCACCATACAAAGGATATTACATTATTATTGACTATATTCCCCACACTCTACATTTCATACCTGTGACTCATTTATCTTGTAATTGCAAGTTTATCGTGTACATTTAATCTCCTTCACCAATTTCTCTCCTCTCCCCACCAACCTCCCTTCTGGCAACCACCTGTTTCTTCTCTGTATCTGTGACTGCTTCTGCTTAGTTAAGTTTGTTCATTTGTTTTGTTTTTTAGATTCCACCTATAAGTGAAATCATACAGTATTTATCTTTCTCTGCCTGACTTATTTCACTTAGCATTATACCCTCTAGGTCCATCCATATTGTTGCAAATGGCAAGATTTCATTCTTTTTTATGGCTGAGTAATATTCCAGTGTGTGTGTGTGTGTGTGTGTGTGTACACACTACATCTTTATTCATTCATTTATCGATGAACACTTATGTTGCTTCCATATCTTCTATTGTAAATAATACTGCCATGAGCATAGGAGTGCATATATCTTTTCAGATCAGTGTTTTCGTCTTCTCTGGATAAATGCCCAGGAGTGGAATTGCTGGATCATATCATAGGAATATAAATTGGTGCAGCAACAATGGAAAACAGCATGGAGAGTCCTCAGTTTCTTTATTTAAAAAAATTATTTTTTGTTTTATTGAGATATAATTGACATATAACATTGTATTAATTTTAAGTGTACAACACACTCATTTGATATATGTATATATTTTGAAATAAGTACCACAGTAAGTTTAGTTAGCATCTACCAACCTCACATACTTACAGCTTCTTTTTAAAGTGAGTACAATAATAATACTTCCCTCCTTTAGTCATTTTGATGATTAACTGGCTCAGAGTAGTCTGAGCTAGGTTTTTCTCTTTTATTTACATTTTATTGGAGTATAGTTGATTTACAATGTTGTGTTAATTTCAGGTGTACAGCAAAGTGATTCAGTTAGACATATATATACGTATATCCATTCTTTTTCAGATTCTTTTCCCATATAGGTTATTACAGAGTATTGAGTAGAGTTCCCTGTGCTATACAGTAGGAGTTTGAGATTAACATATACACATTACTATATATAAAATAGGTAACCAGCAAGGATCTACTGTATAGCACAGGAGACTACTCAGATAGGTTTTTAAAATATGGTATTATGGACAAAAGCCACTTATCACGTACGCTGGATCATAAAAGTGTTTTGTCTTTTCATCTAGCACTTAAACAGCTAGGTACACTTAACTTCTCTGCAGAATTTTAATATCACAGGTATTCTCTATTTTATTAACTTCTGCTCATTCCTCTCTACTTTCATGGGATTTACTCTATTCTTTTTTCTTCCTTTGGACACAACTCAGGAAATGTCTTCCTTTTTAATATATGCATTTAAAACTGTAGATTTCTCTTTCATTAACCATTTTAGGCAAATCACAGATTTTGGTATTGGCAACCCAACATTTTCATTGTCACTCAGTTATAAACATAGCTGATTTTTTTTCTTTGATCCAAGAATTATTTGAAAATGTCTTTTTCAGTTTGCAAACATATGAAGGGGGACCTTAATAGACTTAATAATTTTTGGAAATATGTTAAGCTTTCTTTGTGGCTTAACATGTGATCAGTTTTTATAAATGTTTCTTATGTGCTTGGAAAAGAATAAGTATCCTTTAGTTGTTGAGCATGGAATTTCATCTTCATTCAGTACTTTGATTTTGTTAATTTGGCTTTTCATATTTTCAGTGTCCTCGCTATGTTTTGGTCTGGTTGACCAAATCTACCGCAGTGACAGTGTCCCTCTTTGACTGTAGATGTGTCATCTTCTCCTTATAATTCCTCCAACTTTTGCTTTTTATATTTTTGGCTACGTTGTTAGGTTTAACACATTCAGAATTGTTATGTTTTCCTTGTGAATTATTAATCTCATCATAATGCAGTTATTCTCTTTATTCATTTTTGCCTTAAATATATTTATATGTTTTGCCTTGAGCATGTATTTGATCTGATAGTAATATAGTCATTTAAGCTCTTTTTTAGTTAGTGTTTGCATAGTCTGTGTGCCCAGGATTCAGAATTCTCAGGGGAAACACTTTTCTCCCAATTCCAGTGCCCAAGTTCTCTCTGGTTAGTGTCTTAACTCTCTCTCCCATGAGGCATTATCTTTTCAGGTTCAGTCATGTACTGAAAGACTAGCTGCTCGGGTTGCCTAATTTATGTAAGGCTCTCAATTCCAAACCCTCGCCACCTACAGACCTAAGGTTTCATCTTCTTTCTCCATGAGAGCATCAAAACCCAAGCCCCACCCCTGGCAGCTACACTGTCAGCTCATGTGCTTGCTGTGATTTTTGGTTTTCAGTTCCGGCCTCTGGGGATGCCCCTTGCCCACTCAGCTATGCATTTTAAAGACTGTTAGTTATATTTTCTTCAACGTTCCTGGGTGTTTGGGTTGTGTGGGGTTGGCGGGGAGATCTCGAGGTTACCTGGTCTGGCATATTGCTAACAGGGCGAGTGGTCATCTAGCCTGAGAGTGGTACCATGTTGTTGAACAGTTGTATTGATAGAAGGCTGGATCTGCCCTTTCTGACCTTGACATCATACAAGTTCAGCAAATCTGACGTTTGAGTGGATACTGGATGCTCTGGTAGGGTGGCAGCACCTACAAAGATCTGCCATGTGTGTGTTTCTTGGTTCAGAGTCATTTTGAACTTAGAGTACCAGAAGGACTGGTCTTGAGAACACCAAGATTTTTTGAATATTCCGGCTTATAAATTTGAGAACATTTATAAACATGATATTAGTAAATAGCATTAAAATCTTGTTGCTTACATAAGACTTTTGTATTGATAAAACAGAATTTTATCAGAGTTACAAAACTGATGTGGACTTAACTTTTTCAATCAAAGTTCTTGAAAAATTTTTATAAGCATGTTTCAGAATTATGCCTAAGCAAAGTACAGTGGCGATCTAGCTATTATAGGTAGGCTGCACTAATATTACATTCAAAATACAGAATTTAAGGAGGAAACGGTTTGTAAATTATAACTAATACAGTTTTTCCATGAACTAAGTGTATTATTTACATACATGCCCTAGTTCACGTTTTTAAACTGTAACATAGAATATTTATTTCCTTTTTGTAGTATTGCCATGTGTTTTTTTTGAATTTAATAATGTGCAAAATCCTTCAAATAACTGGAATCTAAGAAAAGTTTCCTTTGCGATTTTTATTTTTGAAAGTCTTTCTTTGAACTTTTTTTCGAGCCTTGAGTTAGTTTTCCCCTACGAGCATTCCTGCAGTTTCACCAAGAGCAAATTCAGTCCCCAGAACGTTCGTTAAGTGATTAGACTCTTCATCAAAAACAGAATGTCATGATTTTGCCGCTGGAGTTTAGTCCTCTGTGCCCAGAATGAGAAGTTCTAAAATAATGATTTTGTTTATTGATTCTTCTCGTGTGCCGAAGGAACAATTAAGTATAGGGTCAGCCAGTGACCCTTGGATTATTTTGTCTAATAAAAGGTATGTCTACCAGTCAGAATGGCCATCACCAAAAAGTCTACAAACAATAAATGCTGGCGAGGGTGTGGAGAAAAGGGAACCCTCCTACACTGTTGGTGAGAGTGTAAATTGGTTTAGCCACTATGGAGAACAGTGTGGAGGTTCCTTAAAAAATTAAAAATAGAGCTACCATATGGTCCAGCAATCCCATTCCTGGGCATATATCCGGAGAAAACCATAATTTGAAAAGATACATGCACCCCAGTGTTCATTGCAGCACTGTATACAATAGCCAGGACATGGGAGCAATCTAAATGTCCATCGACAGAGGAATGGATAAAGAAGATGTGGTACATATATACAATGGAATATTACTCAGCCACAAAAAAGAATGAAATAATGCCATTTGCAGGCACATGGATGGACCTAGAGATTATCATACTAAGTGAAGTAAGTCAGACAGAGAAAGACAAGTATCATATGATATCACTCATATGTGGAATCTAATTTTAAAAATTGATACAAATGAACTTATTTACAGCACAGAAACAGACTCACAGATTTCAGAAACAAACCTATGGTTACCAAAGGGGAAACGTGGGCAGGGAGGGATAAATCAGAAGCTTGGGATTTACATACACACGCTACTCTATTTAAAATAGATAACCAACAAGGACCTCTGCTGTATAGCACAGGGAGCTCTACTCAATATTCTGTGATAACCTATATGGGTAAAGACTCTGAAAAAGAATGAATATATGTTTATGTATAACTGAATCACTTAGCTGTACGCCTGAAACTAACACAACACTGTAAATCAACTATAATAAAATTTTATGAATAAATAAATAAAGAGCGTGTCTATTTATATCAACTTTGCATTTTCTTCTAGGTTACCTTCCGAACCAGAATTTATCACTGTAATATTAACAGCCAAGGCGTGATCTGTCTGGACATCCTGAAAGACAACTGGAGCCCGGCCCTCACCATTTCTAAAGTTCTCCTGTCCATCTGCTCTCTTCTTACAGACTGCAATCCCGGTAAGAGACTTGTGATCCAGTGTAGAACTGGAGCTACGCAAGGCTTGAACGTCAGACCTTAGTAAATTGTTTGCCACCGCCAATACTACCACTAGCACTATTATTTTTATTCTTATTGATCTTAAATTTTCATAGTTTGTAACTGCTTTCTTTTTCAATTCAGTCTGGTCATCGGTCTTTCGAGAACTTATTATTTGCCAAGAAGGAAAAAGCATAGTGTGATAAGCATGAATGAAAAGTCATTTTCGATGGGGAAGTGCATTTAAGGAATGCGTTACATTCTGCTTCCAAATAATAATAGAAATTGAAATTGAATAGCTAGATGTTTAATTAGGTGCCTACCAGAAGATGTTCATTTGGGAAACGTGGGCTATTAAAATCCGACAGCCACCAAGCAGCACCACACAGACGTCACCATTTTCGCATCTCAATAATCATGCATCCTTACAAGCTATTAGGGCCAAAAAACTCCTGAACTAGGAAATACCCAAAAAGTCAACGAGGAGGTACAGCTTCCCAGGAAACCTGAAAAGAGCCTGTGGCCAAGCCCTTGAGGCTTTCTGGTATGCTTCACGCTGAAAATTCTTACTTCCTGTCTTCCTAGATGCGCGATTACGTGTCTTTGACTAGCTTCTTTTAACTAAAAGACTAACCAACTGCCAATTTTTTTACATATTTGGGTGTATTTTGGAAAATACAAAAATCCAAAGGTTTTTCATTGGGGTTTTCACTGATGTTCTCAATGAGAAAATCTTCATTGAGTAGTTAATTAATAGTCTTAATGTTTTTTGAGATTCCATCTACCATGTTCAGGAATGAACTCACTAGATAAGTGAAGTTTTAGACAAGAGAGAAATGGCAAATGGGAATCGAGGTCTCTCTTAGGTCCCTGGCTGGTTAATAAAACGTGAAGAAATTATCATCTTTTCCATTTTTGTATGTTTGTTGTTTTTCAGTAATAAAACTTTTTTTTAGTGAAGGCATTTAAAAACAGAATCTAATTAAATTGTGATATATGTAGACTATATATAACAAATTAATGCTTTTAACACCAAAAAGAAAATATAGTTTTGCAAGATCATTATAAAATATTTTTAAATTAATTCATACTTCATGCCAGATTGTGAAGTTCAATCATGATGCACTAATTTAAAACTAAATGACAAATACTTTGTTTTTTCAGTCTCACTATTCCTATTTCAATCCCATTTGTCTCTGTGACACTGTATAACCTCATTTGGAGGTCTTGTCTTAAAAAGGTTTTTTTTGTGTGTGATATTTCCTTTTGGAAATGTTGCAACGTTGGGACTACATCTGCCTCCCCACTCTCCAAAAAGTACTTCTTCTGGAGTTTGCTGAAATTTGGAGAGGAGGGTTTTTTTTGTTTTTTAGAGAAAAAATTTATTTTGAGAGGTAAGTCACTTATTCAGGAAACTTTGGGTGTCAAGTTATCATGCCGTACACCTTAAACTCACAGTGTTATATGTCAGTTATAGCTCCATAAAACTGGGGAAAAAAGAAAGAAAGCAAAAAAAACTTTTGAGACTCTACTATTTATGAGGCACTTCTGAGCCTCACACAAGATGAATAAGAAGTCTTCACTTCTTATACATGGAATAAGGTGTCACTTCACACTTAGAGAAAACTTGGTGCCAAGAGGCAGTCCTTACCCCAGAGAGAACCACGTGAGCTGAAATGGACCCGTCACCTGATTCTCTTCTCTATGGAGGTGACCCTGCTCTCCACCAGAGCCTTCTCTCAGCAGTCAAGAAGGGTTTCCGTTCCGTAAGTTAGAGTTTTTTCTGTGTCTCAGAAAATTAGAGACACATTCTGCAAAAAAAATAAAAAATCACCCCTGGCTAAAGCAAAATCACATAAATAGGATAAATAGATTTTGAAAATTATACTGTGAATAGTAAGAAAAAAACCTAAAGCTAGTAATATTCCTTAAGTGTCACCAGCTAGAGATAGCCTATCTGGTATAAGAATAGAATACTATCTGTAAAATACATGGTAACAAACTAAGTGTTCATACTTGAACACACATAAAAAAGGTTTCTAATCGGCACATCATTTACAGGTATGTTCACACTTCTAGGGTTTTAAACAAAGTTATCAAAAACAAGTCAAAGATGTCCATTGTTTTGTTCAGTGGATTTATTTCACACTGTTTTCTGGTACACTGCCTTCTAGTCTCTGTTGATTTTTCTCCCTAGATTTATGTTAAACTTCAATCTAACCTATTTTCAAACAATCACAAATGTAAGTTTGATAGACTATGAATAAAGATTTTCCTACACTAAATCTGCAGACCTATTTTAACACCAGAAATGCTGTCAGCTCAGAAGTAGGCTTTGCATGAAGACACAGATTTAACCAAGTTTATAAGAGCTCCCACTCTTGTTCCTACATGAACTGGGGTTTCTTTTTCATCTTCTTTCATATTTTTCTCATAATTTATACTTGTCTCTTTCAAGAATTTTTGGTCCATTCAGAAACAGATGTTTTGTGTTTCGGGGTGGGGCTACACACACTTTCTTGCATGGTATTGGTAGTCAGCAGATGTACATTTAAAAACCATCTCCACCGTTTATTACTTGTGTGACCTTGTACCAGCCATTTAACTTTCCTCACCCTCCATTCATTATATCAAACGGACATTATCCTCAGCTGTACCTAAATCACAGGATTCCTGTGAGTTTAAAATGAGATGGTGTATGTGAATGCCCTTTGTAAGCATAATGGATTTTCTTGATGTTATCTCTCAGAATATTTAGGACTCCAAATGGGCATCCATTCGATGCGATAAGTACCCACTCAGCTGCATTTAACTGAGAGAAGATAGTATTTTTTTTTAAATTATATTATCAACTAATTTATTTATTTATTTATTTATTTATGGCTGTGTTGGGTCTTCGTTTCTGTGCGAGGGCTTTCTCTAGTTGCGGCAAGCCGGGGCCACTCTTCATCGCGGTGCGCGGGCCTCTCACTATCGCGGCCTCTCTTGTTGCGGAGCAGAGGCTCCAGACGCGCAGGCTCAGTAGTTGTGGCTCACAGGCCTAGTTGCTCCGCGGCATGTGGGATCTTCCCAGACCAGGGCTCGAACCCGTGTCCCCTGCGTCAGCAGGCAGAATCTCAACCACTGCGCCACCAGGGAAGCCCTAGAAGATAGTATTAAATAATCTCTAACAAACACCACCTCCTCGGCACGGGCCCTCTTGGATTTTTTAATCTGAAAAAAAGCCTAATCCTGAATTAGTAGTGCCGAGACTATATTATCTCTTGGGAAGGATTATCTGTCAGGTGGCAGATGTCCAACCGTTACCAGCCAGTTGACAGGTGCACCAGGGGTAACTATTCTGTTCCCAGCAGGTCTGTTCTAGGCAGGTCTCCCTGTTCACACTTCACAGGGGTGTTTATTGCGCCCGCTGTGACACTCTGCTTTGTCAGGCATAGCTGGCTGCCAGAGTATGGCTGTGACACACTGCTGGGGGCAAAGGGACAGCCAGAGGAGTGGAGGTTGATGAGCTCAAAAGGTCAGCACCAGCCTCCCAGATCCTCTGACTGTGGTCCTGCTTGGTGAACATGATTTAATCCATGAATTGCTGAAGTTTACAGTAGTAAACATATTTCCATCTTTCATGGAAGAGCTCCTATTTGTAAACACTCTCTTAAGCGTATATAAATTTAAGCTCTGTTCTATTTAATGTCATCTTTCAAAGTTTGTTTTTGCTGTTTTGTGGTTGCCTTTTCAAACTCTTAGCTGTTTTAGCATATTCTTTATATGAAATCTGTTGATTTATTATTTAAAATCTGCCTATATGACGGTCTTCAGGCCTCTAAATAATGGGTATTTTCCCTCATACAAAATGAACTATCCTGAGAACACTGGCAGTTATGAAATAAAATTAGGTCAACAGTTTTCCTGTCCCAAATGCTTTATCCACAGAGTAATGTCCAGAAATATTACTAATTTTTTTTCATAAATCTGCGTATCATCTGGCATCATTAATCTCAGTTCTGTCTGCTCTACTACTGTTGCTTTCTAAAGTGTTATGAACTTGTTTGATTCTTTTGTCGTGGTGGTGGTTCCCTAAGTGCTGAAATGGAAGATGTTGGCATTTCATAATATGGGGAAATTCTGAAAAGACAACTTGGTGGTTATAAACTTTTTTGTTCCACACTCTCAGTTCATTTGTACCTAAGCCTCTATTTCTGTGGTGTGTTCTTAATAGAACCATCCAGGCCTTTTTTTTTTTTTTTTTGCTGCAAATTTCTACTGAGCTGCTAAGCTTTCCCCTTCATTCTGACTGTGACCCTCAGGCTACTAACTCCTCTCTGCCTCAGCCTTCTGGTCTGTAAAATAGGCATAATGATAGCGCCTACCTCAGGAGACATCATGAGATTCTTATGCTCTTGTGAACTGGTTTGATTCTAAATGTGATTCTGACACTGTATCATGAAAAAATTCCACCCCCCCCCCAAAACATATGCCACTTAGGAGATAATCGGAAATTGGAAAACCGAGTATTGGATATTGAGGAATGATTGCCAGAAATTTTTAGGCATAATAAAATGGAATTGTGATGCTGAATTTTTTATCTGTCCTCTCCTTTTAGAGATCCATACTGAGCGCTTTGCAAATACACTCTGTGTATTTCATCCCCTGATAACCTGCTTCACACTCCAGGCTGCCTGCGGTGACCCTGGCCAGCAGGGTCCCACGTCCATAAACAGCCGAGAGGTCTTCGTCCACCACTTTTCAAGCAGGCAGAACGCCCCAGGCCAGGTCACTTGAAGGTGCTCTGAGCACACCCACAATCGTCACACTCCTCCCCTCCCCCCCATCATCTGCCACATGAAATCAAGGATCGGTTACTCCCAGTCTCAGATTTATGCAGATCTTTATTAGAACAACAAGTGGAGCTAAGAATGGCAGCTAATTAACCCTCCGCCTTACACAGCGATTAAGCCAAGGGTGCACGCAGCTGCAGCTTCCCTGGTGAGAGTTCTGTTCTTCCCAGATGCAGCAAACGGAGGGAAGAATCTGCTCCCCGGGACCCTTTGATAGGGTTCAAATGGCCTCCTCCTTTCCCAGCATCACAGCCCTTAGCTCCAGATCTCTTATGGCCTGTTTTTAAACAACTAATACAATCCTTATCCACCAATTGTCTCAGATACATTAACTTTGATTGTTACCAATTGCTTGTCTTTGCCCTGGTTATGAATCCGTAGTAAATTGTGTTACTATTAAATATTAAACTTTTTGATAGTGACTGCTGAGGGGTGGGGACCATAAAATAGGATTAATTATTTCAACACAGATGTATTTGTGTGGATTATTTACACTAAGTTCGTGAGCTCTTAGGCTGATGCAAGGTACATAAATGGAATTTAAGAGAATTCCGTTGCTTACAACAGCAGCGCAAACCTTGCTTCCACGTACCCCATTCTACTCCTACACTTGAGAACTGGCAGAGAACAGTTTATTTAACTGAAATTTAGGGAAAGCTGTAAAAGTGATAAGCCTACCTGTTTTCAAAGCAGGCTGTCTTAACAGGAATGCAAAAAAAAAAAAGTTGATTTTTCTAGAACAGACATTACAGATGGCTACGTAGACATCAGATATCTTCTGATACCTATGACTTTTTTTTAAGTGAGAAACTTATAATGTAGAAATACACGGTACCACATACAGCTAATAACTTCAGGCTGTTTTCCTTGTTTGTGAAGAATTGGCTTCTCTTCTAGAATATTACATGTTGAATTCCAAAAGCCATTCCAATCAGTACTTCCAAATATAGATGTAAATAAACTATAATTTGTAGTCATTTATCTTCCCTGACACCTTATACGAGAAAGAGAAAGCTGTAGTTATACGTAGTTAATTAACCTACCTGGTATTTTAAATACCAGTAGTTAAATGGGGACCAAAAAAATGTATAAAGGGCTTTGGGTTCTGGCTCAGTGTTCGCTGTAGACACCCGAGGTCACTGGCCCCTCTTGCCCCGTCGGTGCCCATAAGCTTACTCAGATCAATTTGGAAATATGCTGTCTAGGGTGTGGAGGTTCTCGAAGAACTGAGGCTTCATTGAGAAGGATGCATAAAACCAGGGAATATGCATCATTAAAGAAAATGATGTTTCAGTTTTGTGAATGAAGTTTCACAGAAATTATTCCATACCATCATAAATTAGGTTAAAAAAAACCAGAAAATAGAAATTCTGAGATATTCACCTTGACCTATATATTTATAATTGTGACTCTTGAATGCTATTAAAAGGATTGTTTCCCTACCTTGTCACTCTGTAAAAAGAAACCCTTTATAGTTATCTTACAAGGTACACTGGTATATAATAATGAAACTGAAAAATCCAGTTGTAACATTTTGTCAAAGGATGATTTTCTAGGAAATATAGAATGATAAAGGAAACTTAGAATTACCTGATCATGGGTTCAGACTTTGGATTGCCATGTAGTGAAACAAGGGAAAAGGATTCCTCTTTGAGACAGAGTTGCCAGGTAAGGGTTGGGGGCTTTAGTGTGTAGGTGAGAGAGAGAGGTGCAAATGTCCTAATCAGCCTTTGGTGTTTCTATTGATACTTCATGTAGGCAAGTCTTTTTTTTTTTTTTTCTGGCCGTAGACATAAAATAAACTTTATTTTTAGAGCAGTTTTAGTTTTACAGCAAAATCGAGCAGCAAGTACGAAGTGTTTTCATATCCACACACCCACAGCCTCCTCCACTGTCAGCATCCTGCACCAGAGTGTACATTTGTTACAGTCAATGGACCTGCATATAGGGTTATCCCTCAGTGTGTGTAGATAACGTTAGAGCTCACTTCTGGTGTTGTACACTCTACGGGTTATGTCAAATGCATGATGATATGTACTATTACAGCACCACATAGAATAGCTTCACCGCCTCCATGCTCCACCTGGTCATCCCTTTCTCATCCCTAACCCCCAGCAACCACTGATCTTTTTCCTGTGTCCATAGTTTTGCCTTTTCCAGAAGGTCATATGTTGGAATCGTACAGTATTTACCTTTTCAGATCGGCTTCTTTCAATTAGTAATATGCATTTACGTTTGCTCCATGTCTTCTCATGGCTTGATGGCACGTTTCTTTTTAGCTCTGAAAAATATTCCATCGTGCGGTTGTAGCACACTTTATCCATTCACCTACTAAAGGACACCTGGGCTCTCTGTTATTTTCCATGGATCTATTTATCTATTCTTTCACAGTGCCACACTGTTTTGATTACTGTAGCTTTATAGTAAATTTTGAAGTTGGAAAGTGTCTGTCCTGTGACTTTGCTCTTTTTCTTTAATATTGTGTTGGCTATTCTGGGTCTTTTGACTCTCCATATACTTTAGATTCAGTTTGTCGATATCCACAAAATATTGATAACTTGCTGGGATTTTGATTGGGATTGTGTTGAATCTATAGGTCAAGTTGTGAAGAACTAGCATCTCGACACATTGAGTCTTTCTATCCATAACACAGGATAGCTCCATTTATTTAGTTCTTTTTTGATATCTTTAATTAGAGTTTTGTAGTTTTCCTCGTATAGATCTTGTACACATTTTGTTAGATTCATACCTAAGTATTTCCTTTTATCGGGTTCTAATGTAAATGATACTGTGTTTTTAATTACAAATTCCACTTGTTCATTACTGGAATATAGGAAAGTAATTGACTTTTGTACATCAACTTTGTGTCCAGTAGCATTGTTATAATTACTTATTATTTCTAGGAGAATTTTTTTGTCTCTCAGATTTTCTACCTAGACAGTCATGTCATCTGTGAAAAAATACAGTTTTATTTCTTCCTTCCTAATTCACATACTATTTTTTTCATTTTCTTCTTTCTTTCTTCTTAGTTAGGACTCCCAGTGTAATGTTGAAAAGGAATAATGAGAGGGGACATTTTTGCCTCTTTCCTGACCTTGGTGAGAAAATGAAAACTTCCTCACCGTTAAGTATGATGATTGCTGTAGGTTTTTTTGTAGATTCTTAAAATCAAGTTGAGGAAGTTTCCCTCTATTTCTGGTTTGCTGAGGGTTTTTTTCATGAATGGGTGTTGGATTTTGTCAGATGTTTTTTCTGCACCTATTGATATAATCATATGATTTGTCTTCGTTAGCCTGTTGATGTGATGGTTTTACATTAATTCATTTTGGAATATTGAACCAGTCTTACATACCTGGGGTAAATCCCACTTGGTGGTGATGTATAATTCTTCTTATATATTGTTGCTAATATTTTGTTGAGGATTTTTGCATCAATGTTTATGAGAGATATTGGTCTGTAGTTTCCTTTTCTTTTAATGTCTTTGTCTGGTTTTAGTATTAGGGTAATGCTGGCCTCAGAATGAGTTAGGAAGTATTCCCTCTGCTTCAATTTTCTGGAAGAGATTGTAGAGAATCGTTATAATTTCTTCCTTAAATATTTGGTAGGATTCATCAGTAAACCCGTATGGGCCTGGTGCTTTGTGTTTTGGAAGGTTATTCATTACTGGTTCAGTTTCTTTAACAGGTATAGGCTGTAGGCAAGTCTTTATCTAACATAACCATCACTTTGCTATCTTTCCTGAACAGCCAATGTGTCTAGGTTAAAAAGAACATTAGCTGCTTATTATTCTTTTGATAGATCATTGTCCAGAAATGCTGACCTCCAAAAGCTTTGTTGCTTTCATAGTTAAATATATCTCCTTAGTAGGTTTGGTTCTTTTAAAGATGGTAAAAACTAGACTTTACCATATTTGTTGATATATGGGATGAGATGCACTTAAAACATGCCCATAAAGTTTCACCTTCATAACTTAACTTAAGAAAAGGGCCGTTGGGAAAATTGCTCCCAGTGGTAAATATGAAAATACAGCCTTGGATTTATCACCCTCCTGTTTCTTTTTCTGGCTTCCATTTCCTTACCTCTGACCTAGGGAATAGCTGTGACCAGGGAAGAGCTGTGCTCTGGCGTTCCTAAAGCAGGAACATGAATCCCGGGGTCACAACTGCAATTCCGCTCTCTTTTTAACCATTATGGAGTTGTCCACTCGTCCTTTGTAAGGATTCTGATTGGTGTGTCCCATGACAGCGTGTACGGTAAAGATCTCACCATTTCAGTATAATTAAGAAAAGGTCAGCCTGATTAGTTATTTTTTAATGAATTGTAGGAAATTTTAAATGAGCGAAGACCCAATACTTTTAAGCACATATAGGGAACATTAGTAAAATGTTTAGACTGGATGCCCTGTAGACTCTGCTTTACCAAGGAAAGGGGTGAAAGTGGGTTTTTCATGTTCAGAAAAATAGAGAAAATGGTTACAATGAACCCTAATATATCCCTCTCCTAATACAGATTCAAAACTTACCTTTATTTCGGGTTGAGGTATTATTACAGGTTAGCAAGTACTCTTTTAGACAGGCTAACTAGTCTCAGATAATATTGCTTTCCACCATTCATTTTCACGGCAACCCTTTTTAAAAGGGATGAAACAGTCAACTTCAGAACGGGTTGTTGCCTCACAATTATTATTAATATTCGTTACTGAAGGGTGCAATGTGTGTTGCTGTGGACAGTAGGCCACTGAGTGAAGTCTTGTTTTTTTAAGGAGAAATGACGATAAACTATTTAGGTAACACATGTTTGAAATCGTTACCGTGCACTGTAGTGTTTTAATGTGGAAACTTTAGAATTCTGAAACATAATAAAACACCTCTAATTGTCCAGAAATGTACTTGTGTGGATAAAACATCGGATGATTAACAGTTTGCCTTTTTAATTTGGATATTTGAGATCGTATTGTCTGGGGAGAAATATCATAATTATGGGAATTTGAAGAGTTAATGTAACCCTACCAATGTCTGGCACCCTTAACAGATCAGCAGTCATCTTTACTTTTCCTTATTTTCTAACTCAGCCTTCCGTTCAAAATTGGGCCTGGGAAGCGGCTGTCAGTAACAGCATGTGCAATAACTCTTATATTAAAAAGAAGATGCTTCTAAAATGTCAGACTAATTATTCCTACCCAACAGCAATAACTTCTTTCTCTTTTTCTTCTCTTTCTGTTTGTCCTTTAAGAGATCCTGGAGCCTCATGCTTATTATGGGTGTTGAATTTCTGGTTGTGTCATGTTGGTGAAGAATCCTGTACTAAGCAGTACAGGACTTCCTTTAAACCACAGGCATATTTCTTTCCACGACAGGTGTGTTCCTGGGAAAAAATTATAAATCAAAATATTTTTGGTGTATTTGGAGAACTTTTCTGCTGCAGAGTAGCCTGTGGAGGAGCCAAATGAAGCACTTTTAAACTTGAGTAATGAACGCCCCCATTTGTTCTTTCTTAAAAATGCAAGAGTTTTTTCCCCCTAATTCAGCACTGCCTTTCCTTTGAGGGCATTTCCCCAAATTAGTCACATTGTTTGTGATATTCAGGTGCCTAGGCCAGCTGACAGAAGCCTGCCAGCCGTGTGCCCGGTGGGCAAGCATGTAGGTAGGACCTTCTGGGGGGACTTCACATCAGTGAAGAGCTTCGTGGCCACACCTTACCCCGGCGACTGACTTTTTTGTGCAGACTGGCTCCCGTGAGGGAAACATGTTCATCCACAGTCTAATTCAAATACATGAGGGAAATTAGGATAAATGGAGACGTAGAGGACATGTCTTTACAGTACATTGAGCTTTGGATGCCAGCGTTAGGTCTTTAGAAGAAAAACTCTAGAAAAGAGCACTCAGCTACGGTGCATGAATAAATAACCCTGCTTCACTCGGGCAATGACACATAAGAGTACCAGCCACCCCTGGTCCTCTGCAGAAGGGTGCATTTACCTGAGGAATGTGTACGGTTTTTATCTAGGCAAGGGTCACATAGGGCTGGTGTATAGTAACTTCAGCCTTATCCGGAATAGTTTTGAGCCTGCAGAGAAGGCTTTCAATGGAGTTACATTGAAAATACTGTGGAGAGGGAATTCCCTGGCAGTCTGCGGTTAGGACGCTGAGCTTCCGCCGCAGGGGGCCCGGGGTCAGTCCCTGGTTGGGGCACTAAAATTCTTCAAGCCACGTGGCGTGGCCAAAAAACAAAACAAAAACAAACCAACACAAATACTGTGGGTAGCTTAGAGTTGGGATTCATCACATCTGAGTTCAAAATAGCCTGTGTCTAGTTCGGTAAAAGTTTTTGAGTGAAAGATTACTGTTCGTGGGAGGGTTTTGTTTGCTTGTTTGTTTAATTCTCTGGAAAAGTGATTTAAAGTCGCAGTTATTCTAACCAGGCAAAGAAGCCTTTGATTTACATGTGAGAGTTGCGTTTGGGGAACTCAGTTCTAGCCATGGGTATATTCATAGTGTTCATCGTGGAAGAGGGTATCTAAGGTGAAAAAAAAAAGGGGGTTCTAGATGCATGTACTCCTTGATTATGCATCTGTAGTGGCTCTTCCTTTCTTCAAGTGGAAATATCTTTAGTGTATTTTCTTGTAAAAATAATGCATGCTTATTAATTTTTTCTTAAATCAACTGTCCTTTAAAGGTAAGTATTTAATTTTCCTTTGAGGCTCTTTGGTCTGCAAACTCCAGTTCAGTGGGACTCAGCAAAGTGTATTTGTCAGTTAAATTTGTCTCATTATAATGTGGTGTAGATTTAGACTCACTGACGTCAACTTTTTAGCCCTGGCTTTGACCCACTTCTGCTTAGCATTCCCTGTGCATATTTTCTTATCTCTTAATTAATATAAATCTAGACACAGATTAGCTGTTGCTACACATTTTGTTATAAAGTCATCTATTGCTGTCCCTGCAATTTATTGGTTTGGAAGTTGATCTCATTAAAAAGTTGCTGTATATATTAACTCGTGATGGAAATTCTCTTCGATCTACTTTTTAGAAAATGTCACTTGGGGGTTTCCCTTTTTAGAAATCAACAGTGATCTATTTTTTCTTTAGAGAAACAGGGAGGAAATGATGGGGTGGTCTGAATCAGTACTTATCCATTTCTACACTCTCCCCAAACTGAAGTCTTCCTGCACTAAAATCAATTAATGAATGTATTTCTTAGTGTCAGAATTTAGTAAATTGTCTGTTTTTGAGGTGTTTTTCTCCCCATAAATTGTCTTCAAATCTTTAACATCTGATGCTCTTTTGGGAATTGGGTAAAGCTGTTGAAATATCTGACCTGTCCTTGTCAGTGAAAGGCTCTGAAAACACAAATAAGAAATTGAAAAGTGAAGCAGACCCTCAGTATAAACAAACACCATCTTTACTCGCATGGAAATGTCTTTTACTCAGAACTCTTTAGCCAAAGAATGATTTAAAGACTATCTTTCCTTTACTTGAGGAATTTCTGAAGAGTGGAGAACATTTAGGCTAGATCTTAATTAACTTTTTCTTTATTATTTCTTAAATGAAGGTCATTTAAAGATAAAGATTACAGTGGTGGAAAAAGGGCTCATTAATTCTCCTGAACCTAGAGTAGAGCAAGATTTGTTTTAAATGATAGGGAAGGAATTATGCAAGACTTGTATATTTTAGGTCAAAGGTCTTTCCTATTCCCCTAGATAACCTCTCCCAGTGGGTTTTTGTTTTGTTTTGTTTTTTACAGTTTAGGACCAGTAATAAGTTTCTCACTCTTTAAAATGAGCCCTCTTTGCTTCTGTGCTCCCGTCTTTTTTTACTTTGGTCGTGAGGTAGCACAGCACTGATTTAATGCTTAGTCACCATCACTCCATTAACCCTTATAATGAATGTGCATACTAATTATACGTGCTGCTTTTCTGTACCTCTGTCCATGTTCTTCATTATGACTTACTCTGTTTCTGTTGTAATCATTTTATTGAGCATAAGTATTGATATTTTATTGCAAATCGTTTGACTCTTTTTGGGCAGAGTAAGGCATATATAAGAGATTGAAGTCCTGCTGTGGTGGGTTCAAGGGGAACATTTCATAACGACCCAGCACTCGCTGTTTGGCTTTATTTACAGCTTCAGTCAGGAGAAATATAACTGCGTCAGGCTCTGCTAAGTGGTTTCGTTCCAACAATGAGAGGTATTTTTTTCTGTCTGTTGTCCAGCTGTCCTGTGGTCTCTGGGTCTCCACACACACGGAAAGGTACCCGCTCTTAATCCCAGGCAAGGATTTGCCCCTGGTGTCTTTTCTATCACTTAGAATATGTAGAAATGATGAGATGATTACGGAGCTGGGAATAGTCTGTGTAATTCTCTTAGATCTTCACTATATGCCACTCTTTTCTTTTTTGGCTGCACCTCGCAGCCTATGGGATCTTGGTTCCCTGACCAGGGATTAAACCTGCGCCCCCTGCATTGGAAGGCAAAGTCTTAACCACTGGACCACCAGGGAAGTCCCTGAGTTATGGGGTGGTGTTGTTTTTTTTTTTTTTTTCTATATGCCACTTTTGAACCTCCAAGTGCTATTTCTTGGTTGGTTAATTTCTTTTGCAATTCAGACTTCTCTCCCCATTCAGTCCATATCTGTAATGTCATGGTTTGTTAATACTTGTTGTTGGTCAGTGGGATCATTCTAACATTTATTGTCAGAAACACCTATACCTGGTTTACAAATGACATAGCATGGATTTTACCTACTGTAAATTTTAAAAGCGGATACATTTTGAAAATGTGATAACAGCATGAAACACCCTCCAGGATGTTGACTGTCCCCCCACCCCTGCCTCTCCCACTCGGAAGGACCCCTCAGCCCAGAGGCCATGGGCCCCCGATAGCTTTTCTCTCGGCCCAAGTCCCCGTGTGGCTGTCACATTCCCCGTTCAGGTGACCCTTCCAGGAGGACCACCTCTGAGATCGCTGACACCACCCCAGCGCACCGGGGAGGCCCCTCTGTGATCACACTGGCTGTTAAAGAGTCTTTATGCACAGAAGACTTGTTGATGAGGCAGCTCTGCGAGAAGGCTGGAGGGAAGAGTGATGCTTTTCAGGGAGAGCCCTAGACCCCCCTCCTCCTGCAAACAGAAGCAGCCAATGTCCGGTGAGCCACACTCCCACAGCGGCCTGTTCATCACCGCCTTCGGAAGAGCGCCCCTTTCAGGGATCCTAGCAGACAAAGCGGTCGAGGAAGAGAACGGACCACATCAGAGGTCATCCAAAAAGTAGTATAACCCAGATCATCTTTTGAAAGAGACACATGCTAGAGCTTCACAAATGCTTTCTTACTCCCCTTTGACCTGCCCTCATTAGCCCAGGGACTCTGCTGTGCGTTACTTCCTGGGCTTTGTGATATAAAAACAGAGCACCTCTGCACAAAGCCCACCTGCGCCCCAGGCTCTGATTTGACTCCTCACTCAAGCGTGAAGGGCCCCCCTATCCTCTGAAGCAATCACTGAGCTGGATGCAGGGCAAAGTGAAGGGGACCAGCACATACTTATCTCTTTAGGACAGAGCTTTGTGGTGGGTGTCTCCTTGGTTGTTCCTTCTGCTTTCTGCCTTTTCCTACTAGGCGGTCTCTTCTCTCTTATATGTATTTCCGACCTCTTGGTTTTTCTGCTGATTCTTCTCTTTTCTTTTCTTTTTTTATCCCTGTTGGTCACCTGCTGCTCTCCCTCTTTTTTTTAAATTGAAGTAGAGTACATTTACAATGTTAGTTTCATGTGTACAACATAATGATTCAATATTTTTATAAATTATACTTCATTTAAAATTATTACAAAATATTGGCTATATTCCCCATGCTGTACAGTATATCCTTGTAGCTTGTCTATTTTATACATAGTCATTTGTATCTCTTAACCCCTTCCCTTTTCTTGCCCCTCCGCCATCCCTCTCCCCACTGGTAACCACTGGTTTGTTCTCCATGTCTGTGAGTCTGTTTCTGTTCTATTATATTCGTTTGTTTTTTCTTTTCTAGATTCCACATGTAAGTGAAAACATACAGTATTTGTCTTTCTCTGTCTGACTGACTTCACTAAGTATAGTATTCTCTAGGTCCATACATGTTGCTGCAAATGGCAGAATTTCACTCTTTTCTATGGCTGAGTAAGGCTTCATCGTATACATATACCACATCTTCTTTATCCATTTATCTGTTGATGGACACTTAGGTTGCTTCTATATCTTGGCTATTGTGAACACGCTCTTATAAACATTGGGGTGCATGTATCTTTTTGAATTAGTGTTTTCATTTGCTTTGGATATATACCCAGGAGTGGAATTGTTGGGTCACATGGTAGTTCTGTTTTTAATTTTTTTAGAAACCTCCATACTGTTTTCAGTAGTGGCTGCACCAACTTACATTCCCCTAGGGTTCCCCTTTCTCCACATCCTCACCAACATTTGTTATTTGGTATCTTTCTGATGATGGACATTCTGATAGGTGTGAGGTGATATCTCATTGTAGTTTTGATTTGCGTTTCCCTGATGATCAGTGATGTTGAGCACCTTTTCATGTGCCTCTTAGCCATCTGTATGTCTTCTTTGGAAAAATGTCTACTCAGGTCTTCTGCCCGTTTTTTAATCAGGTTGTTTGTTTTTTGATATTGAATTATATGAGCTCTTTACATATTTTTCATATTAACCCCTTATGAGATGTATCATTTGCAAATATCTTCTCCCATTCAGTAGGTTGTCTTTTCATTTTGTTGATGGTTTCCTTCACTGTGCGAAAGCTTTTAAGTTTACTTAGGTCCCATTTGTTTATTTTTGCTTTTATTTCCCTTCTCTGAGGAGGCAGGTCCAAAAAAATATTGCTTAGACTTATGTCAAAGAGTGCATTGCCTATGTTCTCTTCTAGGAGTTTTATAGTTTCCTGTCTTACATTTAGGCCTTTAATCCATTTTGAGCTTATTTTTGTATATGGTGTGAGAAAATGTTCTAGTTTCATTCTTTTCCATGTAGCTGTCCAGTTTTCCAAGCACCACTTATTGAAGAGACTGTCTTTTCCCCGCGCTGCTCCTCCCCTTAACTTTTTTAACCTTTCTTTCACCCAGCAAAATGTTAATTAAAAGAAAAGAAGAAATGGAATGAAAAAAGAAGGAAATCCAAACTACCTTTTTGATTTATTTTTGTTTTGAAAGAGCTTTATTTATTAGTATCTCTATAGCCAGATGACTTAGCTTGTAGTGTCTGTTGGCCTAGGGTAACCTTGGAATATTCCATTTCACTTCGTGTGCCAAGTGGTGACTCTTGTTCTTCTGGTATGCCAGGGCAGGAGTGGCCCGACAGCTCTCAAAAGGGCTATCGTGTCAAGTCTGAAACTGGGGCTGAACACTGTGAGTGGTGTCAGAGCGGGCGCCGTTCGCAGCCAGTACATACCTTATTAATACCATGGCCTCTTTCTCCAGCTAACCAGCTTCTTTTTATAATCTAGTCTGGAAAATATATTAAATACAAAGTCCTGTGCTCTGTAAGTACCACTGCCAAAGCAGTTTCATGCACATAGCACGATGATCTCATTTTGATGTTCTTAACATCTTTGTCCTGTGTGTGGATGGCATGTTTGAGCACAATGAAGGTTATACTTTGCCATGTTAAAAAATATATTAAGTCAAAGGAACCAGATTATACTGAGTTTTGAAGGTGTCAGGAAAACAAGAGTGTTGCCCACCTCTTTCTCTCACTAGATAAGTCGGTGTACTCATTATGAATTGAAGACAGTGCTTCTGACCCTGACTGTCTTGCAGTGTTATTGTAAAGACACAAGGGGCTATGTATCTGTAAACACTTTGAAGGCTGTGAGTATCGTCGTACAGAATATATTGAACTGAAGGCCCATGTTAGTTCTGCAAGGTGTGATGACCTTTGAGATGTCTAAAAAAACAATTTTGTTTCTTGAATAAAATCTTTAAATTGCTCCTTCATAGTTCTGTGAATTTGGAGTTTCACATGTGACAGAATTTACTTTCTAGAAGGAAAACTAATAGGAGGAATGAATTATAAATCAAGCTTGACTTAATGATTTCAATTTGCTTTAGTCTCCCATCTTTATAATCTAGATAATTTAAATATTCAGTGCTATCCTCTGTCATGTATTGAATGAAGTATAAATCTGCTTCTTTATTCCCAGCACCCATAATGCACAAACTGTACATCCTCATGCAACCCCATCCAACCAAAAAACTCTCCAGGGAACTTTGCCTTATTTCAAGCCCAAGCCTTTATTAATCTTTACTGCCACCCCTCATGTTCGTTTGCTCTTACCTTGTATAAACTATAAGCCTCAGATCTAAAGACAGCTTAAAACATATCAGAACATTATACTGGATGGCAAACTGCACAGAGAGAAAGTTCCAGAGATTGAAAAGGGATTTGAGCCTGCACATATATCAGAAGAAGCCACCTGGGACCAGCGAAAGAGCCTCCACAGAGCAGTAGACACAGTGATTCCTGGAGCTCACGCAAGACTCTCTGTGAATGGAAACACCTCACAGTAAACAGGAAGCCCCCAGAAGACATTGCCGTAATAGAAAGGGTAAATTAGCTTTGCACCAAAGGCTACTCTGGACCTGCCCTAACAAAGTTGAAAAGCAAGCTTGAAAGGATCAAACTTTACCTAAATAAAGGCATGCTAGAACAAAGTACAACATTCTTTAAGGGAACAGAACAAATTCCACCACCCAACAGTGTAAAATTCACAGTGTTGTACATCCAAGAAAATAAGACTGGGCATTTTAAAAGCAGGAAAATGGAATCCATAACCAGCAGAAAAACAAATTCATAGAACCAGACCCAGAAATGATAGAGGTGATGGAATTAAGTAGGCAAGAATGCTACAATGGCTATTATAAATAAATTCTGTGTGCTTAAGAAGGTAGGGGGAAATGCAAACATGATGAGGAGAAAAAGTGTCAAAAAGATGCAAATGAAACTTCTAGAGATAAAAAAAAATACAGTATCTGACATAAAAAGTACATTGGATGGGAGTAACAGCAGATTAGATACAGTAGAAGAAAAGATCAGTGAAATTGAATGTAGTGATACAAACTATTCATAATAAAGCAAGAGAAATAAAAGCCTAAAAGAAATAAAATGAACAAAGCTTCAGTGAGTTGTGGGACAACAGGAAGCTATCTAACATACTTGTAATTGGAGTCCCGGAAAAGGGAGTCAGGAAAGAAAAAATATTTGAAGAACTAATGGAACTTCCACTTCCAATAACAGGGACTGGATTTGCCCTCCCACCTAAAACAACCAAACAGATTTGACTGCATAAAAATTTTTAAATTCTATATGGCAAAAACGCCATAAATTGTTGACAGATACCAATCTTGCAATATATACTATGGGCAGAGAGTAGATACTGTCCCTAATATAGGAAGAACTACAAATCAACAAGTAAAAAACCAGTGACTCAGTAGGAAAAAATGGCCTAAGCAAGCAATTCATAGACCAACGATATGTGACAAAGAAACTTTGGAAAAGATGTTCAGACTCTAATAAATATTGACTAAAATGAGATTTCCCTTTTTAATCACTGGATTGGCAAAAGTAAAAAGATTAATGACATCCTATATGGGGAGTGTATAAGGAAAGACACAATTATGCATTGTTTGTAGGACTGTAGATTGGGACACCATTTTTCAAGGACCATTTGGAGGTACCTGTCAAAATGTAAAATGCACATAACCCCTGGCCAGCAGTCTCACTTTGGTGAAGCCACCCCGTATAAACAGTCAAATATGCTCATGGATGTACATACAAGGAATATTCCACAGCATTGTTATAGCACAGCATTTGGCATTATGAGCAAAATACCGGAAACATTCTTAATGTGCATCATTACAGTATGGTTAAATAGATGCTTAATGTAGTCATAAAAAAGGAAGATGCACAATATGATGTACTTCGATCTATTTTTAAAAACTGACCTTACACACACACATAAACACCCTCAGACATATGTATTTGACTATAAATGCATAGAGAAAGTGTGGAGATACATATAACAAACTGTTAAAAAGCAGATAACTCTTGGGACTTCCCTGGTGGCGCAGTGGTTAAGAATCCGCCTGCCAAAGCAGGGGACACGGGTCCGGGTCCAATCCCTGGTCCAGGAAGATCCCACATGCCACAGAGCAGCTAAGCCCGTGTGCCACAACTACTGAAGCCTGCGTGCCTAGAGCCTGTGCTCTGCAACAAGAGAAGCCACCGCCACCGCAGTGAGAATCCCGCGCATCACAACGAAGAGTAGCCCCCGCTCGCCGCAACTAGAGAAAGCCCGTGTGCAGCAATGAAGACCCAACGCAGCCAAAAATAAAACTAAATAAATAAATTAATTTTTTTAAAAAAAGCAGATACTCTTTGGAGATGTAGAATTTGACGGTGTAAGGTGGGAGAGAAGGATTTTCACGATTTACTTTTACATTTGTTTTACAGTTTGAAATTTTAAGTAAATAATTAAAAATTTTATATACCTAAAATTTTAAAATAAGTGTTGGTAAATTAAAATGAGAAAAGCTGAAGTTAAATTTTGGTTGATAATGGTTAAAACAGTATATTTTATATTATGTGACTTTACCACAATAAAAAAAACATTTAAAAAAATTTTTCAGTTGATAGAAAGGCAACCTTTTAAGTTAGTTTATGAAGCATTATTGTAGTTTTTAATTAATATTTTCAAATTTATTCAGCTCTTTTCTTCTTGATATGTAAATGCTTAAGAATTGACAAGCATGGCTTTTGCTTAATTAGAACCAAAATATTACCTGTTAAACTGGTCAGAAATTTATGTTGGCTGTAGTAGAAAAGTGCAAATATTCAGACTTGCAGTAAGTTGTGGTTACTTTGTAAACATTCTCGGTACCCTTTATAATTTTAAAGCATCAGTCTCTTTGCATTCACTCCAGCCACTGATGCTTCATTCCTAAAAGTTTGAAGTTTCCCTCTTCGTCTTGAGGAATTAACTTCTTTTTTATAAATAATTAGTAATGTGTGTATTTACTGCTCACTTGTACTATGTTCAACTTACAGAGAATTAGAAACTCATTAGGAAATAAACATAATAACACATTTCAGAATTAAAGGAGAATTCATTTCCACTTGCTTCAAGGGGTTTTGGTAACGAAGTGTCGCCTCACCTCCTCTTGGCCGTCAGCAAGGTGACTCCTCGGGGCGGCCCCTTGAGAACAGGAAGCATAGAGACAGGCATCACCTTCCATCTGCTGGGCATCAGGAAGAAATGTAACCTCCTGTTCCTGTTGTGGTCTTCCTAATAGAGAATTAGAATGTTTTAGCAGAAGGTTTCATTTTTACTTCCAAAATGTCTGTTATATATTTATTTCAATATAGCACCCCAGTGACATTGCATTGCCATCGTAGTAATCAACCACAAGATGGGATGGAAAATTTTTTTCACACCAAGAAGGAAATCCATAAATGGCTATGAGGTTTTCTTCTTACATGTTCTCTCATCTAACATTCTCTACATAGTTATAGAGGCGGTAGGTGTCATGCAGTTTAAGTCACCAAATAAGTGACGGCATTACGACCCTTAGGCTCTCATCTCTCCCCCTGAAAATCTGTTTACAGGGTAGATTTTCTATTTGTGGCCCAAGAGATAAAAATTTAGGTCTGACTTCATGCCTTAATTATGCATGACCAGTTGGGCTTTCACCAGCCACTGTTTGATTGATTTCACTCCTGGTGAAAATAAATGTGTTTATGACAGGAAGAAACTTAGACCAGGGTCTCAGTAAATCCTGCTTAGTACCAAGGTGTGAAGGCTGCACGTAGTACAGTGTCTGAACCGAAGGTGATCCTTAGGCATCTCCCAGGGACATCACTGGACTCAAGGAGAAAAAGAAATGTCCTCCAGATTGTCCCTGGGGAGGCCCGGAAACATTGCCTGTCAAGAATCACCATCCAACAACGATTTGAATGTACTTAATGCCCCTGAATTGCACACTTGAAAATGGCTTAAAATGGTCAATTTTATGTTATGTGTATTCTACCACAATAAGAACACTTTTTTAAAGAACCGCCATCCACTTTCTAAAAGCAGCTCCGTAAAGACACCAAACAACGTACGCTAATGGTTAACCTGTCGAGTGGCAGTTTGGACCCAGGTTGGGAGAGACAGGAGAGGGATGTTGAGAAGCCCTTTCTGCCGCTGCAGCTGGAACAGAATCAACCCTGAAGCATGAACACCAGGCGGCAGTGAGGGGACTAGTGGCCGTTGACGTCTCCCCTTCTTTTGCTGGGTTTGGTGATGCGAATGGTGGTGAAAATGGTAATAACACAGCAGCAGCAGCTGGCCAATTTTGAACCTACTGAGTCCTGAGCACTGCATTCGGTGCTTCTCATTTTGTTTAACTTATTTTTAAAGGTTACTTTCCATTTACAGTTATTACAAAATATTGGCTATGTTCCCCGTGTTGTACAATACATCCTTGAGCTTATCTTACACCCAGTAGTTTGTACCACCCCCTCCCCCTCCCCTATGTTGCCCCTCCCCCCTCCCCACCGGTAACCACTAGTTTGTTCTCTATATCTGTGAGTCTGCTTCTTTTTTATTGATACAACTAGTTGTAATTTTTTGATTCCACATATAAGTGATATCATACAGTATTTGTCTTTCTCTCTCTTATTTCACTAAGCATAATACCCTCCAAGTCCATCCACGTTGCTGCAAATGGCAAAATTTCATTGGGTTTTTTTATGGCTGAGTAGTATTCCATTGTGTATATATATATATATACCACATCTTCTTTACCCATTCATCTGTCAATGGACACTAGAACATTCTCTAACACCATATTCAAAAATAAACTCAAAATGGGTTAAAGACCTAAATGTAAGACTGGATACTATAAAACTCCTAGAGGGAAACATAGGTAGAACACTCTTTGACATATATTGTGGCAATATTTTTTTGGATCCGTCCTCTAAAGTAAAAAAAAATAAAAGCAAAAATAAACAAATGGGACCTAATTAAACTTAAAAGCTTTTGCACAGCAAAGGAACCATTAACAAAACAAGAAGACAACCTACAGAAGGGGAGAAAACATTTACAAATGATATGAGCGATAAGGGATTAATATCCAACATATATAAACAGCTCATACAGCTCAACATCAAAAAAAACAAACAACCCGATTAAAAAATGGGCAGAGCTTGAATAGACATTTTTTCCAAAGAGGAAATGCAGATGGTCAAGAGGCACATGAAAAGATGCTCAACATCACTAATCAGCAGGGAAATGCAAATCAAAACACAAATAACAGGGCTTCCCAGGTGGCGCAGTGGTTGAGGATCTGCCTGCCAATGCGGGGGACATGGGTTCGAGCCCTGGTCTGGGAGGATCCCACATGCCGCGGAGCGGCTAGGCCCGTGAGCCACAACTACTGAGCCTGCGCATTTGGAGCCTGTGCTCCGCAGCCGGAGAGGCCGCGATAGTGAGGGGCCCGCGCACCGCGATGAGGAGTGGCCCCCACTTGCCGCAACTGGAGAAAGCCCTCGCCCAGCAACGAAGACCCAACACAGCAAAAATAAATTAATTAATTAATTAATTAATTAATTAAAAAAAAAAAAACACAAATAACAAATGTTGGCGAGGATGTGGAGAAAAGAGAACCTTCATACACTGTCAGTGGGAATGTAAATGGGTGCAGCCACTGGAAAACAGTATGGAGGTTTCTCAAAAAACTAAAAATAGAGCTACCATAAGATCCAGCAATTCCACTGCTGGGTATGTACCTGAGAAAAACAAAACCACTAATTTGGAAAGATACATGCACCCCAATGTCCATAGCAACATTGTTTACAATCGCCAAGATATGGAAGCAACCTAAGTGTCTTTTTTTTCATTTAATCCTCGTAACCACCTTATGGGGTGGGCACTAATGCTATCTACTTTTTGCAGGTGAAGAAACAGGCCCAGACAGGCTAGGTGATTTGTCCAGGTAAGGGTCAGAACTGGGGCTTCCATTCAAGGAGTTTGACTCCAGAGCCTGTGCCCCTAATAGCTGGTCCTACTGCCCCAATCATGGCCTCTGTGTGACACAGCTGAGATGTAGCTTCTCTGCACAGACAGCACATTGATGCCTTAAGCTCAGTCACTTGGATGTCCAACAAACATTTACGAAGCTCTGGTTCAGGCCCAAGGCCAGAGCAGGAAGGAGGGAGGAGTTAAAATACTCAGATTCAAGTCCCTGCTCTTGAGGACATTCAAGTACGAGAGTCTGACCCTGAGTGAGAATCATCGCTGAAACCCAGAAGTTGGGAGCAGCAGTGGTGTTCGCCATGAGGCCCCCAGTGACCAAGGATGGAAGGCCCCTGCCGCAGGATGCGTGCTCAGCCAGGATGTCCTGCAGGTGGAAGCCACTCCCCGCCAGCACAGCCCTGTGGCTGGAATACAAGGTGCTCCTTTTAGGGAGCCCAGAATGCCTTTATCAGCATTTCTACAGTGTCCACCCCTTAGGCTGGGAAGCAGACTCACAACACAGCTGATTCAGGGGGTGGAGACGTGGGGGGCGGGGTATGAGGGAGCAGTGACTCAGCTCTTTCTCAGTCATCAGCCTCCCTGAGCAGGGTGGGTCCTTGACACCCAAACACATTAGACCCAAGAGGTGGACTTCCGCAGTTCATTCCCCGCCCCTCCATCTGCCCCAGACAAAGGGGCCTTGTCTCCTTGAGGCCCCCAGTTCAGAGGACCCTAGTGACCTATACAAAGAAAGCATGAGGAGGAAGAAGAGAACTCTGGGCAAGATCCCAGAAGCTGGGTTAAGACCTGTCACCCTCACACGCGACCTTGTTATTGACTGATTCATTCATCACAAGAGCCCACTGCAGCAAACTCACATGCATGTTATAAAAGGAGCACGTCAGACTCAGAATCTCCAGGAACACGATTTTCATGGCGGGCTCAGGATTGGCCAGCTCGGAGTGAGGCAGAGGAAGCTACCTTTGTATTGATAGTTCTGAAGTACATCGGTACCTTCATACAACAGGAGTGATATATAAATGCTCCCCGCATATATTCCATGCAGGGTCCATTTTTTCCTCAGCAGAACATCTGCCAGTTTTGACATCTGTTGAGTCCAGGTTTCCAGTGTCTTTTCCAAGGTCCCTCCAGCTACAGGACATCTTGCTCTCGGCATTGTACCAACTCTGCAAGGCTCTCTGTGAACAAATGTCCAGGGCTTAGCAGTCTTTTCAAATTATTCTTCATCTACCCCAATCTTTTAACAGTATTCCTCGACATACTCCCCTTCATACAAACTATTCTCACAGATTTCTGAATGTAAAATAATGTTCCTGTTCACTTTTAGTCATTTAAAATTAGCCTATTAATAGCCTTTGCAATTATTGTTAATTACTGTAATTTTAGAGAATCCTCAGTCACTCGAGTCAACAGATATTTATTTTTCGTGTCGAAAGTTGGGAAGCACTGAACTAGGCACTGCAGGGGGGGTTCTACAGGGGCTACAATCACAATGGCAGGAATATTCTTCCAGCCACTTAGAATATAAGGGAGGGTGGGTCAGAAATTCGGGAAGTACAGAAATAGCGTGCTTCCTTGTTGGACTTGGAGAGGGTACGATTGAAGAGGATGAGGCACCTGGGGGAGGGTTATCCCAAGGGCATAGGACAAGGAAAAGAGGGGATGCAGATGTCAGGACGACAGACCGGGGGGCTCATGTGTCGGGAAAGGATGCTGGAGATGGGAAACATGGCTGCTGTCACCGGCCCCCCGGCACAGGAGCAACAGCCTCTACGAGTGTGCTGTGGATGGAGCTGTGTCCTCCCCAAAGCTCATATGTAGGAGCCCTAACCCCTAATGTGACTGTATTTGGAGATGGGGCCTATAAGGAGGCAGTTAAAGCTAAGTGAGGTCATAAGGGTGGAGCCCTGATCCAATAGGATTAGCGTCCTCATAAGAAGAGAACTCAGAGAGCTCGCTCTTTCTCTCGCTGCCCTGTGAGGACGTGGGGAGAAAGTGGCTGTCCACAAGCCAGGAGGAGAACACTCGCTAGAAACTGGATTGGACGTCTAGCCTCCAGGACCGTGAGAAGTAAATTTCTATCGTGTAAGCCACCCTTGTCTGTGGTACTTTGTTAGGACAGCCCGAGCTGACTAGTACAGGGCGTAATCAAAGCTCCCGTCAGAATGTTGGTAAAAATACTCAGCATCGTTTACCAGTTCCCAGGGGACTGTGGATGTTGACGAGACCGAGATTCCCTCAATTTACTGAGGACGCAGCAGTGTCTACTGGCCTCGAAGAAGGATCTGGTGTTTGTTTTCTTTCAAATTTTAGCCATAAGGGCAGGAATCGATCTTCCTCCTCCTGTTCTTTCTCACTCCTAACAGGATACCCAGCATTAGGAAAGAGTCATGGCAAACATCTGTTTAACTGAGTTAAGATGTCACTATTACCGAGCACAAGGTCAAGACGGTCTAAACAAGGAAGGTCACCCAGGAGAGGTTTGGGGTGTGGACACTTCTGCATTTCCAAGAACTCGGTGGTCAGGAGACAGCACGTGCCTCCGTGTGGACGTTTCCAGTCTGCAGCTCAGTATCTGCTCAGCCAGGAACTTGGGTTCTTTTCCTTATGAATAGAGTCTGGATCACTATTTCTTCTTTAGAATAACTTCTTTACAAATTTTACTTTTGCACTCTTAAGAATATAAGGTTCTGTGGCATCTCCATTAGCTGACTTCACCTCTCCATCCGTTTTCACCACATGAATGCGAGCACAGTCTGAAATGCTCTCCAGCCACCGTCCAAGGCCTTGAACAAGCAGCTATGGCCATCAGTCATCCAGAAAAACATTGACCTCTAGTTGACTAAAATTCTAGAAGCCCGCTTTCCTCCATTTCCTGCTACTTCCAGCCAGTCTTTTAACTACCAACACATTTAATGGTTCCAGAAGAGTCAGTCATCTTACAGCAAAATGAATTTTCCAAAATGTATTAATGGTATTTTCCACTAATATAAAATTTTAATTTTTTTAATATAAAGAAAAAAGTTATTTATTTTCTGAATTTTAATAGATATCTTCTTGTTGATTCATAACCACCTTGGTTATATCTACCCTAGGGTCTTACAGATCAAAGTTGAAGATGATTTCACGGGAAGAAAATGTTCTCTTTTGTTTCAATCATAAAGTTAGCATGTGGACGAATATAACACATTCAGTAAATAACTTGACATGTTTCCATTGTTAACATAGCTCACAATGCACTCTGTATTTCCTCTTTATGGAATGATAGAAGCCTTCGGTCACATTTTAGTAAAAATAAAATGCTAGGTCAGGAAGCAATGATATTCATTCTGGTCCTTGCTCTCCTCTTAGGGATGCTGGATGGAAAAGAAAGGGAATAAATGGTGCCTGATAGTTGAAGAAAAAGAAGAAGCAATGCTATTGTAAATGTTGTATTTATAACCCTTTTAGAAAAAAAAGGATAACTGCACAGAATCACAACTTGTGGGCATGGAGTGAAGCAGTTTCCCATAACAGATCAGTGTCTAAGTGTTTTCAGTTTCTTGGCAAAATACTTCAGTATGCTGGTAGTCATAACCATGGGGCCTTTGTTTTGGTCAATGATTTTAATCTCCCATTTACATGTAAAAACTGACATAGCTCTTAAAGTGGATCAGACATTCACCATTCAAAATTCAACATTCGTTTCTCAAGGAAATGGTTTGGTTTTCTAAATGCCTCTGTTCTTTTTTTTAATTCCAGTCATTGACACTAGTTCTTTGGATTCTTTTAGACATGAGAAGGCTTTCTCAAAGCTGTACCAGACAAGACAAGGCTACCTCAAAAGTAAACATGGAAAGAAAGCAGATTAGAATTGTTGATATTGTGTCAGTGTTAAAAACCAGCTGATCCTAGATTTAAGATGAAACCAGTATTACGTACTTGCATTGTTTATATGAAGTTAAAGATTTACCCTTAAACTATGTAATGCACACGTATCGTTTAGAATTTTATCCTTTATGCCACTCAGACGCCTTAACCATGTGTATCTCAGGAATCCAGCATTTTTTTCCTCTGTACCATCAAAATGTATACTTTAAATTAACTCGTAAGAATCCTACACCATTTTAAAACAAATGCTACCATTCTACGATTCTGAAATAGCACAAACAGAATTGGTATGTTCTGTAAAACTGTTCCTTTCTTTACCTATCAGTTATGTAGTCCATATGATTGATGAGATTCAACTTCCTAATCATTCACTCAATTATCCAAAGATAGCATAGCAAGCCTCACCCATAACTGTTTTCAGAGGTAAGTTCTCAGTTCTTTATCAGCAAGTTACTCTGTCACTATTTCTCTACCCTCTTGTCTACAAATGAGGCTTAAGCAGTCTTCCTTGGAGTTTATAGGGATCTGACAAATTCCATTAGAAAGTCAATCTAGCTTTTTGTTTCTCTTGACACCAACATAGTAGGTCAGCCTGTGTCTGAAAGGAGCCTGTCAAAATGGCAGTCTTACTGCATTTCTCATTGTTAGTCTCTGGGGTGATACCCCTTGAAGGTCATATTATAGATGGTCCTATCAAAGGCATGTCAACAGTAGTGACCGGGCAAGAGCTGGTTCCGCCTAATGAGATATGTCCTCCAAAGCCACTAACAGCTTGATGCCCTAACAAAACCTGGTTGCCTAAATACTCCACCGTGACTTCAGGCTAATCTCAAAACAAACCATGTCTGATCTGCACACTGATTCTCAGACCTCAAAAACACATTGCTTAATAGCTTTTATTCTCTAAGTCTAGGATGAAAGCCCAGATAAATGCAAGTATGCAAACAGTATTTCGCTTTATTATTGCCGCTCCTCTGCCTCACACTTTTATACCCCTAAGCAGACACACACACAGGCGTATCTATAAATGTATACATGTATGTTTTCAGTTTGATGCCTGAGTCTCAGACTTACTTAAAAACAAGTCTGGTAAATGAGTCCAGACTGTGAGGTTTGGACCATTCTGAAATCAGTCTCCAAGAAAAGGCGGTTCAGGGTACCAGCTCATCAGCAGATTTTCCCTAAGGTGGACTCACTTGTGTTTAGTTTATAGATTGTCATCCTTAATCTAACTTGTAGGATAGTGTAGGTGGATGAGAGGGATGGCATGTACCAACTTTTGGAATATGCCATCGTTTCCTCGCATCCATCAGCTGGATATTGCCCGTCCAGGATGAGCGTATTGTTTTGCCTGTTTCAGCACTTCTGGTCACTAAAATCTGCCCATCTACATGTTATTTATTGACCAGTTCAAGCGCTAAAACCAAATTTGTATAGACACCTTCATTCCCATGATAAGTTAAGTACCGCTTCCTGAGAAATTCTAACGCGATCAGTCAAATAAACCATCAGAAACCGGAAGTCTCAACACAAAGCGTAACGTGATGACTTGCTACAGGTATGGGCTGAACCTCTTACAGCTTCACAGACTTTAGTTCTGACAGAGTAAAAATAACCAGCTAATGAAATTAGGCACTAAAGTTTATCTTGTCCCTAGAGATACAATTATTCATTTTTAGTTTGGTTTATAACCTGATTATAGATTGAGGGTTGGCTTGTTAGTACAACCCTGCACCTTCTAAGGAATCCAAGTGCGTTTCGTTAAGCATTTAACATCACTCCCAGGGCAGGCGGTCCCAAGGAGCCACTGGTCATGGAAGGCAGGAAACATCTGTTCTTCTGCCCTGTAATCAGCCTTAACCATGACCTGTCACCCCACACTAGATTACCTGGGGGCCTTTCTGTGTCAGATATCATGTACTAGACACTTGAACTTAGTACAAACGAGAATTAGATTTAAATTACTGAGCTAACTTTCATTTCCGATTTTAAACAAAATTGAAATAAGAGATAGTCATGTTTAACTAATACCAGCAGCCCCGTCTGTCCTGCCATGAAGAGTTTATACATCCTTCCCTTTTTTTTTTTTTTTTTTTGGTACAGTGTCGAATTAAGGACACAAACATCTACTTGTCACTCCAGTAAGAATTTTAAAGCCTGTTAAAATATTTCACATGAGTTGACACCGAAGTGGTTTGGTGCCATGTACCTCAGAAATAACCTCTAATTCAGTTAAATGCTGATGATGCTTAATTCTTCTGCTATCTTTCAGGACTAGTTCTCCAGGATTATTTTGATTTATTACTGATTTTTATGATTATCCTAGACTGAGTAATTTAAATATGTAAAGCCCTATAGGTACCTGCTGGACCTAATTTGCAAGGGAGAATACAATCATTGTTCACGCAGGTAGCGGTTGTGTTCTCAGAGGCCGGGAGGCTGTTCAGTCTCAGATACCCCCGTCCCCTCCCCCTCCCCTCACCCCATACCTCTTAATATGGCACTGGATGTCTCTCCTGGTGTGCCGAGCACTTCATATTATTTTCTCTGATTTTCTCTTTGAAGCTCTTAACTTTCTGTTTTATCTGGAAGAATAAAAAAAAGAAATTTGAAGAATTCAATAAATTTCAAATTGATAATTTAGGGATATAAGCAAGAATCCTCACTAGATATATTCTATAAGGGAAATGTTGGTACGTAGATAAAATGAAAAGGAACATCCATTCTATTAATTTTATTTGCCACCAATAGTCATGGAGGTGTATTTCCCAGAGGGCTGTGTATTTTGTTTGGTTTCTCTAAACCTGAGTAAGACAAGATGGTATACATTAATGCCCAAAATTTGCCTACTGGCCTCTGACAAAGTCGGGTAAAACTTAACGGGTCTAGAGCGTTGATTGAACCTTTCAAAAAATGTATATATTTTTATAATCATTCTTAAAAACAATCACGGTGTGTGTATATAAAGAATCGTTTTTTAAGCAAGGAAAACATTACAGGTACAAAGCGTACCCAATTTGCAAGTGAAAATATAATTGTTCATGCAGATGTGGGTACATTCTCATCTAGGGGCAGTGGGTCTATTCATTGCCTCCCCCCTCCCCTCCCCCCAAAAAAACAGCTCTAGACGTATAATCACTATGCAAGTCTAGTCAACATATTTACACTGGAAACAAATGTATCCAACTATAGAAAAATAGGTGGAGCTGTTTGAAGCATTCATTAACTCTTTCAAGGCAAGGGGGTAAATTAAACTTTATAAAGCTGCTGTAAAAATAACTATTTTAGAATTTAAATACAGTTGTATAATTTACTGCTTGTTACCAGATTCCATTTTAACAGCAAAATTTAGCTTCCAAAAAAATACTCCAAATGGGGCATTGCATCTGAGAACCTGTGACTGTGTCCCCAACACGAGCATCTAAAAATTAGGGCCTCGACGTGGCGCATTTCATGCCGCATCAAGAGTGGCCTTTCTATTTCCAAAAAGAATCCCACGGTTTAAGCAGTCGTGAATAAATATGGCGGTGGGTTAAAGCCCCTGGGGATGGTGGCGAGGAGGTCCTATCAGCATCCTCCGCAGGGTAGAAAGCATCGTCTCTTCCACCCATTAAAGGTCTGCAGAGTCACAGCCAAGAAGCCAGCTTTCTGCAACCAGTTTCCACTTGTCATGATGTATCTTGGAGAAAGAATTGAAGTAGTATCATATGAGTGTTACAGTGCCATTTGCAAAGCTAAAGCGTCAATGCGGGTCAAATTTTCACGAAGAATGATGCACGCATCCAGCTACATGAGGAGTAATCGTGAAAACCAGGCTTCTGAGAAAGGGAGGGCAAAGACACGGTTGTGTGTCACGCCCTGCGCTGTGTCCCTTCAGAGGCAGAGTCGGGGGTGGCTTTCAGCTCTGTGATTTGAAGAACCCCAAACTCCTCCGAATCAAAAGACAGAGCTAAATTATACACCTAGTCCTTTGTTCCAACTGTTTTGTGTTAGTGTCATTTGTTTGTGCTAAATGGGGTCTCCGGATTTCTCTTTGAAAATGTACATGCCTCTGGGAAAGATGACCCATTCGGGGACAGTCACACCGAGGTCAGATATATGGTCATCTCCTCTCAGAGAGAAAGATCTGAGAGTGTCAGGAAGGGGAAATAAATACGCCAGGGAATTAGCCAAACGGGGAGGGAGGCAGCCAAATGTAAGCCGGATTTCCCCTCCTTCACCAAGGGGTCCTGCAGTCGCTTAGAGAGAGGCTCGATTCTGTGCGGGTTTTTCACTTTTTTTTTTTATTGAAGTATGGTTGCTTTACAATGTTGTGTTAATTTCAGGTGTACAGCAAAGTGATTCGGTTTTATATATATATATAAACACACATTCTTTTTCATATTCTTTTCCATTATGGTTTATCACAGAGTACTGAATATAGTTCCTGTGCTATACAGTAGGGCCTTGCTGTTTATCCATTCTATATACAATAGTTTGTATCTGCTAATCCCAAACTCCCACTCCATCCCTCCCCCACACCCCTCCCCCTTGGCAACCACCAGTCCGTTCTCTATGTCCATGATTCTGTTTCTGTTTCATAGATAGGTTCATTTGTGTCATATTTTAGATTCCACATATAAGTGATATTACAGTATGTTTGTCTTTCTCTTTCTGACTTACTTCACTTAGTATGATAACCTCTAGTTGCATCCATGTTGCTGCAGATGGCATTATTTCATTCTTTTTTATGGCTGAGTAATATTCCATGTATATATGTACCACATCTTCTTTATCCATTCCTCTGTCGATGGACATTTAGCTTGTTTCCATGTCTTGGCTGTTGTGAACAGTGCTGCTGTGAACATAGGGGTGCATGTGTCTTTTTGGATTAGAGTTTTGTCTGGATATATGCCCAGAAGTGGATCATGTGGTAGTTCTATTTTTAGCTTTCTGAGGAACCTCCATACTGTTCTCCACAGTGGCTGCACCAGTTTACATTCCCACCAGCAGTGTAGGAGGGTTCCCTTTTCTCCACATCCAAGAGAGGCCCAGTTCTGAATTACTGCACTCTCCTGAAGAGTGAGAAAGTTGGAGAGTTTTGGTGTATGCCCTTGTCCCAACATAGGCCTGGCATTTTTTTAAGGTGACAGAGGCTTGCACCCGTGCTGAGCAGTGTTAAGGTAAGAATGGTCAGCAGGTTACAGAAGCCAGTGCGGCAGGTCTTGCTAGGGACAACCCAAAACCTACTTAGGGGAGCGTGGCCAGCAGAGGGCTGGAATTTCCACGCTGCGGAGGTTATAGGGGCCGTGTGGCTCCAGAGAAGTTGGCTTAACTCTGAGAGGGTTTAAAATGCGGATTAGAAAAATCCCACAGTGAGCAATTTGCTCTTTTCTCCCCTCCCACGTATGGGACAAGATGATTCTCCTAAATAGTTCATTATTTTGGAGGAGTGAGTGTGTATGCAGTTACTTTGGTTAAGTGCTTCTGCCCCCTCCTTTCTTCCCTCCTTTCTGTGTTTCCAGAGCCCCCCCCCCCCCATGAGATCAGTGGTTCCTGTTGCCTTCATCCTCAGAGATTGGTCTGCCAGGGAAGACTAGCGTAACAGTGTAGACTCACACAGTTGCTATCAGGAGTTACTGCTCACAAGGCTGTTTATGTGGAAACCACTTCATACTGCTGAGTTGTTTTAATACATAGGACAGCACTTCACACTTAATGAGCATAAAGTTTGGAATCAAACATCTTCCTCTGTGAACAATAATTTCACACTGTTCTATGTTACAGTGTTCTCTCACCTTGTTTGCCTCTTTTGAAAACTTCTGTTTCCTCCAGAAACAGTAAGAACTCAAGAAGAGGGCAAAACATTGGAGCAGCCCCTATTGAAGATAAAAGTATGATTAAGATACAGAAAAAATAATTTAATGGGTAAAAAACATCTGTGACATCAAGCAGGTTATTGGCAAAAAAGCATCTTTATGCATAGTTGACCTTGCCCCTGGGGCTCTCATGGCAGGGGGGAGGGGACAGTGGGAAACAGAAGGTTTTAAAAGAGGGACCTTGTATGACCAGGTTTGTGTCTTCAAAAACTAAAGTTTAGTTTATTGGGGAGTGGAAAGACTGAAGACAGGGGGATGTTCAAGAAGGTACTTTGATGGTCCAGGTAGGAGATGACAGAGGCCATAAGGAGGTAGAAGAGGGGAAGGGCCAAAAGGTATTTGGGAATCAGAATCCCCAGCACTTGGTTTCCTAACCGCTATGACAGCATCACTGGTGACCGTGTGAACTTGACTGTGCCTGGTCTCCCACAAATTCCCAGGCCAAGCCTGGTGTGCAAGAAGGATGCATTCCAAGATCAGTGAATATTATTTAGTCAGTTCATGGTACCCAGGGGATCAATCCTCCTATCACCCATCCCCCATTTCCTGCTAGCAGAAAAATGGAAAACAACATTCACAATTTACTACCTATGACATACTGGAATTTGTTTGACATGGTTCTTTACCTATATCAGAAGGATACAGTAGGAGTCTGAATCCTAGAAATAAACCTTCACACATGGCGTAAGCAGAAGTATGGAAGAAGCAGTATATAGAGAGAAAGTTTGGTCTAGCGGTAGAACCTGTTGCCCAAGGGGTTAAAACAAAGGAGGTTCAAGTTGAGGCAAGATGCCAATAAAACAGGGAACAACTGAATGCAGACTAAATATAAAAATCTTTTAAGAATTCAGACTATATTACAAAGCAACAGTAATCGAAACAGTATGATACTGTCACAAAAACAGACATGTAGATCAACGGGACAAAGTAGAGAGCCCAGAAATAAACCAATGCACTTATGGTCAATTAATCTACAACAAAGGAGGCAAGAACTGACAATGGAGAAAAGACAAGTCTCTTCAATAAGTGGTGCTGGGAAACTGGACAGCTACATGTAAAAGAATGAAATTAGAACATTCTTTAACACCATATACAAAAATAAACTCAAAATTGATTAAAGATCTAAATGTAAATTGGAAACCATGAAACTCCTAGAAGAAAACATAGGCAGTACACTCTGACATAAATCGCAGCAATATTTCTTTGGATCTGTCTCCTAAAGCAAAGAAAATAAATGCAAAATTAAATGATTGGACCTAATTAAACTTCAGAGCCTTTGCACAGTGAAGGAAACCATCAATAAAACGAAAAGACATCCTACTGAATGGGAGAAAATATTTACAAATAATATGACCTGTAAGGGGTTAATATCCAAAATATATAAACAGCACATACAACTCACTATCAAAAAACAAACAACCCAATTAAAAATGGGCAGAAGACCTAAATAGACATTTCTCCAAAGAAGACATACAGACGGTCAACAGACACATGAAAAGATGCTCAATATCGCCAACCATCAGGGAAATGCAAATCAAAACCACAATTAGAATCACCTTACACCTGTCAGAATGGCTATCATCAAAAACACCACAAATAACAAATATTGTCAAGGATGTAGAGAAAAGGGAACCCTTGTACACTATTAGTGGGAATGTAAACTGGTTCAGCCACTATGGAAAACTGTGTGGCAGTTCCTCAAAAAATTAAAAATAGAACTACCATATGATCCAGCAATTCCATTCCTGTGTATATATCTAAAGAAAATGAAAACACTAATTCGAAAAGATATATGCACCCCAGTGTTCATAGCAGCATTCTTTCCAGTTGTCAAGATATGGAAGCAATCCAAGTGTCCATCAGCAGATGAATGGGTAAAGAAGATGTGAGGTAGATGTACATATACATATAGATATAGGTATAGATATAGATAAAGATACACACACACACACACACACACACAATGGAACACTACTCAGCCATAAAAAAGAATGAAATTTTGCCATTTCCAACAGCATGGATAGACCTGAAGGGTATTATGCTGAGTGAAATGTCAGACAAATACAGATAGTGTATGATATACTTACATGTGGAACCTAAAAAATACAACAGACTGGTGAATATAGCAAAAAAGAAACAGACTCACAGATATAGAGAATAAACTAGTGGTTACCAGTGAAAGGAGGGACAAAGTAGGGGATTAAGAGGTGCACACTACTATGTATAAAATAAATAAGCTACAAAGATATATTATACAACACAGGGGATATAACCAATACTTTACAATAACTATAAATGGAATATGACCTTTAAAACTTATGAATCACTATGTTGTACACCTAAAACATATATTACACATCAAGTATACCTCAATTTTAAAAAATAAGAATTGAAGCCTTCAGGGACCAAAAGGAGATAGCAGGGGAGCTTGAAGACAAAGTAAGAGGTCAGTTATAGGAAGTAGCTCATATTGTATGCTTTAGACTCGAAGCAAAGATAGCTAAATATTAAATCACAAAAAAAATTTACACCGGGGCTGCCCAAATGCTTACTATCTCACGTTAGTGACTTGGGGAGCTGCTGGTCCCATAGGGATAAATGTCATTTAGGCTCAAGCATGGGAAGGAAGAAGGATGTCTAGCCAGAAACCTGATACCCCCGACAAACTAAGTTCCATCCTGACCAGTGGAATTACTCGTTAATTCATTTATTACACAAATACTTATTGAACTGTCATCTCCAGTGCCCCAGACACTCTGCTGTTTTTGTGATATAAGGCTGCAAAAGAGAAGTAGAGACACAGACATAGAGAACAGATGTATGGTTACCAAGGGGGGAAGGGAAGGTGGGATGGATTGGGAGATTGGGATTGACATATATACACTACTATGTGTAAAATAGGTAACTAATGAGAACCTAAAGTACAGCACAGGGAACTCGACTCAGTGCTCTGTGGTGACCTAAATGGGAAGGAAATCCAAAAAAGAAGGGATGTATGTATACATATAGCTGATTCATTTGCTGTGCAGTAGAAACTAACACAACATTGTAAAGCAACTATACTCCAAAAAAAATTAATTAAAAAAAAAAAAAAAGACTGCAAAAGAGGCCTTGCCTACCCTGAAGGAAAGGGAGGAGTTGGGAGGAGAAGGATTAGACCAAGGCCTCAGCCCAAGTCGAAGCCCACGCTTCAGGGAAAGTCATTCCTCAGCGCGACAGGGTCCATGTGACTCACCAGGCTGCCTCGGCTACGCACTGCCAGCCCTCAACGGCAGACAGAAGGATCCAGTCATCTGACACCACTGACATTCTGGTCCAGCTGTGGCCCTGAGCCGGGTTATTTATACCTCTGGACTCGAGTCCAGATTCCCCGATGCGGTGGAGACAGTGGACGTGTGCGATGCATCTAGGGCACGACTGCTGTGTTCACAGCCGCTCTCACACAACCTCCTGTCCTGCTCTCTGCTCCGAATAGCAGTGTGAACACAAAAGATGCCGTGAGGGGGACACTGATACGTTAGAATACTAGTTTTTAGTGGGCGGACTACAACTGAGGACTGTGGGATTAAAAAGTATTTTTTTATATTGAAGAAAAGGTGTGCATTACCAACAAGTCTCACTGGATTATTGTTGTCATTTTTACTTCCATCGTGGTTAGAAGTAGAGGGAAGGCAGGATCAGGATAATCTTTGGTCTCTCGTAGACACAGACCATGAGAAAAATACTCCAACTTCAGAGAATTTATTTTCCATGGTTGGCAGGAACAAATGTTTGTAGGGAATATGGTATATATCTTTTTTTTTTTTTTTTGCAAAGAAATATATAAATATTTCAGAGCTGAAAGACATTACCAGTAAAAATATTTTGGCTAAAATAATTATACATATTAATAAAAAGGCTAACTGAGAATGTCATCATTTAGCAGAATTTTGTTTTTTGTTGTTTTTTTTTAAACATCTTTATTGAAGTATAATTGCTTTACAATGGTGTGTTCGTTTCTGCTTTATAACCAAGTGAATCAGTTATACATATGTTCCCATATCTCTTCCCTCTTGCGCCTCCCTCCCTCTTCCACCTGCCCTATCCCACCCCTCTAGGTGGTCACAAAGCACGGAGCTGATCTGCCTGTGCTATGCGGCTGCTTCCCACTAGCTATCTATTTTACATTTGGTAGTGTATATATGTCCATGCCACTCTCTCACCCTGTCACACACCTGGTAGGTAGAGGCCAATGGGTGTAAGCTATTCTGTCTTTATAATCTGGCATCCTCAGATACTAACACGTGTTGGTGAGGACATGGAGAATTGGACCCCTCACACGTTGCTGGGGAGGGATGTGAAATTCTCTTTGGACAGCATTTTGGCAGTTCATCTAACGGTTAAGCGTAGAGTTCCCATATGACCAAACAATTCCACTGCTGGGTATAGACCCAGGAGAAATGAAAACAGGTCTATGCAGAACTTGTACACAGATGTTCACAGCAGCATTTGGATATTCACAATATCCAAAAAGTGAAAACAACCCACATGTCCATCACCTAAGGAATGGATAAATATAATGTGGTATATTCACACAATAGAATATTATTTGGCAATAAAAAAGAAAGAAGTACTGTTACATGCTACAACATGGATGAACCTTGAAAACATTATGCTTTGTGAAAGAAGCCAGTCACAAAAGACCACATGTTGAATGATTCCATTTATATGAAATGTCCAGAATAGGTATATAGACAGAGACAGAAAGATTAGTGGATACCTAGGGTTGGAGGATTTAGAGGAATAGGATACAAGGTATCTTTTGGGGGCGATGAAAATATTCTAAAGTGGATTGTGGCGGTGACTGTATAACTCTGTGGATGTACTAAAAATGACTGAAGTGTGCACCTTAAATGGGTGGATTATATGGTATGTGAATTATATCTCAATAAAGCTGCTTTTTAAAAAAAATCTAGCTTTGATATCTCAGCATCTTTGACTCTTTCCTACTTGCTGCAGCCATAGGTTTTTGCAGAGGCATTGGGTTGCCCAAAAAGTTTGTTTGGTTAGCAAATACGTTGTTCAGTAAAGTTCTCGGTGAAAATGAAAAGTGCCTTTTATTTTTACTTAAAACCGAACGAACTTTTCGGCCAGCCCAATGTTTGGGGGGAAAGCAATGTGAATCTCTGGTGTCTTAAACAAGTCCAATACTGTAAGGATATTTTCTGAGAGTTCATTAGGAATCATTGTTTAACTAAGCCTGGAATTGCAATCCAGTAGCTTCTCAGTAGGGTTGCACCCTCTGTGCTGCTCTGTGGATGAGTCTAGTCTAACAGACGCTTTCTATTTCAAAACACACATTGACTTAGGGTACGTAGCACTGCTGTGTAGGCTGATAGGACAAGTTTTGACGTTTGGAAAAATATCTTATCAACAGTATAGTTTAGGTTATAGCCAGTGTATTCGTGTTGTTTGTTGAGCCATCTCAACTCAGGGGGCATTAATATGGACTGGCCTTAATTTTCTCCAGTCACTGCTTTAGGCCACATTTTGTTGAATTTTGCTTTTCTATCCCTTAATATTTAGCAGCATTCGGGTTACTTTCAGTTAATAGAAAAGTCAGTCTTGTCGGTTTTTAAACTCTCCTCTCATACTGATTTAAATCTAATTTCCTGTTTCCACTCTGTCAGGGTGGAGCAAGCAGGTCTGGTTCTCAGACACCTCTTCTCTCCCTTTCCAAGGCCTGACTCCTAGGCTGTAGGGTCAGATAAAGGATGAGGGCGGCATCCCTGTACCTGATTTCCTGCTTCTTTGGCAAGCAGCATCTTGCCATCCATGCCTTCTGAGTGACAGGTGTCAAAATGCTGCTTCACGTGCGGTATCCGAGGTCTCACTTCCCAGTCCCCTGATGTAGAAGACCCAGCCCCGGCTCAACTTCCTTGGCTAAGCCCTTCCCCATGGGTATTGGTAACTTTGAAATGGGCAGGGGCTGGAAGGGGTGGTTGTATGCACATATGTAGGTAGATACATTTATTATACATTTTACTGATGTAAAAATGTACACAGTTTACAGATAATAAAATATACAGTACTCTTTACTGCCAATTCCATGTAGCTGATTCATTCTCAGAAGACTTACAGTGACTTTTGCAGCTGTAACTGACAAATGAGTGTGGTTCTAACAGGAATGTTGGGTGATATTTTCATACATAGTTAAGAACTAAGACCAAAGTAAAACAAAGAAAAGAGTGTCAGAACTTCACTGGTTAGTGTCATGAGCAACTTCTTTCTGAATCAGATAATGGTTTCATGTGCTGGAAGAATATATCCTCCAGTGTTTATGTTCTTCACTGTGTAAGGATCTAGACATGATAACACTCTTAAGTTTAATCTGCACTATTACCATTTTCTCCATCACTTTCTTAACCACAGACAATCAACAAAACAGTAAAATCAAGTCCTCATTTGTAGCATTTGCTGATTTCAAGCTACTTATGTGACCTTCCTGAGTGTGTAATCGGGACAAGATGCACAGTAGTAGCACATGGTGTTTTTCCACCATACGGATAGAAAAGACCTTAAAAAAAACTATGACGATAAATAATAATAGCAGTAAAATAATTAAGAAATGGTTTTAAGTATTGATTACCTTTATAAATTACTTAATTGTAACTTTATGTAATTTAATATTTGGGAATGGCTGTGTTTTTTTTTTTTTTTTTTGGCTGTGTTGGGTCTTCGTTGCTGCATGCGGGCTTTCTCTAGTTGCGACGAGCGGGGTTACTCTTTGTTGCGGTGCGCGGGCTTCTCATTACAGTGGCTTCTGTTGTTGCGGAGCACGGGGCTCTAGGCGCGCAGGCTTCAATAGTTGTGGAACGTGGGCTCGGTAGTTGTGGCTCGCGGGCTCTAGAGCGCAGGTTCAGTAGTTGTGGCGCACAGGCTTAGTTACTCCGCGGCATGTGGGATCTTCCCGGACCAGGGCTCGAACCCATGTCCCCTGCTTTGGGAGGGGATTCTTAACCACTGCACCACCAGGGAAGCCCCCCAGCTCCTCTTCTCTTAGCAAGTCCTGAGGAAGGTATTAATGTCTCTTTAGAAGCTGGGGTACTTGATTCCTCTTTTAGCATCACTAGTTATTAATTCTGGGGTAATAGCATATCTTGCTAGACTGGTATGCAGTTTTATTTAGCATTTTCAGAGTTAAATCTAGTTGGATAACATCCACCACTTGGTTTAAATCATAGACATGGTAACGTTCTCCCTAAATCGCTTTATGAGCCACGAGGGCCACACGCATGCACACACACTATGTATATATGATTTTTTTTTTTCCAGGGTACTTAACAACCTTTCTGGTCTGGGTTAGGCCTATAATTAATGGTCTGGTTTTCCCACATTCCAAACTACAAAAAACCTTAACTTTGTCCTACTCACTTGATTTTTAATTAGTAGACCCTGAGGAATTCAGTCATTCCTAAATCTTGATAACATTCTTCAAAGAGATGTGAAATTCCTATACCCTGGGGTGAACTAGCTTTAATTGCTCCAAGTCTTAGCCTCAAGATTACAGTTCTCCAAGTAAAACTTTAGTGAAGGAAAGAAATGGGGACACGTGAGAACTTATCCTACCAGATATCAAACATACTGTAAAACAGTAGCAAGAAAAACAGGAGTAAATAAAGCAAAAGACAAATTAATCGAATGAAAGAATATCAAGTGCAGAGTCAGGTCCAGATATGTATGGGAATCATATGTGTGATAAAGCTAGCATTGCACAGATGGTTACTGTATGTAAATATAGGAGAATATTTCTGAAATACTGGAGTGAGTGCAGAAGGCCTTTGTCAAATACACATGACATCACACTAAAAAATATTAAGGAAAGATTGACTTATTTAAGTACTGAAAAACTTTAAACTTGTAATGGCAAGAGACACTATAAACTAGGTTAAAGGACAAAAGACTGGGAGAAAATATTTCCTTCACATATAATAGATAAATAGTATTTTCCTTAGAGGTGCACTGAATTTATTTTTGGCTGAATACTGAACAGCCAGCATTAAAATTAATGAACAACCTAAGGCAATGCTGAATGTTCCCACCATAAAGTGATCTTCTGAGATACAAGAATAAATATGAAATTTTATTTTAAGAATTTAAGTAATACTATAATATTATTATTAGAAATTAGAGGGAACTCCCTGGTGGCCCAGTGGTTAGGACTCCGTGCTTTCACAGCCGTGGCCCAGATTCAATCCCTGGTTGGAGAACTAAGATCCCACAAGCTGAGTGGCCAAAAAAAATTTTTTTTTAAATTTCATGATAAATTAGATATGTTTTTAAAGTTTGTCATGATGATGGCGCAGTACAATTTCTTAGCACTGCCAGCTACTGGGAGACTCCTCTGCACACTTGCAAGACTTAGACAGATGTTTTCGCCTGATGAAAAGCATGTTTTTCTTTGGCTGTCTATCCCAGTGTGGGTTACTCTTCATGGAGATTTTACTATCAGATCAATAAGCTTTCTTTTTTCTCTAATGGTAACAAAAAGGTGAAGACTTACCTCCTCAACCCCTAGACTTAAAAGATCACGGTGCAGTGTCCTTGCAGCCCTCCCACAAACCAAAGCTGCGTGCAAAATGCTTAAAGACGATGTCTTCTGGATATTTAAGAAGCCAACAGAAGATTTTTGCCCTCACATTTTTATCTCTAATGTTTGCATTCATTTCCTGACTCACACAATCATTGGATGCACTGCTTTCTCTGCCGGCAGCCACTGGTTGTTACAAGTGCTTTACTCTCAGTTTTAGTATCTGCAGTGGACAATCGTAAGGCCTGTTTTGTGCCAGAAGCCTTCTCCCTTATGATAGCTGCACTTCCATCTCACTTTGAGCGTTTGTATGAATACATGTGAAGACAGTTCCTAATCTTTTCCTTGTATGTCATATTGTTTGTCTTCGACTGAAAGAGATTTTCAGTCCCAAGTTAACATTCATCATGCTTACCAACATTTTAAAAACCAGTATTCAGATGTTAGCAATAAGTCCAAAAGATGATCTATATTTATTAAATATGATGGTAACCTGATCTTTGATCTCCACAAGTTCAACAAAGCTCAAAATAACGTCAAAGGAGGCATTTGTCTGTTCAGTCTTCCAAAGACTAAAGCAATTTTGGCTGAATACTGAGGCCAAAGCTGAACTTCAGTGCATGCTTAATATTTATAATATATAAAATACTCCTTCATGATAGTAAGGAAAAAATAGACAAAAGGCATGAACAGGGGCTTCCCTGGTGGCGCAGTGGTTGAGAATCTGCCTGCCAATGCAGGGGACACGGGTTCGAGCCCTGGTCTGGGAAGATCCCACATGCCGCGGAGCAGCTGGGCCCGTGAGCCACAACTACTGAGCCTGCGCGTCTGGAGCCCGTGCTCCGCAACAAGAGAGGCCGCGATAGTGAGAGGCCCGTGCACCGTGATGAAGAGTGGCCCCCACTTGCCGCAACTAGAGAACACCCTCGCACAGAAATGAAGACCCAACACAGCCAAAAATAAATAAATAAATAATAAATAATAAATTTAAAAAGGCATGAACAAGCACATCACAGGAGAAGAAATACAAATGGTGAACAAACACAAGAACGTGTTAAACCTCAGTAGACATCAAGTTAGATCCAGATACAACAATGACAGGGATTTTTTACTTTTTTGGGTACCTTGACAAATACAATTTTTAAAGATTGGTAATGCAGTGTTAGGGAGAATGTCCAGAAATAGGATAAATTGTACATCCTTTTATTGAAGGGCCGTTGGGCAGTATTTGGCAAAAATTTTAAATGTGTACTGTACTCTCTGGCCCAACACTGTCACCTAGAAGAATCTACCCTCCAGAACGACACAAACCTATGCTCAAAGATGTATACAAGATGGTAATACTAGTCCTGATAACAAAAAATCAAATCTAATGTATCAATAAATGTGCATCAGTAGGGGATGGAAAAATGAATGCTGAATAGCTGTGCAAAGGAATGCCCTGTAATTATTAAAAATAATAAGCTAGGTCTATTTCTAGTATCTTAGAAACACAACTACTGTATATTGGCCCAGAGGAAAATCCAAGTTGCAGAATCATGTGATTCCCATTGGGTTTAAATATAAATAAAGAAAAAGTCTGGAGGAGTGAGCATCCAACCATTAACAGCAGTTACCTTGAGATGGTGGGAAATTGAAGGGAAGAAGATCATATTCTTTACATCATACATGCTTCTTTATTATTTGAATTTATTATAATGAGCATCAATTACTTTTTAATTTTATAAAAGATTTAAATGAAACTAGGCTAAACCAAACCATGGAAGAAAAGTTCCATGAAAGACACAAAAAAGAGCTATTCCTTATTGCAAGGCAGACCCACAGAAAGCCTCCAGTGACTTGGTGAGTAAGTGCTCATCATGGGGATAGTGGGACAGCTGGAGAAGCGGTGGTTTATAGCCTTGAAGAATCCAAGAAATGGCAAAGTGCAAACCACAAAGTTCAATAAGAAAATAATTAAGTTAGGACCTCCCTGGTGGCGCAGTGGTTAAGAATCCACCTGCTAATGCAGGGGACATGGGTTCGAACCCTGGTCCGGGAAGACCCCACATGCCATGGAACAACTAAGCCCGTGCACCACAACTACTGAGCCTGCGCTCTAGAGCCCGTGAGCCGCAACTACTGAGCCTGCGCTCTAGAGCCCGTGAGCCGCAACTACTGAGCCTGCGTGCCACAACTACTGAAGCCTGTGAGCCTAGAGCCCGTGCTCTGCAACAGGAGAAGCCACTGCAATGAGAAGCCCGCGCACCACAACAAAGAGTAGCCCCCGCTCGCCGCAACTAGAGAAAGCCCACGTGCAGCAACGAAAGACCCAACGCAGCCAGAAAGGGAGGGAGGGAGGGAGGGAAGGAGGGAGGAAGGAAGGAAGGATTCCTGCTTATATACAAAAAAATTTAAAAATAAGTTAAAAAAAAAAAAAGGAGAAAAGTGACAAGAAAGCTGTCACACTCTCCATCAGGTCCCCTTTGCTGACTTGCTAGTCGTGTGTAGAGAAGAAACTTCTATGATGAGCCAGCATATAATGCTACAGAGGGACACCTGCCTTATGGAGTAACTGCTCTTTCTGGCTGTTATTTTGTGTGTTCCTTACTTACTTGTCTTATGTTCTTCTATCCATTCATACATCGCAGTAAACATGGGGTTAACGAGAGGGAAACGGAGACAGAGGGGCCCAGGCAGAGTCCCATGAGGGCAGGAGTTTGCTTATTTAGCACTAGTTCTGCAGGACCTGGAACGTAGTAGGGACGCAGTGATAGTTGACGAACGACTGAACGCGTGGGCTCCAGTCCCATGGGAAATGTAGATACACAGCAGACAACTAAAAGGCAGCATTCTCAGCAGTGATAGAGGTGCGAACAGACAAAACAGAAATGGGGCACATAAGCCTGCTACAAAGCCCCTAGAAGCATCCCCGAGGAGGCTATGCCTGAGCTAAATGTTGAGAAATTCGTAGAAGCCCACCAGGCAAAGGACGTCAGAAGCAAAGGTGCAGAGAGCTTATCGGAGGGCTTATCGGAGAAGCTGCGAGTTGTTGATTCTGGTTTAAAGCATGGGTGGAGAAGGCTGGAAAGATTAGGTCTAGATCATGATGCTCTTGGGAGCCATGCTAAGGACTTTGTTGGTTTTGTTTTTGTTTTTGTTTAATTTATTTTACTGAAGTATAGTTGCATTGCAATGTTGTGTTAATTTCAGGTGTACAGCAAAGTGATTCAGTTATACATATATATGTATATTGTTTTTCATATTCTTTTCTATTATGGTTTATCATAGGATATTGAATATAGTTCCCTGTGCTCTACAGTAGGACCTTGTTGTTTATCTATTTTATGTGTAATAGTTTGCCTCTGCTAATCCCAGCCTCCCAATTCATCCCTCCTCTATCATCCTCCCCCTTGGCAACCACAAGTCTTTTCTCTGTGTCTGTGAGTCTGTTTCTGTTTCATAGATAAGTTCATTTGTGTCATATTTTAGATTCCACATAGAAGTGACATCATATGATATTTGTCTTTCTCTGTCTGACTTACTTCATTTAGTATGATAATCTCTAGGTCCATCCATGTGGCCACACATGGCATTATTTCATTCTTTTTTATGGCTGAGTAGTATTCCATTGTATATATGTACCACATCTTCTTTATCCATTCATCTGTCCATGGACATTTAGGTTGCTTCCACATCTTGGCTACTGTGAATAGTACTGCTGTGAACAGTGGGGTGCATGTATTCTTTTGAACCATGGTTTTCTCCGGATATATGCCCAGTAGTGGGATTGCTGGATCATATGGTAGCTCTAGTTATAGTTTTTTGAGGAACCTCCATACTGTTCTCCATAGTGGCTGTATCAATTTACATTCCCACCAACAGTGCAAGAGGGTTCCCTTTTCTCCACACCCTCTCCAGCATTCGTTATTTGTAGACTTTTTGATGATGGCCATTCCGACTGGTGTGAGGTGGTACCTCATTGTAGTTTTGATTTGCATTTCTCTAATAATTACATGCTAAAGACTTTGGATTTCATCTGAAGAGAATGTCTTCAAGAAGACAATCAGATTTATATTTTTTTAAGGTGCACATGAATATTCATTTTCCTGTCTTCATTTTGAAAATGATAGCAGAAGTTTTGTATGTGCCTGACAATAATCAGTTCATTTCATTCTTATAACAACTATAGAGCAGTTCATTTCATTCTTATAACAACAACTATAGCAATTTCATTGTGCAGTTGAGGAAACCGAGGCACAGAGAAGTTAAGTCCTTTGCCTGACATGACGCGGTTATCGGTGGAACCGAGGTACAAAGGCAGGCAGCCTGGACCCGGAGCGCACCCCCTTTTCCATCATACTGGACTGGTTTTGTTTGTGTTTCTTTGAGAATGTATGTGTTGTCTTAAGAAAAGGGAGTCAACATTTCTTTGCCATGTGATTTCTCCCATCCACCTACCAACCAAGAGAGAATGTTCTTTGGCCTTGCACATGGAACCACTGGGCAGCTCAGCCATTGCCTGTCGTTCTCCGCTCCCTCTAACCACTCAGCTGCTTCTTACCCCCTTTAGTCTTGACCCCTGTCTCCCTCCTTTCCTGGACGGGCTGTGAACCCTTCTGGTTTCCGGTGATTCCAGTATAGCCCCCGTCACAGAGAGGTGAGCCTTCAGACGGGGTTGCAGGAGTCGCCTGAGCCTTTCTCTTCTGGAATCAAAGGTGCATGTAACACGAATCTCCAAAAAAAGGGGGGGCGGGCAGAGCACTGAGATCACCTTTCACTCACTTGCAAATAACCATGCTTGTTGTTCAGGCACCTGGCACTGTGTAGGGAAGCAGAGGTCAGACAGGAAAGTAGAGAAGGAGGAAGAAGATGTGTCACCCGTCATAAGTGATCTTTCCGTCTTACACTTCCACGGAGGCTACTATTTCCCAGCTCGTCTTGTGCCAGCAAAAATGATGGCATGATTTTTATACACAGATGAGGCGATGTGGTTTAGAGGTCTGTTGATGGAGAACATTGTGTTCTCAGCTCCCAGCCCCGAGATTTTCCATTGACCACACCGTGAGTCCTGTACCTCTGCCCCAGGGACCCTCTCATACGTACCACACTGCTAATTAGGAGAATCAGTAACAATAACCATCTAATAACCAGGAATAATAACCATCTAATAATCAGTAATAATAACCATCTGCTGTGAGAGGAGCCAGGTGTGAACATGCTCTTCTTCTCAGAAATTCAAATAATTACTGACCAAAAGCAGGCCATGTAGGAGACTTGAATTTCAGTTTACTTATTCGCGGGTGAACTTTGTGGCTTTTCTTTAGTAAAGAGGAGGAAGACTGATAGATGATCATCTCAAAGGCTGCCAAAGCCTTGGGGAAGTAGTAACAATCTAGAATCCAAAATGATGGGGAAATTTTCCTTTTATTGTAGAAAGAAAGTGTTAGAGAAATAAGGCCGAGTAATTTATGTTTAGAGACTGTTATTTCATCCCTGGAGTATCTGTATCCAGGAAATGTGAAACCCAATAACAAGAGTCAATCTTACTTCAAGTCATAATTATAAATATACTACAAAAGCAGTATCTCATTCCACTAAATTCACTGCGATGATCATTGGATATACATTTATTGCATAGTTTCAATTCAGTTACTTGTAGTCTTAACTTTTTTCTATTCAACAAAACATTTTAGCATTTAAGAACTATTTGACTGATAACACATGATTTTTAAATTCCTTCATTTTATACCTTTATTCCTTCATTAATACTTTAAATTTAAGATTTGCATAAATTTACAAAGATGCGCACACAATAATGTTCTTCACAGCATTGTTTATAAAGCAGAAAAAGAAAAAAAAAGGAAAACCCAAATGTCTCTAAACAGAAGACTGGTTATTAATTCAGATTAATATTTAAAATGATGCGCAGGAAATATAGTCAATGTTTTATAAAAACTTTGTATGGAGTATAATCTATAAAATTATCAAATTACTGTGTTGTACACCTGAAACTAATATAGTAATGTCAGTTATACTTCAATTTAAAAATCAAATCAAATAAGAATGATCAAGTAGGATATAATTATTGATATAAAAAGTTATTCACCATACAGTGAGTTTTTTTAAAGGTTCCAAAAGCAGCCTATGATCTTTTTTTAAAATTGTATGTTTAGAAAAGAAGTCTGGGAAGATGTAAGTCAAAATGTTAACAGTACTTCTCTCAGTGAATTTGCAGACGGTTTTCACTTACAACTTTCTGTCCTGTGTACTGTGTGAGGTGATTTTTTTGAAATTGTTAATTATTGTTTTTATATTTGGCATGTATAATTTTGCAGATGGAACAATATTTCTCTTTTCAAAATCGAACTTGAAAAGGTATTATAAAAGAAACTCGGGCTTCCCTGGTGGCGCAGTGGTTGAGAATCTGCCTGCCAATGCAGGGGACACGGGTTCGAGCCCTGGTCCGGGAAGATCCCACGTGCCGCGGAGCAACTAGGCCCGTGAGCCACAACTACTGAGCCTGCGCGTCTGGAGCCTGTGCTCCGCAACAAGAGAGGCCGCGATCGTGAGAGGCCCGCGCACCGCGATGAAGAGTGGCCCCCGCTCGCCGCAACTAGAGAAAGCCTTAGCACAGAAACGAAGACCCAATCAATAAATAAATCTAAAAAAAAAAAAAAATTTAAAAAAAAAAAAATAAGGAACTCAAAGGAATTTACTGCTAATTATTTAAGCATACAAAAAAATGTCTGCACGACGCATGTGAGTTTTATCAGTAACACTCTACCGTGTTTTTGAGGTTTTCCCCTCTGCCCCTGTTGAAATACTATGGATACTTTTCCCACCCCACTGTCTCCTTCTCCCTCTCCCTCCTTTGAGCTAAAACAGCAGACTCTTGTTCCCAGTATGCCCACTCTCAGTGAGGGTAGATTTGCACTAGAACATTAATGTCACTGGTCCTTCTTCTGACATTAAACCTGCCCTTTACCTCGACCAGTTAAGTCAGGAAGTACAGATGGCTCTTTAGCGTACATCACTAATGTAGAGCGTGTTTAACCAAACAGCTGTCTTGAGCGATGTAGACGTAAGCTCTGTTGAAGGTGCCCAAGTTCCGCCCTAAGGCTTTGCATTCCAGAAATTGAAACAAGATGATTTGTTTCAAAGGTAGAGAAATGTGACTCAGACCTCTCTTTGGCCCTTTTTAGACTCTAATAAGGTCATTACTTAGTCTGAACTGAAAGACAACATTTTTTTTTTAATATCTTGTCAATCCCAGGTGTTTTGTGTCTACATCTGGTACTGCTGGTTTCAATCATCTTGAACCCTGGCTCTGTTGGTTGAAGTGATAGAGTTTCACCATTTGGGAGAGTGAAGGACAAGAGTCACAAAGAGTAGGCAGAGAGGCAGACATTCCGAACACACCCATTGACTATCATTGTGATGTAAGTGAATATCAGAAACTGGCCTCTCCCTAGAATAATTATAACAAACTTAGCACAAGTCCAAGAAAACTTAAGTGAGGTTTATTAAAACTGAAGCAAGTCTTGGGGACTTCCCTGGCGGTCCAGTGGTTAGGATTTGGCACTTCCACTGCAGGGGGCCCAGGTTTGATCCCTGGTCAGGGAACTAAGATCCCACAAGCCTCTTAGCACGGCCAGAAAACAAAAAAGCAAAAACAAAAAAAAAATGGTGTAATATAATGTTAGAACTGTAACAAAAATTAAAAAATAAAAGCAAAGTCTTGTCGGGAGGACTTTCAAAAGCTTTGTTATCATCAGCATCAGCAGATCATTGAAAGGTGGTATTCCTGTTATACCTTGGTTACTGCGAAGGTGTGACCTTGAATGTCTTACTGGGTCTTAGCAGACTCTCAGAATCTTCCCAAGTTATGAGGTGGTATTAGACCACAAACACACTTCCATATTCTTTACCTATTTTCTTTTTTTCATATTTAACGTTAGCTTTTGCTAATATTTTTCCTTTTCCCTTTCGGTTCTTTCTTATCCACGTGCTCTAATACACTCAAATTCTCAACACCAAAAATACAGGAAATAAAACTCAGGGAAGAAGTGAGATTAGAGAATGGAGGGAAACGGATGGATTCTGGGATCTCCAGAAACCTAAATTATGGTTTTTTTTTCGTTGCTTTGAATTGTTTCCATTAACCGTTGATCCCGTCTGGGTGGAGCAGTGTCCCAGGAGACCTGCAGTCAGGGCCCAGCTCCAGCCCTGACGACCCCCATCCTTAGGCTGCAGTCTCATCCCGTGCCAGCCTCCCCTGTGTTAAAGTTTTAGGACGTGGTAAGTCAGTGAGGGTTAGCTGTGACTAACATCTGTCGCTGTCTATGTAGTAGAGAGCTCTGTGGCTTTGACATTCCCAAATATAGAGGCAGAAGCAGCTTGTCGCCCTGTGTCAGTGGGTCACTAACCTGCTGCTGGACCCCCGCCTGGGCAACAACCCAGGTCGGGGAGTTGGCCAAGTTTCCCCCGCCCCCTTCCCCCAGGGGATCGTATCCAGGACCCCGCAGGCCCCGCCCACAGCCCACCTGCATCTTCCCTGTGAAATAAACATCTACCTGAAAACCAGGGGAGGAGGAGGGGGAGAAGCATATGTGTGGTGGGGGACAGAGAGGGTCACGCTCGTCCGGAGACGTGACATGAGGCAGCAGTCAAAGCACAGGTAGGTAGGTGCTCGTCGAGCGGTGGGGGTGAGATGGGGTCTCCGGGGCAGGGTCTCCGGGGCGGGTCACTTGCAGGTCACGGCGAAGGTGACCTCGTTGCAGAGCGCAGCACCTCACCTCTCTGCCCACGCCCTGAACCGGGGCCAGCTTTGCAGACACTCCGCTCTCCCGCAGCCTCGAAGAGGCCGAGCTGCTGGCGCTGACTGACTCCCGCTTCTGCTTCCTTTCCAGCTGACCCGCTGGTGGGCAGCATCGCCACGCAGTACATGACCAACAGGGCGGAGCACGACCGGATGGCCAGGCAGTGGACCAAGCGGTACGCCACATAGGGCCCCGGCCCGCGGCACGCTCACCAAGTGCACCGGGGGGCCCCGCACCTCGGCTCTGCGTGTCTTGTTTTTTATCACCTTTGGAACCGTTTTGTGATGCAATGTCAACCATCCCCCGCCCCCCCCCTCCCTTTCCTTTGCTCCCCACCCCTTCTCGTTTTACTCCCTGTTTAATTTCTGTTAACTTGAAAGATCTGGGTTTTGTTTTTTTTTTTAATCCCACCTCCACGTGGATGGGAACGTTTGTTTTCAGTGCAAACAATGTCAGATCTGTAATCATACGAGCTTTCTTTCAAAGCTTCGTTTTCCTGTGTGGTTTTGTTTTTTTTGTTGTTCGTTTTCTTTGGATCCTTTTTCCCTTCCTGTGATCTTCGGGAAAACACGAGTTCAGAATTCTATCTCGTTTCTACTTCAACGTAATGCTTAGGGTTAATTTTTTTGTACTGAAGTCTTTATCGGTGGGTGCATGCTACTGGGAACCAGATTTTTGTACAAAAGCTTCAATCAGAATCACTGTGCATTACTGAGACTCTTGTTTATCACTGGCCTTCTGTCCCCACACAGAAGACTGCTGGATTGAACAAAATAATATGTATTTTGATTTACTTAAAGTGCTTGTAAATTTCTTAGGGACCTGCCACTTTTGACTGTGGATCAGTTGATGTACACTTGTATTATTAAAGCACTCAATAAATCACTGTGGCTGATAAATGCGCTTCTGGTGACCCAGCATTTGCTTTGCATCCTGGTGACCAGCAGGGTTCTCCAGGCAGCGAGGCTTGTCTAATTCAATTACAGATTCAGGTGTATTTTTTTCATGTCAAGCCTCTAATATTTCCTCGCAGTTGAGTTGCTTCGCATGCGGAATTTCCCCAGCCGTCAATAGCCTGATGATGTTATGGTCGTTTCCGATCACTCTCGTTTTTGCATATTGGCTTCACATCACTTTCTCATGGACATCTTTTCTGTTACAGCCTTCTTGATGCAATAATTCAAATATGTGACTCCAAAAATAGGCTCCTAGTGAAAGTGAGGTCTGAGCTAATCGTTGTGTCAGACCACGTTTGGACTTACTTCTCTCTTCTTTTTCCTCTTAAGATTGTTACAGTGATTGCCCTTGAGCTTGGAGTTTGTTTTTCCACCATAATTTTAGTGGAGGAAGTAAACCCACCTCATATCTGTCATGGTCAGCACATTCAGTGACAAGAGTATGTCTGTCTGGCTTTGACCTTCAGGCTATTTTGGGTTTGCAGCTACAGGAGGCTGAGGAAATTTGTGTGTGGTGTAGCTTGAAAACCACACTGACATGCTGATTAATATTCAGGGTTCTTTGTGTTACAAGGCCCGTTGGAAACTCCTGCTTCTACTAATTATAGTTACAAGCCCACCGTACAGCTTGGTCTCATTTAAGGAACATCTTTCCTGCCACATAGTAGGATTTACAAATGTAAGTCATTTACCTCTAAATATCTCTGACTTCAATTTTAATATCTTTATCAGAAACATGTTAAATATCTGATTCAGAAGATGCAGTTTTTATTGGGTTTCAGTGGTTCAAAAGAAATCCTACAGAAAATACATTTAAATGTTGAAAGTGGGACTTTTAAACCAAAGTACCTAAGGATTTTTTTAATAATGATTTTACCATTCATTTTATTTGAAAACAGGTTCCAGCTTACAGAACACCATACGGCCTCGGTTACAGCTACTCAAATCTGTAGTTGTAACTAGAGTAACCACAGACAATATGTTTGAATGGGCACAGCTGTGTTCCAATAAAACTTTATTTACCGAAGCAGTCAGTAGGCAGATTTGGCCCGTGAGTTGTAGTCTGCCACTGCCCGTTACAGACCACCATAGACTGGGGGGAAAGAGTCAGATAACTGTGTGTTTAACATTTCTTTCCTTAAAATGTTATAAATTTAATTAATATAATACAAGACTGATTTTTAGAAAATTACCCAGACTGTTTTACCACCTACAGACTTTCTCACCACAAAGGTTTATATGTTTAGTTTAATACTTTAGATTAAAATATTCAACCCTAAAAGCACCGTTTTAATGTGAAATTTTATTAAACTGATTTTTTTTTTTACTTTTGACTGATTAAACCAGACTCATGATATTAATACTGACTTTTATAGAGAGTATTTAAATTCTGTTTGCCTTTCTTCTTTTAAAATGTCAGCACCATTGGACACATTTTAAATGATGTTTCTAATATATTACGTCTACATCTCCAATCTGGTTGTACTTTAGATCATTTTAAAATATGTGTTATTTAGGAGACAGAGATTATAACACCTCTAGTAGGAAATCCTATCAGAAATCCATGTTTGCTATTCCATGATCAGGTTTTCTATTAATTTGATATGAAGAGTCTATACAACTTCTTTCCCCATGTTATGAACTCCAAGGACTTAATGACAAACAAATGTACCTTCCCTTCACTGTGAAAGCTGGAAAAACTCCAGAGAGACCAAGAAGCTCTTAGTTGAGCCTGTTAAGTCTAGATTCCAGATTAACATGGTAATTTTATTTGACATCAGAGCAGGCAATACAATTCTAATAAGTTTTCGATAACGCTTGTGAAATAAGATTTGGGAGTAGCTTAGCTCTCAGAAAGCTAAATAGTTTTGCTAATAATTATGGGGATAGCATTGACTTTGTACCCTAATATTATTTAACTTTCCAAACATACTATTGCTAGTTGTGTTATTTTGTAGCTTTGTTAAATAAAATGTTGGCAGATCCTTGACTGAGGCAGGACCACTGGTAATTGAGAAAGTAGTTTAAAATGGTATTTGTTGATCTTAAATAATTCAGAATGTTGTGGCCATAGTTTGTTGTAAAACTGCAAATAAATAGAACAGTCCTCATTTGTTCTTCTACAGGAATCCATTGAAGATAGCAAATGCAGGAGTAGTCGATCTTTCCTTCTTATTCCAAGATTAGAGAGTAAATCTAAAAGTTTATCCTGTAATACTGGTCTGGGAATTAGGGAGAAAGGAAATATTTATTCAGAAGGTACTATACACCAGGCCATACGTTACCTAATAAAAACCTTAGCCCAGCCCTGTAGGGTGTAGGTAGGTGTCACAGTCTGAACATTTGTATCCCCCAAAATTCATGAGTTGAAATCCTAATCCCCAAGGTGATGGTATGAGGAGGTGGGGCCTTTGGGAGGGGATTAGGTCATGAGGGTGGAACCCTCGTGATTGGGATTAGTGCTCCTATGAAAGAGACCCCAGAGAGCTCCTGAACCCCCTTCCATCACGTGAGGACACAGTGAGAAGCTGCAGTCTGCAGCCGGGAAGAGGGCCTTCACCAAAACCCAACCGTGTCGGCACCTGGCCTTGGACGTCAGCCTCCAGAGCTGTGAGCAGTGTATTTCTGTAGTTTATAAGCCTCCTAGTCTGTGGCTTATAGAGCAGCCTGAAAAGACAGAGACAGTGGCCCTGGGTCCTGCACAGCTAACAAAGTACTGAAGTGAGAGTTCCACCCAAGCATGTGACAGGGGAGCCCTTGCTGTCAACTACAAAACCACACACACCTTTCTTCTAATGACAAGATCATACTATCAAGATAAACTGGCCTGATTCAGTCTTAGAGTCCAGGGGCTGTACAGTTTTAGGTGCTGGGGGTCTTGCCATCTTCAGTAAATGGGAAATAAGGTTGTAGGAAGTGTGGCCCTGGTGTTAGATGGGAAACCAAGCAGTACTTCCAATCTTAGAGCTGCTGCCTTACAACTGCCCAGCCCTGGGGAGACGTCACTTGGAAGAGCCCTGAACTTCTCTGCATCTCAGTGCTGCGATGAAAGCACTGTTAACTATTACCAGGCATGGCAATTTTTTGAATGTCTCCATAATAATTTGTGCTTTAGAAAGAGATACATTTGTAGAGAACAGACTGGTGGTTGTCAAGGGGGAGGGGGTGGGGGAGGGATGGAGTGGGAGTTTGGGGTTAGCAGACGTAAGCTTGTATATGTAGAATGGATAAACACCAAGGTCCTACTGTGTAGCACAGGGAATTATATTCAATATCCTGTGGTAAACCGTAATGGAAAAGAATATTTTAAAAAGAATGTATATATATGTATAACTGAACCACTTTGCTGTACAGCAGAAATTAACACAACAGTGTAAATCAACTCTACTTCAATTTTAAAAATTGATAAAAAAAAATTAATGAACCAACAGCGATAGTCCATAGTTTATGCAGATTTAAAAAAAGAAAAACGAGATATGTTTGTAATTACTACGGAGAACAGTTGAAATTATACAAAATAGCCCTACCAGAGGATCCTGACTTACCCATGTATTTTATTTCCAGGTGGCTTTATAACCTATTAGCATGTCCCCTCTGTACAGGGCTCTCAGGTCTGTGGCATGGGCCTCAAGCCACACAGGCACGTCCCGTACCCTAAACTGGTCCTGTAATTGTCCACAGAGGAATACTGGAGCTCGCCGAGTTGTCTGCTGATCTTAGCACTTCCAGCTACATCAGATCTGGGAGCTCCTGGAGTTGAGGCCAGCCTCTGAGGACCTCCTATGACGGCCATGCATCTCCCACAGCCAGGCTCCCCCTGGGAAGCTGGCTGGTCCCCTGGGCCTGGAACACTAGGCCCCTTTCACACTCGAATTCCACCAGGCGCACTGGTGATGTGCATGAGGGTGACCCGCTTACCCCAGTTTGGCTGGGACTTTCCCTCTTTTAAAACGGAAAGTCCCACCATTGGAAAGCAATGATACTCCAATAAAGATGTTAAAAAAAAAACAAAAACAGAGAGTCCCATGTCTCCTCAGCAATGCCCTCAGTCTGGGACCCCCCAGGAGTGTTGGTCACGGGAGCTTTCATGCCAGGACTGAATTTCAGCCTAAGGTCTCACGCATTACACAGGGCTGGTTGCGCTCACAGAAATGCTTTGTTTGAGAAAGAGTATTTTACTCAATGGACAGAGATCCTGTTAGAAAAGATGGGCCCTCCGCAGCTTGAGGAATTCCTGTATATTCCACCCTCTCTGGCTTTCACACCCAGCCACCTGCACTCTTTCCCTCTGCTTCTGGAGGCAAATGAGTGAGTGAAACCAACTGCAGCCTTTCTTTGCATCTTCAAACGTGACTTCAGATATGTATGCCATTCTATGAGGAGTCTTAACTACCAAGGAGTGGTCTGAAGCATAATATGCCTTTCTAGAGGATGTTTTTTAAGGGGAATTCCTGAATTTTAAAAATCTCTCATGTATGGGACCCACACAGGAAAATGGAGGAGATAATGTGATCACCTGCCTTTTTTTGTTTTTTTTGAAATCTTCATTGGAGTATAGTTGATTTACCATGTTGTGTTAGTTTCAGCTGTACAAGCAAAGTGAATCAGTTATACATATATACATATATCCACTCTTTTTTAGATTCTTTTCCCATGTAGGGCATTACGGGGTATGAAGTAGAGTTCCCTGTGCGATACACTAGGTCCTTGTTAGTTATCTGTTTTATATATAGTAGTGTGTATATGTCAATCCCATTCTCCCAATTTATCCCTCCCCGCCTTTTCCCCCTGGTAACCATAAATTTGTTTTCTACGGCTGTGACTCTATTTCTGTTTTGTAGGTAAGTTCATTTGTATGATCTTTTTAGATTCCACATATAAATGATATCATATGATGTTTGTCTTGCTCTGGCTGCACTTGTCTGTCTTACTACCTGCTTATATGTCTGCATAGTCCAAGTGGGGGTAACCCCAACTGCTCCAGAATTCCCAGCGTCAAGAGTTTTCAGTTTTAAGAAAAACCTTACCCAATATCCTTGGTATCTTTTGGAGCTGATGTGACCCCTGAACCCTGCTCTACCATCCCCTCCTCCCACTCACCCCTCTCAATTAGATGGGAGGTCAGAGTTCAGGGTGACAGTCACATCCTGGTTGATAGGGAATTTTAGGAACTTTCTGAGAAATTCTGTCAAGCTATCCAGCAGAAAAGTAACAGGTGCTTGACAACTGGTGCTCCTGGACACACTGAGAAACACCAAGCGAGATTCTCCTGCTTAATCTATAGCTCAAGGACAGTACAGTGGCAGAGGGGCCACGCTCACCTGCTCCAGCCTGCCTCTGCTGAGGTTGCCTGGAAGTAAGATGACAACATTCTTCAAGGCCTGTTCAGCCTCCAGCTTGGAACTCCTGGCAAACCTGTAAATGAAGATGCCCCGCCATGAACTTTGACAGTGTCAGTCTGCATCCTTTAGACGGACCAGCTGACTGTATGTTCCTCAGCAAACAGCTCCCGAGTACTAGGATTTAAAAATCAAAGCAGGAGTCACGTCACCAAGATGGTGACGTAGGTCGTTCCCGGCTTCCCTCCCCCTCACAAGAAGAACATCTCACAAGTCTTCAAGAACAAGACAGCACTGAGAGAATGCCAGAACTTGGGGTGAGGCTGAAGCACTCCTGCAGCTCAGAGACCAAGAAGGTAAGAGAAGCGGCCACGTGCTGCCCGCGTGCCCCTCCCAGGCCAGCACAGCTCCACGAGGAGGGGTCACCCTCGAGCCTGGGTTCCTCAAGTGGGAAGAGAGAGCCCGGGATGGACAACCAGCCTCCCCAGCATGGTGGGTCCTTTAGTGGGGTCCCTACTCTGCTCTCGGCCCGCAGGGACTGCAGGGGGATCTGGGGGCTCAACCACGGGGAATCTGTGATGCAGGTGGGGGAGGGGCTTGCAAGAACCAGCTCCCGGATCTGGGGGACCGAGTTCCTACCTGCAGGGCCCAAGTCCTCATCCCAGGCGGCGGCTTTGCTCACCGCAGAACCAGGTCAGGGGTGCGCTCTGACCGGGGAAGTCGGCAGGGTGCAGATCTGCCTGATTCGGATCCGCTTTGCCCACGCCCAGGCAAGGGGCTGAGTTCCAGCCCCACCAGAGGCTGTGGACAGTGCCTCCCAGCCCCAGCCGACCAGAAGGGCTGGTGGCAACCCCTGGAAGCTGTGCGGCCCAGTGGTGCTCGGGCCAAGAGGCAGGCAGGCAGAACGGAGCTCCCCCAGGGCAAAGCCAGTACCGGGCCTGCTACGCTCAGGCAGGGGGGATCCATTCACAGCCAAGGCGGAGGGCAGCTCCTGACCCCTCCCCGCTAGAAAGCCTGTTGTGGAAATTGACAAGTAACCTGGGGAGGCCCCGCCCCCTCCTGCTCAGGCAAAGGAGCTGAGACATAGCCACACCCACTGTGGAAAGTGTCTTCCGGCCCCATCTAACCAGTAGGGCCCACAAAAACCCCTGAAAGCCGTGAGGCCCAGTGGCGCTCAAGCCGAGAGAAGGGCAGACAGAGCCAATGGTTTGCAGAGCAAAGCCAGTGGTCCTGTTCAGCCAGGGGACGTGGGGCGGGAGCGGCTGGAGAGAAGACACCAAACAAAGAGCTTTATCAGTTCTAGAGCTGCGGCTCTCACTGCACCCAGGCAGAGAATCTAATGTGTAGCCCTGTGTATCGCTGAATACAGCCTTCAGCCTGTCCGACCAGGGCGCCTAACCAGGGCACGTGGAAAACTGCAGAGCCCGTTCACCCGCCCTGTGTAGACGGGCCCTTACACAGCACAGCCCGTGGCTTCCCTCGTCTGCAGAGCAAAATCCGTGCCCTCACCTGACCAGGGGATTCAGTGCACACTCAGGCCTGATTCAGGCCGCCAGACAACCAGCTGTGCAGGCCCTGGCCTGCTGCCCTTTCAGGGCAGGGAGGCTAATTCATTGCCCTATCTACTATTTGGTGTTTTTTTTTTTTGGAATATAGTTGATTCACGATGTTATGTTAGTTTCAGGTGTACAGCAAAGTGAATCCGTTATACATATACATGTATCTACCTTTTTTAGGTTCTTTTCCCATATAGGTTGTTACACAATATTGAGTAGAGTTCCCTGTGCTATACAGTAGGTCCTTATTAGTTATCTTATATATAGTAGTGTGTATATGTCAATCCCAATCTCCCAGTTTATCCCTCCCTGCCCCTCCCCCCTACAAACAGATGTAGGTTTGTTTTCTACATCTGTGAGACGATTTCTGTTTTGTAAATAAGTTCATTGGTACCATTTTTTTAGACTCCACATATAAGCGATATCATATGGTATTTGTCTGACTTCCTTCACTTAGTATGACAATCTGTAGGTCCAGCTGCGTTGCTGCAAATGGCATTACGTCATCCCTTGTTATGGCTACTGTTGAATATAGCGCCAGTCCTGAGCATCTAGGGAGCCTGACCAGAGAATTCAGACAACTGCAGAGCCCACCCTGCAGCCTCACGTGCTGAAGGTGAGGGTTCTCAAGCGTGTGGTAGCATTTCTTATCTGTAGATTTTTTTAAATCCTGGTCTTCCGACTGGAGGTGAAATTGTTTTAGAAGTACTGGTGTGAAAGGCTTGAGATTCTAGAAAGCTGTGAAAATTGTGTGCCTTTGGGCAACAAAAGTACATTTCTGTAGCAGAACATTTAGGGCTTCTGTTTCTCCTTCATCAGCTCATTTTAATTTTGTGTTTGATGAATAAAAAGAGTGATCTCTGGGTACAAGACTCTGTATCATCATCATCACCACAATGACGACCCCCTCCTTCAGCACAGGGCATGGAACACACTGTGTAAGTATATGTATGTGTACGTATAATCGCATTTAATGTTCGTTATTATCCCCCGAGACGTATATTATCCTCATCATGCAGATGTGGAAACTGACCAGGGGTTTTAATAGATCCAAACTCCTGGACTTCCCTGGTGGCGCAGTGGTTAAGAATCCGCCTGCCAATGCTGGGGACACAGGTTCGAGCCCTGGTCCGGGAAGATCCCACATGCCACAGAGCAACTAAGCCCGTGAGCCACAACTACTGAGCCTGTGCTCTAGAGCCCGTGAGCCACAACTACTGAAGCCCGTGTGCCACAACTACTGAAGCCCGCACACCTAGAGCCCGTGCTCTGCAACAAGAGAAGCCACTGCAGTGAGAAGCCCGTGCACCACAATGAAGAGTAGCCCCCGCTCACCGCAAGTAGAGAAAACCCACGCTCAGCAACGAAGACCCAATGCAGCCAAAAATTAATTAATTAATTAAATTTTTAAAAAGTTGATCCAAACCCCTGTAACTACTAAGTGGCAGAGCTGGGTCTCAAACCCACATCTGTGTGTCTGTGAAAACCAGGCGCAGAAGCAGCACCTCCCAGCCTGAGGACACGTGATACGCATCGTTGTGGATTTACCAGTTAGAGAAGGAAGAAATTATTGGGTTTATACAACCAGAATCCTTGAGCCTTGTGTTCAGGGGACCTCAGATAAAGCAAAATATTGTATGTAGCTCCACCGGGTCTGAGAGCCCCTCAAAAGGAAAACGAGGAGAACAAAGCAGGAGGAAGTGAGAGGGATCCTCACAGTCAGTCTGGAGAGCACAGAACCAGCCACCCAGCGAGCCACCCAGCCAGCCACAGAACCAGCCACCAAACCAGCCAGCCAGCCACAGAACCAGCCACAGAACCACCCACCAATCTAGCCACCCAGCTAGCCACAGAACCAGCCACCCAGCCAGCCACGGAACCACCCCACCAATCTAGCCACCCAGGCAGCCACAGAACCACCCACCAATCTAGCCACCCAGCCAGCCACAGAACCAGCCACAGAACCACTCACCAATCTAGCCACCCAGCTAGCCACAGAACCAGCCACCCAGCCAGCCATGGAACCAGCCACCAAACCAGCCAACCAGCCACAGAGCCAGCCACCCAGCCAGCCACAGAACCAGCCACCAAACCAGCCAGCCAGCCACGGAACCAGCCACCCAGCCAGCCACAGAACTGGCCACTAAGCCAGCCACCAAATCAGCCAGCCACAGAACTGGCCACCCAGCCACAGAACTGGCCACCCACTCAGCCACAGAACCAGCTACTGCCAGCTCTGCAGCCCTTCTTTTCTTCCTTCTAGCAGCAGGTTTCTGCTTTTTTCTTTCTTTCTTTCTTTTTTTTTCCAATCCCCATGGGAAGATTTCTAGTCATTTAATAGCTGAATTCAATAGAAAAATAATGTTTATTCACTTCACAGCCAATTTGGCTAGAACACGTCTCTATTCCATGAAATAACGCACTGATACATTTACGATTCAGAATTGCAGGCACATTCCTTGTGTCCGGTGGTGTGTCAGGCTGGATGAAATTAAATATTACTTTCCTTTTTCTTTGCTGTGGATTCACTCGAGTTGCCCTCATTAGGTGGCACTGGTGCTCTTGGGAGAAATGCCAGCCTTCGGAGTAAAGACCCGGCCAACCCAACCTCATAAAGCTGCAGCAGACCCAAACCAAGATGGGGGGTGCGGGAACAGTAGGTGGACCCCTCTCACACACACGTGCGCGCACACACACACACACACAATCTGGCTTCCTTTCTGCCACCTTCCTGAATCCGCTCACTCAAACCCGCTCACTAATCATCAAAGCCAACAGCATCTCCTAGCAGCCCATCTTCAGGCCTCCAGAGCCTTCCATGCTCTAACCCTCCTTCCAGAACTTCCCTTCCCTCTCAGCTCAGGTTTGATCCCCACCCCAAAGGCAGCCTTTCACCCTCTGAATGTCTCTGAGGCCCAGTTTTCTCGCCTTCTCTCTCATGTGACAATCTCATCTCGTCTGCTTTCTGATGACCTCGACGTCACTCACCTGGCATCTCTCACAAACATCAGCTCTCAATTTCCAGCTTCCCTCAGAAAATGGTTACCTGGATATCCCACAGCATAGCAAACTGTATTTTTTAAAGTTGAACTCATGCACTCAGTGTGCCTGTGTGGCATCCGTAAACCATGTCCAGCTGCAGGAGAACGACAGAGATAAAAGACAAAGTGCATCCTGCCGGGGACCAAATCGGCCTGACACCATGTGCGTTTGTCCCCTGAAGGGAAACAGTCGCGTGACCGCCCTGCCGCATTCCGCTCCAGAAGGAAGCACAGGCAGAGAGCATGGGCTTGGAACCAGGTGAGCTGGGACCTGGGCAGGTCACGTAGCCTCCCTCCCCACGTGTGCCTGTCTACGTGCTGGAAATAAAAACACCCGCCTTGTTCCTCTCCTGCGTTCTTAACCCAGAAATAGGAAAGGGTTAAAATTGAATTAAAAGAGGAAGAGAAAAGTACACCTGAAACTAACACAACATTGTAAATCAACTGTACTCCAATAAAAAAAAATTTTTTTTGATGTAAAAAATTAAAGAGGAAGGGAAAAGAAAATGAGTTAAATAGAGGGCAGGGTAGAAACACTGGATCAGTGGAGATTGAGGGGTTTTTCCCAAAGTTATTAATCCTGGTGAAATTTATTTCAGATATTTCACAGGTGCTTCTGTTTAAGCGACCACCCTACCTTCCTATCTCTAGCAGGACACACGAGAAACTGTAACAGCGGCTGCTTTCCAGGGAGGGGATCCGGGTATTATAAGTTAGAACTGGGAAGAAAACTTCTTACCATCCACCTATAGCCCTGTGTGAATCTTAACCATATGCAATTACTATATTTTCAAAAAATAAAAGCTACCAACCAAACAACACAAAATTCTCTCCAGCGAACAGTTGCAGGGGGGCGGGGTGCGGGGGGAGTTAGGCTAACCATCTTCACCCAAAGTACACATTGTCTTTGGATAAATAGACCCAAATGAGCTCATAAAGATGCATGGAAACACCTGGTACATCCTCTTCACCCACAAGACGGAGCCCAGATGCCGTGCAAACCTCATTTTTTTGTTGTTAATTTTTATTTAACATTGGAGTATAGTTGATTTACCATGTTGTGTTAGTTTCAGGTGGTTTGGGGTTTTTTGTTTGTTTGTTTGTTTGGGGTTTTTTTTTGCAAACCTCATTTCTGACCGACTGTAGGATGCCAAGAGGTGGGTCCTGGCTCGGGCCCTGGAGGCTCCAGGCCACCGAGGGGTTAACTGACGTCAGGTGAGAGGGTCAGTTTCCAGCCTTGGCCCTGGCACTGACTGGCCTTCACCCCTCTGCAGCTCATTTTTCTCTTCTATAAAACGCCAAATGTAAAATAGATAGCTAGTGGGAAGCAGCCGCATAGCACAGGGAGATCAGCTCAGTGCTTTGTGTCCACCTAGAGGGGTGGGATAGGGAGGGTGGTAGGGAGACGCAAGAGGGAGGAGATATGGGGATATATGTATATGTATAGCTGATTCACTTTGTTATACAGCAGAAACTAACACACCGTTGTAAAGCAATTATACTTCAATAAAGATGTTTAAAAAAAAAAAACATCTATAGACCTGGAAAAAACAAAAAACGTGACTTGTAATGTTGCTCGGATGCTCTGATCTGTGGTCCTATGTGGGCACAGAGTTAATTAGACTCACATTCCCCTGCCTGCCCCGGCAGATACAGCCTCTGCCCTCGCCCTCCCAGTGCCTGAAAGGCTCACGAGGAGGGTACCTTCCTTCTTGGCTTTTGGGGTTATTTCTTGAAATGCCTGCCAGCCCCCACCAAGATTAGACGATGTGTTTTCCAAAGGGTGTTTACAGCCAGAGGGGCTAGACAGGAAAATGATTGGAGGTAGTTCATCGACAAACGCTTATTGTAAAAGTTATGTGTTTCGTTTTATTATGTTATTTGTGTTTATGTTTGTGTATTTTATGTATTCTGTTTACCATTATCATTCTCATGCCATGTAATGCTGGCTTTCCGTTTATGGTATAAGGTATTATGATCTTGGTTAAAAAAAAAAAAGAGAGCTAATAGCAAATAAATAATAGTATATGTGGCGTATTATTCAGGAGAGCCGTCACAGAGGTGGTTTAAAAAACGACTGGAATTTGAGGAACACTAGCGGCTGAATTGTGTCCTCCCAAAATTCGTGTGTTAAAGTCCTAACCCCGATGGGACCTCATTTGGAAGTGGGGTTCTTGCAGATGGGATTTCATAAAATAAGGTCATGCTGGAGCGGGGTGGGTCCCTACTCACTCCAGTGTGACTGGTATCCCCAGAACAAGGGGAAATGTGGGCACAGACCCACACAGGGAGAGCCCCGTGTGAAGACTGGAGCAAGGGACCTAGGAGCGGCTGGGAGCCAGGCCTGGGGCGCATCCTTTCTCACCGCCTTCCAAGGGACCCCGGCCCTGCAAACACCTCCCTTCCAGAACGTGTGAGGCAGTGCACTTCTGTTTAAGCCACCGTGCTGTGTTAGGGCAGCCCCAGGAGAAGAGCCCAGGGGACGGAGCAGGAGGGTGTGAGGTCAGGATAACTCAGGGAAGCAGGGCCGTGTCTACGGGTGCGGGGCATCCTCGGACGGCTGGGCCCACTGCCAGCCTTCGGCAGCGTGGCCCCAGGCAGGGCATCTGTGTCCAGGACCAGAGGAAGCAGCTGGCTCACGGGTCTGACAAGTGATGCTTGCCGCCTGGGTTCGTTTACTCTCCGGCCTGGGCACCTCCAGGGGGACTCCTCGCCACTGAAGAAGCGTTCTCGGGCTCTCCTTCCTGGTAGCTGGTGAGGGAGACCTGAACTGTGGTGCTTCAGAATCTTCTCTTGTTATCTCTTTTTTTTTTTTAGATTCCACATATAAGTGTTATTATATGATATTTGTCTTTCTCCGTCTGGCTCACTTCACTTATTACTATGATCATCTCTTACAAATGAACTTACATACAAAACGGAAATAGACCCACAGACATAGAAAACAAGTTTATGGTTACCAAAGGGGAAGGGGGGAGGGATAAGTTAGGAGTTTGGGATTAACAGATACACACAACTGTATATAAAATAGATAACCAACAAGGATCTACTGTATAGCACAGGGAAGTCTACTCAACATTTTGTAAAAACCTATAAGGGAAAAGAATTTGAAAAAGAATAGATATATATATATATACATATGTATGTATAACTGGATCACTTTGCTGTACTCCTGAAACTAACAACATTGTAAATCAACTACAATTTAAAATTTTTTTTGAATAATGTACATCAGATCTTTATACTTTTGCAAAAATTATTAGTTTTAAAGAAAATATTTTATACATGTTAATTTTTTGTCAAAAACGTAATAAAATAGTGTGACTCTTATTACTGCACACATATTCTTGAAAATGATGAATGCACAATTTCAAGGACCTTGGTAATGTATCTGGACTCCACAAATGTAGCTTGATTGTAGCTCAGCAAATGAAGAGAATAAGCCTCTAAAAATAAAGATGGCACTGTTGAAAGGAAGGAAGGAAAGGAGGGAGGGAGGGAGGGAAAGAAGGGAGGGAGAGAGGAGGGAAGGAAGGAAGAAAAAAAAGAATCTTCTCTTGCCTCCCTGCTAACTCTACCAGGACCTCACATCAAGAACTATTAACTATTTGGGGCATTTCCTGGCGGTACAGTGGTTAGGATTCCTGCGATTTCACCACCAGGGCCCAGGTTCAACACCTGATCAGGGAACTAAGATCCTGCAAGCTGTGCAGCAAAAGAAAAAAAAAACAAAGCCCACCAACTTTCTTTGCTGTACACCTGAGACTAACACAACATTGTGAATCAACTCTACTCCAATAAAAAAAAAATTTTTTAAGCGTTTTAGCAGGCAAACCACAATCATCAGTGGACGTGAGGTTCGGTAACCTCTTTTTTCCAAAGGTCATTTTAGATGCCATGAATGCCAGTACTCCCTTCCCCACTCTGAGATTCCGTCGACCTCCAGGGCAGGGCCTGGAGGCTCACCTGTGCCAGGTGATGGAGAGAAGGTAGAAGGCAGAAGCTGGGCCGGGGCCCACACTGGCTGGGACTGTACAGCCATCTCTCTCTCTCTCTCTGCCTCAGTTTCCACATCTGTCATGAGCAGATGAGGTGCCTTTAGGCCTCACGCTGTTGCTGTGAGGATCCACGGAGATTGTCTACATGGAAGGGCTTTGAAATTTGAAAAGCAGAAAGAGACCTTCACCAAATATTTGTTGAGGACTTCCTAGGTGGATGACAGGGCATTACAGGAGCACTTGAACCCCTTTCCTTCTTGGAGCATTTACTTTATACACGTGTGTAGGGTGTATATATAGAGCAACCACCAAATGACAATGCTGAGCAAAGTTAACTTGAATTAAATAAAAAACCAGAGTGCTCAGACAAGGGAGGAGTTGCTGCCGGCTAGAGGGTCAGGGAAGGCTTCCTGGCCCTTGAGACATGGAAGGAATGGAAAAGAGTCTATTCCGTGGAGAGAGACAGCTATGAACAAAGATGCAGGGCTGGGTGAGGCCAGCTGGAGCCAGAACCCCAAGAATCCCAGGTTCACAGGAATGGGGAACCAGCAGGAGGGTTCTGTCCACAACAGACTGGGAGATGGTTGGAGTGTAGGCAACATGACCTGCAGGCGGTGGAACCCGCTGGAAACCACCAGAGACGTCAGTCCAGAGATGGCAGGGCCTGAGCTCAGGGATGCTGAGATGCAGGGGACCACAGGGGCCCAGGAGAGCATCTGGAGGATGACAGGACTGGCTGCAGATGAAATCCCGGAACAGTGTGCATGGTGACAACGTGAACTGGGTAGAGGGCTGCCATGATGGTCCTTAGAACGCTCAGGGAAGCAGAGGAACGTAATACTTGTTCATCAGTGACTGAGAGCTTTGCGGGCTTTAGTCTATGCAGTGTTCACAAACCTTTAGGAGCTGAGGGCTGTTTTCGCCCCTGGTTTATAGGTGAGAAAAATGAGGCTCAAAAAGGTTCGTTAACTTGCCCAGCATCCTACAGCTGGGAGTTGTGGAACTGGAATTCAAACCCAGGCCTTCCAACCCCAAAGCCTATAAAGTTTATTCAAAGATGTATTTAATAACAATTTAATGTAAAGTACTCTTGAATTCTTTTTTTTTCATTTACAGTATTTAAAACTTTTTAAACCTACCATAAAAATGCACAGATCGTGGACATTGATTTTGATGAATTTTGACAATTGCATCCATCTGTATAACCACCACCCAAAACAAGATGTAAAACATTTCCTTGATCCCAGAACATTCCTTTAAGCCTTTTTCCTGTCAGTTCCTCTCCCGACCCCCAGGGAACACATTCTGATTTCTATCTCTGCGGTTCGCCTGCTGTCAATTCCCTACGATCGGAGTGTGTCATCTGCTGTGTCTGGCTTCTCTCACTCAGCACGTTTTGCGAGATTCGTCCACGTTATTGAGAGTATTAATAATTCAAAGCACTTTTTTAACTCTGATCCCCTGAGGGGCAGGTGAGTACTGTGTTGGTAAGACTTTTTTAGAGCGTCAGCGGGCTGTCTCTCTTGGCTTTCTGAGAAGCTAACCTTCATCCTGCTCCGCGTGCCTGGGAGGAAACTAGCATCGGCTGCAGAAGGAAATCCAGGAGAGAGCCCCAGGTAACCACCGCCTTTCCTCGGTCATGATGGTTGAATTAACTTTGCAACACAGTGGCTCTCAAACCACATTTTGGACGATAGCTTGTTGTCATTGTTGTTGTTTTTTCCAGCGCAATAACTTCTTTCCAACAGCACACTAAATAAATATGTTGAAATCGGTGATATTTTGACCTCCAGGCAGGCAAAAACACATCAGCCGTTTAACCAACATGACAGTGTCTCGTCAAAGAAGACCGTATGGCACAGCTTTGAATTGTTCACCACGTTTGCACGAACCCCGTTTACCGGGCGAGTAAACCCGGCCAGGAAGATGCAGAGCAACACGTCCTATGACTCTCGGCTCTTGTTACCACTGCGCGATTCCCACATCTCCAAGAACCCATGTGCTCAGCCTTTGTTTCTCCCTAATGATGTTTATCTGTATATTCCTTAAAGTGCACCTTGAGAGCAAAGTAATTGCGAGCCCAAAGGTTGAAAACTTAGTGAACAAAACATGAAGCAAGAAGGATGAATTTACAAGGCATGATTCCCTCCCAGCCTTCTTCCCTCGACCCCTCTTGCTCCTTTGGTGAGTTCAGAAAAGACCTTTGTTACCTTACATTCTATGTCCAAACTAGATTTATATACCTTCATGTGTTGTTTATTACTTGTATGTACTTATTTTCATTGTACAATTGACAGAGCTTTTCTACCTGTGAAAACGGTTGAAGTATCTCGGATTAGGAGAAAATACATCATGATTTTTTTTTTCCCACTAAAATTGATGAGAAAAAATTTCTCATGAATGACTTTTCCCTTAGTAGCAAAATTTCAGGAGCGGATTAGGTCGTTCAGCAGGGACGGTTGGGTGTAGATTTCTGAATTTCCAAACTGGGATTCTGCAGCATGATGATGACCTTGAAATGTCTAAATCCCTTTACACTCCTGGGGTCTGTCTGTGGGTGGAGACTCTCATAAAAGCAACGCAGGCGGAAAGGGCAGATAGAAGAACAGCGGCTCCTTGGCCCGCCGGGAGGTGGGAAAGAAAGGAGGAGAGAAAAAAAAGATAAAATTCACAAAAATGTCAACTGTTACCCACCGGTAATCTTGGCCTCCTCAATCAATAGAAATTGACAAGAGGCCAGACAAGAAATCCAGGCAAGGCTTTATTGGGGCCCCTGCTGCAGCAGAGAGGAGCGAAAACAAGTAACAGTTTCCCTCACTCACTTGCCCTCTGAGTGGGGGGGCGAGCTGGTGAGGGTAGGGGTGTGTCCTGGGGTCGGGCCGGAGGTGTGGCTTAGGTGGTCTGCCCGCCCCTTAGGTGGTGTCGTGTGCAGGGGGCATGCGCAGTGCCCTGCTTTTGCTCCCGGCTCTTCAGAAGTGGCAGTTGGGTTTTTGGTCTTTTTGTATCTTCTTGTCCATAATTTGCCCCCACTGTGCATGCACGCAGCTATTTTTAGTCCTTTATGGTTTCTTTGTATCTTGTTGCTGGAGGAGATGTTTGTCCAGGTGCAAAGGGGTAGCAAAGGGGCCCAGGTCCCAGGTCCCAGCCTGTCTCAAAACTGGGCATTGGCTTCATCGAAGAAAACCAGGCCAGGCCCAAAGGAGGGAGGCCCTGGCGGCTAGCTCCCCGGAATCGTCCTCAGATGCCACTGCCGAGGCCCGTGGCCTGGCGAGAGCCTGTCTTGCAGGACCAGAGGTGCTGCCCCAGGCTCAAGATCTTTGGTCACAGCGGCACAGATCTCAGAGGACATTCCCCCGGGACCTGGAGAGAAGGACCTCACCCTAAGGACCCCACCTGCAGGGCAAGCCCCCAACACCCTAGGCGGGCACTCACGATGTGCCCTTTCTCAGCCCCTAATCCACAGTCAATGCCCCAGGACAGCGCCCCTGCAGGTAACCGCAGACTCTGAGCACACAATTGCAGGGCAGAGGGGGGTGTCCAAGGAGAGTGCGAGGTGTGAGCAGCAAAGCCCAGCTCCAGGAGGCTGCGGGAAGAGTGACCCAGGTCCTAAGCAACAGAGACATTGGGGGACGGGGTGCGTGTGTGTGTGTGTGTGTGTGCGCGCGTGTGCATGTTCCCGGGGAGGGTAAATGAAAAGTGGCCTAGGAAACATCCACCATTTGCAATGTGTGGACCTTACTTGGGTCTTCATTTTAAACAATCTGTTAAAAAATTCTTAGACAGCAAGGGAGATGTAATGATTTTGAGGAATTGCTCATTGTCTCTAGTGTGATAATAGTATGATGGCTATGTTTTTTTAAAAGAATCCTTAGAGATACATCCTGAAACATTTGTGGATGAAATGATATAGTATCTGGGATTTGCTTCAAAGCGATGGCTTGGCAGGGAGTCGAAAGGAGAACAGATAAAACACCAGGGGCTGTGTGTTCACACACTCTTAAACCCAGGCAATGGGAACATGAGAGTTCTGATACTGTCTGGCCCACTTTTGAATGTGTTTGAGGTTTCCCATAATATGATGTAAGGAAAGGTGGGAAAGAGGGTGGTGGAAAGGAATGGGACCCAGAGGCGGAAGAGATTTCATGAGGGCCGGGGAAGAGAAGGAAGACCACACACACACACGCACACACACACACACACACACACACCCAGAAGGAAGAAAGGACGGGCTCTTAGGAAGGGGGGCACACTCGGGGCCCAGGCGCCAGGCAGAGGGTGCAGGATCCCGGGGTGTGAGCTCTGGTGGTGGCCGGGGGATTGGTCCTCTGAGCCAGCAGGGCAGGGAGATAGAACAGCCACCAGGGATGGGCCTGGGCGGGAGTCCTGCTGTCACACTTCTGCCCCTGAATCCAGAGGGCAGCTTGGTCTGCATTCTTACCTGTACCTGCTGGCGCCACCAGGGCAAACCAGATGTAGCCAAAGAAATAGAACAGAGATAAAGGTTTACAAGCCCTGAGAAAATTAGGTACAACTACAAAGGATTCCTGAAGAGACTTGGGGGGCAGGGCGGGAAGGAGGGGGAGGAGCTGGGAGGAAGGGGGGTTAATTTTACTCCCCAACTAAAAAAGTGCAGCCGAGGGAAGGTCCACTCACCTCACGCAGAGCCTGGAGGTCGTGTGGAAATCTCACGTCCGGAGTGGGTTTAAAATAAACCCCAGTGAGGGGTTGTCCTGTTTTGGTTTCTACTATTTATATATTTAGGATTCATTCACTACCAGTTTCTAAGAAGGAATTTAAAGACTCTACTAATAATAATCTGCAGAGTTTCTTGGGAAATGTTTCGGTTTTGAAACCTCAATCAATGTTGCAGCCCTGGAACAACTTACTGCTAATTCTGGTTAACATGAGGATATGTTCACCACAACTCAGTCACTCAGGCTCCAAAGGGTGCTTTCATTTATTTTAAATTTTATTGAAGTAGAGTTGATTTACAATGTTGTCTTAATTTCTGCTGTCCAGCAAAGTGACTCAGTTATACACATATATATTCTTTTTCATATTCTTTTCCATTATGGTTTATCATAGGGTATTGAATATAGTTCCCTGTGCTGTACAGTAGGACCTTGTTGTTTTTCCATTCCGTATATAAAAGCTTACATCTGCTAACCACAGCCTCCCACTCCATCCCTCTACCAACCCTCACCCCCTTGACAACCACAAGTCTGTTCTCTATGTCTGTGAGTCTGTTTTTCTTACATAGACATGTTGATTTGTATCATATTTTAGATTCCACATATAAGCAATATCATATGATTTTTGTCTTTCTCTGTCTGACTTCACTTAGTATGATAATCTCTAGGTCCTCCATCCATGTTGCTGCAAATAGCATTATTTCATTCTTTTTTATGGCTGACATTCTTGTGTGTGTGTATGTGTGTGTATTATATGTATATATATCAATCACATCTTCTTTATCTATTCATCTGTTGATGGACACTTAGGTTGCTTCCATGTCCTGGCTATTGTAAATAGAGCTGCAATGAACATTGTGGTACATGACTCTTTTTGAATTATGGTTTTCTCAGGGTATATGCCCAGTAGTGGGATTGCTGGGTCGTATGGTAGTTCTACTTTTAGTTTTTTAAGGAACCTTCATACTGTTCTCCATAGTGGCTGTATCAATTTACATTCCCACCAACAGTGCAAGACGGTTCCCTTTTCTGCACACCCTCTCCAACTCCCTAACACCATACACAAAAATAAACTCAAAATGGATTAAAGACCTAAATGTAAGGCCAGACACCATCAAACTCTTAGAGGAAAACATAGGCAGAACACTCTATGACATAAATTACAGCAAGATCCTTTTTGACCCACCTCCTAGAGAAATGGAAATAAAAACAAAAATAAACAAATGGGACCTAATGAAACTTAAAAGCTTTTGCACAGCAAAGGAAACCATAAACAAGACGAAAAGACAACCCTCAGAATGGGAGAAAATATTTGCAAATGAATCAACAAATCGGACAAAGGATTAATCTCCAAAATTTACAAGCAGCTCATGCAGCTCAATATCAAAAAAAAAAAACCCAATCCAAAAATGGGCAGAAGGCCTAAATAGACATTTCTCCAAAGAAGATATACAGATTGCCAACAGACACATGAAAGAATGCTCAACATCATTAATCATTAGAGAAATGCAAATCAAAACCACAATGAGATATCATCTCACACCAGTCAGAATGGCCATCATCAAAAAATCTACAAACAATAAATGCTGGAGAGGGTGTGGAGAAAAGGGATCCCTTAACCTTTGACGTGAAGAGACAGGCACATGGCTTTGCCATCCATCTGTGGTAGGACCTCACCAACAATGACAGCCCCCAGGGACCGCGACCTCCAGGGGTGTGACAGCCTGTACGGGTTCAGCCCTCTGGGGATTTGAAATGCAGCCTGATTCTTAGGGCCTAGGCTGTGCAGAGAAGAGAGAGTCGTCAGTGGGTTTGGGATGCAGACAAAGCATCCTGGCTGGCATGGGTTTAGGGTGCTTATTTACCCCTATGAGTTTATGAGGATTAAATGAGAATATTTAGCTTAAACATTTAGCCCAGCGCTGGGCACCTGTTAAGTGCTGAGTAAATGAGGTCTACTGTTGTTGTTATTATTCATTGCTATTATTACTAGCATTATTATTTCATGGGCATAACGAGTGAGCTGGCAATACTAGCACGGATTCCAGCCAGAATTTGACGTGGCCAAAATAAAACCAGACTCGCCGCCCAGTGAAGGAGGCTGAGCCCAACAGGACCTGAGAGTTGGCTCTCCAGCTGCGGCCAGCTCTGATGAGAAAGGGCTTCTAGACAAAGCTCCTTGAAGCTGGTGCTTGCTATGTCCCTAAGCATAGGGACAGCCCCCAAAGGTTGTGTTTTCTAAGTTGTGGATGACCAGTCTGCAATATCCATATCAGTCAGATTAGGTGTTTTTTCCTCTGGGGCCCCCCAAGGCAGGCCTGCGTCAGTCCTGATAAGGAATTCCAGATGGGCCGGTGGTCTTCATTTGACAAAGGGAGAGCTTGTTTCGAGGCCAGGCAAGTGAGTGTGAAACTTCCTGCCAGAGCACGGGGGTGGGGTAGGGCGGGAGGTGCCCATTTCTGTAGGTTGGTCACCTGCTGCTGTTTTGTAACATATCAAGGAGTCAGAATCTGGTGATTTTACTTCACTGAAGAAGGCAAATCAGAGCAGATGCGCCGGGGCGGGGGGGGGGGGGGGGGGGGGGAGGAGCAGCTGAATCAAGAGAGAAAAACCCTGCCCCTCCTCACATCTCAGGGTGGGCTCAAAGCCAGTGTGGACAGGGTTGGCCGGGGACCTGCTGTAGAGCACAGGGAACTCTGCTCGTATTCTGTAATAACCTACGTGGGAAAAGAATTTGAAAAAGAATAGATGCATGTATATGTATAACTGAATCACTTTGCTGTACACCTGAAACTAACACAACATTGTAAATCAACTATACGCCAATATAAAATGAAAATTACATTTAAAAAATTCCCCGTGAAGTAAGATCTATCACGTGCTCTCATTCTTATAAAACAAAATCTACATTTTCAATGTTTCTGCCTTTCTCTTTAGTCCAAGATATGTTGGAGCCCTGTAAGAAATTCTTTTATTCACAAAAGAATGCCCTTATAACTGTTAGAAACACTTTAATTTTATTAGTGATAACTGCTTTAAAACTTCTATACGGCTTCATGAATTCCGGCTTTGAAGCTGCAACTTCTGAAATCTTACTTTCTCTATTTAAACATCAGTTTCAAAAATAATCTTTTTCAACACTTAGAAGATCAGAGGACCTGTTTAAAGCCCTCTTTAAGACAGGAACATGATTCAGTGTCCATCCCCCTCTTCCACAGATGCTCCAAACTATAAAAGAAACTTCTTGCCTTTTCATTTTGAAGAAGAATTTATTGGAAGAAGTGACTATTCCAGTCATTCCAGGGAGCAACTTAGAAAGTTGTAGCATTTTTCCCTCTTTGGAGTTTTGCCAGAGGAGGGGAAAAAAGTATTGTTAATAGAAGTTGCAGCTGTCAACAACCATCGAAGACTGTGAGAGAGGGGCGCAAGTTTGAGTGCAAATGTGTTCTTTGTTTTTTTTTTTTTTTGAATTTTATTTTATTATTTTTTTTATACAGCAGGTTCTTATTAGTTATCTATTTTATATATGTTAGTGTATATATGTCAATCCCAATCTCCCAATCCATCCCACCCCCACCCCCACTTTCCCCCCTTGGTGTCCATACGTTTGTTCTCTACATCTGTGTCTCTATTTCTGCTTTGCAAACCAGTTCATCTGCACCATTTTTCTAGATTCCACATACATGCGTTAATATACAATATTTGTTTTCCTCTTTCTGACTTACTTCACTCAGTATGACACTCTCTAGGTACATCCACAACTATACAAATGACCCAATTTTGTTCCCTTCTATGGCTGAGTACTATTCCATTGTATATATGTACCACATCTTCTATATCCATTCATCTGTCGATGGGCATGTAGGTTGCTTCCATGACCTGGCTATTGTAAATAGTGCTGCAATGAACATTGTGGTGCATGTGTCTTTTTTGAATTATGGTTTTCTCTGGGTATATGCCCAGTAGTGGGACTGCTGAGTCATATGGTAATTCTATTTTTAGTATTTTAAGGAACCTCCATACTGTTCTCTATAGTGGCTGTATCAATTTACATTCCCACCAACAGTGCAAGAGGGTTCCCGTTTCTCCACACCCTCTCCAGCATTTGTTGTTTGTAGATTTTCTGATGATGCCCATTCTAACCAGTGATACCTCATTGGAGTTTTGATTTGCATTTCTCTAATAATTAGTGATGTTGAGCAGCTTTTCATGTGCCTCTTGGCCGTCTGTATGTCTTCTTTGGAGAAATGTCTAATTAGGTCTTCTGCCCATTTTTTGATTGGGTTGTTTGGTTTTTTAATATTGAGCTGTTACTTTGGAGATTAATCCTTTGTCCGTTGATTCATTTGCAAATATGTTCTCCCATTCTGAGGCCTGTCTTTCGTCTTGCTTATAGTTTCCTTTGCTGTGCAAAAGCTTTTAAGTTTCATTAGGTCCCATTTGTTTATTTTTGTTTTTATTTCCATTACTCTAGGAGGTGGGTCAAAAAAGATCTTGCTGTGATTTATGGCAAAGAGTGTTCTTCCTATGTTTTCCTCTAAGAGTTTTATAGTGTCCAGTCTTACATTGAGATCTTTAATCCATTTTGAGTTTATTTTTGTGTATGGTGTTAGGAAGTGTTCTAATTTCATTCTTTTACATGTAGCTGTCCAGTTTTCCCAGCACCACTTACTGAAGAGACTGTCTTTTCTCCATTGTATATCCTTGCCTCCTTTGTCATAGATTAGTTGACCATATGTGCATGGGTTTATCTCTGGGCTTTCTATCCTGTTTCATTGATCTATATTTCTGCTTTTGTGCTGATACCATATTGTCTTGGTGACTGTAGCTTTGTAGCATAGTCAGAAGTCGGGGAGTCTGATTCCTCCAGCTCCGTTGTTTTCCCTCAAGATTGCTTTGGCTATTCGGGGTCTTTTGTGTCTCCATACAAATTTTAAGATTTTTTTTGTTCTAGTTCTGTAAAAAATGCCATTGGTAATTTGATAGGGATCGCATTGAATCTGTAGATTGCTTTGGGTGGTATAGTCATTTTCACAATATTGATTCTCCCAATCCAAGAATATGGTATATCTCTTCACCTGTTTGTGTCATCTTTGATTTCTTTCATCAGTGTCTTATAGTTTTCTGAGTACAGGTCTTTTACCTCCTTAGGTAGGTTTATTCCTAGGTATTTTATTCTTTTCGTTACAATGGTGAATGGGATTGTTTCCTTAATTTCTCTTTCTGATCTTTCACTGTTAGTGTATAGGAATGCAAGAGATTTCTGTGCATTAATTTTGTATCCTACAACCATACCAAATTCATTGATTAGCTCTAGTAGTTTTCTGGTGGCATATTTAGGATTTTCTATGTATAGTATCATGTCATCTGCAAACAGTGACAGTTTTACTTCTTCTTTTCCAATTTGTATTCCTTTTATTTCTTTTTCTTCTCTGATTGCCATGGCTAGGACTTCCAAAACTATGTTGAATAATAGTGGTGATAGTGGACATCCTTGTCTTGTTCCTGATCTTAGAGGAAATGCTTTCAGTTCTTACCATTGAGAATGATATTTGCTGTGGGTTTGTTGTATATGGCCTGTATTATGTTGAGGTAGGTTCCCTCTATGCCTACTTTCTGGAGAGTTTTTATCGTAAATGGGTGTTGAATTTTGTCAAAAGCTTTTTCTGCATCTACTGAGATGATCATATGGTTTTTATTCTTCAGTTTGTTAATATGATGTATCACATTGAATGATTGCATATATTGAAGAATCCTTGCATCCCAGGGATAAATCCCACTTGATCCTGGTGTATGATCCTTTTAATATGTCGTTGGATTCTGTTTGCTAGTATTTTGTTGAGGATTTTTGCATCTATATTCATCAGTGATATTGGTCTGTAATTTTCTTTTTCTGTAGTATCTTTGTCTGGTTTTGGTATCAGGGTGATGGTGGCCTCGTAGAATGAGTCTGGGAGTGTTCCTTCCTCTGCAATTTTTTGGAAGAGTTTGAGAAGGATGGGTGTTAGCTCTTCTCTAAATGTTTGATAGAATTCACCTGTGAAGCCATCTGGTCCTGGACTTTTGTTTGTTGGAAGATTTTTAATCACAGTTTCAATTTCATTACTTGTGATTGGTCTGTTCATATTTTCTATTTCTTCCTGGTTCAGTCTTGGAAGGTTATACCTTTCTACGAATTTGTCCATTTCTTCCAGGTTGTCCATTTTATTGGCATAGAGTTGCTTGTAGTAGTCTCTTATGATGCTTTGTATTTCTGCAGTGTCCATTGTAACTTCTCCTTTTTCATTTCTAATTTTATTGATTTGAGTCCTCTCCCTCTTTTTCTTGATGAGTCTGGCTAATGGTTTATCAATTTGGTTTATCTTCTCAAGGAACCAGCTTTTAGTTTTATTGATCTTTGCTATTGTTTTCTTTGTTTCTATTTCATTTATTTCTGCTCTGATCTTTATGATTTCTTTCCTTCTACTAACTTTGGGTTTTGTTTGTTCTTCTTTCTCTAGTTCCTTTAGGTGTAAGGTTAGATTGTTTATCTGAGATTTTTCTTGTTTCTCGAGGTAGGCTTGTATTGCTATAAACTTCCCTCTTAGAACTGCTTTTGCTGCATCCCATAGGTTTTTGGATCGTCATGTTTTTGTTGTCATGTGTCTCTAGGTTTTTTCTGATTTCTTCTCTGATTTCTTCAGTGATCTCTTGGTTATTTATTAATGCATTGTTTAGCCTCCATGTGTTTGTGGGTTTTTTCCCTGTAATTGATTTCTAATCTCATAGCGTTTTGGTCAGAAAAGATGCTTGATATGATTTTAATTTTCTTAAATTTACCAGGGCTTGATTTGTGACCCAAGATGTGATCTATCCTGGAGAATGTTCCGTTTGCACTTGAGAAGAAAGTGTAATCTGCTGTTTTTGGATGGAATGTCCTATAAATATCAATTAAATCTATCTGGTCTATTGTGTCATTTAAGGCTTCTGTTTACTTACTAATTTTCTGTCTGGATGCTCTGTCCATTGGTGTAAGTGAGGTGTTAAAGTCCCTCACTATTATTGTGTTACTGTCGATTTCCTCTTTTATAGCTGTTAGCAGTTTCCTGATATATTGAGGTGCTCCTATGTTGGGTGCATATATATTTATAATTGTTATATCTTCTTCTTGTATTGTTCTCTTGATCATTATGTAGTGTCCTTCCTTGTCTCTTGTAACATTCTTTAATTTAAAGTCTATTTTATCTGATAGGAGTATTGCTACTCCAGCTTTCTTTTGATTTCCATTTGCATGGAATATCTTTTTCCATCCCCTCACTTTCAGTCTGTATGTGTCCCTAGGTCTGAAGTGGTTCTCTTGTAGACAGCATATATATGGGTCTTGTTTTTTTATCCATTCGGCGAGCCTGTGTCTTTTCGTTGGAGCATTTAATCCATTCACATTTAAGGTAATTATCAATATGTATGTTCCTATTACCATCTTTTTAATTGTTTGGGGTTTTTTTTTTTTTTTTTTGTAGGTCCTTTTCTTCTCTTGTGTTTCCCACTTAGAGAAGTTCCTTTAGCATTTGTTGTTGAGCTGGTTTGGTGATGCTGAATTCTCTTAGCTTTTGCTTGTCTGTAAAGCTTTTGATTTCTTCATCAAATCTGAATGAGATCCTTGCCAGGTAGAATAATCTTGGTTGTAAGTTCTTCCCTTTCATCACTTTAAATATATCATGCCACTCCCTTCTGGCTTGTAGAGTTTCTGCTGAGAAATCAGCTGTTAACCTTATGGGAGTTCCCTTGTATGTTATTTGTCGTTTTTCCCTTGTTGCTTTTAATAGTTTTTCGTTGTCTTTAATTTTTGTCAATTTGATTACCATGTGTCTCGGTGTGTTTCTCCTTGGATTTATCCTGCCTGGGACTCTCTGTGCTTCCTGGGCTTGGGTGGTTATTTCCTTTCCCATGTTAGGGAAGTTTTAGACTATAATCTCTTCAAATATTTTCTCAGGTCCTTTCTCTCTCTCTTCTCCTTCTGGAACCCCTGTAATGTGAATGTTGGTGCATTTAATGTTGTCCCAGAGGTCTCTTAGGCTGTCTTCATTTCTTTTCATTCTTTTTTCTTTATTCTGTTCCACGGTAGTGATTTCCACCATTCTGTCTTCCAGGTCACTTATCCGTTCTTCTGCCTCAGTTATTCTGCTGTTGATTGTTTCTAGTGTATTTTTTGTTTCAGTTATTGTATTGTTCATCTCTGTTTGTTTGTTCTTTAACTCTTCTAGGTGTTTGTTCCTTAATTTTTCTAGGTCTTTGTTAAACGTTTCTTGCATCTTCTCGATCTTTGCCTCCATTCTTTTTCTGAGGTCCTGGATCATCTTCACTATCATTATTCTGAATTCTTTCTCTGGAGGGTTGCCTATCTCCACTTCCTTTAATTGTTTTTCTGGGGTTTTATCTTGTTCCTTCATCTGGTACATAGCCCTCTGCCTTTTCCTTTTGTGTATCTTTCTGTGGTGGGTTTTGTTCCACAGGCTGCAGGATTGTAGTTCTTCTTGCTTCTGCTGTCTGCCCTCTGGTGGATGAGGCTATCTAAGAGGCTTGTGCAAGCTTCCTGATGGGAGGGACTGGTGGTGGGTAGAGCTGGGTGTTGCTCTGGTGGGCAGAGCTCAGTAAAACTTTAATACGCTTGTCTGCTGATGGGTGGGACTGGGTTCCCTCCCTGTTGGTTGTTTGGCCTGCGGCGACTCAGCACTAGAGACTACAGGCACTTTGGTGGGGCTAATGGTGGACTCTGGGAGGGCTCATGCCAAGGAGTACTTCCCAGAACTTCTGCTGCCAGTGTCCTTGTCCTCACAGTGAGCCACAGCCACCCCCCGCCTCTGCAGGAGACCCTCCAACACTAGCAGGTAGGTCTGGTTCAGTCTCCTATGGGGTCACTGCTCCTTTCCCCGGGTCCTGATGCACACACTACTTTGTGTGTGCCCTCCAAGAGTGGAGTCTCTGTTTCCCCCAGTCCTGTCAAAGTCCTGCAATCAAATCCCACTAGCCTTCAAAGTCTGATTCTCTAGGAATTCCTCCCCCCGTTGCCAGGCCCCCAAGTTGGGAAACCTGACGTGGGGCTCAGGACCTTCACTCCAGTGGGTGGACTTCTGTGGTATAAGGGTTCTCCAGCTTGTGAGTCACCCACCCAGCAGTTATGGGATTTGATTTTATTGTGATCATGCCCCTCCTACCATCTCATTGCAGCTTCTCCTTTGTCTTTGGATGTGGGGTATCTTTTTTGGTGAATTCCAGTGTATTCCTGTTGATGATTGTTCAGCAGTTCGCAAATGTGTTCTTAAAGAGAGTGCTGCCTAAAATTCAAGATATAAGTCACATACCATAAAATTCACCTTCTTAAAGTGTACACTTCAGTGGGTTTTAGCATGAAGTTGTGCAACCATCACAACTAATTCCAGAACATTCCACGATTCCAAAAAGAGGCCCCATACCCATTAGCTGTCACTCTGCATCCATCCAGCATCCATCCTCACCCCCAGACCCTGGCAATCACTAACCTACTTCCGATCTCTCTGAATTTGCCTGTTATGGACATCTCATATAAGTGGAATCATACACCATGTGGCCTTTTCTATCTGGCTTCTTTCACTTAGCACGTCCATGTTGTAGCATGTATCCGTACTTCATTCCTTTTTATGCTGAGTAATCATTGTGTGGATAGACCATATTTTATTTATCTATTTATCAGTTGACAGACATGTGGATTGCTTCCGCTTTGGGTCTGTTATGAAAAATACTGCTATGAGCATTCATGTATGAGTTTTTATGTGAATATACATTTTCAATTCTCTGGGGTGAATACCTAGCAGTGGGAATTGCTGGGTTGTATGGTAACCATGTTTACCTGTTTGAGGAACCTCCATACTGTTTTCCACAGTGGCTGCACCATTTTACATTCCCACCAGCGACGTATGACGGTTCCAGTTTGTCCACACCCTTGCCAACACTTGTGATTTTGATTTTAGCCATCCTAGTGAGCGTGATGGGGTTATCTCATTGCGTAGATCTTCAAGGAAGGTTTGCAGATAGGATATAATTGTTTTTCCCCAGAAGACCAAACATCTGCTACTTAATTGATGCATAGCCTGCAACTTACTTCTAAACCCTTCATTTTAGCATTATAAGATGTGTCTTCTGTGTGGGTTACGGTATGAATAATGACTGAATAAAGATGACTCGATCACGAAGACTGTCCTCTTGGGCACCACTTCCTTTGCTCCCATCTCAAACACAGCCCTAAACACGCCCTGCCAGCCCCTCATGCTGACAGCGGGGCCGCCACCATGCGACCGAGCCCTCCACTTAGCCAGTGAGGCCAGGGCCAGATCATAGCACTGCCTCGGATCCTGGCTCAGCTCTGCTTCGAGCCCACCTTGGCTGAGAGCTGCCTGCATCTGTGGGGGAACTTAGGAGATGAAGCAGAACTCAAGTCCCCTGTGGTTTTTCAGCCACATCAAAGCGGGGATTGGGCTTTCTAACTCTGAGCTTTTGCTGTTCTGTGTCCCCTTCCAAGGCCCAAACCTCCTCCTGAACCTCCAAGACTTCGACTCCTTTCTGGAGATGGGCTAGTCTTCCTCAGCCCCCAGCAGGGCCATCTGCATTCATTTCCAGCAGGTTGAAAGTTGACCAACCCAGAGTCAGCAGTTCAAGGGCTCGAAGATAGAACTGTCTCTATTTGTCGTCTCCTACTAAAATGAACTTGGCTCTGGAGCCCTTGTTTCTGCTGAGGGCAGAAAACTAATCTTGCCAATTCAAAACAACTGGTTGCTTCCAGCATAAAAATCCTGCCCTATTGGGTATTTGCTCCTCAGGTGACCTAAGTGATAGAAAGCTGCCCCAGAGTGTGCCCTCTGTCCCGACAGCCTCTGTGTGGCCTCTGTGGCCACGGCTGGCCCACCAGGACTGTCCCTGGAGGGGTGCCCAGGACCGCTCAGAGCTGCCCAGCAGGATTCTCTGGGAGGGCTGGCGTCCCGGGCCACAGCCTGGAGAGGCAGATGGTCATAGCTTTGCTCTCAAGTCCCCTGACCTGTCTGAGGTGTCTATGCCCCCACCTGTGTTTGGGGGCTCACTCTGAGGCAGAATCCCAGAACACTGCACCTTCTCGGGGACCCCACCTCGAAGCTCAGATCCTGTCACCTGCGAGTCGTCTTCCTCTCCCGAGGTGGCAAAGCCGTGTTTCCATCCCCACTCCTCCTTGGTGCTAGACCTAGCCAGGTGGTTCTGGACGTGTGCCCTCTGGACCAGTCCCAGCAGCACCCCGACTGCCAAGGCAGGCGCCCTGGAGGGGGCCTGAGTCTGGGGTGGACCAGCCCACAGTGCTCCCAGCCAGTGTCTGGGGGCAGCTCTGGTCCCAGTGTCCTAGGCCCACCACATCCAGCTCCTGACAGTTTGAACCAGGTCTGGGGACTTCCCTGGCGGTCTAGTGGTTAGGACTCCGCGCTCTTACTGCCGATGGCCCAGGTTCAATCCCTGGTCGGGGAGCTAAGATACCACAAGCTGCGTGGCCAGAAAAACAACAACATCAACAAAAACAAAAACAATGAAACAGGTCTGGGATTCAAAGGTGCTTTTCTTTCTTAAGAACTAGGCTTTCAAAACTTATTTCCACTTTACATCTTCAGAGCTGAGAGCCAGCTCAAAGCCACACTTTATTTTTCAACCGCGTTTATGAGAGGTAATTGACCACAATCAACTGCATGTATGCAAGTGTACCATTTGATAAGTTTTGACTTGCGTAAACATCCGGGACACCTTCTCCACAATCGAGATAATAAACCTACCCCCTCACCCTGAGAAGTTTCATGTTGTCAGGATTTTTGCTTCTAGTATTGATGGGTTTCTCTTTCCACACAGGACAAGCCCCAGCCCATCTCCGTGGTTTTCCTGGTAAGGGGCAGCTTGGGCAGGGAGAGGGAGGAGCTACCAGGAGAGAAAATCCACTGGGTGATAATGCAAACGGTGTCTCAGGACAGAGTCCCTCTGCACTGGTATTTTGGAGGGAGAACTAGATTCTGAACGCCCCAGAGAACAGGACAGACACCACCCTGACCCTGAGCTCAGGTCCAGTGAGGAATCCATCATTTATGATGACCAGAATGTGTCTCAGCAGAGGGTATGCTGAGGAGAGAATAGCAGGGGAGCCAGCCTAGTTGGGGCTGGGAATGGGTGCAAGAGTTGGGCATTCAAGCCAAGACTCGGAGGGCGGGCTTGAAGGGACTGGGTGAGCCCCAGGCAGGGCGGCAGCTGTGCTCCTGGCCTGGGAGCTCAGAGAAGGCCTCAAGGTCCAGGAACTCCCCTCCCAGCACTTCCTCACTGTGTCATTCATTGTGGACAGCTTTGCATCTTCTCTTGCGTCATTATTTAATTCTCACAGTGCTGGTGAGGTTTTTAATATTTATCTCTGTTCAGGCTGTGGGCTTGTGAGCACAAACTCCTCAATTTGGTGCGTAACGTGTGTCACAGTTACATGTTTCACTACATTAAATTTACTCAGCTCGGGGTCCGCCCCCACTTTCCACAGAGTGGAGAAATTCAGTCTCAGACTCAAGGGAAACTGTGCCTTAACTCCCTGCTCCCCATGGTCCTGTGAAGGAACTGAGGATCTTATACAATCCAGAACACTCAGCAAGGGCACTCTGGTTTGGAGGCCTAATTGAGTGTTATGGGATTGAGTCTCGCCCCCCTCGATTTGCGTTGAAATCCTAACCCAATGCAGTGGTGTTGGGGGTGATTAGGACATGAGGGTGGAGCCCTCGTGGTGGGATTAGTGCCCTTGTAAAAGGGACCCAGAGAGCTCTCCCGCTCAGCCTCCTCCTGCCATGTGAGGAGGTCAGCTGTCTACCCAGGAAGGGAGCCCCAACCAGACACTGGATCTGCTGGCACCTTGACCTGACTTCCAGCCTCCAGAAGTGAGAGGAATAAGTGTTTGTTGTCTGAGCCTCCCAGTCTATGCCAGTTTGTTAAAACAGCTCCAACTGGCCAAGACACAGACAACGACTCATGAACCCACTGTCAGAGCCAAGGTGATCTTGCATATGGGAGGGTGTTCTGCCAATCCTGGGCCAAGCTTGCACGTGGGGTCTTTGCTGAGACTGGGAGTCCCACTGCCTTGGATCCAGCCTCCCTGGCTGCACCCCAGAGCCTCTCCCTGGGGCCCCCGTGTGGAACAGGTGTTACTGGTGACTTCCTCTAAAGCAGCACCCACCTCCCAGTCTCACCAGCTCTCTCTCCAGGCTGGCCCCTTCCCCTTGCCTCCATGCCCTTGCCCTCTGAGCAGACCCTTCAGAGCTTTCCCTGTAGGGGCCTCTCCTCCTCGGCTGAGGTGAGGATGAGATGCTGGTGGGGGCCGGCGCTTCCTGCGGAACTCATTCTAGCATGCTTCCCTCAGCCAGGGCATTATTCTCCATCCTCGTGACGTTGGCTTTTCACCGAGTTCCCTGGGTTCTGTCCTGGGTTGCTTCCTTAGGACGGTAACTCCCACGGGCCAGGAGATAAGCTTGGGAAGGAATGGCAGCCTCCTTGGAGGGTCTCCTTCCTGCCTGCCCTGCCCTGTGTCCTCCAGAGGAAACAATAGCCAGGGGAGGAGTGACTGTCTTCAGCTGAAAAGCCCTTGGATGAGGATTCAGTAGGACCACCGAGGGCTGACTCTGCGGCTGGCCCCCAGCCCAGCACCTCCCCCCGGAGACTGGCCAGTGTGCTGCACACCTTCATAGCCCCACACGGGGTGCAGACCAGAAAAGCTCTCATCATGCATTTGCATCAGAGAATAGCTGTCGAATTGAAGCCCGTTCCTGACTTTTATTCAGGGCCCGTCTCCGTGTTCTTCCAAATCCACACACTCTTGAGAGTAAAGCACTACTGTGCAGTTCGGAAGGGACTCTTGGCGGCTTTACAGGTGAGCAGTAACAGCGCGGGGGGGAGCGGGGGGCGGGCCCCTCTGGGCGGGGCTCCAGGGCACGTGGGACCTCTACCTGCTCTCGCCCTCACCTGATCGCTTTCCTCTTGTTGATTCAGAACCTCCCCCTTTTTTTTTTTTTTGCTCTCTTTCACAGACATCCCTTTTCTCTAACTCATCACCTTCCTGTCGTCACAGCCACCACTCGCCTTCTAAGCGTTATTTCCAAGCATCCCTTACGCATCACAAGTTGATGTTTGCAGAACCAGCCACCTTCACATCAGGCAGCTCTGAGGAAACCCCACCTAGACTCAGAGTCCTTAAATGGGACCTTTCTGACGACCTGGTTTCCACCCCGACCCCCCAGCCCCACTTCACCTAGAGAGAAAGAGGGCCCAGGAAGATGAAAGGGCGGGTCCATCCCGCCCAGCAAGCTTCCTCCCCCGCGGCTCCTGCCACAGGCTGGGCCAGGCCCCTGCCCACAGATGTGGATTAATCGACAGAAGTGCTTGGAGCGCCGTCAGAGGTGGGGACCCAGGAGCAGTGAGATGCTCACCGCACAGGTGCGCCCAGGAGGCGCCTGGAAGGGATGGGGACGGGCACGGGGAGCGGGCAGCCGTGCAGGGGCCACCGCCGCGGACCTCGGCCTGACCCGACGGAGCTGCAAGTCACCTTGCGCATCCTCAACCCAGAGCAGGCGAGCCAGCCCCCCAACCCGCACACCGTCAGTCCCGGAAACGTGCATGTGGGGCATAAACCAGTCCACCCCTCTTCTCTGTTGCGCTTCTGCCGCGCTCTGTGTATTTGGGGAGGGGCTCCAGTGGCCTCAGGGCAGCCCCCTGAAGATCCCAGATGTCCGGGGTGGGGGTGGGGGGGGCCGCGGTGGGGCAGCTGCGCTCACCCCCGGGGACCAGCCCTGCCCCCCCCCACCCTCCCCGGGTTCCAGGCCTTGGCCGTTTATGCCACACAGCACCCCGTGAGGTTGGGACTGGTAATGCAGTTCCCATTCTACAATAGAAGAGGCCGTCAGGGCGCACGGAAGTTAAAACACTTGCTCCAAATTGCTTAGCTAGTAAGTGTCAGGGGAGGGTTTCCAACCAGATCCTCCAGACTGTCAGCTCCTAGCCACCCAGCAAGCCTCAGGACAGCGTGTAGAGCATGACCCCTCGGGAAAAGAAAACAAACCTGGTTATTTGTGGGTATGTGTGCGTGGGTGGGGGAGGAGATAGCCAGTGCTAGCTTACACAAAAGACTGCTGAGTGTGTGTGTGTGTGTGTGTGTGTGTAAAATTCCATTTAAATGAAGCTCTAGAACAGGCAGAAATAATCTGTGGTGGAAAAATATCAGGTTGGAAAGGGAGGTAGGCTCTTTCCGGAGTAATGTTTGTGTTCTATTTCTTGTATTCTTGATGATGTCTGCAATTGACTCTGAAATACGCCCTCCAAAAAAAAAAACAAGAGTTGATGTGGCCCTTTGGGGGAAACCCTGAAAGCTTTGACTTCTGTGTCATTGGAGAACTTTGGTGCCATGCCGATTTCCTTCTGTGTCATTTAGTGACCAACCTTGTTTGATTTACCCAAGTATTTTCTGGGTCTAATTCTTTGTTGGAGGCTAGAACTGACATTTGTTAATGTGATGGTTAAGTGGAATTAAATGACATAATGCAAGGCTGGCATCTTAAGTGCTCACTTAATATTGTTATTATTTCCTAACAAGTAAAAATAGTTGGATAAGATGACCCCTGAATTCTCTTCTGTTTTTTAATATTTCATGATTTCAGCTCAAAAGGCACTAACATAACTCACTGAAAACTAGGCAAACAGTCTTTTATCTACAGTACAAAGTACAAAGTGCTCTTAATTCATCTGTCTGCAAACTTGGCCTGAATGGCTGGGAAGCTTTTTATAGTCCTTACATATTTCACAGCAGAAATATTCATGCATTAAAAAAAAAATGAATTGATGGCTGAATAGAGGCATAGGTAGATAGATGCACAGATATGTGATAAAGCAAGTAAAGTAAAATACTCATTTGAGAATCTAGATGGATATACAGGTGTTCACTGCAAAGTTAGTATTTCTGTGTATTTGAATTTTTTCATAATAACATGTTGGGGGGAAATGTAGTTATCTCTGGAGGGTCCAGGGAGGAGATGCTGGTGGATGAAAGGGCACCTTCTTTTACTCTATGTGCTTCTTAATCGTGTCATTCATTTTTACAAGCACGTACTATTTCTGTGATTATTTTAATTTAAGAACATAATAAAAAGTGACGTCAGATAGGATCTTTCCCTTGTGGAGTTTCATGTGATGGGATAGCTAAGACACACACACACCTGTCAGTATATTGTTGTGGCCAGTAGAAAGGGATTGTCTAACAACATACATGAATTGGTGACTCACGCGGATTAGAAGCCAAATGCACTTTGTCCCTGCTCAGTCACCAACGGGCATCGGGACCTGGGCCTCAGTTCCCCAGACTGTGAAACAAGGAGGTATTGATTTGGGGATCCTGGCGTCCCCTCCAGCACTGCCACCAGACATGCCTGGATGTTTGTGCGGATGGTGGCAGTAAATGAGAAGACGGGAAGAGGAAAAACCCTGCATACAGGAGATTGAGAGACTTACACTTTAAAATAGATAGAATTGCTAGCAAGCCAAATACGAGGGAGGAATATGCTTCAGGATGGCTGTGGTGAGGGATTCTTCGTCTTCGGCCAGTGGAGGACACCTTACATCACTCTTGCTCCCATGAGTGTCCCTGACCCAGTGCGACTCTCTGACAGGTGGGCAAACCCGCAAGCTGTTTCGTAAATAAAGTTTTATTGGAACCCAGCTGTGTCCCTCTACTCCAGGAGACAGTGGGGGCAGAAATGAGTAGTTGTCACAGAAGCCCCATGGTCTGTAAAGCCTAAAAGATTGACACTCTGGACTTTTACAGAGAAAGTTTGCCAACTGCTGCTCTAAACATTCACTTCTCTTCTGGCGTGATCAGCACTGAATTTACATGTTCAGTGTATTTTGCCAAACTTTCTTGCAGTTGACAGAGCCCATCTCAGGATGGAGGGGTGGTGGGAGTAGGGCCAGCTGAGCAGCCCGGGGCCTGGGTCCTTGGTCTCCCTGGCACATCACATACAGCCCCTTAGATCTCCCAGCAGAGCCCCAAAGTCCCCTCTAGGCAGCCCCGTAGACGGGCTGTCACTGAACCCACAGCCCCGTGTGTACTTGGCCGTGGCCAAACCATGACTTCTCCCAGTGCGTGAGTTCTCAGTACTACAGACCCCACAGCTGCCAGTGGACCAGACCGCAGGATGTCCTCAGAGAGTGGGCATCAAAGGTGACCTATGACCCAGCTTCCAAATCACCCCTTTGACATAGAAAGAAAGCACTGTGTCCTGGGCACTGTGAGGGGAAACGACATCATTTCTGCCAGGTGGGCCTCATTCTGTTTCCATCTCTACTGTCCTATTTCCTTGATGGCTTTTGCAGAATTGACAGTTCAGTCCCCACAGCTGTAAGGAGGTATTTGTGTGAAGGTACAGCTTGTGACAGAAGAGGCGCCCGCGGGAGAGGGGCTGTCCTCAGGCCTCAGTCCCTGGAGTGCTTCCAAGGTGTCGTTACAACCTTCTAGTGAAGGTAATAAACAAAGGAGGTCATCGACTGGAGAAAACACAAACTCTGCTACAGAAACAACGCTCTTTTGTGGCTGCTTTTTGTTCTTTTTCTTTACACTAGTGACATCCAGCAACGATTTCTTATCAGAGCCTGACAAGGCAGAATTGTGAAATGAACTACATTTGACTTCAGATCCACCAAGATTGATAGAGAGTACAAGGCAGTAGACACCATGGGACACAGAGAGGACAAAGACACAGTGCCTGTCCTCAAGCAGGGTACGGCCAAACACGGGGTGTGGGGCAGACACGAGAGGGCTCTGATGAGAGCTGTAAGGCGGTGCCCGGTGCTGAGCGGCTCAAAGGAGGGAGGGGGTCACCATCAAGTCCAGTGATGGTCTGGGGGAGAGCAGAAAGGCCTGGGGAGATGGGCTTTACGGGAAGGTTGGTTGGTTGGCTACTGTCACAATAATGCTGCATCACGACCCCCAAAACTCCTCCGCATGTCTGCAGGTCAGCCTGAGGTTGATCCAGGCTGGCTTGGCCGGGCGGCTCTGCCCACACAGAGGCTCTGCTGGGCTTGGCCACCCTCTGCGGGGGCTTAGCGTACCCCACATCTGTGCAGTCTGGACAGTTCCCGTGGTGACACGTAGACACAAGAGGGCAAACCCAGCTGCCCCAGCACATCTCAAGTCTCTGCTGTGTCACTTCCCCTAACATCCATTTTCCAAAGCAAGTCAGGTGGTCAAGGCCAAAGTCAGGGATGGGGAAACAGCCTCCACCTCTAGTGGGGAATTGCCAAGTCGTATGGCAAAGCAAAGAGAGGGGAGGGACCGGGGCCAGGACTTCAATCTGCCATGAAAGCGCCTTCCAGCCACAGGGAGCCATGCACCCAATTGCACAGAAGCTGGAAAAGGTGAGTCCTGTCAGGAGGAAGAGAAGCATCAGGGTCTGACCACAGCACTACAGGAGTGCTGAGAGAAAGAGTCCCACGAGACGCTCTGCACATAAAACAAGGCGTTTATAGTTTTTTTTAATGTGGGGAAATCTGTGCATTTGAGTCTCTCTTTGGAGTTTTCCAGTGCGTATCGGCATAGTCGAGACTCTGACAAGTCCTTCAGGAAATAAACCAATTCCACTTGGTCTAAGCTCAGGGGGCCTCAGATGCCGTTCTCTCAAGAACAACGGAAACGGCACAGGACTCTTTCTGAGAAATGCTGCATCGGCCGGTAATATGCACATATGTAGCAAGGCCTGGAAAGTTCAAGTGGACCATATCACGTGGTTCTTGTGTAACAAGATGAAGAGATTGTATTTAATTTCTTAGGCGGCGGGGAGCCTTGAGAGCTTTAAGAAGGACTCATCGGAAGTACATCCTACCTACTCCAACCCTTGTCTCACAACATTTTTTATAATCACAAACTTTTATTATTAATAAGGCTTCCTTAGGACTAAAATCAGTAAATAAATCATGGCCTAAAGTTGTGTTTCCAAACTTTGGTCATTTGTGTATCGTGGTCTTGTTTCTATGTACCACCTGTACTATTGTTAATTTTCTAAACCTAACTTAGTTTTAACTTAAATATGCTTTAAAGGGGAATTTTGGTTTAAAACCACTACCTGTCTGTAGATGGCTTGAGTGTGGGCTGGACTTGGTAGTGGCTCGCTTCTGGGGATAAGAAGGAAGCAGAAGTGATGGTCTGAGACTTCAGAAACCAGATCATAAAAGGCAGTGGGACTTCCTGTCTCTCACTCTCTTGAATCACTTGCTCTGGGGGAAGCCAGCTGCCACACTGTGAGGAGCCCCATAGAGGGACCCAGTGAGAACTGAGGCCCCCAGCCAACAGTCATGTGAGAGAGCCATCTTAGAAGACGCTCCTCCAACCCCAGTCAAGCCTTCCAAGGACTGCAGCTCTTGCTGACATCTTAACTGAAACTCTAAGCCAGAACCTTCCAGCTCAGTCACTCCCAGGTGCCCGACCCTCAGAAACCGAGGGAGATAAGAAATGTTTACTATTTTAAGCTGCTAAGTTTTGGGGTTATTGTTATGCAGCAATAGATAACTAATACACAACTCTAAATGGAAAACCTGGACCACTTGCTATAAATAGAAAGTATCCTAAAAATAAACAAAATAAAGCTAAAACAATGTCATTGAATTTCATTAGATACTCTTGACTACCCAAGTCTCTGAACCTGAACCAACCTTCTCTTTCTTAAAAACAGAGATTAGCATGTGTTAAAAACACCCTAGCTTCATATAATGAAAGACTATTCAGCAATAAAAAGAAACAAACTACTGATAAATGCAACAACATGTGTGGATCTCAAAAACTAAGTGAAAGAAACCAGACACAAAGGACCACATATTGTATGATTCTATTTATAGGAAACGTCCAGAAAAGGCAAATATGTAGAGACGAAAAAGCAGATCAGTGGTTGCTTGGGAATGGGGTAGGAAGAAGGATTGACTGCCCGTGTGTACAGAGGAAATTGAGGGCACTTTGGGGATGATGGGAGTGGTTTTTTTTTTTCTTGGCCATGCTGCATGGCATGCGGGATCTTAGTTCCCCGACCAGGGATCAAACCTGTGCGCCCTGCAATGGAAGCTCGGAGTCTTAACCACTGGACTGCCAGGGAAGGCCTGGTGGGAGTGTTTTAAAGCTGCATCGTGGGGACTTCCCTGGTCCCCAGGAAAGTGGATGAATATTATGGTACGTAAATTATGCTTCAATAAAGAAAGATGTTAAAAAGTTAAAAAATAAAAGATGGAAAGATGACATTTATTTTCACTATATGAGTCTCTATATGCCTAAAGGCAACACCTCACATAGCACCAGGGATGACTTACCATGCCTTGGGCAGCCCAGGTTCACTGCTGGTGTGCGTGGTGCCTGAGCCCACCCTCAAGGCCAGAGGGGTTTGTGGTGATGTAAACCTTCCAAGGCCAGGCATCAACTGCCACTGTGTTTCTGGCACCAGGAAACCCCCTATTTCCAGCTCTGCCCACGACTCCACGGGCAAACAGCCCTTCTTCTGTTCCTCCGAAAGCCCTTTTGTAGTCAGAGCAAATGATATGTCAAAAATCTGTGGTCTAATATATACACTACCAAATGTAAAATAGATAGCTAGTGGGAAGCAGCCGCATAGCACAGGGAGATCAGCTCGGTGCTTTGTGACCACCTAGAGGGGTGGGATGGGGAGGGTGGGAGGGAGGGAGATGCAAGAGGGAAGAGATATGGGAACATATGTATATGTATAACTGATTCACTTTGTTATAAAGCAGAAACTAACACACCATTGTAAAGCAATTATACTTCAATAAAGATGTTTAAAAAAAAAAAATCTGTGGTCTACTTTGAACAATAAATAGATCCCTGCCTAGCAAAAAAACAAAAACAAATTCGCTTTGGTGCTTGTGGCAGACTTCATTAATGGCCTCACTTCGCGCCCCCTCCCTGTACCCATGACCTTGGCCACGGGACTCTGCAGTTCTTTTCACTTGTGGTGAGTCAACTGCCCTGTCCCTTGACTTGAGGTTGGGTCACATGACTAGCGTGGGCTAATGACGTGTTAGCCTGTCGTGGCAAAGGCTTGAGAAGCACTTGTGAGATAGGTTTGCCCTCTTGCTCTTGGAGGAAAAGCCAACAAGACCTGTTGAGAGATTGGATGTGTGGGTGGAAATGAACAGTGAGTCCAGGTTTCAGGACTGAACAGCTAGATGGATGGTGACGTCATTGACTCAGACGGGAAGGACGTGGGGTGGGTGAGATTTGAATGTGGGAGGATTAGGGGAGAATCAAGATCATGGTTGGGACGAGTTAACTGCCTATCAAGAATGTGAGGGACGTGGGGCTTCCCTGGTGGTACAGTGGTTAAGAATCCGCCTGCCAATGCAGGGGACACGGGTTCGATCCCTGGTCTGGGAAGATCCCACATGCCGCGGAGCAGCTAAGCCCGTGCGCCACAACTACTGAGCCTGCACTCTAGAGCCCGCGAGCCACAACTACTGAGCCTGCACCCTAGAGTCTGTGAGCCACAACTACTGAAGCCCATGTGCCACAACTTCTGAGCCCACATGCCACAACTACTGAAGCCCGTGCACCTAAGAGTGCGTGCCCCGCAACGAGAGAAGCCACCGCAATGAGAAGCCCGCGCACCGCAACGAAGAGTAGCCCCCGCTCGCCGCAACTAGAGAAAACCCACATGCAGCAACGAAGACCCAACGCAGCCAAACATAAATAAAATAAAAATAAATTTTAAAAAAGAACTTGAGGGACCTGAAATTTTACCATCCTTGCCTGCCAGTTTTTTGCATGCTGACAGAAGACACAAAGACACTGCACTTCACTGTGTTCTGGTGCAGGTTTTAATGCATATTTTTATATATAAATCTTTCTAAAAGGCCAAATTTGGTGCCAGGTTTTATATGTAGGTCACTATAATTTGTATTACATCCCCTGATTCAATGACGGTTTTCTTTAGACTTGTTAAATTAAAAAGAAAACAAAATTGTTAATTAAAAAAAGGAAGATGTTTTTGAAAAAGTGACCCAGAGTCTGGGTCAGAGACAAAGGACAGTTTATCACTTACAGCAATAGCAGTAGCCAAAGCATCGGCATTTATCCTCAGAACAATTTTACATCTTAGCGGCAGCAGGTTCACTGGCTTCTCTCCAAGTTCACTGCTATCGCCCCCTGGAGGCTTCCTACTTCTTGGTCCCTACACCCCACTTTCCACAGCACAGCCAATCGGATCATGTCACACCCAGTTTTCCCCTCTCCCTACACCTCCCCACCACACCCCGCCCCTCCCCCCCCACCGCCTACTCTCATTCCTAGGTGCACACCAAGGGCAGGTTCTTCTTCTCTTTCCCTGGCTTTTCTTTCTTCTTTCAGATGAAATGTCCCTTTCTGGGCAATGCCATTCCCAGCCAGTGTAGTTAATGTAGATCGCTCAGACAGCACGTGCTCTAATTGTTTATTCCTGGGCTTGTTGACTCCCATACCCCGACTGGAAAGTAAATTCCCTGAGGGTAGAGGCCTTGTCAGTGTGGTTCATCTAATTCTTAGACAAGCACCTGGCACATGGCAGTTTCTCAATAAATATTTGTGCGATCCAAAGTCGTGTTTTCCAAAGAGCAGCTTGTGTTCTAAAGACCCATACTAGCTGGCATTTTGGTAGGATAAATTCTACCAATTACAAATTCCTTGAAAAAGATACATTTTTATAATTTCCTGTGATCTTAGTATTTTTGAAGACGTTCCAGAAAGCATCATATTAGTTCAGATGGCTTTTCAATGGCTTTCTGGGCCTTTTATACTAAATGATAAATGTTCTAAGGAAGCTTTAAAAGCTGCAAAATTAAATGCAGGGATCTTTTCCAGGAAATACACAGTTGCTTTTCAATTTCTTTGGCCCGCAGAGCCAATAACTATACGGTAAAGGCTTTATTAGGGTCGTTAGTGTTGGGAAATCTTCTGGGGGTGTGAGTGCTCATAAAAACATTGCATTGTTTTTGACAGTACTGAATAGCCCCCCAAATTACACACTATCTGGCAGAATGCTTACACACTGCTGGCACTTAATAATGAATAAATAAAGACATGAGGCATTGGATTAGGGCTAATAATACTCCTTTTTTAAAAAATGATTATTTTTTAAAATTTATTTTTGGCTGCAATGGGTCTTCATTGCTGCACACAGGATTTCTCTAGTTGTGGTGAGCAAGGGCTACTCTTCCTTGCGGCGCATGTGCTTCTCATTGCAGTGGCTTCTCTTGTTGCGGAGCACAGGCTCTAGGCGCACGGGCTTCAGTAGTTGTGGTGCATGGGCTTAGTTGCTCCGCAGCATGTGAGACCTTCCCGGACCAGGGATCGAACCCGTGTCCCCTGCATTGGCAGGCGGATTCTTAACCACTGCACCACCAGGGAAGTCCAAGGACTAACAATACTCTTTTGAAGAGAGGTTCTTTCAGTGTGTAAAGTGCTCCCAGAACTCTTACATGCATTGAACTTTTTCTTTGATGCTTCATATTACATTTAAGATGTCCTAGAAAAGCTACCCTATTTGACTTCACTGGGTGTGAGGATATGCGTTTGTGGAAGTTCCTAAGGAACCTTTTGCTTTCCTGATAAAAGCATTGCATGCAAGAGTACAGCCCTTCTTTCTTCACTCCTTCTTCTAGCCTTAGTTGCGGATGAGATGGCAGGAGCTCTGGCCACCTTTTTGCAACCGTGGGGGAAAGCCCAAAGAAATCTGAGACTTACCAATTGTGTTAGTCTAGGTCCATCAAGAAGCAGATGCCTAAATGGGATTAAATGTGCAAGGATTTTATGAGGGGAAATGCCTGCCTGAGGGAAAGTAGGAAGTGATCTGAGGAAGACAGGGAGAACCATCAGATTATGATCAAGTCTGACCCCAAGTGAGGAAGAGAGGGACAGAAGGTTCTACAGTCTAAAGAAAGTCCAGCAAAGCCATCGGGGAGCCATCAAACCAAAGCTGACTGTCAGAGGAGTCCCAGGTCTCCCAGGAGCTGGTCTGTGTTGGTACCTGTGATGCACCATCATTGGTTGGGAGCTGCCCATGGAAGGTATGGCTTAGGCACAAACATTGCAATGGATTGTAAAATGCAAGAACTGGAGCCCTTGGTCGGTAATGTTCCCTGTAGCTGAGGGTCCAGGAGGCATATTCCCGTGGCCACAACACCAATCTTTGCATTACTGAACCATTGCCAAAAACTAACTTCCTCTGGAATACTGTCTATCAGAGAAAAATAAGCTCCTACACATCTGTGGATGCCATGTGCCATTTTCTATAACTTGGTGCTGAATGAGTTCCTAACAGACATGCCCTTCACCCCTGGTAAAGCCCAGCCTCCACTACTTCAGGGCTCCCCTCTTTCTTCCTTCCTTTCTCCCTCTCTTATCTCTTCTCTCTCCTTTCCTCCCTTCATTGTCTCCTGCAGAGCAGCTTAATTCTGTTTCTTTCATGCTTGAACTCCTGCCAGCACCCAGCCCTCAAGGTGCTACCCTCAACCCCAAGTTGAAGTGCCTTGTCAAGTTGTTTTTCCAAAACAAACACCGTTCTCCCCCAAAAGGAATTCTGGAGCCAGGTGGTAAGATAGAGATTTCAGCTCATTGCACACACAGGTGTGCGCACACACACACACACACACACACACACACACACACTACAACTCTTCTCTAGGACAGGTTACTCATCTTCCTCCCTAACATGTAACCTACTCGAGAACTGAGACTGTATATTTTTATGTATAATTTAATTTTATTATAAAGCATTGAAAAGTATAGAAAATTATCAAGAATAATATATAACACTTGCAAAAAAAGCACACGGATTTAACAAGTGGTAACACTTTACTATATTTGCTTGAGTCTTATTTTAAGAAACAAATTATTACAGATGATAATGATTACAATAATTCTAACACTTATAGTGTTGAATATGTGCCAGCCTCTGTTCTAAGTACTTTATATGTATCAACCCCTTTAAATCTCATAAAGTCTGTGAAGTAGATATTAATATTCTCCCTGGTTACAGACAAAGGACCTAGGCACAGAGATGGTAAGTAACTAGCTAATAAATATAAGAGCCAAAATTTAAGCCCAGGCAGACTAGACTAGATGCAGCTTTGGAATCATATTTGATGTATTCTTATGCTTAGAATATAATAATTACCCAACAGATATTTGTTGAAAGAATGAATAAAAACTCATTAAATTAGTGAGTCAATAAATACATGACTGACTTGTGGTGCTGGGAGAATCAAGCTTGAGGAGATGACCAAATCCTTTTTAGTGAAACAAGCCAAGCCATAAAATCATACATTTTCTCTTGACATACAACTTATCCCAACACTGGACGGCTTAAAACAATGGTCCCTCGTTCTCTCTCACGGTTGCCATGGTTCAGGTGGGGTTGGCTTGTCCCTGCTCCACACCATGGGGGCCTTGGATGGATAACGAGAAGACTAGGAACTAGGGTCAGGGGAGGTTCCCTCACTCGCACATCTGGCTGTTGCCTGGGGCACCGTCAGCCTGAGCTTCCTTACAACATGGTGGCTGGGTTCCAAGGACAAGTGACTCAGAGAGCCAAGCAGAGCCATCTTGCCTTTGTTGACCTCGACAGTCACGCAGTATCACTTCCACCTCATCCTATTGGGCAAGGCAGTTCCAAAGGTCAGCCTGGGTTCAAGGGGAGGGGACACAGGTCTGCCCTCTCAGTGGCCGCGTGTCACTGTCACAGTGTGAGGAGAGCAGGCAGGATGCGTGCAATGGACCACAGGTCCTGAGAAACAGATAATGTGTGGGTCTTCTTTCCATTAGGAAAGGAGACCTGATTCTTACTCTCAGCTGGATCCCATTAAAATGCATGAGAATATACAAATCTTCACTTGTATAATAAATATATCACGGAAATGTAATACACTACATAATTGATATGATCAGTAATATTGTAATAGCTTTGTATGGGGACAGATGGTTACTAGACTTTTCATGGTGACCATTCCATAATGTAGTCAAATGCCAGTCACTATGGAGTACACCCGAGACTAACATAACATTGTATGGCAACTATATTTCAATAAAAATAAATAAATAAATAGATCATCCCTAAGAAAAAAATTTTAAATAAATAAATAAAACGTATGAGAATGGACTTTATCGGTGTGTCCACTATTAAAGCAGAACAGGAGCAAAACCTACCGTGCATTTCAACTATTGTACAACTAGTACCATGTCTTTTTCTTTACCTGTTCAAATGCTATCAGCCCTTAAGTCACTGAATATGCAGGCAGTTTAAATCCTAGCCAATCTCATTTTCTGTCATTCCAGAGTGTTTTCCTCTCCAGTGATGTGGGTCAACCCTTCCCTCTGCTTCACTTTGTCTCGTGAACCCACAATCCACAGGTCGTAAGGGCTGCAGGCCTGTCACGCCAGTTCCATCCACAGTTTCATCAGTAAACTCCTGTTAACTCAGAGCAGATTTGACAAAGATCAGGGGGTGCTGCACTATTCCTTCATCCATGTACAAAGAACGACTGCCTGGCCGGTTTAAATTCCAGGGATGAAGCAGATGGAATCCATACCTCGAAGAAATAAAGGCAACAGCCTATTTGACAGTTCAAAACGCTTATTCTCTTTGCCCTGATAGAAAATATCTACTTCCCAGAAGGGAGCAAGAAAACATCGTAAAGTGGAAAAGCCTCTTGAAGAAGAGGTTGTGACACTTTTGCTCGAAAAGAGAATGGCAGGTCAGTTTTCACGGTCACATCACACACCTGGTGTTCTTCTGAGTGTGGCAATAAATGCAGTGAACCCTTCATGTTTTCTTCAGTTGTAACCAGAGAAAGTGCTAAGTGTGCTGAGTTGAAGATCATCTCCTGCTAAGATTTTCAGTCCCCTGAGTGTATAAAGCACCCAGGCTCAGGGCAATTCCTGCCTTATCTGGAACTGTTCCTAGATTGAAAGGGAGAGATGGTAGTATCTAGAGAGCGTCCCTGCTTCTTCTTGTTATTAAAGAAAATCAGCCTTTTCCCTGTCCTATGACCACTCAATTTCCACTGTCACTGCTTAAATAGCTTTGTGACTTTGGCCATATTTTTTCTAAGGAATGAGTTATTTAAGTGCTCTAATTTAATCGTCCCAAGATGATCTTCCTACATTGATTTAATAAAGAAAATTAAAATGTGTTTTCTTTTTGTTACCCTCTGCTTAAAAATGTGGATCTAATCAGCCACTGGAAAGTATGAGAAACAGATCATGTTTACAAAGGAGTTTCTCTCTTTTAAAAAAGTGTGTGAATACAATTTTGAAATCCCCACGAGGAAAAAAAAAATCTGCCAGAATTTTTAGTTGAAAGGGATTTCATTTCATAGCAAGAGCTGGTCATGTAAAATGATTCCTCCAAATATAAACCCACGGCTTCCTGGTAACTGTGTTATTTTTAAGACAAGTAAGGTATTTTCTTCTAATTTATTGTTTTCCAAAAACTCTTTGCAGTCTGTCTGATAGCACTCAGTGAGACTAAAATTCGGGCCACCTATGCCCATTGGTTTTCAGTCTTACGTATCGGGAAAATCACTCTAGTCATCTTTCCCCATTAAGGATGATTCTGGAGCAATAAGTACTGTTTTTAACATTAGTATGAATGTTTTTTGAGTAAGGGGCATTAATATTAAGATTTTTTAACTAGGAAGATCGACAATCAGTAACTTTTCTTCATAAAGGAAAACATACATTGATTTTTTTTTTTTTTTTGGTCTTCGGCTGCGTCACATGGCATATGGGATCTTAGTTCCCCAACCAGGAAGCAAACCCGTGTCCCCTGCAGTGGAAGCTTGGAGTTTTCACCACTGGACCACCAGGGCAGTCCCTACATTGATTTTTTAATAGTTTTATTGAGATATAATTATCGTGTAATTATATTATCGTGTAATTCACTCATTTAATGTATACAATTCAGTTTTTTTAGTATATTCACAGGGCTGTGTAACCATCACCACAATCTACATTTAGAACATTTTTGTTCCTCAAAAAAGAAACAAAACACAAAAAACCCTGTTCCCTTAACAGTTATTCACATTCTTAACCCCCAGTCCTAAGTATTAATCTTTCTTTCTCCTCTGATTTGCCTTCTCTGGACATTTCATATAAAAGGGCCCATATAACATGTAGTCTTTTGTGACTAGCTTCTTTTACTTAGCATAATGTTTTCAAGGTTCATCTAAGTTGTAGTGTGTATCAGTGTTATATACATTTTTATTGCCAAATTATAGTCAATTGTTCAGATGTACCACTTTTTTTTAATCCATCTTTCAGTTGATAGATGTTTGGGTTGTTTCCACTTTTTAGTTATTATTAATAATGCTGCTATGAGTATTCACGTACGAGTTGATGTGTGAATGTACGTTTTCAATTCTCTTGGGTATATACCTAGGAGTGGAATTGCTGGGTCTTATGGTAATTCTATATTTAACTTTTTGAGGAACTGCCCAACTGTTTTCCACAGTGGCTGCACCATTTTACACTTCCACTAGCAATATATGAAGGTTGCAGTTCTTCCGTATACTCACTAACACTTGTTATTGCCTGCATTTTTACTATAGCCGTCCTCGTATGTATAAAATGGTATCTCATTGTGGTTTTCATTTGCATTTCCCTAATGATTAATGATATTGATCACGTTTTCATGGTCTTTTTGGCCACTCATCTATCTTCTTTGAAAAAATGTATACTCAAATACTTTGCTCAAATATATTTAAATTAGGTTATCTGTCTTTTAATTACTGAGTTGCCAGAGTTTTTTATATATTCTAGAAATGAGTCGCATACCAGATATATGATTTGCAAATATTTTCTCCCATTCTGTACGGTTGTCTTTTCACTTTCATGATGTCATTTTATACACAAAAGTTTTTAATTTTGCTGTAGTTGAATCTATCTACTTTTTCTTTTGTTACTTGTGCTTTTGGTGTCATATCTAAGAAACCATTACCTAACCCAAAGTCACAAAAATTACCTCTACGTTTTCCTACAGGAGTTTTATAGTTTCAGCTCTCCAATCCATTTTGAGTTAATTTTTGTGTATGGTGTGCTGTCGGGGTCCAAATTTTCTTTCACATAAGATACCAGGTATCTCAGCACCATTTGCTGAAAAGATTCTTCTTTCCTTTTTAAATTATTCTGGCACCCTTGTTAAAACCAACTGATGATAATCGTAAGGGTTTATTTACGGATTCTCATGCTATTCCATTGATCTATGTGACTACTTATGTTAGTACCACACTGTATTTATTACTGTAGCTTTGAAGCAAGTTTTTAAATTTAGAAATGTGAGTCCTTCAATCTTGATCTTCTTTTCCAAGATTGTTTTGCTATCCTGGGTCCCTTGCATTTCCATCTGAATTTTAGAATCAGCTTATCAGCTTCTGCAAACAACAGCTGGGACTTTGATAGGAACTGCATTGCATCTGTAAATCAATTTGGGGAATCTTGCCATCGTAATGATATTAATCTTCCAATGCATGATTTAGATCATCCTTATCTATTAATTTACATCTTCTTCACTTTCTTTCAACAGTGTTTTGTAGTTTTCAGTGTACAATTTGTGTGTTTCTTCTGTTAAATTTATGCCTAAATATTTTATTCTTTTTGATGCTATTGTAAACAAAATTGTTTTCTTAATTTCAGTTTTGGGATGTTCGTTTTTAGAGTATAGAAATAACATTGACATTTCTATATTTATCTTGTACTCTGTAACTTTGCTGAACTTGTTTATGAGTTCTAATAGTTTTTGTAGTGATTTTCTTAAGATTTTCTATGTACAAGATTGTCATCTGCAAATAGAGATAGTTTTAATTCTTCCTTTCTAATATGGATGTTTTGTTAAATTAATAGTGTGTATTACCTTAATATATGTAAACCAATCTTGTGTTGCTGGTATAAATCCCACTTGCTCATGGCGTATAATCCTCTTTATGTGTTGATGTATTATGCTTCCTAGTATTTTGTTGAGAATATTTTTTTTTTTTTTTTTTTTTTAAAAAAAGGTAGTCTTTTTTTTTTTTAATTAATTAATTAATTTATTTTTGGGTGTGTTGGGTCTTCGTTTCTGTGCGAGGGCTTTCTCTGGTTGTGGCAAGCGGGGGCCACTCTTCATCGCGGTGCGCGGGCCTCTCACTGTCGCGGCCTCTCTTGATGCGAGGCACAGGCTCCAGACGCGCAGGCTCAGCAGCTGTGGCTTGTGGGCTCAGTCGCTCCGCGGCATGTGGGATCCTCCCAGACCAGGGCTCGAACCCGTGTCCCCTGCATTGGCAGGCAGACTCCCAACCACTGCGCCACCAGGGAAGCCCTGTTGAGAATATTTGTGTCTATATTCGTAAGGGATATTGCTCTTTAATTTTCTTTCCTTGTGTATCTTTGTCTGGTTTTGGTATCAGAGTAATACTGGCTTCAGAGTTGGTAAGTGTTCCTACCTCTTCCATTTTTTGGAAGAGTTTGTGAAGAATTAGTATTATTTGTTCTTTGAATGCTTGGTAGAATCCACCAGTGAAGCCAACTGGACTTGGATTTTTCTTTTCGGGACGTTTTCAGACTACCAGTTTGATCTCTTTGCCTGATATAGATCTATTCAGATTGTCTGCTTCTTTAATCAGTTTTGGTACTTTGTGTCTTCCTAGGAATTTGTCCATTTCATCTAAGTTATCTAATTTTGGCATACAATTTTCAAGGTATTCTCATAATTTTTTTTATGATCAATAATAATGTTCCCTCTTTCATTCCTAATTCTAATAATTTGAGTCTTTTTTTTTTCCTGTTGGTCAACTTAGCTAAGAGTTTGTCAATTTTGTTAATCTTTTCAAATAACCAGCTTTTGGTTTCATTTCTTTTCTCTATTGTTTTTCTCTTCTCTACATTATTAATTTTCACCTTCATCTTATTTTCTTCCTTCTGCTTGCTTTAGATTTAGTTTGCTCTTCTTTTTCCAGTGTCTTACGGTAGAGGGTTAGTTTATTGATTTGGCATCTTTCTTCTTTCTTAATATAGGGATTTACCACTATAAAATTCCCTCTAAGCATTGCTTTAGCTGCACCTCGTAAGTTTTGGTATGCTGCATCTTCCTTTTCTTTCATCTCAAAGTACTTTCTGATTTTCCTTTTGATTTATCTGCCTGGTCAAATTTACTGTTGAACTCTTCTGTGAAATTTGCATTTCAGTTTGTACCTTTTAGCCCAGGGTTTCTATTTGGTTCTTTTTATTTAAGAGTTTTTATCTCTTTATTGATATAGTAGTCCCACCTTATTCATGGAGAATATGTTCTGAGACCCCCAGCAGACGCCTGAAACTGAGGAGAGAACTGAACCCTGTATATACCATGTCTTCTCCTATATTAAGTGGAGGGCAACATATACAGCGTAGATACATGGCGCAAAGGGATAAGTCACATCCTGGGGGGAAAGGAGCAGGACGGTGCAAGAGTTCATCAAGCTACTCAAAATGGCACACCATTTAAAACTTATGAATTGTTTATTTCTGGAATTTTCCACTTACTATTTTTGAACCCCAGTTGACTGTAGGTAACAAACCGTAAAGAGCGAAACCACAGATGGGGAGGGGATACTGTATTTTCTTTGATGAGACATTGTCATCATACCTTACTTCAGTGCTCTAAGCATGGTTTTCTTTACTTCTTTGAACATCATATTTATAATAGCTGTTTTGACGTCTTTGTCGGCTAGGTCCACTCTCTGGACCCCTGCAGAGGCAATCTCTACCGTTTGCTTTTTTTTCTTGTGTGTGGGTCACACGTTCTGCTTCTTTGCATGTCTTGTGATTTATTGTTGTGGAGAACTGAACATTTGAGATCATATTTTGGGGCGACTCTGGATATTGACACACAGACCCCCAACCCACCCCTGTAGCTGCTGTTGCTGTTGTTTGCTGGGTGGTTGGTTGGTTTGGTGACTGGACTGAAATAATCCTGCAAAGTCCAGCACCCCGCAGTGTCAGCCTCTCAGGTCCTTGCTCAGTCTTCCGCCACCTTGCTCTTGCCTTTTGGGCTGGTCCCCAAGGAATCACTTCTGCTGTGCTCGAGCCCCCAGAGCTGGTCAGGTTTTGACACTGTACGGTGATTCGTGGGTGGCTGGGAGTTGCTGTCAGTTTGGGGGTAGCTTAGAGTCGTCTGACTGCTCCTCTCTGACTGCCCCCCAGGGGCGGCGGGGGGACAGCCTTGGACATCACACAGTCTTCCAGCCTGCCAGGGGGCAACTGAGATCGTGTTTCTAAGCCTGGTTCCCTAGAAGTTGCCCTTGCGTCAGATTGTTCTTGGAGGGACAGCAGTCTTGAAGCGGGATCTTATTTCCCTGCTCAGGGATTGAACCTAGCCGCCAGTCGACCAGGGGCTAGAGGCTAGAAGCAAAGTGCCCTGGCTCTTGCCCCGTTTGAAAGCAAGAACGTTTCAAGGAGGCAAAAACTGCAAAAACAGGTACAGAGTTTATTATAATAGACATAGCACAACATATGGGAGAGAAAGAGAGAAACAGTTTATTTATTGAAGTCTGAAGCAAGGCAGAAATACACACCCGGAAAGGAGTGGGGACGTCTTGAATGAGAAGCACAGTAAAGACGTGATTTAAATCACTAATATAGGACAGTCCTTCCGGGTCTTTGTTTACCTTTGGCCAGTTATCTTGTTTCTTTCTTCACACCTGACCTGCCCTGGGACCCTCCCCGACACGTGTGAGCAACGTTTTGCTCAGATGGATTCCAACGCAGAGGTCTGTGGAGGTCTTGGTATCACCTATTATGGGGTGGTGCCCCCTCCTTTCTGACCCCCAAGGAGTCTTTCTGCTCCTGTGCAGTTGGGGAAATTTCTTCGACCTCAGGAGTGGTCCTCTTATCTCTTTATTCCAGCAGAGCTCGGCTTCTGCCACTAGCTTTGTCCTTGGAGTGTCTGGGGGAGAACACAGCTTCAGTGTTTCTCCACTTGACGAACCCCAGCTGTCCAGCCCAGGGGCCCAGCTATCTCCTACCTCAGGATGACTTCGTTTTCAGGCAGGGTTTGGTCAGAGGTTGTGTTTAAGCCCCTCGACTCAGTGAGGTCCCCCTGCGTCGCTGGGTCTGTTTGAGCCTTGGGGGACGCTCAGCTCCACATCCGGCTCTGATTGCCCCCCCCCCGAGCCCCCAGGGCCTAGAGCATGTGCACAGCGTTGGCTGTGATCCCAGGAAGCCTCTCCTGCGCGGCCTCTTCCTGCTTCTGTTACGCTTCTGACTGCTCTGCTGCTTTCCTTGCATCAAAGTGACCAGCCTCTTCGTTTCCTCCAAGACCTCCATCGCTGTTGGCAGCACCCCTAGGCGTGGGGTCCTCCATTCTGCTCCAGATGAGGTCAGCCCTCTCAGTACAGCTCTGAGCTCTTTGTCCTTAGGCCTGCCTTCCCCAGTCCCTCCACCCCCCTCCACCCTCAAGCTGAACCCCTGCACCACTGAACAGCACTGGGGTCAGGCGCCCACTTTTCCCAGAGTGCTAAACGCCCCATCTTTACAACTGTATGCGGGACCTCGGCAGCCCTGATCTTCTTGGCTTATTCCTTGCAGCTTGGAACCTCCACCTTTTTCGCCCGTGAGCTGGGCTGGGGTGGGGTGGCAGGGACCCCAGTATTCTCATCGGGAGGAGAGCTTCTACCCCAGGAGCAAGTGGGGCAGGTGGGGAAGGGGAGACTGGTGCTCTTGGCTGTACTTCCAGAGGAGAGCTTCTGCAACATGGGAGTGGGGGGCCTGAGCCTGCCCCTCCCAGTGAGACCACAGCCTCAGGCTGGGAGCTGGGGCCCGCCCAGAGCAGAGGGTCCCGTGGAGCACATGCCTACTACAGAGCTGCGGGTGCAGGTGAGGAAGCTGGGGGCGCTTCAAATGCCACAGACGCTCGCTGTGCTTTCTAAGGTTTAATAGATTTTCTTCTTTTTTTTTAATAAATTTATTTATTTATTTTTGGCTGCGTTGGGTCTTCGTTGCTGCGCGAGGGCTTTCTCTAGTTGCGACGAGCGGGGGCTACTCTTTGTTGCGGTGCACGGGCTTCTCATTGCAGTGGCTTCTCTTGTTGTGGAGCACGGGCTCTAGGTGCCTGGGCTTCAGTAGTTGTGGCGCACGTGGGCTCAGTAGTTGTGGCTCACGGGCTCTAGAGTGCAGGCTCAGTAGTTGTGGTGCACGGGCTTAGTTGCTCCACGGCATGTGGGATCATCCCGGACCAGGGCTCGAACCCGTGTTGCCTACATTGGCAGGTGGATTCTCAACCACTATGCCACCAGGGAAGCCCTTAATAGATCTTCTTGAATGACTTTTTCTTCATTTGCTGTATGCCCTTTGAGCAATTTCTAGAGACTTGATTGCTTTTTTGTAATTTTCACCAGTTTAGTTGTTTTGCTGGAGAGAGGGTCTGCTGAGTGCCTAACTTCACCATCCTGGAAGTCCTACCCTACACTGATTCTTTCTTTGCTTCTGTATTTCATTGGATTGATGAGCCCTTGACCACTCCATTTGGGGGGGTTGAGAGCTGAGAAAAGATGGGAAATAATGACCTGTGGACAGTACCTGAAAACAGCAGCACTCATTGCAAATGCTGGTTGCTTCTTAAGATTTCAAATGATGTCATATATTTTTTCTTCCTCCCTCTCAAAGTTATCAAACAGAATGTTGGTAGCTCACTTTCATTTTATACCATGAATATGTGACATACAGCATTTTCAAATTGGAAGGAGACGTCAAACAAATGAGGGTATAAGTCCCAGGAGAACAGAGCTTGCTGTTCTAGTTTTCCAATTTTTGTGTGAAATTGGAAACAGTAATCAAACAACAAATGATGTCTTTAAAATGGTATTTTTAAATTGAGTACTGTTTCTGGATAGCACAAATTATTCATAACTCAGCAGGGTCATAGCAAGCTTCATATTCTCAAAGGAATGGATTTTCTTTCCCAATACAAAGGCCCCAATAGACAAAGAGCTGAATTAAGACATTTCCTCACATCAGCAACAATTTTGAAGTTTTAGTTTGAGGAAGAATACAATTTGAAATCTAAAGGCACTCAAATGTAACATTTTAAAATAGATAATTTTCTATTTAAACAGTTATCATGTTAAAAAAACTAGTCATATTTAGTTTTCTCTGGGGAAAATAAAACCACAATATTTAATAACCTGTGCCATACTTGTTCCACTGGGATAGGAGTGCTTGAGTCTGCTAAGTTGTGAATTAATTTTTACAAATATCAATATAACTCTAATGGTGTACTTTAATATATTTCCAGAGCTTCCGATCTTTTTTTTATACCTATATAGGAGTGTGGTATGTAGCTGTGACTACAGTTTATTGATGGCAATTTTAATAATTTCGTCCATTTCCATGGCCATATGCATCTCAGCCGCCGGTGATTGGGAGGCTGTTCCTTAATGCCTAGTGGCATTCCGTAAAACTTTCAGAAGCAATGGCCTTGTAGAAAACCATAGAATGCTAAGATTGTAACCCCTGGGGAAACTGAGACGCAGGAAAATTAAGAGATTTTCCCCAAGGCCCAGGGTCAATAACTGGTAGAGATAAAACTAAAACCCAAGTCTCCCAATTTCCTGTGGAGGCCTCTCCCCTGCATTACGTCAGACACATTATGTCCTGAAATGATAAAAAGAATGCAAGAGAGGAAGCAGGACATCCCATAATAGTAACATCACTTTTTGTTTGTTTTTAATTTATTTATCTATTTATTTATTTATTTTTGGCTGTGTTGGGTCTTCGTTGCTGCGCCCGGGCTTTCTCTAGTTGCAGAGAGCGGGGGCTACTCTTCACTGCGGTGCATGGGTTTCTCATTGTGGTGGCTTCTCTTGTTGCAGAGCACAGGTTCTAGGTGTGTGGGCTTCAGTAGTTGTGGCATGCAGGCTCAGTAGTTGTGGCTCACAGCCTCAGTAGTTGTGGCTCACAGGCTCTGGAGCACAGGCTCAGTAGTTGTGGCACGTGGGCTCAGTAGTTGTGGCTCATGGGCTCTAGAGTGCAGGCTCAATAGTTGTGGTACACGGGCTTAGTTGCTCCATGGCATGTGGGATCTTCCCAGGCCAGGGATCGAACCCGAGTCCCCTGCATTGGCAGGCAGGTTCTTAACCTCTGCACCACCAGGGAAGTCCCTGACATCAGTTTTTGACTTTTCAGTTGATAGGGTTTTCACATTCCTTTTCTAAATTTTATCTTATCACAGTGCTTTGAAGTACTAGTAGTTGTTGCAGTAAGAGTGTTAACAGTCTCATTGTGAAGATGAGGAAACTGAGGCTTCATTTACTGATCTGCCCAGCATCACACAGCTGGGAGGTAGGAGACCCAGAGCGTGAACCCAGGTCTCTCCACCCACATGAGTGTTTCACACACAGAGTGAGAGTCAGTGGGACTTAATGCACACTGAGGACCAAGGTGTTGTAGGAGCTACAAGGATGCACAAGACAAGGCCTGGCCCTCAGGGTGTGCAATGCCCTCACACTCCTTCCCATCACACTGTGTCGACACCAAGAAGGCCTGACTCGATATTGCCACCAAGACCCTCCCAGGTTCGCTCAAGTCTACCAACATCTTGCCTTGGAGTAAATTATTCAATCTCTCTGTGCCTTGGTTTTCACTTTAAAAAACAAAACACTCCCAACATATGATCCAGCCGTCCCACTCCTGGACATATATCTGGAGAAAACCATAATTCGAAAAGATTCATGCACCCCTATGTTCACAGCAGCACTATTCACAATAGCCAAGACATGGAAACAACCTAAATGTCCACCAACAGATAAATGGATAAAGAAGATGTGGTATATATACAATGGAATATTACTCAGCCATTAAAAAGAATGAAATAATGCAATTTATAGCAACATGGATGGAATTGGAGATTATCATACTAAGTGAAGTAAGTCAGAAAGAGGAAGGCAAATTTCATATGATATGACTTATATGCAGAATCTTAAAAAAATGATACAAATGAATTTATTTATAAGATAGAAACAGACTCACAGAGTTTGAAAACAAACTTATGGTTACCAAAGGGGAAAGGTGGGGAGGGATAAATTAGGAGTTTGGGATTAACACATACACACTACTATATATAAAATAGATAACCAACAAGGACCTACTGTGTAACACAGGGAACTGTGCTCAATATTCTATAATGACCTAAATGGGAAAAGAATTTGAAAAACATTAGATACATGTATATGTATAACTGAATCACTTTGCTGTACACCTGAAACTAACACAACATTGTAAATCAACTGTGCTCCAACATAAAATAAACATTTTTTTAATTTAAAAAACAAAACAACAAAACACTCCCAACTGCAATATGGTGCAGCGAAGACCAGCTGACTACATCATAAACATGAAACTTCAAAGAGCAAGAGTTGTATGTGGTACTTCGAGGGACACTTTCCCCAGTATCTCTGTGCAACAGTGGTTTCCTTGTTCTTAGTTGGACTAAGTCCATAGTGAGTCTGAACTCATCAAAAATGCCTAGTCTCGGGCTTCCCTGGTGGCGCAGTGGTTGAGAATCTGCCTGCCAATGCAAGGGACACGGGTTCGAGCCCTGGTCTGGGAAGATCCCACATGCCGCGGAGCAACTAGGCCCGTGAGCCACAACTACTGAGCCTGCGCGTCTGGAGCCTGTGCTCCACAACAAGAGAGGCCGCGATAGTGAGAGGCCCGCGCACCGCGATGAAGAGTGGACCCCGCTCACGGCAACTAGAGAAAGCCCTCGCACAGAAACGAAGACCCAACACAGCCAAAAATAAATAAATAAATAAATTTTTTAAAAAAATGCCTCGTCTCTGTCTATGTAGCTTGCATCTTCCATATGAAAAATAACCCTCTTATATAGTATCTACACATAACACCATGTATAACAAAGGCTTGGAGAGCAACAGAAGACATGACTGTAAGAGATTTCCACAATTCAGTTCACCTCTCTTTTATATGAAGGAAATCATTTTATTCTCTAACATTGAACTGAGCACAGTAATTGGAATATCGTTAAGCTAATAGCAAGAACAGGGGAGGGCTGTCTCTGAGAGGTGATGTTTCAGTAATGCTACATAAAAAACTACCCCCAAAACTTCATGGCTTAAAACAACCATGCTTTATTATTTCTCACTAGCCTGCTGTCTCACCGGGGTCACGTGCATGACTGTAATCTGCTGTTGGCTAGGCTGGAGCTGTTGGCTGGGGCATCTTTTTTCTCCTCCACCAGGTTAGCTTGGGCTTCGGCACAGCATGGTGGCCTCAGGGTCCTAACAGGGCAAAAGTGGAAGCTGCAGGCCCCTTAGGTGATAAATTGGCAGGGCATCACTCCCACTACATGCTGTTGGTCAAAGCAAGTCACCGGAGTCAACTCGGATTCAAGAGGAGGGCACGTAGTCTCCACCTCTTGATGGGAGAGGTGATGTGCTCAGTCAGAAATGGAAGAAGTTACGGGTGGCTGTCTTTGGAGGCTACCTACCACAGTGTGTTATGAAATAGGAGCCTATGACTTCTATTTATAAACCCCAGACCTGCAGAGAAGGTGGGAGAGTGGGAAGGGGCTGTGGAGTTGTCTGAGGGTTCAAGACAGTTCTGAAGACATCAATTCAGTGCTTCCAAGTTTAGTGAGGGAGTGATCTGGTCTTAGGTCTTCTTGAAATTCAACAGTATGGTATGACCATATTCCCACTCCCCTCACCTTTGGGTAGGAATTGAGACACGGCTAAGTGAGGTAGAGAGTATTATGGACTGAATTATGTCCCTCTCAAAATTCACATGTTGGGGCTTCCCTGGCGGTCCAGTGGTTGGAACTTCACCTCCCAATGCAGGGGGTGTGAGTTCGATCCCTGGTTTGATCCCATGCCTTGCAGCCAAAAAAACCAAAATGTAAAACAAAAACAATATTGTAACGAATTCAATAAAGACTTTTAAAAAGAAAATTCACACGTTAAAGTCCTAACTCCCAGTACCTCAGAATGTGCCAGAATGGCTAACATCAAAAGGTCTACAAAGAAAAAATGTTGGTGAGGATGGGGTGAAAAGGGAACCCTGTACACTGTTGGGAAGAACGTAAATTTGTGCAGCCACTGTGGAAAACAGTATGAAGATTCCTCAAAAAGCTAAAAATAGAGCTACCCTATGGTCCAGCAATTCCACTCCTAGGTATATATCCGGAGAAAATGGAAACACTATCAAAAAAGATACATGCACCCCAGTGTTCACAGCAGCATTATTTACTATTTACAATAGCCAAGACATGGAAGCAACCTAAGTGTCCATCAACAGGTGAATGGATAAAGAAGATATGGTGTGTATATATATATATATATATATATACACAATGGAATATTACTCAGCCATAAAAAGAATGAAATGTTGCCATTTTCAGCAACATGGGTGGACTTGGAGGGCATTATGCTTAGTGAAATAAGTCAGACAGAGGAAGACAAACACTAAATGATATCACTGATATGTGGAATCTAAAAAAGTCAACAAGCTAGTGACTATAACAAAAAAGAAACAGACTCAGATATAGAGAACAAACTAGTGGTTACCAGTGGGGAGAGGGAAGGCGGAGGGGCAAGATACGGGTAGGGGATTAAGAGGTACAAACTATTATGTATAAAACAGATAAGCTTGGGGACTTTCCTGGTGGTCCAGTGGTTAAGAATCCGCCTTCCAATGCAGGGGATGCGGGTTCGATCCCTGGTCGGGGAACTAAGATCCCACATGCCATGGGCAACTAAGCCCATGCACACAACTGCTGAGCCTGCACACCTCAACTAGAGAGAAACTAGAGAGAAGCCTGTACGCCGCAACAGAGAGCCTGTGTGCCACAACTAAGATACGATGCAGCCAAGTAAAAAAAAAAAAAGAAAAAAAGATAAGCTATAAGGATATATGGTATAGCACAGGGACTATAGCCATTATTTTGTAATAACTTTAAAGGGACTAAAATCTATACAAATATTGAATGCTGTACATCTGAAACTATATATTATAAATCAAGTATGTTTCAATTAAAAAAAAGAAGATCCTAGTCCTGTTGGAGAGAGAAATGTAAATAATAATAAGGAAGTCATTAAGTTAAAAATGAGGCCATTCAGGTGGGTCCTAGTGCACTCACTGGTGTCCTTCTAAGAAGACGATGAGGACACACAGAAGGGCACCAGGGGCCCCTGCACAGGGAGATGACCACATGAAGAGGCAGCAAGAAGATGGCCATTTGCAAGCTAAGGAGAAAGGCCTCGTGCGCTTCCAGCCTCCAAAACTCGGAGATAATACATTTCTGTTGTTTAAGCCACAAGGTGTGTGGTATTTTGTCAGGGCAGCCTGAGCAAAGGCATACAAAGGAGAAAGCCTGAGCCGGAGGGAACCAGTGAAACCAGAACTTGCAGAGTCACGGGAAGCCCTCCCACCAGGAGCTCGGCTGGAGACACCAGGGCAGGTGTGGTCTTGCGGATTTGTCCCGGGTTCTGAGAACCAGAGAGGGGTCACGCATGGGAGACTTGGTCCAGCCTTGTGGAACCCACTCTGTTCTTACAGAAATTGTACTTAATTGCCAACATTGAAAACCAGGAGATTTGACTCTGTAATCACCTATATGGGAAAAGAATCTGAAAAAGAATAGGTATATGAATATGTATAACTGAATCACTTTGCTGTACACCTGAAACTAACATAACATTGTAAATCAACTATGCTCCAATATAAAAATTTTTTTTCCACTGTATATGAAGAGTTTATTCTCCAGTGTTCAGAAGATCAAAGAATCTGTTCCTTATTCAGGGCTTTTTTACCCTGTACATTGGCCACTGGCAACTGCTTCCAAACCTGAGAGACCCAGCTCTGTGTTAGCTTCTTCAAGAAAAGTTTGCTAATTCCTGCAAGATTGTAACATCCACCTCACTTGCTCTCAGAACTTCTCTAGCTTTTAGCTAGAAATAAAAGAATCTCCTAATAAAGCAGCTTAAGTAATGGCAGTACTATTGCACAAACATTCTGCAAAGAGGCAGCTCCATATTTGGTTCAGCAGATCCCTGCTGTTATTGAGGCCCCATCTCTTCACCCTGTTATCCTGAGAGTTCCAAAAGAAAATTAAAAAAAAATTTTTTTTAAAGCTTATCAACCTCCGCGCCCCCCCAACCAAAAAAAGAGGATTTCCAGCTTCTCTTGGAAAATTAGTAGAGCTGGCCATCGTGGCCTCACGTGCCTCGTGGTTAGAGGGCAGGGCCTTGGTTTCCATCTGAATCCCAGTTGTAGAAGCTGAGTTCTGTGAATAACAGGTGGGAAAAGAGACGAGCACATTCTATCAGATGACAGCGCTTTGGAATTTGGGGATTGGACGTCTTTACGGTAATTTATGTCTTGTCTCGTCATTACGGTAATTTATGTCTTCTCTGTAAAAAAGAGTGTGATTCACCTGCTCGACTCTGTTCCTTATGATTTACAGTGGAGGAAGTTATATAATTGCCATATCCAGAAGAGGGGGAAGCTTCCAATATCCCGAGTACAGCTTTTAAAGAGCTTTCGTGATCTTAAACTGAGCTTGTAGAGGTGTTTCTATTTCCGGAAGACATTGGAAATAGCTTTAAGTGTACGCTTGTGTTCAAATTGCTTCTCACTTGAGATACGCATTGGCAGCTTGTAAATTCCCGCTTTGGTGTAATGAACACTCTTGTTATAATTTGCACATCAAACAGGAGGGCCCCGTTCCTCTAGCTGGGGGAGATCGATTAAATTTCTAGCCTTTTGAGAAATTCACAACACTCCTGGTGGTTAAGGTTCTTTCTACATAATGCCTGGGACAGAATTAGCAACAGTTACTGCTCAGATAGGAGCTGCTTTTCTTTCTTTCACGGCAGTGTGTGTGTTTGAAAGAGGATTGCCCCTGTGCCCGGGTTAGAGGAGGCGCTCAGAGAGGCTGCAGTCGCGCTTTCCTGGGCACTGGGTGCTGGATCTCCACTTGGGGCAGCCGATTCTTGGAAAGGGGGGTTGCCTCCTGTTCACTCCTGAATCTCACCTGCATGAAGGCACGGCCTCCTGACTGCGGTGCGTGGGAGAACTCCCCAGGGTCTCTGTGCGCGCCTCGCCCCCAGTCCTTCTCCTTCAATGACCCCCATTGCACCCACACCACCTCCACAGATGCCCCACTGCACTGCTCCTCGGCTGTTCCTGAGGGAACACTGTCGCGCCTCCCTGGATTCAAGCTTTCCTGTAGGAACCCTCAGTCTGCCGTGCAGGTCCAAGCCGGGCTCGGTCAGGGTGATGGGGGAGTCTCCGATCCAGCGTTGCCTGTGGGAAACTGGCCACATCTCACGGGGATGAGCCGCTCCGACCCACCAGCCAGGCCCATGGGAAGCGTGGCCTCCCATTGTTACTAACCAGGGTTCTTGGTCTCCTTAATCAACAGAAATTGATCAGAGGCCAGATACAAAATTTAGGCAGGGCTTTATTGGGGCCCCTGCTGCAGCAGGGGGGAGTGAGAACAAGTAACACTTTCCCTTGCTCATTTGCTCCGGGGGCAGGGGGGGCGGGGGGGAGGGGAAGGAATGCTGCGAGCTGGTTCCTTCTATGGGGTGAGGGTAGGGATAGGTTCAGGGGTTGGACCAGAGGGGTGGTTTGCCCACCCCTCAGGCGGTGTTGAGTGCAGGGGGCATGCGCAGTGCCCTGCTTTTGCTCCCAGCTCTTCAGAAGTGGCAGTTGGACTTTTTGATCTTTTTGTATCCTGTTGTCCATAATTTGCCCCAACTGAGCATGCACGCAGTTATTTTTAGTGCCTTATAGTTTCTTTGTATTTTGTTGCTCAAGGAGATGTTTGTCCAGGTGCAAGCCCTGCAGCAAAGGGGCCCAGGTCCCAGGCCTGTCTCACCACGAATGGGGTGATGGACTCAGAAGGGAAACAGCAGAGCCTCCCATGACGCCCACTGCAGCAGGAGATTGCACGGAGGGTTTTCAAGGCCGCCACTGTGGCTCAACCCAAATAAGGTTTGAATGAGGTGGGCGTCTGTTGGCATCAGGGCTGGTGTCACTGCCATACTGGGGGGTACACCTTCGTGGTCTAGAGATGTTATAGCTGCTGCGGCCACCGCGTCTTCAGTCAGCAGGGCGAGGGTGGGGTGCAACATCTCCATCAAGAATGCACAGACTTTCCCAGCAGCCTGGCAGGCACCTTCTCTTGCATCTCGTTGAGCAGAGCTGGGTCATGTGGCCACCACTGCTGGGGGACTTAGAGAGAAAGGAGTCAGCTCAGCCCCTGCCGCTGGCACTTCAGCTCCGCGCAGACTCCGTGTGGGGCAGTTCAGCCTGGACCCCGCTGTGCCTCCAGAAAGTCACCTCTCAGGGACTAAGGTGGCCTGGAAGGCTTTCTAATAGCTCAGCCTGGTGAGCCATTCCATACAGATGACATAGTCCATTCACTCCCTCCCAGAAAAGCGTTTAAATTTTCTCTGGAGGCTGAACTATAATTGGAAAGGAAGTGACTTTGGTTGTTTGTCCCCCTACCAGAAGCTCTCACAGTGTCCTGTTGTTCACCCCTCCCAGTGACCTTGTAGGTGACGGAGATGTTACTACACGCACTGGGGCTTTTCTCCACTACCCCCCTGTTGTTTGTTAGCCATAGTGTTAGGGTATGGATGCCAGATCCATTGGGGGGGCCCTGATTGATCCAAGCAAATCAAAGTAATCCCATCCCCTTGGCAGTGATGGGTTCAGAAATGGGCTTATGACCAATTTGGCTCAATGGGATTCAGCGGAAGTTTGCTGGCGCTTCTAGAATTTTTGTTTTCCTTGAGCTAGAGAGAAAGCCCCGGGAAAAGCTAGTTTCTATCTTCAGCTAAATGTGAACAAGAAAATCAGGAGGTCTGACTGCTCTGGCTGCCATCCTGGGACCCTGAGGGGAACCCCATCGGAATGAAATCAGCACTGTGGACAGAAGTGTAGAGTGAGAAAGACCCTGGTCCTTGAGGACATCACTGAGGTATCCCCAGCTGCCCTGAAGCCCTTGCAGTCTACAGACTCCCAGGTGTGTGAGCCCATCAAATGTCCTATGCTTAAAGCCAATTGGGTTGGATTTTCTGTTACACTGAAAGCACCTAACTGCTCCAGATGTGATGCCCATTTTAGAGACGAGGAAGCCAGTATCCGAAAGGATTAAGTAACTTGCCCGAGGTTGCATAGGCTGTGAGGCAGAGCTGGGCTGGGAACCAAGGTGTGACTCTTGGCTCCACACCCTGCAATTAATCTGTCTTTTCACTGGGATCGCTGATTCACGTATTTCAAATGTTATAAGAACAGCTCAGACATGCCGAACTAACTCAGAAACTTGTCTTTGACTTTTCATGCTTCCTCCCTGAGTTCAGAGCTGGGCCATTTCCTGTGCAACCAGGTTCTCCAGAACATCAATAGGCTTTCACAAATCACACTCAAGCCCAATCAGGCAGATTTATTACTTGTTTTCAGGCTGACATCGGTACTTTCCCCCCGTTGTTTTAAAATAGGCAGTAATGATGACTGCATAAAACAAATATATGCTGGGTAACGGCTTCCAATGTTATCTTATCACAGTACGAATGTCCCCTACCTGTGGGAACGGTGTGGGTGGATGTTGAACATCCGTGAATTCTCATACTATGGATAAAAGGATGTGAGCGCAGCAGTATAATCAACAAAAGTCTAAGACCTTTTTCTCAGAAAAATTAAGATCTGAGACCTGGACGGAATCGGGAGGGCAGCTCTCCTAGCCTCCCACCTGCCGTGAAAGGAACCCTTCTCCATCCTCCTGGTCAGGAAGCTCCTGATATTGTATTGACTCTACACGTACGTTTTGTTATAAGCAATGTCGCTGTTCTTCGGAGCATAATGGATACCAGCTCGTTGAAAGATAAATGGTGACAAATCCTTTGTCACTTCTACTCCCAAGAAGATGGTATAATGAATGAGCCACCAGGAGATGTACCTCCAACAAGTTGACCAAACCCGTTACCCCTTCACACCCAACTAACTTGAGATAGAAATGGATACACAGCCTGTCTATGAATCAGAGAAATGGATACACAGCCTGTCTATGAATCAGACGTAGGCAAGGGGTCACGTCAAGGGTTTGTTTGGCTCAGAGGTGACCTTTGAGAGGGAGGGATGGCTTTGTTTTTCATTTATGTTCATTGCACAGATGTGTTTGGTGTCAAGAGTTCAATTATGGACCAGCAGTCTCCCACCATACTCTCCTTGTCTCTAAAGATACTCTCCAGAGGCAATCACTTTCAAATCTTCTAGCCATTTCTTCTGGTGCTTATACTTCTATTTCTCATCATGTGTTGATATTGTTATCTCTTGATTTGTCCTTTTTTTTTTTTTTGACCAAACAAAACTGAGTAATTTAATTGCATACCAGAAGGCAGTTAAGGATACTTATAGGAATACAAAAAATATCCAGCAGCCCACAAGGTAAAATTTACGATGTCTAGAACCACATCAACAATCATCAAGCTTGCAAAAAAGCAAGGACGTACAACCCATAATAAAGAGAAAAATCATTGATTTTTCCATTTTAGATATCTTTTTTTTCCCAGTGCAGAAAATAAGGATTTAGCGTGCTCACACCTCCCCTCCCTGCCCCGTGCCCCTCCCCACCTCCACTCACACTCAGTCACTCCCTCTCTCTGGCTTCCTGACTTAGTGACATCACAAGTTTTCGTTGAGTCAACACTTAGTACTTACATTTTTTTAATAAATTTATTTATTTTTTATTTATTTATTTTTGGCTGCGTTGGGTCTTCGTTGCTGCGCGCGGGCTTTCTCTAGTTGCAGCGAGTGGGGGCTACTCTTCCTTGTGGTGCACGGCCTTCTCATTGCGGTGGCTTCTCTTGTTGCAGAGCGTGGGCTCTAGGCACGCGGGCTCAGTAGTTGTGGCTTGCGGGCTCTAGAGCGCAGGCTCAGTAGTTGTGGCCCACAGGCTTAGCTGCCCTGCAGCATGTGGGATCTTCCCGGACCAGGGCTCGAACCTGTGTCCCCTGCATTGGCAGGTGGATTCTTAACCTCTGCGCCACCAGGGAAATCCCTAGCATTTACATTTTGATGACAACGTAAATCTTCTTCACAAGCTGAGCCATACAACAAAATCCAGAAGGAATAAAGAGGTATACTTGACCTCACGGGCAGAGAGAACTTAAGTGCAATCTGGGTGCCACAGCGCTCTCTGGAATGTTCCAGACAGTAACCCAGACTGTGGGAAAGGGCTGTCCTGTGTTTGCACAGATCCAGACCAGACCACCTCCTGAGGTGGCAGGTGGGGTTTCCTTCCTGAGGAGGGTGGGAGTGTGGGAGGGTTTGTGCAGAGGCTGAGTATAGAGAAGAAACGAAGGGTGAACCTAAGGCAGTAGAACAATGCCATCAACTCCCCTCCACCCATGCGGAACCTTGCCGAAGAGTTTTGAGTTTTTTCCCTTTTCCCTTGGGCTGTGGGAACAGTCATACGAAGTATCCTGCTTAAATGCTTTTCCCCTTTGAGGCAATTATCTCCAGTTATTCATGACGCTTCAGTGACTCACTGACCACCTTGGGTTTGTTCTGCATTGAACTTGCAGGTGAAGCAAGGGCCAGGCCGTGGGGAGCCGCCCGTCCAGCCTCCTCCGGAGTGTCCTCTGGGAGTCTCCCCCCGTCCCATCACCACTCCACGGTGGTCCCTTTTTGCCAGCTGCTCCTGCCCTGAGGGGGGGGGCCCAGTGGGAGTTGGGGGTCTCAGGAGCACTGGGGGGCGTCACTCCCTGCGGGGAAGAGGAGGCTTATGCTTGTCTGCCTTCACTTAGATAAAACAGTCAAGGGGATTTTGTTTTTAAAATAAATGTTAAATGAACTTATTTACAAAACAGAAACAGACTCACAGACAAAGAAAACAATCTTATGGTTACCAAAGGGGAAAGGGGGAGGGATAAATTAGGAGCTTGGGATGAACAGATACACACTACTGTATATAAAATAGATAATCAACAAGGACCCACTGTAGAGCACAGGGAACTATATTCAATATCTTGTAATAAACTACAATGGAAAAGAATCTGAAAAAGAATATATATATGAGAAACTAATACAACATTGTAAAGCAACTATACTTCAATTAAAAAAAATTAAAATACCGTATGATATCACTTGTATGTGGAATCTAAAATACGACACAAATGAACACGTCTATGAAACAGACACAGACTCACAGATAGAGAACAGACTGGTGGTTGCCAAGGGGATGGGGGAAGGATAGAGTGGGAGGCTGGGGTTAGTAGCTGCAAATTATTATACATAGGATGGATAAGCAAGGTCCTACCATATAGCACAGGGAATTATATTCAATGCCCTGGGGTAAACCATAATGGAAAAGAATATAAAAAAGAATATAGATATATATATATATATAACTGGGTCACTTTGCTGTACAGCAGAAATCAACACAACATTGTAAATCAACTATATTTCAGTAAAAAAAATTTAAAACTAAACTAAACTTTGCTACTCTCCCAAGGAATCAGGAATTCAGATTCAAACTTAAGTTTCTCTAATGTCTACCAAATAGGGTGGAATCAATCAAGTCCTCACTTACTAAATCTCCCCCTATGTGTTTGTATAATGGATGTAGTCTCTGCATCTATCGTTTTTATTTCTGCCCTAAGAAATTCTCCTATTGTTCCTGAGTTTTCAGTTTGCAGCCCCTTGATGGGGAAATAGAAATCCATAGGGATTTAATTATAAGTTCTAGTCCAAGAGTTATTTTTCAAGATCTATAGAGAGGAGTTGGACCCAGGAAAACCTCACTGCCTTTTATTTTTTCCTTTCTATTAATGGAAATGTTCAAATTACCTAAAAGACAAAAACCCAGAAAACAAGCACCTGAGCGTCCTTTTACATTTTCAAATGCTCAGCTTCAGTTTCTGATTAACAGAAGTCCTCCACCTCCGAAACTCACAGTTACTTTTCTAAGCAGCTTCCTTGGCGCGGTTCCCTTTTAGCTGCTTTCTTTTATGGGTCTGTAAACCTGTGAAGATTCAGTTATGCAAAGGAGGTTACATGTGCTGTCTTCAAAGGAGGGGGAAGGCCAGAAGTGGATGTGAAAAAAGCCATTTGGGCCGTCGGGGGTGTTTTCTTGAGAAAGTTGACCTTCCTCTTGTCTTCACGAGGGATGAATGTACCTCTGTTCAGACTTAGAGCTTACCCTTTGCAATTAATTGGGTTCCACCAAAACTCAGCCAGCAGCAGAGGTGACCAAAGCATCGATCTTAGATGCAATTTTAGGCCCTGCGAGATAATAATAACTAGCAATAGGATTTAGTGGCCTGCAAAGGGGCTTTTACAAATATTGACATTTTGGATCCTTAGAGCAACTGCACGGTGACAAGAATAGTGGAGAATATTTACTGAGTGCTGACTCTGTATCACATCCCGCCTACACATCTTCCAAGTTAACCCCTTTGATCCACACAATTGATCCTCCTAGTACTGGCACCCGCTCTGATCACCTCAGAGAAGAAGACTGAGGTCACACGACTGATAAGTGGCCAAGCCGGGATTTGAACCCAGCCTCCAGGCTCCAGGGTCTGTACTCTTAACCACTATGGGGTAATCCTCCTCCCTCCCCCCCCACACTAGGGGGTGGGTATCCTGCTCATTGTACAATTCGGGAAATGGAGACCCACAGCCTAGCTTATAGAAGTCCACACAGCTTGCAAGGGGGCAGAAAAAAAGAGTTAAAACTCACGGGTCTATTTCCAACCCTTGTGTACTGCACACAGCAGACCACCTTCCTCTGCGACCTTGCTTACCAGGCAAACCAGGAATGGACCAGTTTGTCTTTCTGGCAGACAGGAACTAGGCCACACTCACCTCAGGCATAGAAAAGAAGGGATCTCCAAACAAACAAACAACTCCACCATCAAAGTAAATAGTAGCTATGAAATATTTTTTTAAATCAAAATTAATACAAAAATCTGTGATGATCAAGATATCAAACATTTAAATAAAGACCATCTCAGTCCTGTCCCAAATTCTTTTTCAGGCCTTTCCCCCAATTCTGGCAATTCTTATTTATTCCAGTTCCTTCATGCCTTGCTCTTAAAGAAATACCTGAAAATCTTGAGATGTAAATCATTTATTCCAGGGGTATTTACGTTTAATACCTCGGGTGTGAAGGAATTAGTTTCAGTGAGAATTGCCAGCATTGGGGAAAGGGCTTGAAAAGGAATTGGGACAGGACTGAGCCTTATCTTTTATTTAAATGTTTGACTTAGTGTTCATCATGGATTTCTATATTAATGTTGATTTTTAAAAATATTATTTGAGGGACTTCCCTGGCGATCCAGTGGTTAAGACTCTGCCTTCCAATGCGGGGAGTGTAGGTTTGATCCCTGGTCAGGGAGCTAAGATCCCACATGCCTGGAGGCCAAGAAACCAACACATAAAGCAGAAGCAATATTGTAACAAATTCAATAAAAACTTTAAAAATGGTCCACATCCAAAAAAAAAAATCTTAAAAAAAAAATGTATTATTTGCTGACTGCATTTTTGGCAACCCCTTCAATTTTGTTTGCATTTAGTACAGGGCCTGGAAACAAGTGAAGATGAGCCATTTTCAAAACCAGAGGAATAACCCTAATATGGAGTTTCAAATGGTGTGTCTGGAAGGTAGCGGGACCCCTGGGGCAGGTGTCCAAGGTTTGGCGTCCTCTCTGACTGGCTCTTGGAGGTGACTTCACAAACTTGCATGCCAACTCTGTGGGCGAATATGGGAGCTACTCAGAGAAGCTCATTAAGCTGCTTGAGGCCAAACAGGAAGCAAGTGGTGAGTCAGGATCTGAATCTGATTTTTCTCTTCATCACAAAGCCCCGGGCAATGGTCTCTCCCAGGTGAATCAGGAGTAAACAGGAGAGAGCATGGTGGTGGTGAACAGACTATTCAATATGTCATGAGATTCCATTTTATAGGAAGAAAACCCCAAAGAGACAACTGCTTCAGGAGTAAATAGCACATAAAATAATTCTGAAGCAGTTTCTTAAGATCATTTTTTCAACTTCATTGAGGTACATAAACTGCATATCTTCAAGTGTAAAGTTTGGTCAGTTTGGGCGTAAGTAGACACCTGTGAAATCACTCCCACACCAAGATAACATTTTCATCGCCCTCCAAAAGTTTCCTTGTGCCCTTTTGTAATCCATCCCTCCGTCCACCCGTGACTCCAGGCAAGATCTGCTTTCTGACTCTGTGGATTTGTTGGCCTTTTCTAGTATTTTATATAAATAAATTCGTACAGTATTGGGAATTCCATGGTGGCCTCGTGGTTAGGATTCTGGGCTTTCACTGCTGTGGCCCGGGTTCAATCCCTGGTCTGGGAACTGAGATCCCACAAGCCGCGTGGCCCAGAAGTAAATAAATACATTTATACGGTATGAATGACTTTTTCTTTGGCTTTTGTTCGGCTTTTTTTCCCGCAGCGTAATTGTTTTGAGATTTATCCATGCTGTCGCGACGATCAACAGTTCATGCCTTTTTATTGCTGACTAGTATTCTGTTGTATGGATGTACAATTGTTTATCCAGTCACCTGCTGTTTGTTTTCCATATCTTAAATTTTTTATGTACGTGAATAATACATTTTTAGATACTTGAACCTGCAATTATGTGTTCTTCCTGAACTCCTAATCACTCTGATACGGCAGGGTAATGCTATGTGTCTCCAGAAACACAGAAAATGCACTTCCTGGCCCCTTTGCACACAGCCCCTGTGGCTAGATTTGGCCAAGGCGGTGTGAGCAGAGGAGATGAGAATTGTTTCTCAGTGGAGGCGACAAGCTGCCTCTGTGCAAACGCCAGTTTCTTTCTCCCCCTTCGGCAGGGAGAGTGGAGGCTGTGATTAGCTGGCGGGACCACTGGATAGAACAGGTGGGGCCACAGCCTCACCAGAGGGATGCAGTAGCCTTGGAGAGCCACTAGACCTGCAGTGGACTTTATGTCCCGGAGAGGTAACCTCTCCTGTGAGTCAGGGCTGTTTGTTACTGCAGCACAAGCCTAGCCTTTCCTGACAAACACACTTTAGCTCTCTTTTCAGACACCACAAGGAGACCGTCCCGGCGAAATTTCTACCAAGGCTCAATGGAGTCCAATTTTATGAGGTTTTTACTAGTTAGAATTGTCTAAGAAATCTACTAATATTGTACCATTACAGACCACCTTTCTCTTCGGTGGGTGGGAAAGAAATGTTAAGTATTCAGAAGAGGAGCATGGGGAGAGGCAACAGAGAAAGGAAAGAAAAAAAAAGGTGTGACTCTTTATCTTGTACCTGCAACTCCCCTACATTAACTTAGTTAATTGTCACACTCTGAGGAGATATTTATAGTCTCATTTGTACAAAGGAAAAAACTGAGACACGAGAGTTTCCTAGGATACACAGCTGCTAGGTAGCAGTTTCGGAATGAAAGTCTACGTCTGCCTAACTCCCAGCTGCTCGCTGTTTGTCCTGTTGGATTGAGAAATGCAGGAAGACGTGAGATGAAGATCCTCCCAGCACCCCCTGCTACGTGGTAAGGCCAGTTAGCAGTGGTCCAAGGTGGACGCACAGACAGAAGGCGCTGGACAGTTGGCCACCGCAGCCAAAGCCTATCCAGCCCGGGCCAAGTAGACACGGTGACGGCGTGTAGACAGAGCAGAGCCGGGAGTCAGAGCTCCCGGTCCAGACCTGCCTCTGTCCTGGGGGTTCTGTGGCCTCAGGCAGAGTCAGTTAACGTGTCGGAGCCTTGATTTCCAGTTTCAAGCAGGCACGACCTATAGAAAGCAGACGGGAAACCCAGAAGTGCTGGGCAAGGGCGGGCTTGTCCCAGGCTCTCTGGACACAGCTCCGGTGACATTTACAGGCAGGCATGATGTTATCACCAAAGGAGACCCTGCTTTCTGTGCCCTTCCCTTTCTAAGTACACCTTGCGCAGACCTCAGGACTCCACCTGTTCTCAGTAAGAAAGCACTTGGGAGAAACCCACCAGCTCAGGACCCTCTTGTCCTGAGACTTGTCCTCTGAAGAATTTTGTCTCCTGGTGAAACTTCCCTCCCAAAGAGTATGGGCGTGGTGGAGGGGGCAGGGGGGCCCTCACAGACCCTGAAGGTTTGCCCATTTCTGCAGATGGGGTGCCCTCAGAGGTGGGGAGGGAAGGGAACATTCCTTTTTCTCAGCCACGAAAAGACCCCACCTCCTCTGCTCCAAGGGCAGCAAGGCGGCGGTGGGGGGGCGGTGTCCCCAGCCCAGGGTAGAGGAGCTGAGCTAAATATATCACAGTTAGCAATTGAACATCTTGCATTTACGGGCATCAAGCCACAGCTAGATTGCATAATATTAAGTAGATGAAATTGCTGCCTTAGTAGGTTAGAACAGTCGCACCTACTATATTTTATCACTTGGCAGATTCCGGGAAGGAGGGTGTGCTTGTGGTAACTTTTAATATTTCCTTCCCCATCCTTCCTTGCTTTTTTTCTTTAAAAGCATTGGGTATGATCAGAAAGATAGATGCAATAAACATGCACCCGTTAAGTCAAGTTCCATCTTAATTAAAAAAAAGTAATTTTTTGCATATTAGGTAATGGAACTCTGCTAAGAGCTGGGAGTGGGAAAAGGCATTCGCCCTTAGCAGTTATACTTTTCTCAGAGAGAAAAGTCATTAAAAGAAGATTGTTAGGGGGAATTCCCTGGCGGTCCAGTGGTTAGGACTCTAAGCTTTCACTGCCAAGGGTGCAGGTTCAATCCCTGGTCGGGGAACTAAGATCCCACAAGCCGTGTGGCACGGCCAAAAAAAAAAGAAGACTGCTAGGTTACTCATGTTACACAATCTGAAAAAATTATGAGAAACTAAAATTAAGCATCACCCTCTACTCAATATTCTGTAACAACCTATACAGGAAAAGAATCTGAAAAAGAATGAATATATAAGTGTATATATATAACTGAATCACTATGCTGTACACCTGAAACTAACATAACACTGTAAATCAACTCTACTCCAATAAAATTAGAACATAAAAAATAAATAAATAAAATTAAGCATCACCTCCTCTAAACAAACCCCACTCTGAATTATGTGTAAAATAGAACTAAAAATATTTAATTACGTGATAAAGGTCCTAGTCTCTGGATTTTATTCTTGGGTATTATACTCCACAGAAACAAATCATTGGTCAATGACAAATGTATTGAAGCAAAAAATACTTGATTAAGGCTGTGATTATTCACATGTGGTTTCTGAACCACACTGCCTGCACCCTGATGGGCTCATGTTCCCGGCCTTTCACTCCATCCTCCATGGCGCTTCTAAGCTCTGCAAGTACGTAGTTAGTATATCCACATCCTTAGTACTGAACGACAAGTTATTGGATCTGTTATATGCCTGAATCCTTGGCTATGACCAATTGGATCCCTGGGTCCTTTAAAGGAAAGGTGCTTCATGTAAATAGAGCTATAGCAATGACAGTGTATCCATTGGCTCCCTGTGTGTTTCTCACTCACAGCACCCAACCCTGGCAGCCAGCGGCACTTGAGGATGCTGGCGCGGATGGTGGGGCATTATTGGATACACCCAGCCTCGCTGGAAGTCAGCATACAAGGATCGTAAGCATAAACTCATGGCCTTTTAGGAAGCTCTGAGGTCAAATAAATAACAGAAGAATTTTATACGAGCTGTTGTAAAAACCCTGGTCACAAACTCCTAGGGGTAAGGAAATGTGAGTTTAAGCCTAGATTCAATTACTATTTGGGAAAGAAGGGAGAAAGAGAAACCCTTTCTGAAAAACCATTTGCTGACCACAGACTATAGGAAGCAAAGCTCTCGGTTCCTGGATTAAATAACCGTTCATTAATATGTGAGCGTGTGATGATCATACACCTGTTTGGCACAGACGCAGAGAAGGGCCTTTGGGCGCTGGGTCCCCACTTTCTTTTCTCCTCTCCAATCAAGTTTTTAAATATTGGGTTGGCCAAAAAGTTAGTTCGGGTTTTTGCATATGATGTTATGCAGAAACTGGAACGAACTTTTTGGCCAACCCAATAATTTAACATCCTATTAACTATTCTAAATCCCGCCCGGCAAGCCTCACATTTGATCATGGCTGCTTTTCAAAGTTCCATTGTTCTGCGTAATACTTTCTAGTTCAATTTTTTGCAATAAACAGTAACAACACTAGCATGCCTACCACCTAGAAGGAACAAACAAATGCTGACACTTATTAAATAATTAAAAGCCACAGAACAAACATTACAGATAAAATGAAACCCTCCGCCCCGGTCCCCGGTCCCCTCCCCAAGGCCCTCCTGATCACAGACTTAGCGTGTGTGCTTCTGGCTCTGGTTCTATCCTTTCCCTGCATGGACGTGCATTATAACCGGGGCGCCGTGTCGCTGTGTCATCCCTTACAGGGATCCCACCTCCTGCTGGGAGTTGCTGTTTTCACTCATCCCAGAGCCTCAACCACGTGACCACAAGCAGATCCGTTCATTCCTGGGACCTTCGTGTGTGTCCCCCGCCCCCTTCCCTGCATGTCCCTCTCCCCCTCTACCCCGGGATGTTCCCGCTGTCACTGTCGTTATTCCCAACGTGATGGCCGTTCAGGTGGTTTCCCATTTCTCGATATTTCAAACGATGCTGTGATTTCCCAGACTTCAGTTGGATTCAGCTTTCCTGGGTATGACCCAATGGCTCGGCCAAACCCTGCACAGACTTAACACTCCCTCCAGCCCTGCCTGAAATGATTGCCTTCCCCCACCTGCTCTCACTTTTGGTTTTGTCAGACTTTTTGATTTCCCCTAACCCAATGGGAAGTCTTTGGGGTTTTAACTTTCATTTCCCTGCTGCTGAGAGCTTGGACACACTCACCTGGGGATGTTGTCCATCCTGATGTCCTCTTATGAGCACTGTTTGCCCCTGTCCTTTGCTATTTTTCTACTGCAAAGTTTGTCTTTTTCTTATGAATTTATAGTTCTTTGCATATTCTGAATATAATCCTTCAATCTGTTTTTATTTGCTGCAAATATCTCCTAGCTTGCCATCAGCCTTTTAACACTTTTATGATGTCTGCTCTAGTACAGATGTTTTTCATTTCGATGAACTCAGATGTATCCACTTTTTCATTTGAGTTCAAGTTTTGTTTTTCACATATAGGTTTTCAGTCCCATCAGGATGGGTGAGATAGAGATCTAACTTTATTTTGTTTTTTCCATTGGGATAAACAGCTGTTCCAATACCCTTGATTTGTAGGGTCACTGCTATCACATCTCAAGCCCCTAACATATTTAGGATGGTTTCTGGGCTCTTTATTTAGTGCCATTTTTTGTATCTTCTTCCTACCTTTTCTACCCAATTAATCTACACGGCGGCCAGGATATAGTAAGCATATGAAGTGGTTATTTGATTCATTTAGAATTTACATGGAGGGAGTTCTCTGATGGTCCAGTAGTTAGGACTCCACACTCTCATAGCTGAGGGTCCGGGTTCAATCCTTGCGTGAGGAACTAAGATCCCGCACGCCTCGAGGTGTGGCCAAAAAAAACCCAAAACCTTTACATGGAAAAGCCGTAGGTAATTTTTTTGGCTTAAGGAAAGAGCCCTGTTGAAGGGGGGGTGTGTGGCAACACCACCTCTCTTTGGGTGGAGTTTGGTAAATGTGGAATAAAACAGAGAATTAGAGCGGGAGGGGTTGGGGGTAGGAGGAAAGAACTCAAGTTTGTCTAGCACCTAAAATGTGCCAGATGTGCTGATTACTTCATTTCCTCTTTTCAACAGCCCTTTGAAATAAGCTTTATTTGTACTCATTTTCTAAATGAGGAAACAGGTGACCAAGAGGAGTACCATGACTTCTCCGAGTTACATGGTGAGTGAGAAACAGAACTGGGGCTGATACTTCAGCCTGTCTGTCTCCAGAGACCTTTACCCCTCTGTTTCGCCACAGAGATGAAAGAAGATGCAGCTGGACCAGGCCATCTCAGCCAGAAGTCACTTTGCCCCAGTCACACGACCATCTGAGCTCTGGGCTGGGACCAGACCATGAGTGTATACCACACACATGATCTGGTTACTCTATACCACCCCAGCCAAAGAGGAACGATGACTCTACAATCGCAGGCGAGAAGCAAGATTTCTCCTAAAGTCACTCTGCTACTGAGATGTATCAATGCTATAGGGCGGCCGGTGGCCTGTATGCCTTCATGTGCACTAGAGGAAAAAGACAGCTCCTGGCACTTCCCCACCCTGGGTAGACACGGCCTGATGGATGGGGCTTGGCCAGCAGAGTGCACGCTGGACTCAGCCGTGAGCCCTTCCCCAGGTGCCCTGTGCAGCCATAGGTGGGAACACGAAGTGGTCTGACTCCAGGACTTGTTCTGTTTCTCCTCCATCCCATTGTCTTCGACAAGTGCCTCACCACCTTTTCCAGTTCCAGACCTTTTGGTTGAGACCAAAGACTCCAAAGGCCAAGCATTTCAACCTTCCAGCAGCAACTAGGTAACAGCAAGGCATTGTTACTCACCCGTCGATGTGCCTGTCTTATTTAGCTGGAGCTGTGCTTAATTCATACTGGAACATAATGCATACTAGGTCATAAAATCTCTTTGTTAGGAAAAAAATAAGTCAAAGTAGTGATGCCAAATGTTGTCACGGCCAGACCTCTTAGGACGAAGAGAGTTCTCTGCTCAAGCATAAATTACTAGTAAGTGGGTCTGAGTGGTACATCACCATAAAAGCCAGTGAAAGCAGTTGAATTTTTGCATTAGCTCACAGCCACTAGAGATCTGACTTTGAGAACGATTTTTTCCCCCTGAAAACAGTTTTTTTTAATTGAGGTATAAATGATATATAACATCATGTTATAACTGAATCACTCCGCTGTACACCTGAAACTCACACAACAGTGTTAATCAACTATACTCCAATAGAAAATAAAAAATTTTTTAAAAGACCAAAAATAAACACCCCACTTCATATTTGTTTCGGGTGTACAACATAAACATTCAATATTTGTAAATACTGTGAAACAATCACCCCAGTGTTTAGTTACCATCCGTCAGCATACAAAGTTACAAATCTGTGTGTGTGTGTGTGTGTGTGTGTGATGAGAACTTACAGGGTTTACTCCTTAACAACAAGAACCACTTCCTTGAAAAAAAAGTCAGACTACATTGGATTTCTCAATTCCCAATAGAATTCCTACTTTGGGAATACACAGGAGCTTTTGTTACCAACTGCATCCCCGAGTGATTCCCCACTCTTTCTAGAGGTGGACAAGTCTCCAAAGTGTGTCCACATGAGAGTCACTTGTCTAGGATCACAAACTGCAGACACGAGTCCAAAATGATGGCAGCCCCTTACGTGTGTAGAAGATCATCTGAACACAGAACTGCAGAGGACTGTGAGAACCGGAATATAACTATCCAAAAGACATGGTAAAACAGTTGTAACTGGGCCAGAAATATGATAAGCTAGGAGAAGTGGAAACAAATGACTTTATTGAGTTTAAGAGGGGGGGAAAATGGATTCCACGTGTCCCCAGTCCAGATATTATTCTCAAAAGACCATGTTCGGGCTTCCCTGGTGACGCAGTGGTTGAGAATCCGCCTGCCAATGCAGGGGACACGGGTTCGATCCCTGGTCCAGGAAGATCCCACATGCCACAGAGCAACGAAGCCCGTGCGCCGCAACTACTGAGCCTGCGTGCCACAACTACCGAAGCCCGTGCGCCTAGAGCCCGTGCTCTGCAACATGAGAAGCCACCGCAGTGAGAAGCCCGCGCACCGCAACCAAGAGTAGCCCCCGCTTGCCACAACTAGAGAAGGCCCACGCGCAGCAACGAAGACCCAACGCAGCCAAAAATAAATACATTAATTAATTAATTAAAAAAAAAAAAAAGTCCGTGTTCAATAGCTGAATGAAGCAAAGAACAAACGAACGCCCTTCAGCGAGAAAAGGAGAAGCGGGAACCAATCACTGGCTGCTCTGCATTCACGCCTCTTCCTGACCGAGCAGCCATTGGCTTAGACTTGATCGAGTTAAGACATTTGCTACTCCGTGTTCACTTTTTACCTGGACTCTTGTCAGCCTCCTTGTTAATTTCTTCAGTACCTGTCCTCCAGGCGATCCTTTAATGAAAAAGACAGTAAAATGATGAACTTTGCTTTAGCCTTCTGGGTAAAGAAACAACCATTTCATTTGCTTTTTGGAAAGGGGACCCTCCTCTGCCTTTGCTGCGGTCCTCAGAGTGACCAGGAGGACAGCCTGCAGCCCCAGGGGTTGGTGATGCAGACGTTCTGCAACAGCAGATTCGGTCCCCAGCCATGCCTTCTGTTCGAGCTGAGTGCCACGGATTTCTCTCAGCAACACATGGCCCCTTTTCTGGTTCTCCATTTGCTGCTGCTGGTTTTCCCCCTGTTGCATTTTCCAGCTGGGTCTGTGTCCCAGCTGTGTTTCCAACAATACCTCCAAACTTGAAGGGACTTGGCACTCGTTGCTTTTGGTCACTGGTGTGCTACGAATCAAGCTTGTGAAAGCCGCTTCCCGGGAGATTAACACGGTCTCATCCCACAGGCAAAGCTCTGCGCCTTCGCTGTCCTCGTCTGCCGCGAAGCCAACCAAAGTTCCAGGTAGGCTTTGACAGAAGAGCCTGGAATTGGTTCCCAGGATTGAGTGCTGACATTTGGCATTTCTATTAGCCAGAAGAGAGGAGAAAAGGTTTCCTTTTACCTTGCCCCTTCCCCTGAACCCCTGACTGACCAAAAATAAAAAAAGAAGTAATATCTAATTCATCTTGATTCATTTGGGCAACTAGCAGTTTGACTGTTTTGGCTAAAGAAATTCTCCTGTTACTTAGTAAACAGGCCAAATAAGGAAATGACCCACCTGGCCAAGTTCACTCACCCTAATTTTGTGGGCACGCCTTATCTGACATGTAATAATAGAATTTCAACATCGGAAGAGATTTGAAAAGTCTCGTAGTCTAACCATCCAATGATGTTCCAATATCCTCTGTGCATGAGGCCTCGGTACTGGCTGCACATCAGAGTAACTAAAGGCACTTGTTCAAAATGACCATCACTTGGCCTCACCCCCATGAGACTCTGATCCTATAGAAATCAGAGGTGGACCTATTTATTTTGATTAACACCCAGGTGATTTTTGGTGCAGCAGCTCCACAAGACAGGGTTCCAGAACCGCCCCACAGTGCAGCGGTGTTGGGGGACTTGGCCAAGAGTCAAGAGCCTTCCTGAGTCTCCTGCAGCACCTGACCCTCACTGCTTTCCAAAGTAGCCGACTGTTGAACACTCTGCCTCCATCTCAGGGAGGCTTCCAGCTCATTTCTGCTTCCAGCTTCTTCCTGCTGACTCTATTCCTGTTACAGAGTCCAAACTCATTCTGCCCGCCCCACGAGAGGCCAATAAATTGGGAGATGAGATTTTGGGGCAAGAAATAGCAACTTTGTTCAGAAAGCTGGGAATCCAGGAAGACGGTGGACTAGTGTCCCAAAGAACTATCTTACCCAAGTCAGAACACAGGCTTCTTTTATCCTAAAAGGGGAGGGGGTGTGGTTGGTTGTCACAAACTTCTTGGCATTGGAATCCTTTGTTTTTGCAGCTGTCCACGTAGGTCAGGTCACAGGTCAGGTCACGATGTTCCTGTAAACCTCCAATAAGACAAATGTTATTCTCTGTTCTGCAACTTTTTATCTCTATATGAATAGAAAATGTTACACCCTTAAAGGTCAGAGCCTTGCGAATGGGCTCTCCTGTATATTTCAGGCCCTAGGCAACATTTTTAACTGGAAACAAAAGCAATAGACTACAAAGATGAAAGTGAAAGAAACAGATCCAATATGGAGTCAGATTCATTCTTGTCAATCGCACTACTACCCCGTGGAGCTGCACAGACCCGTCTGATCACTGGTGAGCCTTTGGCTATTTAAAGATGGAGCTCATAGTCTGTCCTGGGATCTTGTCTCCAAACTTCTGTCACGGTTCCTGTGCAGCTTGGATCTGACCTTCTCCCCGGGGGTCTCCCCTCTTGAGGGTGGACCTACCTTTGGGCTTTCGAATTCAATAAACCTAAATTCTAACATGGTGCTTCCTCTCCTGGCTGGGGGTTGGGGCATGGCCTTTAGCCTTTGTGAGCCCCCATTTAGTCCTCCGTGGGGTGAGGATGAGACAACAGGTCACACAGCTGAGTGTGGGGGACAGTGCAGAGCCAGCCACATGGTGGGTCTCCACAGCAGTCCCCTTGCACCTCCTGGTCAGTGCATCTTTCTCTCGAGTGCAGTGGTTTAAGCAGCACCATTAAAATAGAAATGTCATGTGAGCCACAAATGTCATTTTTCACACATGTAATTTTAAGCTTCCTAGTAATCACATTAAAAGAGTAAACATAAACAGTCACATTCTTTTTAATAATATATCCTATTTAGAAACAACCTAGAAGTCCATTGACAGATGAATGGATAAAGAGGATGTGGAACATATATACAATGGAATATTACTCAGCCGTAGAAGAATGAAATAATGCCATTTGCAGCAACATGGATGGACCTGGAGATTATCATAGTAAGTGAAGTAAGTCAGAATGAGAAAGACAAATATCATATGATATCACTTACATGTGGAATCTAAAGTGTGACACAAATGAACTTATCTATGGGAGACTTCCCTGGCCGTCCAGTGGTTAAGACTCCATGCTTCCAATGCAGGGGGCATGGGGTGGTCAAAAAAAAAAGAAAGAAAATGAACCTATCTATGAAATAGAAACAAACTTACAAACGTAGAGAACAGACTTGTGGCTGCCAAGGCGGAGGGGGCGTGGGGGAGGGATGGATTGGGAGTTTGGGATTAGCAGATGCAAACTATTATATACAGGATGGATAAACAAGGTCCTACTGTATAGCACAGGGAACTATATTCAATATCCTATGATAAACCATAATGGAACAGAATATGAAAAAGAACATATAATTGAATCACTTTGCTGTAGGGCAGAAATTAACACAACACTGTAAATCAACTATACTTCAATAAATTTTTAAAAACTAATACATCCTATTTAACCCAATTTATCTAAATTATTTCAGCATGCGATCAATAATGAGTTATTTTACATTCTCTTTTTCACCCTAAATCTTGAAAATCTGGTATGTGCTTTACTCTTCCTGCAAATCTCAATTTGGACTAGCCTCACTTCAAGTGCTCAAGGACGACGTGTTGGACGGTGCAGGTTTAGAGCAATAACTGTTCCTAAACTATGCAGTAGCCCTTTCCCTCTCAGGAGCCTTCCTTATGAGGCTCTTACCCTTGGAAAGCTTTTCTGTCTCTGAAGATTAGTCTCCGGTCAAAAGCACAGCTCCTATCCCACGTCTGCACTGTTAAATCCCAGGATAGCCATTCAGTATTCAGTCGTCATTCTTTGAGCACCAAGTAAGCTAAGAATTGGGGGACACTGGTTCCTGCCCTCAGGGGGTTTGAATCTAGTTAGGCTATATACCCACAGAGCTATAAAAACCAAGGCAGAATTATTATGCACATAAAAACATAACTGTATTGAGGAGACGTTTCATTGTCTTACTGCTGACGATAGAATCCCTCTTGGAGTTGTTTGAACCGCTGCTGTGTAAACCCCTCCCTTGCTTTACCCACCCTCACAGATGTCGGATGTGGATTGCTCTTTTTCTTTGGCTACATGGGGCTTGGGGGTATTCAAAGAAGTGGCTGGGCTGATGCAGCGCCCACAGAGCCGTGAGGGAGGAGCCCGGGGAAGAGGTGATGCGGGGAATGTGCCCACATCCTATACCCACACCCCTGCCCAAGACAGGTGCAGAGCACAAATCTCACAGACGGCTTTAGAACTTCGGGGGAGATGAGACAAGAACTGAGCTGGTCAGACCTAGGCCAGTGGTTCTCAAACTCTGCTGTCATTAGAGTCACCTGGAAAGTTACTAGTACTCCCAAATGAATGAAATCGGAATCTCCAGCGGTAGGATCCAGGCTTCAGGATGTTGGGTTTTTTTTTTCTTCAGTTTTATTGAGAGTTAAGTGACAGACAGCACTGTATAAGTTTACAGTGTACAGCATAATGATTTGGCACACATACATCATGACATGATGATCACAATAAGTTTAGTGAACATCCATCCTCTTGTATAAATACAGCAGTAAAGAAATAGAAAAAAATCGTTTTCCTTGTGTTGAGAACTCTTAGGTTTTACTCTCTTAACAGCTTTCACTTCTACCGTAAAGCAGGCTTAATTATATTTATCGCGCTGTATATTACATCCTAGTACATATTCATCTTATAACTGGGAGTTTGTGCATTTTGATGGCCTTCATCCAATTTCCCCTCCTCCTACCCCCCACCTCTGATAACCACAAATCTGATCTCTTTCTATGAGTTTGTTTGTTTTTGAAGTATAATTGACCTATAACACTATGTTAGTTTCAGTTACACGACATAGTGATTCAATATTTTTGTACATTTTTAAATGATCACCATGATAAGTCTAGTGATATGTCATCATGTAAAGATATTACATAGTTAGTGACTATATTCCCCATGCTGTACATTTCATCCCTGTGACTCATTTATTTTGCAACTGGAAGTTTATACCTCCTAATCTCCCTCACCCATTTCTTTTCTCTCCCATCCCTCTCCCCTCTGGCAACCACCTGTTCTCTGTATCCATAATTCTGTTTCTGTTTTGTGATGTGTCTTCATTTACCTTGTTTTTCAGATTCCACATATATGTGAAATTATACAGTATTTTTCTTTCTCTGTTTGACTTATTTCATTTCGCATAATACCCTCTAGGTCCATCCATGTTGCCGCAGATGGCAAGATTTTATTATTTTTATGACTGAATAATATTAGGCTTATGGGATATTTTTAAACACCCCAAAGGATTCCAATGCAGCAAAAGTTGAGGACCAGTGATCTTAGGAAGTGCTTCACAAACTTTAACACGTATACAAAGAATCTGGGAATCTTAAAATGCAGATCCTGATTCCACAGGTCTACGGTGGGACTAAGATTCTGCATTGCTATGTGATACCTGTTCTGGTCTAGAAAGTAGCAAGGTCGAGATTTTAAGGAGCCGGGAGACCCTTCTTATCATGGGGCTGTGTGATGCTCTCTGAGGCTTCAGAGGCTGGGAAATTGACTTCCAGCTGGGAGGACAGGTCTCAGGAAGAGGAAATAGTAAAGCTGGAGCATGAAGACAGGTGGGAAGGGCAGGGGTGCATTTCAACAGGAAAATAACCATTTCTTGTCGCCACAGGGAGTCGCCACACCCCACACCCCAAAAAAGGTGTATGTTTGGGAAAAGTGGTTCCCTGTGAAGGGCAGAAGCTGGAAAGACAACCAGAAGCAAGTTCCGAGCTGAGATTAGGTCTGGAATTCAGGCTTAAGCTACCCTGGACAGCCTACCAGGTTTTGACGTGAAGTGCAGCTTTCTGGAAACATCTAGTGATTTATCTGTGCAACTAAATAGCTAAAGATAGAAATACACCCAGGCAGTTATGCACTGAGGGATTTGCAAACAAAGGGCATTGGGATGTGAAAATAGATTGAATAAGTACCGCCAGATGGGTTTTGAAAGATCCCGAAGTTCTGACTCCAGCGGGTGCTACTGAGGTGGGGCAGGGGAGAAACTGACAAACCCAAAGTAGCCAAAATACCCAACACCTACTTTTGGGAGGAAAGAAACTGTAAGTTTCCCTCTCTTATCTCCTGTTACACTATCACTATATGCCGGATCCAAACGCCTCAGCTAATGTGTCCAAGCAGTTGGGCAGGATCCCCAATTAAAGCCAAATATCTCGTTTTATTTTCCCCTAATTCCCCTGAATATCAGCACCCCTGCCTTCAAGCCTTTGAGCACTTTAGGATTAGAACATGTCATCTGGTTCCTGGTCCCTTCTGCCACCCGCTGTCCATGCTGGCTGCACTCTCTCATTCCATCACATCCTGAGCACACAAACCACAGCCCGGGTCCCCCGTCCCAGCCCTCCTGACGTTATAAGGCAGGTGCTGGCTTTCTATAAAGCTGCTGTGGGTAACCTTGACCCACAGAGCTTGCTTCCTACTCTCTGCCCCACGGCTGTTTATGCCTGATTTACGTACAGCGTCATCTTCATCTTTGACTTTGCAGTTGTTTTGGATGGCAATCATCTGAACCCCATTCCCAAGTTTGGGGCAGTCCCCCCGCCCCGAATGTGTCCACCTCCCATCACAACCAAAAAGGGCAGATTCTAGCTGCCTTCCTGACCCAACCATGTGTTTGTTGACACGTGGATCAGTTTAGCAAATAAGATGCTCCCCACCAAGACTTTGAATCTGGAGACGGGAGACTGAGAAGCAGAGAGAGAGGGAAATACCCTTTCAAAAAGTTGCCTAAGTCAATCAGGTCCAGTTTCCACAGTTTACAGGGTCAAGGTGTTCAAGGTGGTACCCAAAAGGCAGGCAGGGACGCAGTCCCAGAGTCTGTGTGGTTGGGAAACCTACACCATTCTACGCGTCTTCACAGCAGGGTCACCCACCATCCAGGTTTTCCTGGGATTCAGGGGGTTCCCGGGATGTGGGACTCTCTGAGCTAAATCTGGGATGTGCTGGGCAAAGCTGGGTGGTTGGTCAGCCTAGAGTAAGCCAGCGGACATAAAAGAGTTTTGGTGTCCACTTAGCTGCAAGTAACAGGACTCATGAATAGGTCCTGGAGAAAAGCAGGATCCCAGGAACGCCCTCTGCAGAGACAGCCTGCTGATATCAAAGGAAACGCTCAGTGATTTTATGAGAGTGACTGATTCAAAGTATTTTTTTTTAATTCTACGAAAGTAAGATTTTCTTTTTTCACAACAATAGGTTAAGATGCCTATCTCTTTCCTTTCTGACTTCCCCTCCTGTCAAGCGGTGAGTATTGGAGGGACCAAGGGCATTCTGGGAAATTCTGCTCAGGGCACATGAAGCTTAGAATACAGTTCATTTGGGTACAGTGGGATTTATTTGTGTAGTCACTGCCGCTTCCTCGGATAATTAAGCTGTTTCTGGCTGAGCTGGTGTGAGAAATGCACAAACCTAACCTTGAATGTTTTATCCAATGTCCACAAAAAGTGCTCTTTCAACACACAAGAATGCAGTGTTGAATTATCCATAACTTCAAAGCCTGAGAGTGGGTTAATAGAAAACTCGGAAAAGGATGGGAACTGCTTTGAAAAGACAAGTGTGGTCTCTCAAGAAAGAGATAGCTGGAGCCCTAAAATACTTCTCTCCACACAAAGAGGAGCTCTGGGGAGCAGACACATTCCTGTCCCGGATGCTTTCTTTTGGACTGGAATTGGTCAAACTTGAAACTGCCTTTAGTTAGAAGAGATAGCAGGTTTGGGAGCTTGAGGGTCTAATAGGGGCTATTTAAGTGTGAGATAAAAGTTTAAGGAGGGGGACTTCCCTGGTGGTCCAGTGGTAAAGAATCCGCCTTACAGTGCAGGGATGTGGGTTCGATCCCTCGTCAGGGAACTAAGATCCCACGTGCCATGGGGCAGCTAAGCCCGCACGCCACAACTACTGAGCTCGAGCACGTCAACTAGAGCCCTCGTGCTGCAAACTACAGACCTCATGCACCCTAGAGCCTGCACGCCACAACTAGAGAGGAGCCCTCACGCCACAATGAAAGATCCCACATGCCGCAACTAAGAAGACCCGATGCAGCCAAAAATAAATAAATAAAATCAATATTTTTTTCCGTGATGAAGAGTGGCCCCCACTTGCCGCAACTAGAGAAAGCCTTAGCACAGAAATGAAGACCCAACATAGCAATCAATCAATCAATCACTCAATTAATCAATAAAATAAATCTTTTAAATAAATAAATAAATAATTTTTTTAAAAGTTTACATCAATACAGAAATAGACTCACAGACATAGAAAACTAACTTGTGGTTATCAAAGGGGAAAGGTGGGGGGAGGGATAAATTAGTAGCGTGGGATTAACAGACACACACTACTGTATATAAAATAGGTAAACAACAAGGCACTACTGTATAGCACAGGGAACTCTACTCAGTATCTTTTAATAACCTATAATGGGAAAGAATCTGAAAAAGAATATACAGTAAATCCCCTACATACAAATGAGTTCCATTCTGAGAGCACATTTGTAGGTCTAATTCGTTCGTAAGTCCAACAAAGTTAGCCTAGGTACCCAACTAACACAATCAGCTATATAGTACTGTACTGTAATAGATTTATAATGCTTTTCACACAAATAATACATTAAAAAAGACAAAAATAAAGAAAAGATTTTTAATCTTACAGTGCAGTACCTTGAAAAGAACAGTAGTGCAGTACAGCAGCTGGCACACAGGGGCTGGCATTGAGGGAACAGCAGGAAGAGTTACTGACTGGAGGAGGGAGAGGAGGTGGGAGGTGGTAGAGCTGAAGAATCATCAGCAGCAGGAGAGGGAGGGCAAGCTGCAATGTCACTCCCACCTGACGCCCATGGGATGCACGTTCGCGTCTTTGAAAGCTCGCGACGTGAAGGTTCGTATGTAGGGGACTTATATATATGGCTGAATCACTTTGCTGTACACTTGAAGCTAGCGCAGCGTTGTAAATTGACTATACTTCAATTTTTGAAAGGTGCTAGATTATGATGTCAGAAATTTTATTAAGAGAGAGAGGATGGAGCGGTGAAGAAGGGGGTGTGCCCCACACCAGGTGAGATCAGGCTTCTCCCCGTGCCCTGGCATTGCTAAGAAAAACAGCACTGAGCATGCTTTTGGGTTTTACGCCTGGGAACTCGTTAAAGGCAAGGTCTTCCTGATGCTGTCTGTATCAGCAGCACCCAGCAGAGGGCCTGGACCCCAAAGTAGGCTCTCCAGAAATGTTTGCTGAATTCCACTCAAACGTCATGCAGGATCTATGACGGCTCTGACACCCAGCGCCCTGCCACTGACCAAAGGGTAATGACAAGGAAGGGCTCTCCTAAGAAAAGGTGGACATAGACAACCAGTGGAGGGGATTCTGGGACCACAGATCCTTTCCCTTCCACTCCCAATGCTCGGCTGAGCCTGGGCACTCTGTGGTCGCAGGAGAGGGGAGGGGAGAGAGGACCTCCTGGCTCCCTGTGTAGAAGCCAGAAGAAGAGCAAAAAGTGCTACAGGGAGAACAAACAAGAGAGGGGAAGGAAAACGATTGCACTGATTTGAATCCCTGTACGTCATCACATGTGTGCATTTAACTGCAATTGTACACAAGGAGGGATCTTCCCTGGGGGTCCAGTGGTAAAGAATCCGCCTTGCAATGCAGGGGCCGCGGGTTCGATCCCTGGCCAGGGAACTAAGATCCCACATGCCGTGGGGCAACTAAGCCCACGTGCCACAACTACTAAGCTCGTGCGCCTCAACGAGAGCCCACATGCCGCAAACCACAGAGCCCACGCACCCTGGAGCTTGTGCGTCACAGCTAGAGAAGAGAAATCCCGCACGCCACAACTAGAGAGGAGCCCAAGCACCGCAATGAAAGATCCCTCGTGCCGCAAATAAGACCCGCTGCGGCCAGAAATAAATAAATAAATAAATAAATAAATAAATCTTTAAAAAAAAATTGTACATAACGAGGTAAACGCAAATCAATTTTCGCAAGCTCTTAGAACAGGGATCCTTAATGGGCAGGTGGCGACACCTTGGTACCAAGAACCCCTCCTGGATGCACCGTCCAGTTTTAACGTATAAAAACAATCTGGGCTGCAGCTGAGGACAGATGCTGTCTTGATAGCTCTCTTCCAGGTGGGACACTGAGCAGGGGGGCTCAGAGGAGGGGGCTCAGTGTCAGGCATCTCTGTCTTTGAGCAAACAAAGAATGGAGTTCCCTGGCATTGGGGACAGCGGGCCCAGTGGGTATGTAAGAAGGCACCTTGAGGGAGTGAGAAGCTCTGAAGCCCCGCCCACCCGCCCACCCCAGGGAAGGGGTGGAACAGTCCCATGTGCAGTTAAACCCACCGAAGCCCTCCCAGAGGGGGGCACCACCCCCATGCTGGAGGATCACCACTCACTCATTCCTCGTATTTCAGAAAAGTCAACTTCATAACTTTCTCAGCTTCCACGAGGTTTTTTGTTTGTTTGTTTGATGGATTTTTTTTTTCTTTTTTAAACTCTTAACTTTTGAAGTAATTTCAAATTTACCGAAAAGTTGTAAGAATCGTACCCAGATTCACCAGTTGTTAGCATTTTGCCACGTTTGCGTTCTCATTACATGTACATACATATTTTTTCCGGAATTATTTGAGAGTAAGTTGCAGACATGTCCCCTTTACCCCTAGATATCATCACACTATATCCTGAGAACAGGATGTTCTTCTTCTTTTTTTGAAAATTTTAGAAGGAGGTTTATTTATTTTTTTATCAATATATTTTTATTGAATTATAGCTGATTTGCAACGTTGTGTTAATTTCTGCTGTACAGAAAAGTGATTCAATTATACATATATATTAATTATTAGAGAAATGCAAATCAAAACGACAATGCAGTATCACCTCACACCGGTCAGAATGGCCATCATCAAAAAATCTACAAATAACAAATGCTACAGAGGGTATGGAAAAAAGGGAACCCACCTACACTGTTGGTGGGAATGTAAGTTGGTGCAGCCACTGTGGAGAACAGTATGGAGGTTCCTTAAAAAATTAAAAATAGAGCTACCATATGATCCAACAATCCCACTCCCAGGCATATATCCAGAGAAAACTATAATTGAAAAAGATACATGCGCCCCAGTGTTCACTGCAGCAGTATTTACAATAGCCAAGACATGGAAGCAACCTACATGTCCATCAACAGAGGAATGGATAAAGAAGATATGGTACATATGTACAGGAAGTTCTTTTGCATAACTAGGTTACAATGATCAAAATCAGGAAATTTAATATGGATACATAGTATCATCAAATATACATTTTGTACTCAAAATTTGCCAGTTGTCCCAGTATAGCCTTTCTACTTAGCAACGCTGTCCAGTGGAACTTTTCTCGATGGTGGAAAACGCTGATGAGCACTTAAAATGTGCCAAGTGTAACTGGCCAAGTCAGATTTTCATTCAACTTAATTTTCTTTTAAATAGTCACGTGTCCTGGGGGCAAGTGGTTAGCACAGTGGACTGCCCAGCTCTATGTCAACACCAACCCCACCTTCATTCCACCTTCCTAGGTTTTAAACAAATAATTTTAGACTCGGCTGTCAACAGAGTTCCTCTTTCTCAGAGGTCACCACCTGAGGGGACCCTGGACTGAGCAGACTGTCAGGTGTGTTTTGTTTATCCAGCGTGGGGTTTTGTTTTTTGTTTTGTTTTGTTTTTTTCTGAAGTATAGTTGATTTACAATGTTGTGTTAAATTCTGGTGTACAGCAAAGTGAGATATACATATATATATACATTCTTTTTTATATTCTTTTTGATTTTGTGTTTTATTACAGGATATTGAATATAGTTCCCTGTGCTATACAGTAGGGCCTTGTTGTTTACCCATTCTGTATATAATAGTTTGCATCTGCTAATCCCAAACTCCCAATCCATCCCTCCCCCACCCCCCGTCCCCCTTGGCAACCGCAAGTCTGTTCTGTATGTCTGTGAGTCTGTTTCTGTTTTGTAGATAGGTTCATTTGTGCCATATTTTAGATCCCACATGTAAGTGATATCATATGGTATTTGTCTTTCTCTGTCTGACTAATTTCACTTAGTATGATAATCTTTATGTCCATCCACATTACTGCACATGGCATTATTTCATTCTTTTTTTATGGCTGAGTACTATTCCACTGTATATATGTACCACATCTTCTTTTTTCTTTTTTTTTTTATTAAGGCAAACACTGGTAATGTTTCTTTTTTTTTTTTAACATCTTTATTGGAGTAAATTGCTTTACAATGTTGTGTTAGTTTCTGCTGTATAACAAAGTGAATCAGCTATGTGTATACATATATCCCCATATCCCCTCCCTCTTGCATCTCCCTCCCACCTTCCCTATCCCCTCTAGGTGGTCACAAAGCACCGAGCTGATCTCCCTGTGCTATGCAGCTGCTTCCCACTAGCTATCTATTTTACACTTGGTAGTATATATAAGTCCATGCCACTCTCTCACTTTGTCCCAGCTTACCCTTCCCCCTCCCCGTGTCCTCAAGTCCATTCTCTACATCTGCGTCTTTATTCCTGTCCTGCCCCTAGGTTCATCAGAACCATTTTTGGTTTTTTTTTTTTAGATTCCATATATATGTGTTAGCATATGGTATTTGTTTTTCTCTTTCTGACTTACTTCACTCTGTATGACAGACTCTAGGTCCAAACACCTCACTACAAATAGTTCAATTTCATTTCTTTTTATGGCTGAGTAATATTCCATTGTATATATGTACCACATCTTCTTTATCCATTCCTCTGTCAATGGACATTTAGGTTGCTTCCATGTCTTGGCTATTCTGAACAGCGCTGCAGTGAACACAGGGGTGCACGTATCTTTTTGAATGGTTTTCTCAGGATATACGCCCAGGAGTGGGATTGCTGGATCATATGGTAATTCTATTTTTAGCTTTTTGAGGAACCTCCATACTGTTCTCCATAGTGGCTGCAACAATTTCCATTCAGTGTGGGGTTTTCTTAAAAAGAAGTTGACTGAGTTGCGTGCATTTAAAAGCTGTGCAATTGCACATGACATTTGGAATGTCTGGCTTTTCATGAGATATGGGAGGCCTGGCAACATGGCCGCCTCTTCCTCAGGGGCCCTCCTCCTATATGGGTGCCTTCCCTGGGGCCTCTTTACCTTCTCAGGGTCTCTCCTTGGGGAACAAGGCCCAGGAAGGCTCTGCCAACCTGTCCGAAAATGCTTCTCAGCTTGTTCCAGGAATGGAGACAGGAGACCTGCCTGGTGGGGATGACACCTGGTTCCATTGGAACCAACCCACGTTCTGTTCCCCAGGGGGTTTCTTCCACTCAGGCTAAATTCCAAGAATTGCCTGCTGCATGGACTCCCGGCCTTGGAGGTAGATGAGAAGATATAGTTGACACCTTGGGCAGGTGAGAGCAGCCCCTCTTCTCTGAACTACCGGGAGGTTGTCTGAATTCGGCTTCCAGAGATACTGCTCCGAATCCTAGCTCCTTCCAAGTGTTTGCCTGCTGGGCTGGCAGATTCCCCTCTGAAACGCAGTGTTCTGGAGGTGTGTGTGTGTCTGTGTGTGTGTGTGTGTGTTTGGGGGCGGGAGGGTGTTAATAAAGTTTATTTGAAATCCGTTTTAGATTCACAGAATGATTGTGACCGTCGTACAAAGAGTTCCCATACACCCAGCACCATGTTCTCTCTTAACAAGTTACGTTAGCAAAGTGCATTGGTGACAATTCATCAATATCGATATGTTACTATTAACTAAAGCCCGTACTCAATTCAGATTCCCTTCATTTTTACCTAATGCCCTGTCTCTGTCCCAGGATCCCATCCAGGACACCACAATCCATTTAGTCATCCTGTCTCCTCAGTCTCCTCTTGGCTGTGACAGTTTCTCAGACTTTCTTTGGTTTCAATGACCTTGACAGTTTTGAGGCGTGCTGGTCGGGTATTCTACAGAATGCCCCTCGATTAGGATTTGTCTGATGTTCTTCTCATGACTGGACTTGGGTTATGTGTTTGGGGCATGAAGACCACAGAGGTGAAGTGCCATTTTCATCACATCACGTCAAGGGTCATGTTATCAACATGACATCACTTGTCATTGTGACACCTGGCTTAGGTTGTGTTTGTTGAACTTCTCCCCTGTGGTCACTTTCCCCCCATTCCATACTGTACTTTTTGGAAGGAAATCACTATGTACAGCCCACACTTAAGGATTAGGGAGTTAAGCTCCACACTTTACGGGCAGAGTGTTTACATGAAATATTTGGGATTCTTCTGCATAATAGATTCGTCTATTCTCCCCAGTTTATTTATGTATTCAGTCATTCATACCGGTATAGACTCATGGGTATTTTTTTAATATTTTGGATTATAATCCAATACTAGTTTTTTTTTCTCAAACTGTTCCAGATTTGGCTATTGGGAGCTCTTCCAGTTGTCTCCTGTGTCCCTCTGACACAGCCCCATCATTGCAGAGTTGTTTTTTGTTTGTTTGTCTTGACACTTCCTTACTTTCTGGCATTCAAGATTCTCCCTGCTCATCTTGTATATTTCCAGCCCCAGTCCTAGAATCAGCCATTTCTCCAAGGGGCTCGGGTTCCTTTTAGAATGGTATTAGAAATCAATATTTGGGCGCTAGGTGTGCTTGTTGCAATTGGGGTGTCTTTGCTTCTAGACCCTCTCAGCTGTCAGAGCAAGGAAATATACGTATACTAACCTGTGTATATATTCTTACTTCTAAATATTTCCATATATAACCATCTGTATGTATACTAAGCTAAACATGAGTTCACACTGATGTTTCCAGCTCTAACCCACTACCACACGGGTTATCCTGAACTCCCACCCTCACAGTGGCTCCCTCTACCCACCATCCACGTATGGAATAGTTCAATTCCAGTGTACCTGTATAGCAGTGTCAGCACGGTTAATCCACACCCCCAGAGAAATATTGTATTGCCTAGAGGACAGCGCTTATATATAATTTCTTTTGCCTTTAGTCTTATAGACCCCATTCATTTCCAAAGTTACTTAGGTCAACACTTTTCCCTACCCCTTCAGTGAAGTTGTTCACATATTTGTAATACAGTTTGTTTTGTCACATTCTGAATTCCATCCTAGGATTTTTGCCAACCTCCTAAATGATGTTTTTGGAGTTTACAACGTACCTTAAGTTTCGCTATTTGTGCTATAAAGTTCTGTGAGTCATGACAGATGGGTAGTGTCATGTATTCACCACTATAGTATTATACAGCATGGGTCCACTTCCTTAAAAATCCCCTGTGCCCCACCCATTTAATCCTCCTCCCCTCCCCCTGACCTCTGGCAACCACTGATCTTTTTACTGTCTCTATTTTTGTCTCTTCTAGAATTTCATGTAATTGGAACCATTACATACCTTTTTCAGTCTGGCTCCTTTCACTTAGCAATATGTATTTAAGATTCATCCGTGCCTTTTCGTGGCCTGATAGCTCATTTCTTTTTATCACTGAATAATATGCCGTTGCACGGATGTACCACAGTTCATGCATCCATTTACCTATTGAAGGACATCTTGGTTGTTTCCACTTCTTGGAAATTATGAAAAACGTGTCTATACACATTCACATGCAGGTAGCTATGTGGAAATAACTTTTTAAATCAGTTGAGTAAATACCTAGAAACATGACTGCTGATTGTACAGTAAGCCTGTATTTAGCTTTGTAAGAAGCTGTCACTGTCTTCCAACGTGACCAGACCATTTTGCATTCCCACCAGTAGTGAATGAGTGTTCCTGTTGTGCCACATCCTTCCCAGCAATTGGTATTGTCAGTTTTTTGGATCTTAGTCATTCTAATAGGTGTGTAGTGGTAACTCATTGTTTTAATTGGAATAATTTTTTGAATGTGGCATTCTATGCTCCAAAAAAATGAGATGGCTTATGATATTAAATGACATGGCAATAAGATATAAAAAGAATCAGAAACCAAATTAAGTGAACAGAAAATGGGTATTGCCAGATAACTGGAGTGGTTGATTACTGCACTTGACTACATTCAGCTTTATGTTGCAAACAGTTTCCTTTATACTTGAAAAGAAAGCATACAAGTTTACTGGGAGAGAAAAAAATTTTTTCCTGCTCCAAACTTAAGTGGAAATTTATCTTGTGAACTTTGAACTAATAGACTTTGGTTGTCATAAAAGACGGTGTTGTCAACCAGTTTTACAACCGTAGCAACATGCTTCCAGCTGAAGTTCCTTATATCCGCCTTCCAGGGAAACTGCCCTCCTTCAGCCGCCTCTTCTTTCTAAGAGTCATGGTTTACTGAAACGTATGACTCAGAACATCAGTGTGTCTTTCACTAAAGAATTTTAGAACAGCAGACGTCATGACCTGGATGTACTAAACCCTGATAAATACCTACCTATGAGTTGAATTGAATAAAGATGGTATAGACACCATCGTACATGGCGATGCGGAGTTGATCTGGCGGGTTTCTGCCAGTGGTTCCCAAATCTGTGGTGATTCTCTCTAGAGAGCAGATGAGAATAAAAGCCGGGTCCACTGCCACCCCAGCAGCCTTCTCTCCCTTCCAGCTCTAACTTGGGATTTCTTACTTTTGGTTTTGCTATTCTTTGAAGAAGAGTCTGATTTTTAATGCACTTTCTTCTTTAAAAAATTTTATTGAAGTATAGTTGATTTACAATGTTGTGTTAATTTCTGCTGTATAGCAAAGTGACTCAGTTATACATATACATACATTCTTTTTTATATTCTTTTCGATTGTGTCTTATCACAGGATATTGAATATAGTTCCCTGTGCTCTACAGTAGGACCTTGTTATTTATCCATCCTATATATAATAGTTTGCATCTGCTAATCACAAACTCGCACTCCATCCCTCTCCCACCCCCATCCCCCTTGGCAACCACAAGTCTGTTTTCTGTATCTGTGAGTCTGTTTCTGTTTTGTAGACATGTTCATTTGTGTCGTATTTTAGATTCCACATATAAGTGATATCATATGGTATTTGTCTTTCTCTGTCTGACTTACTTCACTTAGTATGATAATCTCTAGGTCCATCCATGTTGCTCCAAATAGCATTATTTCATTCATTTTATGGCTGAGTAATATTCCATTGTATATTTGTACATCTTCTTTATCCATTCCTCTGTCGATGGACATTTAGGTTGCTTCCATGTCGTGGCTATTGTGAATAGTGCTGCTATGAACATAGGGGTGCATGAATCTTTTTGGATTATAGTTTTCTCCTGATATACGCACAGGAGTGGGATTGCTGGATCATATGACAACTCTATTTTCAGTTTTTTGAGGAACCTCCATACTGTTCTCCACAGCGGCTGCACCGACTTACATTCCCACCAGCAGTGTAGGAGGGTTCCCTTTTCTCCACACCCTCTCCATTTAATGCATTTTCTTAAAGTGTAGTGATGTCCCTCCACTGGAGGAGATGCCTGGATTTGTAGGAAGCTCTGAAGTGGAGATCTACTCACTCTGGTTTTCCTTTGGGATGGCTGTGTGGGCAAGAGTGATTGCTGAGCGATTCGTGTTCACCTGACACGTGTGGAGAGAAGCCAAGGGTTTGGGATGAATAAGTACAAGGAAGCTTATCTCCTTTACCTGGAGTTAAAGGAGCAAAAAGGTTCTTGACAATATTTCAAGTTAATTTTCCACAGTCCCGCTGAAGACAGAGCAGTGGAAGGAACTGCAGTTGTCTGACAGCTTATGTGTCTATCTCAGCCGTGAGATGGAGAGAAACAGGTGAACTAATGATGCTACATCCCCTCTTTTTATAAATCCACTATGCAGAGTGCACTGTCCAAAAAAAGAAAAGAAAAAAAGCACAATGATTGTCAGTAGCTATTTAGACAGAATGATAATAATGCTTTTTCTAGAGTGTCCATTTATGCCAAATTGCTGTGAAATTTTCCAAAGCTAATGAGATATTAAACGCATTTTGTTGAGGGAAGAAGCTGATTAGTCCTTGGTTTGGTTTTTTAATGTAATTGGCAAGGAAAAGTACACGGCTTACATTTTGGAAGTACCTTTCATTCAGAGCCCTGTGGACACATGATTGGATTTGTGAAGGACATGAAGACCTTGCTGGCTTGGCTGGGAACTTGACAGCAGTTGTGAAGTGTAACTTCTCCTCTGGATTGAATTCATCCAATGACCTTTCCCGGTGCTTGTAGGGAGACCTTCGCCTCTCGTTTAGATGCCTGAACATTTTATTTTCCAACAGGACTCTCATGGCTTTCAAAGGCAGTTCTCATTCTGGTAAGGGTTACAAACAAATAAACCACTACACAAGATTTAAGCCAGTAATCAATAATTAACCTATATCAAACCCATAGTTAGCCAGTATGGAACTATATGTTATATAACACATAGATCATGGGCTGTGTGATGTAGGACATTTGGTCTTCTGGAACCAGGGGAATTTTTGAAACTGATATAAGTTATTGATAAATGGCACCAAATCAAATTCTTTTGTTCCCCTTTAGGGTGGGTGGGAGGACAGTTTGAAGAGTCCAAGGTTAGTTCAACCTGGGTGGGCTTGGAAAGACAATTCTATCAGCTTAAAAAGTAGTTTCACACCAGTTTCCCAATATTCTCAAGCCATGTATGGAAGATTATTATTTTAGCTGATATATTTTTGTATGTAAAATCCCCACTTGTGTGGGAATACTAGCTACCTAATCCAAACATTGGGAGGCTAGATATTCCCCAACTTCCAGTTATGTCCTTTAAAATATACCTAGATATGTAGATTGTTATATGACCGGGTAAAAATAAGAATAAACAACGCTCTGAACACACAACTGAAAATCCCTTCTATTTAGTGAACCAGAAGGCGTGACTGTAACTATAGTGATGCCAGTCATCACAAATGATAAAATTCAAGTGGAAACATAGTGCTTCACATTCAACAAGGTCTTGAAATAGTTGAACAAATGAGAGAAAAATGGGAAAAAATGGTAAACCCTTGCATTAGCATGTAGGGGTAGATAGAGGCAAAATCGAATGTGACAGGATTCAGACCCAGATCTTCAGATGCCAAGTCAGGTATACTGCTCCCTGCACCTGTGGCTTCAAGTTTCAAGGCAGAACCCAAGCCTCTCATTCTGAGCTGGCTGACTTATTCTGCCTTACTAAGAAAGTCAGAGGGCCTCTCTGACCTTCAGTCTCCAAATTTGCAAATGAAATCCATGTGAAGGGGGAGCTTCTCTTCACTAGCTAATATGGAGGGACCAGTGGGTTAAAGGTGGATACCAAGAGCCACATGCCTCCATACCCCCCCTGCTTCCTCCTCCCTGCCTTTCAGTTTTGTGAGGAACTCTTAAGAATAGACAATAACAAAGGCAAGTATGTATTAAAAGCTTACATGTGCCAAACCCTATTCTATATGCTCTGAGTACATCTTCTCATTTGAGTTTCACCTACTCTGTGCTGGTTTTAGCCTCATTGTAGACATGGGGAAACTGAATCATGGAGAGTTTACGTAACTGGGCCAAGTCTTACAGCCAGATGATGGCAGGTCTAGGATTTCAGCCTGAACAGTCAGGATCCAGCCATGTTCCCTTAGGAGAGACGAGACTTGAACGGAGGTAAAGAACTGCTGTCCAGTGAAACAAAATGTGAGCCACAAAAAAGTGAGCCACGTATGTAATTGTAACTTCTCTAGTAGTGACATTTTAAAAATATTCATTTTATATTGGAGTATAGTTGATTTACAATGTTGTGTTAGTTTCAGTTGTACAGCAAAGTGATTCAGTTATACGTATAGCTATTCTTTTTCAAATTATTTTCCCATTGAGGTTATTACAGAATACTGAGTAGAGTTCCCTGTGCTATAAAGTAGGTCCTTGTTGGTTATTTATTTTATATAGAGTAGTGTGTATATGTTATTCCCAAACTCCTAATTTATCCCGTCTCCTCACCTTTCCTCTTCGGTAACCATAACTTCGTTTTCCAAGTCTGTGACTCTGTTTCTGTTTTGTAAATAAGTTCACTTGTATCATTTTTTTAGATTCCACATATAAGCAATATCATATGACACAGTATTTCTTTCTCTGACTAACTTATTTCACGTAGTATGATCATCTCTAGGTCCATCCATGTTAGTAGTGACCTTTTAAAAAGGAAAGAAAAATAAAATGGTTCTAAATAATTATCTTATTTAACCCAGTATATCCAAAAATTTATCATTTCAACACATATCAGGATAAATAATTATGAGAGAGTTTACATGTTTTTTCACACCAAGTCTTTGAAATCTGGTGAGTATTTTATACGTCTCAGTTTAGATTATCCATATTTCAAGTGTTCGATAGTACTTGTGTCTGGGGACTACCGCCAGATCAGGAACATGGCTGGATCCTGACTGTTGAGGCTGAAATCCTAGACCTGCCATCATCTGGCTGTAAGACTTGGTCCAGTTACATAAACTCTCCATGGTTCATAAACTGTCTCACTGTCACCCTTAGTCACCCAAAGAGCCAGGCTGCTCTTATTTCCTACCCATAATAGAGCCCCACAGTCCAATCTTGAGCATCCTTTAGGATGCCAGTCAGTTACTGGAAGGCCTGAGCTTCCCCCTCTATTCAGCCTCGGGGGCAAGGGGAGGGTTATCACCAGCCTCGTAAATTGCAGACATCTTCTGCCCTGCGGACAAAATCCCAGATTCCACAGTCCTGTCGTCTAGATCGGGATTTCAGTTTGCCCGAGGCTGGGCGGCCAGTTCTGTGGGTTCACCCTGGCTGGAGTGAGTCCAGCTCGGTGAGTCAGGGCATGAGTTATGAGTAACCCAGGAGGCTCTGGAACAATCGTCTTCCTGACTAGCTTTTGAATCACCCGATCCTCTCTGGGATCAGATCAAGTTGGGGAAATTGGTTCTGCCCAACCAACCAGGGCTCCCTGCCAGGATGTCTCATCTGGTCCCTTTTTCCTTCTTGGCTCGCAGACAGCCAGGCATTTGGCAGCGGGAGCTTGAATTTTCTGGAATCGCTTTTGCAGGGAATTTGGCAGAAACTAATCAGCCCCTTCACGTGGCTTCCATTCTCTCAAGGTTTAGTTCATTGGGTCATTGTTTTCTCCCCGCTCTCTTTCATTTAAAAAAATGCCCTAACCATTAAAACATAGGATAACTCCGGAAGCTGGAGAGTACTTTAAACAGAATGAAAAATCGAAAGAAGATTCTGGTTATGGTGTGTTGTCAACTTCTCCCGTAACTGAAACCAGTCTCTCTCCACCTGAATCCTGGCCCAGAAAATTCTACCGGTTCAGCTTCCAGACCCCTCTGCCCAAGGTATTGGCAGAGACTTTGATACACTGGGGCAAGATGTAAAATTCTTGCGGGAGAAAGTGCTCCAATACTAGAGGGACGCTAACGTCGAAAACAAAATATAACAATGGAGTTAGTTGGCATCGCATGGCTCACAAATCCCCCTCCAGGGGCTCCTCCTTGATTTAAATCAGAGAGGGAACAGCTCCCACTGAGAGACCCCTTCCATCGACTGCCCGGACCCCTGTTGCCCGGCTTTTCCCTTGGTTCTGGGAAAAGGGACAGCTGAGCCCAGGATGGGGAGGGGGGCAGCCTTTACCAGCTGCCTGTTTATAGGACCGGCCACCTCCTGGCCTGCCCTCCTCTCCTGCCCTCCCCTCCCCCCTTGCTGCTCTATCCAGACTTTCTTAACCCGGGCATTTTCCCCAGCAGCCTTTTGGTGAGCCTGGACTTTTTAAACTTTTTTGAAATTTTATTTTTATTTTTTATTTTTTTAACTGGAGTAGAGTTGATTTACAATGTTGTGTTAGTTTCAGGTGTACAGCAAAATGATTCAGTTATACATATATATGTATCCACTCTTTTTAGACTCTTTTCCCATATAGGTTACTACAGAATATTGAGTAGAGTTCCCTGTGCTCTACAGTAAGTTCTTATTAGTTATCTATTTTATATACAGTAGTGTGTATATGTCAATCCCAATCTCCCAATTTATCCTTCTGCCCCGCCATGTCCCCGGTAACCATAAGTTTGTTTTCTACATCAGTGATTCTATTTCTGTTTTATCAATAACTTCATTTGTACCATTTTTTTAGATTCTGCACATAAGTGATAGCATATGATATTTGCCTTTCTCTGTCTGACTTGCTTCGCATAGTATGATAATCTCTGGGTCCATCCATGTTGCTGCAAATGGCATTATTCCAGTCTTTTTCATGGCTGGGTAATATTCCATTGTATATATGTACCACATCTTCTTTATCCACTCATCTGTTGATGGACATTTAGGTTGTTTCCACGTCTTGGCTATTGTGAATAGTGCTGCAATGAACATTGGGGTTCATGTGTCTAAATATAGAACTACCATATGATCCAGCAATCCCGCTCCTGGGCATGTATCTAAAGAAAACCACAATTGGAAAAGTACATGAGCCTGGACTTTTTGGCCCAAGCTCTCCTCCCAGCCTGGCCCTAGGAAGGGCATTTCTTACCCGACCCTGCCATTATTTCCCTCTGGCTGTGCACTGGATGCTTCCCAGATGCCCTGCAGGCTTACACCCACCCCCACCCGGCAGGCATAAGAATCCCCTCTTTACAAATGAAGAAACTGAGACTCCGAGAGGTTAAGTGATATTTCTAAGGCTGAACCTGTGTAAGAGGTTGTCCTGAGACTCCAAACCAAACCTCCCTTGCTCCAGAGCCCTGCGCCAGGCCTCCTGTACCTCATCCTTCTCTGGGCCCCAAAGATAGAGATGCTGTTGGTACCACTGATAGTATGGATGACAGGGGCAGCTAATGCTTTGCGACTGTTGCATTTTGCAAAGATGGATAACTACAGTAAGTCCCCTACATACGAACGAGTTCCATTCTGAGAGCATGTTCGTAAGTCCAGTTTGTTCCTAAGTCCAACCAAGTTAGCCTAGGTACCCAACTGGCACAATCGGCTATAGCGTACTGTACTGTAATAGGTTTATAACGCTTTTCACACAAATAATACATAGAAAACAAACAAACACAAACAATAAAGAAAACATTTTTAATCTTACAGTGCAGTACCTTGAAAGGAACAGTAGCGCAGTACAGCAGCTGGCACACAGGGGCTGGCATCGAGTGAACAGCAGGAAGAGTTACTGACAGGAGGAGGGAGAGGAGGTGGGAGATGGTAGAGCTGAAGGATCGTCAGCAATAGGAGATGGAGGGCAAGCTGCAATGTCACTCACGCCTGACATTGGTGGGACGCACATCTGCATCTTTGAAAGTTCGCAAGGTGAAGGTTCGCATGTAGGGGACTCACCGTATATAAATATAACACAGAAGTCAAGGTTGGCGGAAGGGGTCTTCTCTGCAGGAGCTGTTCCATCCTGCACACAAAGCCTGATTTAATCTGAGGAGCCCCTTGAGGGGCTTTTACGAGCCATACGACGGGAATAAAGACACAGACCTACTAGAGAATGGACTTGGGGATATGGGGAGGGGGAAGGGTAGGCTGTGACAAAGCGAGAGAGTGGCATGGACATATATACACTACCAAACTAGTGGGAAGCAGCCGCATAGCACAGGGAGATCAGCTCGGTGCTTTGTGACCACCTGGAGGGGTGGGATGGGGAGGGTGGGAGGGAGGGAGATGCAGGAGGGAGGAGATATGGGAACGTGTGTGTATGTATAACTGATTGACTTTGTTGTAAAGCAGAAACTAGCACACCATTGTAAAGCAACTGTACTCCAATAAAGATGTTAAAAAAAAAAAAGCAATGTTTTATATATATATATATCTGATCATCTCCCATCCCCAACACTCTGACAGCGTGGCTGAAGCCCCTCCCATTGGGAGGTGGGGTCTCTTTCTCCTGTGTGGTTTGAGGTGAGATCACGAAGGATTCTCTCCCAAGGCTGCAGCATCTCACAGCCTGACTGGGCGGGTCACGTCCCAGCTCACTCACGTGACTCAGAACCTTACTGTGGGCCTCCGCTGCCTGCCACCGCCGGCAGGACTACTCACGAGGCATGGGAGCTTGCTTTCCTCCCAAAAAGGACTCCAAGAAATGGAGGAGGGGGTGGGGAGGGAGCTGGAAATCTTGTTGTAACCTCCTCTCAGAAGTGATGTCCTGGGACTTCCCTGGCCGTCCAGTGGTTAAGAATCCACCTTCCAATGCGTGGGACACGGGTTCGATCCCTGGTCGGGGAACTAAGATCGGACATCACATGCGGTGCAGCAAAAGAATTTTTTTAAAAAAGAAAAAGTGATGTCCTGTCACTTTACCACATTCTGTTCCTTAGAAACCAGGTCCAGCCAACACACAAGAGCAGGAAATGACACAAGGGCCTGAAAAGCAGCAGCTCTGTTGTTGCTCTCTGTTGATGTTCTGTTGATGCCCTGGACCCGGCAGTGCTGTACCCATTGCTCGGATGCACACACTGAGGCGGCGGACCTGAGACGGGCTTATCCTTGGCAAGCAGTTAGTGGGACATATTTCAACGTGAACATCCTGGCTGCTTTGCTTCCTTTTGGAATTTCGATTCCAGGAATGATTTGCTGCAGACGACACAGATTCCATTCAAGGATTTTTACACTCTTAATAACTTTTCCAAATCAACTCTGCACTTAGTTATTTTAGGGTAGCATGATCCTAAGCCCCACCCTCCTCTCTTCGTTTTTGGGGCTGCTGGGCCATGAAGAACACTGATGGAGCTTCTGAGCTGTATCCCCCTTCTCCACTCTGGCCACACTTGACAATCACCTGCGGGGGGTGGTGTGAGGGGCGGTGTTAAAAAGTCCAGTTGCCCAGGCCACACCCACACTCATCACATCAGAATTTCTGGAAGGGGTACCCGGGTGCTGGGATGGTTTTATGGAAAGCTCCCCAAGGGACCCCAATGTGCAGTCCATCTGATGGCAATCACCAAGGGATCCGGGAGAAATGCAGATCCTGAGTCAGCGGGTCTGGGGTGGGGCCTGAGAATCTGCGTTTCCAACAGGCTCCAGGTGAGGCGGATGCCGTGGGTCCGCTGCCCACACTTTGAGGGGCACCAGTTTAGGGCCGTGGTTCTAAATCTTGGCTGTGCAGTGGAATCCTTGTGGAAGCTTGAAAATTGCAGATGCCTGGGCCCCATCCTAGGCATTACTTTTTTTTTTTTTTTGAAAATTTATTTATTTATTTTTGGCTGTGTTGGGTCTTCGTTGCTGTGCGTGGGTTTTCTCTAGTTGTGGCGAGTGGGGGCTACTCTTCGTTGCGGTGCGTGGGCTTCTTATTGCGGTGGCTTCTCATGTTGTGGAGCACGGGCTCTAGGCGTGCGGGCTTCAGTAGTTGTGGCACGTGGGTTCAGTAGTTGTGGCTCGCGGGCTCTAGAACACAGGCTTAATAGTTGTGACGCACAGGCTTAGTTGCTCCGCGGCATGTGGGATCTTCCCGGACCAGGGCTCGAACCTGTGTCCCCTGCATTGGCAGGCAGATTCTTAACCACTGCGCCACCAGGGAAGCCCCCTGTCCTAGGTATTTCATTCAGTGGGTCTGGGCTGAGGCCTCAGCATCAGGAGTCACCCAGGTAATCCCCGTGTGCAACTGAGGTTGTGCACCCCTGCTCTGGACGCCTCCAGAATCTTCCTTCCCCCTCCCTCATCCATCACCCCATCCTCTACCCCCAAACCGCCTCCTCCCCACCCCTTTCCTCACTGAAGCTCTTCCCCATGAAGGCGGCTGATGTCAATGTGCTTTGACAGCAGCAGGGCAGGCGTCTAGGCTCACAAAGTTCTCTCTCTGGGTCCAGAAGCTTCCACTGTTAGCGATTCCCCTCTGCGTGCTGAGCACCACTCTCTCCTTGGGGTCCTTTTAAAAATACAGCATTCCGGGCTTCCCTGGTGGCGCAGTGGTTGAGAATCTGCCTGCCAATGCAGGCGACACGGGTTCGAGCCCTGGTCTGGGAAGATCCCACATGCCGCGGAGCAACTAGGCCCGTGAGCCACAACTACTGAGCCTGCGCGTCTGGAGCCTGTGCTCCGAAACAAGAGAGGCTGCGATAGTGAGAGGCCCGCGCACCGCGATGAAGAGTGGCCCCCGCTCGCCGCAACTAGAGAAAGCCCTCGCACAGAAACGGAGACCCAACACAGCCAAAAATAAATAAATAAATAGATTAATTAATTAAAAAAAAAAATACAGTATTCCTGGGACTTCCCTGGCGGTCCAGTGGTTAAGACTCTGAGCTTCCAATGCAGGGCACACGGATTCGATTCCTGGTCGGGGAACTAAGATCCCACATGCCTTGCAGTGCGGCCAAAAAAAAAAAAAAGTAGAGTATTCCTGAGATTGGTAGCACATTAAATCTCTAACAAATCTCTAAAAGACTCTCCTGGCCTCCCTACATGCAGATGCCCTCCCTCTGTCCTCCAAAATGCAACCAGAAGGCTCTTCCTAAAATGCAAAATCAAATGACACCCCTTCCTTAAACCCTCCCATTCCACCCCCCCACCCCGCTTTCTCCAGGAGGCTGTGGCCCATCTCTCCGCTCTGCTGGTCGCGCCTTGACTGGCCACATTTCAGCAGCTGCGCTCTGTGCGTCCCGAACCTGCCCAGCCTCCCTCGGCCTCGGGCCAGCTCCTCCTGCAGGACTCGGCGCAGCTGGAGAGAGAGGAACACCCAAGGTCAGGGTCTGGGTCCCCCGCTAGCCTGACCCGCTGTCTGACCACAGCACCTGCCACCGTAACTGCTCGCAAAGGGCTTGGAAGGAAAGAAGGAGGAAATAAACAGGCACGTCAAGGGGCAGGGGTAAATTTACTAAAGGAAAGAAAAAGGGGGGCGGGGAGCAAGCTTTATCCTGCCATTCCATTCTGGGTCTTCACGGTGGCAATTCTTTCTTTGCAAAACACCCTACAGTAGACAGTGGCTCTGGCCTGGGCCCCAGGTTTTCTTGAAGGGTCACTAGAAAATGAAAGGATGAATCGACCAACTTTCTTAACCACACACCTCTTTTCTGTCTGGTAACTCTCAAAAGACCCCAATGCTAATTCAAAAATAATGACTCAGCTTCGTAACGCAAAGATGGAAGCGTTTCTCATTGACAATGAAAGTGCACGAACCCCACTGTGATGGGAAGACTACTGAAGCCCGACCTCCGGGGGCTGTATCTCTAGAAGGATCCTTTCTGCCAGTGTGGAGTTGAATCCCGAAGGAAGATGAAGCAAACGTTGTTTCCACTCTGACCTTTCCTTTCTGCCCCTCCTTCTGTCCACTCTCCCTTTTCTCTCCTCCTCTGGCCCTCCTTCCCTCTCCCTTCTGCTGGCTGCTTTGCCGTGTTTCTTGGTGAAAGTAGACTAACAGAGAGCCTCAGCCCTGCTTTTATACCTGACCACAAGTCTGGCGCGGAGGGCCCCCGCCTATGACATGCTCTGGTCCCGGCTGGGGCAGCTGCCCTTGGCCTGTTTTCCTGCCCCGAACGCCCGTGATGAAAGCGACTCATTCTTGCCCTCCCACACGTGTACTCAGGGCTACAGGCTGCTCCCAGGGAGCTTGTCGTCACGATGCAAGGAAATGAGAGTGCCGTGGAATCTCCTCGAGGATATTAAAAAAAAACAGCCAATCGTTTGACAACTGTGATGTTTTAACTGCCATTAGTAATAAGCAACTTATTACTTTTCTTTGAAGAATCAAAGTGCATCCATGAACTCTAAACCAGAGGCCTCTTCAACTTGCAAGCGCATCTGAAACACCTTTGAAAATGTACTTTCATTCGTGCTTTGGGGAAGATGTTTAGGGACTGGCTGGGGAGAGACATACCTTTAAAAACACGACATTTTTTGAGATTGTAATACAAGTTGAGTAGATGGTATGCTTCCTTACTGTAGAGCACAATGTAGAACTGGGCACTCAGTATGATTTATTTAAGACAGTTCATGAATTGAGAGTGGGTGGGGTGGAGAGATGAGGGGCTGGGGTGGAGGGTCGGGGTCAGCTACCACATGTCACTGTCATCTGTGTGTTCCCTTCGACTGCAGGATAGCCCCGACACACAGTAGGCGCTCGATTAATGTGTATCGAACAGAATTGCTTGTCCGATGGCTGAGTCCGTGAAGCAGACGTATAAAGAAATTGCCCCACTCTGAAAACTCCCTTTGGATTTTAGCCCAAACTCTATTTCAGCAAATACTATTAGGATTAGCGATACACTTACCCACAGGAAAAAATAAAATGGAAAGTCACTCTTTTTTTCTCCATCGTGTTAAAAAAAAAAGGTCTTTTGAAATCCTCCTCTGCCATGTCTTATCCATCAGTCTTACATTAACATGATATGTTGCTGTGAAAATGCTTCCCTTAAACACATCAAATGGATTAATGCTGGCACTATATCAGGTACAATTTCTGTTTCCATAAAACATCTTTAGACACATAAAAACTACTTCAATGAGAAGTTAGAAAATCCCTCTCTCCTCCTGTCATCCAGTCGGCTCTGTGGAGAAAGCTGACATTTCTGGAGGCTCTGGCTTTGTTCCCTCCTGTGGGAGCTGTTGCTTTGTGAAGGGGCCGGCTCTTCCCTGGGACCCTCTTCCCCCTGCGGGTAACAGCCTGGGGAGCACAGCCTACGAAGCGGCTTCAGCCCACACGGACCAGGTGGAGGATAGGAGAGAGGCAGCAAGGGAAGGCAGGAGCTGAGCCGGTTCACCTCGTGGCAAGAGTGCTTGGAAAAACCTTCCTCGCTCTGACCTTGGGGTCAGTGGAGACATAGGGCAAAAGCTACCCTGGGGTCATCACACCCCAGAAAAGCAGCCCAGCGCCCCTGTGCGAGCCGTTATTTCCGGGGACACTCTCTCCCTCTGCGACCCATTCTTCTTCACTCTTAGCCTCTGATGCACAAGCCACTAGGCTCGTGGCTCTCATTGTGTGATCCATGCACAAGCAATAGCATCTGGGAACAGGTTGGAAATGCCCATCCTCCATCCTCGGGTCTAAGGCCAACGGACAAGCCACCTGCAAGCCCTTCAGGGGATTTGGGTGCAAGTTCAAGCTTGAGAACCACTGCATCTGGCAAGCGCTGGGGAGGGAGCTTGCTCTTTCCTCCCTTCAGCTGGCAAGGATAACCCATCAGTTCTCCAGATTCCCTCCTCATGGTCCTCACCAGCTGAGGACTAAGCCCGTGTGTTACAGCTCCAAAGGGCTTTCAAGATGACAGGACAAAAACAGCATTTATAGAGTGCCTGCTATGGACACGGTCACAAACCTGCCATGTGTCTTGTTTCTGTAATCTTCAAAGCAATCCTTTCAAGGTGAGTTTCCACCATTGTTACGGGCCCAACTGTGTGCCCCCAAATTCATATGTTGAAGCCGTCACTCCCAGTACTTCAGAATGTGACTGTATTTGGAGATGGGCCTTTAAAGAGGTTAAAGGAGGCCTTTAGGGCGGGCCCTAATCCAATCTGATTGGTGTCCTTATTAGACAAGGAGATGAGGACATACAGAGACACCAGGGTGTATGCACACAGAATGGGGCCATGTGAGGGGAAGGTGGCCATCTGCACCCCAGGGAGAAGAGCCCCAGCAGAAACCAAACCCGCGACGCCCTGAGCTGGGACGTCTAGCCATAGAACAGTGAGAAATTAATTTCTGTTGTTTAAGCTGCCCTGTCTGTGGTGTTTTGTTATGGCAGCCCTAGCAAACCAATACAATGGGCAGTAAAGTGTTTCTCTGGAGAACCCTGACTAACACAACCATTAAAAACATAAATCCAGGGCTTCCCTGGTGGCACAATGGTTGAGAATCTGCCTGCCAATGCAGGGGACATGGGTTCGAGCCCTGGTCTGGGAAGATCCCACATGCCACGGAGCAACTAAGCCCGTGTGCCACAACTACTGAGCCTGCGCTCTAGAGCCCATGAGCCACAACTACTGAGCCCGCGAGCCACAACTACTGAAGTCCGCGCGCCTAGAGCCCGTGCTCCGCAACAAGAGAAGCCACCTTAATAAGAGGCCTGCGCACCACAACAAAGAGTAGCCCCCACTCGCCTCAACTAAAAAGAGAGCCCGCACACAGCAAAGAAGACCCAATGCAGCCAAAAATAAATAAATAAATAATAAAATTGAAAAATATATGTGTATATATATAAATCCAGGGATTTCCCTGGTGGTCTAGTGGTTAGGATTTGGCGCTTTCACTGCAGAGACTCGGGTTCCGTCCCTGGTCAGGGAACTGAGATCTTGCAAGCCGAGCAGCGTGGCCAAAATTTAAAAAAGAAAAAAAAAAAAGTCCAGACCACAAAGACAGCTGTGCCCAACCCTGTTCCGCTGCTGCGTGTCGGGTACGTTGCAGGTGTGTCCCACTTAAATATCGTAAATACGCCGCCATGTAGGGCCCATCAAAAGCCCCGTTTTACAGATGAGGCGCCGGGGCTTGGAGTAAAGTGACTTGCCCAACTTGGTACAGCTGGTAGTGGTCGAGGTGGGTTTTGAAACCAAGCAGGTAGACCCCAGAGTTGATAAGTTCACCACCACTGTCAAGGCCTCCCTGCTGCAGGCCCTGAGCTTCAAGTTCATGATTTCACGTTCACAGCGATTCATGAGGCATCCGTGGCACTCTTCCTATCCCACCTTTTCAGGTGAGAAAACGGAGGCTTAATAAAGATGAAAAGTCGCTCAAGGCCTCACAGCTAGCAGGTTACTGAGCCCCGAGTCGAGCCCAGGGCCCTTCTCTTTCCCGACCTCTTTCCAACCAAGGAGCATTTCTTTTTCCGCAGGCTTGTTTGTGTCTTCAGAGGAGATTCCTGAAAGCCTTCAGGATGCAAGAGAACACATGTTTGCTGGAAGAATTTAACAAGAAGCCGGAGACTGTGAATATCAGGAATCATGCAAAGAACAATCCTTGCAATGTATCTCATGTTCTCTGTATGCCCAGTGCTGTGCGGGGTCCTGGATTCTCTGATGCGACGTTGCTTAGACACCAAACAGCCTCTCCTGCAGGCTCTACAGCAGCAGAGAGGGGCAGTTAACAAAACTAGCTGGAAGACCTTGTACGAGTCTTGGGGCCTCTGCGTGCCTGTTTCCTCCTCTGTAAAATGGGGGGCTTGTCACGAGGAGTAACTGAGTTAATACATGCAAAGCGCTCAGAGCTGTGTCTGATGCGTAGTAAAGGCTATTGTAAGTATTCCCTGCTGTTATTATAAGACAGGCTGAAAAGTGCCTCTGGTCCCTTGTCAGACGAGTTCCCAGGAGGCTTCATTTCAGCCTCGGGTTGTCTAGGAGGGCCGTGGTACGGGATGTGCTCCGTGTGAGCCCGTGTTAGCTCATTTCCAAGTGCAGCACAGAAGGGAGGTTGAGGGAAATTGACTCTACAGCCTGCATGATGTGTCCACGATTATCTCTCGCTAAACCCAGACTTGACAATGAGTAAATAGCGCTCCATTGAAATTCAACCACAGATATCCCTGAAATTTTCCCTGGTGCTTTCCTGCCATAAAGCCCCCGTCATAAAGCTGTCTCATTAATAATAGTAGTGGGCTTCCCTGGTGGCGCAGTGGTTGAGAGTCTGCCTGCCAGTGCAGGGGACATGGGTTCGAGCCCTGCTCTGGGAAGATCCCACATGCCGCGGAGCAACTAAGCCCGTGAGCCACAACTACTGAGCCTGCGCGTCTGGAGCCTGTGCTCCGCAACAAGAGAGGCCGCGATGGAGAGAGGCCCGCGCACCGCGATGAAGAGTGGCCCCCGCTCGCCACAACTAGAGAAAGCCCTCGCACAGAAATAAAGACCCAACACAGCCAAAAATAAATAAATAAAATTAAATTTAAAAAACTAAATCAGAAATTATTTAAATAATAATAATAATAATAGTAGTAACAGTAATTAATAAAGCTAATGCATGAGTTACCCAGTATAGCTTAAAACCATAAGCCAAAAACCCCAACAGAACAATGTAGAGGTATGTTTTGCAAGTATCATGTGCATGTTGGTTTGTTAGAGATGTCATTTTATTTATTTATTTATTTTTTTTTAAAATTTATTTATGGCTGTGTTGGGTCTTCGTTTCTGTGCAAGGGCTTTCTCTAGTTGCGGCGAGCGGGGGCCACTCCTCATCGCGGTGCGCGGGCCTCTCACTATCGCGGCCTCTCTTGTTGCGGAGCACAGGCTCCAGACGCGCAGGCTCAGTAGTTGTGGCTCACGGGCCCAGTTGCTCCGCGGCATGTGGGATCCTCCCAGACCAGGGCTCGAACCCGTGTCCCCTGCACTGGCAGGCAGATTCTCAACCACTGCGCCACCAGGGAAGCCCCGAGATGTCATTTTTGATAACTGAGGAGAGGGTCCATACTTCCAGGAAAGGGATTGGGACAGGGAAAAAAAAAAAAAAGACCTCAGAGAAATGCTTAGACATAGGCCAAGACTACGACCAAAGATATTCATTACCATTGCATCACTGGCAGCAACCTAGATGTCTAGCGGTAGCGAGCTTAGTAAACAAAATCATGGTACATACATTCAGTGGAATGAGATGCAGCCGCAGAAAAGAATAAGACGGATGTAATCATGCTGATGTGGAACTATCTGAGATAAACGATACATAAAAAAGCAAGCCGCACTTTAAATGGGTGAATTGTACAGGGTGTGAATTATATCTCAATAAAGCTGTTATACCTTTTTTAAAAAGGTGTAGTAGTGTGTTGTGTGCTACCATTTGTCTTTTTAAAGTGCACATATACAAACACAAACGTATGTCTCATTGAGCATCTGGACGAATGCCAAGAAACTGATGACACCCCGGGGGTGGCGGGGGTGCGGGGGGGGGGTCTAGTTAGGAGTGGGATGGAGTCTTTTCACTGTAATCTGTGTGTAAGTTTCATTTTTTTTAAAAAAAATTGTGTTCCTGTATTTCCTACTCAGTCAATGAAGATAGTCTTTTGCAAAGCAGAGGAAGGGAAAAGGGAGAAAGGACTATTTCTTGAATGATGTCATGTGCCAGGCACTGTTCTAAGTCATTCTGTCCTCATTACACACCCATGGGAACGTATTCCTATGATTCCTGTTTCACAGAGGGGTTAAGTAGCTCCGCCCAGGGTCTCACAGGTGGGAGGTTTGGCCAGAGACACTTGCTGAAATTCACCAGTACCCTCCCCCGGCTTCCTTGGATTTCTGAAATCTTAGAATTTGAGACTCCCCAGTGGCGTCCTGCAGAAATTGTCTCAAGATAAAACAGGCTGAAGTATTTTAAAAGGTAAAGAACATCTCAAGCAACCCTAAAACTCCTGGCTGAAAGGCAACCTGCTGCATCTCTGCTGTGTTTGCTCAGGAGACTGTGTCCCAGCCGGCCGGCAGGCTGTCCCAGCAGGGCAGGGACTTCAGCTCCGCAGGCAGCACCATCTACCCGGGGAACTAGGGGTGGGGGGGCGCCTTGACAATCAGGGGAATCTTGCCAGGTCACAAAAGAAGTTAACTAGAAAACATACTGCCGCTCACCCGTCCTTCCCACGGGGCCATAAACGGGTGTTTAATTACAAAGCAGGTGGAAACACTTCAGAATGAGGGGTCAGGCATTCCATTGTGTGTTTAACTTCTCTGCCTAAGAACCACTAGATTCTACTGCAGATGGTCTGCTCTCTGGGCAATTTACATCTCCTCGCTGGACTGAGAGGCCCCCGCGCTCATGGGAAAGAAGGGAACATTTCTCTTGAGAAAGGGGAAATGCCAGGGGCCAAAGCTGGCAGGAATTCTGAGAAAGTCCAGTTTATCATTCTGAAGGAAAAACGTATTGGGCTGGAATTATGGAGTTTTAGCCTGATTTCTAGAACGGACATTCCTGTAGGACCTACTATGTGTCCCATCATGTGATTGAATCCTCGCCCCTGTAAGGAAGTGTTGGGGAAATCGCTTCTCTGTTCAAATAGACAACCGGGGGGGCTCACAGGTTGATTCAGGACAGAGGGGGCACCTCCACCAGGGTTCCTGACTCATTAGCTATTGTTGTCACCAGAGTCCTGGCACCTTTAGAGGCGGAGGTTCCTCTGACCCCCAGGCTTCCTCTTGTTACTGGGTGGCACTGCAGAATGTTCAACAAGAGTGACTACAGTCATGGGATGACAAAAGGAAAATAAAGAGAAGAACACAAACAGAGAAAATGTGGCTTAGGGGATACTATTTGCTGGAGCTCTTAAGTGACTTCCATCCATATGAGGTTCCAGAAAAAGATGATCCCCATTGTATTCCCTTCTGTTTCCCTCTCGGGTCCCCATTTATTCATTCAGGTGAGTGTTCATTCATTCAACAAGTATTTAGTAAGCACCTATGATGTGGCAGGCACTGGAAATACACCCTTGAACAAGTCGAAGTCCCTACCCTCTTAGAACTTTCATTCTGGTGGGGAGACAGATAAACCAATGCATAAATGCATATAATAATTTCTAATGGGAATAGGTTTATGCAGAAAATAACAGGGATACAGTGCAAAGGAATCCCTGTCAGGCTTTATTAGCCAGTCATTTAAAGCAATGTCCTCCATCTGCAGCAACATGGATGGACCTAGAGATTGTCCTACTAAGTAAGTCAGACAGACAGAGAAAGACAAATACCATATGATATCAATTACATGTGGAATCTAAAAAAAAAGATACAAATGAACTTATTTACAAAGCAGAAACAGACTCACAGGCTTTGAAAACAAACTTATGGTTACCAAAGGGGAAAGGTAGGGGAGAGGGATAAATTAGCAGTTTGGGATTAACAAATACGCACTACTATACATAAAATAGATAATCAACAAGGACCTACTGTAGAGCACAGGGAACTCTACTCAATATTCTGTAATGACTTATATGGGAAAAGAATCTGAAAAATAATAGATACATGTATATGTATAACTGAATCACTTTGCGGTACACCTGAAACTAACACAACATTGTAAATCAACTATACTCTAATATAAAATAAAATTTTTTAAAAAAAGCAATGTCCTCACAAATGTATATCATTATACCCATTTTATGGATGAGGAAATCAAGGCGCAGGCAGGCTGACTTGGCCACAGTCACAGTGGTAATGCTGGATTCATACTCAAGATTCTCTCTGGAGCCACAGTTTGTCTCATTGTATCCTGCTGTCCAGCCTGTCTTGTCAAGGGTGCCTTTGGATGCCTCTGGCTCCAGGAAACACACAGACTGGATTAGCCGTGGCAGCTGGTTTATCTACTGTCTTAGTCCATTTAGTGCCTTCATCTATAAAAAATAAAAATACTATAGACAGGTATTCACAAATATGCTACAGCATTCTGCCCCTGACCCCCACATTCATGTTCTGTTTGCATGTGAAATACTTTCATTCCATCCCAATGGCTCCCAAAGTCTTAACTCTTTCCAGCAAAGTCTCCAAAGTCCAAGTCCAAAGTCTCATCTAAGTATCATCTAAATGAGATCCAGGTGAGCCCTAAGGTACAACTGATGCAGAGGCAAGTTCCTCTCCGGCTGTGAACCTGTGAAATCAAACAAGTTATGTGCTTTCAAAATTACAATCGTGGATCAGGCGTAGGGTGGACATTCCTACCAGGCTGGGGTTGGGCCCCCAAGGCTCGAGGTGGTGTTGCCCGCCCCCCTGGCTTGGCCTGAGGGCTCTTCCCTGGCTCTGTGCCTGGGCTCCCCTTGGAACCCCGGCGGAGGCGGGCAATCATAGCCCCACGGCTCATGTACTCTTCAGACAGCTCCGCAGATGCTGCCAACTTTACCTGTTCCCTCTGGAGGGGAGGGCACCTCAGCCCGCGCTGCCCAGGGGCTGCAGGCGCCCCCCCGAGGCAGCTGAGGCTCACGGCAGGTGTGGGCAGCAGAGCCTGGGTGGAAGGCAGCCCCGGCAGCGTGCACAGAGGTCCTGCAGGTGCCACACCCTCCTTGGAAAGGGCTCGGAGTTACTCTGCGTTACCTTTGGGGTCGTTCTTCCCCTGTGCTGCACACCAGCTCCCCGGCCTCTGCTGAGATGGCTGACCCACACTTACCTCTGTCTCAGACAATGGTTTAGCCTGAGTGTTTCATCACAACAATACTGACAGGCTGAGAATTTTCCAAATCTTTAAGTTCTGCTTCCTGGTTGATGAATGTCTTTAAGTCATATCTTACTAGAAGCGCTAAGGAGAAATCAGGCCACTCCTTCAGCACTTTGCTTAGATAGAACTTCAGCTAAGCATCCGATTTTCTCGACCTCCCCCAAGACACTAGGACAGGAAGGCAATTCTGCCAAACTCCTTGCCGCTTTATAATAAGCATGGCCCTTCTCCGCTGTCAATAACATGTTCCTGGTTTCCATCCGCGATTTCATCAGAATGGCCTTTACCATCCATATTTCGACCAACATTCTGCTCCGGATTACTTAGGTGTTCTCTAAGAAAAGGGGGGCTGTCTCTACAGCTCCCCTCTTCTCTTCCTGGGTTCCCTCTTTCTTCCTTATTTGTTATGGTAGCACCCCACTTCTCCCTATCAATTTCTGTCTTAGTCCGTTCAGGCTGCTATAACAAAATACCATCGGCTGGGAAGCTTATAGACAGCAGGCATTTATTTCTCACAGCTCTAGAGGCTGGGAAGTCCAAGATCAAGGTGTTGGCAGATTCAGTGTCTGGTGAGAGCCTGCTTCCTTGTTCATAGATGGCTGTCTTTTCACTATCTCCTCACATGACAGAGGCAGTGAAGATGCTCTCTGGGGCCTCTTTTATAAGGACACTAATCCCATTCACAGGTGCTCTGCCCTCCTGCCTTAATCACTTCTCAAAGGCCCCACCTCCTAATACCATCACACTGGGGATTAGATTCCAACATATGAATCTGGGGGGGTGGGGGTGGAGAGAGATATTCACTCTGTAACACCTAGGCACAGTGACATAAAGCTTCTTGATGATGGTAACACCTGCTGGAGACTTGTACCAACCAGAGACTGAAAAAGTCAGAGACCCACAGCTCTGGTAACATCACTCCATCCAGAGCCTTCTGCATAATCTATGTTCACCTGTCCAGAACCATCCAATGTCAACCCCGCTTTCCTTCTGATAACAAACTAACAGACTGTGCTTTCTCGACCTCACGCTGGGTCCATCATAGGAGGTCACAGTGAGGTCCAAGGGTGGAAACTCAACCCAAACTGACCTATCAGTTTCTCTCTCCCAGGAATTTGAAATGTTGAGTGGAGACACCCAGATTTCTAAAGTGGCTGGAATTGTGAGAGAAGGGCTGAAAAGTCCTACAGTAATCATCATTCTTGCCCTTGCTGGGACTTTGGCGTGCAGCATTTTCTTTGATTCTTACAAGCTACCCTTCTTTTGTAGTTTAAGCAAGCCAGAGGGGATTTCTGTTGCTTGCAAACAAAAGACTACTGAATAATATATAAAGCTATACTCTTGTGGTCAAGCAAGCTGACAAAGAAGTCAATATATAATTACAAAATGTGATAAAGTGCCATGACAAAAAAGAACAGAAACTTGGAGAGACTGACATTGGAGACCAATTGTAGATTGGGTGGTCAGGGAAAAGAGCCTTTGGGGAGATTATATTTAAGCTGAAACCTTAAAGATGGAGTCAACCATTTGAAAAGTGGAAGTGCAGGCAGAAGAAAAGCATGTGGAAGAGCTCTAGAGCAGGGAGGTGAGCCCCCGGAAGGGGTGGGGTGAGTGCAGAGAGATGAGGTTTATTCTCTGAGTTTGAGTCCAGAGCAGTTTTCTTCCTCTTGGTTAAAGTGGTGAATGCCTGTAGTTTTTCCCTCTTGAAAATGGGCATAATACATTTTAGCACTTAGCTGTACCATTGTGTGTGTGTGTGTGTGTGTGTGTGTGTGTGTGTTGCACAATGATATGGACCACTTGGGAACAGTCAAGTCTGTTCTCCATATCATATGATTTTAGCACCTGCCTGCAAGAGCCTCTGCTGCACTGAGAGCTTGATTTCTTCAGGATTCACTTGGAGAGATCAGATCATAGAAAATGTGTCCTGGGTTTTGGCAGATCCTTTGCAATCCAGGCATATCGTGGGTGTGCGTGTGATGGGTGATGGGGAGAGGTGGGAATGAGTAGAGGTGTGATATGGGAGAGAACTCTGTCATACCTGCAATCTCTCTGCCCTCTCCACGTTAGTTCACTAACTGGAGATGTGTATTAGTTAGCTACTGCTGCCTAACAAAGCACCACAAACCTAGCAGCTTAAAACAATGCCCACTCATTAGCTTACAGGTCTGTAGGTCAGAAGTGGGGCACCGTGTGGCTGGGTTTTGCTCAGGGTATCACGGCGTCACATCAAGGTACTGGCTGAGGCTGTGGTTCTCATCTGGGCCTCGTGGTCCTCTTCTAAGCTCACTAGTAGGTGGCAGAACCCATTCTCTTATGGCTGCAGGACTACGGTCCCCATTTTCCCCACCCCTCTCCATCAGCAGTTCACAGTGTGGATGTTTGCTTTCTTCCAAGCCAGCCCAGTGTGTCTCAATGACATCCCCTTCTGCTACCGGTTGGAGAAGACTCTCTGCACTTAAAGAAGCTGGTGTGATTAGGTTAGGGCCACAGGGATAACCTCTCTATCTTAAAATCAACTGATTAGCAACCTTAATTACATCTACAAAATCCCTGGACCATGTAAGGTGACATAAACACAGGAGAAACACTGGGGGGTGGAGATCGTGGCCATATTACAACGCTGCCTGCTACGGAATGCTGTTGTTGTTTGCCTGCTCCCAGAGTCTTTGCACAGTGACTTAATGGAAGTGTAACGCAAAGTGGGGTCCGGCTGCTCACTGCTCAAAAGCCAATAAAGAGGCAAGGTTGGTGGAAAGGAAAGTTTGCCTTATTTTGGAGGCCAGTAACCTGGGCGGGGGGCAGACTCCTATCCAAAGGCCAACTCCCCCCCCCCCCACCACTGACAATCAGGGGGCAAGAGGTTTTATAGACGGAAGGAGGGGGCTACGTGCAGAACAGCGCCCTCTGACAGTCAACTTGAAATTGGTCATCGGTGGTCTGATCAGTGTCATCTTGATTGTTTTAAGTACAGTTAGTCTTTATAGTTCCAGAGTCGGTTTGTTCCCATTTCTTTGAGGCCAGCTCTCGGAATTGTGGCAGCTTATGTCATGGCTACAGTCTGGTCATCATGTCGTTAACGTCTTCCACCTGGTGGAGGTTTTAGTATCTACAGAACAGCTCACACGATAGGGCTCAGAACATTACCTATAGCCCTTGAGGAGGGACTAGAGGTCCTTAAATATGCTCAATCACGAAACTGTTATTATTTAGTCTTGTTGGACTATTTTCCTTTGTTTCTGCATTTGCTCACTTCTCTGATTAAACTTATTCTTTGGCTAAAGTTTTTCTACACACAAAAGGCAGGCTGAGGACATGGGGAGGGGGAAGGACCATAGGGTCCTGCTCTGTTTCAGAAGGACTCAGCTTCCATGAGTACACAGCTAAAAAATAATAATCTCCTCTCCTTCTTATCTCTCCCCATACTTATTACCCATTGTGTTAGTTTCCTGCAGCTGCTGTAAAAAGTGATCACAAACTTTGTGGCTTAAAACAACGGAAATTTATTCTCTCACAGTTCTAGAGGCCAGACGTCTGAAATCAAGGTGTCAGCAGGGCTGCACGTCCTACAGAGGCTCTGTGGCGCGGGTGTTTCTCCACTTGTGCCTGCGTCGCTCCAATCTCTGCCTCTATCTTCATATCACTTCATCTCCGTGTGGGTCTGGGTCAGACCTCCTTTGTTTTCCCCTCTCTGTTATAAAGACATATGATTTCATTTCGCACCCACCTGGATAATCCAGAGCAAGAGCCTCAAGTTTCTTCACTTAATCACCTCTTTTGCCATATAGTCAGCCCTCCGTACTCGTGGGTTCTGCACCCGTGGGAAGATTCAGAACCCGAAGACATGGAGGACAGACTGTACTACAACATTTTATATAAGGGACTTGAGCATCTGCGGATTTTGGTATCCACATTAGGGGCGGGGAGGGTCCTGCAACCAGTGCCCCATGGATACCAAGGGACAACTATATAAGGTAGTATAAACTTTTTTGCCACATAAGGTAATATTTACAGGTTCTGGGGATTGGTACTTGGACATATCTTTGGGAGACCGTTTTTTAGATAAATTTATTTTATTATTTTTGGCTGTGTTGGGTCTTCGTTTCTGCGTGCAGGCTTTCTCTAGTTACGGCGAGCGGGTGCTACTCTTCGTGTGGTGCGCAGGCTTCTCATTGCGGTGGCTTCTCTTGTTTCGGAGCACGGGCTCTAGGCGCGCGGGCTTCAGTAGTTGTGGCACACAGGCTCAGTAGTTGTGGCGCAGAGGCTCTAGAGCACAGGCTCAGTAGTTGTGGCACATGGGCTTAGTTGCTCCGTGGCATGTGGGATCTTCCCGGACCAGGGATCGAACCCATGTCCCCTGCACTGACAGGCAGATTCTTAACCACTGCACCACCAGGGAAGTCCCGGGAGACTATTTTTCAATCAATCACACCCACTGCCCACATTCCTCATTCCCATAACCTGGGTACCAAGTATCCAGTCGTCAGATGGCAGGTATTTGTGACATTTTTACCGATTGCTCACTCTGAGACGCTGAAGGTGATTTCTTCTTGTCTTTTTTTTTTTTAAGCTATTTTAATTAATTAATTAATTATTTATTTATTTATGACTGTGTTGGGTCTTCGTTTCTGTGCGAGGGCTTTCTCTAGTTGCGGCGAGCGGGGGCCACTCTTCATCGCGGTGCGCGGGCCTCTCACCGTCGCGGCCTCTCTTGTTGCGGAGCACAGGCTCCAGACGCGCAGGCTCAGCAGTTGTGGCTCACGGGCCTAGTTGCTCCGCGGCATGTGGGATCTTCCCAGACCAGGGCTCGAACCCGTGTCCCCTGCATTGGCAGGCAGATTCTCAACCACTGCGCCACCAGGGAAGCCCCTCTTCTTGTCTTTGACATGAAAAAACGAAAACATTCGTTTAGTCTGTATTCATGCTCGAAACTGCCTGATCTTGTTGGCAAGTCCAAAGATACGTCACCTCAGGCTCCAAAACTCTCTCCCTCTGGAGGCCGCATGAACCTCCATCACGTCCCTTGTGGACCAGATGTGAACCTGAGATCAAACATCTGCACGGACCATACAAGGTCTTCACCAGGCTCCTACACACCGCAGGGGGACTTGAGGGCTGGTTTCTTCCGCTTTTGAGGGTTCTTTTTGAAATGCAAAACCAGAGTTACCTACAGGTCTCGCCTACCTTTTTTTTTTTCCTTTTGATACTTTTCTGTCTCAACTGTCTATTATGGTTTAACATAAAAGCTATTTCTTAAGAATAAAGGAATCCCTAAAATTCAAATGATGCATACAGATTACTTTTCAACTCATTTTACAATACGTGATTTGTAAGTACTCTTAAGATGTGATGATTTCTAGTTAAATTTGGGATCTGATTATCCTTATCTACCACCTGGAAAGTGTCTGTCTGAAGCAGAACTGTAATAATAATGAGAGAAATGAGTCCACATTGATTAATCATTGTGTCCTACAAAAGCGACAAAGTCCCTTTAAAAGTGATCATTGCAGGGAATTCTGAAAAGGATGGGGCATTACATGAAATAAGGGCAGGGTGGTCTTAGAAAAAAAGGTTCTCCAACTGCCTGTTAGTTTGCCTGACACAGTATCATTTTCAATGCATACTTCGATGCAATCATTCTAAATGCCTATTTATCTTTATTCAGACTTTCAAATATTGTTTGAGAAACACACCATACAAAAAGAGTGTCTGTAATGTATATGTACAGCTTAAGATTAATAATGAAATGAACATAAAGCATTCTTTTTTTCAAAGCAGTCGGCTTAGAAAGGCTCAGTATCACTGGGGTATGAAATACTTGACATTCTATCGTGGAAATGCCAACACACAAATTATCCTTGTTCGTGTTTTGTTGCTGTAGCTCTGTGTTTCCCCATATAATGCTGTGCAAACATTTTATCAGAAATGGTAGAGAAAAGAAAACCCTATTGTTAACCACAGCTGATAAAGTAATTTTGTTGCCTGTATGACAGTCTCTGCAGTTGGATGGCTATGTTGTTTTCTACATTCAAGGAGGGGCAAAAATAACACATTGAGGGTGGTTATAAAGAAGCATAGTGGAAGTTAAAAAGGCAATACACCATCATCTTTTCGCCTCCTTGGTTTCTTCATTTGAAACCCATTGTGAAAGTATTACAGAGGCACAGCCCACAGACAATCTGTGACTTTAACACAGCCCGGGAGGCCCTGGGGTGCGATGGGTTTGGACTGGGCAGGTCACACAGGGAGGCCCCAGGCGGGGTTTGGTCCAAACGCCGGGTGGTAGTGGGGTGGGGGGGGTGGACTCTTTAGCATCAGCCTGGGCTACGTCCTCACGCCTCCTGTACCTGGGTTTCTTCCTCCAACACGTGGGCAGGATAATGACACAAGCCTACCTTTGTTGTGAGGATAAAGTGAGTCAACACAAGTAAAGCCCGTGGTGGCGGACCCGGCCTCGGCGAATGCTGATTTGCTGGATTCGCGTTGTTGCAGAATCCCAGCTCCTTCCACGCCTCCCTGACACCACCTGCTCCCTCTCCATCCACTCCAGCCTCAAGCCTTTCTCTCTTGACTTCTGCCTTGCCTGCTGTGTCCTGGCTCCCTCGGTCTGCAACTCTCCTCCCCGCCGTGCCCAGCTGTCAACAAAAGCCTCTCCTACCCTCCACTGGTAGCACAGCACCCGCCTTATTTCCCTGACCTGTATCACTGTCTGAACTTACCATATTTATTTGTGTGCTTGCTGATGGCCTGTCCCCCACGTGGCGTGACCAACGGGTCCCCGTTTGCCCAGGATTTGCCCAGTTGTAGCTGCAGAGTCCCAGGTCCTGGGACGCTCTGTGAGGGCAGAGACTCTGCTTCCCCACCTCTGTCTCCCGGGCCTGAACAGTGCCTGCAACCCAGCAGCCCCTTGGCGAGTATTTGCAGAATAAGCCAGTGAATCACTAAGCCCCCGGGTGAGAAGGAGGCCGGGCAGAGGCTTGAGAAAGACAGACCTGGAATCCTGCATCAGAACTGCATCAGTCCCCGAAGCTTGAACCTTAAGCCCACCACCGCCTGCTTCCTGGCACCCTCATCAGTGGTCTCTATAGCCCCCGAGACGCCTCCGAGGCCGGCAGCAGTTCTGCATCCGCGATCAACACACACAAGTGTCTGGAGACCCCAGGCGATCAAGGCCAGGTGGAAGTTTTGGAAGCTGACACGGTATCACATGTCACTTCCTCATGGACCGAATGCCTGGAGCCAGCGTGTCAAACTTCGAGAGTCGGGCTCTGAGCTCTCCCGCGGCCTGCAAGCTGTGACACAGAAAACACAAAGAACGACCGTTGACCCTCGAAAAACGATTTGAACTGCGCAGGTCCACTGATGGGCGGGTTTTTTTTCACTAAATACGGTCCGCGGTGGGTTCACTTCGCGGATACAGAACCGCGAATACCCGAATACCCCGGCCAACTGTAAAGTTATACGTGGAATTTCAACTGTGTGTGGGTCGACGCCCCTAACCCCTGCATCGTTCAGGGGTCGGCTGTATTCTAAACAAGAGCAAAAGAAGTTGTAAGGAAGTGTCGTGAGGGGAAGAAAACAGAGGCTACCAGATATCTAGGAAGGAGTGGGGGGAATTTTGAAAAACTGGGTTTCTCCCTCTCTCTGTGATGATCAGGAAGCCCTAGCATTTGGCTTTGTGGTCAGGAGAAACATACACACAGAGATGCAAAGGAAGCCTGGAATGCATCCTATACCTAAGGAAACTATGCTAGGATGATCTGGTGAACACATTATCGGGCTAGAAGTGAATATCTCTCTGGGGCACTGTGAAATTTGTACTCCACTTTCTCCACTTATCAAGCAGCAATGGTCATCTCTACCCTGACTTCCCCATGTAACGAAGATGTTACGTTATCGTGTGACTATCAGCCTGACCCTATGGGTCGAATGAAGTAAACAGCTCCCTCTCAGGGGATGTGTCAAGTGGGTCGGGTCATTCCAGTTGAGTGACTAAATCAATTTCAGTTGACAGGTTGGTTTCCCGCTGCTCCAAAAGTTTTTGCAACAGGGAGAATTTACTTTCTCTTTATCAACAGAGACAGCTGGAGCTCAGAGCTACTTGAGGTCTTCTAAAGAAACAGCCTAAAGAATCATGATGGCAACCTAACATTGGTACACATAAGAGTCATCCTTTAACCTCTCAGGGTAAACTATTAATATTTTAGAATCTAGACTTTTAATACGAGGGGAAGGGGCGGGCGTTGGGCTGTGCACTGTGGGATAGAGACCCCACCAGCACCTGGGGTCCAGCTGGGGCCACAAACCAAAGTCTGGATATTCCTCTGAGGAAGTGCTTCTGAGGCTCTGATTCCTTGTCTCGTACTAAAACCTGACTTCTCGCTCCTCTCCCTGCAAACCCTGTGCTTTAAGGTCACCGTCCTCCTCCTCACCTTTGCTTGTCTTGGTGCCTAGACTTTCCTGACCTTCCAGAAGCCATTACTGAAGCCCAGCTCAAAGGCTGTCTCCTCCACGAGAACCCCCTCCAGGCTTTCCCTGCCAGGAAGCATCTCTCCACGTCCCCTCCCTCAGTGGCCATTGCTACCATGCAGGGTCTTTGGGTCTCCTCTCACATTATAGCTCTCCTTTCCTTCTAAACAGCAAACTTCCTGGAGCTCGACCTTGTGCATTTTAGTTGTTGGATTGCCTGGAGCCTAGTACAGTGTGCCGAGCCCCATAGGGGCACGATAATTATTCACTAGGTTGAATCCAAGTGGGAGAGCAGCTGTGAAATCTACAAGCCACGTGGGAGCAGGAGCGTGAATCTGGAGGAAGCAGGACCCTGGTGCTGAGTGTGATCAGGGCAGGCTTCAGAGGTTAGGTCAGCCCTGGTCCTCAGATGAGCGTGCAGTTGTTCATGTCGGAGCTGTTCTGCTCTGATCACCACGTGACGGACATTGTCTGCGTGATGTCATTCATCTGGAGATGCAGAATCTTAGCTGGCCAGCGTTCCCTTCACAGGGATCCATCTTTGCTCCCCAAGGCCAGGCATAGGTGACCTTGGTGTCTGAGTCCTGCGGGGCACTCAGGAGCAGGGCCTGGGCCAGTTCCGTCCCAATGTCAGGAGAAAAGGGTGCCAGGAATGAAAGTCAACAGAGCACCGTAGGGATGTGTTTGATCATGAGAAACCACATGGAGGAAAAGCCTCCCATCTCCATGGAAAAACTGACAGCTTCTCCAGCCAGCTGTGTGAGTGGAGGAGAGATGGGGAAATTTGTAATAATTTGCAGGTTTGCCCAGAGGATGGAGTTGTGTCATTTTTCCTGCAACAATCTGTGCTGCTGGCTGACAGCATGGAATTTCTTCCTGGACTGAGTTGGCGATTATTCACAGACTGTGCAAAACTGAAAACAGGGGCTTGTCCAAATCTGCTAAAGAGAGAGCCGAAAGTGGAGGATGGATGGAGTTCCCCAGTCGCTGCTGCTCTGCTCTGTGACCACTGCAGGGGTCCCTTTCTTCTCTGTGATTCACCTGGGCCCCTGGCTTCACTGGCCACTTGCTGGCTGGCCTGACCTCTTGACAAACAGTCCTTAGGCAATTCCTTCCTGGGCCTGGGCTGCAGCCTTCTCTCCTACGCCCACAGTGCCTTTCCTTGCAGGGACCTCGGAGACAGATGGTGCAGTAACCTGGGAAGCGTTTCCCAGGTCCAGCAAAAGGGACGCAGGTTTCTGATTGCTGGGAGGGATGCTCTCTGTGTTACCATCAGGCTCTGAAACTAGGGAAGCCAGGGCCTCCCCATGCACCCCCAATTGTAGAGTGGTTGAATAATAAAGCTGAAAGAGACTCCCCCCAACTACTAGCAAGCTGCCCTTTCTTAACATTTCAGACACCTTTTTCTCTGACTCAGTCCCTCCAGGTAAGGCTAACCTCAGAGTCGTAGCGCCTGCCCTATGAATATTCTTATTGCCTGATGGAGGGGCCAGGAGTTGACTTCTGGTGTCCGTCTCTCTTCATCTCTAGCTCAGGCCCACTTTTACACACAGGTGCGTTCTGTGTAGTGTGCCTCTTGCAAATCTGCCAGAATAGGGTGGCCAGATAAAACACACGAGGCCCAGTTAAATGTGTCATTTAAATGAACATCGAATAATTTTTTGTATAAGTCTTTCCCAAGTATTGCCTGGGACATACCTATAGTAAAAATGACTTGATGTTTATCTGAAATTTAAAAGGATCTGGGTCCTGTGTGTTTCTTTGCTACATCTGGCTACCCTAGCCAGGCAGTCCCTGAACCTCTCCGTGACGCCTAATCATCAGGCATCTGTTATATATCTCAGCGGCAGGCATCTCTACGGCATGGTAGATCAGTTAGCTGATGCCACCGAAATGCCGCTCAGCCAATGACCTCAGAATTCAGTGGCTTAAAATAGTAATTCTTTCTTCTTGTGGATTTGTGGGTCAGCAGGAGTCGGCCGATCTAGGCTGGCTCGGCTGGGGCATCTCGGCTCCAGATCTTTCGTCCTCTGCTTGAGACCTGTGAGCCCAGGCAGGTCCTCGTCAGTGACAGCAGAGGAGCCAAAGAGCAAAGGCAAATGCACAAGAATTTCAAGCCTTGGGTCACATCACACAAGCTAACGTTCCCTTAGCCAGCTCAGGTCATGTGGCCAAACACGCTATCAGGACGTGGAAATGTAAATGGCGTGGATCCAGGGAAGGGGGAAGAGTTGCCCAAACTCTGTGCCCTATGAGAAGAGCCACAGTGGGCAACCCAGCAAGCCTAGGCTCTGACCCCACTTTGTCACTTTGCAGCCGTGAGACCTTGGAAAAGTCTCTCTGAACCACGGGTTACTTATCCCTGAAGTAGGGCTTTGGCAAAGGTTTAGAGTGACTTGACTAAGTGACCACTAAAGGGTCACCATATCATTATGGTCAAGAACAGGAGTAATATAAGTACCACGTGCTAACCGATTGCACCACCAGCCATTAAAATAGAATGAAATAATGCCATTTGCAGCAACATGGATGGACATGGAGATTATCATACTAAGTGAACTAAACCACACAAAGACAAATATCATATGATATCACTTATATATGGTATATATAAAAAAAAGATACAAAACAGAAACAGACTCACAGTCTTAGAAAACAAACTTATGTTTACCAAAAGGGAAAGGCTGGGGGGGAGGGATAGATTGGGAGTTTGGGATTAACATATACACAATATATACACATATATATTGATTTCTGTATAAATTAGATAATCAACAAGGACCTACTGTATAGCACAGGGAACTCTGCTCAATATTCTGTAATAACCTAAATGGGGAAAGAATTTGAAAAAGAGTGGATATATGTGTATGTATAACTGATGCACTTTGCTGTACAGCAGAAACGAACACAACATTGTAAATCAACTCTACTCCAATGTAAAATAAAAATTAAAAAAAACAAAACAAAACAGGGGTCATTGGGGGAGGCCATGGGGTAGCTGTGACTGCCAGTGTCCGCCTCTGACCCCTAAACTTGTGGTCCTGCTCCAGAGTTTCCATGAAGCCTACGGCCAACAGGCTACGCGGAGGACTGTGGGGTGTGGGTGCAGCAGGGTGCTGGGCCCCGTTCTGTGCCCGTGTCTCTGCCCCTCGGCCCTGCAGCCGCCCCCCAACAGACTCACCCCTCCTGTGAGCCTTACCTTCCCTGCTGCAAAGGCAAGGCTGAGCTGCTTTCGGCTTGATCTGCTTCTGAAATCAGAGCTCCTTCTTTCTCTAGAAAGGGATCTGCTTACAGGGGCTGAAGCCCTTCTTAGAGCTCCAGCTCTGGGCTCAGCTCTACTTCTGGATGGTGGGTTTGAGGATTAAATGAGCTAATACAGGTACAGTCCGATTAAAAGAAGGCCTGGGGCTTCCCTGGGGGCACAGTGGGTAAGAATCCACCTGCCAAGGCAGGGGCCACGGGTTCGAGCTCTGGTCCGGGAAGATCACACATGCCACGGAGCAACTAAGCCCGTGCACCACAACTACTGAAGCCTGCTCTCTAGAGCCCGTGAGCCATAACTACTGAGCCCACATGCCACAACTACTGAGGCCTGCACACCACAACTACTGAGCTTGTGCTCTAGAGCCCGCAAGCCACAACTACTGAGCATGTGCTCTAGAGGGCATGAGCCACAACTACTGAGCCCACGAGCCACAACTACTGAAGCCTGTGCACCTAGAGCCCGTGCTCCGCAACAAGAGAAGCCACCACAATGAGAAGCCCGCGCACCACAACAAAGAGTAGCCCCCGCTCACTGAAACTAGAGAAAGCCCACACACAGCAACGAAGACCCAACACAGCCAAAAATAAATAAATAAAATAAATAAATGTATTTAAAAAATAAAAGGAGGCCTGTTACAATGTATGGACTACATGACTGTTGAGGGGGGAGACAGTTGCGTGGCATTGTTGTGATTTTCATTATTATTATTATTACATTCTAGTCTTGTTTCGTGGTTGTGATAGCTTCTATCTCTGAAGGTCTAGTTCCTTTTTTTTTTCGTGTTTTAAAGTTTCCTTCTGCTTCCTGCATATTTTGTTTTCTCTGAATTCCTTTGTTTCTCTTCGTTTGGTCTCTTATTTATTTATTTATTTTCTCGAATGTCTGGTGGTCTTTGTCTCTGTTTTCACATTGAAGAGAGACAGGAAGGAGGTGAGGGGGGGCTTAGAAGCCAGCCTTCAAAATGGTACCCACGGATTCGCACCCCCTGCTATCTGCACCTCCTATGCAGGAGGCTCTTATAGTGACTCAAGCAGCCTGGGTCACCAGCATGATGTTGCAGAAATGATGGAGTGTGACTTCCATCCAGGGCTAGATCATGAAAGACATTGTGGCTTCCAGCTTGCTGTCTGGTACCACTTGCTCTGGGTGAAGCCAGCCACCATGCTGTGAGGAAACTCATGGGGGCCCTGTGGGCAAGACTGTGTGGTGAGGAACCAAGGGCTCTGGCCAACAAACACCAAAGTGCCAGGGAAGGAAGGGATCACCATCTCGGAGGTGGTGACTCCTGCTCCAGCCAGCATTCTGACCTCATGAGAAACCTTCAGCCAGAACACACAGCTAAGCCATTCCAGAATCCTTGACCTACAGGAACTGTGAGGTAATGAATCTTTATTTTTGTTTTAGGCCACTACATCGCCTGGTAATTTATTATGCAGCAATAGATTACTAATACAGGAAGGGTAGTTGGCTGACTAATACAGGGAGGGTAGTTGGCTGACTGGTTAGAGAGAGGAATCTGGGTATCTAACTAGTCATCAATTAAACTTTCAATCAACCCTGGGTGTAGATCCACCCTACACCCCAGTGTTTAGAGGTACTTGGTCCTCCAAATCCTGAGGCTTTCTAGAGTTCTACCAAGCAAATATGCCCCTACTTTGTAAAAAATAAGTTTCAATTTCCCTGTTCTGTGAAGTCAGTTATCATTTTTCCATCTGCTTTCACTTTTCCAAAATTTTATTGCCATGGCTCGTCTGCTGCCAACTCCCCTCTTGCTCTCTTTGGCCTTGTGGGTTGTATCATTGTTTTTAATATACTGTCGTTTAGTAGGGTGTGGGAGAGGGCAGAGTTCATGTGTGCGTTCAATCTGCCACATTCGGTCAAAGTCGGAGGTGATCCTTCAGCATTTGGAAAACCTCCCTTGCTTCTGGGGAGCACAGCTACGGCCACTCCATTTTTAGAAGGTTGGTTGTGTGGGCACACAGAGCTGAGAAGTGTTTGAAAGACCCAGCAGACCCCTTGGTGCTGCAGTGGGGGTGTGGCTTAGGGAAGGGAGAGGAGGAGAAGGAGGAGGTCTACCTCAGCCCTTTGAGGAGGAGTCGTGTAAGATGATAAAAGGAAAGACCTGGAAGATGGTAAGAACAAAGACATGTAATCAGAAATGGGCATGTAGAATGAGGGTGTGCATGTGATAAAACTCATCAATTCCATCCTCGGGATGCCTGATATTATAGACAGACCCATGGCTTCAGACAGCGTCATCCTCTACTCTACAGAAGATGAGGAAGAAAAATCAACTATATATAATAACTTTTCAGTATTGTTTCAAGGAATACAGTACTGAAAAGGAGTGATGAGAGCAAGTATCCTTGCCTTGTTCTTGATGTTAGCAGGAAAACTTATAGTTTCTCACCATCAAGTGTGCTGTAGGTTTTTTTGTTCATATTCTTTATCAAGTTGAGGAAGTTCCCCACTCTGTTACTAGTTTATTGAGAGTTTTATCATGAATGAGTGTTGAATTTTGTCAAATGTTTTTTCTGTATCTATTGATAATATCATGTGGTTTTTCTTCTTTAGCCTATTGATGTGATGGATACATTGATTTTCTATTGTTGAACCAGCTTTGCATACCTGGGGTAAATTCCACTTGGTCATGGTGTGTAATTCTTTCTGTACATTGTTGGATGTGATTCACTAATGTCTTGCTGAGGATTTTTACATCTATGTTCATAAGAGATATTGGTCTGTAGTCTTCTTTTCTTGTAATGTCTTTGTCTGTTTTTAGTATTATGGTAATACTGGCCTCCTAGAATGAGTTAGGAAGTATTACCTCTACTTTAATCTTCTGGAAGAAATTGTAGAGAATTGGTATAATTTCTCTTCCTTATATGTTTGGTGGAAATCATCAGAGAACCCATCTGAACCTGATGCTTTCTATTTTGGAAGCAAACAGAATTGTTGATTCAATTTCTTTAATAGATTTAAGCCTATTGAGGTTGTCTATTTCTTCTTGTGTGAGTTTTGGCAAGTCACATCTTTTAAGGAATTGATCCATTTCATCTAAGTTATCTAATTTGCGGGCATAAAGTTGTTCATACTATTCTTTGATTATCTTTTTAATGTCCCTGAGATCTGTAGTGATGTCCCCTCTCTCATTTCTGATATTAGTAACTTTTGTCCTCTCTCTTTCTTTCTTAGTTAGCCTGACTAGAAGCTTATTGGTTTCTTTGATCTTTTCAAAGAACCAGCTTTTGGCTTCATTGATTTTTCTCTGTTGATTTCCTATTTTTAATTTAATTGATTTCTGCTCTAATTTTCATTATTTCTTTTCCTCTGCTTACTTTGGATTTAATTTGCTTTTCTTTCTCTAGTTTTCTAAGGTGGAGGCTTAGATAATTGATTTTAAATCTTTCTTCTTTTCTAATATATGCATTCAATGCTATAAATTTCCTTCAAAGCATTGCTTTTGCTGGATTTCACAAATTCTGATAAGTCGTATTTTCATTTTCATTTAGTTAAAAATATTTTTAAATTTCTCTTGAGATTTCTTCTTTGCCCTATGTGTTATTTAGAAGTATACTGTTTAATCTCCAAGTATTTGGGGATTTTCCAGCTATCTTTCTGTTCTTGATCTCTAGTTTAATTCCATTGTGATCTGAGAGCAGACATTGTATGACTTCCATTCTTTTAAATTTGTCAAGGTGTGTTTTTAGTCCAAAATGTGGTCCATATTGGTGTACGTTCCATGTGAGCTTTAGAAAAAATGTGTATTCTGCTGCTGTTGGATGAAGTAGTCTATAGATGTCAATATATCCAGTTAATTGATGGTGCTGTTGAGTTCAGATGTTTTAATTTTTACAAGGAGAATGTATTCATGCATTGCATGTATTATTCCTGTAACTTATCAATGCAATCAAACAAAAACAATGAATGAAGTTTTTAAAAAGCAATAATGAGCCAGGGCAGAAGGCATTTGTGGGGAGCAACCTTGTGATCATTGCCACTCACTCAGCCAACCTTGCCAATCCAGATGGGGATATGGCAGCCATGGTGATCCAAGACCTTGGACCCACTGCACTGACCACAGTCAGAGGAGGGGAAGTGCCAAGGGATGGGCTTTGGCTTGAAAGAGGATGGCGTGTCTATGAACTGCTCCCAAATGCAAGCACAAACTGCTGGTGATAGATGACTGAAGTCCAGCCAAGCCTGTTCAACCATGATTAAAATAACAGGCATGACGTCTACGTTCATGCTCTAGGCTTGTTTATTGGGTTAAGCAATCGAAGGTGTACATCATGTTTGCCCTGTGTTTCTTTGCTTTGGTTTGTTTTGTTTTTATGAACTCACCCTTTTGAACTTTTTTTTTTTTAATTTATTTTTGGCTGCGTCGGCTCTTTGTTGCAGTGCCCTGGCTTACCTCTAGTTGTGGTGCGTGGGCTCAGTAGTTGCGGACGTGCGGGTTTCATTGCCCCACAGCATGTGAGATCTTAGTTCTATGACCAGGGATTGAACCTGCGTCTCCTGCATTGGAAGGTGGATTCATAACCACTGGACCACCAGGGAGGTCCCATTGCCCTGTGTTTTTGGCTGGACACTAAGCATGCCAGCTCACAGAACCAAAGGTACCTACCTGAGAAAAGGAAGACAGCACAGACGAAATTACATTTCCAGCCTTCTCTTAGGCAACTGTCATTGAATGTGTAACGCTTCTTTGCGGAACTTAACTTGTTACTGCTCCTCTTTTCCTAATGGACATGAGCTATAAGAAATCTCAAGTTCAACAAGAAACCATATCAACCAAAAACTGTGCAGTAAATGAATATGGAGAGTTGAATGTAAATAACCTAATGTTGCTGCAAGAGGTTCTACCGGGCATTGCATCCAACTTCTCTCCTCTGGGACTTCCCTGGTGGCACAGTGGTTAAGAATCCGCCTGCCAATGCAGGGGACATGGGTTTGATCCCTGGTCCGGGAAGATCCCACATGCCGCGGAGCAACTAAGCCAGTGCGCCACAACTACTGAGCCTGTGCTCTAGAGCCCGTGCTCCGCAACAAGAGAAGCCACCGCAATGAGAAGCCCACGCACTGCAATGAAGAGTAGCCCCTGCTCGCCACAACTAGAGAAAGCCCGCGCACAGCAACGAAGACCCAAGGCAGCCAAAATAAATAAATAAAAACAAATAAAATTTTTTAAAAAGTTATCTCCCCTGTCCCTTTCTTTATGTAACTCTCATCCTTCAAATGGAAGGAGTGCACTTAAAAGGAAGGGCTCAGTGATCTATTAAATTAGAGAGTCAGGTGCTGGACAAGTCAGTGGCACCATTTTCCAATTATTGACTTGTTCATCTGATTTATCAAAATTAGTTTCCAGATACCAACTACAGAGAAACTTGATTTTTATCAATATAGCAAGTGTGAGAGGTTAACTTAAAAAAAACAAGTGGTGCAGAGGGCAAGGGTGTGGGCATACATGTTTTCATACATATCTAAAGAATTGTGATAAAATTTCCGTGGTCTTACTCAGAGGAGGCAAGAAGTACAGTGAATTAGACAGGATTCCTTGATCATTAATTTTTTAAGTTAGAATCATCTAGAATACTCTAAACCCTTTTTACCCCAACATGAGACTGACTTTGTGAGCGAAAGGGTAGGTGAATGCTTCATGTGCGTGTATGTGACTGTTTGGAAAATATGTTAGTTTGCTATAGAGACAATGATGTCATGGGTAAGGACAAAGCTATCAAAAAATTCAATTTACCTGCTTGTTTGTAATAAACTCATGGTTCATGGGGAAGAAAAAAGTTTCATAAATCAGCCCATGTGTTGTATACAAATTACAGTATTTGGGGGAATAATGACTTTTATTATAGTTGTATGACACTTCTCAGTGAATAAATTTCTCGAATCACTTCTAAATCAAAGAACTTTCAACTTCTGTATTCAAAAGCAATTTCCTTACTAATTCTGCCAACCATTCAATTGTTTTAAGAAAAGAGTTCAAACTTATATGTAATTATGCTAGAGAAGACAACCATTTTTAGAAATGTTTGATATGAGGTGTAGTTTTTTGTGAACCCGCATATAAGTTAGAAAATACAATTTTCCTTTGAAAATGCTTCCCAAAGACTAGAGGAAATTAATGTGCACAATGTCTCCCTCCAACAAGTCACTAATTTTTAGCCTTTCCAAACATATATTTGCCTGGATCTTAAATGTAACTAGTTGGGGGGGGGGGGTGGGGAGAGATAAATTAAGAGTTGGGGATTAACAGATACACACTATGATATATAAAATAGATAACCAACAAGGACCTACTGTATCGCACAGGGGACTCTACTCAATATTCTGTAATAACCTATAAGGGAAAAGAATCTAAAAATATATATATATGTATATATATATATATTAATCACTTTGCTGTACACCTGAAGCTAACACAACATTGTAAATTAACTATGCTTCGATAAAAAAATTAAAAATAAAAAAATCAAGTCAGCTGAAAAACAAAGAAACATAACTAGTTAACTTTTATTTCTCCTCTTATTACTGCGGCCAAGTGCTTCCATGGAGCTGTTGAAAATCAGAGGATGAACTTCATACATTCCTTAGAGTCCCTACCTGTAGCTAGATCTACACAGAAAAGTTACAGAATTCCAAATTTTACTTCCAGTGGCGCCATAATGCTTCTTTGGGGTGAAGCACTGCTTTTCCTGATGTCCTCTTACAAGTGCAAATATGCCTGAGAGAGTGAACTACTAGCTCACCGCCCTCAATGAATCCCAGGACGCAGGGTGGACAGGCCAAGGCTGCCTCATGGACGACTGTCAGTGAAAGAAGGAGAAAAGGGCAACCTTGCCTTATGGGTCAATGAGGATTAGATTTAGCTGCACGAAACAGAAATACAAAAAATAAGAACGGCTTAAACATGCTAGAAGCCTATTTCTTCCTTCCATAAAGGAAGTCCAGAGGCAGGCGTCCAAGGATGGTGGGATCTAGACTCCACCTATATTTCTGGGGCTCCATCCTAGTGTCTGGCTTCCATCCTGAAGGTTTCCTCGGGGTCCAAGACAGGCTGCCAGGCTGCCAGATTTGCAAGCCAGAAGAAGAGAAGTAAATGCAAAAAGAGGCTCCACCCTGCTGAGTCAGCTCCCTTTAGCCGGCCTTCTGGGAAGTCCCACAGAATTCATCACCCTGGCCAGAAGAAAATCACACGGACACAACAAGCAACAAAGGAGGCAAGGAAATCAGTCTTTTACTCTTGGTCATGATGTGCCCAGTTAAAAATAGGGACAAATAAAGAGGAAGTAAGGAGTAAGTTGAGAAGGAACGCTGGGGGTGGCAATTAGCCGTCTCTGCATTTGGCAAGACATGAAGGTCACGACTGGCCTTGCAACATCTGGGCTGAAGTTGTTCTGGGCTCTCAGAAGAATGCCTGCTTCGTCCAGGCTTTTCCTGGGTGGGGGACCAACCTAAGGGCTGGAATAGCCCAGTCCTGGCAAGTTTGTTTATTTGTCCAGAGGAATCAGGCTTCCAATCAATTCAAATGCACAAAGATTCACTGAGCGTGTTCCGTGCAGCCCACATGGATGCCGGAATAACCCAGGTGGGGGCCAGGTGGTGGGCCGCCCGTCTCTGAGTGGCTTGTAAGCTGGGAAGGCAGCTCAGCAGCACTTAACAGACACTGATTTTTTTTTCCAACCCATAGCAGACTAGTATGTGCTCCTATCATGATGACCCCACGAGTTCAACACTCAACTTAGTTTATTCCTTGCTCGAGAAGACTAGCCCTCTGATCACACACTTGGATGTCACAATGTCAGCTTTCTATAAATGTGTTCTACATGTTTGTTCTCAGTTTGGGGGGAGGTAGGGGGCGGGGTGTGTGGAGAGATCATCCTGCTGATACAGCCAAACCCATCAAGACAAACTCCTTGCACTTTGGGAATTTTTCATTTTCTTTTAAAATGATGTTTGAGATGAATGGATAAAGAAGATGTGGTACATATATAAAATGGAATACTACTCAGCCATAAAAAAGAATGAAATTTTGCCATTTGCGGCAACATGGATGGACTTATGCTGAGTGAAATAAGTCAGACAGAGAAAGACAGATAGTGTATGATATCGCTTACATGTGGCATATAAAAAGTACAATAAAATAGTGAATATAACAAAAAAGAAGCAGACTCACAGGTATAAAGAACAAACTAGTGGTTACCAGTGGGGAGAGGGGAGGGGGGAGGGGCAACATAGGGGTAGGGGATTAAGAGGCACAAACTGTTAGGTCTAAAATAAGCTACAAGGATATATTGTACAACATGGGGAATATAGCCAATATTTTATGATAACTACAAACAAAGTATAACCTGTAAAAATTGTGAATCACTGTATTGTACACCTGTAACTTACACAACATTGTTCATCAACTACACTTCACTTTAAAAAAAAAAAGACTGTGGTTGAAGAACAAAAAATAAATAAAATAAAATGATGTTTGAAACATGTAGAAGTTGGATGGAGTCTGAAATAATTTGTTATACAGCTATGTTTTTAGTATCATGATATTTGTGGCAGAGATATCTGACTGGGGAGACACCTTGCATCAACTGATGACAAGAAATAGATCACAACTGTAAAACATTTTCACTGAGGTGTAATTTACATAGACTAAGATGTACAGCCTTCAAATGTGTATTTTGATGAGTTTTAATAAGTGTCTGCACTTGAGTAACCACCTCCTTAGTCAAGATATAGAACATGTCCACCACCCCAGAAAATCCCCCCATGGCCCTCTCCGGGCCATCCTGAACCCTATGTCTCTGCTCCAGAGACGAGCACTGCTTTTGATTCTATCACCATAGCTCAGATTTCTTCCTAGAGCGTCTAGGACTTCATACAAGTGGAATCATACAGTGTGTACGTACTGTTTGGGTTTGGGTTTCTTTTTTTTTTAATTTATTTATTTGTGGCTGTGTTGGGTCTTCGTTTCTGTGCGAGGGCTTTCTCTAGTTGCGGCGAGCGGGGGCCACTCTTCATCGCGGTGCGCGGGCCTCTCACTGTCGCGGCCTCTCTTGTTGCGGAGCACAGGCTCCAGACGCGCAGGCTCAGTAGTTGTGGCTCACGGGCCTAGTGGCTCCGCGGCATGTGGGATCTTCCCAGACCAGGGCTCGAACCTGTGTCCCCTGCATTGGCAGGCAGATTCTTAACCACTGCGCCACCAGGGAAGCCCTGGGTTTCTTTTCTTCAGTCTTCATGTCTTAAGAATCATCCATGTCGTCTTATCAGGAGTTGATTCCTTTTGATGACTGAGTAGACTTCCACGGTATGAATGCACCCCTCTTTATTAATCCATTAGCAGTGACTTCTATTTATTGAGCACTCACTACTGCCAAAAGCTCTTCTAACCACGTCTCATAACAACCAGAGAGGGTAGGTGTGCCAGCCGTTTGAGGGGATTTTTGTTTGTGATTCTATCTTTTGCTGTCCAGCAACAGCTCTGGTCTTACTAGATCTGGTCTGTCATCCTGTGTGGTCCTGGTGGGGGTGAAAGGCAGGAAATCTGTGCTTTCTTCTTGATGGAGCTGCAGCTCAGCCCCGGGGGAGAAGGTGGGGGTGACCTTGGCCTGGCCAGTCCCACGCCCTCTCCAGGGACACGGGGGCCCTGAGTGAGTGAGGGCGGCCGTGGAGTGGGGGACAGCAGCGCATAGATCCAGCCTGCTGTGACCCCAAGCCCGGCTCTCTGCACCCCAGCTTCCCGCGCCTTCCCCCTCCCTCCAGGACTCCACCCATTGCAGTAACTTCCCTTCTGGTTTAACTAGGCAAACTCGGTTTCTGTGCTTGCAGACAAGGCCATTACTGATACACCGGGCATTATCCCCATTATACAGACAAGGAAACCAAAGCCCAGGGGCAGTGGGTGACTCTCCCGGGGTCTCACGGCTGCCACGTGGCAGCATGGGGTGTAGCACTCAGCGGATCCCAATCCAGGAAGAGAGAGGCAATGTCAACCTTGACCTTGGGAGCCTCAGCCTCTCTGCCCCTGCGACCTTGTCTCCATCCTTGCCCTGCGGACAGTGTGGTGTGGCGTCCCGAGGAGAAATACACTCACCCTTTCTCAGCAGCCAGGGAGCTTGAGATTCTTGTCTCCAACCTCTGCCGGCTCCCACCTGCCCAATCCTACATGTGACCCACTTCTCTGTCTTCAGATCAGAAAGGAAAACCCCTCTCAGAACAAGGTACAATCTTCCATGCCTTTCCGTGGCTTAGCTGAGCATTACTTTTAAACCCTTATTCTGATCTTTGTTTCATGTTTACAGAAGCGGATTCCTTTTATTCCTTTCCCCTGACAGGAATAATCCCTTTGGAATTCGAGCTTTAAAAGAGTAGCTCCTTGGGTTATTGAGAGGCCGCCCCCCTGCTGCTGCAGACAGGGGTGTGAGGCCGCCCCGGGCTGTGGAGGACACACAGCTCCACGGATGCGGGAAGCACGGCAGCCCGAGGCTACGGGCTCCCAGCTCAGATCTGGTCTCTCCCTTCCCCCCAGCTTCCCCTCCCTTTCTTTACTAGTCAGCATCAAGGGCAAACGAGAGGCAGAAGAGGGAGGGGCGGGCGTGGGGCCTGGGGGGGAGGTGGAGGAAGATGGCCCTGTGACGTCACCCCGCAGCCAGGACGGGAAGGATGACGCCACAGCCAGCCCACCCTGGATACTGAAACCTGAAGACATCCCGGAGGAGGATGACGGAGTTGCGGGGGACTCAGTGATTCATCCCCAGCTCCCTCCCCGGTGGCCCAGCCGCCAGGAGGAGGGCTGTCTGTGGACGGCCTCAGCTGTCACCCCCTTCACCCACTGCAGGGAGCCACTGTCACCTGGGTGCACCTGCCAGGGGTGGCCCTCGTCCAGGGATTGGGTACAGGCCTGGCTGCATCGGCTCAACTCAGGACGATGCTGGAAGGCGTGGGCCCTTCTCACGGCCTTTTTCCCTCCCACACTCCCTCCCGCAGTTGTTGGACCCGAGGGTTCTCGCTGCTCACAAACTCTCTGAGTTCACTTCCCGGGGAGCCCAAGCCAGGAAGCAGAGATTGTTGACATACAGGTTAACATCCTAACACCTGAAAAGACAAAGCACTATGGTTGCCCTTTCACAGGACGATTACAAAATCAACGTCCTATGTTGATTCGCTGCACATGGCATCAGTGAATTCCCTCAATCCTGGGTGTAGAGCTCCATCTCTATCATGAGGAGATTAAAAGTCCTCAGAGGTAGTTACTACTGTTCCCCCATTTTACAGATGAGGCCACCAAGGACCAGGGAGGACACAGGATTTGTGCAAGGTGCCACGACTCAAGGCAGAGCCAGGGCTGAACCAGGAGGCTGGTTCCAGAGTCTGTGCTCCCGGCTCCAGGCTCCATCCCCTTCCTCTGCACACTTGGACTAGCTCTTCCTTCTGGGCTGGCAAAGGAGGTCAAGGGCTGGGTCTCAAACACCGTCAGGGGCAGGAAGGCGAAAAAGAAGTGTAGGAAGACGAGAGAAAAGAAGAGCAGAACTTGAATATAAATGGCAAATCTCAAAAGACATTTTTTTCAAGTTAAAAGCATGACTCTCATAGAAATATAGCTAAATAAAATGAGCACAGGCCAGACGTTTGTTGAACTGATTGTATTAGTGTCCTAGGGCTAAAGTAACAAATTACCACTAACCAGATGAATTAAGCCAATAGAAATGTATCCTCCCCCAGTTCTGGGGGCCAGAAGCCCCAGTCAGGGTGTCCACAGGGTCGCACTCCCCAGAGGCCCTCAGGGAGAATCCTTGCCTGTCTCCCAGTGACTGGTGACCGTCAGTCTTCTGCAGCCACCCTTGCTGGAGGACACACCTCTCTGCTCTCTGCCCCGGCTTCACATCACCTCCTCTTCCTCCGGGGCTCCTCTCCTGTCCCCTGTAAGGCCACTTATCATTGGATTTAAGGCCCACGTGAGGAACCCAGGATGATCTCCATCTCAAAATTCTTCATTTCATGACATCTGCAAAGACCCTTTTTCCCAATAAGGTGACATTCACAGGGACACTCAACAGATTTGGACACGGCAGATGTTTTGGGGACCACCATTCCATCCACTAAGCTCATTAATGATGCAATCAGCAGGATGGTAAAGTTCATTCAAAGGAAAATTTGAGAAACAGAGGTTTATCTAGTCAGTTAGCAAAGGCATGCAAAATAACTGTGCTAAGTTAGAGATAAATTGAACAGTTCATGTCTCACAGGGCAATAAAACTGGAACCTTCCGGGTTGTCTTTTCCCACAGATGGAAATCTATTTGGACGAAAATCTTTAAGTTGGCATGTGACTTACAAGCTCACCTGAATCAATAGTTAATGGAGGGGACTTCCCTGGTGGCGCAGTGGTTAAGAATCCGCCTGCCAATGCAGGGGACACGGGTTCGAGCCCTGGTCCAGGAAGATTCCACATGCCGCGGAGCAACTAAGCCAGTGCGCCACAACTACTGAGCCCGCGTGCCAAAACTACTAAAGCCCGCACACCTAGAGCCCGTGCTCCGCAGCAAGAGAAGCCACCGCAATGAGAAGCCCGTTCACCGCAACGAAGAGTAGCCCCCGTTCGACGCAACTAGAGAATAGCCTGCACGCAGCAAAGAAGACCCAATGCAGCCAAAAATTAATTAATTAATTAATTTTTAAAAAAGAAAAGAGTTAATGGAGGGACTTCCCTGGTGGCCCAGTGGTAAGACTCTTTGCTCTCAACGCAGGGGGCCAGGGTTCAATCCCTGGCCAGGGAACTAGATGCCACATGCATGCCGCAACTAAGAAGTCCACATGCCGCAACAAAGATCTCACATGCCACAACTAAGACCTGGTGCAGCCAAAATAAATAAACAAATAAGTAAATAAGGAAGTTTTCTAAAAAAAAATAGTGAATGGTAAATTAAACAAAGTCCATCCCTTAGACCAGTGCTCTCCAATAGAACTTTCTGCAATGATGGAATATTCCATATCTGGCTATCCAGTCCAGTAGCCACATGTGCTACTTGAAATGTGACTACTATGGTTGAAAACTGAATTTTGAATTTTAGTGGATTGTAATTAAAGCTTAAAAACAAATCCACTGGTGACAAGTGACGACAGTATGGGGCGGTGCAACCCTAGAGAGTTCAATAACCCCTCGCAGGACCTCATAGGCAATGTTCTAATGTGACACTGAAAGGATATACTGTTATCACTTATATGTGGAATCTAAAAAAACGGTACAAATGAACTTATTTACAAAACAGAAGTAGAGTCACAGATGTAGAAAACAAACTTATGGTTACCAAAGGGTGGAGGGATAAATTAGGAGATAGGGATTAACATATACACACTACTATATATAAAATAGATAACTAATAAGGACCTACTGTATAGCACAGGGCAGGCTCATTGCTGTGGCTTCTTCTGTTGTGGAGCATGGGCTCTAGGTGCGTGGGCTTCAGTAGTTGTGGCGCACGGGCTCAGTAGTTGTGGCTTGCGGGCTCTAGAGCGTAGGCTCAGTAGTTGTGGCGCACGGGCTTAGTTGCTCCGCAGCACGTGGGATCTTCCCGGACTGGTGATCGAACCCATGTTCCCTGCATTGGCAGGTGGATTCTTAACCACTGCACCACCAGGGGAGCCCTGAAAGGTGTTTTATAAGTGACACATCAAGACGATGGAACGGGTGAGTGGATGCACACATTCATTCAACAAACAGTCTCCAGTGCTTGGCGCTGAAGACACGAGGGATACAGGTAATTAAAAGAGCCGGGTCTCTCTTCTCACGGGGTTTACGTTCTACCTGCACGAGACAAACAGTAAACAAGTGAACAGAGGCAGAAAGAAGCTAGAATTCCAGACCAAATTCTTCAGCCTTGAAGAAGAGGAAACCAGAATGTGGGGAGGAATGAGTGGGAGCTGGGGGTGGAGGTAACTGGGTCCCTGCTCCCAGAAGGTGGCATTTGATCTGGGACCTGGATGTCAAGAAGGGGCCAATCAGGTAACAATCAAGATTCCAGGAGAACAGATGGCCGGGTTCCTAACTAAGGATCATTTGGTAACATTTTTTTAATAGCCAAACTTTAAAAAAAAAAAAAAAAAGCTTAAATAACATACACACACTACTATACATAAAATAGATAAATAACAAGGTCCTACTGTAGAGCACAGGGAGCTGTATTCCACATCTTGGAATAACCTATAACGGAAAAGAATCTGAAAAAGAATAGATATATGTTTAACTGAATCACTTTGCTGTAGACTTGAAACTAACACAGCATTGTAAATTACCTATATTTCAATTTAAAAAGTCTTTTTTGGGGACTTCCCTGGTGGTCCAGTGGTTAAGACTCCATGCTCCCAATGCAGGGCGCCCGGGTTCGATCCGTGGTCAGGGAACTAGATCCCTCAAGCTGCAACTAAGACCCAGTGCAGCCAAATAAATAAATATTTCTTTTTAAATAAATAAATGAAATAAAATAACTTTTTAAAAAATTTAAATAGGAAAAAGAAACCAGAGATGTATAAGGGCACTAAGGAAAAAAAAAAATTTAAATAGGAAAACAATTAAAGAGATTTGAGAACAGAAGAGAGGAAAAACCATCTGTCGTCTTACTACCTCAAGACCACTTGTATTTTTACTTAGAGTGCCTGCCCTCCATCTGGGCCTGCATGCATATGTATTTTATAGAATTGATCAGAATCAACTGTATATACAATTTGACGGTCAGCTCTTTTCACTGCGCATTATAAGCAGTTTCTGGGATCACCATGGTTCTGACCACTATCATTTTCAATTTCTGCATTATTAGTGGGCCCACATACAGTATTTATCCTTTCCTCTGTTACCCACTTAGGTTGCTTTACACATTTTCAGGCTTGTGAGCACCAACATCTTTACACAGACATAGTTTTCCTTTCCTTCTTTCAGATACCTTCCTTAGGATTAACTTCTTCAAGGGAGAGCTTCCTGTGTCAAAGTGAGTACTTAGTCTCAGAGCTTCCAAGCCCTCGTCCTCTGTGAGGGCAGGCGCCTCGGCTGCTGTGCCCTTTACTGTGTGTGTGGTGCCTGGCTCAATCGTGGAATGAGGGACTGACTTCCGAGCTCAGGTTCTGCAGCAGAACTTGTTCTTCAAAGGATAGAAGTGTGCCGTCAGGAACAAATATTTTGCATCGCTCTGCTTTTGTAGCTTTGACTTTTGGTTGAAAGAACAAAAACCATCAGAATGGCCACCATCAAAAAATCTACAAACAATGAATGCTGGAGAGGGCGTGGAGAAAAGGGAACCCTCTTGCACTATTGGTGGGAATGTAAATTGGTGCAGCTACTATGGAAACAGTGTATGGAGGTTCCTCAAAAAACTATAGAATTACCATATGACCCAGCAATCCCACTCCTGGGAATATATCTGGACAAAACTATAATTTGAAAAGATACATGCACCCCTATGTTCATAGCAGCACTATTTACAATAGCAAAGACATGGAAGCAACCAAAATTTCCATTGACAGATGAATGGATAAAGAAAATGTGGTACATATATACAGTGGAATAGTACTCAGCCATAAAAAAGGAACGAAATAATGCCATTTGTAGCCACTTGGAAGGACCTAGAGATTATCATACAAAGTGAAGTAAGTCAGACAGAGAAAGACAAACACCATATGATACCACTTATATGTGGAATCTAAAAAAATGGTACGAATGAACTTATTTACAAAACAGAAATAGAGTCACAGATGTAGAAAGCAAACTTATGGTTACCAAAGGGGAAAGGGGGGAAGGATAAATTAGGAGATAGGGATTAATATATACACACTACTATATATAAAATAGATAACTAATAAGGACCTACTGTATAGCATAGGGAACTCTACTCAATATTCTATAATAACCTATATGGGAAAAGAATCTTAAAAAAAAGGATATATGTGTATGTATAACTGAATCACTTTGCTGTACACCTGAAACTAACACAACATTGTAAATCAACTATACTCTAATAAAAATTGTTTTAAAAAGAACAAAAACTAAATAGATGTTTATGGAGATTGGGCCAAGAAAGCAGTCTGAGCACATATTCTGGCCTCTTCTTACAAATTTCTAGAAAAGACTTAAGACATACCCATGTCTTGTGTTGTATATCCATTTCTATGTGTATGTGTTTAAGCATCTGTTCACCTCCTCCCCACTCACTGGACCCAGGCTATGGAAATGGATACAGGATTCACAGAGAGCCCTGCCCAGCCTCCACTTAAACATAAGCACTGTTTCTGCTGGATTCTTTTTTTTTTTTTTTAATTGAAGTACAGTTGATTTACAATGTTGTGTTAGTTTCAGGTGTACAACAAAGTGATTCAGTTATACATATACATTTTTTTTCAGATTCTTTTTCCTTATAGTTTATTACAGAATATTGAGTAGACTTCCTTGTGCTATACAGTAGGTCCTTGTTGTTTATCTATTTTATATATAGTAGTGTGTATCTATTAATCCCAAACTCCTAATTGATCCTTTCCCCCATCCCCCCTCTGCTGGATTCTTTTTTTTTTTTTTTTAATTGAAGTATAGTTGATTTACAATGTTGTGTTAATTTCTTCTGTACAGCAAAGTGACTCAGTTATACATATATATATATTCTTTTTCATATTCTTTTCCATTATGGCTTGTCACAGGATATTGAATACAGTTCCCTGTGCTATACAGTAGGGCCTTGTTGTTTATCCATCCTATATGTAATAGTTGGCATCTGCTAATCCCAAACTCCCACTCCTTCCCTCCCCCACCCCCCTCCGCCTTGGCAACCACAAGTCTGTTCTCTACATCTGTGAGTCTGTTTCTGTTTCATAGATAAGTTCACTTGTGTCATATTTTAGCTTCCACATATAAGTGATATCACATGGTGTTTGTCTTTCTCTGTCTGCCTTACTTCACTTACTATGATAATCTCTAGGTCTATCCATGTTGCTGCAAATGGCATTATTTCCCTCTGCTGGATTCTTATAAACAGCCTCTGAGATGAAGATTTATGGGGAAGCTGATGTATTAGGACATTCTCCCAGGAAGAATGGATAGGAGAGTGGGGATGTGGGACCAGGAAGGGACTGGCCTCTCACTCCCTGATAGCAAACAGAGGCCCTCAGAAGATAACTTTGGCTTCAAGTGGGGAGCTCTGGCGACAGTACAGGTCACACCTCAAAGGTGCCCCCATTGAGGGGTGAGGACCTGGAGGATTTATATCCTCTGTTCGCATTAGCACATCCCCAGGAACATTAACTCCCAGGCACTGCTGGCTCTTGGCGGGGGGAGGGGGGGGGGCGGGGGGGGGCGGGGGGGCCCTGGCAGAGTGCGGTCCAGCAGAGACACAGACGCACGGGAGCCTGTTGATGAAGATGGTCGAGGCATTTGCAGGCAGGTGGGTGGAAGCCTACCAGCTCCCGCTTCAAGCTCGCAACAGTAAGCACACGAAAACCGCCCCATGGAAGGAGACAGAAAATTTAACAAACGGAAGGACAAACATCTGAGAAAGTAGAGTTAATTGAAAAAGACAGGTGACTCAAGAATACGTTTGATCAGTATCTTCACGGACATGGAAGCAGATATTACATTAAGTGAGTCAAATGGAGGTCTTTAAGCTTTTGATCGCTGGCATTTCAAAAAAAAAAAAATGTAGATGGATAAAATATCAGAATGGGAACAGCTGAAGAACTAATTAGAGAGCTGGAAGATTGAACTAAGAAATTCCCTGACAAGAGATGAAAAGTATGAAAGAGAAGTTAGGAACATGGAAAATAATTTCATGCGTTCCCACATCCAACTGAACACATTTTCGGAATGAGAGGATAAAGTGGATAAGTGGAATAAAATACATCAAAAGATAATAGCAGAAAAATTTCCAAAGTTAATGAAATATATGAGTCCTCTGAACAAAAGTAACCAAAAGACCAAAGCAGGAAAAATGAAAGATGCCATATGCATAACGGCGACATTGTGGTGAGATTTCAGAATACCAGGGACAAAGAGATAGTCCTGGATCTTCCTGAGGAAAAAGCAGATTGCAGAATAAAATAAAAAAGCAGATTGTACACAGGGGGAAAAAAAAAATTATCACACTGACCTCATACTTCTTATCAAAAACAGTTGATGAGAGAAGACTGTGAAGCTGAATCTTTAAAATTCTGATGGAAAAAGCTTGTGAATATAGACTTTGAGTGAAAATATCATTCCCATGGGGAACAAATAGAGACATTTCAGACAAGCGAGAACTCTGAAAATGTACCGTTCACAAACCCCGTGTGAAAGGATTGCTAGAGAATGTACTCTACAAAACAACAAAAGTTAATTTAAGAAGAGCAAGAACACAGAAAAACAATCAGAAACTAAAGAGAAAATAACCTGGTAAAATGTCACGTTAAGAAAAACAAGCATTCATCAGGAGTCCCATTTACTGAACCCCTAAAGCATGTGCCACAACCAGTAACCTTGCTTACGATCATCTTCAAAGAAAGCGTCAAGCCAGTGAACGTTTCCAAATGGGTAGCCTCTGTAACAGCTTAAGGAAGTTCACTGAAAATTGGGAAGTGCACGGAGACAGGTCCACCACAGTCAAGAGGATGACTCGGTCCATAGAAGTGTGAAATTAGGATCTGGCCAGAGCCACAGACCCCGATGTCTGTCAACTGGACCAACAATCTTTGTCCATTGAAAGGGCATCCTGCATAACCTAAACCCACTGGCCTGTATTCTCTCTTCTCAAATCTCAGATTCTCTTCTTTTGTAAAATAAGAGAGTTTGACTTAGAATGAATTTGTAAAATTTGCCCTTCTGCTCTTTCTATTAGAGCGCTTAAATGATTCCACGGAAACCTGCCAAAAGCTTTCAAACCTTTAGCAGCGACTGGGAAGTGAAATTGAATAACAAATGAGCTCAAGTCAGGGGGAAGCTCTCGTTTGAAAAGAGAGGATGCAGCTGCTTTTGAAAAGTTTTGCTTCAGATCCCCCTTATTTATAACACCTCTTAGAAGTTTAAAACTATTTGCTTTTCTCCGCTGGATCTGATCCTTTTGGAGTGAGCTACCTCTCCCAGGGTGGGCGAGGGCAGGAAGGTGGCCAGCTTTGTTTCAAGAGTCGTGTCCACCTGTAAAGACAGCGTATCTTTTGTTTCCACATCGGGAACTTCAGTATCTCCCTCACGTGAGGGATTAGAGATTGTTAATTACTTTTTGTGAAAGAGGCAGCCGGCAGCCCTGCCGCCTGGCAGGTTTGCTAAAAATAGTGGCTATAGGTTATTTTTAAAAACCGTCATGGAGGGGTCGTGACCATGAGTCACGTTTATCCCTGGAGTTTGCCTGCTGAGGGAAAACCACACGGCTACCTCTGCAGAGCTGTCACCCCAGCCCACCTAGGAGGAAATGGAGAAGAAATTGTACACGTGGAATTTTAAGACCCACTTTAGTTCAGAATAGATATTCAGTATCCAAAGGATGTGTGCTATTTTCTCAGCACTGGCTCTTAACTAGTGTTTGTCATGCTTCTGTACAGCTCTTTCTACTGATTGTTCGCTTTTTTTTTTTCTTCCAAGGACTATTAGTAATCTAACGAAGAGATATTCTCGGAGGAGGAATTCCATGGCATGAGAAGTATCTGTCTTCTCCGAGACATCAATTTCACTTGCTTACAGAACATTAAAAAGAAATTTTAAGTGATAAATGCATTAATCTACAGCTACTTATGATTAGGCTGTTCTGGCTAAAATGGAATACATTATCTGTAAGACATCTTTCACACTCCCAAGGCACTTTAAAATAATGAAAACATATAAAATAATATCTAAGTAATTAAAGTAATGGCAAATAAAAACGTAGCATTATATGGAACTGCCCTATTGGAGTAATCCATCTCTTTTTATAAGCCCTTTGTGACATTGCTATTAATTTTTAAGTAACAAAATATTGCTCTTGAACCTGAAATGGGATATTAACTAACACAGGCACTATTAATTGCTTTGCGAATGCAAAGTGCTAAATTCCAGTTTATAAAAATAAGCCTTGGAGGTTATCTAATAAAATCTATACACAGTGCCCACTTCTGAATCATCTAGGCAGTGGAGGAGACTCCCCACGGTAAAGCCATAAAAATAATTTCATTAGACCCTGTGTCTCTTCCAGGAGCTGATTTGTATGCCTTGGGAAACATGATGACTCAGGTACTAATTCTCCCATCCGCTTTCAGCTAATGAGTTTTCTGAGCTAAGAGGAGGACACTTCTTAAAACGATGTCACCTTCTTCTTCTGTCCCCAGACCAGCCTGTTCTCTTGGGGACCTCCAACCATCATGATGACTTTAGGTCCCTGTGTCCCAGGGAATTGGGCTGATGGCCTGATTTTGCTTTGTTCACCGGAATGTGTTTGATTGCCCAGTCCCTGGGGACTCAGTTCTCTCGGGACCACACTCGGGGTCCAGCGTACACAACTCCCATCCTTGGAGGAGGGTGAGGGGCTGAGGGGGCAGGACTCTGGGAGGGACTCCCTCTTGGATTCGGATAAGTGCAGGCTCAGCCTCTGACAGCTCGGAGAGTGAGCGCTTCCTTCAACCTCCTGCCCTGACTTATTCACAGGCCAGCTCCTCCAGCCCCCAGGTTACAAGTAGGATTCACTGGAAATAGCAAGCAACAGGCAGAGAGGGGGACTGAAGAGGACGATCACTTAAAAGTGGGCAGTAGGAAAAAAAAAACACAACAATGTGACACCAGAAAAAATAAAATAAATATTAATGTGTATCTTATATGTTAAAATATATGTTTTAATTATATAATAATATTTATTGTAAATAAATTAACGTTTATTGTAAAAAATTAGAACAAGAGATATTTTTAAAAAGTGGGGACCAGGTCCCCTTTTCTTCGGCTTCTCATACCACCAGCCGTCTGCAAGGAACTCACGTATTTCATGAAAACTGGAACCCATAGAATGGGCTCCTCAACTTGTGAAACAAATCGGGTATCACATCCTGAACCACTTCTTACCAACACAGCTATAAACTCTTTCCAGGGAAAACACAGGCTATATGTGCACAAAATCATGAAATTTTCTAACATTTTAAAGGTTACCTCTTTTCCTCTTAGAGATTCTCAATGTAAATTAATATATTAAAGGTTCTGAGAATTCTTGCAGGAGAAAGAAGCAGTTGTTTCAACTTGTGTCAAGCACCCTTCAATCACAGAACCCCTTTTGGGGGGCAGGGAGCAACGTAGGTCAATATTTTACAGGACCGGTGTTCTGAGCAAGCTTGGCTGGAGGGAGATGGGGATGGAAGGGTCAGGAGCAAGGGGACCCTGTCCCCAGTTCTGTACTGTGAGCACAGGGGCAGCAGCAGGTGCAAAGGCCCTGTGGCTCATCCCTCCCCTCTTTCACTGGCAGCCACCCTCCTTGGCGGGTCCCGGGGAAAAGGGATCTTGATATAAAAGTGTGCCAGCCCCAAATAGGTACTCTCTATTGTGCTGCCAGAGAATTAACTTTGAAGGGGTATTTCAGGAGAACTCAGGGAAGCAGCCTCAGCCCGGAAGTTTGCTCTCCTTGAATATGTCTGAAACACACCAAAGGCAAAAATCAAACAGTGGGGTCACTGAGCAGTGCTACCCGCTCAGCAAGTTCAGAGCCTGAGAACAAACACAAGACCAGAAAGCCCTACCAATCCTGCAAACCCTAAACCTTTCAATCATTTTGATAAGGCTCAGGCTTTTGATTCTGTCAGAGTTTAGTGACTTCAGTTAATTCCAGCTTCAAGTAAACCTTGGATGTTAATACTGATTAATTGTCAGCCTAATCTTTATTCAAATATATCAGTACATTTAAGGCCAACATAAAAAGGCAAATATTTGCCCTTGTGGTAATGTAAACGACTGTTAAATAATAAATAGACTTTGCTTGAATCCTTTTTCTCCCAGGTTTTGAGAACTCTTGCCTAGCAAACTATATTTACTACATAATTAATTTGTTTTCCCTTTAAAAAAAATTAATCCAAACACGTATCACTTGGCTGTCTTCCCAGCCAAAAGCAAAGATACTTGCTATCTGGGTTCTATTTAGTCGTTCCCTTTTAATTTGGGGTTGATTTTGTCTCAGTGCGGTTTATATTTAAGTAGACGTATAGAACTTCTGTGATTCTGCCGACCAAGCTACCTAATGAATACGAGTGAACGCTGGCGCTGCTGACAGGTCTTTAAGGACTGGAATTCGAGCACATTTTCATTCATTCACTCGCTTGGTTTTCAGTGGACAACTCCGGGACCTCTCCTCGGGAGAGCTCGTGTCCCACTGAAATTTCCTGTCCTTGGTGTGATAAACCTGTCACCAAGCTCATAAAATATTGGTAGCACTTATTAGATGCAGATCTGTGATGCTCCCGAAGCCTCCTCCCCAGGTGTGGCGGGCGCCCGGCTCTCTGCTCCCTCCCTCCACCCTCCACCTCCCAGAGCTGTCGGACCTCCCCTCCTGTCCCCTCAGGCATCGGGGTACAGTAGGGACCTCTTTGGGATTCAGGATTTCCCATATAAGGTACCAGACCCTAGTGGGTCTGGTTTTACTTTGTCCTGAAATTCACCAAAGATAGATGCAAAGATAAAGATGCCTTCCCAGCTTCCTGGGTGCCCAGCCCTTGCAGCAGAGAGGACTCAGACGAGCGATATTCAACACTGTGGGAGTAGATTAACCTTTCTGAGATGGTCATCTTTACCCCCTCCTAGTCCTCGCTTATCCCCCACCCATCCCACTCCTCACCACCAATTCCTGTGGTCGGGTGCAGCTGGGAGCTCCTTGCCCCAGGGGAGGGCTGTGTCTGGAGAGTGGAAGCGAAGGTCTGTTCCCTGCTTATACTCCCTCAGCCAACCACATGCTTGCAGTTTGCAGGAGCAAAATGTTAGAACTGATACCTGAGGGAAGGGGATTCCTGGAGCTGGAAAGAGGAGAGACCTGGGTGAGGCTGGACTGAGGAGCTGCATGCCCTGCTTCCCAGCGGGACCCTAGATGGGCAGCAAAACCGGAAAGAGGCTTGTGAAACCCAAGAGCGGGGGCACCTGCTTCCCCTGGAGCCCACAAAGGCGGTGAGACTCTCAGAGGTGGCTGGCCTGGCCTGTCTCTGAGATTTCTGTCCCCTGAGAAGGCACAGACGCAGCGGGCACAGGCCCCGCCCAGCACAGGACCCAGGCCGGTGGGGTACCGTTATGTGCTCTTGGGGTGACCTGAGTGAGTGATGACCGAGGCCCCTGAGAGCCGCCCTCCCCCGCCACCAACGCCTGGCACTGCAGGCTGCTTATGGCCCCCAGGAAAGGCAAAAACTGATTTAGGTTCTGGTTCCACCACTCTAGGGAGAATGGGAACTTACATCAGAAATTAGTGAGTGTTTTCTAAATTAAGTCGTGTTTATTTTCTACCAGAGTTATGGGCTGAGATTCTATCCACAACTGGAGCTGGAGATGAGGGGAAAGGGGCCTTGCCCGCCCTCCCCCCGACCCCTCGCCCTTCCCTTTGAGCACAGACAAGTCTCATCAGGCCCCAGGTCCAGAGCTCCCTCTCCACTTCTCACCACCCCTTCCCTCCTACTCCTCACCCATCACTCCAAACTGGGGAAACTCTAGCCCTCTAAGCAGCCGAGCGCATCCTTCCCCAGAAGCCAGATGCCTCCCTCTCAAGTGGTCAGCGTGGGGCTTCATTTCAAAGATCATGGGGAGGACCAGAAGGGAGGACCACCTCTCTGAGCCTGGGCCAAGCTGCCTGGATGTGAGTGTCCACGGCGATAACTGCAGGGGAAGAAAGGCAGATGGGAGAATCTTGTTCCTTTCCCATTCACCCAGATTCCTAGTCTTTGGGGGTTTTTCTTCAAGTTTCCAGTAGCAGCAAATTGAGGGTGGTGTGGACAAAAGATGGTACAGCCATCAGGCCAGCAGCCCCTGCAGCCGCCAACAGCGGTGCGCCCTGAGGGGATTCAGGATGGAGAGGAACAGGAGGCTGGCCCTAGAGAGTTAAGGTGCCTATCAGAGGAATGATTTCAATGAGTCCAGACTCTTGCATCTTCCCATACATAGAAAAGCGCCAACTTCCTTAACTTGAGAGGTCTGGTTTTCTTTGATTAACAGCAATCTTCTGATGTTCCAACTACCTGCTTTTTGTTGCAAAAACTCCTCTATATCCTGGCTCCCCCCACCCCTTACCTCTATGGAGCAGACCCTCAGAGCGATCTGAGAGGCTGTCTCCTGGGCTTCAGGCCTCAGAAAGTCCACCAAATAACATATAATCCTCAACTTGTAGGTTGTGCAATTTTTCAGTTGACAGTGAGAAGAGAAGAAAGGTTTAATTTGTCCCACCTTTGAACACATTACCCGCCCTTACCTACAATACTGATAAGAATTAAGCACATACACCCATACCCTGACAAAACAGCAGCGTTAAAGACGCGAAGCTTGTCTTTTTACAAAAATGAGAAACTGAATCTCGCATTAATACTATAGTTTCACTAAAATCCAGTACTCAACAGATGATAGGTTTTGGTAGACTGCTTTTCGTTGGAGAGAAAAGAATGCTATAAAACCCAAAAGTCTTAAATTTAAGCGTTTGACTGGCTTATAACCCCTCACCACCCACTTCTGTCTGATACCCACCAATAGTTAAAAGACCAGAGCCAAGACATGAAGACAGATGAGGTAAACATTGCGAGATCTGGTGCAACTCCGCCCTGAATTGTTGTCCAAATACCCATCTCCTCACCCTGGAAGTTGCCTGGGAGGTCCCAGCATCGATTGCTGATTCCTGTTCTATCATTTCCATTCTTACACCAGCTTTCTCTTATTTGGACCCCGTCCCACTTCCCTCAAGTCATTTCAAATGGGGAAACTTTCTTAAGATCCAACTCTCAATAGCCCACCCAGCTAATAAAAAACTGTGTACATGGAAACCCAAGATAATCCAAATAATTAATTCTGGCCATTAATTTTAGCCTCTCCTACACTGGGAGGTTCAAGAGCTGCTGAAACACCAAGAAATCAATGAGTGAATTGAGTTTCACTCCTCACAGCCTACTGTCTGGTGAAGGTGCTTAAGAGCAGTGATGTGCCCCATGGGGAGCAGGAAGCGAGGGGAGGGGAGCGGACACAGGTGGTCCACGGGCTGGTGGCCAAGCGCTAGATGACTCAGAGTGGCCTGGACTTTCAGCCAAATCTGGTGTGGGTTTTACTTCTCCAGGTTTCATTAGTCATTACAAATGACAATGAGTTAGACTCTTCCAGAAAATATTTCCCTGCTTTCCTCCCTCCCTCCATCCCTCCATCCCTCCCCTCCTCCCCTCCTCTTTTCCTTCCTTCTTTCCTTCCCTCCTTCCTTCCTTTCTTCCCTCCCTCCATCCCTCCCTCCCCAGCAGCAGGGTTGAGCTTTTCTGGAACACCCGTCACCCCTGGATTTTACACTGGAATGCCAGGGGCCTGAAAGTGGATGTGGAATTGCCAGTGTTTCCGCCAAGCTGCTGTCAAGCAATAGAACTCTGGGCTCTAAATTCCAGGAGGAAAAGACAACGCAAAGGGGTATTATAGGGGGAACTATTATTAATAAACTTTTTTTTTTTAACACCTAGAATGTTTGTGTTGTCTCCATTTGAAAACTTGACCTTGTCTCTTTCAATATGGTCCCTGAAGAATGAGCAAAGTGAAACTGCTTTTTTAATACGCATTTTCTTCAAAACGAAGCTCAGGACAGGTGAGCGAGAACTTTAAATGTAGACTTCTTCACGGGACATAAGGTGAAGGGTCTTAAACCTAAGTAAGTTAGAAAGTGCAGAACTAATAATGTATATAAGAAGCATTTGGTGATTTTGTTCCAGATATAACAAGTGGGATAATAAGAGATTTGCCTTGCTCTTGAAAAGTAGAAAAATCTGTGTTTTGCTCTAGAAAACCCTTATTTTGGATTTACAGATATCTATTTTGATTTCCACCCTAGCATTTTATTATCAGCATCTGTAATTTTGAAAATGTGTTAGAGTGACTTTTTGCTTAAATCAAATAAAAACATTGCTTCACCAGACTGTTAGTATAAGAAAAACATAAGCAATCCTGTCCACTTTTACAAGCTGAAGCTATGTTAAAGTGACTGATTCATCCTCTGCACACCTTTTTCCGGGCCTCTTGTAACCCGAATAACATTTAAACTATTAGCTATAAAATACTTGCCTTCTGAAAAAAAAGGAAATGTGGGTGGTATTTGCCTGTCTTTTTCAAGTCAATACCAAATAATAAAATTGGATCAAGTTTCCAGGAAACACAGCACTAGAAACACAGTATCAGGCAAAACCAGGAATCAGGTCCCCTCATCTCCCATATCCAGCCCATTTCATTTGGTTCTCTGCCTCTCCTCCCAGTCCTTATTTGTTATGAAATGCTAAATCTCATAAACACAAAAAATATTGCAAGCTGGGTAAACGTATAAAACTTAGTTAAGGAAGAAAGGAAAGAAAATACTGTCATTTGCAGCAACATGGATGGACCTAGAGATTATCATACTAAGTGAAGTAAGTCAGTTGGAGAAAGACAAATATCATATGATATCGCTTATATGTGGAATCTAAAAAAATGACACAAATGTACTTATTTACAAAACAGAAACAGACTCACAAACATAGAAAACAAATTTATGGTTACCAAAGGAGAAGTGGTAGGGGAGGGATAAATTAGGAGTTTGGGATTAACATACACACACTACTATATGTAAAATAGATAAACAACAGGACCTACTGTATAGCACAGGGAACTATAATCAATATTTTGTAATAACCTGTATGGGAAATGAATCTGAAAAAGAATATATATATATAATTATATATATATATATATATATATATTCGGTTATACGTATACACACACACATATATAACTGAATTGCTTTGCTGTATACCTGAAACTAACACAGCATTGTAAATCAACTATGCTTCAATAAAAAAATAATTAAATTTTTTAAAAGGAAGAAAAGGAAGAAAAGAAAGGAAGAAAGAACCTAGACAGCAAAACAGAAAAGACTCAGCATCAGAGTCAAGGAAACTGCTTGAGAATCCTGGCTCCACCTTTCAGTTTTGTGGCCTTGGACAGGCCTTTAACCTCTCTGAGCTCTAGTTTCCTTGTGTGGAAAATGGAGTAGTATTATTTACCCTACTTGGTTCATTGTGAGACTTAAAAGAGACAACATATATAGAACACATGATTAGCACTCAGTCAGTGGTTTTCCCTGATTAGCCCATAGAAGTCATGGTTTAATAGCTGAATATGTTGTCACTTTTCATGGGTAATTTTTGCTTTCATGTTTTTATAAGACTCTCTGATGCATTAACTCAAAAGAGGAAGCCCTGTGGGAATTTCCCAAGTTGTAGCAGATCAGTTGGGAAAGACTTGCCTGAGACATTGGGACTTCAGGGAGCTTATCCAATTACGCCACCAAGATATTTTTTCTGGCCTTTTAAAGAAGATCCACCCTGAATCCAGGGCTATCTGTGTCACTGAGAAACTCCTGGCTTCTCGGTTTCTGTGGGCGATATCATTTGTGCTGTCATTCGGGCAGGAGGTGGCCTGGGGCGTGGCATTTAGGCAGGAGGTACATGTGGGGTAAAAGCCACGCTTTTCTCCTAAGATCCTCCAGGGGGTCAGAGTTAGGGTGACTAAGTGTCCAATGTGTCTGGGACCATGCCAGGTTACCCCTGTTGTCCACAACTCTTTTTTTTTTTTTTTTGGCAGCCTGGCGTGGCATGTGGGATCTTAGTTCCCCAACCAGGGATTGAACCCGCGTCCGCTGCAGTGGAAGCACAGAGTTTTAACTGCTGGACTGCCAGGGAAGTCCCCTGAGTCATTATTAATAGAAGCTCCCTTTTCACTTTTAAAATTATCCCAGTTTGGATGATAAATTGTATAGTGACCTTAATCAGAGTTCTGTTTATATGAATAAGGACAATAAGTAACAAAAGGGAAAATGATGAAGTGCACTAATTCATAGACTCCAAGACGCTTAGATCGCATCAACTTTAAGATACACCATTATGTCATGTACCATTAAGAAAGAAAAAACCCACTGTATTCGTCTGCAAGGGCTGCCATAACCAAGAACGACAGGCCGGGTGGCTTAAACAACAGAGATTTTACTGTGTCACAGTCTTGAGGCTGGAAACTCAAGATCAAGGTGTCAGCTGGGTTGGTTACTTCTGGAGCCCTCTCTCTTTGGTTGTAGATGGCTGTCTTCTCCCTGCGTCTTCACAAGCTCTGGCCTTCCTGTGTGTCCATGTCCTAACATCCTCTACTTTTAAGGGCACCAATCATATTGGAGTAGGACCCACCCACCCTGAAGGCTTTATTTTAACTTCCTTACATCTTTAAAGACCCTATCTACAAATCCAGACACATTTTTTTTAATTGAAGTCTAGTTGATTTACAATGTTGTGTTAATTTCTACTATATGGCAAAGTGATTCAGTTATACACATATATACATTCTTTTTCATATTCTTTTCCATTATGGTTTATCCCAGGATACTGAATATAGCTCCCTGTGCTCTACAGTAGGACCTTGTTGTTTATCCATCTTATATATAATAGTTTGCCTCTGCTAATCCCAAACTCCCACTCCATCCCTCCACCACCCTCTCCCCCTGGCAATACAAATACAGGCACATTCTGAGGTGCTGGGGGTTAGGGCTTCCACATAATAATTGTGTGGGACATAATTTAGCCCATAATATGCATCAATTAAACTCTGGCATGGAATGGGTTATTCGATGTATCCTGACGTCAGAGATGTTAAAATGTAAGCAGCAGTGCATGTCAGAACTGCACGGTTTGCGACGGAGAGACAAGCTTTAGTCTATCTGCTTTGGTGATGATGAGCAGGGACATGTACAAACCTCTTCCTCTGAAACTGTCACTTTCCACCCTTCATGGTCCTGAGGGACCTAGGAGAGGAAGGGAGAACGAATCCGCCTGATTGTGATCTTCATTGCTTCCCCTCCCTGGTGCCTCACTTCCTGCCAATTCCTCTTGTGTAACAGCGCCCATCATGGCCCCTTCCTTTCTCCCTACCCACACCCGCATGAGCCCTTCTCTTGTACCTGGCCCGTTTCCACAGCTTGTGAACCGGTCTTCCCACTCCCATCCCCTTCCTGCCTCCTAATCCACCCTGACACGGGCACTGATCTGCAGAACAGCTCTCAAAACTGCAGCCCTAGATAACTAACAAGGACCTGCTGTAGAGCACAGGAAACTCTACGCAATACCCTGTAATGACCTGTATGGGAAAAGAATCTAAGAAAGAGTGGATACATGTATATGTATAATTGATTCACTTTGCTGTATACCTGAAACTAACACAACATTGTGAATCAACTATACTCCAATATAAAAATTTTTTTTTTAATTTTTAATGAAATAAATAAATAAAAATATATTCTGGATATCAAAAACAAAATAAAACAACAACAACAAAACACAAACGTGTCTTAGCCTAACACTTAGGTCAACCTGGCTGCACCAGCTCCCAGCCCGTCCAGCTGCATCCGAGACCCTCCACCAGCAGTCCTACCTTGGGACATTTGCATGCTCACGCCCTGGCCTGGAGGGCTCCTGCTCTGGGCCTGTCTGAATGGACCATGTAATTATTACACATAGTTATTTATGTCTGACTCTCCAACTAATAGCCATCCAAACTCTCAAGCCTGGAACGTGCTCCATTAACCATGCTGGATGAGAAAGGATTCGTTTCTCCTTGGCTCCTGCAAAAAGAAAGACAAGCATTTCCCCACCTCTTTCTGTCTCCCTCCCCCGAGAGAAGGTAACAGGACTTTGTGCCTGGAAGTCTGACTTCCCTGAGCCCCGGGGAGACTTAACAGCCTTTCTGTGTGTTTTCTGTGGGAAAAGGGAAGCTGCCTGGTGAGGTGGCCTCCCCCTTTGTTTTCTGAGGTCTAGGCCACAAGTTAAAACTGGAGGCCCAGGAAATCCTATATTTGGCCTCGAAGCATTTGATATGAATTTTAAATATTCATTGCAACGTTCAAAAAGTGGGAGATTTCCTATGAAAATCTAAATTTCTTGGCTCTCTTGAAAAATTCAAAGATGGAGCATCTCTGGGCCTCTATATTCACATGGTGGAAACTGGCAAGATCACACTGATCCCCTTTAGACAGGTCATGTACTTTCCAGTTCACCACAATCGCCACCACTCCCTAAGGTCTTATACTGTAAGCAAATAGGTTAGGGGGTCCCCAGAGAAAGAGAACCAGGCACCGGCTTTCTTGACATAAGAGAAGCCATTTCAGTCTAAGCCATTTTGTGATCTAAGCCTGGCCATGCTGTTTGCCCCTGAACAGGTCTCAGTAATTAATGATCTTAAGGGAACAAAGGAATGCAGAAAAGGCAGTCAGGCAATAGTGCATAAAAACAGAGTCTTAGTTCCTCCTCAAGGGATATACATAATAATATATCTTTGAGTCCTGCAGGAACTAAGGCCCCCACAAGGGTGGAGGATGGAGTGATGATGTTGGCCCTCCTGACTTCAATCAACTAAAGCTTGGACTCTGTTGACCAATTCTATGCTGAATTCTCCTCTGCTCAAGGCCCTTCATGAATATGCATGTACCCTGAGCTTAAAACTTCCCCAATTTTGTTGTTCCTTGAGACACTGCTTTGGGAAAGATCCCCAGTGTTCTCCTTACTTGCTGCAAGTAATAATAACTCCTTCCTTCTCCCAATCTTTGGCTTGGTTGTGTCTTTTGGCTCAACACCCACCAAGAGACAAATCCAGTTTGGGAGTAACAATACCACTTGCATCTTTCATTCAGGTGCCTGCCAGCTCTTGTGAGAGTCTGAGTTTTCAACCCCGGCTTAGGCCCACCAAGGGGATTAATCAGAAGTATTTGAGGGAAAGGAGATGGTGGCTGTGAGCTTCAAGAGTGGAAGAGAGTATGGCGGCTCTATAGGCCTTAGAACCTGGGTGTATTCTAACATCCCTCCCTGAGGGGGCAGGACCAGGGACACAGATGGCCAGGTGGGTGCCTGTGAGGACTGGGCTGTAAGTGATTTCACCTTGAGAGTGTCAGCAAAAATCCCCACAGCTGAGCTGGGCCTGGAGAGCCTGGAGAGATCTGCCTGAAGAGATACCCACCTTCAAATGGACATGCGCAAGAAGCAAACGCATCAGGAATCACATCAACCAAAGCCGGCATACTTCTGTTGCAGAAAGAAATGGGGCAAGAGGATGGTCACACCCCTGGTCTCAGGTGAGTCCCTGGGATGGCCACCAAGTGAGGGTCCTTGGCCTCTCGCAGGAAGGCATTCAGGAGTGCGCCAAAGTAGAGGGAAAGCAGATTTCTTCAGGGAGATACATACTACTCAGACAAAGTGTGGGCCATCTCAGAAGACAAGAGACCCCGGGGTACAGGGTGGTTAGTTTTTATGGACTGGTTAATTTCATAGGCTACTGAGAGGGAGGATTATTCCAACTATTTGGGGGAAATGGTGGGGATTTCCAGGAATTGGGTTACTGCCCACTTTTTGTCCTTTTATGGTTGGTCTTGGAACTGTCATGGCGCCTGTGAGTGTGTCATTCAGATGCTAATGTATTACAATGAGCATATAATGACGCTCAATGTCCACTGGAAGTTGAATATTCTGCCACCTTGGGCCGAGTTGGTTCTAACCAGTTTATGTCGTTTCCTCAAAGGCTATGTCATTCTTTTAAAGGTTGTGTCCTGCCCCCTTCCCTTATCTCTCACCTCCACTTTCCTGCCTAGCTTAAGGCCCACAGTTCTTTTACAACTAAGTGGGAGTAGAGGCTGTCACCCTGCATTACAACTCCAGTCATAGTCTAGAGAATACCTCCCCCTGTGGCTATTCTGAGACAGGAGGCTGTTCTGGAAATGCAGAGGACTATGTACCAGATGAAGGAACAAGATAAAACCGCAGAAAAACAACTAAATGGAGTGGAGATAGGCAACCTTCCAGAAAAAGAATTCAGAAGAATGATAGTGAAGATAACCCAGGACCTCGGAAAAAGAATGGAGGCAAAGATCAAGAAGATGCAAGAAATGTTTAACAAAGACCTAGAAGAATTAAAGAACACACAAACAGAGATGAAAAATAGAATAACTGAAATGAAAAATACACTAGAAGGAATCAATAGCAGAATAACTGAGGCAGAAGAACGGATAAGTGACCTGGAAGGCAGAATGGTGGAATTCACTGCAGTGGAACAGAATAAAGAAAAAAAAAAAAAAGAAAAGAAAGGAAGACAGCCTAAGAGACCTCTGAGACAACATTAAACGCACCAATATTTGCAATACATGGGGTCCCAGAAGGAGAGAGAGAGAGAAAGGACCTGAGAAAATATTTGAAGAGATTATAGTCAAAAACTTCCCTAACATGGGAAAGGAAATAGCCACCCAAGTCCAGGAAACACAGAGAGTCCCAGGCAGCATAAACCCAAGGAGAAACACGCTGAGACACATAGTAATCAAATTGACAAAAATCAAACACAAAGAAAAATTATTAAAAGCAACAAGGGAAAAATGACAACATACAGGGAACTCCCATAAGGTTAACAGCTGATTTCTCAGCAGAAATTCTACAAACCAGAAGGAGGTGGCACGATATATTTTAAGTGATGAAAGGGAAGAACCTACAAACATGATTACTCTACCTGACAAGGATCTCATTCAGATTTGATGGAGAAATCAAAAGCTTTCAGTATTCAGCACCACCAAACCAGCTCTACAACAAATGCTAAAGGAACTTCTCTAAGTGGGAAATACAAGAGAAGAAAAGGACCTACCAAAACAAACCCAAATTAATTAAGAAAATGGTAATAGGAACATACATATTGATAATTGCCTTAAATGTGAATGGATTAAATGCTCCAACCAAAAGACACAGGCTCGCTGAATGGATACAAAAACAAGACCCATCTATATGCTGTCTACAAGAGACCCATTTCAGACCTAGGGACACACACAGACTGAAAGTGAGGGGATGGAAAAAGTCATTCCATGCAAATGGAAATCTAAAGAAAGCTGGAGTAGCAATACTCACATCAGATAAAATAGACTTTAAAATAAAGAATGTTACAAGAGAAAAGGAAGGACACTACATAATGATCAAGAGATCAATCCAAGAAGAAGATATAACAATTATAAATATATATGCACCTAACATAGGAGCACCTCAATACATAAGGCAAATGCTAACAGCTATAAAAGAGGAAATCAACAGTAACACAATAATAGTGGGGGATTTTGACACCTCACTTACACCAATGGACAGATCATCCAGACAGAAAATTAATAAGGAAACACAAGCTTTAAATGACACAATAGACCAGATAGATTTAATTGATATGTATAGGACATTCCAACCAAAACAGCAGTTTACACTTTCTTCTCAAGTGCACACGGAACATTCTCCAGGATAGATCACATCTTGGGTCACAAATCAAGCCTTGGTAAATTTAAGAAAATTGAAATCATATCAAACATCTTTTCCGACCACAATGCTATGAGATTAGAAATCAATTACAGGGGAAAAAACGTAAAAAACACAAACACATGGAGGCTAAACAGTACGTTACTAAATAGCCAAGAGATCACTGAAGAAATCAAAGAGGAAATCAAAAAAAACCTAGAGACAAATGACAATGAAAACACGATGACCCAAAACCTATGGGATGCAGCAAAAGCAGTTCTAAGAAGGAATTTATAGCAATACAAGCCTACCTCAAGAAACAAGAAAAATCTCAAATAAACAATCTAACCTTACACCTAAAGGAACTAGAGAAAGAAGAACAAACAAAACCCGAAGTTAGTGGAAGGAAAGAAATCATAAAGATCAGAGCAGAAATAAATGAGATAGAAACAAAGAAAACAATAGCAAAGATCAATAAAACTAAAAGCTGGGCCTTTGAGAAGATAAACAAAATTGATACACCTTTAGCCAGACTCATCAAGAAAAAGAGGGAGAGGACTCAAATCAATAAGATTAGAAATGAAAAAGAAGTTACAACAAACACCGCAGAAATACAAAGCATCATAAGAGACTACTATAAGCAACTCTATGCCAATAAAATGGACAACCTGGAAGAAATGAACAGGTTCTTAGAAAGGTATAACCTTCCAAGACTGAACCAGGAAGAAACAGAAAATATGAACAGACCAATCACAAGAAATGAAATTGAAACTGTGATTAAAAATCTTCCAACAAACAAAAGTGCAGGACCAGATGGCTTCACAGGTGAATTCTATCAAACATTTAGAGAAGAGCTAACACCCATCCTTCTCAAACTCTTCCAAAAAATTGCAGAGGAAGGAACACTCTCAACATTCTACAAGGCCACCATCACCCTGATAATAAAACCAGACAAAAATAGTACAAAAAAGAAAACTACCAACCAATATCACTGATGAATATAGACACAAAAATCCTCAACAAAATACTAGCAAACAGAATCCAACAACACATTAAAAGGATCATATACCATGATCAAGTGGGATTTATCCCAGGGATGCAAGGATTCTTCAATATACACAAATCAATCAATGTGATACATCATATTAACAAAATGAAGAATAAAAACCATATGATCATCTCAACAGATGCAGAAAAAGCTTTTGACAAAATTCAACACCCATTTATGATAAAAACTCTCCAGAAAGTGGGCACAGAGGGAACCTACCTCAACATAATAAAGGTCATAGATGACAAACCCACAGCAAACATCATTCTCAACGGTGAAAAATTGAAAACATTTCCTTTAAGATCAGGAACAAGACAAGGATGTCCACTCTCACCACTCTTACTCAACATAGTTTTGGAAGTCCTAGCCATGGCAATCAAAGAAAAAGAAATAAAAGGAATACAAATTGGAAAAGAAGAAGTAAAACTGTCACTGTTTGCAGAAGACATGATACTATACATAGAGAATCCTGAAGTTGCTACCAGAAAACTACTAGAGCTAATTAATGAATTTGGTAGAGTTGCAGGATACAAAATGAATGCACAGAAATCTCTTGCATTCCTATACACTAACAATGAAAGATCAGAGAGAGAAATTAAGGAAACAATCCCATTCACCACTGCAACAAAAAGAATAAAATACCTAGGAATAAGCCTACTTAAGGAGGTAAAAGACCTGTATGCAAAAAACTATAAGACACTGATGAAAGAAATCAAAGATGGGCTTCCCTGGTGGCGCAGTGGTTGAGAATCTGCCTGCCAATGCAGGGGACACGGGTTCGAGCCCTGGTCTGGGAAGATCCCACATGCCGCAGAGCAACGAGGCCCGTGAGCCACAACTACTGAGCCTGCGCGTCTGGAGCCTGTGCTCTGCAATAAGAGAGGCCGCGATAGTGAGAGGCCCGCGCACCGCGATGAAGAGTGGACCCCGCTTGCCACAACTAGAGAAAGCCCTTGCACAGAAACGAAGCCCCAACACAGCCAAAAATAAATAAATTAATTAATTAATTTTAAAAAATCAGCTATACTTCAATTTTTTTAAAAAGTAAATTAAAAAAAAAAAAAAAGAAATCAAAGATGACACAAACAGTTGGAGAGATATACCATGTTCTTGGATTGGAATAATCAATATTGTGAAAATGACTATACTACCCAAAGCAATCTACAGATTCAATGCAATTCCTATCAAATTACCAACAGTATTTTTTACAGACTAGAACAAAAAATCTTAAAATTTGTAGGGAGACACAAAAGACCCTGAATAGACAAAGCAGTCTTGAGGGAAAAAAATGGAGCTGGAGGAATCAGACTCTCTGACTTCAGACTATACTACAAAGCTACAGTCATCAGGACAATATGGTATCAGCACAAAAACAGAAATATAGATCAATGAAACAGGATAGAAAGCCCAGAGATAAACCCACACACCTATGGTCAACTAATCTATGACAAAGGAGGCAAGAATATACAATGGAGAAAAGACAGTCTCTTCAATAAGGGGCGCTGGGAAAATGGGACAGCTCCATGTAAAAGAATGAAATTAGAAGACTCCCTAACACCATACACAAAAATAAACTCAAAATGGATTAAAGACCTAAATGTAAGACTGGACACTATAAAACTCTTAGAGGAAAACATAGGAAGAACACTCTTTGACATAAATCACAGCAAGATCTTTTTTGACCCACCTCCTAGAGTAATGGAAATAAAAACAAAGATAAACAAATGGGACCTAATGAAACTTAAAAGCTTTTGCACAGCAAAGGAAACTATAAACAAGACAAAAAGACAACCCTCAGAATGGGAGAAAATATTTGCAAATGAGTCAACGGAAAAAGGATTAATCTCCAAAATATATAAACAGCTCATGCAGCTCAATATTCAAAAACCAGACAACCCAATCAAAAAATGGGCAGAACACCTAAATAGACGTTTCTCCAAAGAAGACATGCAGATGGCTATGAGGCACATGAAAAGCTGCTCAACTAATTATTAGAGAAATGTAAGTCAAGACTACAATGAGGTATCACCTCACACTGGTTAGAATGGGCATCATCAGAAAATCTGCAAACAACAAATGCTGGAGAGGGTGTGGAGAAAAGGGAACCCTCTTGCACTGTTGGTGGGAATGTAAATTGTTACAGCCACTGTGGAAAACAGTATGGAGGTTCCTTAAAAAACTAAATATAGAATTACCATATGACCCAGCAATCCCACTCCTGGGCATATACCCTAAGAAAACCATAATTCAAAAAGACACATGCACCCCAATGTTCATTGCAGCACTATTTATAACAGCCAGGTCATGGAAGCAACCTAAATGCCCATTGAAAGACAAATGGATAAAGAAGTTGTGGTACATATATACAATGGAATATTACTCAGCCTTAAAAAGGAATGAAATTGGGTCATTTGTAGAGACGTGGGTGGATCTAGAGACTGTCATACAGAGTGAAGTAAGTCAGAAAGAGAAAAACAAATATCATATGATATCACTTATATGTGGAATCTAAAATACAACACAAATGAACATGTCTACAAAGCAGAAACAGACACACAGATACAGAAAACAGACTTGTGGTTGCCAAGCGGGTTGGGGGTGGGAGAGGGATGGAGTGGGAGTTTGTGATTAGCAGATGCAAACTATTATATATAGGATGGATAAACAACAAGGTCCTACTGTATAGCACAGGGAACTATATTCAATATCCTGTGATAAAACACAATCGAAAAGAATATAAAAAAGAATGTATATATATGTATAATTGGTACAGATGAACCAGTTTGCAGGGCAGAAATAGAGACACAGGTGTAGAGAACAAACGTATGGACATCAAAGGGGGAAAGTTGGGGTGGGGTGCTGGGATGAATTGGGAGATTGGGATTGACATATATACACTGATGTGTATAAAATAGAGAACTAATAAGAACCTGCTATGTAAATAAATAAATAAAATTTAGGAAGTAAAAAAAAGAAAGAAATTTCCCAGCCCGTAAAAACTAACCACCTCACATTTCAGGGCCTCTTGACTTCTGAGATGGCCCACACTCTGTCTATGGAGTGTGTTTCTCTTTAAATAAATCCACTTCTTACCTATCACTTTGTCTCTCACTTTTCTGCAATGACACATCAAGAACCTGAGCTTCATTAAGTCCTGAGACGAGGTGTGTGATCTCAGTTGAAAGACCGTAGGTTTAAGTCCCAATCTGGGTTGCAAGGTTTCAGTTCTGCACGCAACCTGAGGGCTATATATATGGTAGCCCTGGCTGGAGACTGTGTGTGTTTGTGTGTGTATTTGTGTGTGTTTGTGTCTGTGTATGTGTGTGTGTGTCCTATCAAAATGACTCATTTGGACTTCTCACCAACCTTGAGAGTGGGGACCGAGAGCTTTAATTTAATTTAAAAAAAATGTAATACGTCTTGGTCACCAAGTGTGGTTTAGCAATTGAATTCTATAACAAAGAAGAAATACTTCTCACAGAAAGCATGTTTTTGTTCTTCTGTACTCCTCCAATGGTGTTTTGCAAAATAAAAATGTGTCCATTCTGACTATGGATCTCAGCATAGGATTTGTCTCCCCAGTAAAACTTAAGTTTCCCATTTTCGTGGGTGACCAGTCTTGGGCAAATTGGCTTATGTCACCCAGACTCACTTGAGGCTCACATGTTTTACAACAAAGAATTTAATTTGTAAGTGAGCTTCCACTTACAGAGACCAGTCTGTGTGTAATCTTTCCAGGAGGGAGTTTGAACAAATCTCTCTGCCATTAAGGCTCTGTCCACAGCCTTAAAATTTTGAGTCCCTTTGATCAGAAATTCCACTTCAAGGACTTTATCCTGAGAAAATCATCCAGAAATGTGAACCAAGATTCATGGGCATGGATGTTGTAATATATTAATTACAGCAGCAATAAAAGGAAACAACCTAAATATTCAATCAATGGGGAGTGGTGAAATACATTGGGTTGCATTTATAGGATGGAGTACCAAGCAGCCTCTGAAAACAATGTGTTCAGGGTATTGAATGGAATGAGGACATGGCCACCACATATTTGTAAGACCTCTAAACACGCCTAAATATGTTGCTAACATTGGAAAAGGTGTGGTTATTGTTAAAAATATTCACTCTCCTCCCCTCCCTTGACTGTGGCTTCAGCTGTGAGGTCTATCTTGGCCACTGGGATACAAGCAAATGAGAGGCTGGGGAGGCTTGAAAAGCATTGGTGGGTTTGGCAGGCTCTCTTGAGCCTTTGCCATTGCCTGAGAACAGACCTAGGTGAGCCCATTGGTTCTAGAAAAGGATGGCAGACATGTGCAACCAAACCAGACCACCTCCCACCCACCCCCCAGCTGAGTACAACCTGGTCCAACCCACCCCTAGCAAACCACAGATCCCTGAGAGTAAAGTATTGCAAGCCTACTGATGGTTTATTATCCAGCCCTTTTGTGGCAATTGTTGGCTAACACAGGAAGAAGGTCTGCTCCAATTCTAGAAAGATCTTTTCTCCAAAGATACAGCATTCAAGGGAATTCCCTGGCGGTCCAGTGGTTAGGACTCGGCACTTTCACTCACCGGGCCGGGGTTTGATCCCTGGTAGGGGAACTGAGATCCTACAAGCCACCCAGCATGGCCAAAAAAATAATAAAAATAAAAATTTAAATTCAAAGATACAGCATTTGAAGACTTATGCAAACAGTTCTTGACTTACACCTTCAAATGTCCATTTGATCCATACTGAGTGCACCCAGGTTCAAGGAGAGGGGACATAAACCCCACTCCTCCATGCGAAGAACATCCAGGTCAATTATAAGAAGAACATGTAGGGACTTCCCTGGTGGTCCAGTGGTTAAGAATCCGCCTTCCAATGCAGGGGACATGGGTTTGACTCCTGGTCCAGGAACTAAGATCCCACATGCTGCAGGGCAACTAAGCCCACACGCTCTAGAGCCCGCGCGCCACAACTAGAGAGAGAAGCCCACGCGCCGCAACAAAAGTTCTCGCATGCCGCAACTAAGATCCAACGCAGCCAAATAAATAAATGAATATCAAAAAAAAGAAGAACATGTAGGATGGGAGACATTTTATGGCCTTCTTTGGAAAATACCACCTACCGTACAAAATTCTCAGAACACTGCTTTATAAGCACTATCTATGTGTTAGCTGTTTTCATTCAACACGTGTTTATTGAACATCTGTTATGCACTAGTTACTGTGCTAGGGAGATAAGCAGTGAACATCACAGGGGTGGTCCCTGTGTTGGTGGGCTAACCGGAGGAAAGCTGCAGGCTCAGACCCGCTAGAAGAACCCCCCTAGTAAAGTACCAGATGAGCTAGCAGGCTGAAGTTAATTTCCTAGTGGGTAGGCCAGCCCTAGAGGAACAGATAATAATTCTGGCTCTAGAAGTATTTTGCTGAGATTGTGTCTGTTGCGATGGAAGCTTTCTTGGCCGCTTCTCTGAGTGTCGAATGAGGAGGCCAGAGCTCTCAAAGGGTTTAGAGTCCAATTCCATTTCACTCAAGCCGTTCCTATAGCTTTAATGCAAAGCAGGTGCCGGGACTGTTAAAAAGGAGCTCGAGGCACCTGGCTCAGCTGTGCAGCAGCTTGTTGGTCAAAGTGTGCTCCTTGACACAAAGTGTGGTCACATGGCACTGGCCCCCCCTAGGAGTGTTATAGAAATGCAGAATCTCAGGCCCCACTCCTGAAATGCTGAATCAGAATCTGCATTTTTTTAAAGAATTTTTCATTGTGGTAAGAATGCACATCTAAAATTTACCCCCTGGGGACTTCCCTGGCGGTCCATTGGTTAGGACTCGGCACTTCCACTGCAGGGGGTGCGGGTTCAGTCCCTGGTCGGGGAACTAAGGTCCCTCAAGCTGCACTGCGTGGCCTAAAAAAAATTAATTGAATTAAATTAAATTTACCCTCTTAGCCATTTCTAGGAGTACAGTTCAATGACATTGAGCACTTTTACACTGCTGTGTAACCGTCACCACCATCCTCTCCAGAACCCGTTTTATCTTGCAAAACTGACTCTGGCCCCATTAATCAATGACTCCCCATCCCCACCTCCCCAGTCCCTGGCAAACGCCATTCTCCTTCTGTCTTGATGAATTTGCCCACTCAGGGACCCCAGAGAGAGGGATCATACAGTGTCTGTCCTTTGGTGACACTCAGCATCACCTCTTCAAGGCTCATCCATGTTGTAGCAGAATCTGCATTTAACAAGGTCCTGTGTCTGCAGGTTGGAGGCTGAGGAGGCTCTACCCGCGTGGACTGAGACGGGGGAGGAGAGCGCGTCCCAGACAGTCCTGCGGGGACTCAGGCTTTCCCTCCTCCCCCGCAGTCCCCCCTCCCCCGCTGTCACCTCCTTGGTCAAGCGAGTGACAGCCAGCTTGGATTCCTGAGATCAACCACGGGGGCTCTGATCTGGCAACAGACGGATGGCTAGACCGGCCTCTGGACATCAGAAGTTCCCTGCCCACAGGCAATATGCTTGTGCTGTACCAGTACGAGTGTAACCTGTACTTCACTCCCGCAGCAGGGATGGCCGGTAGGCGTCTGTGGCTGGGCGGCAGTTAGGGTTCACACTTGTTTAGTAACACACAGTCACGTAGTGCCGGCCACGATTCCAGGAAGTTATCGCGCTTTAACACCTTTAACTCTCATAACAATCCTAGGAGTAGGAACTAGTATGACCCGCATTTAACAGATGAGGAAACTGAGGCACAGACGGATGAAGTAACTGCCCCAAGGTCATATGGCTGGTAAATGGTGGAGCTGGGACCCTGAGGACCTCACCCTGTGCATCCTCTCTGCTAACTGCTGGACCAAGTCTTCTGTCCAACCTGAGCAAGAGGGACTCATACAGACTCGGGGTGTGCTGTGTGGAGGGGTCTACTTTTAACCGTACAGGTTAGTTTATATATTTAAAAAAAAAACAAAAAGCAAAGCTAGAATGTCAGACAGTAAGTAGGACACCCTTGTGATCTGGTGGATATTTTCTCAGTAGGGCATTTAGAGTTCACGTTCACATGATTAAATAATCAGATAGACGGGTTTCCCTCCTGCCTTCCCAGCCCCATTTACTGTCCCCTTCCCAGGTCCCTTCCCCTCAACCTCCTAGAAGCCTCCCCCTCCCCATGCCCTCTCTCCCCTCCCCCTTGTTCTCCCCTCCCCCCGTGTTCTCCTTCCCTCCCTCTCCCCCATGCTCTCCCTCCCTCCACCCTTTCCCCTCCTCTCCTTCCCTCTCCCTCCCCTCCCCCATACTCCCTCTCCCCCTCCCCCATATTCTCCCCCTCCCCTTCCCCCTTTCCCCCTGCTCTCCCTCACTAACCTCAGTTGTTCTCTTGGCTTCCAAGCAGATAACCCCCCAATTCATACTGCTCATCTGTGATCTTTCTTCCTGGTTCCAGATCATATTTCATTGCTTCCTGGTGTCTGTCACACCAAGATTTCAAAATCCCCTTCTGGGAAGATGAGCCACATTGGCTGCTACCTTGGAGGTTAGTGGGGAGCCCATGTCACAGCCCGACTGCTCTGGTCTTCAGCATGCCCAAGCATGCCCATCACCCCCCCCACCCAAGCCCACTGCCCCCAGGCCCCAACTCACTGCTGACCCACATCGTCCTCCCCTCCCCGTGAGGCCTGAAACCTTCCTCACCTTCTCCTCCTCCTCTTTTTTTGCAAATCTTAAGGCGTCCCCCTCCTCTGGAGGTCTCGAATCTGTTTTCTACTTGTCTATTGTCCCTGGTGGAGCTCCAGCCCTGTCATCTGCAGCATCTCCCCAGCCTCTCCCCTGCCTTCCTCCCCAAGGCCCACCCTCCACACGCCTGGCAGGTGTCTTCCCCAAACACACAGCAGCCTGTGCCACTCCTCAGCACTGCCCTTTAACTCCACCCTGCATCTTGCATGACTTTACCAACTGCTCAGTGAGGAGGACCTCCTTCCTTGCTCTTTTTTTAAAAAGCAATCTCAAACTTACAGAAAAGTTGCAAGTATAGTACAAACAGCACTTGCCTCCCTGAACCATTTGAGAGTCTATCGCAGACCTGATGCCCGGCAATTTCAGAAGAGTCCAACCCTTTGAAAAGTTAGGAAACTAACATTGAGACATCGCTGCCATCTAACCCTCAAGCTCCAGTCAAGTTTTGACAAGTAGCCTGAAAACAGCATTTTCTCAACAGAGGGATCCAGTTCAGAGTCACCTGTGCGTCCGTTGCCCTGTCTCTTCGGGCTCCTTCCGTTTGGAGCAGCTCCATCTCTTCCTTGATTTTTATGTCCTTGACACTTTTGAAGACGACAGCCCAGACTTGTGTAGAATGTCCCTCAGTTTTGGTTTGACTTGATGTTTCCCCTGGATTAGAGTTAGGCAGGAATAGTGCCTCTTTGGCGGGAATATTGCGGAAGCAACACTGGGTTCTTTGCATCCTACCGCGTGGGGCGCGACCTCAGTTTGCCCCATGCTGGTGATGTTCTTTTGGTTCTTTGATCAGAATGGTGTCCTCAACGGTGATTCTCTCCTCTTTCATAAGTATTTTGTGGAGACCCTTGAAACCGCATAAATACTTCATTTCTCATCAGACTTTCAATTGAGTCATTTGTTTATATCAGAATGGACTAGTGGTTTCCTATTTTATTCAGTGTGTTATATACAACCTGCTACTATCATTACTTTCCTGCCCTCTCTCATCCCACTGTAATTGCCTATAGAAAGAAAATTTTAGCCACATTTTTGGCCATGAAGCCCTGTGTTTATCAAAACCATGTGCTTCATTCCTATACGGCGTACGGTTGTTATCTGAGAATTTGTTACCCAAGTGCCTACAGTTTTGACTCGCTCACGAAGCAAAAGTTGTCATAGCATGAAACTCTCTCTAATGGACCGTAACACAGTCTCTCCCTGTTTCACACCAGAAACCATCCCGCACCCCCCCATCACATCAACACTTGTGTGGTTTGTAGCAACATCCAAAATTACAATTCAAATTGAATGCAAATCAGTTCATAAGGTGAAATTGCAAATCTTGCAGAGTCGCGGGGTTTCCTGAAGTGGGTGAAAGTCACTTCGCAGGACTGATCTCAGCCACCTTGACCAAGGGCCGTTGGCAACCACCAAAGAGAAAATAGAGAAGTAAAACGAGACAACGGGAGTGACAAGGATTCAGAAAAGGCCCTCAAAATTGACGAGGCCATCAAATATTTTTGTTTGGAAAAAAGTGCCCTTTTTAAAATAAATGTGATGTGAAAGTCAAAAATGAAGTAAAGAAGACCATACAATTTTATCAGAAAAAAAGGTTCAGATGTTTTTCTTGGTCTCAGAATGAGCACGTGGCTGGAAATATAATCTCCATAAAGTTATTTTCATAATTTTGGTGTCTTTTTTTTTTTTTGGCCACACCACACGGCTCGTGGGATCTTAGTGCCCTGACCAGGGCTCAAACCCATGTCCCGTGCAGTGGGAGCGCTGAGACCTAACCACCGGACTGCCAGGGAAGCCCCCTTTTTTTTTTTTCAGGATAGAATGCCAATCTAATCTTTTCCTCTCTTTACTGTAAAGTTTCAATCCCTTCCGTAAATGGGTCCCCTTTCAATGTCTTTGTCTCGTCCCAGTTATCTGTGGGCCATGACCCCTCCTGGGCACTCCGCAGGGAACGCAGAGCCACGTGGAGCGTGAACCTCTGTCCCCTTGATGTCCCTTGCCTGTGTCACCCGGCCTCCCACTCCCGAGTCTCCTCCTTCTCTCCCCCTTCTTTCCCCCCAGGCTTGTTTTTTTACTTTCTGGTCTCACTTTCCTCATTGATCCAAGGAAGAAAATAGCTTCAAAAGAAGAAAATGACTTCAAAAGTGTTGTTATAGTCAAATGAGTTCATGGATCTTAACAGCAGTCGCCAACTTGTATTGAAGCTTTATTCCATGTCTGACCGTGTGCTAAGAGCTTCACTTGGATTGTTGCATTGAACTCTCCCCGAACGTGTGAGGTTAGAGGTCGTTATGTTACAGATAAGCAAACCGAGGGTCCAGGAGGTTAAGTAATTTATTGAAGTTTTCTTAGTCATTGGAGGAGTGAAGATTTGAGTCCAGTAGTTCAAGTTCTGAACTGCTAGGTTTTACCCTGTATATAAAAGGGTTCTAGACTTGTGGTTGCCAAAGGGGAGGGGGGCGGGAGAGGGAAAGACTGCGAGTTTGGGATTAGCAGATGCAAAGTATTATATAGAGAATGGATAAACAACAAGGTCCTACTGTATAGCATAGGGAACTGTATTCAGTCTCCTAGGATAAACCATAATGGAAAAGAATATGGAAAACAATATATATACGTGCACTACCAAATGTCAAATAGGTAGCTAGTGGGAAGCAGCCGCATAGCACAGGGAGATCAGCTCCGGTGCTTTGTGACCACCTAGAGGGGTGGGATAGGGAGAGTGGGAGGGAGACGTAAGAGGGAGGAGATATGGGGATATGTGTATACGTATAGCTGATTCACTTTGTTATAAAGCAGCAACTAACACAACACTGTAAAGCAATTATACTCCAATAAAGATGTTAAGAAAAAAAAAAAAAGAACGTATATACGTGTATAACTGTCACTTTGCTGTACAGCAGAAATTAACACAGCATTGTAAATCAACTATACTTCAATAAAATAAATTATTTTTAAAAATGTGTTAATTCCCTGGCGGTCCAGTGGTTAGGACTCTGCACTCTTGCTGCCGAGGGCCTGGGTTTGATCCCTGGTCGGGGAGCTAGGATCCGCAAGCCGCGCAGCACAGCTGAAAAAACAAGGCGGGGCGGGGGGTGGGGGGGGTCTCTGAGGACCGAATGACGCTCTCTGAATATGGGCGTCATTGTTATTACGCTTCCCCACGTATAATCTGATCCCCGGAAGACACTGAATGATAGAGGAGACATCACTAAAAGACATTCCTTGTGTGTGTGGACTGATTGTTTAGACCCCAAAATACTCCACTACCGGCGCTCAGTGGCACCCATAGGCATTGCTTAACCCCGCTCAGACCAATGACCCTAATGGATTGGCCTTGGAAGACCCATTTGGCTGTGAGTAGTAAAACAGAAGCAGACCAGCTCACCCCAAAGGACATGTCACGCAGTCTTCACCCCCTCCCCCAGCAGCTCGGGCAGGTTCTAATCTTGGTCACTCTGCCCCGGCTTTCCCAGGTCTAGGGGGGGTGGGACCCGGCAGAAGGACCTAAAAGGAAGTTTGGTTTCTGTCAGATAACAGAGTCTTCAAGATATTTGTGGGGTTCAGCGCTGGCACTAGAGTTGGCTATTGGCAAAGAAGGCAAATAGGCAATAGGTTAAATGCCCACCTATAAGATGAGTACAAATCCATATGTTTCGCCCCCTGCCCCCAGGGGCTACCAGGGCAAGCACGATAAGTAGGGGTATCAGCGCAGTGTCCCATCCTCCCCTAGGGACACCCTTGTTTCATGGTCCTCCCTTTGCCAAGGCCCTGAGCGCCCGACCCCATGGGACAGAAGTCCCACTGCTATGCTTTGCATTTTCACTCTTTCAGACACACTGAGTTTGTCCCCAGCCAGCTTCGCAGGGGCCCGTTGGTGAGTGGGTGGGTGCTAATTTGCCTAACAGGCAGAAGGGGGGGTTGTGCGTCACCAGTGCCGTAGGGGAGGGAAATGACAACCTGAGGACGCCCTGGAGGTGTTGGATCTGACTAAGGCAGTAAAACCACCAGTTTCACACATCTGAAGAGACCCGGCTGGGGGAAGGGGGCCGGCAGGTAGAAGGAAGAATTGCTTTTGTTGACACAAGCAGTGGAAGGCTGGGAGGAAAGCAAAGACCACCAGACCACCAGACTCCTTCCCAGTCGGGACTTTCTGTGGGAGGGGAGAGTACTTGCAAGGGTCCTCTTGCCCCACACAGGAAGTTGAGACCCACAAAAGCATCAGGACGGGAGCAGGTATGTCCCGGCGGTTAAGCACGGAACCAGCAAGCAAACCAGGTCTGGCCTCCTCCTCTAGCACGTCCCCCATGAGTTAACCTCACATACCCAAGGCTGAACCAAGGTGAAGCTGTGAAACGGCTCATGCGTATGGCCTTCGCAGAAGCCACAGCTTAAGCCTATCGGGCAAGAACCCTCGGGGCGAGGGATCCCTTCCAAGATGGTCTGGGTGGTTGTCAGGACATCTGCCCACCCAGCAGGGCCACGGATCACGGTTGTTCAGGTGTCACACTGTACAAGAGCGTCCTGCTGAGGAGGCGAGTGGGCTAATATCCCGCTTTATCTCTGCTCACTCAACGTTGTGTCCTGGGTCTGGGGCTGCTTTCTGCCCAGAGGAAGGTAGGTACCATCTGCCCCCCAAATGGGGGGGGGCACAAGGCTGCATTAGCCTGGAGGGGGTGCCTAGCTACAATTCAGAAGGGCTCCCACCTGGGCTACCTCTGGCATCCTCCAGCAGTTCTCCCTTCTTCTGAAGCTGAAACGCCTTTTTCTTAGGGGGAACCAACCCCAGCCCAATCTCAGTCCTCTGGTTTCATGGAGCGGACCCCATTCCCATCTCCAGGAATGGACCAGCAACCCAAAGCTGTAATCAGATTAAGGATGGGCACCTCACTCAATGAGAATTCATTCCAGAACCATTATTACCGGAAGTATTGGTAATGAGGCAACCCTTTCCTTGGAGTGGCTTATCTTGGGAGAGTCAGGGGAAGAGAAAAAGGGGATGGCGTTGTTTGAAGCCTCGGAATCAATTTTGTCTGACCAGATTCACCCTCTTAAATTTCCCAGGTATATGAACCAGTTCTCTTTTTTGCTTAGGCTGGCTTGTACCGAGTTCTGTCTCTTGCAGTGTCCTGATCAATAGAGTGACAGGTGAAGTTTCACCTTATATGAAAGCTCCTGTAGCCTCCTCCACAAGATGGGTCAAACCTTGACAAACAGGACTGTCAAGCAAAGACCCGCATTTTAAATTCCATTTAAGCTCTTTCTGCAGAGCTGGGTAACCAAATGAGACAGCCATGGAAAATATATGACTTTCATTATTATGACATGGAAAGCAGAGCTGTCTAATTGCTTTTGTCCACTGGTGTATAAAGATTGAGACCAGATGTATTTTAAAAAGAAGTGGGGGGGGAGAAAGAAAGAAAGAGAAAAAAGGCTGTGTTGGCCGTTGCTTTGAACAAAGCAGCCTAATTTCCTCTTTCTCTCTCTCTCTCTGTCTCTGTCTCTCTCTGTCTCTCTCTTTCTCCTTCTCTCTCTAAGGGGAGGACCACACAAAAGTCTTCTAACTTCTTTTAAGTTTTCAGAGCCTCATTGATTTTGCTTTTCACAGAAGATAAAATTGTGACATTGGCCTCGAAAACTTTATGTTCGCTTTCCTCGATTCGAAGGGACGGCTGTGGAAAGAAAGGGCTGAGCTGGGGTCAGTCGCGTGCCCTTCTCTGGGGACAGCAGCTGCCCTGCAGAGAGCCTGGGAGGAGTGGGTCCCAGCGCAGATCCCCTCCTCCGGCTCTGCTCCGGGAATAAAGCCTTCACGTGTAGATCCACGGGCATGGATGAGATGATGATCATCTTTAAATAGAACCACCCAGAGCCCAGCTTCTGTGTTTCATTTTCCAGAAGAGCCCTTAAATCTGCTTCCACTTTTTTTTTTTTTTAACCTCTCCAGTTATTTTTAGCACACCCAGCCACAGAGCCCAGCAGGCCCGCAGAGGCCCTAACGACGTCCCGAGCGGGACGGGTGGAGTTCACAGCTCCTTCACCAAAGATGAAATTGAAGCATTAAAAAAAAGAAAAAGAGCAGACTCCAGAGGGGGTGATGTAGATGCCGGGTTGCACGGCCCTGATGCTTCTGTGTCCGATGAGGGCGGCCCGCTAGAAATACAGTTCGTTTAATGATTACCTCGTTATTTTCAAAATTAATTATTTTCCTGAAAATTAAGAGGGTGTGGGAGGTATTGGGAAAAGAGAAGTCTTCCTGAGCGTCCTCTCCTGAGGGTTCCCAGTCACCGTGAAGCACGCCTGGTAGACGGGAAGGAAGAGAAGGCAGATTCCTCCATAAAACCTCAAAGGGGGGACTTCCCTGGTGGTCCAGTGGTTAGGACTCCGCGCTTCCACTGCAGGGGGCACGGGTTCGATTCCTGGTTGGGGAAATAAGATCCTGCATGCGGGGATGGGGAGAGACCCGAGGGGGAACCCCGAACGGGAACCCGAACCGGAACCCAAACCCCCTCAAAGGGTCCCCTCCAGCCCCTTCTGTGGTGTCCAGCCTGTCGCTTTGTTGCAGGATCTCCTTCCCATTTCTGGGTCTGGCGCTGTCATTCCATCTCCGAATATGTACAGGGATCTCTTAGCTCCGTAGGGGTCCCTTCTATGCTCTGCTAGAGGCCTCCCCGCCCCACAGTTAATCCCTGATTGGGGGAAGATAAATAACTTTAATTAATTTCCCTCACATATTTTATAAGCATCAAGCCCTCAGTGATAATACCAGAAGAGAAGAAAAAAAAAAGGTGGTGGGTAAGAACCCGAGATTCTCAGCGCTTATGCTGCAGCGGGCAACACTCCCCAGGGCTGGATTCCACACGTGCATTCCTTCATCCTCACGTGCATGATGGTGCCAAATCAGAGCGCCACAAAATTCAGGCCGCTTTTCTAATACAGCGCCCTTGGCATTAAATTAATTCCAACCTGATTTCCAAAGGGAGTGACTAACGTAAGGCGTTAATGAAAACAGCCATGGGAGTTCCCTGGCGGTCCAGTGGTTAGGACTCTGCACTTTCACTGTGGTGGCCTGGGGTCAATCCCTGGTTGGGGAACTAAGATCCCACAAGCCAAGCGGCATGGCCAAAAAAAAAGAAAAGAAAATGGCCATTACGGAGAAGTTGCCGTGGAGAAGGCGACGGGCTCATTCCGGGCCAGTACTTGGCAGTCAGGTGACCTTGAACAAGTAATTTAGCTGTGATAAGCCTTGATGTCCTTGATGGCCCCGTGGGGTGGCGGCAGAGCTAGGGACTCCTTTGCAGCATTGTTACGACACTTAAGTGAGAAATGAAAGTGGTGATGGACCAGTGGGTCTGTCATTCTGATTACATCATAACCAGAGCCTCCCTTGTAACGTGACGCCAGGATTCACGCTTACATCTCTCCAAAAGCGTGACTCCTTTGTAGAAAGGAGTTTGGCACTTCAGGAGATGGAGCTCAGTCCCAGGGACAATGTGGAGCCCAAGATTCCACCATATTCTCCTTCAAGGGCCCGTGCAAGGGCTGTCTACCCAAATATCCCCCTTCTAAGGAGGTTCCTCCCAGCCCCACCAGGGAGGCCTGAAGGAGTGGGCCTGGGGGCCATGTTCTGAGTCACGTGGCTCTGCTGTCCCAGCCCCCTCAGGACCCCAAGTGACTGGACCAGGGAAAGACATGTGACCTAAGGGCAGCCTGTCTTGGGCTGGCCAGCACTTTCAACACTTGGGAACTTGAGCTGGGAAACCTGGAAGGCCCTAGGCTGCAGCTCTGGGACCCAAAGCTGAGGGTCGTGAAGCTGGGAGAGGGGGGTACACGGTGGGAATCAGAGCACCCAGAGGAAGAAAAAAGAGCAGACCTGTCCTCCAATTCCCTTTCCTGCCCACTGGTCCCTGACCACAAAGCGCCTTTCTTCTGGGGCCGAAGAAACGAGGGACACGCCACGCCTGGTGTAGCGGGCTGACCTTGGCTCCAGGAATGACGTGTCCACATCTTAATGCCTGGAAACTGTGAATGAGACCTCATTTGGGAAAAGGGTCTTTGCAGATGTAATTAAGGACCTTGCAATGACACCATCCTGGATTATCTGGGTGGACCCTAAATCCAGTGACAAATGTCCTTCCAGGAGACAGAAAAGGAGAAGACACAGAGAGACACGGGGAGGAGGCGGGGCCTGGAATTATGCCTTCACAAGTCGGGGGATGCCTGGAGCCCCCCGAAACTGGGAGAGGCAGGGCAGGATTCTCCCCTAGAGCCTCTGGAGGAGGTAAAGGGCTGCCCACACTTCCATTACCGACTTCCGGCCCCTAGAACTGAGAGAACACATTTCTGTTTTTTGTTTGTTTGTTTGTTTTTATCATTGAGTTTTATTTTTTTAATTTAATTTTCATTTTATATTGGAGTATAGTTGATTTACAATGGTGTGTTAGTTTCAGGTGTATAGCTAAGTGATTCAGTTATACATATATATATATATCCATTCTTTTTCAGATTCTTTTCCCGTATAGGTTATTACAGAATATTGAGTAGAGTTCCATGTGCTATACAGTAGGTCCTTGTTGATTATTTATTTTATATATAGTAGTGTGTATCTACTATATATAGTAGTGGTTAATCCCAAGCTCCTAATTTATCCCACCCCCTCCATGTTTCCCCGTTGGTAACGAATTTCTGTTGTTTCAAGCCACCAAGTTTGTGGCAATTTGTACCAGAAGCCACGGGAAACTAATACATCTTGTGAACCGAAACGTCCGACTACAGCAGCAGATGTGTAAAAATTCAGGGAAATTTTCTCTTTGAGGAGTTATGACTACGCTAACCACCTCCTCAGTTTTCATCCCTAAATTTTGTTTACTGCTGCAGCTACAAGAAAATTATAATAGAAATGGCTACCGTTAATTGAGCACATACTATGTACCAGGAAATTTAATGTGTTTTATACTTAATCCTCACAGAAAATCTTTTTCTTTAACCCTGCCCTAATACCATTCCCACTTCATAGTTAAGGAGATGGAGGTTTAGAGAAGTGAGTTACCCAGGGCTAGAAGCCAGAGGAAGCCCTCCAGCCCAGGATGGGCATGTTCTCTGCTTCCACATCCCCAGGGGCAGAGGCAGAGGAGAAGGAAGGTGGAGGGAAGCCAGGTGGGAGAGGTCTCGGCAGGCTCACGGTGACACGTTACATCAGGTACATGTGTCGGGTCCAGGTTACTTGGTTGGCATCATGGCAGGTGGAAAGAAGTTGGTCTGAATCCCAGTCCCGACGCTGCTTCCTGGCTGAGGGGCCTTGGGCCACTACTTACGCTCTCTGAGCCTTGTTTCCTCTCCTGGGCAAAAGAGATTAGAATACTCCTTGTCTAGCGTTAGGGTAAAAATACAATATTGTGTTCAGTAGGGCTCAGAAGTTCAGCAAAGCTTGTCTGAGCAGGGAGAAAGCATCAGATCCCAGGCTGGTCAGACAGGTGTTTACAGTCTCTCTCCAGAAAGCCGATTTTCCCCTTTTGTCTTTAAAACTATGCACTTCCCTGGTGGTCCAGTGGTTAGGAATCCGCCTTCCAGTGCAGGGGACACGGGGATCGATCCCTGGTCGGGGAACTAAGATCCCACATGCCAGGGACAACTAAACCCGCACGCTGCAACTACTGAGCCTGTGCGCCACAACTACAGAGCCTGCACACCGAAACAAAAGATCCCGTGTGCCGCAACTAAGACCCAACGCAGACAAAAATAAATAAATACATTTAAAAAAAACAACAGAACTATGCATTTCAGGTATTGCTTACCAAAATTCTCTGAGCAGGAGACTCACCTGGAGGCTTGGTAAAAATTCCCTTTCCAGGGCCTCAGCCTGGGTGCACTGAATGAATCTCTACTATGGGGAAGTCTGGGAACCTGAATTCTTTCATAAGCATTCCCAGATGGTTGTTCAAATCAGAAAAGTTTAGGAATGTCTACACTAAAGCAGCACTTTTTTTTTTTAATTTAATTTTTTATTTTGTATTGGAGTATAGTTGATTCACAATGTGGTGTTAGTTTCAGGTGTACAGCAAAGTGATTCAGTTATACATATACACGTATCCATTCTTTTCAGATTCTTTTCCCAGATAGATTATTACAGAGTACTGAGCAGAGTTGCCTGTAGGTCCTTGCCGGTTATCTATTTTACATATAGTCGTGTGCAAAAGCAGTGCTTCTTAAACTTCAGTGGGCATGCCAAATACCAGGGGATATTGCTGAAATGCAGGTTCTGGTTCCGCCAGCTGGGTGGACCTGGGAGTCTGCATTTCTCACAAGCTCCCAGGAGATCCCCGTGTGGCTAGTTGGGGAACCACAAGTTGAGCTGCAGAAGTAACGAACTAGCAGGATGTGAATGGAATTTACAAGCTTTAGTTATAATCCTCAATGTCTATCAGTGCTTTAGCCTTTGCAGGACCCACACTGGTCTCCTTCAACCATCAGAACAATCGTAGGGGTGACCAGTACCCCCTTTCTACACATGAGGGTCCCAGCAGCAGGGCAGTCAGGCAGCTTTCCGTAGGGAAAATCGTGGTTTTCCACGGATGTGCGTTTATCAAAGCCCGAGTTCCCGGCACACGCTCCCTCATGCCTGTGTGCACCCCCAGGGCAGAAACGTCGCCCCCCCCCCCCCGAGGAGAGTGGGGTGCACCGTGCTCTCTCCGCCTGTCGGGCTGACTTTCTGGTCCTGGAAGTGCTTTGGTAGCACTTTCAAGCTGTGTCATCCCTTACAGAAGTTTCCACTCTGGAATCTCCCCTTGAGCCGCCCCGCCTGTCACTCTAACTGTCCCAGTTCCCACGCCTGTCTGCTCAGCGGGGTGAAGCTCTCGTCACTTCCCCACTTTCCTGAATTTAGGTTTCCTTTCCCTTCGGCCTGGGTGCACACACTCATTTTTTTTTCCCCTAACTTTTTACATTAAAATAATTTCAAACTTTGAGACGAGTCGTAAGAACAGTACACGTAGCAAAGTGACGCAGCCACTTTGAAAACACAGTTTGGCAGTTCCTTTGACAAGCATCCATTTACCATATGATCTAGCAATTTCACTCCTAGGTATATCCCCAAAAGAAGTGACCAAAGGGACCGGGACACGTAGCAGCATGATTCACAGTAGACAAAAGGGGGAAACAACCCAAGTATCCATCAGTGGATAAATGAATAAACAAAATGTGACCTCTACATACAATGGAATATTAGTCAGCCATTAAAAAGGAATGAAGTCCTGATATATGCTACAACGGGGATGAACCTCAAAAACACTATGGTAAGTAAAAGAAACCAGACGTATAAGACCACATAGTGTATGATTCCTTTTATATGAAATATCCAGAATAGGTAAATCCATAGATACAGAAAGTATATATTCCAGGGACTCGGGGAGGATGGAAATGGACAGTGACTGCTTAATGGGTATGAGGTTTTCTTTTGAGATGATGAAAACGATTTGCAACTAGATAGAGATGGTGGTTGCACAGCACTGTGATTACATTAAATGTCACTGAATTGTACACTTTCACATGGGCAATTTTGTTATGTGAATTGCACCTCCATTTTTTAAAACTGTGCTAAGATTTATGGGACTCTATTTTTTTCTTTCTCTGAACTGTTTATGCCAACCAAATAGTTCAGCATGTATCCCCTAAGAACAAAGACCGCTTACATAACTCCAGGAAAATGATCAAATTCAGGAAATTTAACATAATGCAATACTATTACCTAAGCTACGGCCCACAATCAAATTTTGCCAATTTCCCAACGATGTCATTTATGGCAATTTTTCTCCCAATGCAGGATCCAAGATTATATAATGCATGAGTTGTCAAGTCGCTTCACTCTCCTTTAATCTGGAACAGTGTCTCAGCCTTTAAAATTTTTCTTTTTAAAAAATTTTATTTATTTATTTATTTATTTATTTTTATTAAAGTATGCGTTTACTTTTTATTGAAGTACAGACTTACAATTTTGTGTTAGCTTTAGGTGTACAGCAAAGTGATTCAGTTATAACATATATATTATTTTTCAGATTCTTTTCCATTATAGGTTATTGCAAGATATTGAATATAGTTCCCTATGCTATACAGTAGGACCTTGTTGTTTATCTATTTTATATATAGTAGTGTGTATATGTTAATCCCAAACTCCTAATTTATCCCTCCCTCCACTTCCCTCTTTGGTAACCATAAATTTGTTTTCTATGTCTGTGGGTCTGTTTCTATTTTGTAAATAAGTTCACTTGTATCATTTTTTTAGATTCCACATATAAGTGATATCATATGATATTTGTCTTACTCTGTCTGATTTACTTCACTTAGTGTGGTATTCTCTAGGTCTTTTTTTTGGGGGGTGGCGTCTTTCCTGACATTGCCATTTCTGAAGAGTCTAGGCCTGCTGTTTTGTAGGCTGTCTCTTGACATGGGTCTGTCTCATATTTCCTTGTGATTTGATTCAGGTTGTACACCTTTGGCAGGAATACCCCAGAAGTGATGCTGTCCTCAATGCATCACGTCAATTTGTCCTCTTACTGACGATGTCCACTTTAATCACTTGGTTCAGGCAGTGTCTGCCAGCTCTCTCCACTGTAAAGCTGCCATTTGTCTCCTTGTATTTAATAATACTGTGTGGTATTTTTAAAGTCCAGCAAAACTAGTAAGTCACAAAATCATTTCTTGGTGCCAGGTGCTATTTTTGTCACTCATTCATTCAATCTGTACTTAGTCCAGGGAGAATGTAGAGCTATATATATATATATAATTTAAGATAGTCCCCGCCTTCAAAGAACTCATTGCTTTGTTGGGGTGACAGGTTCCAAAGTCCCCAAATTTTGGAGTACTGATTCTGTCCATTATATTAGCTACTTCGTTTATCAGTTTTGTTAAGCTGACGGCAAGAGAGACCTGTATGAAAATCAAAGACAGATATAGTCACGCTGGCCATGAACACCCAGCACTTGCTAAGCCTTTTGCCAACAGTAAGTAGGACTAATGAGTCTAGAATATTCCCCTGGATTGAGCAAAGAACTGAAATCATAGTACACAGGCTAATGCACAGTTTTGTTGTAAAACCTGTTTCAATGTTGTGTGCTTTTAAAATGATCATTGCTTTTTCTTTCAGCTTAATATTTTTAGTGGGCTGATTCTTTGAATTGTTGGAATAAAACTTGAATTAAAAGGAACTGAGGGACTTCCCTGGCGGTCCAGTGGTTAGGACTCCGTGCTTCCAATGCAGGGGGCGTGGGTTCGATCCCTGGTCGGGGAACTAGGATCCCACATGCTGCACGGGGCAGCAAAAAAAAAAAAAAAAAGGAACTGAGAGCATAGTTAGGTGTAAGTCCCACCTGGGGGTGTGGTTAAAGGGCTGCCGTGTGTCTGCAAATGGACGTGTTTTCACCTATTCACCTTCCCTTACGTGATTAATCTTTATTGTCTCCACCGTGAATCGTCAAAAGGAGGGGAAAAAAGCATACTGACAAAAATATATTTTTTTGTGCAACTTCCAAGTATTTATCATACTGTGTCACTTTATTCATTCTGAGTGCTAGAAAAGTGATAAAAATACAATGTAGAATTAAAAAACACTTTACATATGGCTCAGATATTTTAAAAGATAGTCCCCACTCTATTATTTGCTTGATTTGCATAATTTCAGATTGATTTTACTATTAAAATTACCTATTTTACTGCAAAATATATATATATATATATATATATATTATTTTTTTAAATCACCTAACAGAATATAGGCTCAGTTTCTAACAATTTCACAGCAGCTTGGAATAAATGTACTGATCCAGTCACATTTTCCGTGACTTTTTCTAGAAAAGACAGGCACTATGGCCGCAGTGTACCTGACAAAACACACAAGTAAGCAGCCCAAGGAGGGGGTCAATGGGCATCTTTAAGTCACTGTCTTTCAAATTTAAAAAAAGCTTATTTGCTCTCAACTTGCCTTCTTGTAGGTCTGGTTACATTTCTAAATCTGTCAGCTGTGATATAGTTTTAAAAGCAGCTCTTATTTTGCACTGTTTAAGTCCTTTATACTCACCACAGAAAAGGTAGAATACAGCACAGGAAAAGAAAAAAATCACTCATAATTCCCATCCAGAAATAATCACATAGGAACTTCCTTGGTGGTCCAGTGGTTAGGACTCCGCACTTCCACTGCAGGGGGCATGGGTTCAATCCCTGGTCAGGGAACTAAGATCCCACAAGCCACGCCATGCAGCCAAAAAAACAAACAGAAATAATCATGTAGAAATGATTGGATATATGAAACTTTTAAGGCATGCTGTGTTCCCTTTCATATGGTGAAATACATGTGTATGTGCAATACCCATGAAAAATGAAAGCCCACCTCTTTACCCTTCCATCTCTCCCCCCGCCAAACCTTGTGCAGGTCCTCTGAGGCCCAACCAGGGAGCAAAGACAGCTTTTTCTACTCTTTGATTCCCAGTATATAAATAGGGGCTGTTCCTGCTGACCTCCCCAACTCCACCACTGGGCAGGCAGCAGGGGCGTCAGGCAGAAGTCATCCTGGCTGGTCACTTACTGCATCTCAACTCAACAAGGTAATAGTGACGTCTTCAAAATTGGGGGATGAACAAAAGCAAGGCATGAGTTCCTCTCTTTAGACCCGCGTGTTTTGGTGCTGAGGCACAAAGGCTCAGGGATCTCAAGGAAATAAAAGAAATGATGGAACAGCAAACAAAATTCTAGGGCAAAAACTGGATGGTCCCAGTAAAAATGGCCAACATTTAACAAGCACTGCTGTAGGTCACTCGTTGTGCTAAGGACCTAACTTTTTATTCCATCCCTCCTACAAGATAAAAGCTGTGAGTACTGTCAGTTTTCCATAGTACAGGAGGCTTAGGGGGTATAGCAGACACTCCAGTCACTCCACCCATATCTCCTTACCATTTGGGTGCAACTCAGCCTGGCTCCCAGTGGCCTGCCCCTGTATCTTTGTGAGAACCGCCTTTAGGTTGCAAAAATCCACTTTGCCCATGAACATGACAGGCCGGAACTGCCTGGGAGTTGACTACCCACTTGTGAGGCCCTTAACGGGTATCCAACATGTATGGGGTATACGTACCCCAGCTCCCTCACCCCTTGACTGGGATGATTGTGAGCTGTGTGTTCCCTACTGCTTCCTGGAGTTTCCCTGCAGGTTGAAGCTTCAGTTGCCCACTGCAGTAGCTGGCTTAATAACGCACCCTATTTGCTGCTTCCATAGACTGAATGTTTGTGTCCTCCCCAAAATGTATATGTTGAAACCTAACCCTCAATGTGATGATATTTGGAGGTGGGGTCTTGGGGAGGTGATTAGGTCATGAGGGTGGAGCCTTCATGAGTGGGATTAATGCCCTTATAAAAGAGACCCTTGGGAGTTCCCTGGTGGCCTAGTGGTTAGGATTCCAGGCTTTCACTGTCATGGCCCAGGTTCAGTCCCTGGTCAGGGAACTGAGATCCCACAAGCCGCGTGGCATGGCCAAAAAATAAAAAAATAAAAGAGAGAGAGACACACTAGTTGCAAACTTCCAGTTATGAGATAAATAAGTCATGGGAGTGTCATGTACAGCATGGTGACTATAGTTAATAATACTGTATTGTATATTTGAGAGCTGCTAAGAGATTGGATCTTAAAAGTTCTTATCAGAAGAAAAAGAAATTGTCACTATGTGTGGTGATGGCTGTTAACTGAACTTACTGTGGAAATCATTTCACAATGCAGACATATATCAAATCATTATGTTGTATACCCCCAATATAATGTTATATGTCAATTATATCTCAATTTTTTTAAAAAGGCCCTAGAGAGCTCCGTTGCGCTTTCTTGCGCTTTCTGCCACATGAGGACACAGTCTGTGACATAGGAGCAGGCTCTCATCAGACACTGAAGCTGCAGGCGCCTTGACCTTGGACTTCCCGGCTTCCAGAACTGTGAGAAACAAGATTCTGTTGTTTATAAGTCACCCAGGAAATGGTATCCGTTAGGGCAGCCCAAATGCACTAAGACAGCTGCATTTCCCCCTTTCCCTGGCCTGTTCCTGCACCGACCAAGCCGCTACTGCCCCGACCACTCATCTGAGGTCGGCCTCTGCGGGGACTCGGCTACAGAAAAGGGGGGACAGCCTGCCAAAGGCACCGGTGGTAACAGCGCCAAGGTTGCAACTGTGAGGTCTCTCCAGAGCCAGCTCCCATAACTTCAAAGATGAATTGCTTCCCCAACTTGGGGAACTCCACGGGGCTGGCAGGGATCAAAGAGCTGGGGGGGGAGGAAGTGGCTTTCTCTGGCTCTGTTCAGAGGCCCTGCTGCTCAGCCCACAGACGCCACTACTTCAAGGCTCCCCCAGAGAAGGAGACATCCCTGGGCAGTCTTTGTCACACACCTGGCAGGCCACGCACGGTCCTTTGGTCCATCAAACGAAGCTGCCTGCCCCGGCCTTTCTAACCTCACTCTGCGGTCCACGGCTATGCCTGGGGTCAAGCAGCCAGAGGGCGGGCGGGGGCCCGAGGCTCACACCTGGGCCCTGGGCCCACTGCTGGGGCAGGAGCAGGGCTGTCTTTGTCCCCGAACAGCGTCCCCGTGGCCTGGGGCTGGCAGGATCCAGGGCTTTGCCCTCCGTCTGGCAGATGGGCAGAAAGTCTGCGTGCCTGGCCCACAGCCTAAAAGGACACACAAATGTCTTTGTGGTGGATGCCAGGGCTGAGCCGTGCCACGGAGAGCCGTGCAATGTCTTTAGGAAAAAATGAGGCATCTTTCCTTTCCAAGGAAAGCCCGTGTTTCAGAACCTCTGGGGAGTAAGCAGCCAACAACATGAAATCATTACCCTCTGTCCCTCTGGGACAGGGAGTGAGGTTGCAAGTTTCCCAAGGAAAGCATGTGATTCCTTTCTTGAAGGCATGATTCATTCCAGAAAAGTCCACTTTGTTCTCCGAGTGATGGGGAATTAGAATCAGGATCGTGAACGTAGAAACCGGAGCAACGTCCCCTATCGTCACGTAACAGAAAGCATCCGATCCGGTAGGACTCTTGGAGGGAGGAGGGATAATGGGGTTCAGGGTTTTCTGAACACTGTTACTACCTCAGATTGTGGGAAGAACCATGTTAGGCAGAAGTCTCTACTGTACATTAAAATCTGCCTTAGCACGGGTTATTACCTGAAGTCTGTTGTGGCAGCCGCGACAGGAGCACCCAGCGGCACGTCTGGATTTGCAGGAAGGACCCAGGTCTGCGTGGAGAAGTAGGTGTCCCTCCACTCAGAGGCCAGCCTGCCACCCGCCGCCTGGGCACCAGCCCGCTTCAGGATAACCTTCAGCTGCAGGCAGCCAGGCCTTGCTCCTGGGAGAGACCACCTCCCCGGGCAGGTCCCAGCAGCCAGATCCCTTCCTCTCTCCCCACCACCCCCAGCACCGTCCTCTCCGGCTCTTAGCCGCATCCCTGCCTCTCAAGCCTAGCACCGTCCTCCCAGCTTCCCTTTGCTTCCTGCCCTTTGGAAAAGCCCACGGGCCCTTTTCACAGGATGCTCTCATCACGAATTGCAGGGAGATGCACTAGGAGAAAGAAGACCAACAAACACGGGAAAGATTTTTTTTTTAAACCATCATCAAATTACAGAATGGCTCTTGTGAGGATTAAGCGAGGTTATAGAGAAAAAGTATCCAACGCAAGTAAGTAAAAGAAATGGTAGAATTGCAAGGTTCTGATATGGGCCATGCCAAGCTAAGCTGTCTCAGTACTAACGGCCAACTCTTTTTTTTTTTTTTAAGGCCGCACCGCGTGGCATGCGGGACCTTAGTTCCCCAACCAGGGATCGAACCTGTGCCCCCGGCAGTGGAAGTGCGGAGTCTTAACCGCTGGACTGCCAGGGAAGTCCCACTAATGGCCACCTCTTAATGTTCCCAGTCTAGGGGGCCAAATCAGAGCCATCCACAAGAAATATAATGCAAACCACATATATAATAAAATGTCTAGCCACCACATTTCAAAAAGTAAAAAGGAACAGGTAAAATCCATCTTAATAACATATTTTTAAACCCAATATTATCATTTCAACATGTAATCAATATAAAAAATTCTTGAGATCGTTTACCATCTTTTTTTCATACGAAGCCTCTGAAACCTGGTATGTGTGTTACACTGAGAGCATGTCCCAGTTCAGACCAATCACATGTGGATAGTGGCTGTCATTCCGGACAGCTTTGGTCTAACGCGTTATTTTATTTCTCCTCTCTTCGAGATGAGAACAATTACCACTCCCGTTTTACAAACGAGGAAACTGAGGCTAAGAGCTGTTTAGTAAGCTGTCAAAGTGATCAGCAATGAACAGTGGTTTGATCATTAAACAGGGTCCCGTTTGAATCGTGGTTTTGCCGCTTCTGATTTCCCTGACCTCTAGCGGGTTACTGCAAGTCTCCCAGCCTCAATTTCCCCATAACTGAAGTAAAAGAGGAGAAATAACACCGACTCTTAGATTGCAGGGATTAGAGGTCATGTATGTGACCGGCACATTTAAAAAAAGTTGGAGGAATGTTGTCTATTCTGATAGCAAGGACCGGGCAGAATATCTCCACTCGGAGTAAGTGACTGACTGCTTCCCTGGGTCCGTGAGCCTAAATGGACACCTCCCCCTTTGTCGATCTGTCCTCTGTGGCCTCGGCACCCTTGTGCATCCCCTGGGCTGCCCCACCCACCGGTACCTGTCCCCCTGGCAGCTCCCATTCCTCCCCTGGGACCCAGGAATCCTCCCCCATCCCTGTCTTTTTCCCTGTGAGACTCGCTTTCCACTGGGTGACCGTTAAGCCCATGAACCTCAGTATGTCTGGTCTAGTTGTGTATGACGGCGTAAAAATGACCGTAAAACTTAGTGGCTTAAAACGACATTTATTTTGCTCGCAAATCTGCAACTCGAGCATAAACTCAGCTACAAAATTTGAGAGGTGTTTTGGGTGCCTATTCAGTGCCAGGCACCCTGCAGTTGTGGACATGGAAACGAGTCCTCCCCCAGGGGTGCCTGCCCACTCTCCCTCTGGCAGGCGTTCTACTCCTCAGCGAGGACACGCCTCAGAAATTCCGGGTCCCTTTGTGGGGTGGGGTTTTAATCCAGCTAGCAGCCGTGTCTGCACTTCTAGGGACCTGCAAGCCCAGGGCAAGGCAGGGAGCACTGAAGTGTGGAGAGGGTTTGGGTGGGACCTCCGTTTCAGAAATGTACCAACAGCAAGTCCCACTAAGTAATTTCATTTGAATCCTGAAGCTGGAATTTCTTTTTCTCAGCGTTTTTCTTTTTTAATTTTCGTTGAAATATAGCTGATTTACAATGCTGTGTTAGTTTCAGATGTACAGCAAAGTGATTCATTTATACATGTATATAAATATATATATTCTTTTTAAAAATTCTCTTCCATTATAGGTTATTACAAGATATTGAGTAGAGGGCTTCCCTGGTGGCGCAGTGGTTAAGAATCCGCCTGCCGATGCAGGAGACACAGGTTCGAGCCCTCATCCGGGAAGATCCCACATGCTACAGAGCAACAAAGTCTGTGTGTCACAACTACTGAGCCTGAGCTCTAGAGCCCACGTGCCACAACTACTGAGCCCGTGCACCACAGCTACTGAAACCCGCACGCTCTAGACCCCGTGCTCCGCAACAAGAGAAGCCACCGCAGTGAGAAGCCTGTGCACCGCAACAAAGAGTAGCCCCCGCTCACCGCAACTAGAGAAAGCCCGCGTGTAGCAACGAATACCCAACGCAGCCAAAAGTAAATAAATACATAAATTTATTAAAAAAAAAAGATTTTAAGCAGGACTTAAGGTTTAAAAAAAAAAAAATCGAGTAGAGTTCCCTGTGCTGCACAGTGGGTCCTTGTCGTTTATCTATTTTATATATAGCAGTGTGTATATGTTAATCTCAAATTCCTAATTTTTCCCTCCCTGCCCCCTTCCCCTTTGGTAACCCTAAGTTTGTTTTCTATGTTTGTGAGTCTATTTCTGTTTTGTAAATAAGTTCATTTGTATTGCTGGAATTTTTTTTTAACTTAAGAAAACTTCTCTGTGCTGTTGAGAGAGGAAACCCTAAGAGTTCTCATCCCACATGAAGTCACACATAACAGGACAATTAGAGATCGTGATGAGTTCTGTGAAGGAATAAAGCGGGTGTTGAAAGAGAGTGACTGGGAAAGGGAGGGCTTCCGGGGAGAGGTGACATTTTTAAGAGACACTGAACCAGAGAATAACCCAGCAAAGTGGGGAGCTGTAAGACTCCCTCTTGGGTTGACGGAAAGTAAGCTCAAACTGCTGGAAGAGGAAAGGGAGCTTAGCATGTCCAAGCAAGAGAAAGAAGCAGCAGAGTGAAAGGCAGCTGGAGCAGGTGGGAGGTGTTGGTCCGAGAGCAGAGTGTTTGAAGTTGACCTTGGGTACCATGACTGGTGCTGCCAAGTCAAAGCTGCGATGGGGGATGGATGCCGGGGAGGGGGAACAAGTTACTGACAGTCAGAGGTACTGAGAGACCCTGATGTGGGTGTTGAAATGACCAAGAATGGGAACGGGAGTCAAATGGAGAGGAAGACAGTGCGCTGAGAAAGTAAACCTTCAGTGAATAAAGTACGGCAGGAGGGCAGCTGGTTGATGGCTGCGTGGGGTGATGCCAGGAGCAGAGGGAAGCAGTCAAGACCTTCCTAAGTCATTTAGGTCTTTGAGAGAGAAAGGAGGCGGGATGGATCGGCCATAGCTCTGGGGAGCGAAATGGACATCTATTCCCCTCCCTGGCCTAATGGACACTTTTTTTTTTTTTTAAAGCAAGTGGTTTTTTTAAAATTTTATTTATTTATTTATTTATTTGGCTGTGTTTGGTCTTCGTTTCTGTGCGAGGGCTTTCTCTAGTTGCAGCAAACGGGGGCCACTCACTCTTCATCGCGGTGCGCGGCCTTTCACTGTCGCAGCCTCTCTTGTTGCGGGGCACAGGCTCCAGACGCGCAGGCTCAGTAGTTGTGGCTCACGGGCCCAGTTGCTCCGCGGCATGTGGGATCTTCCCCTTCCCAGGGCTCGAACCCGTGTCCCCTGCATTGGCAGGCAGATTCTCAACCACTGCGCCACCAGGGAAGCCCTAATGGACATTTTTTTAACACCTCGAAAATGGTCTGGAATGACATGCCCCCACCTAGAAGGGTGGGGCTCTCTGTGTGGCCCTAGACCAAGGAAGGGGTTGCGGGGATTGTCTCTTTTGACTCATATAGTTGTGTTTTGTTTGTTTTGAACAAGGAGTGTCTATGCACGATGTGTGCATTTTTAAAACAATGAAAACAGAAGATAGGATTCATGGGGGGAAAAGCCAACATAAACACTACACCACCTCCATGACAACAATTAACAGCAGAATGTTCACAGGCACTCAATGGGTCTCAGGGTAGACGGTAGGCAGGACAGGTTCCCCAGATCCTGGAAAATCAGCCACTAGACTTCTCTGACGGAGGAGCTGGGCTCATCTCCGGGTCACTGTTCTCGTACCAGAAATGAGCAGTAAGGAACCAGAATGGGTCCAGAGGGGCCACTATAATCGACTGGGTAGTTCAAGATAGTCTCAAATTTTAAAAGGAGGTGTCTTTATCAATCTATCATCTTAAAGCTTATCTTGACAAGATTAACAAGAATTATCTTTCGATGACCTCCAGAGAGAGTCTGCAAAATGTTGGATGCTTCCGAGTGGGTCTATTAAAGTGCAGTATTTGGGGGTGTTTGCTTCTCTTCAGTTCCCTATCTGCCCTCCTTTCTGGGGAGATTCCTTTGTTGGTTCCCAGGAGAACATTCCAGAAGAACTGTCTCAGCGCCAGAATCTCTAAGGAGCCTCTGGGTGGAGTTGGTGGTTTCGGGCCGTTCAGCAGGAGCATCCATCTCACACTCCCAGGGCGCTGGCTTTGCGAGGCCACTCTCGCCCCCAACCTGCCCCCAAATGTAAGGGATCCAGATCTTGGTGGGTGGGGCCCAGGAATCTACACACTTTTAACAAGATTCCCTCGGTGATTTCTCCTGCACCATAAAGTTTGAGAAATATTGATGTAGGGGCTTGACGAAAGTTTTGAAGGGTAATTTCAGAGGCATGACATCAGTTCATGAAATAAATACCCTCCCTCCTTCTTGGGCTTGTAGCTTGACAGATGCCATTCCTGAAATTCAACGATGCACTTAATAAAAATATAAAGATGGGAAGGAAACTGTTAGGCCGGTGCATCGTTAATGAACTTAGACAATTTTTGGTAAGTAAGCTAAACTGAAACGCAGCCTATCTGTTACGCTGAGTTTTGCATGAAACTATGGATTTTCAAAAAAAAAATGTTTTAAATCAAGTTAAGAAAAGTCATCTCCCAAACCCCTGAGTGTTTTGAACCCTGGCATTTAAACTTTAGCCCTCATACCCTGTCCTACAGTCCCATGGCTAAACCTGCAAAACAATGCCAGATGCTCTCCTGTACAAAAACTCAGGATCTTTGGCCCTCCTTAAAATAAACCAGGAAACCCTTGCACACGGGGCAGAATCACATCCCCACTATTCCATAGCCTTGTTTGCGGAGCAAATGAAAAGAAGCATTGCATGTTTTATTACACTTCGGAATCTATTTACAACTGCCTGCTACTTCTGAGTCTGGATTTTCCTTTGAAATAAAGAGCACTGTAATAAAGAATCATAGAGAGGAACACTGAACTGGAAGAATGGTGATGGAACTATAAAAAAATAAAATCATACCTTTGTTCTTTAAGAGTTATTCAATATTCACTTAAAAAAAAAACAACAACAATTAAGATCCAGCCAAGGTTCTAGGCACTGGACCACAGCAGTAGAGGAAACTAAACAAGCATCCTTGTTCTCATGGAACTTCTATTCTAGTTGAGAAGGAGATACATGAACAAATATTAAATGTCATGTGATGAGAGACGCTATGAAGAAAAATAAAGCAGGGCTGGGGGTAGAGAGTGGGGCAGGGGTTTTTTTGGGGGGGAGAGGGAGGGAGGGTGTTATTATTTTTAGGTGGGCCAGGCAGGGCATTTGAGCAGAGCCCTGAGGGAAGTGAGGGAGTGAGGCAGGGTGGAACCTGGGGTGGGAACAGGGCAGATCTGTTCGGGCAGCTCGAGTACAATGATCAAGGGGGAAAGAAGCAGGAGATGGAATCAGAAAGGTAGCTGGGAATGCCAGAGCACACGGGACCATGTCGATTCAGATTCAGATTTTGCTCAGAGCTGGACAGCCACTGGAGGGTTTTGGGCAGAGCAGCGACCTGATGTGACTTGGGATTTGCAGATGCAGATGCAGAATGTTTGGGGGCTACAGTGGTGGCAGGAAGGCTAATGAAGGGGCCACTGCGGGAATCGGGGCACACGGTGATGACGGCTGTAGTGGGGTGGCCGTGAAGACGGTGTGTGTTGCACTGCTCACTTGCTTCCTCTTGGTTGTCAGCTGGAGAGCTGACTCAGAGCATTAAGATTGCCCTATAAAGGGGACTTGCCCGGCGGTCCAGTGGTTAAGGCTCCGAGCTTCCCATGCAGGGGGCCCGGGTTTGATCCCTGGTTGGGGAACTAAGGTCCCACATGCCGTGCGCACAGCCAAAAAATTAAAAAGACAAAACAAACAAAAGATTTCCCTATAAAGACACCGCATGGAGCAAGTCCAAGTTCACCGAACCCCTTCTCTATTCGGGTGGGCCCTCTACCCAGTTCTGCTTGCCACTAGCCCTTCCCGGAGCAAAGCCTCCAGTTTGTAGGGGTCACACCATCCCATCCAGATTATTCCAGCCCTGCCAGGGGTAACAGTGTCACCCCCCAAAGACCATTCATTGAGAAGATTCTACTGCTCCCGACATTCCTGGAGCTTTTTAAGGTAAAGTCTCCTTGCTCCTGGGGACAACACCCTTAATGGGCAGATAATTTATGAATATTCCAATGGACAGAAAACTTAGCTTAGGAAGCTGGCTTACCTAGAATATTATTGACCATGGTAAACCATAGGAAAACGCTTTCTTAAAATCCCAGCATCAACATATTTGCAAAAGGCTAATAAATGACACAGGTAGCCCTCCCAGGGACGCTCATTTGTGAGAACAGGCCCTCAAAGACTGCTGCAAGGAAGTAATCTCACGGTGGAACTTGAGGTGTAGGTGGGACCAAGGGAGAGTGGGAGGAGATGTCTTAGCTGTAGCCTTAGGCGGCTGCCCGCTTTCTCCGCTTCCTTCCTTCATTCATTCACCAACTCATTTACTGACCCATTCATTCATCCATCAAATTTACTGCATCCCTACTATGTGCCAGCACAGTGCTGAGCGCTGGGGCACAGAGACTTGAAAACAAAAACGAAAAGCAGACAACTCCTACTTGGAAGGAACGTGCACAGCTGGAAGCCCAGCTTTCATTCCTCGTTCCACAGGCAGAGTCGCGGAGATGCCCAGAACAAACGTGGGTCCCCTGCAGGGCTCTGCAGTCTCCTGGACCTGCCTGCAGAAGAGCTCACCACCCCTCGTGAGCTCCTCGCTCGAAACACATGGGTTTATCTCTGAAATCCTCAAGTGCAGGGCAGTCCTGGTCTTAATTCTTAAATCGAAGTAGAAGGAAATAAAACTAGATGGAAAGATATGATACAGCAATCCCACTCTGGGGCATATAGCCAGACAAAACTCTAATTTGAAGAGATACAGGCACCCCAATGTTCACAGCAGCACTAGTCACAGTAGCCAAGACATGGAAGCAACCTGAATGTCCATCGACAGAGGAATGGATAAAGATGTGGTACCTATATACAGTGGAATATTACTCAGCCATAAAAAAGAATGAAATGATGCCATTTGCAGCAACATGGATGGACCTAGAGATTATCATACTAAGTGAAGTAAGTCAGAAAGAGAAAGACAAATATCATATGATATCACTTATATGTGGAATCTAAAATACGATACAAATCAACATATCTAGGAAACAAACAGACTCACAGACATAGAGAACAGACTCGTGGTTGAGGGTTGGGGGGAGGTAGGGGAGGGCTGGAGTGGGAGTTTGGGATTAGCAGATGTAAACTATTGTATACAGAATGGATAAACAACAAGGTCCTACTATATAGCACAGGGAACTATATTCAATATCCTGCGGCAAACTATAATGGAAAAGAATATGAAAAAGAATATATATATGTATAACTGAGTCACTTTGTTATACAGAAGAAATTAACACAACATTGTAAATCAACTATACTTCAATAAAATTTACAAAAAAAAGAAGCAAAAAACAAAAATAACTAGATGGAAAGAACTTTCTGACTCAGAGTCTGAGCTCTGGAAGGCAGCTTGTGTATTCACAAGCTTAAATAATTTTTTCAATGCAAAGAGAAAAAAATTTGGGGTGCAAATGTATACATACAGAATGATCCCTATTTGTAGAAATAATATATTTAATCACAAACCCATATACAGAGAGAAAATACTGGGGGAAAAAATGCAACTAAATGTTTCCACAGTTATCTCAGGATAGTGGATTTATGGGAGAATTTTATGTTTTCTGTATCTTATCTTTATTTTCCAAATCTCCTATACTGAGTGTGTATTACTTCTATTATCATTCCAAAGTAACTTCTTGAAAGTCAGGTTTTAATTATTGATGCCATTTACGTAGTGCCGTTTACAGAAACTTCAAAAAAGCTCCACAGAGACCTTTAGAAAGCGGCTGCTAAGCGCCACTGAATTCTCCAGTCTTGTGACCATCTTCATTGTAGAGATGAGCAACGGAGACTCCGAAAGGTAAAAAGCAGGGTCCGTGAGGGTCAGAATAAGACCGTGGACCCAGGGCAGCAGGGGAAGGTGGAGGCAGATCGCCCTGGGGGGAGAGGGTGTGTGAAAATGCAGATTGCAAACGCTGCAGGTCCAGGACCCCACAGGAGAAGCAGGGCCTGGGGTCAGAGGCCTGTGTTAGGATCCCGGCTCTAAGACTGATTAGTGGGAGACTCAGTCTAGATCCCTTGCCTCTCTGGGTCTCGGTTTCCTCATCTGTAGATCAGGAAGATTCATTTCTACCTCGTGGGGTGGTTATGAAGATAAAACAGGAAGATGATATCCGCAGGGCATTTCTCACAGTGCATGGTCCCCGGGTTACGCCATACTCACTCCTCAATACCCGCCAGCCTTACTGGAATCTATCAATGCCTCTCTTATTCCAAGTGCCCCAAGCACAGTCTCAACTCACCCACATGTAGATGTAAATATTGTCTAAGGGGGCCTCTGTTTGCAAGAAGGCCTGGGAAAATACTAGGTCTTTCTTTGCTGGAGAAACTTACTTTGCACTTTTTAAAAAAGGTAAGGGATCTTTGGTTGAAATGTTTGCTTCGGGGCTGAGAATTAAAATGTATGTTCCTGAACCCACCAAAATCATTTGCTGTGAAAATTCCAGTTTTAAAAATGAGTGCCAAGAACCTTGGAGGAAGAAAAGAAGACAGTATTGTGGTTTGTTGGTTTGTTGGTTTCACCGATGCGTCAAGGGGTTTCCTCTCACACAGATGGAAGCAGGGCGTGGTGACAGGGAGCACAGCGGGGGACAGAAGAGGGTTACAGAAGACCCAAGGGAGAAGCATGGTTTATTCACAAGCTCCCCGGCTCACCGTGCTGTCCTTTCTCTAAGGTCTGCCTATCGGCACAACGGGGCCTCCTGAGCAAAGGCTAATGGTCACGCGTGCTCAGGTAAATCCCAGCAAGGAGGGAAACAAGTTAGGATGGGCCGAGGACAAGTCACCTGAGTTTTGTTTCCCCCCGTTTTGCCCTATAAGGATGGATGGGGAGGGGAAGGTGGGGCGCTGCCTCTCTTGGTTCCTGGACCACTCACCTGGGCAGGTGCTGTGCTCAGGCCCAGCATTTCTCTTAGCGATTGCTGTCTCCAGGGTGATTGCATGGCTTGATTACACAATCAGGTTGTTGGCCATCCGTCTAGACAACCACGGTAGTGACGGCTGAGTTGGAGACCAGGAAGAGCAAGGGGACTCCTAAGGTTTCTGGGGCTTCCAGGGGCCGTTTTCTGGGTTCCCTCCAGGTGTGAACTGGCCTTCCTTGCTCCTCAGGTCCATGCACAGAAGCCCTTCTCTGGCTAGCATTAGTTTTGTTCCAGTAAGTGGCATCAGGAAGCCCTGAATTCTCTCCCCGGCACCTCCCTTCTTGCAGATAGGTGCCCCCACTAGAAGCACAAAGGCTACAAGGAGCAGGGGGCCGGTAAATGCAAGATGAAGACAGCATCAGAGCACTGCCCCACGTGACCTTATTTGATGCTTAGGACAACCTGGGAAGGATAACTTTTTTTTCTATCATAAATGGTTTATTTGCTTTTTTTATATTATTATGGAAATGTCGGAGACAGATAAAAAGTAAATAAATCATTGTTAGTCAAAGGCAATAGCTGTCATTATTTTGGTATTTATGATTCCAGATTTTTTTTTTTTTTTTTTTGGCCGCTTGGCTTGCGGGAGCTTAGTTCCCCGACCAGGGATCAAACCAGGGCCCTTGGCAGTGAAAGTGGCGAGTCCCAACCACTGGGCCTCCAGGGAATTCCCAATTCCAGATATTTTTAACGTTATAATGTAGGTTGGTTTTTTTTTGGGGGGGGGGTGTTTGCGGGAGGGAGGGATACCTTAATACCATCGTCTTATAACAGAAAACAAGGATGAGATGTGTCTGGACCCAATCACACAGAAAGTAAAGTGTGGAATAATATTGAGGCCTCCAAGAATGAAATGTGAATAAATCATATGATATCTAATACAGAAAAAAAATAAACATTCCCCAATTTCATATGAAGTTTGGTGAAATTTATACTCTGGCCAGGCTGAGGCGGTTTTAGGCCAACAGCTTACTATTTATGGACCTCTGTGTACTTTTCCATTTGTGACTGGTTTGATAGTTGTTTGTCCATTCACTCACTCATTCATTCGTTTATTCATTGAACAAGTAGTTATTGATTGGCTGCTGGGTGAAACGCGAGAGGATGGGAAAGGAAGACACACTGCCTGCCAGAGCTTGGAGGGAGGGAGAGGAAAAGGGAGGGGTGCCCAGCGGCTGCGGACACTCGGGTAGTGCTGACTCCTCAGGGAGAATGCCCACAGGGGCTCCGGAGGGCGGGGCGCAGGGGGGCCCTCGACAGTGCTGAGAATCCTCTTCACAGGAAATGTGAATCTAAGTCCAGCTTCTAGAAGCTCCGTTTTGCAACTCAGTTCCTTGCGTGGAGTTGTTCTAGGTTCAGCACAAGGCACTCTGCTGCATTAGGACTTAGCAGGTTCTTAGGGGTTAAAATTCGGTTGATGGAAGTGGTAGTCACTATTCTCACCCACGGGCGGCCGGGGAAGTTGGGCCCTGGAGTCAGCCCTGAGTTTGAATTCTGGCTCTGCCTCCCAATAGCTGGGTGACTCTGTTTGAGTTACTTCATCTCCCTGAGCCTCAGTGGTCTCATCTGTAAACTGGGGGTAATAAATGCAGCTGCCTTAAAGGGCTGTTGTAAAGGCTAAGTGAAATAATGTAGATAAAGTGCTTAGGACATAGTAAGCAATCAATACATCCCAGCTGGTATTAATAACACTGTACAACCCCCCAAAAGATCATTTTTAGTAGCTTTAGAGTGGAAATAGGCTATGTGAAATTTTCAAGAAAACGTGTTTCTTTTTATAACCATCCGGGCATGATAAATGATATTTTTTCAACTTCGTGATACAGTTACCTTACCACAGTTTGCTGAGATCTTCGCTGTGATCTTGGTGTCTCTCTCCCATATTAGGTTGATGTATATATATTTTAAATCTATTTCAAAGATCTTATTGGCTTTTATATGTTATTGTAAATATTTCCAGGATTGGGATTATTACAGTTACCAAATTAAACATATTGTAATTCTGATAGTTGAAGTAGAATGAAAAGGCTGGGGGAAAAAACCTCCTAGTGACTTCAGTGGCAAAAATCTTTTGAAGAATGCACACAGTTTTCACAGCTATCTTTACTGTGTGTGGACATAAAATGTGATGGCTCTGGCTGAGGGTTCTGAGGGCTTAGATGCCATTTGCCAAGTATGATTTCACCCCTTGGAGAGGACAGATGGTCATCTGAGAGGTTTAACCCAGAGGACCCACTGATGGCCATGCCTTTTTAGATTGCCTTAAGCACAGCCTTTAAAAAAGAAATCACGTGGTCATCATGTTTGGGTATGATTGACCAACTAATTCTCTTGATTCAAAAATCCTGGGAAAAAAAACCCCCAAAACATCTTTTACAGAAACAGCAGAACAGATCCTTCCAGAAACCACAGGGTCTGTTAATATTGTTTTAGGACCAAGTGAAGCCATTTGGAAATCAATATTTAAACATTTTTATGAAGTGAGCCATATGTCAAATGAAACAGGACAAAAGGAGTGGAGCCATGAAAAAGAAAATACAGAGTACCTGTTTATGGCATCACTTAATATGTCTTTTCCTCTAGGCAAAGTTTTTATTATTGTTGATGTGATTCCTCTTATTCTGTTGTCAGAACCACGAGGGCAGGTAAGTAATAAATGATTCTGATTGTTATTTTATATCCATGCTGTATGTCTTCCTCTGTAAATACCTGTTCATGTTGTGGCTACTCAAGTAATAGGATAACATCAGTGAGAGTCTGAAAGAAAACAGAAGAACATCCTCTCCATTCGCTAATGCAACACCTGGTATTACTGTGTCACTACTTCGCTTTTATATGGCACTTACGTGACTTCCCACGTGGGCTCCGCAGTCAGGCTGGTTGAGTTTACATCTCACCTCCTCTTCTCACCAGCTCTTTGACCTCAGCCAAATTGCTTCAACTTGTTGTGCCTCAGTTTCTCACCTGTACAACGGAGATGACAGGAATAGTACCTCCCAGGTTTCGAATCCAGGGATCCAACCAATCGCAGAACAGAAATACTTGGGGGAAAAAATTCCAGAAAATTCTCAAAAGCAAAACTTGAATTTGCCGCATCCTGGCAATTATCTACATAGCATTTACAATGCATTTACAACTATTTCCATAGTATTTACATGGCATTAGGTATTATAAGTAACCTAGAGATGATTTCAAGTATACGGGAGGATGAGGAGGTTGTATGCATATACTACACCATTTTATATAAGGGACTTGAGCATCCTTGATTTTGGTATCTATGGGGATCCTGGAACCAATTCCTACCGACTGTATGGGTTTTGTCTCTAGCAAGAAAATTGAAGCTCAGAGAGGCGAAATGACCTTCACAGGTTCTGAATTCAGGTCCAGTGGTATTTTTTAAGACACATGAGAGGACTTCCCTGGTGGCGCAGTGGTTAAGGATCCGCCTGCCAGTGCGGGGGACACGGGTTCGAACCCTGGTCCGGGAAGATCCCACATGCCGCAGAGCAACTAAGCCCGTGCGCCACAGCTACTGAGCCTGCACTTCTAGAGCCCGCGAGCCACAACTACTGAAGCCCATGCGCCTAGAGCCCGTGCTCCGCAATAAGAGAAGCCACCGCAATGAGAAGCCCGCGCACCGCAACGAAGAGTAGCCCCTGCTCGCCGCAACTAGAGAAAAGCCCACGCACAGCGACAAAGACCCAATGCAGCCAAAAATAAAATAGATTTATTAAAAAAAAAAGACACATGAGAAATGGTACATGTTTCTGCTGCTCAAGAGATGCCTTGTAAGGGAGAAGTCATTGCCTCTTGATGTGATGCAACAGGAAGTATACAGGGTCAACTACGAGTGGAATGTCTTGCCCCAAATGTTTAACTGGAATGAATCACACCTTTCTATGAAACCTCAAATTTACAGGATACAGAAGGGATCAAGGGGTCGCGTAAACGGTACCACAAGAAAAAACAAGCAAATCCAGGACGTGGGAACATTCTGCAATACAGATTGGTTGTGTCTTTTCAACAAGCCAATGCTGCAATTAAAGAAAGGCAGGAGAGGTGGAACAGCTGGGGATGGTTCTGGGTTAAAAGAGACAAAACAAAGCCAACGTGCATGGTGTTGAATAGGATTCTGATTCGAACCTAAAGGGAAATCAGAGACTTGCTTGTGTACAGAACATTTAGACAATACTACAGAATTATTGCTAGTTTTGTCAGGTGTGATAATGGTTATGTGGTTATCTTTTGAAGAAGCAGGTTGAAGAATTTAGGGGTAAATTGTCCTGATATCAGTTTACTTTAAAATGTTTTAGCAAATAAAAATACATCACAGGGGAATTCTCTGGAGGTCCAGTGGTTAGGACTCCACTCTTTCCCTGCCAAGAGCCCGGGTTCAATCCCTGGCCGGGGAACTAAGATCCCACAAGCCGTGCAGCACAGCCAAACAAACAAAAAACAAATATGAAAAATATGATCAATTCTTGAATGTAGGTAGTGAGGTGAGTATATGGGGATACTTGTACTATTCTTTCTACTTTTATGAATGTTTGAAATATTCATAATAAAAAGGAAACAAACGAAATAGACAAAAATGGACCTTTTTAGAAAGCAGCGGGCTTCCCTGGTGGCGCAGTGGTTGAGAGTCTGCCTGCCAATGCAGGGGACACGGGTTCGAGCCCTGGACTGGGAAGATCCCACATGCCGCGGAGCAACTGGGCCCGTGAGCCACACCTACTGAGCCTGTACTCCGCAACGGGAGAGGCCACGACAGTGAGAGGCCAGTGCACGGCGATGAAGAGTGGCCCCCGCTCGCCGCAACTAGAGAAAGCCCTCACACAGAAACGAAGACCCAACACAGCCAAAAATAAATAAATAAAATTTAAAAAAAAAAAAAAAAAAAAAAAAAAAAAAAAGAAAGCAGCAGCTGTGTGTTAAAGTTGTCGCAGAGATGGCCTAGCACAGCACACGTCCAAATGTCCACGCAGTGACGGTGACACACAGGACAGCTCTGCCTGCCACATCTTACACATCATGTATATTTCATAAGGCAAGGACACAAAAGTCCCATTTAAAAAACAAAACGAAACTAAAACACCCTATACTCCTAAGGAAAGCCTCTCTAGCCATTCCTATAAAGGGCCAAACCTAAACTGTCTGTGTAGTATTTAGATGTGCCATAAATAAACAGTGGGATGGTATCAATAATAATATGTGTGTTTTATGTAAACCTATTGGAGCACCAAGCAATTTTCTTTTTTTTTTTTTTAATTAAGAGGGTGGTTGATGATTTTGGTAAAGATGGATCCATAAGTGGGGGCAGAACTAAGAAAAATCTATAGAATTTGAACTCCCGATTCTGGGCTCTGCTCTAAGCCACTCATTTACAAGTGAGAAAGTTTGAGCAAAGTAAATGTATTCACCTCCAAGTGCATAAAATCTTGATTTTACTCTCAAGCCAAGTTCAGGGAAAATCACAAGTTTTCATTTCATCCTCTAGCAGTTTCCAAAGATAACATCTTAGATATATACCTCTTAGACCAACCCACCATCCCAAGGATTTATTTTAAGCGAAGACAAAACTGGAACTAAATAAACTCTAATTATCGGAGCATAAATCTCAGTCTTAGAAAGGATCCTTCTAATTTTCCCGCCTCTATCACTCAAGGACACAGCAGTGCCAAGGAGTGACCCAGAGTTGTGAGTAACTAGCTTTTCCACTGTTGGAGGGTTTCTGAATATAAATCTCTACTTTATGTAATTACATGAAAAAAATCTGTTTTCAAAGGAAAGGTATGGCTTTCAACCCCTGAATATAGTAAAAATTTAGAACTCTAAGAAGAGGACAAATATTACCCCAATTACCCAGTTCTAAATCTCTCTCCTAGACTGGACAGAACCTGAATAGCTCATAGATGTTGCAAGAAAATGACCTTTTCAAACCAAAAATGCTGATTATGATGGTGTTATTGCTTCTGGGAATCCAGTGTGTGACTCTTACAGGAGAGAAGAAGCACGTAAGGAACCTAAACATTTTCACCAACATTTTCCATACTTGTCCATACTGTGATTGACAAACTTCCTAGAGAAGTTCCTTGCGTTTTAAACTTCTTTGAAAATCCCAGCTTGCACACCATCGGTTTCCTTTCAGGACTCTTGATTTAACGCTTTGAAGAGGCCGGACTAACCTGCCATCTAAAGAGAAAGAGAATGAATTCCGTGTAGTAGACACAAATCCTCTGGAATGATCCTTCACCTGACAGGTCTCCAAACAATTTAAGCGGGAGCATCACGTACTTGGGCCATTCTGACTCACTCATGGAAAGAGGAACATTTCTGGTCAAACCCAGATGTTTTCTGACTTACCTGTTTGTTCAGGCTTTCAGAGGCTCATGCCACCGTGACCACCAATCAGCAGGTGGCCACTCAGCTCCCAGGGCGTGGCCTCAGGCTGGAGCTGGAATAGGGCAGAGGGTCCCCCCCTTGCAATTTCCCAAGCGACAGTGAACAGCACAAAATAGTATACAGGTTGGCTGCGTGTACTTCCAATTTATTAACTCTGGAACAGCCAAAGAAAGTCTGAGCTCGCTGGATTAAGTCCTGAAAAATACTAATTAGACCAGGACAATGTGTTAGATTCAACCGATGATAGCTTAGGCCATGCCAGGCCCTGGACTAAGCAGTTTACAGACATTTCTCATTTAACCTTCTGGAAAAAAAAAATTTTTTTTTTTCTTTTGGCCACGCCAAGCGGCATGTGGGATCTTAGTTCCCCAGCCGGGGATCTAACCCGTGCCCCCTGCATTGGAAGGGCAGAGTCTTAACCACTGGACCGTCAGGGAAGTCCCCCGAAAAATCTTATGTGGATAAACAACAAGGTCCTACTGTATAGCACAGAGAACTATATTCAATAGCCTATGATAAACCATAATGGAAAAGAATATGAAAAAAGAGAATGTATATATGTGTATAACTGAGTCACTTTGCTGTACAGCAGAAATTAACACAACACTGTAAATCAAATATACTTCAATTTAAAAAATGAAAAAAAAAAAACCTTATGAAATGGGTTTTATTATCCCAGTTTGTTCAGCAGGTTGGAGAACTTTCCAGAGTTCACTGCTAGTCAGAGGGAGTGTGGATCTGGAAAGAGGTCTGCTCCTTCCCTAGCTGCCCTGCCCTGCGCTCCTCCCTGAGGTGGTGGAGTGGGGAAGGGTGAGGCAGGGGGAAACTGGGCGTAGCTGAGTTACAGCACTGTGTTCATCTCTGCTGTACAGCAAAGTGACTCAGTTATTCATAGACATGCATTCTTTTCCATTATGGTTTATCAGAGGATATTGACTATGGTTCCCCGTGCTGTACAGTAGGACCTTGTTGTTTATCCATCCTATATATACACGAGCTTACGTCTGCTAATACCAACCGCCCACTCCATCCCTCTCCCAATGCCCTCCCCCTTGACAACCACCAGTCTGTTGGTAAAGAGACTTCTTAAAGTCAGGGATGAGGAAGGGCATGTAGGAATCTTTGCTTCCAGCCTCACAGTCATGTGGGGCAAATGTCTGTCCCCACTTCACCGCAAGGTTAAGGATGGCCTTCAGTTCAGTGAGTGTAATTCAGGAAGCAAGGGGTGTGTGTGTGTGTGTGTGTGTGTGTGTTTGTGCCCGCACACATGTGCTGGATTAGTGATTCTGTGCCCGGCCTGATGTCCACAGCTGAGGGGACGTGGCAGACGCTGATGCAGACCAGGTCCACGGAGAGCAGTGCCGGGTGGACGGAATAAGAGTGCGCTCGCCTCCTTGGAGTTTACCTCTGCTTGCTGGGGTCCCCACGGGCGCCCCATGTTTGAGGTGTGGAGGTGTGGCTTCCACAAGATCCCAGAGTCCACTTGCATTCCTCCAAGGGAGAGGTCTTAGTTCTGCTGCTAACTAGTTGCCTGACCTTAGAAAACTCACCTAGCATTTCTGGACCTCCGCTTCCTCCCCTGTTAATACAACAGGGCACACTGGGCAATGCTCTCCAGAGCTCTTCCAGTTTGGCGTTCTGTATAACCCTGATGGCAAGGCTGGGATTCCTTTCCATGCCGGGGGGCTAGGAGTCGCTTCAGGCCTCATCTTGGGGCCACTCGTGCTTCCCCGGGATTAGCAACACAGACCCCCGCACGTCCCTTATCGAGGGCTTGATGGTGTAATCACACACCTGTGAATGATGGAACATTGGAGAAGGTGGGATAGGATAGAACAACACTATTAAAGCCAAGGACGGTGTTCATGTCCTGCCTTCTTTGGTTGCGTATTGCATGCCTACTAAGTGCCGGGCACTGTTCTAGAATAGTTCTAAGCAGACATGTTCTCGGCTATCACGGGATTTAAATTCCCAGAGCTTCAGCATTAAACAGTGAATTAATGAGCACAGAGAATTAGGAATTAGGAGCTGCTTCCCTGAGGCCAGACTCCTCCAAGGGCTTCTTCCTGGTTTCCTGACTTCTTCCTCTCCTTCCTGGCTTTTCTATCGAACTAATCTTCTTAAAAGAAGCCCTTAGGCTAAAATACCTCTAATGTCTTTCTCTTGTACTTTTATCCTGTAATGAAATCCAGGCTTCTCAGCTCACCGTGGAGCCCTCTGCAAATTCGAGGTGACGTATGTTTCACCCTTCCAGCCACCGCTCACTTTTCTAAGTCCTTCAAACAAATTCGCCTACTCATGGCCTCCCCAATCACTTCCTGAGTTTTTCTGCTTCCATATATTTTTCTTCTTTAAAGATTTATGTTTTAGATTTTTTTTTTTTTGATGTGGACCATTTTTAAAGTCTTTATTGAATTTGTTACAATACTGCTTCTGTTTTATGTTTCAGTTTTTTGGCCTCCAGGCATGTGGGATCTCAACTCCCTGATCAGGGATCGAACCTGCACCCCCTGCATTGGAAGGTGAAGTCTTAACCACTGGACCGCCAGGGAAGTCCCTAGGGATTCGATTTTTAAAACGTACTAAAAGAAGGCACACTTCTGTTAAAAAGTGAAACAGTACAGGGATATGTAATGAGGTGGCAGTCTCACCTCCATTTCCCCCCATTTCATCCCTCTGAGGTAACCACAGTTTTTCCCTCCAAATTTACAGGAAAGTCACAAGAATAATTGATACAGAGAACATTCTTCCACATATCCTTTACCCAGATTGACCGATTTGTAACATTTTGGCACATTTGTTTTCTTCCTCTCTCTCTCTCTTTCTCTCTTTTTAACACACATATTGTCATCTATTTTTCTGAGCTATTACAATAGTTTTCAGACATCCTGCCTCTTTACCCCTTGATGTTTCACTGTGTATCTCCTAAAAACAAGAATATCCTCAGTATAGTTGTCAACCTCAGGAAATTTCACATTGATACAATACCTTTATCAAATCTAACTTCCATACTCCAATTTTTTCAGTGGACCCAATTATGTCCTTTATAATTGTCTTTTCCATTTTCCATCCAGTACAGGATCTGTTCCAGGATCATATATTACATTTAGTTCTCATGTTTCTTTAGTCTCCTTTCATCTGGAACCTCAATTTGTGTTTGTCTTTCATGCCAGCAACACTTTTGAAGAATAAAGGCCAGTTTCTTTCTTTTAATTTCCAATAATAAAATATTTTGTATTTGATCATTTGTATATATTTACATTTTAAAAATAAAATGTTTTGAATCTGCCTGATGTTTTCCATATCTTTTTAAATGTCATTTCAGTCCCTGGTGATGCCTCTCCATCTTTTCAAATCCTACTTATTCTAGGTTCAGGTATAATCCCTTCTTCCCTGGCCTTTGCTGGAGGCCAGAGCATACCCCATAGACTTTACGTCTGCCACACACCGGCACTGTGCTTAGCATACACAGGGCCGTTAATACATATTTGTTGATTAGTTGATTTGGGGCTGAGACATGAGTACTGTCTGCTGTAAAGACAGAATGCATCAAGCAGGCTTAGCAAGTCAAGATGGGTATCTTTGCTGCCAGTTGCTTCTGGGCCTTGCAATTATTGAGGTAACTTTTGGATTCAAAACTGGATCCTTGATTCTAGATTTGCCACACCATGGAACTGTGGGGAAGTTGATCTTTTTTTAAAAAAGTTTCACAATTGATAACTAAGAGCGTGAAATAAAAGTAACTTTCCATACTATTTTATTCCTCCAAATTTCAGGAAACTGAAATAGTGTTCAGTTCAAGAAAAGGTTTCAGAGATTAATGAACCAAACAGCTCAAGCTGCAATCCAGTATGTTCGAATACAGTCTGTCCTTACGTTATCAAAAACGTATAGGAGGTTGAAGGCTAGTGTGTTCAGAGAATAGGCCCCTCAGAGGAGATGCTAAATTATAAACGGAGAAGAATGCTTTCATACTAAGCAATAGCCATTTGTCGACATCAAACCAACATTTTTGCCCTTGCTCAAGAAAGCTTTAGACTCTTATCAAGTCTTGGTAAATTTTGAAAATCACATGGCTGTTCAATGCCTCCATGTGGTAGAAAAAATAATTTAGCTCTGTCCTAGCTTCCTGTGATAGTAACGTTCAGGACCAATACAGTCGCACGATGCTTAGGGTCCTTCAAAGGGATCAGTGTTTTTTGATAAAAAGGCCTGTGGAAAAACGACCCGAATTGAAGATAAAAGCCCCAGATCTCATTAGGCTTCATGAATTGACCCTTCTTTGCAAACCTTCCTTATCCTTCTGTATAAGGAATGGCTTTTTTCAGCAAAGGAGCATCATAAAATAAAACAAGTGGACTGAAATCCACAGTGAATCCACCTTTTCAGAAAAGCTTTATAGAAATTCTTTTTACATGCCAAACATAAGTTTCTTTCTTTTGACAAAAAAAAAAAAAAAGGAAATCCTTTCTATCTAGCCATAGGGTAACTTAAAAATATATATATGTATATTAACAAATGTTAATATATTATTAACAAATTTGCTTGGCGATTCTTTGGATGTGAAACTGGTCAAAGAGAACGGTCACCTTTATGAAATATTTGAAGTTCCGTGTAAGCAACAAGCCAGAAATAGGTGTGCTCGGAAGTTAGACGGGGTCTCTTTCTTTTGAATCAACCGTGTCATTTCACCTCCTAGGGATCAGTCAATACCTTGATCTTCAAGGGCTTCTACTTAAACGTACTTGATACTCTAAAGATGGCTTGAAGAAGAGGATTGGATCATTCTGAGAATCAGGAATAGGCATTAATAAAAACTGGAGCCCACTTTTTCAAAGCCCAGGGACGTCACAGTGTTGCACCACATGGCCTCTGTGGCTGAATGCGTCTTTTAAATGTAGATTGAGCCTTCCTATCAAAGCAGCCACTGTATATGGGCACATTAGCCCGCACTTGACTTCCCCAGCGTTGGGGGCAGGGGCTGAGGGATATTGTCGTGGTATACCCTTTGGTTTCTTTAGGATAATGTAGCATGAGAATATATTACCTACTTAAAATATACCCGTCAATATGAAATAAAGAAATAATAAGGATTATTCTCAGAATGGGGAGTAGGGAACTTCAATAGGGGTCATTAATTGATTCAAGTCAATGTTATAAATTCAGTGATTCTCATCACTCGCTTCCATTTTTTTCCACTTTCCCACCTGTCTTGATTGTTAATATGTTCTTTAAAATATTATCAGGACTCTTTTATATTTAATATATTGTTCTTCAGTGTAATTGAGACTCTTTCCACCACCACCCCCCACCCCCCAACACTGCCAGGACTGGCAAAATCATCATGGGCCACAGTCACAATTCCGCCACTGACTTACTGCTTGACCTTGGACAAGACACGGTGGCTTCCTTTGCCTTAATTTCTTCATCTGCAACATGAGGAGTTTGAACTCAAAGCTATCTTAGGCCCCTTCCTGGAAATAAAATCCTGTGATTCCTCGACCCGATCTTTCTCTTAGAAGGTTTCCTATATTGTCATCAATTCTAAGTCATAAAGACCCCGTGTCCTAACAAAATTCCTGAGAAGTAAAATAAGGGTGGGATTATTAATACTCTGAGTAAAAGTTAATAAACCACTTTTACTATAGATACACATTTGATCCTTCTTACAACCGACCAGTGAGTACAGCGCAGGTATTGCCCTTCATAGCTGAGGAAAGGGAGGCTTAGAGAGATCAATTTATCTCCTTAGGCCTTGCAGCTAATAAGTAGAGTTAGAAGATTACAAATGAATTATTATTTTTTTTATGATGGAGACAACTGTATATGTAAAATAATCTGAATATAAAGAATAGTCTTTCGAGAGCAGCGGATTCTTTTCTAAACATTTTGAGGTTGTCATTCCCCCTCAGCAGGTCATTCCCGAACCATAAAGCACTAACCAGGGTTAGAGATAAGAAAGCCTAGTACACAAAAGAGAGCTAGTGTCCCTCCAGACTAGCTTGGGAAAGCGCTTCCCTATAGAGGAGGGGCCCTTCCATTACATATTTTATTTCCCCAGGGACCAGTCTCATCCAAGCATCAACAATGCAACACAAAATACTACGTTCAGTTTTTTTAAAAAATATTATTATAGTTAGTATCCAAATATATGATTTATGCCAACCAAAATTAAAGAAAAAATTCACCCACCGTCCCCCCCGCCACATCAGCAAATCAAACCTCTTCTTCTCCTGTATTCTCTGCCAGCTCTCGTCTTGATACATATATGAATTTTTACTGGTTGTACTCACAGTGTGGACATGTATTTTAAAGTATCAGGAACCCAAAATTTTCGTAAGAGGAAGTCTCAATTTTAGTAACTGTCTTCAGATTATTTTTTTCATCCCAACTGAGTTTGTTTCATGTTTGCTCATTGTTTGCTCTCGAATTTATATGTTTTTTTTCATCAGAAGTACAAAAAGTATACAACCTGGTTTTAAGGAGATTTGGGGGCGTTGTTTTCAAATAACATACAGCAGAGAATGTTATTATTTTTATATCCTCTACCAAGACTCCTGAAACCAAACACATGCCTGGGATCTTTTCAAAATTTCTAGGCATTCGAGTGACCGAGGGACTGCTCCAAGGTAGGAGGCTGAAACGATGACCTACACGGGTTTTTCTCAGCTTTTGGACCCCTTGATTCTACGACAGTTCTTGGTAGATACAGCTTTCCTGGTAAGGATTGAGCAAGAAGTCTGCACAATTACTTTGAGTCCTAATAAAGTTGGAGTTTCCTGTTGAGGACTAGAAGGGGTTGAGGTGGGTGGTAGTAAGAATGCTCATTTTCCTGCTTAGTGGATATGCCACGGGCTTTATAGCTTGTGTTGTCCTGTGGTCACTGAAGCCACACTGTTGCCATGGAAAAGGATGGCAATCTGAATGAGACAATTTAGAGCGGCCCATGGAAATCTGACTGGACAGTTGCTGAAAGCACCAGACCTAGTATGTGTGACACCGCACCTATCTCTTCAATTTCCTTCAACTGAAACGACCGATAAGTGAGAAACTAAACTGTAATTTGATGGCTTCATCTTAAAAAAATCAATCTTCGTAAAAATACTAAATAAGGAACAATTCAGAAGAATTAGAAGGACTATTATAGAAATATTATGATTATTTGAATAGCATTTATATCGCCGCTGCAGAAGGTACAGCAGGCCCCCAAACTTTAATCCAATTTCCGACACCAAAAACTCTAAATCCAGTCTCCTTCAGTAGTATAGGGTTTATTCCCATTGATTTCTCGCATTTGTGTGGCTGTCACACGTCGGTTGGTTTTACCTGTCACGAAATCCTTTGTATCCCTTTTATAAAACACCACCTCTTTCTATAAAAAGTGACTGGAAGAATCCACAATCGTAAAATTGCACGTGCCTGAGCAGAAAACTCCTGTCTTGGGATTCTCTCACAGGCGTGCCTAAACCGACCTCTGCTCCTGGAAGGTAGATCGCCAAAGGGAAAAGCCAGGCTCAGCCCACAGGAAACCCTGTTGCAGGATTTCTAATTGCCCCCTCAAGCTGATCACTTTTTTAGGAGTTCCCGGGCATTCTCTAGTCCAAAGTCCTGGCCACCAGATTACCTTTTTTTTTTTTAAACCAATTTGCCATCCCCGCCCCTTCCAGAAGCCCTTTTGGGAAGAACTGCCTCTCGTGATTGCCCTATTCCATACAGTTCCCGGCGCCCCCCCCCCCCCCCCCCCCCCCCCCCCCCCCCCCGTCTCGGAACGGCTTCCCCGCTCCAGCCCAGGAGCCGGGGGTCCCCAGACCACTTGAGAGGAAATTCACAGCCCTCGCCCCCTGGCTCGGCGTCCCGGGTGGTGACGGCGCCGGGCTGCCCCGGGGCCCCCCGAGCGCGGCTCGCGACCCCCCGGAGGTGTCCAGGGGGCGGGGAGCGCGGGTGGGTGGGACCGGGCCGGTGGGGGAGGGGCGGGAGGAGGAGGAGGAGGAGGAGGAGTGCGAGCGTGTGTGGCTGGGGGAAGCCATTGCCTGTTTAATAGTTGCTGTTGCTGCACTTCCGCTTCTCTCCCAGCGAGAGAGAGACACGAGTGGCCAGGCCCAGCCGCAGCCGCAGCAGCAGCCGCCGCGGCGGCACGGAGCAGCCAGACACAAAGAGAGGTACGGGGATCCCCCCCGCCGCCCGCCGCCCCCCGGCCGCGCCGCCGGGCCTCGGGGACACCCCTCGCCGCCGGGCACGGGGCCGGGGGGCCGGAGAGGGGCCGGGCCCGCCCGCGGGGGATGGGCAGGGACCCCCGGGCCGCGTGGGGTGCGGGGGCAGCCCGCGTCGGGGGCGGGGGGGCGCCGAGGCTCGAACTGTCAGCGCGGCCCCGGGAGCCCCCCCGCTGGCCGCCGAGGGGGCCGGGAGCGGGGGAGGGGAGGCGGGGGAGCCCCGTTTTCCCCCGGGGCGGGGGCCCGCGGGGATTAACCCCTTCGGGGCGGACGGGCTCATTGTTATTCCTCCGCCGAGGAGGCCGAGTCCCCCCGCCCCCCCCCACCGGGGGTGCCCATCGGGCGTGTGCTCGGGACCCCCGCCCCGGCCGCGCAGCCCCGAGCCGGACGGCGGAGGGGCGTCGGGGCGCGGCGGGGGCCTCGGGCCTCGCCGCCTCGGCCCCCCCGCTGGCCTCTCCCTTCCCCCACCCAGGCACCCGCTCCCCGTCTCCGTCCCCCCCCCCCTTTCGGCTTCCTCTCCGCCCTCCTCTCTTCCCGACCTCGCCAAACTCCGCTCCCGGCCCCCCGGTCCCCCGCGACCCCCGGAAAGCCGCCGAAAAAACAGCCCGAGGCCGGCCGGCCAGCCGCCGGGACCTTCCCTGCCCGCTCCGGCCGGGCGCCCCGCGCCCCCGCCCGGCCGGCTGCTCCCCTCCCTGCCCCGAGGGGAGCCCCGGGGGGCGAGGGAGGGGCTGCTCGGTGCGCCCCCGACCGTTTTCCCACCGCGTCCCCCACTTGGGGCCAGAGATAAACAGGCAGCGTCCGATTCGCAAAAGCCGTGAAGGGCCTGAAGACTTTGGAAAGCGAGTGGAGGGTGGTGGGCGGCCGGGTGCACCCCGGGCCAAAGCCCTCCTGACAGCGCCCGAGTTCCTTCTGTACACTGGCTGCATGGTTTGTGTTTTTCTGTTTTGTTTCCCTCCCCCTGCAGGGGCTGTTTTCGGGGTGGGGTGGGGGGTTCGCTATGTCGGATGACGATTCGAGGGCCAGCACCAGCTCCTCCTCATCTTCGTCCTCCAACCAGCAAACCGAGAAAGAAACAAACACCCCCAAGAAGAAGGAGAGTAAAGTCAGCATGAGCAAAAACTCCAAACTCCTCTCCACCAGCGCCAAGAGGTACCGTACCCCACCCCCCAACCCCAGCAGGCTTCCTATTTCCCGAACGGACTGCCTCTTGCTGCATTTGGTCTGCCTCCAAGGAGGGTAGCTTAAACGCTCCCCACGGGTTATGTGTTTTTAAAAAGGAAAAAGAGGGCCTTGGAAGCCCTAATGGTTTTTCTCTGTTGCTTCTTCTGTTTTCTCTTTTAATCATGGTCCACATGCAGCTGTTGTGGCTTGCCTTTCCCATATCTTGCTGCAGTTTGTAAGAATCCTTGTTAGTATTATTAGTGACCCCCAAATCTGATTTCAGATGATTTGTCCTATTATAATCACTAATCTGTGACCCTCCCCGAGGCTGGCATCCCACTTAATTACTAATACCTGCCTGGACACCTCTATCACAGCGAATTCTGTTACCGTCTTACTTCCTTCTCACCTGTTGCACATATGATCTGTTTTGAATAGAGCTTTCATCACAAATTGCATAAGGAATAACTCACATTAGCAGAGTGAAACATGTAATAGGTGGAGATAGATGTTTTTGGATGGAATTTAAAGAGATGTTTCTGATTTAGAGAGTTGAGGCAAGTGGATGAATCAATAAATGATGTACAATGGTTATTTAGGCTATTTTGGGGATTCTTCGTTGTTCTCTTTCAGAACTTCAGTTTACCAAATTTCAGGGGAACTCAGATTTTTTTCGTGCTATTTTCTCTTCTCTTTGGCTGTACAGTTGTTTTTTGGTTTTTGTTTTCAAGATGAATTCAAGCAGAGGCTCTTTATCTTTCTTCTCTTCCTCTTACGTCTCTGGAAGAAGCTACTTTTTACCTTCATTTTTTTTCAATAGCAGTATCCTCTGATCCCATGACCCTTAAAGTAATCTCTAGCAGATTCCTGGGAACTCTCATACCTTTTCATAAGTTCTTCTGCTGTCAGGTGTACAGTCATTAAACTTTAAAGTGGCAAACCAGAAAGATAGTAAGGAATCCAAATGGTAGGTTAGAGAGAGATATCTGTCTTAAAGAATGTAAAATAAAATGGAACATGAGGCTTTAGATCTTTCCACTGAGTAGTGAGCCAAAACTCTCAGAGTTTGAAAGTTTGTCCTGTCATTCTCCCTGACTTGAAATTTGGAAAGTTGGTAAAGTGCTTTGGTGACCTGACCATAGGAGGAAGAAGGAATGACTTCAGCTTATTGTAAACAGCGTAGAGGTGTAGAGTTAAGTGGCAAGATGTCTTGGCAAGATTGTTCTCATTTTCAGAGGGTTAGTTTGATTGCGTCTCAGCTTCCCAGGAGTCCTGACTGGCTCTCCTTGATTAACCCTGTGCTGGTGTTCCCCCAGAATTTTGGCTTCTACCCTGCCCACTTTGGATGGGGCTTTCCTTAGTCACCCCCCCCCCCCCGCCCCGCCACCGCCTCGCCCCAGCTTCTGGGCTCCCTCGTCCAAGCTGGGGCAGCTTTTGGCCTGACCTAAAATAAAGGTAGAATATGTGCTTTAGGTCATTAGTATTTTCATATTTTGCTGCATATCCCTGGTGTACATGAATATATTTGGGGATAAAGGCACAGGCATCAAATATAAAATAGCCTGCTTTGTGTCAGCAAATTACAGAGGGGATTTTTTTCATTAGACACAATTCGTCCATACACGCTAAGGAGGTTAAAAACTCATTTGGAAATGCTTGAGAAAGAGATGGTGGGTGTAAAACAAATGAAAGGTGGGAAGCTACCCACGGTAGTTTTATCTATAAAGTTAACATCAGCTTTAGCTCCGTGGGAATCTTGCTGAGAGAGTGGCTGTTAGTGCAGAGCAGGGCTATGGTTAATGGTAAAGGTAAAAAAGTGGAGAGGGACAGTGTATCCAGGAAAGAATAAGGGGAAAAGTGATGGTAGTGGGACCCTGCAGATGCTGCTCTGGGAAATGGGTTGATTTGGAAGGTAGGTGTTGCCCATAGAATTGGAAAAGGCACGTACACCAGGAGATAGAATGAAAGAGAAACCTGAATTGGCAGACGGAAGGTTACTTAACTGCATGTTGGAAACGGCATGTTGGTTTTGAGTCCACGCGTAAGGGAAAAGCCCCCACCAAGGGTGGTCTGGACAAGAATGACTCTGGAGCATATGTGTGGGTTACTCTTACGAATCTTTTACCAGTACTCTAGAAATGGTGCGGGTGTTGGTTGTAGAGATGAAGTGGACAAAGCTGTCTGGCATTATACTTTTTAGGTATTAAAGAAGCAGCTACCTTTTCAGTGAATATTTTATAGGAGAGGTTGTTGACAAGGAGAAGTGAAGTCAGTGTGTGTTTTTATAAAAGTTGTGCTCAGGGGGAGGTTATTTTGGCCCGTGTACATAGGTCTTAACATATACAGTCATTCTAGTAGATGCAGGTGAAGAATCAGGAAGCCAGGGTTCCAAACTTTTAGTCTGACACGCAATAATGAGTCAAACAGCGGGGATGCCAAGGTCTCCGAACTGAACTGATAATTGATAGCAATAGAATTGAGCAGGGCACAGCTAAGTAGGTATCAGAGATAGTGAGCAAAGCCCTTTGTAAAGTTCACCAGAACTCGTAGGGGACAGGAAATATCCTTCAATAGGAAAGTTGAAAGAACTTCCCTAATCAGCGCCCTAATCAGAAGTAAATTTCTCTTTACTTGTAAATGGACAGAACAGTGTCTTCTAAAACCTGTATTCCCCATTGCACCTAGCCAGTCTGTCTTTCTACCTTCAGAAAACCTCTGGGAAGAGAAAAGCATCCATTGCGGTTGTATGTATGTATGTATGTATGTATGTATGTATGTGTGTGTGTGTGTGTTAGTTTTTTACTACTGTGCTGCCTCAGTGAGATTTTTAAGTTGTAACGTAGCCCTTTAGGGCTTTATATGATAGGAGCAGGAAAGGTTATAAAAATAGAAGGCTCCGTTTAGAAGGTGGAGAAGGCTTAAAGGCCTCAAACTTTGTCGTAGGAATTGATGCTCGAAGCGCCTAGGTAAGCTGAAGACAAAGGCCATGGCTCGGTGTGAACTGCCGGGTGGCGTCGGCCTAGGGGTGGGGGATGGGCTCTTTGTGGAGTCGCAGGCCGCTGCGGAGATGGGAAACTGGGTGGGGGTCCCGGGTTCTGAGCCGGTGTGGGGTGCAGGCCCAAGAGAAGTGAGAGGGTGTCCGGGCTAGAGCAGGGCCGGGCAGGTGAGCCGAGAGGGCGGGCGGTGCGGGCGGCCGGTGCACCTGTGCGGGCCGCGGGCCGGGGTGTCCCGGCGGGAGGCGGCGGGCGAGCTGTGGGATCCCCAGCCTGGCCCGAGGCTTCGTCCGCGGCCGGCGAGCGCTCGGGCAGGGGGGCGGGGCCGCCGGCGGGGGCGGGGCTGCCCACCGGGGTCCGCCGTGCGGCCCGCGCCACCCCCAGCCCGACGGCGGCGGCTGGTCAGCCAGCGCCCGCGGGGCCTCGCCGGGAGCGGCCATGTTGGCTTCGTCCCCGGGGACGCGGGCGGCCTGGGGGTGGCGCTCTGTGGGGGGAGGGAACCCGAGGTGCGGGGACGCTCTGGGGGGAGGGGGAGCACCCGAGGTGACCGGCGGCCTTGGGGGGGCGCTCTGGGGGGAGGGGGGAGCACCCGAGGTGCCGGACGGCGTGGGGGGAGCGCTCTGCGTGTGGGGGGGAGCACCCGAGGTGCCGGACGGCCTGGACGGGGCGGTCTGCGGGCTGGGAGCACCCGAGGTGCCCGGCGGCCCGGGTGGGGGTGTCGCTCTGTGGGGGGAGGGAACCCGAGGTGCTGGGTGCTCCCCCCCCTCCCCCGCCAAACATATTGTGATACAATTCCGGAAACCAGGTGCGAGTGAGGAGCTTCAAAACGATTTCCTAAGTGGAAATTGGTGAGAAATAGCCCTGCCGTAGTGCGTGAGGCAGGATTCGAACCCAGGGCGGTGGAGGGGACGGAGGCCGGGGCTCCCGCCCGGGTGGGGCCGGTTCTTTACTCGCGGGGTGCAGGTCGTGCTCCCCGGCAGCTCGGGCCGCGGCGCGTGGCGGGGGGGTTTGTCTGCCCTGCGGGGCGGCCGCCCACTCCTGATTCTCTCTCCCCCCCTCGCTTCCTGTCTCCAGGATTCAGAAGGAGCTGGCGGACATCACTTTAGACCCTCCACCCAACTGCAGGTGAGCTCCCTTTACATTTTTTTTCTTTTTTTCTGTTTAAACTTTTAGGTTTTTTCTTCTTGTCATTGTAAACTTTTGCTTCTGTTCGTGGGTTAATGCTTGTTTGGGTGCTGACATCAAGTTAACAGCTGAAATTGAATAACCTGAGTATAACGTTTTGATGAGCGTCTGACCATGTAGTCTCACGTCGAAGAGAGGTGGTGGATTTATTTGGAGTGGACCCTTGTACGTATGTGTAAAGTGAATTCAAAGATGTATGATCGCCTGGTCAGGGATCTTTGATAGGTCATTAAGGATGATGTAAAACCTTTTAGATGCTTAGGTACATTTTAGTTTAGAAAATTGCTTTGCTGTCTTAGTCTGTTATTCATGCTCTCTACTAAGCTGGTAGAGCATAGAGTTAAATCAAGCACTGGATCCTCAAACTTCTATAAATTTTGTTGGACTTTGGGCAGACCTATTCAGGGCATAATTTGTGGCTTTGATAAAAAGGTTTTGCTTTAAATTATTGTATAGATTTAAACTCTTCCATGGGGATATTTTTCCTCAAAATTGCTTTACTCAGACTGTATACATAATGTGTGTTTCAGTTTCAAAACAATTTGATACCAGCTTTTGAAGGATTTGGTGATGACTTGATTTTATTTAAAATAGCCATTTGGTTACTGTTCAGTCAAGGTGGAAGACTGGATGATTTTACTAAATCAACAGTGAAGTGAGGAGGGACTTATATCACAACAGAGCCATTTGAGAGAGATTAATTGTTCCATTCTATTACTCCCATAGTTTAAAAATTAAGTATAACAGTTAATCTAATTCTCAGTTCTCAGGATTGTTATTGGAGTGGGATGTGAGATTTCAGAAGCGTCCTAAACTTGTAGAGGTAGAGGAAGAATTTGTTACCCACAAGAAAATATTCAGTGGCTTTACACGGCATTTAAAGGGAGCCTGTGGAAATAGTCAGCAATATTGAAAAGCGAAATGAAATATTTTGCTTATGAACACTGTACTTTCTAAACTATGGTTAATAGAGTAAATGGAAGCTTTAATAACTGCCATTGTGGTAACACGTTCTTCATGTTGGTCAGGTGTGGGATGTTCTTTAGTAAAATTTTGTCCCTGTTTTGTAAGGAAAGTAAGTCATTTTGAGTTTGAAATGCTCTTAAACTATAGTTTGTAACCAGTTAATCGTTCTGGAGGATTTCTCTCATGGCTGTTAAGAATCTTTTCAGACTGTTGTCCTGAACAGTGGAGAAATGGGTCAGGCTTAGGGCTGGGATGGTTTCGTTTTTCATTTTAGTGGCATCGTTGTTCCGATAGAGGCCTGGCGCTTCCCTTGGTTGGTTGTGTTGAATCCATGGGCTTTCCCCGTGGTAGATCTGCGCTGTGTACTTATTGCCCCTGTCTGGTATGACGTCTCTTCCATGTGTCTCTTGTGAGTTCAGACAGCTTTAGCTGGTCAAGTTATCAAGTTTTTAAAGCATGGTTTCAAAACTTGTAACACGTATCAAGGCATAAATGGCTTTCTCGTAAGTGCAATGAAATTTAAAATTGTAAACAATTTGAAGGTTTTCATGGAATTAATCACTTTTAAAAAAATCGGATAAATACACTTTTATTTCATACCATTTTAGCTGAGTTCACATGTGAGAGATTTGTGCTGCTGAACATGTAGAACTTCTTATCCTTGGAAAACCCTCCTAATTACCCCTTCAAGGTGAAACCTCTGAACATCACCTGTGGGTCAGGCGAAGCACCGAACTGGATGGATATTGGGTGGCGGGGACAGACAAACTTCGACATACTTAAAACATTTTGAAAAAATATCTCTGATTTCAGAGAGAACACCAGGCATTTTTATTTTGCGAGAGAAATTTTGCGTCTGTTATGTAGACCTTTAAAAGTAAAAACTGCTTTATTTTCTGAAGACATTCTTCAGTAGGGCTGCTTAAGTAATATGAACTGCAATTTCTACTTTTGGTTGGCTTACTAGTGTTACTGACAGAATGTTATGCAGTAACCCTGATATTCAGCTAACTTGGATGAGTTTGGTTTTATGTTTTGTGTTGGTACCTTATAGGATGGAATTATTTACTGTTTTAATGTACATTGTTTCAGATGGAAATGGATAATTTGCGGATACTTTCTGAAGTTAGCTTCCAATTAAAATGTGTGAATTAAGTGATCTATTGAATGTATGCATTTTTTTTATACTTAATGTTATTCCACATGAAAGCTTGGTTCTTATGAAGTTGTAACTTCACCAGTTGTAAATTATATTTTGAATGAGTTAAATAATTAGCTTTCAATTAATGTGTTTTATACACTAAGCTTTTGTAGAACCGCCTTTCTTCAGTCAGTATTCAGTGTGTGGTTTTAAATTTAAACACATTACTTTATTAAAATAACAGCAGTGGACACATAGGAACCTCTCAATAAACCATTGATTGTTGCAAATCAATGGGAGAGTGCCTTCTCCTGAAGGTGTACTGGACGTGTTCAGTAATTTTAGCACTTGGCAAAAATATTTGAATTCGAAGTTACTGAACTTCAAAACTTGTGTGAAATGCAATTTCTAAAAAAGTTATAACGTATGAGCACATCAAGTTAAATCCTCAGTGTTTTATATTATGTCGAGTAGATTTTTTTAGAACAAAATGTAGAACATATTCAATGACGAGGTCAGAAGTATTTTAAGTGAATTTTAAAAGTTGCTGTGTATTGCCATTTAAGTCACATTCCTTGGTATCTCTGGACTGTTTGGTTATATTTATATGTACAGATGTAATAGTCTCTCAACTCATGTGCCATGCTTTTGGTTGTTAGGCTTTTTTCCCTGCATTTTGGCTCTTAATCATTTAGGAAAAAATGCTGTCTTAATTACTGTAATGATTTCCTACAGCATTGGATTGTAAAATTATGCCTTTTAGATAGCTGGTGAACTCTGGGCCACTACAGTCAGTTTTGTAGCTATTATTTATAGCCTGGGGCTCAAGCTTGCTTAATTGACTAGTTATAGCTATGTAACTAACCTGTAGCCATAAATGTCTGTAGGCAGTATGTCTGCACATAATAAATGACACGTTTTGCCCAAGTCCTTTAAACTTCAGATTTCACTTAATAGATATATTGGAATTATGAGTAAATGCTCACTTAGTGCCTCGAAACCTAAAAATTAAGATTGGGAGGGGGTTCTATTTAGGACAAAGTGTCTTCGAGAAGTCATTAAACACTTCAAGCATGGTGGAGAATAATAAAAGTAAGATTTCCTTTTATATGACTTGATTACATTTTGGCCATTATTTTTCTGTTTCCTAAATATATAAACCTAACTAAGTCAATGCTTTTTATTTTGGGGGGGAGAACTAGAATGTAATCAGATATAGTTGGTTTTAAAGTTTTACAGCTAAATCGCCCATTTTTGAAGATGATGTAAAGGAAGGCTCACATGAAGAGCATTAAAAAAAAATGTCAAGCAGTTGTCTAAGAAGCTTTTTCTCAACCTTCTTCTCCTCATTTACTAAAAGGGCTGAATCCCTGGCTGGCCTACCTCATAGCATTGTAAAGTTCAAATGAGATTAGAGTTTTCTGATTGTGTTAGATGGTGACATTGTTGGAACTGCCCATTTAGCTCCTTTTAATAGCTCATCTTTTTTCCTAACATTGCCTTTTATTGCTTGTATTTTAAATACAATTTTAGGTCATTACACAATTATGGTATAAGAATGTGTGTTTTTGAAAAGCTGAAATGCAGAAGTTGTGGAGTAAAAAGTGGAAGGATCCCCCTCATGACCTCTTCTGATCCTGCCCCTTGCACAGAGATGCTCCAAGTTAGCACAGATCGTTTGTGTGAATTAACATTGTCGTATTTTGTGGTTTTATAAAACCTCCTGGCATTGGTGGTAATAATCATGAGATGTCAGTTTAGAAATCCCAGGCTGCTAACCTTGGAGTGAAAAGAGATGATCCTTTTCTCACAACAGTAAAGGCTTATACATCTCGTCCAAGTTTAGCATGTTTTGTATGCTTGTTTGGGTTTAAGAAGTGGGTTCAACAGAAGTCATCCTGTACAAAACCCTGTATCGTCTTACCTGCTGAAAAATATCCTTCCTTTTATGTATCTTTCATTTATCTGCTAATGCCTTAAGGATATCAGTGTGACTTCCAACATCTGAATGATGTTTAGTATCATCATAATTTTCATTTGGAGAGTTACTACTACAGTGTGCTTCCCTTTGTGTGCAAAAGGTAGTGTGGAAAAACAGTGAGAACTGGGAGACTGGAGTGTCAACAAATCAAAGTGGCACCCAAACCAGGGTCAGGTTCCTGAAATTAGATCATCACCTGGGGCCCGAGTGGGTAGGAAGGAAGGAAATCTGCCTAAAAGTGAATTGTTTCTTAGATGACTAGGAACTCTTGTGGTGGTTGTGCTTTACCTAATGACCACGTGTGTGGATTGTAAAACTGTACTGCTGCTGCTTCTCATGAAGTGGAAAAGAATTACCGTAGGGGGACTTCCTTGGTGGTCCAGCGGTTCGGACTCCGCGCTTCCAGCGCAGGGGACTGGGTTCCACCCCTGGTCGGGGAGCTAAGGTCCCGCATGCCGAGAGGCGCGGCCAAAAAAAAAAATTACTGTATGACCCAGCATCCTACTCCTAGGTGTAGTCCCAAAAGGATTGAAAACAGGGACTCAGGCAAACATCGAGTCAGTGTTCCTAGCTGCTCACAGTAGCCCAAAAGTGGAAACAACCAAGTCAACCAAGTGTCCGTCGACAGATGAGTGGATAAACCAAATGTGGTCTATACACACGATGCAACATTATTCAGCCATTAAAAAGAATGATTTTTTTTTTTTTTTTTTTTTTGGCCGCGCAGCATGGCAGGCAGGATCTTGGTTCCCTGACCAGGGATTGGACCCACACCCCCTGCAGCGGAAGCACGGAGTCTTAACCACGGGACCACCAGGGGAAGTCCCGTAGAATGACGTTCTGATACATGCTATACCATGAATGAACTTGAAAATACTACACTGGGGAAAATAAGTTAGACAAAAGGACAAATATTGTATGACTCCACTTACATGAAATACCTAGAATAGGCAAATTCATAGTGACAGAAAGATGAGAGGTTTCCAGAGGCGGGGGGCGGGGAGGGGAGAATGGGTAGTTGTTTCTTAATGGGGACAGAGTTTCTGTTTGGGGTGATGAAAATTTTGCAAACAGATAGTGGTGATCGTTGCACAACGTTGTCAGTGTAATTAATGGCACTGAATTTTACACTTTCAAATGGTTAAAAATGGCAAATTTTATATGATATATTTTACCACTCCAAAAAAGTAAAAAAAGTAAATAAGACTATACTGCTGTTAAAATGTTATCGGTATTTTGAGGGAAAATTGCTTACAGTTTAGGAGGCAACACTTCAGTTTTCTGGGATTCGTGTACAGGATACTAACGTTAGGTTCCTGTCACAGACCATGAGTGCCTGTCACGTGTGAAAAGTCACTGCCTGCAAGGAGTTCATTGTCTAGTAAGCATGGTGAGAAATACCCGTACAGATTTTGGATCGTACTTGGAAACGCGAAAGTTACTTGGAAAGTATTAGTAAATGCATATAACATATTTTAAAGGTTCAGAGGAGTGACGTATTACTCTGACCCGGGTGCGGGGGGTGTGTCTGGAGCAGGGGAGGAGACGAGAAGTGGGTGGGAAGAGTGAGGGACGCCTGTGGGGGGAGACCAGCGCAAGCAAAGGCGTCGCAGAGGAAAGGCACGAGGGTGCTGCTGGGCGGCAGGGAATCAACCTGCGGCCAAGGACGGGAAAGAGCGGGGGAACCAACGGATAAAACGTGCGTCCTCAGTGTCACCGGGGGGCCTTGAATGTGTTTTACTGATACTGGAGAACAGCCGACACCCTTTTGAGCTGGAAGTGTAATCCAGTTAGAGCTGAGCATCTGGACAGAGACAGAGCAAGGGCTGCGTGGAGCTCCTGCTGCAGTGTCCAGGTGGGAGGCCAGGTGGGCCGGGGCTGGGGACAGCTGGTGGCCAGCAGAGTGGAGAGGGCAGAGAGGTGGACAGCAGTAGGGTTAGATTTACATGTGGAGGACTTGAAAGGAGTCGGGGCCTTTGGGTGTCGGGGAAGATGGTGGTGCCATTAGCAGACGTAGACGAGGTGTAGTGATGTGCTTTGTTGACGACGTACAACGCTCAGCATGTTGCTGCCCCTCGGTAGGCCCTCGGTAAATATTTGCGTTTCGATTATACGTTTGAGCTTATTATGAATCCGTCATTGAACTCGCAGATCTACCTAGCCTACTTTTAAGCTAGACAAATTAAATAAACTCCCTAAAAGGCACGAACCGTGATTTCTGTCTTTGATTCTGATCCTACCTGTTTTTTTCCCCTAACTTTTTAAATTTGAACAATTCCAAACCACAGAAGAGTTGAAAGAATACTGCAGGGAACAGCAGCCGTCACCCTGACACATCAGCTGCAAACGTTTCGCCTTGTTTGCTTTGCCTCGATCCCATCTCCATGTATTTATTTTCGCGGAACCATTTGAAAGCGAGGTGCAGGCATCGTGACGCTCGTGTGTTTAGGTTTCCACGCGTTGAGTCTGAGGTGGGCTGGCTGGGGGCTGAGGCTGGAACCGGCCTTGAGCGTCTACATTAGATTTGAAAGTGGGTGATAAAGTACACCCTGTCGCCCAGGGGAGAGGAGAATTGAGACTTGTGCTCTGAAGGATGCCACAGACGAGGGATGGGAAAGCAGAGAGGAGGACCTGGAGAAAAACGGCGCGAAGTAGGAGGAGAGCTGCGAGCCCTAGGGGAGGTCACGGTTAAAGTTATGCTTTGTGGACTGAGAGGAAAAAAGTGAAAAGGCGAGAGGGGGAGATGCAGTGTTTTTTGAACACGATTGTAGAGAAGGTGATAGAATATAGAATTGAGGCTGTAAGTGGAGAGCGGGTATTTTGGAAGGCTGGTGGCCTGAACTTGATGATGGAGGGACAGTTTCTAGAGGACTGGAAGCCTTTGTGGTCCTTGACTAACACTCCAGCTACTTGAAAAGCAACATCTGTCCCCAGTGTTCTCTGGTTTGTTCTTTCCCGGGAGACTTGAAGTTCCTTGAGAGCAGGGGTTATGTCTTTGCGTCCCGACATTGTCCGAGAGAGTGGATAAACAACGATACATATTTGTTAAATTAAAATACAAACACAAAAACCTAATCTGGGTCTGATGATTTAATGGAACGTCCTCATTACCCTCTTCAGAAAATAATGGCAAGAGCTGGGGAAATTGCTGTTGCGTTTTACTGCTGTCGTCGCCGGCAGACTTTCCAAGTTGGCACCCAAGCGCTTTTGGCAATTTTCACCTTCCCGGAATCACAGAGGAGCTCTGGACTGCAGCGTGATACAAAAGATGGTGCTGTGGGCTAGATTGGGAAGATGTATACAGAAAATGCCAGTACCTGTGATTCGCATGTTTTGACTTTTTAGGATTATTGTTTGCCCACAAATGAGCATGGGTTTAGGGGTGCTAAGTAAATTGGGCTTCCCGGAGACGTTCCCCACATCCCAGAGCTGCTCCAGAGGGGGTTATGTCGGAGATGCCGGCACCGCCTGAGACATCTGACACATTCCCCATCATCAGCGGAGTGAGACAGGGCTTCATAATGGGCCCATTCTTATCCAGCCTCTCTTACGCAGTCATGCTCTAACGTGAAACAAAGGGCCTGGTAACTGGTGTCAGAATATGCTTCTAATCCTCTGGGAAACTTCCTACTCTGAAGGCTAAGGAACTCATCAGAGCTCCTTGCTGGAGAAGTGTAATCCAGGAACTGCTGTGTGCTAACGGCTCCTTTCTTGAAACATATATGCGAGTGACAGTGAATTGCTTGTGGAGGCCACGCCACACTACGTAGATGACAGACTTGTGGAAGGCCAGAGTGATGTCTCACTCAGTCAGGCAAGTCCTACAAAGCCAACAGTTTTCCTATGCCAGACATAACTGGAAGCGATCACCGGGTTTTGCTACTTGAAGCAGCACTGTTCCCTAACACTTGAATTAACGAAGTAGTCAGAAACTGACCTCTGTCTGCTTTCTGAAGATCCTGAACATGACAAAGTGAACGGGAACATGACCAGGCCAGGATAAAGAGACTGTGTTATCCAGCTCTTACGTAGCGTCAGCATTGCATTTGTTGCAGGTGTCACCTCTGATTGTCTATCGTGACCTGTGTCAGTACTAAATTTTAAATAGTAATAGTCAGTGAGAGGTCCCAGTAGGGTCGACCACCGTTGAAATGATGACCGTTATGTGTAAGACCAGGAAATTGGGTGTTTGTATCAATTTAATTTGATAGATGGAAAATTGATGTGGGATGGACCCAAAATAAGTTCTATAGAAAAAGACATTGAAGCACATTTTCAAATAGCAATTGACGGAGCAGCTTGGAATGACTTAAAGAAAAGTTTTAGAGAGGGTACGGCTCAAGGAGTCAGAATTAGAATCAGGAAGCGGTGCTGTGGAAGAGTGACAGCAGTGTGAGTGAGTGAGATCGGATCCATTTCTCAAATGCAGGCAGACCTCGTTTTATTGCGCTCCACGGATACCACGGCTTTTACAGATTGAAGATTGTGACAACCCCGCGTTGTCAAGTGATGATTAGCACTTTTTAGCAATAAAGTATCGTTTAGGGTGTGTACGTGGCTTTTCTAGACATGATGCTGTTACACACGTAGACTGCAGTGTTAGTGTAAACGTAACTTATATGTGCTCTGGGAAGCCAGACAGTGTGTGTGACTCGTTGGGTTGCGATATTTGCTTTATGGCGGTGGTCTGGGTCTGAACCTGCAGTGTCTCCAAGGTGTGTCTTCTGTGCGCTAGGGTCTGCGGGTCACTACACAGACCTGGCCTCTGGCTTGTGCGGCTTGAGTTTTAGTAGGCAGTACAGACATTAACCGAGTTAGAGGATTAGTAAGCACAGGTTGTATTGGCTGGTAGGAGAGAAATTAACAGTGCGGTGGTAGAGAAAAATTGCGGAGGGGGTGACTTAGAGAAGGCTTAGAAAGACACTTAGGCAAAGACCTGAAAGATGAGAGGAAAGGAGATATCCTTGTGAAAATCAGAACACATCCTTGGGAAGAACATCCCAGAGGGAAGCGCACACACAGGCTGTGGGCTGCGGGAATCGCATGATGCGGGATCTTGTAAACCATTTCATTCTAAGAACAGTGGGAAGCCATTCAAGGTGTGGAAGCAAGGAAGTGACGTTATTTCAGTAACGATTTTAAAAGTCTTTCCCCACCCTCCTTGCTATGTGGAAAATGGCTGGGAGGAAGGCACGAGTTGGAGAAAAGGTGACCAGAAAGGAAAGGAAGGTGTGGCTTTATTCCAGGCAGCTGGTGATGGTAGTTGGGACTAGGGTAGTGGCAGTGGAGGTGGGCTTAGAACCCCTGGACCTGTTGATGGGTTGCACTTGGCAGGTGAGAGAGGACTGAGAACGGCTCCAGGTTCCTGTGGTTTTAGAAACTAGATAGATGATGGTGATGTTTTACTGGAATAAAGCGTGTGCGTGTGTGTGTGTGTGTGTGTGTGTGTGTTGGGATGAAGCAGGAAAGGAAAATGAGGTTTTCTTGGATGTGTTAGGTTTGAGATAGATGCCAGTGACACATCCAGATGAAGTTGTCAGGTAGACGTTAGCTGTAAGTAATTGGAGTTGAGAGGAATATCGTGAACTCAAGACACATTAAAACTTGAGATAGGTATACGCTTGGGGGACGTCAGTATGTAGAGGCTCTTGAATGTTTGGGGAACACCTCTAGCTCACCTGGAGAGGAAAGGTGTAGTGAGAAGAGAGCTCAGGATAAAGACTTGGACATCTTTAGTTCGAGGTTGTAGAATCTGAAGGAGAAGCCAGCAAAGGAGGCTGAGAAAGGAGGAAAATCAAGAGAACATGGGGCCAGAAAGCAGCGAGTGGGAAGGGTTTTGAGGTAGAGTGATGATCAACTCTGAAGGAATCCTGCTTGAGGTGGAAGAACATGAAGACCGGCAAGTACCCATTGGATTTTATGACTTCACATTGGGTGGTGACCTTCACAAGACAGATCCAACAGAGGGGCTGATTTTTGAGAAGGAAAAGATGTTTGTGTTACTGTTCCCAACTAGAAGATTTCATTGTGTTTATCAGGGAAGTGAGTCAGTATTACCAGATTTTTACACTGGTGTAGAATTTTTTGACATTGTGTATATTATTTCTCTTGGAGGCGGGGGTCTGTCATTTTCAGTGAATTCTCAAAGGATTGGAGGGGGGTTCCTTTTCTCTCCCTTCACCAGAAGAAGTTCTGCTTTACTGGATTCAAGGCCTTTGTGATCTTTACGGCTAACATTGTGGTATGGATACCATGTGTAAATAGTGCAGGATTCATATATTATATCTTGATGAATCCCTTTTGCTGGACCTAATTTGAAAATACTAGGCAATGGATAAATTGGGAAATCAGTAAATTGCTGCTGCCATCCTTAAGCTTTTTTACATGCTTTGATTTGCATCAATATTTTGTGCTCTTCACACTTGTGAATGCACTAGAATGAGTGGGTATACGTGTTTACTTTTTAAAAAAATTAATTATTTATGTATTTATTTTTGGCTGCATTGGGTCTCTGTTGCTGTGTGTGGGCTTTCTCTAGCTGCGGCGAGTGGGGGCTACTCTTCCTTGTGGTGCGTGGGCTTCTCATTCCGGTGGCTTGTCTTGCTGTGGAGCAGGGCTCTAGGCACATGGGCTTCAGTAGTTGTGGCACACGGGCTCAGCAGTTGTGGCTCACGGGCTCTGGAGCGCAGGCTCAGTAGTTGTGGCGCACGGGCTTAGTTGCTCTGCGGCATGTGGGATCTTCCCGGGCCAGGGCTCGAACTTGTGTTCCCTGCATTGGCACGTGGATTCTTAACCACTGCGCCACCAGGGAAGCCCTACGTGTTTACTTATAACACAGCATAAGTTATTCATCATAGTATTTTTTCATCCTTTTCAGATTGACTGTTATGTTAATGTTTTGGTGCATTAACCAAAATAGGAGAATTCCAGGTACATTGACTGTACCTGGAACTCTTAAAGCATCATGTAAGTATCATCTTTCCAGTCATCTACCCGTCACGTTTTATTAATTTGTTTCTGATTATCCCATGCACTCTCGGTCCTGTGTAACTTGATAATTGATATCCTCTTTTCAGAGATTGGTTCTCAAGGCACGTAATTGTAAATCACACACAGTCAGCCAGGGGACGTCAAGACACTTAGAGTTATTGCCGAATGTGGTTAATAGTTTCATATGAGAGAGTGTCCCACAGTGCAAATGTTTATCTTAGTTCTTCCCCTCAGAGCAGTGTGTTTAAATAGCAGCTGTGTAGAACAATCCCGACGCCAGATTCCCGTTCAGGTTTGGGGGTGAGGTTGGGGGAGGCACTGCACAAGCACCCTGAGTGACCTGCTTGCTGTCTTTTTAGTCACATCACAGAAGTTGTCAGTCGGAGCGCTACATTTTAGCGTCACAAATACGTTACACTTCATTGGCATTAGCTGTGTTCAAAGGTGGGTCCTTTGGGTTATGAATGATACCTTTCACATCTTAAGACAATTAGAGGTTATTTTCTAGTATGCCCTTATAGCAAATAAGTGTTTGGAGGAGAAATTATTCATGATCTCTCCTATTCAAATAACTTTGACAAATTTATGAGTTAGAATTGACGACGCAGAGAAATCCGTTTTTATTTGTATGACGTGACGCTTCAGACTTGAGTCCTGTTGCTGGGTCCACCTGGTGAGATGCGGGCGGCCAGTAAATGGTGTCATTTGGGTGAGTGGGTGACTCAGGCTGTCTGGAGAAGTGAGAGCAGAGGTCTGGGAGTGTTGACCGTAGAATTTAGAAATTTTCAGGATTGGGAGACATTCTCCTAGTTCAGAGTATTCGTTGGAATCACAAAAGCATTAGGTACTGCCAGAGAAAAGCAAATGGTACCTTGTGGAGCTGCAAGGGTTTGGCTACACGGCGCTTTGCTCCCCAAGTAACTTAAATTTCTCCTACCGCCACTCATAACCCTTCCTCCTTTATGGGAATACATCTCAGTTTTTTAAGGAAATTTATTGGGATTGGCTTTGTAAAATTTTATCTCTTAGCAGACTTTGCTAGAACACATTTATCCTAAAGAAAAGGAGATCGTTGAATTGGTGTACATCAAAGACTCTGAAAGAAAACATTTGTTTTATAACAAGCACCCAGGAGGATTTTTTATATAAACATGAAAGATAACTTTCCTCTAACCTAAGTAAATAGTTCAGTAAATGTATGTTAAGCATTTATAGTAATGTGTGAGCAGAGACTGGGAGTAAAGATAGCAATGCCTTCTGTTACTTAATAGTATATGATACTGCTTTGGCCTTGGTCCTTTTTCTGAATAACTTTAGGAAAGTCCTCAATGCATAGCTTTATTCTTCACATTGGCAGCCCCCCCAGAAAGTGCTGCTTCTTTGTAGCTCAGAATACTGAGATGTTTCCACATCCAAAAATGTATTTATTACATAGTAGACATTGCCAAGTGATATGGACCAGTCCTAAAATAAACCACATGTTAAGGACGCAATTCTTGTTAGAACCAGAATTTGAAATTGGCTTTCATTCTGTCTGGCCATGCTGCTGGATTCTGTGTAGATGTAAGGATTTCTTCTACTGTATTTTACTGTAACTATTTGCATTTAGATATATTGGGAGGAAATTCTGTACTGTAGTACCTGCAAGTTTAAAACACATGACTATCAAAAAAAAACCTAAAAAGCTGTTAAGGTCTTGGAGCCCAAATTAATTGTTATGATGGAAATTTTGTAGCGTGGAGGATTGGGTGCCCCCTCTCTCTGTTTCTGTGTCCTGTTTGCTATGAGATGAGGGAATTTTCATCCACAGATGACTGGTGCTGTGTTTGTCTGTTTCTTTTTCCAGGGCCGTTCTTGAAACCTTTCTACAGTTAGAGGTTTGTTAACAGTCCAACTCTCATTGCTTTCCAAAGGTTCATTAAACTTCCCAGCCCGGTAGTAAGGCCCTCCAGTTCTGAAGCTTCTCTGAGATCCGACAAGCCCCTAGAGAAGTGTGAGGTTTGCTGATGGTAACATTTACTCCTTGTCATTTGACCTGGAAGTGCAGGAGAAGAAATGCTGTCTCGTTGAAAGGGCTAAGTCAAATCTCCGATGCTAATGACATCACTGCAGGCTTAATTTGCCGTCTCCTTGCTGGGTGCAGTCTTTGTCGGTTCGCTCTGGCGTCTCTGGCTCCTCGTGCCCCGCTGTGCTGCCTGCTCTCCCTGTCCCTTCAGAACAGAACAGTTAGCCAGTTGGGCGAAGTGTTCTCGGTTTATTCTGAGCAGAACTCACTCGAGCCAGGAAACAGAGAGTTTGCGACACTTGACTTTTTGAGGAAGAGATACGATTGTGTGTATCCAGACTATATATGTGAATTGCTATTGGCCTAAACTTTGAAAGTGTGATTCATTTCCCCAACAGGTATTTAGCAGGCCCAGTAGATTAGTAATTATGTGCCTTGAATGAGTTTTTAAAATAAAGTAACATACTGAAAGCACATGATTTGCATCATGAGAATTGTCTGTAGTAATAACAGATCTTTGTTTGCTCCAGTTCAGTCTTATTACTAGTTTTGCAAGTGTATGAGGCCTGGCTTGGTTATCAGTGACTCAGCTGGGGTGGGCGAGCCGTCTCCTGCCTGCCCCACCTGTGTTCGCCGCCTGCCTGTCTCCCTGTGTGTGACCCAGGCTGAGCAATGCAGATCGTGGACAACACCGCCAGTACCTTGGTCTGTGACTGCCCTGGCGTGTTCCATTGTGTGGCCCTCTGACTTAAGACACAGCCGTAATCAGCCGCTCCTCACCATGTTCAGTCGCTCGTCCTCACATTTATTGGGCATTTCCTGTCGTGCCAGGTACCCAAGATAGAGCAGTGCAAAAGCTCTCGTGGAGGTTACTTACATTCATATGGAGGGAGGGACAGTTTTCAAAGTGTACAAAACTGTTCTCATCACAAGAAAGAAACTTTTTTCTGTTTCCTTAATTTTATGTCTGTATGAGATGGTAGGTGCTCACTCAGCTTGTGTGGTAGTGATTTTATGATGTGTGTAAGTCTCATGATGTGTGTAAGTCAGATCATTATGCTGTACACCTTAAACTTAAACAGCGCTGTATGCCGATTATATGTCAAAGGAACGCGAAGGAAAAATGTACAAAAAAGGGATTTCAGGTAACAATACTAAGAAATTAAAACAGAGTAATGGCATAGTGAGTGACAGGGCAGGTGGGAGCCTTGGTGATGCCACTGGGGGGAGATGGCCCTGAGTGATGACAAGGACCCAGCCATGAGAATGGCATTTTTAGGCCCGAAGACAAGTAGAAGACTGGACATTATGAGTGAAGGTGAAGAGTAGTAGGAGAGGGGCTTCCCTGGTGGCACAGTGGTTGAGAATCTGCCTGCTAGTGCAGGGGACACGGGTTCGAGCCCTGCTCTGGGAAGATCCCACATGCCGCAGAGCGGCTGGGCCCGTGAGCCACAGCTACTGAGCCTGCACATCTGGAGCCTGTGCTCCGCAACGGGAGAGGCCACGATAGTGAGAGGCCCGCGCACCGCGATGAAGAGTGGCCCCCACTTGCCACAACTGGAGAAAGCCCTCGCACAGAAACGAAGACCCAACACAGCCATAAAAATAAATAAATAAATAAATAAAAATTAAAAAAAAAAAAAGAGTAGTAGGAGATGAGGTAGGCAGGGGTCCCATCTTATTGATTTCGGTAGAAGGCCACTGAGAGTTTTAAGTAGAGGAGTGATCTACCACAGTGCTTGGCCTGTACTCAGACAAAATTTCCAACTCATAAAAAGAGAGCTTACGGAGATACTCTTTGTAAATATCCTTGGTTTTTGTTTTTTCTGTTTGTTTGGGGTTTTCTGGCCTTATGAACAGATTCACTGACGTTTCTTTATATAGCAGTTCTGTTTCATCTGGGTGTAATAGATCTATCATCCCTATTACATCTAGATGTCTTATCTCTATTATATCTAGAAATTTTATAAAAATTAAAGACATGCTACCGCAATTTGTGTCTGAACCTGTGAGGGGAAGTATAATTGTGCTCAGCTTGCTTGTCCTGACATATTGGTCGGGTGAAAGCGTCGATGCTTTGTAATGCCTCCGTCGCCGACAAAAACAACTCCTTAGTTGTCTCTGTCGCCTGCTTGCCTGGCTTCCAGCTGAAGTGCAGATGGCCTGGGTCTGCTGGTGCGGAAGCCATCAGGATTTTGGCTTCTACCTCTGCAGGACAGGAACAGCAAATGAGAGCTCGGGGAAGCAGCGCGGGACCCTCGGTGGTTGGGGGGCAGCTTAGCTCGGGGAAGCAGTGCGGGACCCTCGGTGGTTGGGGGGCAGCTTAGCTCGGGGAAGCAGTGCGGGACCCTCGGTGGTTGGGGGGCAGCTTAGCTCGGGGAAGCAGTGCGGGACCCTCGGTGGTTGGGGGGCAGCTTAGCTCGGGGAAGCAGTGCGGGACCCTCGGTGGTTGGGGGGCAGCTTGCTGGATCTCGAGCCCCAGTCCCCGCTTGGTTACCTGTGATACTTAAAAGATTGATCTCTGCAGCATGAAGCTCCACATCTGTGTGATAAGACCTCGTAGCATGCTTTCCAGTTTCCTTGATTTGGTAGATCCTTTTGTGGAGTAATAGTTTTGCCATACTTTTTAGTGATGATAGCTGAAATATTTGGACTAAAAGGGGACCTGTAGGCCAAACACAGGTGGTATAATAAGGCTAATAAACAGATTACTGATATAATCATTCTTAGGTGTGTATTTGAAACTTCAGTTCCTAAAACTCTTGTTTTGATTTGTTTTTTATGCTATGGAAATGACCTGTAAAATGAAATGTAATTCCAGCGTATCCTAATAAATGAGCTTTGGAGTTGCACTGATAAGAAGTTACATCAGTTCTTACGGAAGGGTACGTTTTCTTACTGAAGGAGTAGTTCTCATGATTTTTTTCAACTGAGCTAATAAGAAACAGCTAAGAAAGAGGCCTCTAGGAAATTTTTGTTTCACTTATTTACCATTATAGAAAAAAATTACACGTATCATTCAAAATTTATACATGTCATTCAAAATTCTTAAGGGGACAGAGTTTCAGGGCAGATATAACATGGGTATTCTCTCAAAAGGAAACTAAACCAATAATACGAAAAAATCAAAATACACAAAAACTTAAGTAATTTATGTTTGACTTTGAAACGAATTTTGGTAATTATACTGTAAGATGATATGAATGTGTCCAATATTCTGGGTATTCACTTTATGCAAAATAATGAAGGAATAGTGGGAAGCCTGATGTATGATATTCTGGACAACTGTTTAGACTTACCTACCTACTTACTTACAGTAGCCCTGAATTGAACCTTACGTCATGATATCGCCTGTTCAGCTTTTACTCCGCAGAACTGTGCTTAGATTAAAACACAGCTTATTTCACAGCTAAGCCACTGACATTGTTTCATCAGGCTGGCCATTTACCCCTCTGTATGTTCTCCAATGTAGGTTTCATCATCATGGCATTCCTCTTTTAAAAATCGAAGGACTCCAACTGCCCCTAGAATTAAGTACCCCGATTCTTCATGTGATGTAGAAATCCTTCACAGCCCGACTCCAGTCCTCTTGATCTTCATCTTGTTATTTCTCCACCCTCACCACCCCCCCCCCCACCCCCTCCGCCGCCGCCCGTAACTTAACTATATTCAACCTACTCCCTGGAGCGTTCTCTCTCCCAATTTCTATCCTTACTATTTTTCAAAGCACAGACGAAGCGGCTTCACCCCACACAGCTCTCTCATCTGTCCCCCATGGCACTTTATACTTATGACCTCTTTACAGCATTTATCACCCTCAGTTACCATCATTTGTGTTTTCTTTAAAATGCGACTGTTTTATTTCTTGAGCCTAACACCAGGAGATGCCTAAAAAGTTTGACTGATTACTGAAACAAATTATTTGATTAGCAGTAGTTGTATAAATGTTTCTTTAGATGTTAACATTAGTCACTAAGAAATTATAGTCAAGTGGAAGTGATGAAACCACAGTCAGTTTTAATCTTTCATTGGTAGAAACAAAACAAAGCTATTTCTGCTACTTTGTGTAAATGTAATGTTTGTCCTTAAGATTTTAAATATAGGTGTAATTTTTAAGAAAATATGCACTATACCTAGTGATTTAAAATTTAGATCAAAATGAGAAGATGGGATCATGCTTTGGATATTTACCAGTGTTAGGTGAAGCACCTGCTGGTAAAGGCATTGAAGTTGCTGCATTACAGATAGAGATGTAAAGTTACTTTTGCAATAACATATTAGAGTAATGGCCACCCTCAGAAAAAAAGATTTGAAAAGTTTTATTTGACTAAAATGATAAGCTGAGCATTTATTTATGTGTCTCTCTCTGTGTGTATAGCACTGAATTAGATTGTGTGCCGATAGATGCTCTCAACATAACACGACGTTGAACAGGTAGTGAACAAGACACTGTATATTAAGGTTCATTAGTGACCTAAGATACAACTGTTTGATTTTTTTTAACCATAGTTCCCTTTCATCTAAACCTTCTGTACGGTGATCGCAATGATTCCCAGTTGAGCCCCTATCCCAGCACACCTGCGGGAGAAGGACTCGCCCGCCTATAACGGCCTTGCTTTCAGTGCTGCGCGGAGGGGAAGAGAGAAGAGAGAAGAGCAGTTTGCTGGGGGGGCTGGGAGGTAGAAGCCCTGCAGCGGTCCTGAGGGGCCTTGGAGAGGGAGGGCGGTGGCCTGAGGCAGCCCCTCCCCCTTCTCTTCTCGGGGTGAACCAGGCGAAGGTGGTGTGAACTGGAGGGTTTACAGACTGAGGGAGTCGAAGGGAAAGGTGGTCCTGGGGAGGCTCTGAACCGAGAAGGGAAAGGGGTCTAAAGAGAGGTGACCTGTTTCTCTCGAGGTCAGAAATGGGGTCTCGCTTGTTTTTTCCCCACAGGCTACATTTACATCCCCACATTTGCTATTTTGTACAAATAAGATACATCTGAAAGAGAAGCAGAAAAAAGCAAAGGAGAAACCGTGGATTGATTGGCTCTGCTGGACCTGGGTTCCTGGGAAGAGGAGCCCCAGAGTCTGCCATTATTTCAGAATTTCTAGAGAAGCCCCAGCGCTGTAAGACTGTGGACGTGCTACACGCTTCCCGTGTCCCCTCTCCTTTTTACTACCTCGATGGCCCCACACCTGGCATTTTGGCTCTAGAATAATTTAAAAAACATTTTTGCCAAGAAAATATCTTTGGAAAAAATCATGTATGTATGATTTTTTTTTTTTTTTAAACTACTTCCTGGCCCTTCAGAACCCTTTGTTTTTTCCCCTTTGCCTTTCTTCCTCTCTCCCCCCCCTCCCTCCTTCCTTCCTTTCTTTCTTTCTCTCTCTCCTCCCCCTCCCGTATGTCTTTCTGAGGTATAATTGACATACAACATTATATTAGCTTCATGGGACTTCCCTGGTGGTCCAGTGGTTAAGACTGCAAGCTCCCAATGCAGGGGGCACAGGTTCGATCCCTGGTCGGGGAACTAAGATCCTGCATGCCACACGGCCAAAAAATAAAAAAAACCAAAACGTTATATTAGCTTCAGGCCATACAGCGTGATGATTGGATATTTGTATATGTTTTGAAATGATCACCACAATAAGTCCAGTTAACATTTGTCACCGTACATAGTTAACGGAATTTTTTTCTTGTAATGAGAACTTTTGAGATATACTCTATTAGCAACTTTCAGTATGCAGTAGTGTTAACTGTAGTCACCATGCTGTGTATTGCTTCACCCATCTCCCCCTATCCCCCAATCACGATCTGTTCTTTGCAGCTATGAGCTTGGTTTTGGGGGTTTTGATTCCACATATATGAGAGATCATATGGTATTTGTCTTTCTCTGTCTGACTTATTTCACTCAGCATACTGCCCTCAGGGTCCATTCACATTATTGCAAATGGAAGGTTTCATTCTTTTTTATGGCAGAGTAATATTCCACTGTGTGTGTGTGTGTGTGTACACACACACCCCCACATCTTTATTCATTCATCTGTCAGTGGGCACTTGGGTTGTCTCTGTATCTTGGCTGTTGTGAATAATGCTGCAGTGGATGTGGAGGTGTAGATACCTTTTCAAATTGGTGTTTTCATTTTCTTTGGATAATACCCAGAAGTGGAATTCCCAGATCATATGATAGTTCTATTTTTAGTTTTTGGAGGAACCACCATCCTCACCAACTGTTTTCATTCCCACCAGCAGTGCACAAGGTGGAACCCTCGATTTCTTTCTTTTCTTAAAAATTGAAGTATAGTTGATTCACGATATTGTATTAGTTTCAGGTATACAACATAATTCAACATTTTTATAAGTTATATTTCATTTAAAGTTATTACAAAATAATGCTATATTCCCTGTGCTGTTCAGTATATCCTGTTGCTTACCTGTTTTATACATAGTAGTTTGTATCTCTTAATCCCACACCCTAACTTGCTCTCCCCCATTCCCCCTCCCCTCTGGTAACCACTAGTTTGTTCTCTGTGTCTGCGAATCTGTTCCTGTTTTGTTAATTCGTTTGTTGTATTTTTTAGATTCTACATGTAAGTGGTAATGTAGAATATTTGTCATTCCCTGTCTGACTTACTTCACTTAGTGTAATACCCTCTGGTCCATCCACGTTGTTGCAAATGGCAGAATTTCATTCTTTTTTATGGCTGAGTCATATTCCATGTGTGTATATATATATATATATATATATATATATATACCATATCTTCTTTATTTATTCATCTGTTGATGGACACTTCGGTTGCTTTCATATCTTGGCTATTGTAAATACTGCTGCAGTGAACACTGGGGTGCATGTATATTTTTGAATTGGTGTTTTTGTTTTCTTTGGATGAATACCCAGGAGTAGAAATGCTGGATCACATGGTAGTTCCATTTTTAGTTTTTTAAGAAACCTCCGTACTGTTCTCCATAGTGGCTGCACCCATTTACATTCCCACCAACAGTGTAGGAGGGTTCCCTTTTCTCCACACCCTCTCCAGCATTTGTTATTTGTAGACTTTCTGGTGATGGCCGTTCTGACAGGTGTGAGGTGATACCTCATTGTGGTTTTGATTTGCATTTCTCTGATGATTAGTGATGTTGAGCATCTTTTCATGTACCTGTTGGCCATCAGTATGTCTTTGGAAAGATATCTGTTCAGGTCTTCTGCCCGTTTTTTAATGAGGTTTTTTTCAATATCGAACCGCATTGGCTGTTTATATATTAGAACCCTCTATTTCTTAAAGGCAGGTGCTTGATCTCTGGGCTGCGCTTGGGCCATGCTTAGTCCTAGTTAGTGAGCCCTTCGGGATGGTGTTCAAATTTATTCCAAACTCTTTACATCGAGTCTTCTAATATCCCCTTGGCAGGACCACGGATGGGTTTAGTGTCTCAGTTGTTACCTATTATAAACAGATTTAAGTTTCACAGATGTCGGTAGCCTAATTGCCCAATCCCCATTACATGCAAAAATAAAAATCACAAATAATGAAGAATTGTAACGTTTATACCAGTCGGGGTGATTTTTTTGGCAAGCAGAAATCATCTGCTGAATCTGAAAGCATGCAGAAGCCTTTAGGTTTAGAAGATGAGCGGAACAGAAGGCAGGGCCGTGGGGGGTTCTGGCTGGGTGGTGCCTGGGGCTGTGGGTCACCCAGTACTGCTTTTCTTCCTCCTGTACTGCTCTTCCCCACTCGGCAGTCGCGGAACCTGCCCCAGCCCCTGCGTGAGGGTGGCCCTGTCATCCCCGCCCCCGCCCTCCCCCATGCTGTAGGGAACGTGTGGAGCCAGGTGAGGGGTCTCAGTTGGAGCATTAGCTCCTCCGTGGAGTTGTGCTAATGGAACAACAAAAGCGGTAACTCCTGTCAGGCAGTTACTATGGGGCAAGCTTTGTTTGCTTTGAGTGTAGAAACTCATTTAAAATTTAAACCATTCCTGTTGGTGGGTACTGTTAGGCCCATTGTACAGATGTTGAAGTCAAGGCCCGGGCTCTGTGTAGCTAGTGCGTGGAGGGGCCAGGAGAGGCGCCCAGGCCGTCTGGCTCAGGGCCCGTGTTCTCAGCCCCTCCACTTTGCGGGGGGGTCAGGGAGTCCTGTCTGATACCACTTTTGTTATTGGTTAAGACTCTTTATGTTGCAGGTAGCAAAGTCCAGTTTCAACTGGTTTAAATAAAAAGAGGAGATTATTATAAGGACATGCAAGTGTGTGACTTTATCAGTCTGATAGCTCAAGGCCTTGAGCTGTTCTGGGGAACAGACAGCAGAAGCAGGGATTCTTTCGGCTTCTCGTCTCTGCTGCTCTCTGCACATGCGCCTTGTTCTTTCTCACCTGCCTGGAGGAACAGGACCACAGGCACTCAGAGAGGAGCTGACTTTTTTTTTTTTTTGGCCAATTCTGAAACTTCTGGGTGAGGGGTCGGTTACTGCACTTTGATTGACTTCTGGACCAACCAGCTAGTTTGGTAACGGGTCCAGATGACACCAGTGTTGATGGTTAATTTAACAAAATGGAAGAAACCTGTTCCCTTGGCTCTTCATAACTGGCCGTTGAGGTTCCTCAGTACTGAACGCTCGGTGCCAGGCCCCTAGCCGCAGAGCGCTGGGGAAATGGTAGCTGCCCAAGTGTTTACTGAATGAAGGAAGGAAGAAGTGAATGGTTGTCCTGAAAAAGGAACACTTCTAAAGACAGCATTCGGCTTTCTGATGGTTGCCCGCGGCGTGGCAGAGATGCAGGTAGTCTGTTGGAAGACTTTCAGCAAGGGAGAAGGGGCTGTTTTTCCCGGCTGTGAAGTGTTAAGGTGTCTTTTACTTCATAGCACCACAGCTCCCGTTTCTTTCCTCTTCCTCTGCTTCAAAAGCTCAGTCTCCGCATGTTCACCTCTCAGCACTGCCTTAGTATACAGTGGAGATACTTGTTTTTCATTTTGTATTTCTTAAATAGAAGTTTTGTGCTGCCGGTTTCTAACCTAAAAAAAGAGTAGTGGGTGTGCCTCCCTTGAAAATGAACCATTTGATAGTCAGATACTAAAAAGTAAGAATGCAATAGACTATCCCAGCAAAGGAGGATTTGATTCCTAGACACCTTTGGAAGCAGCTACATTAGTTAATTAATTTACATGTAATACGTAAATTAATTTAATGATGGTTTATTCTTTTCGACAATCATTTGTTTTCCCCATTTTGAGATTATTGGTAGTGATTTAGAAAGCCGCGTGCCGTGTGGTCTGAAAGCCGTCCTGGAGCAGTTGTTAAAGTATTACAGGTCATGGGGTGGAAAAGGATGCTGGAAAGCAGTGGCAGCGTTAGCAGAACTGGAGGCAGGGTGAGCTTCTGCAGTTCACAGCAAATTTTGTTGCCGATGTAAAGAAAATTACAGGCATAACTGTGAAGAAAGAGGCTGACTCAAGATACCAGGAGTTTTATATCGGAAAATGTCAACTTTTGATATTTATGACTTAAACAGCTTAACTCTCGGTCCGTGTGCGGACATTTTTTGAAAGATCTTTGGGCAAGGCCCACACTGCTTCACTGTTGCATAGCCGTGCAGTTACCTTTGCTGTAATAAGAGCTTGGTTTTGAGTCTCACAAAATGTTCATTCAAGTCTTAACTCTGCTTCTTGGTCGCAGTGTAACCTGGGGCAGATCACTTAACCCCTCACAACTTTATTTCCTCATCCATAAATTGGAGATAATAACCCCTCTCAAATTCTCCTTCAGAGGGCAAATCTTTGTCTCCATTTAGGGTGGTTTTTCTAAAACACGTCAAGTTGTTTTACTTTCGCACTTAAGGTCCTTCCTCTCCCCTTCAGGAACCTGGAGCAGGTCTCCACCCCGCAGCTCTTCTGAGGTCACTGCTGACGTCCCTTCCTCTAGTCTTCTGTTCCCTTTGAGATGAGGAATTGGATAAATTTTTTTTTCTTACACTTTTTTTTTTTTTAAATTTATTTATTTATTTATTTATTTATTTATGGCTGTGTTGGGTCTTCGTTTCTGTGCGAAGGCTTTCTCTAGTTGTGGCGAGCGGGGGCCACTCTTCATCGCCGTGCGCGGGCCTCTCACTGTCGCGGCCTCCCTTGTTGTGGAGCACAGGCTCCAGACGCGCAGGCTCAGTAATTGTGGCTCACGGGCCCAGTTGCTCCGCGGCATGTGGGATTTTCCCAGACCAGGGCTCGAACCCGTGTCCCCTGCATTGGCAGGCAGATTCTCAACCACTGCGCCACCAGGGAAGCCCTTTCTTACACTTTTATGTTTTACATGTTTTAACTTAAACTGTTTTTATGATGGGAGAGTGCACTTCGGGGACAGTTCTTCAAGTAGGACACTCTGGGTGCTGACGGCATGCAGTGCTCACAGCTTTTCAGTTGTGAGTCACTGTGTCTTTACCTAATATGTAAGCAGAAAGACAGGCCAGGGCTCGAACCTACTGCTTTTCTGACTTTGTCATGGATGAGGAGGACATGTTTCAGAAACTCAGTTTTACTGGGTATTCCCTTTCCCTTCTTTTAAGTTAAGGAATTTCTTTTTAAAATGAAATTTGTACTGAATTTTGTTTTAAGACTTGTGGTATTCCCTGGAATGCATACAAATCAGTGTGAGGAGTCACTACTCCATTTGATAATACTTAGATTTAGAAAAAGACACTGAGTTAATTACTTGCTCGAAGTAATTGCTTAAAGCAATCTAGCATTAAGTGTTGTAGTTTAGTGCAGTGGTTCTCAACTTCGTTGCTCTCTCAGTTACATGTAACATTTTAAAAAATATTCAGAGGCCAGAGCCCACCCCAGTGAAGCATCATCCGTCTCCGGGGGCTCGGACGTCTGCATTAAGACAAAATGCACAAGCCAGGGGTAAGAAGGCATATAGTAGGTATTTTGCATATAGTATACTTCTGGTCCTAATTTCTGTTTTTATAATGTAATCATAAGTTATTAAAACACAGTAAAAAGATAGTCATTCAGTCTTAGAAACTTATTTCATTTTTCAGGCTTTTAGAAGGAAAACCTCAGGGTGTAAAGATGTATAGCTTTATCAATTCATAAATAATTGTTTCAAGAACCCTGTTTAATTGAGACTGCGTTAAATTTCAGTGTGTGGTTCTATGCATAATCTACAGAAATAAACCTCAAAGTAAATGGTTTATTTCAACATTGTAATAGCTTTATACTTGAAGGCATTAGGAAAAAGGTTGGCGGGCGGGGGGCGGGGTTCGGTATGTGTTCCTCTGAGTTTTGAGCTGTGTCTGATGACTTTTCAGCTGCTGCTTTTATGATCTAGTTGTAGCATAGACAAGGTATATGTATTTCAGAAAAAAGTTTTGGGTGTTTTCTGTTGATGTTACGATGACTTTTTATGCTCCATGGGCCTTCTGGAACAAAAGTTGCTTAGATGTAGGTGAAAAATATTGAAACAGCAAGAACTAAAGCATTTTAAAGTCCTGTGAATGAGTCTTTAAAGCACAGTTTTTGTAACTAAAGTAAATAGATATATCTAAAATGAACATCCAGCTAATAAAATTAGCCATCCATTCATAGGATTTAGGAAACAGCTGATTTGGAGTGCTACATAAAAATATTTTCTCATTTCACTTATTGTTCACAAGTTTTCACCTGTAGTGCATTCACTCATTAAACATCAGATATCTTCCACAAGTCAGGTACATTGTTGGGGGAGCACATGTAAACAAGGCAGGCCAGGCCCAGGCCCAGTAGGAGCTCTTATTCTGGGGGAGCAAGGGATTTTAAACAAGAAATAAAAGGGCTCTAAATGTTGCTCTGAAAACTACAAGGTGCTTCTATTCTCCTGGTCAGAGGCAACTCTTTTGTTCTTTTTTCCGAAGAGCGATATTGGCTTTTCTTGGAAATTTTAGAGCTGAAAGGGAACTTAGATCTAGTCCAGTTCTTCATTTTACAGATGGGAACACTCAGGTCTAGGGAGGTGATGAGACTTTCCTGTAGTAGCAGAGCTGAGGACTGGTGTGGTTGGGAGAGAACACCAGCCTTCTGATTCCTGCCCGAGCACAAGTAAGCGATGTGTGAAGCAGGACCCCGCGCACCCGGAGTTCATCCAGCACCTTCCGTGGACCTGCTTTATACTCTTTTTGTGCTGGCTGCTGGGATTACTCAGAATGAAGGAGATGGAGCTCTTGTCGTTAAATAGTTCACAGTCTAGAGTGAAAGACAGGCAGCTTTGAAAAAAAGTTTATAAAGGAGTTACTCGTTTAGCATAAGGATTAAGATGACAGGTTCTGAAATTAGACTGAGTTAAAATCGTAGCTCCCCCCTTAATAGATATGTAAATTTGGAAGAAACATAAATCTCTGCACCTCAGTTTCCTTATCTGTAAATTGGAGATAAAAATGCTTATTACTGGGTTCGCCAAAAGGTTTGTTCGGTTTTTTCCGTAAGATGGCTCTAGTAGCACTTAGTTGTCTTTAACTTTATTCGAAACAAGTTTGTTAGATTGCACGTGACAGCTGTCATATCAGCGTGCATTTAAAAAAAGACTTACCACAATTGGTGAATTTTTGTGTAGCCATTTTTATATAGAAGATGGAAGAAAGCAACATTTTCGGCATATTATGCTTTATTATTTCAAGAAAGGTAAAAACGCAACTGAAACACAAAAAAAGATTCGTGCAGTATATTGAGAAGGTGCTGTGACTGATCAAACGTGTCAAAAGTGGTTTGCGAAGTTTTGTGCTGGAGATTTCTCTCTGGACGATGCTCCATGGTCAGGTAGACCAGTTGAAGTTCCTAGCGATCAAATCGAGACATTAATTGAGAACAATCAACATTATACCACGCAGGAGATAGCCGACATACTCAAAATATCCAAATCAAGCATTGAAAATCATTTGCACCAGCTTGGTTATGTTAAATCGCTTTGATGTTTGGGTTCCACATAAGTTAAGGGAAAAAAACTTTCTTGACTGTATTTCTGCTTGCGATTCTCTACTTAAACGTAATGAAAACGTTCTGTTTTTAAAGCAAGTTGTGATGGGCGATGATAAATGGATACTGTACAGTACTGTGGAACAGAAGAGATTGTGGGGCAGGTGAAATGAACCACCACCAACCACAGCAAAAGCCGGTCTTCATCCAGAGAAGGTGATGTTGTATATGTGGTGGGATTGGAAGGGAGTCCTCTGTTATGAACTCCTTGCAGAAAACCAAACGATTAATTCCAACAAGTACTGCTCCCAGTTAGACCAATTGAAAGCAGCACTCAACGAAAAGCATCCAGAATTAGTCAACAGAAAACACATCATCTTTCATCAGGATAACACAAGGCCGCATGTTTCTTTGATGACCAGGCAAAAACCGTTACAGCTTGGCTGGGAGGTTCTGATTCATCGGCCGTATTCACCAGACATGGCACCTTCGGATTTCCCTTTATTTCAGTCTTTAGAAAATTCTCTTAATGGAAAAAATTTCAATTCCCTGGAAGACTGTAAAAGGCACCTGGAACAGTTCTTTGCTCAAAAAGATAAAAAGTTTTGGGAAGATGGAATTATGAAGTTGCCTGAAAAATGGCAGAAGGTAGTGGAACAAAAGGGTGAGTACGTTGTTCAATAAAGTTCTTGGTGAAAATGAAAAACGTGTCTTTTATTTTTTCCTTAAAAACTGAAGGCACTTTTTGGCCAACCCAATACCTTGTAGGTCTTTAGTATTTAAATACATATTGTGAGGACTTCCCTGGTGGCGCAGTGGTTGAGAATCTGCCTGCCAATGCAGGGGACACGGGTTCGAGCCCTGGTCTGGGAGGATCCCACATGCCGCGGAGCAACTGGGCCCGTGAGCCACAGCTACCGAGCCTGCGGGTCTGGAGCCTGTGCTCCGCAACAAGAGAGGCCGCGATAGTGAGAGGCCCGCGCACCGCGATGAAGAGTGGCCCCCGCTTGCCAAAACTAGAGAAAGCCCTCACGCGGAAGCAAAGACCCAACACAGCCAAAAATAAATTAAAAAAAAAAACATATTGTAGGCAAAACACTTGGAACAGTGCTGTGCCTATGGTGAGCACTCAGTACGCAATAGCTATTATCTATTTTTTTTTAATTTTTGTTGGAGTATAGTTGATTTATAATGTTGTATTAGTTTCAGGTGTACAGCAAAGTGAATCAGTTGTACATATACATCTGTCCACTCTTCTTTGGATTCTATTCCCATATAGGTCATTACAGAGTATTGAGTAGAGTTCCCTGTGGTCTACAGCAGGTCCTTAAATAGGTAACTAATAAAAGCATTCTCTTTAAAAAGTTAACACTCTTCGGTTGTCCTCCGTTTTACAGAAGAGGAGGTTGAAGCATAAAGTTAGGTAACTTGCCCGTGATCACACAGCTAGCAATTTTGGGAGCCAGGATTTAAAAACAGGGAGTCTAGCCAAGTGCTCTGTGTAGATGTAGGGGCTGAGCCGGAGTGTGTTCCAGACTTAACTACTGACGCTAGAAAAGCTCTCAAGAGTCTAAGCAGCCAGGATACTGGTGTCACAAAAAGATAGTAGTGTGTTAACTGTGAAGTGTTTAGTGATACATTTGCTTTCTTCTGAAGAGAGGAGGGACTATATTTGGGGAATATTGCCTGCTTCACCCAAGTCCAACTTGCCATGTATTTTATTTTTAGCCGTTGGTTTATCCCAACTTGAAATTCAGAGGATTTCTAGTGTGTTAAAAATCGTGTCTTGTTGGATTTTCTAAAGCGTTGGACATAGTATTTGGTTGGTTGGTTTTGGTTTTGGCTTTTGTTTTGTTTTTTAATAGTAGTAGCCTACATCTGATTTGAGTGAGAATGGTTTAAAATAGCTTTCTTTTTTGGGGGTGGGGGCAGGAACTTTTGACATAAAGAGGATTAGATAGTATGTAGTAGTATGTACTTTCAGTAGAAGACAGACTCTGGTAATATGGAGAATTGAATATTATAAATCTTTATCATTCTCTTATAAATTTCCCTTTCTTTCCACCTGCCCATTAATCTGTGTTGCTTTATACTACACGTTGATACTTTTAAGTCCCTGCAGGAGAAGTTTTTCATATTGATTAGTACGTGTCTAATAAGTGATAGCTGGTACATGAGTTTTTAATATTTAAATATTTCTTTTAAGCAACACGTAGTTGGGACTTCTTTTCCAATTTGACACTCTTTGTATTTAAATAGGAATGTTCAGACCATTTACACTTAATGTTACTGTTGATGTGATTGGGTTGAAATCTACTGTCTTACTATTGGTTTTCAATTTATCCCATCTGTTCTTTATTCCCTGTTTCTTTTTTTCATGCCTTCTTTTGGGTTGAGTTTATCTTTTAATGATCACATATGCTTTGTTGGGTTACTGGCTGTAACTCTTTGTTTTTTTTTTTTTTAGTGGTTGCTTTAGAGTTTATAAAATATGTCTTTAGCATACTACAGTGTGCCTTCAAGTGATGTTATGCCCCTTCCTTACAGTACAGGATCCTTCAACATTTATTCCTCCTAGCAGATGTGCTATTGGTATCATAAATTTTATTTCTACAGGTTATAAACCCCATAATACTTTGTTACTATTTTTGCTTTAAATACTTAATTATCTTTTAAAGCAATTTAAGAAATAAAAATTTATATTTTCCAAATATGTTACTATTTCTGGTGTTCTTTATTCCCTTGTGTAATTCCAGATACACACCTATTATCATTTCCTTCCACCTGAGAGATTGCCTTTTTTTTTTTTTTTAAGAAATTCACGTTCTTATTTATTTATTTATTTTATTGATTGATTGATTGATTGCTGTGTTGGGTTTTCGTTTCTGTGCGAGGGCTTTCTCTAGTTGTGGCAAGCGGGGACCACTCTTCATCGCGTTGCGCGGGCCTCTCACTGTCGCGGCCTCTCTTGTTGTGGAGCACAGGCTCCAGACGCGCAGGCTCAGTAATTGTGGCTCACGGGCCCAGTTGCTCTGTGGCATGTGGGATCTTCCCAGACCAGGGCTCGAACCCGTGTCCCCTGCATTGGCAGGCAGATTCTCAACCACTGCGCCACCAGGGAAGCCCTGAGAGATTGCCTTTTAACATTTCTTACAATCAGGTTTGCTGGTGATGAATTCTTTCAGTTTTTGAATATCTGGAAAAAAAAATCTTTATTTTGCCTTTGTTTTTGAAACATTTTTGCTGAGTATAGAATTCTGTGGTAACAGTTTTTTTCTTCACGTATTAAGGATCTTGCTCGTCTGTCTTCTGGCTTGCATTGTTTCCTACGAGAAGTCTTATAGGAAAGACTTATCTTTGTTCTTCCATGTATTGTCTTTTTTCCCCCCCCCATGTATTGTCTTTTTTCCCTGTGACTGCTTTTAGGATTTACTCTTTATTACTGGTTTTATGCAGTTTAATTATGATCTGCCTTGTGTAGTTGTCTTCATGTTTCTTGTGCTTATGGGTTGTTGAGCTTTTTGGATCTATGTGTTCATAGTTTTCATCAGATTTGGAAATTTTTTTGGCTGTCAATTTTCTTCAAATATTTTTTCTGCCCTTTTCTCCTTTGTATATTAGGCTATTTGAAGTTGTTCTGTAGCTCACTGATGCTCTCTTCAAAGTCTTTTATTTTTTTATTTTTGTCTGTTTCATTTTGAATAATTTCTATTGCTGTGTTTTCAAGTGTATTCATATTTTCTTTTGCAGTGTTTAACATGCTGTTAATCCCACCCAGTGTATTTTTCGTCTCAGATACTGTATTTTTATATCTAGAAGTTTGACTTAGGTCTTTTTATAATTTTCTAAATTATAATTATATATTTATAATATATATATTTATAATAATAGTATAATTTATAATTATATATTACCTAACACGCAGGTATTTGTCAGTCATTTAGAACTTAGAGAATAGTCATAACAACATTTATTGTCTTTGTCAATTAATTTTATTATGTGTGTCATTTCTGGGTTTGTTTCTGTTGATTAGTTTTTCTCCTTGCATTTTCAAACTTTTCCATATCTGGTAATTTTTTATTGAATGCCAGACGTTGTGAATTTTACCTTTTTGGGTGCTGGGTATTTTTGTGTTCTTAAATAATATATTCTTGAGCTTCATGGTTGAGATGCTAAGTTAAGTTACTTGGAATTAGTCTGATCCTTTTGAGACTTGCTTTTAAGTTTTGTTTAGAGTGATCAGAACAGCTGTGAAGCTTACTTTTTTCCCCTTTGCTGAGGCAATACCATTCTGAGTATTTTACCCAGTGCCCTGTCTTCTCTAGCAAGTGGGAACACAGACTCTTAACCCTGGGGGAGCCCTGGGGCTGTCCCCTCTTTCCCTTGTGGGTGTTCTTTCCCTGCAATTGCGTGTGCCGGTAAGTACTCAGTTGGACCTCTGGAGCTCTCTTCCCAGGCACCTCTTCTTTTCCAGCAGTTGTGTGCTCTGGCCACCTGGGTTCTGTCTCTGTATCACAGGGACAACTGTAGCCCTCCGTGTGTGTGTGTGTGTGTGTGTATGTGTGTGTGTGTCTTTCTCAGGAATCAACTGCCCTGAGATGCCTGACGTCCAGTGTTTAGAAACTGTTGTTTCATGTATTCTGTTCTTTTTTTTTTTTCTGAGTTGTTTAAAGTGGTAGGGTAAATTTGGTTCCTGTTATCCATCTTGGCCAGAAGCTGAAGTGACTTAAAAAGGCCAGGACATTTTTTTGTAAATAAAAGTTAGTCATTAGAAAGCAGTACATTTATGTTATTCCAGTTTTTATACATTTATTATAGTAATACTTTTAGAAATGTGGGTAAACTGTTTGAAGGTTGGAAAGATATAAAGTTACTGGATTCTTGTCATAATGATTGGGGGGGTGGAAATTAAGTTCATCTTAAATGGCTTGTGTTTCAAATTTTATTTGCTATAAATGAATAAGAGATTTTATTTAAAATTTGTCTTGACATTTGGAGACTGGTACTGTTTCTAGCCATATCAACTGCACTTTGCAATTAGAGTTTTTAGTTGTTTTAGACTGTTGGTTTATTTTTTATTCCTCTACTCTTATTGAGTTAGGGTTAAGTGTGCTTTGAGTACATACTAATTCTAACATGATGATAGGTCAGGCCACATCAGAAAAATATTATGTGTTGATTATAATAGGACTTAAATGGCTACATTGTTACAGATTACACTTCTGTTTTCCACAAATTTCTGTTGGATTTGCAGCTGAAATATTCTGAATCTGATAGGGAGAAAACGTAAATGCCATATATTCATCTCTTGCACTTCTTTCGTTTTTAAAAACTGCCTTTTCTAAACCAGTGCCATTCAGCTGTGGGATTCTGGAGCTACGTTTGTAGTCACCATTAGCCAAAAGGCCCACACGACTACTACTTTGAGCACAGTGTTGTACTGTACTGTTCTGACACATTTGAAATCCTGTCGGTTGGTGAGTGAAAGAGCCACATGCAGCTTAGAGCCCCAGTTTTATATCGTTGTCCTAGATCTTCTTGTTTTGTGGAAGTGTGTTTGGGTGGTGGTGGTGGTTTGAGGTTCCGGTGGGAGAGGGCTGAGGGCCTTCTGGGGGGAACTGCTGTCGGGGGGCAAAGAAGACTTGAGGCACACGGTTTAGTACTGTGATTATTCTAGCAACTGTTACACTGGACCAGACAGTTAATTTACCCTAAAACATTTATTGTAACCAGATAAAAGTAAATATGGTTATATAACTTTTAGTTTGACTGTAATGGGTGGTAAATCTCAGATTTAATAGGCTTTATGTTGGGATCAGGTAAGAAGGTAGATTTGAACTATTTCGTAGCTCATTGGGGATTTTTTTGGTTTGGGGTGAATAGCAATTTTTATGGCATGATGTCACACAAGTTTATTTTTAGATTATTAAAATTTGATTCTTAAAGTCATAAGATTTTATACTTTTTGAGGAAAGGAAGATTCCTATTGTAGAGGACTAAATGGAATAGATGCTTACAGCTTAGACTTTCCTGGAATAGCTGCTCAAAAGCTTTATTTTTCTTTACTTGATTTATGACCTCTGAGGAAAGCAGTGGCTTATTTTACTTAAGTAAAGAACCTTATCATACTATAGTTATGGTAAAACTACCATAAAGTATACCATGTACTATTATAACATAGTATATATTCTATATATAAATATGTGTAAATATATAAATACAATACTATACACTACTGTATACAATACTAATTACTGTAATACAGCATAGTATATATACTATATGTTATATGTAAATATATATTTAAAAGTATGTATTATAGCAATATAAAGTATGGTATAAAGCTGTTTTTCTGGCAAGAGCGCAGTTTGAGGACAGCTTCCTTCAGATTTCTAAGATTACAATTGACTTTCTGTCTCCCCAGAGTAGGTTTCGTTGGGGGTGGATAGAGGGGCCGAGGGGTGTCCATAACACCTTGACTTAGTCTGTGTAATTGTGAGGTTCATGCCAGTCTTGTTAACCACAGGCTGTGCAATTCCGAACATATTGTCTAGCACATAGTAGGTGTTAAATATTGATTGACATTCTGAACTGCGCACAGTATTTGCTGTAAGCGTGAGTCAGGGCCACTGCATCGCACAGCTCTGGGGCACCATTCACATAATAACACTCTGGATTTTCTCAGTTCTTTGCTTGCAGAAATCTGTCTTAAATCTTTGGCGCCTACTGCTGTTAAAGTAGAATATAATGGCATGTGAACACGGAGTTATGTACTTAGTCTTTATTACACATGGTCAACTTTGAGTAAATGAGAGCTGCAATAATTTACTCCCTGCCTTCTCCACTCTCACGTTCCACAGTCATTTCCCGCTCTGCCTCCTAGTGGTTTGTTTTGTTTGAAACCAGCACCTTTCCACGCCTCCGCGAGCATCCGTATCATTAGCAGCCTGTACGTCTTCCACACCGCTGTCATCTTTAATAATTCTGTGGCAGGTAGAACAACGGGCAATCCAGATGACTCTCAAATGCATGTCCAGCCATCCTTGACCGTCCTCTGGAGTCGGTGCTTTCAAGCAAACATTGGAACTTAAAAGCAAAACATGTCTAAAATTACCTAATTCTTCTTTCACCCAAATACCATTCTGTTGTTCCTTTATCTCTTAACCGGTATCATATTGTTTACCCAAGTTAACAGATATTGCCGTCTTTATCCTGCATTCTGGTTATACCAGTACCAGTTCAAGATGTCTTTTTGATATTTCTTTTTACCATTTATAATTTCTTACGCTTAGGGCTCCTTTAATAAAGGTCTGTTAGACGTGCAACTGGAGTATGTAAAAATACCCAGCGGTAGAGCTGTGGTGTGTGCCTGCGGTGCTGTGGTTGGGTGGTGTCTGCAGGGTGCAGGCTACAGTAGCTAGCGTGGTGGGTGTTGGCGCTCTCCCACCCCAGAGTCAAGGGTTCCTATAAGCTAGGTTCCTTTTTCTCCTCGTCCCTTCTTGCTTGTTTTATTCCATTTTATCCTCATTTTCCACCCGTGTTAACCCCCAGAGCACCCATTCTGATGTGTTACAATATATCATGGGTAAGTGCTCTTGCCAGTGTATTCAGTGAGTTTGTGTTTTTAACTTACGTAAATGACGATGTCATTTTCTTTCCTAAGCACAATGCTGTAGGCTCTCTCGCTGTTGCTGTGCACAGGTCTGAGTCATTGCTTTGGTCTGCTGCGTGGCACTCCGTAGGGTGTATCCATTCTGTCCCCACAAGCCCTGCTTGCCTGGGCAGCTCCGTCCCCACCGGCAGGGCCACAGCAAGCGTTCAGTATGCATCCTTTCATGGGCCTCCGTAAGAGTTCAGCCAGGATGCAGGGGATCGTAGGGTTGGCTTAAATTTAATTTAAGTTGTGCCGGGTAGCTCTGCAGGATGGCTGTCCCCATCTCCATGCCCAGCAGTAGCAGGGCGCGGCAGTTCTCGTAGCCCCGTACCTCCTTGGAGGGCTCTGAGTTTCTAATTTTTGCCAGTCTGCAGGTATAAGGTGGTATCTTGTAGTTTGATATGTATTTCTTGGATTATGCCACTTGTTAGCCTCTTGTCCTATACTTGTCACATTCCTATGTATCCTAGTCTGTATATTGCCTGATCACCATTTGTCCACTTTTCTATTGAAGTGCCGTCTGATGCCTCAGATATTAAACCTTTGTTCCACATTTTGTAAATATCTTCTCTCTGACCACTGTTAATTCTCCCCCTTATAAATTTAATTCAATCCCAATTTAAATTCCAGTTGGAATTTTTTTTCTTTTTTTTTGAGGCAACTCTATAAACTTACTCTAAACTTATATATGGAGAACATATCCAGACTACTAGGTCAGTCTTAGAAAAAAAAAAGAAGCAGTTGGGTGGAGGGCAGGAATTGTTGCTTTACCAGACGTGAAGACGTGCCCCAATACTACACTGTTTTACTGCCCTGGCCTTGTGGTTAGGTAGAGCACTGTGGTGGGTTTAGAGTGCTTAGAGATAGATACATGTACATACAGGATTTTCATATGTGATTACAGTGACACTGGAAAACCAGTGGGGGAAAGGATGGATTGCTTAATAGATGGTGCAGGGGAAACTAACTCACCCTATGGAGGCAAATAAAACTGGATTCCTACCTAATACCATATATGGGGAGAGAGCAAGATGGATTAAAGGCCTACCTTGGAGATGTAAACTATAAAGTTAAAGAAGAAAACGTGACCCATGGGCTAGGAAGGACCTTTTAAGCACAGACCTAAAGGTGGAATGAAATTAATTTATCACGTGAAATTAAAACGTCCTGCTTTTAAGACGTTTTAATTTTAAAGAGAGACTTCTCTCTCCCTCAGACTCTGTAAGTGCCTGGCAGTGTGCATGGCATGTTCTTTCGGGGAGGGGACCAGGTTGGCTGTGCGTGTATGTACTGTTGGCAAAGGGCAGGAAGCCTCTGCACTAAGTTCTCCCGTCTTGCTCAGCTATGAAATTAGCAGTCTCCACGTGACACGTCCCCCTTCTCCTGGGCATCTGTAGAGGAATAGTGCAGAGCAGTGTTTTCTGAATTATACAAGGTCTACAACAGAATTACCCGCGGTGGCTGTTTAAGATGAAAAGGCCTCTTTTCTCCATCTCTCCCTCCCCTGTTGTTTCAGTAAGTGGAGTGGAGAGGATCTGCCTTTCCCTGAAAGCCTCTAGAGCAAGAGACGGCAAACTTGCAAAGTAAAGGCCCAAATGGTAAATATTTTAGGCTTTGCAGGCCGTGTGGTCTCTATTAAAACTATTCAACTCTAACCGTAGTATAAAAGCAGCCATAGAAAATAATACATAAAGGAAAGAGCATGGTGGTGTTCCAATAAAAATTTATTTATAGACACTGATAAAATATTAGTGTCACAAAATGTTGTTTAAAATTTTTTTTCAATTATTTAAAAATTGTAAAATTCTCCATTCTTAGCTTGCAGATGGAACAGAAACAGGCAGTAGGCCCGATTTGCCCCGTGTGCGTGTCATAGTTTGTCAGCCCTGCTCCAGAGTGGTCCGTAGGCAACTGAAGTTTGAAAACTGGTGCTGTATGTTACCTGATATAATTGTTACTGCCTATATTGTTGGGGGAAGTGTCTTATTTCATTATAACAAGAACTTCCAGGACCTCTGAGGGGGAAGCATTATATATTAAGTATTTAACTAAGCAGGTTTTTTTTTTTTTTTTTGGAGTATAATTGCTTTACGATGCTGTGTTGGTTTCTGCCACACAGTGAAGTGCATCAGCCACACGCGTTCACACGTCCCCTCCCTCTTGGACCCCCCTCCCCCCCATCCCACCCCTCCAGGTCGTCACAGAGCACCGAGCTGAGCTCCCTGTGCTACACAGCAGGTTCCCACGAGCTATCTATTTTACACGTGGTAGTGTATTTATGTCAAACCTAATCTCCCAATTCATCCCACCCTCCCCTTACCCCACTGTGTCCACACCTGTATTCTCTACATCTGCTTTTCTATTCCTGCCCTGCAAGTAGGTTCATCTGTACCATTTTTCTAGATTTCACATATATGCGTTAATATACGATATTTGTTTTTCTCTTTCTGACTTACTTCACTCTGTATGACAGACTCTAGGTCCATCCACCTCACTACAAATAACTCAACTTCGTTTCTTTTTTTTTTTTTTAATTTTTTTTCTTGTGATTCATTTATTTATTTATTTTATTTATTTATTTTTGGCTGTGTTGGGTCTTCGTTTCTGTGCGAGGGCTTTCTCTAGCCGCGGCAAGTGGGGACCACTCTTCATCGCGGTGCGCGGGCCTCTCACCATCGCGGCCTCTCCTGTTGCGGAGCACAGGCTCCAGACGCGCAGGCTCAGTAATTGTGGCTCACAGGCGCAGTCGCTCCGCAGCATGTGGGATCTTCCCAGACCAGGGCTCGAACCCGTGTCCCCTGCATTGGCAGGCAGACCCCCAACCACTGCACCACCAGGGAAGCCCCAACAACTTCGTTTCTTTTTATGGCTGAGTAATATTCCATTGTATATATATGTGCCACATCATCTTTATCCATTCATCTGTCGATGGGCATTTAGGTTGCTTCCATGACCTGGCTATTGTAAATAGTGCTGCAATGAACATTGTGGTGCATGTGTCTTTTTGAATTATGGTTTTCTCAGGGTATATGCCCAGTAGTGGGATTGCTGGGTCATATGGTAATTCTATTTTTAGTTTTTTGAGGAACCTCCATACTGTTCTCCACAGTGGCTGTATCAATTTACATTCCCACCAACAGTGCAAGAGGGTTCCCTTTTCTCTGCACCCTCTCCAGCATTTGTTGTTTGTAGATTTTTTGATGATGGCCATTCTGACTGGTGTGAGGTGATACCTCATTGTAGTTTTGATTTGCATTTCTCTAATAATTAGTGCTGTTGAGCATCTTTTCATGTGCCTCGTAGCCATCTATATTTCTTCTTTGCTGAAATGTCTGTTTAGGTCTTCCGCCCATTTTTTGATTGTGTTTGTTTTTTTGATTTTGAGCTGCATGAGTTGTTTGTATATTTTGGAGATTAATCCTTTGTCTGTGCTTCATTTGCAGATGTTTTCTCCCATTATGTGGGTTGTCTTTTCGTCTTGTTTATGGTTTCCTCTGCTGTGTAAAAGCCTTTAAGTTTAATTAGGTTCCATTTGCTTATTTTTGTCTTTATTTTCGTTAATCTGGGTGATGGGTCATAAAAGATCTTGCTGTGATTTATGTCAAAGAGTGTTTTTCCTAGGTTATCCTCTAATAGTTCTATAGTGTGTGGTCTTACATTTAGGTCTTTAATCCATTTTGAGTTTATTTTTCTCTATGGTATTAGGGAATGTTCTAATTTCATTCTTTTACATGTAGGTGTGCAGTTTTCCCAGCACCATTTATTGAAGAGGCTGTCTTGTCTCCATTGTATGTTCTTGCCTTGTTTGTCATAGATTAGTTGACCATAGGTGCGTGGGTTTATCTCTGGGCTTTCTGTCCTGTACCATTGATCTATATTTCTGTTTTTGTGCCAGTACCATACTGTCTTGATTACTGTAGCTTTTGTAGTATTGTCAGAAGTCAGGGAGCCTCATTCCTCCAGCTCCGTTTTTCTTTCTCAAGGTTGCTTTGGCTATTCGAGGTCTTTTGTGTTTCTATACAAATTGTATAATTTTTTGTTCTAATTCTGTCAAAATGCCACTGGTAATTTGATAGGGATTGCATTAAACCTGTAGATTGCTTTGGGTAGTATAGTCATTTTCACACTGTTGATTCTTCCAATCCAAGAACATGGTATATCTCTCCATCTGTTTGTGTCATCTTTGATTTCTTTCATCAGTATCTTACAGTTTTCTGAGTACAGGTCTTTTGCCTCCTTAGGTAGGTTTATTCCTAGGTACTTTATTCTTTTTGTTGTGATGGTAAATGGGATTGTTTCCTTAATTTCTCTTTCTGATCTTTTGTTGTTAGTGTATAGGAATGCAAGAGATTTCTGTGCATTAATTTTGTATCCTACAGCTTTACCAAATTCATTGATTAGCTGTAGTAGTTTTCTGGTGGCATCTTTAGGATTTTCTACGTATAGTATCGTGTCATCTGCAAACAGTAACAGTTTTACTTCTTTTCCAATTTGTATTCCTTTTATTTCTTTCTCTTCTCTGATTGCTGTGGCTAGGACTTCCAAAACTATGTTGAATAAGAGTGGCGAGAGTGAACATTCTTGTCTTGTTCCTGACCTTAGAGGAAATGCTTTCAGTTTTTCACCATTGTTTTCTGTGTGGGTTTGTCGTGTATGGCCTTTATTATGTTGAGGTAGGTTCCCTCTGTGCCCACTTTCTGGAGAGTTTTTATCACAAATGGGTGTTGAATTTTGTCAAAAGCTTTTTCTGCATCTGTTGAGATGATCATATGGTTTTTATTCTTCATTTTGTTAATATGGTGTATCACATTGATTGATTTGTGTATATTGAAGAATCCTTGCATCCCTGGGATAAATCCCACTGGATCATGGTACATGATCCTTTTAATGTGTTGTTGGATTCTGTTTGCTAGTATTTTGTTGAGGAGTTTTGCATCTATATTCATCAGTGATATTGGTTGGTAGTTTTCTTTTTTTGTACTATCTTTGTCTGGTTTTATTATCAGGGTGATGGTGGCCTTGTAGAATGTTGAGAGTGTTCCTTCCTCTGCAATTCTTTGGAAGAGTTTGAGAAGGATGGGTGTTAGCTCTTCTCTAAATGTTTGATAGAATTCACCTGTGAAGCCATCTGGTCCTGCACTTTCCTTTGTTGGAAGATTTTTAATCACAGTTTCAATTTCATTTCTTGTGATTGGTCTGTTCATATTTTCTGTTTCTTCCTGGATCAGTCTTGGAAGGTTATACCTTTCTAAGAACCTGTTCATTTCTTCCAGGTTGTCCATTTTATTGGCATAGAGTTGCTTATAGTAGTCTCTTATGATGCTTTGTATTTCTGCAGTGTTCGTTGTAACTTCTTTTTCGTTTCTAATTTTATTGATTTGAGTCCTCTCCCTCTTTTTCTTGATGAGTCTGGCTAAAGGTTTATCAATTTTGTTTATCTTCTCAAAGGCCCAGCTTTTAGTTTTATTGATCTTTGCTATTGTTTTCTTTGTTTCTATCTCATTTATTTCTGCTCTGACCTTTATGATTTCTTTGCTTCTACTGACTTTGGGTTTTGTTTGTTCTTCTTTCTCTAGTTCCTTTAGGTGTAAGGTTAGATTGTTTATTTGAGATTTTTCTTGTTTCTTGAGGTGAGCTTGAATTGCTATAAACTTCCTTCTTATAACTGCTTTTGCTGCGTCCCATAGGTTTTGGATCATTGTGTTTTTCATTGTCTTTTTTGTTTCTAGGTACTTTTTAAATTTCTTCTTTGATTTCTTCAGTGATCTCTTGGTTATTTAGTAGTGCACTGTTTAGCCTCAATGTGTTTGTGTTTTTTACAGTTTTCTTCCTGTAATTGATTTCTGATCTCATAGTGTTGTGGTCAGAAAAGATGCTTGATACGATTTCAGTTTTCTTAAATTTTCCAAGGCTTGATTTGTGACCCAAGATGTGAACTATCCTGGAGAGTGTTCCGTATGCACTTGAGAAGACAGTGTATTCTTTTGCTTTTGGGTGGAATGTCCTAAAAATATTAATTAAGTCTACCTGGTTTATTGTGTCATTTAAAGCTTGTGTTTCCTTATTTATTTTTTGTCTGGGTGACCTATTGGTGTAAATGGGGTGTTAAAGTCCCCCACTATTATTGTGTTACTGTCCATTTCCCCGTTTATGGCTATTAGCATTTGCCTTATATATTGAGGTGCTCCTATGTTGGGTGCATAAATGTTTATAATTGTTATGTTTTCTTCTTGGGTTGCTCCCTTGATCATTATGTAGCGTGCTTTCTTATCTCTTGTAACAGTCTTTATTTTAAAGTCTATTTTATCTGATACGAGTATTGCTACTCCAGCTTTGTGATTTCCATTTGCATGGAATATCTTTTTCCATTCTCTCACTTTCAGTCTGTGTGTGTCCCTAGGTCTGAAGTGGGTTTCTTGCAGACAGCATGTATAAGGGTCTTGTTTTTGTATCCATTCAGCCAGTCTGTGTCTTTTGGTTGGAGCATTTAATCCATTTACATTCAAGGTGATTATCGCTATGTATATTCCTATTACCTCCTTTTACCGTTTGCTTAATTGATTTGGGTTTGTTTTTGTGGGTTTTCTTCTTTTTTTTATATAATTTATTTATTTATGGCTGCGTTGGGTCTTCTTTGCTGCTCATGGACTTTCTCTAGTTGCGACAAGCAGGGGCTTCTCATCGCGGTGGCTTCTCTTGTTGCGTAGCACGGGCTCTAGGCGCGTGGACTTCAGTAGTTGTGGCACGTGGGCTCAGTAGTTGTGGCTTGCGGGCTCTAGAGCACAGGCTTAGTAGTTGTGGCACACGGGCTTAGTTGCTCTGTGGCATGTCGGATCTTCCCGGACGAGGGCTTGAACCCATGTCCCCCGCATTGGCAGGTGGATTCTTAACCACTGCGCCACCAGGGAAGCCCTGTGGGTCTTTTTCTTCTCTTGTGTTTCCTGCTTAGAGAAGTTCCTTTAACGTTTGTTGTAAAGCTGGTTTGGTGGTGCTGAATTCTTGTAGATTTGCTTGTCTGTAAAGCTTTTGATTTCTTCCTCGAATCTGAATGAGATCCTTGCTGGGTAGAGTAATCTTGGTTGTAGGCTTTTCCCTTTCACCACTTTGAATATATCCTGCCACTCCCTTTTGTCCTGTAGAGTTTCTGCTGAGAAGTCAGCTGATAACCTTATGGGGATTCCCTTGTATGTTATTTTTGCTTTTCCTTTGCTGCTTTTATTATTTTTTTTTTGAGTTTAATTTTTGTTAGTTTGATTAATAGGTGTCTTGATGTATTTCTCCTAGGGTTTATCCTGTATGGGACTCTCTGTGTTTCCTGGACTTGATTGACTACTTCCTTTCCCATGTTAGGGAAGTTTTCAACTATAATCTTTTCAGATATTTACTCAGACCATTTCTCTTTCTCTTCTTCTTCTGGGACCCCTATAATTCAAATGTTGGTGTGTTTAATGTTGTCCCAGAGGTCTCTGAGATTGTCTTGAATTCCTTTCATTCTTTTTTCTTTATTCTCTGCTGCAGTTATTTCCATCATTTTATCTTCCAGGTCACTTATTTGTTCTTCTGCCTCAGTTATTCTGCTGTTGATTCCTTCTAGAGAATTTTTAATTTCATTTATTGTGTTGTTCATCATTGTTTGTTTGCTCTTTAGTTCTAGGTTCTTGTTAAGCTTTTCTCATATTTTCTTCATTCTGTTTCCGAGATTTTGGATCATCTTTACTATCATTACTCTGAATTCTTTTTCAGGTAGGTTGCCGATTTCGTCTTCATTTATTTGGTCTTGTAGATTTTTACCTTGCTCCTTCGTCTGTAACCTTTTTTTGTTGTTTCATGTTGTTTTGTTTTTTTTTGATGGATGGGGCTGTATTCTTGTCTTACTGGTTGTTTGGCCTGAGACGTCCCGCACTGGAGTTGGCAGGCAGTTGGGTAGGAGCCGGGTCTTGGTGCTGAGATGAGGACCTCCGGTAGGCCTCACTCCGATAAATATTCCCTGGGGTCTGAGGTTCTCAATCCAGCTGTTTGGACTCAGCGCTCCCACCACTGGAGCTCAGACCTGACCCCTGGCCTGGGAACCAAGATCCCACAAGCCGCATGACGTGACAAAAGAAAACGAAAAAAAGGAGCAGTATAGTAACAAAGAATAAAAAATAAAATAAAATTAGAAAGGTAAAAAATGTATTAGGAAAAATAAAAATATAATTGAAACATCTCCAACAAGGTAAAACAAAACCACAACAGAAAAAAGAAAGGGAAAAAAAAAAGGGAACAAGGCAAAAGGAGCAGAACAATAACAAAGTGTACAGAATAAAATTAGAAAAATAAAAGGTTTATTAGAAAAAATAAAAATACAAATGAATCAACAAGGTAAAACAACCACAACCTAGAAGAGGAAAAGAAAATAAGGAAAAAGAAAAAAAGGCCAGAAAAGGCCTTGGCTTTGGGGGGCGGAGCTTAGGCAGGGGGTGGAACTTAGGCAGACGTGGGGTTTAGGGTGGGGCAGGGCCTAGGCGGGGCGATGTTCAAGCCTGGGGCGGGGCCTAGGCTTAGGACCTGCGAGGCAGGGCAGAGGCAGCGTGTCCAGAGGGGTCCTGAGTGTGGAGTTCCGGACTTTGGAGGTAAGGCCTGGGTGAGGGTGTGTGTGTGGGCTTAGGCCCAGCACAATTGGAGGGAGCGGGTCTCCGAGTGCAGAGGTGGGGCCCTGGGTGGGGGTGTAGGGGCTGGGCTTGGGCTCTGCGCTGCAGGAGGGAGGCTCCAAGGGCAGAGGATTAGGCCTGGGAGCCTCACATGCTCCCTGGTGCCCAGATGGGCAGGGAAAGCGCTGGCCACCCCCCCCCCCTTCCTCCGCTCTCCCGAGGGTCTCTCCCGTTGCCGCTGGACCCCTAACCATGGGTCGGTCCTGCTGAGTGTAGGAAGTCTTCCCTTCCTCCAGCCGCCCCCCAGGGGTGCTGGTCCCATAGGTCCGGCCTTTACTTTTGCTCCCCCTTCCCTCCCTCCCACTCCCTCAGGACCTGCGCAGCTGGAGGGGGCCTGGGTGGGCAGAGAATCAGGCCCGGGATCTCAGCAGGTTCCCTGGGGCCCAAGTGGGCAGGGGAAATCTGGCCACGCTCCCTTTTGATCCTCTGTCCCCCCGGCGGTCCCCCGCTTCCCCCTCTGGGCGTGGGATCCTTTCCCCTCCCCCAGCCTCCCCTCAGGGACACTGGTTCCATCCCACCTCCACTCCTCCTCCCCGTTCACTGCCCCCACGCCCCATGTCCTACCCCGTCGCTGGGGGTTCCTCCCGTCCCCTTACGTGTCCACGGTCCCCCACCGCTGACTGGTAGGTGCCCTAGTTGTGCAGAGACACGAATCCTGCATCCTCCTAGTCCGCCATCTTGACTCCGCCCCCTTTAATATTAAATATTAAGCAGGTATTTAATGAATGTTAGGTCCCATCATGTCCCTTTGCCCAAGTATGTCCTTATCCTTAGGGAGCTGGGAGGAAGATAATCACAGTGCAACTTGAGGAAAAACAATAAGACTACTAGTTAAATGCCCAAATTACGTGATATAATCAGACACTGGCCTGGCAGATCAGACATGGGAGAAGTCAGAGAGTAGTCAGGGAAAATGTTTAGAGGAATGTAGTGAGAGGGGGGGAGGATTCACACAGAAGGCCAAAGCGGGAGGACACATAAGGAGGGAAGAGAGATCAGCATTAGCAAGAAAGCCCTAACTGGAGCCAGAGTGGGAGGTGCTGGTGAGCAGTGGGGTGCCGTCAGTGCTGTGTGGTCGTTTGTGACTGGTCCTTCCCTTAGCACAAGGCTGTCAAAGTTCATCCATGTTTTTAGCAGGTACCAGTTCTTTATTCCTTTTTATGGGTGAATAATATTCCCCCTGTAAGGTTATACCACATTTTATCCATTCATCATTTGATGGATGTTTAGGTTATTTCTGCCCGTGGTTATTATGAATAACGTTGCTATGAACATTCATGTACAAGTTTTTGTGTGTTCATGCTTGATTTCTCTTGGGTATATATCTAGGAGTGGAGTTGGTGGGTCAAATGGTAACTCTGCTTAACATTTTGAGGAATTGCAAAACTATTTTCCAAAGTGGCTGCACTATTTTACATTCTCATCTAGCCAATACTTGTTATCTGTGTTTCATTATAGCCAACCTACTGGGTGTGAAGTGGTATACATTCAGTGTGCCCTTGATTTGAGTTTTTTTATTGAAGTATAGCTGATTTACAATATTATATTAATTTGAGGTGTACAGCGTAGTGATTCAGTCATTCTACAGATTATTGATCTGCATTTTTCTAATAGCTAATGATGTTGAGCATCTTCCCATGTGCTTTTTGGCCACTTGCATGTCTTTGGAGAAATGTCGATTTAGGTCTTTTGCCCATTTTTTGATTGGGTTGTTTGATTTTTTGATATTGAACTGTATGAGCTGTTTGTATATTTTAGAAATTAACCCCTTGGCGGTTGCATCATTTGCAAATGTTTTCTTTTATTCCCTAGGTTGCCTTTTCATTTTGTTTATGGTTTTCTTTGCTGTGCAAAAGCTTTTAAGTTTAACTAGGTCCCATTTGTTTGTTTTTGTTTTTATTTCCATTATTCTAGGAGATGGATCCAAAAAAATATTGCATAATGTTCTGCCTATGTTTTCCTCTAGGAGTTTCATAGTATCCGGTCTTACATTTAGATTTTTAGTCCATTTTGAGTTTATTTTTGTATATAGTGTTAGATAATGTTCTGATTTCATTCTTTTACATGTAGCTGTCCATTTTTCCGAGCACCACTTATTGAAGAGACTTTTTCTCTGTTGTATATTTGTGCCTCCTTTGTTAAAGATTAATTGACCATAGGTGTGTGGGTTTATTTTGGGGCTCTCTGTTCTGTTCCATTGATCCATATGTCTGTTTTTGTGCTAATACCATGCTGTTTTGATTACTGTAGCTTTGTAGTATTGTCTGGGAGGGTTATGCCTCCAGCTTTGTTCTTCTTCCTCAGGGCTGCTTTGGTAATTTGGGGTCTTTCATGGTTACATATAAATTTTAGGATTATTTGTTCTAGTTCTGTGAAAAGTGTCATGGGTAATTTGATAGGGATCACATTAAATCTGGCCATTTTAACTATATTAATTCTTCCAATCCAGGAGCATGGGGTATCTTTCCATTTCTTTGAATCATCTTCAGTTTCCTTTATGAGTGTTTTATAGTTCTCCACGTATAAGTGAATAGTGTCTTTTTAAGAGCCAAATTTTTAAATTTTGATGAAGTCTAGTTAGTTTTTTCTTATGCGGCTCATGTTTTTTGTATCCTAGGAATTCTTTACTTACTCCAGGATTATAAAGATTTCTCATATGCTTTCCTCTAGAAGTTTTGTAGTTTTAACTCTTAAATTTCAGTCTATTCATTTCTGTTCATAAATCAGTCTTTAAGATAAAATGCATAAAGGAGAGTTGGCAGGGGAAGGGAAGTACCCGTCGCTGATTACTTGTTTTTTAGTAATGAGTAAATTGGTGTGAACAGCTAACTACATGTAAACCTGTAGGCCTGCTTTATATAATTTTTGCATTTGATAGTCTGCCGGTGCTCCTCAAAAAACCCTGGTGGTGTTCGTTGAGGAATACTATCCATGACCATCTCTGATGGCCATATGTCATTTGTACACCTAACATCCCCTTGGGGTACCAGCACCTCTCACTTTATAATAATCTTTTCTGTTCCGTCAAGAGTCTCCCCTTCCTCTAGTAGTGGTTGGTGCGTGACCCAAGCCCAGCCCTCCAGAGCTGCAGCGATGGCCTCAGAGTGGGGTGTTTGACCCAGTCTGAACTTGTTGGAGCTGTGGCAGAAGTATTGGGGAGGGCTGTTTTCAAAGGTCGTCCCTTTTCCTGAGGTAGCTGTCAGTTGGATGTGAGTCTTAAGCTTCTGTTATCTGTCTTTTCCAAGGCATCATGTGTGAAGAGCCTGTCTCAAAAGGAAGTCACCCAAAGTCACGGTGAGATGCTCCTAATGACCCTGTTTGTCCACGTGGGTCTGCCCTTACCTGACCTTCCCTTGGCCTTTTCACTTATGTGGGCCAACAAATTCTTCTTTAGGCTCAGGCTCATTTAAGTCAGGTATCTGCGCTTGTAACTGAAAAAGTCCTGACAGATAAGATATTAAATCTTCTCAGATGTCTGATGTGTAGGGATTTCAAGTAAGTTAGGATCCATTTTATTGATAGAGAGATGGTAGAGGAACAGTAACTTCTGTGTGTGTGCTGTGGGCCGAGGCAGCTCCTGGTGGTTTTTACAGAAGCTAGGAGAGCCTGTTAAATACCCAGGATCGTGATAACTGCTTTTGCACAAGACTGAATTTAAGTCCTAAGGTTAAATGAGAATTAACTGAGAAGTACATCTTTAAGTGTCTGCTTTTAATGAATACATGGATTAATTATTCATTTGACCAACTTCTTGATGGTATTTTATGGGAGAACTGGATGCATAATAGAGGCTTGACATTTATGAAGGCAGATTGTTCCCTGAACAGGTTAGGATTCTTGAGTGTAATTTTTATTACTTTAGAGTAATTATTTTGTGAGACTATAGCTTGAAATTAAAATGAGGACTATTTTTCAACTTACAGAATCACAGAGCAGTTATTTTGGGATATGTAGCTAATGCAAGAATAGAGAGTTCACTGTGTGGTGGTGAAATCAAAGCATGCTTAAAGCAGTCTTAGGGCTTAGAAAGGTAGATCTCTAAAACATCGCTTTTCCCGTATTTGGGCAACTAAGGGGTGTGACTATGCAACCTTCTATAGCAATCACTTCCACGTTCTTACTAGTTTGGGTTTTTTATTTAAAATTTTATTGAATTAGTACATATCTTAATAATCCATGTGATAGTATTATTTGATTTCAGTATACTGACTTCATTAATTATGTGGAATTTTACTGTAATTTTGACATTTGAGGTGAGAAGATTAACTTGATTATTGGAAAGCCAAATGTAGCTTTAGATTTTTGTGACAGCTGTTACTGATACTCAAGTAAGCAGCCCCTGTTTCTATGGAAGTTTTATCACTTACTGTTTTTAAAATAATTGTGTGGGTTTAAGAGTGCTTTCGGGCTCAGAGCCCCTTTATGTAGTCCTCCCTTTACTTCTCAGGGTCCAGCAGTGCCGTGGTGTGCACGCTCCCATGAGCCACACACTCTCCAGATGAGGCTCCAACTGGGATTTGCACACGGTTCTGATTTTCACGTTTCCTGTGTGTTTAATTATATCATGCTAGTAAGTGTATTTTTCAAGCTTTTTGAAAGCAGCGTGACCCTTTCTTAAAACAGATTCAGGGAAGTGAAGCATTTAAAACATTAAAGCCTTCTCTCCATTTGGAGTACAGTTTTGAACATCTTTGCTTTGTAGTAGGTATTTCTAGTGTGTTACCAAGGCCCACGAACTTGCTAATGAGACAGCACGCTAAGATTTCTCACTAGATTTGTATCAGGTTCTGACTCGCCTTCTCCCTTTCTCCTTCCGTTGATGCCCATTAAAGCCGCTCTAGACCCTGTGTTTTTCTTTTTGCATTGGAAGGTTTGAACTTTTTGTAACCAAGTGTTAGATTCATTGATATAGTATGAAGGAGAAATTTGATAGACCACACATTTGTCTTTGAAAGAAGCACATACTCTGAAATGAAAGGGGAAAAGAAGGAAGAGGAGTGAAGATAGAAATTCTCATGTTCGAGGACTTCCCCGGCGGTCCAGTGGTTAGAGCTCCGCGCTGTCACTGCCCAGGGCCTGGGTTCAATCCCTGGTCGGGGAACTAAAATCCCACAAGCCGTGGGGCGCGGCCAGAAAAAGAGAAGAAGTTTTCACGTAGAAGAACTGAAGTCTGAGGGAGCAGGAGACGCCAAGATAAGTGAGAAGTCCTGATGAGGAACACGTTCAGCCCTGTAGGATGTCTTTCCGCAAACCTGTACCTCTCGGTTGCCGTCAGACTGGGGATGTGCGCCAGCCAAGACCGAGTCGCTCTGACTGTCGAGGACGGCGTCTGGCCACAGAGGCTCTGCTTCCCTGTCAGCCGCTGGTGGTCTGGAAGCGCCTCGTGCACCTGGCACCTGCTTCTGGGGTGGGTCCCTTTGAGGACCGGGTCCGGGTGGTGGAGGTGCCAGTGACCGTGCGGGGAGACGGGCCTTGCCGGGGTCTCGAGCGAGAGGCGCTGGCCGGTGGAGCCGCGGGCCTGGGGCCGGGCCTGGCCTCGGCGGAGACTGCCGCGGGAGCTGTCACCGCAGTAGTGACCTCGGAGCTTCAGCACGCGGAGGGTTGGTGCAGGGCTGTGGATTTCAGCTCGCCTTGCAAGGACGTTGGACACGAAACCTCAGAAGAGGAAGAGCTCGGCATCAGACGAAGGACAGCCCTTCTAGCGAATAAAGTGAAGTTTATGACAAGCGCGATACGTTATCCCTTTCCCTTTATTCGTTACCGTTTGGTGAAGACTTTGTCTGGGACTTGCGTGTAAGGAGCGCTGGCCTGTATCAGGGAGGCTGCTCATTTTGGGAAACTTGTTCTCAGGACTTGTCCCCTCTGTCCCCTCTCCAGGTCGCGAGCCTGGCGTGCGTGCGCGGGGAGGGGGAGGGAGGTCGCCGCGTGAACTGTGTGGGGGGCGCGCTTCGCTTTCGCCCGACTCCTCTGACGGCTCACCTGGCCCTCATCGCTGCCGTCGGCCCCCTCTTAGCTGCCACTTCCACGGGAGTAGGCGCCAGCTCTCGCACTCTCGTGACTCTTGTAAGAATGAGTATCCCGCGTGATATTCAACGACTCTTCGTGTCTAAACAGGTGTTTAAACTGGCTGCACGTAAGACGCGCCGGGATTGTTTACGTTCTGCCCTCACCGCCCCACGCCCCACGCCCGGCAGCGCTGACTGCCAGAGCCGCTGGACTCTTCCTCCGCTTCCTCTCCCCCGAGCACGTCCTCTGTGTCACATCCGTGTGCTCAGGGCACACGTGCCGGGGCTCCTGAAGAGGAGGGTGGCTCCGGCAGCTGTCCCCGCGGCTCCCGGGTGCCGTCACCCTGCCTGAGCGCGCGCACGTCCCGCCCCCAGGTCGGGTTTCCGTGGGGTCGGGACCGCGCCCAGGGCCGGTGACCAGCCGACGGCCCTGGTCTTGTTTCGTCTGTGCAGCCGTGCCTGTGCGGGTGCACCGTCCCCTCAGCGCCCTGTGACAAAGCAGGCTAAGCGTCCCGAGTTGAGGCTGGTGTTCTTTTATCTCATGCTTATGCCGTGTGGACCGTGCCTGTTGGTGAGTCTTTAAACCTGTGAGCCCTGGTTCTTAATCGAAGCACAGCCCTATCGAGCTGTCAGATAAACTGATTAAAAGTATTCATTTTGCTTAAATGTGTTTCCTTCCAGTATCTGCTTTATTTGCTTGTAAGGCATAAACCCCTTTAAATAAAACCACAAACGCATTTAAATAGTGTTTTTAAAGGAATGCTAAACATGATATTTTTTAACTTGAACTAAACATAGACAGTGCCCAAAATAGCATGTTCACTATATTTTTTAACTGTTGCAAACAAATCAAACAAGCATATAGCTAATGATATTTTTCTGAGCTAAAATCAGGGAGTGTAGTTTTCTGCAATGTTAAGGTATTAAACGTATAAAGTTATATACATAAACTCAACATTTTGTTTTTTAGCAAATAAAATAATGACTTAGCCAAGTGGTAGCTACTACCTAACTACCAGCACTCCCATGTAGTTAGTTAACTAACTAACTACATGGGAGTGCTGGGAAAGGTGCTGGGGGGTTGTAGTCAACAGTGCTGCGGAGAGAGAAGCTGGGCAGGCCAGGGAGACAGTTTGGATTCTGTATTTGTGTGTGTGTGCGCGTTGATCAGAGGATCTGTGCTTTATTAATAACCCTTCAGGATTGTTACCGTGAAGTACTTCTGATTTCCCCAGAGACAATTCTGTTCTCACTGTCACTGCTCTAATCCAGGTTCTTAGGTTCCCATAGCCTCGTAATTAGGCACTCTGCTTTGTTCATTGAAGGTTGAATGTGTAGCTTCCGATTTCTGCATAGGTTGATGTTTTCAGTGTTCGGGGTTTTCTACTTCTTAAAACAGTGACTTTTTTCACTACACTCCTGTAGGCAATGCAAAGCTACTAAAATCTAAATTGCTTGGTAGGTATTTAAGGTCCTCTGTGATTGGTTCTTCTCATTTAGTCTCTCCAGCTCCATTTTCAACTGCATTCCTGCAGGAGACGCACATCACACAGGTCTGTACCAAAAGTTCTCCATTTCGGTCACCCCTCCCCTGGGAAAAAAGCCTATTGGGCTCTCTAAGCATAACTTAGATACCACTACACTGTGGAACCTTCCCAGGTCTCCCCAGAAGGCACTTCTGTACCATCTCTGTTCCTGTTTTATATGTTTGTTATCATTTTAGTTTGCGTTTTACTATATGTGGTACAGGGTGCATTAAACTGTATGTAGTGAATCCATGATGTTAAGCCAGTATTTTAATGCTTAATTTCTCGTAGTTAAGTGGATGATCCTTTGGCAAAATAGCTCACACACACACTGTTGTACTTGGAGGGCCTTGAATTGGTAAAAAGGAGCTGTGTCACATGGTTTTAAAGTTTTTGGTTTTCCTTTCCATCTTTTCTTGGTTGTTTAACAACATAGTTTACTATTTCTTTAAGGTGTGTTTCAAAGGAACGACTGTTCCCAGCAGCTTTCCCCATGTTTAGCTTTCCAGAGGCAACTACTTGCACCTCTTTGAGCTGGTTATTTTGCTGTTTACTTCCCCATTTTTAGGTAGTATGTCCAAATTGACTCACTGTTTCAATTTTTGGCAGTAACTCTTGATTCACAACAATGAATGGTGAAGATTTAGTTATTTCCTCCCCAGCTACCCCCCATACTCTTTTTGTTTATATCCTTTGTTTATGTTTTGATATACTCTGTTGTTATATCCCTGTGTAATATTGCGTGAACATTCTTCACAGCTGTACGTGGTACTGTGGACCATGGTAGCAAACTGCGATTACTTTTTTCCCCTGCATGACCTTTTCCCTCCTCTGGAGTTAGTTTTTCTCTCTCTCGTCTTCTCTTCCCCTCTCCACCCCAGAGCTTTCCATACTTAGCACTTCACATGCTTTCATGATCTTCTACATCTCCTGAAAAGACAGGCAGATGCATTGGGTAGTTTATGAATTTCGTAATTTTGGAAGAAGTCTCTCCTGGAGCCTCCTGACCTGCTCCAGTCTAGACAGACGACACTAAGTCTACGCACAGCTGTCGTGCCGGGCTCTTCACATGGTCTTTTGGGGGATTCTCTCTTCTCTCCGCTCTCCATTGAATCTTGTTTCCTTTCTCTTCTTCACTCGCTCGCAGTGTTGCTGTTGAAATCCGAAGTCAAGCGGATTGATTCATTGTACGTTATCTTTTTTCCTCGCTGAGTACTCCATGTGTCTGTTTTCCCCCAGTGTACTGTGCCCTTGCAATCTGAAAACTTACGTCCTGGGAAGTTTTCTGAAATTACCTTTCACCGTCTTCTCTGTTTACTCCTTTTGGATCACTGTTAAATCTATTCAAGTCTTGGACCCTCTTATGATCCTTTAATTTTTATATGTTTTCTCTCCTAATTTTTACCTGTCTTTTTTCTTGGAAGATTTCAACTTTATCCTTCATTACAGGTTTGAAATTTTTTGTTTGCTTATTTTTAATTTCCAAAAGCTCCTTTTCTTCCCCCCCCCCCCATTTTATTGAGTTATAATTGACATAAAACATTGTGTTAGTTTCAGGTGTACAGCATGATGATGTGATATATGTGTATATTGCATAATGTTTGCTACAAAGAGTTCAGTTAACGTCCATCACCACACACAGTGACAGCTCTTTTTCTTGTGATGAGAACTTTTAGGATCTACTCTCTTAGCAGCTCTCGAACGTACAGTATCGTTGACTGTGGTCCCCGTGCTGTATGTGACATCCCCGTGACTTACTTATTCTGTTATTGGAAGTTTGTGCTGTTTGACCACCTCACCCATTAATCCCACCCCTTTGTCTTTTCCGAACGTTGTTTCATTTTAGCCATGTTCTTCTTTCATTGATGCAGTATCTTCTGTCTCTCTGGATATGAGCGATAAGTTTATTTTGAAATTTCTTCTGTCATTTCTGTTGTCTCTGACCGGCCATCTTGCAGTCTGTCTTGATCTTTGTTTGCCGTGTGAGAGGAGCCGCGCCCCTCGGTTCTGTCACCGTCCGAGGTCCTCCCCCGGCCGTCCCTGCTGCCCTGGCGCCCGGGAGGAGGCCTGGGGTCTCGCTGTCTGGCCCGCGGCGGGTGCGGAAGCTCCCTTCAGCTCAGCATCTACCACTGCCCTCGGCCAGGGTAGGTCCCCTGCTTCAGAGACCCTCGGTTTTAGCCTCTCCAGAAAGTAAACTTCAGTCCGGCGGGCTTTCTGTCTCTGTGTAGCAATGACTGCGGCTTGAGCAGCTCAGAACAGCGCACACATTCAGTCCTGCGGTGAGTGTGGGTGTGGAGTCGGGGCGCCACGCTCCTGGGTCCTGGGTTCAGGGTCTCTGGAGGCTGCGGTCGAGGGACCCCCAGGATCCTCTTGCGGCTCACGTGGCCGGGAGAGAGGTCAGCTCCTGCCGCCGTGGCACCAAAGCCGCCGCTCCTTCCAGGCCAGCGGGGGAGCCTCAGTCTCAGGGGAGCGGGCTGGAGACACGGGCTGGCCCGGGCGGCGGTGCCCGTCAGCGTGGCCTTACTCTGCGGGGGGGGACGGTGCTGCCCGGCTCGGGAGCGGCCTCACAGCCGGTCTTGGGACGCGGCTGCTGCTTGTGTGCACTTTCACCCGTCCTCACTGTACAGCCTGTCCCTGCCCCGCCCTGCACGTGCACAGGCGCCACGGCGCCTCGTCTTCCGGGGACTCCACGCGGGTCATTGGGCTTGATCTTCGCCTCCCGACAGCCGCTGTAGGATTCAGTCTTGGACGCCAAATCCTTGACCACTTGTCTATTTATTTGCCTTCTTGCTTCCAGGCTTCTCTTGGCCCCATCTTTGTAGGTTTTTGCCTCTTTAGAAAATCCCTTTACGGTTCTGTGGGTGGTGCTTGAAGAAGGAATAAACGTTGGTACATGTGTTCAGTCTGCCATCTTGATTCACGCGTTCTGAGACAGCCTTTTCCCTCCTCTGGTCCGGCACTTAAATTAGGTTTGGGTTGGTTTTTTTTTTTTTTTTTCCATAAAAGAAGGGAAAAATGAGAAATTAAAAATTTCCCACTTCGTCTATTCTTTAATCTTATTTTCCAGTCATGTATGTGGGCTCTTAGCCGCACTATGTGCCCCTGAGTGAAACTCCTCACCTTGGGCTTGGAGCAGTTGCCGCCTCTTCTCTTAATCAGAACTTTTTTGCCTTCTGGTTTTTTCTGTAAAACTTATCCTGAATAGATAGGCATATCCTTCAGCAGTTAGTTCTCTGAGAGTATATCTCGTATAAAATTGGAAATCACTAGCTGACATTTTTGTTAGGACCCTTTTCTGTTTGGGGAGAATGCCCTTTGGTATCAAATGATCAGCATCATTTTAGGAGGCGGCTGGTACTAACATGAGGTAGCGTATACGTGCACTGCACGTGTTAATGCACGGACCAGAGCGGTGCTGGCCAGTGGCCCCTGGGGCAAGTCCTGTGCATTTGCTTACCAGTCCCAGTACTGGATGTGTGAGACTTGGGCAGCCGTGAAATGTCACGTGGACGCTACACCTGCGCGTCTCTAGCAGCTGCTGCAGTACCTGACTCGATGAAAGCTTTTTCTCTACTGCTCAACCAGCAGGTGTGTGTAGCTAGCAGGACACAGATTTGGCTACGACATTCCGCAGCGAGAAAGAAACCAGACCCTCCCCTCCAAGTCCAGCCTTGTATTTTTGAGATACAGGGCATAGCCTCTCTCATTCAGCCTCTCAGCCTTTGCAAATATAAACAGCCTTCTTCCCCTTCTGTCCTGGCCAGCTGGGGCCGAGCAAGAAGCAGTGGCTCTCCAAATGCAGTACCTAGCTGTGCTCACATCCTGACCCTGTGATTTCCTGGTGGTTCTGAGCTGCAGTGGAGAGGGAGGGAACAAAGAGGCTGCAGAGGCCCCGGCTTCACAGAGCACTGAGCGGGGGTGGTACTGTATCCTCAGGCAGGGGTTGACCTGCCTCTCGGTGCAAGTGAGTTCGGTGATGGCCGGCCCTCCTGGTGCCGTGTGAGCTGGAGTGGAGCGGATCGGAGCTCCGGCGCCGTGTCTGGGACCAAACGAACTTCTCAGCTGCGGAAGTAGGTGTCACGTTCTATACCTGCTTTTTAGCTTTTGTCTTCGCCTGAAGAATTGCGTTTCTTTCTTTTTTCTCTTTGCAATTTAGGAGCATAACATTTGGACTGTTATTCAATTGAACTGATGCTTGTTTCCCAAAACCATCTTTGGTTTTCGTTAAGTGGGGGATTCTCATCATTTTTGGAGTTGTCACATCATCAGCAGAATCCCCTCTCTCCACACTAAGTAGGTACTGTGTGGTGTGTATGTATTTTCAGTTAATTCATTTCTACAAATAAAGGGAATCAATTTTTGCTTTAAGAAATTTTAATAACACCTCTTAGCAGATCACAGGATTTTCTTGTTCCTGTTTAATTCCAGCCTCCATCCAAATGCGAAAGAGAAATGAAATAATAAGGTAGGAGAGGCAGACTAGTAAATGTGATTAAATGAAATTGGTGGTGAGTCTGAAGACAGATAATTTTATCAGAAGCTCCATGGGTGTAGTGGAAAGAATATCAGTGTCGGAAAGCCTGGATTGCATTGGCCAGAACTGTGACTTTCTAGCTTTAGGGCTTTGTGCAGGCACGTCACTTAACCTCCTGAATCTGTTTCCCCATCTTTAAAATGGGGATAATGCTACCTCTCCTGATACAGAAGGTTTGGGTAAAGATCGAAAAAGTCAATGTTTATGAAAGAATTGTGGAAATGATATGTTTCTCTGCAAATGCTGGGTATTTTTCTGCTTTTGATTTATGTTGGTTCTTGGAATGGAATTTTAAATGTGCATATATTAGGTTAGAACAAACTGGTACCTAATAAATTCTGGAGAATTGAATTCAAACATTATTTTGTTTATTATACTTGGATACATTTCTGTCTACTTTATTGAGGAGTACTTTGCATACAGTTAAATCCACCCACGTCAGAGTCTTTCATGTTTTGACTCTTTAGATAAACTGAGTACTTAGATAGATATTTAGGTAAATTGAACAGATCATCTTAGCTAACAGTTGGTGTGTGGTAATGTGTATGCCGAGTGGTCTGTCAGATCCCCCTGCCTTGATTTGAAAAGTATTTGCTTCCTGCTGTTGGTGTGTATGTGAGCTTCTTTGGTTTACGCTGTTGGAGGGTTTGTCATCTCTCCCTGAACAGGAGTCTCTCGGCTCCTGGTTTAGGAGCAGGGCGCAGAGGAGAGGTTAGGAAAGAGCCCCTGAGTTGAAGAGAGGAGGGAAGAGGGCAGGCTGACGGTGCCCATCGGTTTCCAGGTTAAAGGTCAGGGAAGCCTTTATCGTAGGGTTATAAGTTGGAGGCAGGAGCGCTCACAGGCATTTCCTGTGAAGGACTATTTTACATCTTCACCCAAAGGTGCAGGAAGTCAGTGGGTCCCTGTGAAAAATGTCCTTGGGCTCTGAAGAGCGGGAGTGAACTTGTCTGAAGCCTCCTCGCCCCGACTCTGTTCTAAACCACAGGCTTTGAACACTGGGCCTCAGTAGCCCAGACGGAGGACCCCCATCCCCTAAACCCTTAAAGGGCTCGCGTTCTCCTCGGAAACCCTGTTTACCCCAGGGCGACCACAGTTACTTGCCTTCTCTGCTACTTTCCCTGTACTAGGTGGGTTAGATTCCATTTCTTCTACCCTTTGTAGAACGGTAATACACTGTAATCATGAAGGTTAAAGATGATCATTTTTAAAAATCCCAGTAATTTAGATCTGTCTAAAGGAGAAAATAAATCCCCTGTCTCTCATCCTGCAGGTGTAATCACTATTAACAGTTTGGTTGTATGGTATGTCTTATAAAAATGAGATTGCTTTACATACTGTTATGGAACCTGCTTTTTCAGTTATGTACATTATGGATTTCTTTAAACCCCGTTCAGGATGCATACTTCATCTCATTTAAGAGCTGTAGAGTGTGCCATTATATGCTTGTACCACGATTTATTTAACCTATCTCCTAGTGATAATTCAGCTCGTTCCAAATTTTTTTTTTATCATACATAAGGTTCTTATAAATACCCAAATACTATAACCACGTGCACATGTCCAGTTATTTCCTTAGGTTAAGTTCTGAGAAGCAGAATCTCTGTGTCAAAGGGTATACTGGATTTATATTTGAATACCTTATACCTGATCACAGTCTAAAAGAACTACTAATTTACTGTCCCACAAACAATGGAAGAGAGCGCCTGTTTCCTCATACAATTAACACAGAAGATTTTCAGTGTTTTAAATTTTTGCCAGTCCTTATAGGTAAAATGTGTCTCATGTTTAATTTGCATTTCTTTGAGTCTAAGCAAGATTGACAATTTGTTTATTGGCCATATGGGTTTCTTTTGAGAAATGCCTGTGTACTTTCATCCATTGCTGTTAGTATGTTCAGCGTTTTTCCAAAGTCAGGATATTAACCCTCGATCACGTACTGCAGATATCTACCCCCAGTCTTTGATAAACTGTTGATGACATCTTTCTCTTAAGGGTCTTCGGTTTTTGTGTAGTCACATATGTTCATCTTTCCCTGTGTGTGTGTAACTTCATTGGTGTCTCAGCCTTGGTTCCCGCAGAAGGAGACTCTTGAGATGAGAATTCGAACACGAGCAGTTTTTGTAGTGTAAGGAGCAAAGGTAGAGGTGGGGAGTGGGACGGAAGGAAAGACCGCCCGTGAAGGACGGACGCCTCCTTAGCCAGCTCCCACCGTGCGAGGTGCCGAAGGGGACCCTGGAGAACTGTCCCGGCCAGCACTCAGCCAATGGCGGAGGCTGCTCTTGAGAAGTGTTCAGTAGTTTATTCCTGCCTGATGAGAACATCGCAAACTAAACCCTGTGAAACAGCTACCAGCATGTGTCGTAACCTCGGAGACATCTGCAGGCTTCCTGACGGCCGTCGGGGCCTGAGGGCTGGGACACCGAGCCTTCCCAGGCCTCCCGTGCTTGCTGCGGTTTGTCCACAGCGGCCCCAGTGTTCAGGTGCCCGCTAGTTTAGGGTTTCCTAGGTGCACAGAGAGAGTGCCAGACAGCTGCAACAGAGGGGGGGGTCTCACCACCAAAAGAAAGGACCCAGCTTGGGGAGTCTCGCTGTGCCCCTTCGCTGTCACTCTGACCGGCCCTATTCAGAGGGAGGGGAATTGGACTCCGCCGCCGGGAGCAGTGTGTGTCAGAGGATGGGTGGATTGTGTTGTACAAGCGCCACAGGTTGTTACTTAGCTGCACTTCCTGCCTGCTGGCCCCGACCGAGCAGCTTTTAGGCACCGAGACGCAGACGGGCAGCTGCGAGTGGACCGGAGCCGGAACGGCGAGGCAGGAGGCCGTGCGTGAGACGCTGGCGGCCTCTGTGCGGGGCGTCAGGTTGAGAGGTCCCCAGCCCCACATAGCAGACGCCTCACTCACGTTGCTTTCTAGTTCCTGTTTAAAGCTCTTAGGGTGTTTTCTGTTTTGTGTTGTTTTGTTTTTTAAATATCTGATGGGAGTAAGAGTCAAACACTTATTTTAGTGGTTAGCCAATTGTGCTAATGTTATCTTAAAATAATCTACCCAGCAGTTCTCAAACTTTTTAAAAAGTTTCAGGACCCCATTACATTCTTAAAAATTATTACGAACAACAACAAAGCTCTTGTTTATGTGGTTAATAATTATGGATTTTTACTGCATTCAAAATTATAGCTGAAACATTAAAAATATTAATAGTTCATTTAAAAATCATAAAAGACCAGGTTCACATGTAACTCTATTTTCCAAATCTAAAAAAACCTAGAAGAGTGACACTGTTTTACATATTTGCAAATTGCTTTAATGTCTGACTTGAGAAAACAGCTGGATTACTCTATCTGCTTCTGCATTCAGACTGTCCCCATATCACCCCTCGTGTAGTCTCAGGAAAACTTCACGGTGCAAATGGGAGAGATGGAGAGGAAGAAAAGGCCAATCATGTGTTAGAATTAGGAAAGTAGTCGTGCCCTGTGGGCCTGTTGAAGGGGTCTCGGGGAAACTGCCGATCTGGTCTTTTGCCTGATGATGTCAACGCCAGCTTGAGCTGAAGGCGTTTTTATCCTCCAAACCCACCTGGGTTCCGTGCTGAGGGAAGAGGCAGGGGCTGGACCTAGGATGGGGAGCACCTGCTTGGGGTGTTTTACTCAAAGTCCCGGAAAGAGGGTGCAGGTTGAGGGTGAAGACCCAGCGGCAGGATTGCTGGAAGTAGGAGACCGCGGGGGAGGCTGCCCCAGACTGATGGCCAGTGCAGGAGTGTGGTCTGAGACCCCCTCATACGTTGATTAGCCACGTAACGTCCGAAGTGGAACACTTTAAAGGACAGTAAAAATTTAAAGTTATTATTAAATGAAAGCTTCATCAGACAATAAAATAATTATAGAATTCACACCACGTAATAAGCGACCCAAAAAGTCCCCTGCAGCAGGATATTCAGGCAAGTGTGTCTCTGGTGGATGGTGAGCCCCTCTCGTGAGCACGTGCACTTACGTCACTGCCCACGTTTCCCACTGCGCGGCCGTCCCCTGCTCGCCCACCTGCAGTCGGGGGTGGCCAGCACCGCAGAGTGCAGCCTGCACAGAAGGTGAGTGTGAGTGGATGGGAGACCTTGATGTGTTCTAGGATCTTTTCTTGGACTCGAGTAGGACCTGGTAAGTTCTCTGTTGAGCATTTTGGTGTCCTTTAGATAGCTTTGCCTTGTGGCACTATTGCTTTTGAGGGTCGGCACTGAAGTGTGGAGGGTACAGGTGTTAACAAGTGTGCCTATCCCCCCAAAAGTCTAAACGAGAAGCGCTCTTTCCCCAGCTGCCTCTCATTTACCCACAATACAGTTGCCACCCCCGCAGGTGAGCTGATTGTGCTTAGTAGACCCTGTGGACTGATGACTGTAAGAGCCAGGCTAATAACCGATTTCTGTTTACAGTTGCCCCCTGAACAACGCAGTGGTTGGGGGGCCCGAGTATAACGTTTGACTCCCCCCGAAACTCAACTACTAATAGCCTGCTGGTGACCGGAAGCCTTACCAGTAACATCAACATCGATCAACACATATTTTGTATGTTGTATGTGTATCTACATTTATTTTATGCCTTCGTGACATACCTAATTTTTCCTTAATTTTTTCGATATTTCTAGGCTGTGCAGTTCGGCTGCGAGTTTTTTCAAATTGTCGCAAATCCCCCCAGATTTTTTTAATATATTGACTGAAAAAAATACACACATTAAGTGGACCCTCACAGTTAAAGCTCGTGTTGTTCAAGGGTCAGCGGTACTCACTTCGCAGTTTTACATCAATATATGCTGATGTCAGCACTGCACCTGAAAACTCAGGACTCAACCACGGGACTCTCAGGCTTCTTCCAGTGGCAATACAGGAGTAACAGCCTTAGAACTTGACCTGCTCTGACCATTTTTCTTACTTCTCTGGGGAAAAAAACAAATTAGAATGGTTCTAAGTCAGGCTTGTGTAGCTCCTGCAGAAAAGAGCTATTGGCCGATCCACCTTAATCCTGAATAGCTGCCTGTTTAACATTGTATAGGAACATGGCTTTGGAGACACGGGGCGTGCTGATCTTTTAATTCTCTGCAATCTTTCCTACGTGTCGTTCTCCCCCCCCTCCCCAGTCTGATGTTTTAGTCCCTTGACTTGGTTTGCACTAGTTTGTCATTTCACTTGCTCGCTACCTACCCCGCACTCTATACCCAATAGTTCAGAAGTTAAAGCACGATTCTTGGCTCAGTTAACTAAAAACTCTCATTACTCAGGCGTCCCTCGTTGGCAGTAAGGAACCCCTGAGGGCCATGGTTTTTTAGGTCTGCAATTCTTTCACTATCCCTAAGGGAGTCTCTTTCAAATTATCTTGAAACTAGTTTTAACTAGCTTTCTTTTAAAAATTGTGTCTTTATGTGCATCTGATTTTTTTTTCAGTATTGGAATGTGAATTTCCAGAAGGACTTCTTGCTTTTTTCTAAAGCAGTTGTGTAACATAAAACTATAATTGAATGGCTAGCTGGGCAGGATTGAGCTTTCGTGGTGTTTTGTTATTTCACCTAATTTGGAAACGTTGTCATATAATCCTAAACAGTGGTGCATATTTTGACCAGCTAATTAAACACTGTTAATCACTATCAGGCCTACAAACCTGTAGTATGTGTGGGAAATTACTACTTTCTAGAGACTGACCATCTGATGTAAGAGAGATTGTGCACCCACACAGCTGTAGCAGTCTGTGTAAATAATCCACAGACAAATCTGTTCTCTTCTGAGAACACGACTTTGGGGGGCTTTGTGGGAAGGCTTCCTGGTGGACATGGGTCGTGTTGTTCTCGATCCTGAGTTCGAGTTCGTTTCCCTCCCATATGTAGGAAAATGTACCCCCTATTTGGACCCACTCTGTTCCGGAGTAACTGCCTAGACACGCAGGATACCACTGATGCGAGTTCTTACGTGGGCACCAGCTTTTCTGCGGAGTGCTTGAGGTTGGTTGGCCCTTGGCCTGAAAGTTCTTTATGAGGGTCAGTAGCCAGAACGGTGTGTGCGAAGCGGCCCTGCCTCGTACTTGTGTGAGGAGGCCTCGCAGGGCTGCCAGGAAGGACGCCCAGGGCAGCGCCCCAGCAGCGCCCCAGCAGCGGCCCAGCGTTTCATAGCCCTGACCAGGCCGCGTCACCAGCCGGCTGGTCACTAGCGAGATTTGCTGATCTTTCACGTTCCTTCTGCCACTCACTTCTAGGTTACGCGGTTACTGTTTTACGAGGGGATGCCCAGGACAACACAGCTTTGGTTTTGTGTTTATAAAACTCCTCTGGGCGTGTTAAGCAGACCTCACGGAGAAGGCGGCTTTCATTCCCTACAGCGTCTGTCTGTTGGGAGGTAGTTGTGGGAGATGAGGATTCCCTTTGGTAAACTGACAAAATAGATTCGTGCTATTTTACCATATTCTTCTTGAATTTCTTAGGAAAAGGAGAGTAAATTAAGAATGGATTTTGAGTAGTGTGCTTTGTTGTAGGGAGCGTAGATTTGATTGTGGATCTCTTCCTATAAGCATTTTCTAAGTTCTGTGTATGGTATTGATTTTACAGTCTTAACAGAGCAAGGCATCACCAGGGTTAATACTTGTTTCTTACTACAGAGAATTACAGAGAAGGAGAGAGCTAGATAATACAAATAAATGGTCACCTAAGTCTAGAAGATTGTAAAGTAGAGTTGGTATTCATTGCCACTTAGTTTCTCCATAGCTGGCTTCTCAAGCTTTAATGCGCTTAGGCAGCATCTGGAGACTTTGTTAAAATGCAAATTCTGATGCCTTAGGTCTGGGGCGGAGTCTGAGAGTCTGCATTTCTAACAAACACCCAGGGGATGCTGGTGTTGCTTTGTTCAGGGACCACATTTTGAGTAGCAAGGGTCTGTAGAACACTAGAACACGTGCAAATCTAATTTTTTTTGGTTTGGTTTGGTTTGGTTTTGGCCGAGCAGCGCCTGCCTTTGCCTTTCGGGATCTCAGTTCCCCCGACCAGGGATGGAACCCGGGCCACGGCAGTGAAAGCGCCGAATCCTAACCACCAGGGAAGTCCCGCAAATCTAACTCACAGTGATGACAGCCGTGTATGTTGAATGTTTTTCTGTGCCAGGCGCTGAGCGGTGGGACAGAGACCAGAGGGTGGGCACCGGACTCTGACAGCAGGGATTCACGCTGGAGCTCTTCTCTCCTGTCTGATTGAGGGCACGTCTTCCCTGAGGCAGCATTCTCAGCCTTGGCGCTGTTGACGTTTTGGCCAAGAGAATCCTGTATTGCGGGGGCTCTCCGGGGCATCGTAGGATGTTGAGCGGCATCTAGCGGCTACCCACAAGGCGCCAGTAGCGCCCCCCGCGCCCCGTCCTAGTCGTGACATCCAGACCTGCCCCGGAGGCAGCCTCACCCCCAATGGAGAACCACTGCTCTAAGGCTGCTGCCGAAATGGGGGCATGTGGGGGATTTTGTGACGTGAGTGATGCACTTTACGTAAGCGACTAGTTTTGCCTTATCACGTCGCTCCTACAAAGAAGAGGAGGAAAGACGCATGGACAAGCCAGTCCGCAGCCTCTGCCGCATCCCGTTTCCTGGGGACGATCGTTTACTCCAAGCGCCAGTTCTTTATTCTTACGAAACGTCGCTCATTGTACTGCGGGATAATAGCAGGGATTACTTGGGACTTTTAGGTGGGAAGAACCGAGCTGCTAACCAGCTGATTCTGAGCCTCTCCCCTTCCTCGGGGTTCGCCTGCTGCTGCCGTCCAGACGCTCGCCTGCGGCCCGTTTCTTATCTTTCTGTCTCCTGACCTCTCATCCCTCACTTTTTTCTGGGGTGTGAGACTAGATAACTGAGTCGTCTTTCAGGATTATGCCTAAAAGAACATCTGAGTTAGTTAGGGTTTTCTATGTTTGTAAGCAAGGGTCATCGCTCCCAATAACAATTTAAAAATTGATCAGGTAGAAATACCATTTTTTAAAATCGATTATAATTTTTGCCTTGCTTTCAGGATATTCTTTATAAGAAATCGGTGATACCTTTTGATAACTGAAGTGTAACTTTGGTTTCTAACTGTTGACATGGAAGGAAAGTCTTTTAATAAACTAATATTGAGGATGGGAATGGGGGAGGACCGAGAAAAGCATGATTTTAGGACAAAACAAAATGAAGCTTTTAAACGTTGGCTTATGCGGTTTTCTTGGAGAAGTCAGTCCAGAGGGCACGTTAGATTCCAGTAGTTAGACTGCTCTAATGAGAGTTTTTAAGAGTTGGTTTTATTAATTTTCTTTGGATGATACCTTAAATGACTTGTATTAATTACTTTTTATACTGTTCAGATTCTATTTAGGACCATATGTGCTAAGCGTTAGTTACACCCGTCGGCAGCTCTGTGCTTTGTGTAGCTCCCCAGAGAGTATGTGGGAGACAGGAGAGCTGCAGCGTGTAGCGGCCCTTCCCAGCGCTCATGCGGGGAGGCCCTGGGAGGCGAGAGGCCTGGAGCACGGTGAGTGCCTGCCAGCCGGCGGGCTTCATACGACCCCCGCTCCCACTGTTGGTGGGTCCGTAGGGCGTCAGAAACCACTACAGAAATAAGAAAATACTGTGTCAAAAGTAGAAGTTACTGTCATTTTTCTTAAAATGTTTACTGCGGCTGTATTTATTTTGACCAGAAGGGAAAAAACAGAATTAAGGGCACAGTTATTTCTTTTTGCCTTGTATAAGAGTTCTGTGTGTTACACTTTTTTTTTTTCTTGGCCGTTTCACGACCAGGGATTGAACCCCGACCCTCGGCAGTGAAAGCGGGGGGGGGGGGGGGGTCCTAACCACTGGACCACCAGGGAATTCTTTTGAAGAGTGTTTGTGTTGCAGATAAACGTTACGTCCCTGTTTAACAGAATCTGGAAGGCGAAGGCATGGGCTCGTTTTCCCTTCTCAGTCTCAGCTGCCTGCAGAGATTGTAATCACAGTTGGGTTTCACTGTCTCCAGACAGGGATGTGTATTTTTTGTTGTTGTTCCCATCTTTCCTTAATGCCTTAAATTCAGTCCCCCCATCTCCCAATTCAGAAGTTTCCATCCCTTCTAATCACTTAGACTGATGAGAATACTTCAACCGGTATTTAAAATTGGAGTTACGTTTCTTATTGTGAAACCAGAAGTATTTTGTGTTACAGGGAGGGGGACGGAAGGCAGGTGGAGGCGTATGCTGACCTGAGGGAGTCCAGTCGGTCACTTTATGGGGAAAGGGGTGGGGTGCTTGGACACACTTCCCCCGAACAGCCTCACGTAGATTCTCCTTGACAGTGGCCTTCTGAGAGCTGGAGACTTCTGCCCTCACCCCGTCCCATGCCCCCCACCCCTTGCCATGGGTCTGTCTACCCACCTTCTGGACAAGTCGAGCCTAACTTTTCCAGTGAGAATTGGAAGGAAGAAAAAAAAGCAAAAGTTTTTCAGGCCCCGTATCATAATTTTTGTTTTATTCTGTGATTAAGAAAATGCATAAGACAAAAAGCTACGTGAATTCATCCAATAACAGCCTTAGAATGAATAGCTGAAGTTTTTATTCAGGCAGCGTTGCTTGGTCTTTCCAGTGGGTTCTCAGACCCCTCACAGTAACTCCCAAGCCTCCTCCTGGTTGAGGACCCACAGGTTAGGGATCTGTGCTGTTGAGTCTTTTCCAAACCTTTAGCATTTCAACTACATTTGATATTATTTCACTCATTATTTTTCTTACTGTAACCCACCTTCATTCTCCACTTTTTTGAAGCTTATGTTGTGTACTTGATTCTTGAACTCTCTTTCTCCATACTTTTTTCTGAACTTTCAGAAAGGTTCACACCCGAACTGAAAGCTGATTACAAACAAGTATCGATCTTGATTTGGATTTCTAGCTGTATCACAGGTGACAAGCATGAAATGTTAAAGCTTGCATTCTAAACTGGTTGTCCTACTCCCAGTAACCTGTACAAGGGGGTCCCAAATGCAGACCACCTGCTCAAAGGTCCCCAGAGGAGCTTTTTAAATATGTAGATTCTCAGGTCTAAGCTCAGGAGGCCTGGGCTGAAGGGTCAGGAATCTGTAATTTTTAAAGTTCCATAGATTATTTTGATGATGAAGTTTCTGTACAGTCATAAAATCTGCTTGTAGTGGCATGTTGTTAGACCTTTGTTCTTCTTTTATCTATTTTCTGTGCTAAGGGGCCAGCAGAACTGGGCCTATGCGAACATGTCCCCGCCGGGGTTGGACTGACTTTACTGTTGTTTTTTTCTGGGTCTCAGCATCACCAGGCTGACTGAGGAAAACGGTGTGGCTGACGATGTGCTGGTGTTTGGGTGGCCCAGCTTCTGCCCTTGGCCTTGGCGCCTCATCTGTAGGAAGAGGGGTTTACAGTACACGATAGCCTCTTGCCTTTAAGTCTTAGATACCGTGAGTTCTTAGCCAGTTGGATAAGAGAGAATAGTTTGTCTTTTTATCCGCAGCCTCTGTGTCAGTGTCATCTTCGTGTGCTTAGTCCACTTGTCAGTTAACTCCAGTCTGGTAATCAGGTTTCATAGCTGCATCAGCCATGGTTTGTACACTTTCTGTTCAAGTACGTATGCTGGATGCAAACATATAAGCAGGTCGGCAACCTTCAGATGCCCAAGGACCAGTTCTAATCTCAGGCTGTGAAGCAGCATCAACCAGAGTTGTATCCTTTCACTTGGAGGGGTTACTGCATGTTTTTAGAGGGAGAGGGCGGGTTAAGAGTGCCCCCTACCTCGCACCTTGTGAGAACTGTGGTCAGATGCCATGCAGAATCGGAAGTCGTCCTTTTTTTTTTTTTTTTTGAACTCGAAGATTGGTGTCTGCATATACGTGTGACTTAATAGTAGAGACAGGGTTAATTAAACGAGCTCTCTTCTCATATCTGTCCAGCGTAAAACAGGTTTTTAATAGTTGTTGGGAATACCCATCACAAGGAGATACTCAGGGACCACAGTATTTGAGCCAGTGGGGATAATCAGATAATTGGAAACGGAGGTGACAGCTGCCATTTAACGGGAGATGACCGTGGGCCTGTCGCTCTGCAGAGATAGTCATGCCCTCCCCACCCCCCCGCCCCGTATTATCAGTATTTTAGTTCTCAGAACATTGCCGTGAGGTGGGTGCTCTAAGCTGAGTCACACAGCCAGTAAGTGCTCCGTGAGCGTCTGAACGCTTTCTACCTCTTGACCATTTTGGGCCCTCACCCTCCCCATTGGCCCCTATCCTTTGTCCGCGTCTTCTCCCTCCTTTTCTGCCAGACCGTGTTTCCCCCCAGCTTGTTTCCTTCTGGTTCTCTTTTACAAGCTCATGCCCCTAACCTGTGTTGTTGTCTGTCGTTTGTCTCACTCCAAAGAGAAAAATCTCTGGTGGGTTTGGGGAAAGTATAGGGCCACAGGTAGGTTTTCTCTTTTCCTTTTTTTTTTTTCCTCTCCCTTCCTCTTCATCTCGTCTTCCTCTTAGAAGGACTTGAACCCCACCTCTAACCAGTTAGCAGCAGGCATGTTGAAGACAAGCAGTTCTTGTCTTGTGCGTTAGGGAACCTTGGCATTTAGCATCTGCGTCGGGCGTGGGCCGCCCGTGAGTGTCGGGGGGGAGTGAATCCAGTTCACACCATACGTTTGTTGAAAAGAGCTTTGCCTGCTCTGTAGAAGTTATTCTGTGTATCCACTGGGATCTACAAGCCTCTCCAAGCGAAGACCTTTTGTGGTTCGGCCAACACACACTGCTGTCCTCGAAGCGGCTGTTGATAGTTAGGCTTGAGCGTCTCAAGTGAAGCCGTGTCAGCGGAGCCGTCCGCGCCGTTACCCGTTACCCTTACCCGTTACCCCTTACCCGTTACCCTTACCCGTTACCCCTTACCCGTTACCCGTTACCCTGCGCTGCGGGCAGGTCTATCTGCATCGGCACCGAGACCGTCGCCCAGACTTGCGGTCTGCTCTCTCGGTAGCGGAGCCTTAAGCTTACTTTTGTGGGCAGATGTGTTAGCTAGCCCTGGGAGGTCTTGCTTGTGTTTTTGTTTGTTCATGTGCTCGAGTACAGAGCACGCTGTGAGCCGACACAGCGCCGCGGAGCAGGGCGCTACGGGGTCACTCCGCGTGAGGAGCGCCAACCTCACAGGTGCGGGTGGCTTAACGTGTACAGAGAGGACCTGATTGCGGAATCTGATGGGTGCAGCAGTGAAAACTGAATGACTGGTAACCGTGTACTTCGTCCTCCTCCGCCTCCCCCACCCAGCATGGTTTCTGCTGTAAAGAGAACTGCAATCCGTTGGACTCCTTTCAGGGTAAGATTATGGAGAAACAAGAACAAGGAGGGAGAGCCCCAGTCACAGGGTCAGAAATGAAGCTTTGGTGCTTAAGATGGTCCTCGAAGATGATGTAGCCGTGAGCAAAACTTTGTCACTAATTTAATGAACTCTGGTGTGCTGAGAGGTGTTTCTCTTTTTGTAAAGTATCGTTTACATTTTCTTATGATGTGTCAAGGAGAGGGTTTGAGAAGTGAGGGGTGTCTTGCTTCTTCACAGCTAAGCGGGCGTAGACTGGTTTCAGCGTCCTTTTTTTACCGTATACTTGACCTAAGGCTTGTTGGAGGCCTGCATCAGAGGCCTGTCTGCAAGATACCTGCGTTTTGTGGAGAGAATCCACACACTAAACAAAAAGGAAGGAGAGGCGACCTTTCCCCCTCGTGGGGACACACTGTAAAAATGGGGACGCCCCGCCTTCTACTCACCGTCTGGTGTATTATTTCACAGTGCTGGCCCCAAAGGCGACAACATCTATGAATGGCGATCAACCATCCTGGGGCCTCCAGGGTCCGTGTATGAGGGTGGCGTATTCTTCCTTGACATCACTTTCACACCGGAATATCCCTTCAAGCCTCCGAAGGTAAGAAAGTCCCCCTGATTTATGCTAAAGTTTACATACTCCCGTGGAAGATTATTCAGGCTTTTAAAATTGAGTTTTTAATCGCAAAAAATAGATTTCTCTTATATCTTGACAAATCTCTAAGTACACTTGAACATACACAAAACACTTCTTTGGGTTGACTTTGCCTCTTTTGGCAAAGACCATTTCTAAGAGTAAGAGTAAGTGCTTTGTTTTGATGGGGCCTAAAATCCTGCTAATATTTATAGGAACATCGTCAGCAGCCTATAAATAATCCCCTATTTCCCACTCAACAGAAAAAGTTTCTGAACAGATAAAAATGGTGTCAGAATATCCACGCACTAAAACAATTAGAGAATCTCCTACCAAACCAAGCCTTGGAATTCCGCTCCTTGTCACCTTTTGGTCTTGTTCAGATCCTGACCCCAAGCTTGGGCTTTCTCGTCCAGGATGGGCAGGGGTTGCTCAGTCACCGTCTCCTGTAACACTCGGCTGTGATTCTCATTCGCCCAGTCGGAAGGAAAACCTCTTCTTGGGGATGGGGTGGACTGCTAGGGAAAAAGGTACAACTGCAGCCCAAGAGGTGACCGCAAGTCTGTCACTTTAAAAAAAAAAAAAGTGGTAAAGTTGTAGGGTTTTTTCACTTTGGAGTGATTCAGTGTATTTCACAAATAAAAAGTAGGAGACCAGACAAAATAACCCAGGTTCGTGGGGCTGATGTTGACTCGTCTGCTGCTGTGGTCCTTACCCACTTCTGGCTCCTCACCTGTGGAGATTCTGTTTAAAGTGAATTCTGTGATTTAGGTAGGCACGACTATCTGCAAGATCTGATATAAAGGTCAGAAAAAGCAGAAACAAACCTCATCTTCAAATATATTTTTCAGCCTTCTAGGTGTGTGATCATTGTTTGCTAAGCACTTTGTCTTTATGTACCCACTGTGGTGTTTGAATGAGATTCTAAAGCTTGCTCTGAGGTCATGTAGTACTACCAGCTAACACAAGAGGTCAGCAAACAACTAGCTGTTCAAACTTGGAAACGTTTGGAAAATACTTAATACATTAAAACTGCTAAAGATGAATTCAAGAACGATACAGGGAACTATATCCGATCTCTTGGGATAAACCATAATGGAAAAGACTATTAAAAAAAGAACGTATATATGTATAACTGAGTCACTTTGCTGTGCAGAGATTAGCACAACATTGTAAATCAACTATACTTCAATTTTAAAAAAAAATATTGAGGTTACCTTGCTTTTTGTTGATGCATATTACTTTTTCAATGAAATTGAAAATCCCTGAGATTGTATCAGTGAGCACTTTCTAATCTCAATTTCGTGAAATAGTCTCTTACCCTATCTCTTATCAGCCTTAGTAAAACTGTTTTAAAAACAGTTCACTTTTTAAGAAAACCAAATGTCTGTTTCTTTAAAAGTTTTAATTAGGACCATTTTATTGAAAAGGCAATTTAGTAAAAAGTTTCATTGTTTGCTGTTCAGATTTCGTTTAACACTGTCTTGTTTTTTAGGTTACATTTCGGACAAGAATCTATCACTGTAATATTAACAGTCAAGGAGTTATTTGCTTGGACATATTGAAAGATAACTGGAGTCCAGCACTAACCATTTCTAAAGTCCTTCTTTCTATCTGCTCACTTCTTACAGACTGTAATCCTGGTAAGGTTAATAATTCTTTACCTTGTTTTATTCCTCCTCACCTAGAAAATGGTTATTTTCCACTTAAACTAAGATTTTCTAAAGTTCAGATTTTATTTTTGTACGGGCTTTCAAGGGACAGAAACTCATTGCTTTTCAAAGAAAAGTTCTAATCAAGAGTTCAGTCTACTGGGTGAAAAATGCAGCGACTTCACCATTACTTGACGTGTTCTAGCAACAAGGTGTTATAAACTGAAGACTTACAAAAGATTGCCTTAGGTTTTTACATCTTCCTTCTCTCCCCTTTATTTTCTTTCCCCTTTTGCGTGTTTCCCATACAGAAACGGCACGCACACTTGTGAATGTTGAGTCACCCGCCCTCTGCCTGCGGGTCTGCTCAGCACCTGCCCCCAACTGCTTACTGACGTGGCGTTGTTTCCCTGCTGTACACTTAGTGATTACCAGACTGTGGTTTCACCTGGGCCTTCCTTAATTTCCTCTTACTAAAATTTTTTTCTAGAAAAAGAAATCGAAATTTAATTACTAAAGATTTTATTTAGGTTTCAGAGAAACACTGTACTTAATCGGAAGTACAGGTTTTGACCTGGCAACTTCGGGTCTTGCGGGTCAACAGTGTAGAGAGGTAAATAGCGTTCGCTTGCTTGTAGCCCTGAGGACTTCACAGCGCTCAGTGTCACAGCTGGTGCCCATCGAGCAGAAGGTCCTGTGAACACAGCTGGGTGTTCACGGCAGTCCAGGGCCTCGCGCGTTTCGTACCCTGACACGCAGGAGCAAGACCCTTCCGGTGGGGGGTGGCTGTTGGGGGAGAGATGGAATGAACTAAGGAGGCGGGGCGGGACCGTTCTATCTGGATCAGGACCCCCTTGCATCCATGCTGTTTTTAAAAAAGTCCGGGAGGAAAAGTATCCCAAATGGTGGAGTGGTTTGATCACAGCCACTCTGTCCATTTCCTCGCAAGCTGTCACTAGCTTATCTGCTGAAACTTAAAAATGTTCTTTTCCCTTCTTCGAAGTAACGTACATTCTTTTCTTCCAGCCGACCCCTTGGTGGGAAGTATTGCCACTCAGTATATGACCAACAGAGCAGAACATGACAGAATGGCCAGACAGTGGACCAAGAGATACGCTACATAAATTGGGTTGTCACAATTCTCTACATTCTTTGTCTGTCACAGAGAGAGCTGCTTATGATTTTGAAGGGGTGGGGGAGGGTGGGCGTTGGTGAAGAGTAGGGTATTTCTATAACAGATATTATTCAGTCTTATTTCCTAAGATTTTGTTGTAACTTAAGGTATCTTGCTACAGTAGACAGAATTGGTAATAGCAACTTTTAAAACTGTCATTAGCTCTGCAGTATGAGCTGAAATGCAGTACAGAGAAGAATAGACGTTTGGGTTCAGTTGCTTGTAGTCTGTAAATCTGAAACAGCTGAATTTGTACAGGTTACACACATGGCCATTTATGTAAAGTCCTTCCAAGACTACACAGTTTTTTGTTTTAAAAAATTGGAATTTGTTTCCCCTTCTTGGAGGGGAACAGTGATATTTAACAGCTTTTAGAGACTGTCATCTCATACATATAAAATGGACACATGGCTGTAAGACACCATATAGGAAATATGAGTAGTTATGTATTTTATTTTATATGCCAGTCTACTTTATTGTGAAAAGATAGAGGTTTGAATCAGGACTTGTGAAAACCTGTAGTAAAATACCTTAAGCTGTTAACTGTAAGGTGTGGAATAGGAGTTGCTCAGTGGATTGGTTCTATGTTGTGGACTACCTAAGTCTGCATTTGTTACTGTGCTAATAAACAATATTAAAACCACCACCTAACGCTGCTGTATTCATTTACTTCCTTTTGCCTTTTTTGTAGTTTCTTTCTTCTTGATAGATCTTTGCTACTCAAAGAGCCTAGAGGTAATGCAGACTGAACGCGCTGGTGTTGTCTACCCAGCACGTGTGTGAGGATTGGTACGTTACTCTGGATCTATCCAACAGCCTCGCAGGATAGGTGCCTTAGAGAAGGTTAGGTAATCTAACTCATGATCTTCCAAAGGCAGAGTTCTGCTGTATCTTCGTCAAAGCATCTTCCAACTTGGAGGCGCTGTGGTGGTAAGTGCGTGCGTGAGAAGTGGGCTCTCGTGGGGAAACACCCCCGCCACAGTGGAGGGAGTCCGGCAGGACCTAGGCGCACACACCTGCTCCAGAGAAGCTCGTCCAGGGCCCAGGGCGGAGGTACGTGCACGCTCATGACGCACTTAAAAAGAACACGGTCACTGTGTGTACTAACGGATCTAAGCCGCATGCAGCAGACGAGCAAACTGCGGGGTCTATCATATTATTTCAAAATAACTGTAGAAGTATTTATCCATCTATGTAGAAAAAACAAACAAACAAAAAAAGCTAGAAGCTCAACACCAGGAGAGAAGGCAGGAAATGACCTGACCATATCTGAGTGACAATTGTTTTACCCAAAAAAACATGATGAGAAATTTTAAATAATTCTAAATCGGCTAGTGCGGCCACCATATAAGTAAGTTTTCTATCTTTATATACAGTAGTTCTTGGCTTGCACTCACTGAACTGAGCCAATTGAGTTTACATTGTTTTTTTGTTGGGGGGGGGCCGCACTGGGTCTTTGTTGCTGCGCGCGGGCTTTCTCTAGCTGTGCCGAGCGGGGGCTACTCTCCGTTGCGGTGCGTGGGCTTCTCATTGCAGTGGCTTCTCGTTGCGGAGCACGGGCTCTAGGCACACGGGCTTCAGTAGTTGTGGCTCACGGGCTCAGTAGTTGTGGCCCATGGGCTCTAGAGCGCAGGCTCAGTAGCTGTGGCGCACGGGCTTAGTTGCTCCGCGGCATGTGGGATCTTCCCAGACCAGGGCTCGAACCCGTGTCCCCTGCATTGGCAGGCGGATTCTGAACCACCAGGGAAGTCCCACCAAGTGAGTTTGAATTCACTGAACCGCGCCTTAAAAGTATTCAAGATACTACTATTTACTAGACCTTTTAACAAACATTTCTTTGCTGGACAGCTTGTCTCATACTTTATATTGAAAACTAATAGTTCACTGTTTTCCCGGTCAAAACCACGAAGTAGCTTGCTCCCGACTTTACAGTTAGTTACAGTATTGTCAGCTTGCTCAATACCGTCAGCTGTGTTACTCAGATCGTGCCAAAATCGTCAGAGAACCATAGCACAGACTCAGATACCTAACTAACTTGAAGACTACTCCAGAAGGTACGGTATGCCTTGTGGGAAACGGAAGCGTCACTGTCCTTAAGTGTTCAGCAGTTTCCTACGGAAGGAAGAACCAGCTGGAACATATTTACACCACCTACTCAATTCATGCTCAACGTAATTTGAACAAAGCTAAATCATAGGTTTAGCAGGATCTCTACCAGATAAAATTTAGCTTAACTTAGTACCCGAATTGTTTACTGTTTGTGATCCAATTTGGACACACAAAAAACGTCATTTCGTAATCCTAGACATTAGATGAGTGAACTTTGCAAAAACAAAGTTAACGTTTGAGCAAATAAGTTTGCATAAAGTTACACAGAATGACAGCTTCTGAAACGGGTTAAAGGTGAGGGGAGCTACTCACAGGTACATGTGCATACCACCCAAATTTTATTTTATTTTTTTGACAAATGCAACATAATATAGATAACAAAGGTGCTAATTTTAGGGACAAGTCTGAAACAAGGCGAATGCAAATATATTCATGTCAGGCAGCAGTAACTGAATTATAACTGAAAGTGCATTAAATTACTTCCCTAGGGGCTTCCTAAGGACCAAAGGTAGACAGAAATGGCCTGTTTTACATGAGTTCACAGACACCTCGAGGCGGTCACCGTTCAAGGGACAGTTGTGCACCCTAGGGTTTAGTTCTCAGAGCTGGAGTTGCCTTTGCTTCTCCTCCCAGGCAGAGGGAAGCTCGCTTTGCTCTGGGGCTGGGAGAGTTTGCGGGCTAGCAGGGTGAAGGGCTCGATCAGGGTCTTGCGGTCTGTGACCGTCACCTCCCACAGATGCACCTTCTCGCTCCTGGCCCACCGCTGTGCCACTTCGGCGTCCACTTGTCTCTGCTCAGAAAGGTCAGTTTTGTTTCCTAACACGACAATGGCCACCTGAAAGAAACGGATAAAAGATCACACTTTGCCAGCATCAGTTCCTAGGCCAAATGGAGGAATCAAACTGTCCCATTTAACAAAGTGCTTCGTCCAAGCTGACCCTCAGGCGTGAGCTGAAGGGTAAAGGGCATTACCTCACCCCTCCTCGCTCAGTGTCTCTCCTTAAAAGCGCAGATGCTCTACAGGCTGCTGACTACGAAACACCTGAAGTTACTCCACTCCGGTACGGCTGGAAGACAGACTGGGGAAATCACTATCGAGGGCACAGATAACGGGGTGACTGAAGTGTGTCTGCATTTCAGTTTAGCTCTACCTGCTGTCTGGGAAACCTGCGATACGTACTTGAAGATACAACCAGGGAACTTCTGGAGCCGTGAGAGGTCTGCAGCCCTGGGGCCTGAGTTCCTCGAGAACGGGAATTGTTCTGTTCACGTTACTGCTAATCATAGCAAAGTGCCTGACACAAGCACTAAATACGTGTTGAACGTACCACCCAACAGGAACGTTTTACCCTAAACGCAAGGCCATCGGTCCTTCTCTCCAAGTGGAGTGCTCGCTACCCCCAGGCACTGTTTCAGGCGACCAGAAGGGCAGTCACGGTCCGCGGGAGGGGAGACGAGTCGTGACCTCCAGATGCTGAGAGAGGGCCTGTAAAGGCACCTGAAGCAGGAGGCCGGGGAGCTGGAGGGCTCCGGGGAGGAGCAGCTCCGAGGGCGGCCTCCGCGCCACGGCCGCGCTCCCGCCTTGGAGACGCGCGCTCCGATGTGTCCGCAGGCCGGGGCTCTCCTGCGTCTCAGCAGGAGCCAGCCCTCCCGTCGCTCCTCACCAGCCCGCCTCCGCGGTGAAGGTCCCCTTCCCCTGCCGGCCTGGCTGCCCGCCCTCACCCGGCCGCCCGCAGGGCACAGCGGGTGAGGTGTCCTAGGCTCGGGGCCACCTCCCTAAAAACCCTCAGGCCGGGGGCTGCTGCCTCTGCCTGCGCCCCGGCCCCCCGCCCCCCGCCCCGGCTGTCGCTGCTCACCCCGGCGCTGGCCCTGGTCGCCGCACGCGCTACTCCCGTCACGCTGGTGGTGGCTTCACCAGCCCCGGGGGTGACCCTCCCGGCAACCTCATCCCTCAGCTCCTTGACCTCAGAGATCCTAACTGTCCTCCTGACCGCAGCCACTCGCTCCCACGAACCGGATAACCGCTCCCCTCTCTGACCTCAAGCGCGGGAATCCCGCTCCGACCGCCGCCTTCCTGGTTCATCCCAGCGCCCCTCTGCAGCAACCCGACAGCACCGCAGGCAGCCACGAGCCCCCACGAGCCCCGGCGCTGCCGCCTCTGTCTCAGTCCTTCAGCCCCGCTGCTGCCCTCGGCGCTCCCCCAGCTGAGCTTCTCGTCCGCTCCCTCGCCATCGTCATCACGCCGTAGGCCCCCCGCCGCCACCTCGGTTAAGTTGAACTCTTAACTGTACCTTTTGCCGACACCATTTACCGAACGTGGCCGGAGAGAAACACAACCCCGCTGGCCGGTCCCAGTTCGTAACCACTGACCTCCAGCGCGGTGCTGTCCTCCAGCAGATACATCACGTTCCCGCCACTTCCCCTGTACGGACGGCATCTCCTACCTTGGTCCCCCTCCTCCAACCTCCACCGTTCCCTCTGCCTTCCCCGTCCCACCCTCAGCTGATGTCCACACTACGTCGGCAAGAAGACGGGAGCAACTAGAAGGGAACTGTCAGGTGCTTCCACCACCACGTCTAACAGCCCCACCGTCCTCTAAGCCCATGTCCCCACCCTCCTCCACCTGGACAAGGACGTCACTCCATCGGCGGTCCCCTCACCTGCGTCTCTCCGCTGAGTCACCCCACTGCACACCAACAACCATCTCTCTCATCTGAAAAACAAAACCTTCTTACACATCCTTCTCCAGCTCCTCTCTGTTCCCCTTGTAGGGGACAATATATTTACCCTTTGACTCAAAACTCTTTCAAAGAGCTACGTTTGCTGTGCTCAACTCTCTCACATCCAGTCCATCAGACTTTGTCTCACCGTTTCACCAAAACTGTCGTTGCTGAGATCTCCCAAGTTACTAAAGCTGGCCACTTCTCGGCTTTTTTGATCTGCCTTTAGTATCTGACATAGCTTGGTCACTTCCTACTTTTTAAAGTGCCGACTTTACTTGCCTTCTGGGACACCCTTATCTCTTGGTGCTGTTCCTCGTACTTCAAAGGCCACTTTGTACACTCCTTTGCTGCCTTCTCACTTCTCCAGCCGGTGAATGTCAAAGTGCTCTAGAGCGAGAGCATGTGAACTAAACTCTGCTTCTCACCTTGTCCCTCAAGGTGAAAGTCAACACAGAGTGATTTTTTTTTTTTTTTTTTTTTTTTGGCCACACAGCATGCGGGATCTTAGTTCCCCAACCAAGGATCAAACATACGCCCCCTACAGTGGAAGTGTGGAGTCTTAACCACTGGACCACCAGGGAAGTCCCAGAGTGACCATTTTAAAACAAGTCAAAAGACGGGACTTCCTGAGAGAGTGGTATGGACATATACACACTACCAAATGTCAAATAGATAGCTAGTGGGAAGCAGCCGCATAGCACAGGGAGATCAGCTCAGTGCTTTGTGACCACCTAGAGGGGTGGGATGGGGAGGGTGGGAGGGAGGGAGATGCAAGAGGGAGGAGATATGGGGATATATGTATACGTATAGCTGATTCACTTTGTTATAAAGCAGAAACTAACACCACTGTAAAGCAATTACACTCCAATAAAGATGTTTTTTTTAAAAAAAAAAAAAAAAGAAGGGATTTCCCTGGTGGTCCAGTGGGTAAGACTCCGCGCTCCCAATGCAGGGGGCCCAGGTTCAATCCCTGGTCCGGGAACTAGATCCCACATGCATGCCGCAACTAAGAAGCCCGCCTGCAGCAACTAAGACTTGGTGCAACCAGATAAATATTAAAAAAATAATAATAATAAAAATAAGTCAAAAGAGGTTCAACTTCGTTCACATTAAGGACAAATGAAACTACGAAAATACCATTTCACCCAGAAGAGTCACAAAATCCAAAGCTTTAACCACACATTGCTGTCAAGACTGAAGAAACAGGCATTTTCATACCATTCCTATGGACTAACTTGTCACCATATTTACCTTTAACTCAAGAACCTAACTTCTGCTGGTTGATCTTACAACTCTATGTTAAAATGTACAAGATAATAAATGTCTAAGATTATTCACTGTAGCATAGTTCATGATAGCAAATGGCCAGAGAGAACCTAAGTGTCCATCAATCTGAGACTGGTTAAATAAGTATGGTACATCTACCGCCACACAATGAATACTATGCATCAGTTTAAAAAAAAAGGAATCTGAGTCCTGCTATGGAAAGGACTCCAGGATATATTACATGAAAAATACAAGGTGTACAACAATATGCTACCTTTGGTACGACAGAGAAAAAAATAAGAAAAAAATTATGTACATTTCTATTTGCTTGTATTTACACAGAGAAACTCTGGAAGGACGCCCCCAGACTAGGAAAGGGGTGAAACATTAAAACAGCATGCTTGAGGTACAGGAAATAGACGGTTGAACCCAGGGGTGGGAACAAGTTCACTAGCGTCCTCTCTATACATCATTTTTATTTTTGAACCACGTGCAACCATTACCCTTTCAATTTTTTAAAACAGACATGAAAACAAGTAAGTGCCACCCAAGCTAGACCCTGCCATCCCTTTGCCTCCCATCCCGAGTCGCCCTCAGCTCTGTAAGTGCCACCCAAGCTAGACCCTGCCATCCCTTTGCCTCCCAGCCCGAGTCGCCCTCAGCTCTACCTTCCCCCCCACCCCGCCCGCTCTGGCCTCAGAGCTGCTCCCTAGCACGACACGCTCCCGCCCCGGCCCCTGCTCAGCTGGGGCCTCCACCTGCAGCCCCTCCTCTAGACATCGGCTTGCGCCCTTCCCTCACACCCTTCAAATCTCTGCTGGAAGTCACCTCACCAGGCCTTCCCACACCACCTACAGAAAGCAGTGCCCTCGCTCCCCACTCCGCTTGACTTGTCTTCCTACACTGCATCGCTCCTCACAATACGTATTTGTTCGCTGTCCCTCTCTCCCCCGCCCCCCAGACAGAAGCTTTAAGGCAACAGGGACTCTGTTCTATTGTCTACTGTATTCCCTCCACCTCACCTACAACAGTGCCAGGCACACAGCCCAGTAAGCACCTGCTATCAAACTACAATGAGGCAGCACCTCACACCGGTCAGAGTGGCCATCATCAAAAAGTCTACTACACACAATAAATGCTGGAGAACAGGGAACCCTCCTACACTGTTGGTGGGAATGTAAATTGATGCAGCCACTGTGGAGAACAGTATGGAGGTTCCTTAAAAAACTAAACATAGAACTACAGTATGATCCTGCAATCCCACTCCTGGGTATATATCCAGAGAAAACTCTATTTCGAAAAAATACATGCACCCCAATGTTCACTGCAGCACTATTCACAGTAGCCAAGACCTGGAAACGACCTAAATGCCCATCAACAGATGAACGGATAAAGAAGACATGGTACATATACACAATGGAATATTACTCAGCCATAAAAAGAAACAAAATAATGCCACTTGCAGCAACATGCATGCAACTAGAGATTATCATACTAAGTGAAGTAGGTCAGACAGAGCAAGACAAACATCATATCACTTATATGTGGAATCTAAAATATGACACAAATGAACTTATCTACGAAACAGAAACAGACTCGCATAGAGAACAGACTGGTGGTTGCCAAGGGGGAGGGGGGGTGGGGGAGGGAAGGAGTGGGATGTTGGGATTAGCAGATGCAAACTATTATATACAGGATGGATAAACAACAAGGTCCTACTGTATAGCACAGGGAACTATATTCAATATCCTATGATAAACCAAAATGGAAAAGAATTTAAAAAAGAATATATATGCATGTATAACTGAATCACTTTTCTGTACGGCAGTAATTAACACAACATGGTAAATCAACTATACTTCAATAAAAAAATTTAAAAATAAGCATTTGCTGAATGAATGTGCTTCTTAAATCCCCATAATCACCATATGAGAAAGGTACTATTATTATCCTTATTCTATAGATAAGGAAACTAAGGCAGAAAAGTTGAGAAGCAGAGCCAAGATTCAAGTATCAAGTATATGAGTGTTCACCGAACTATACTTTTAACTTTAGGGGGGCAGGGAGGGAAATCTGGGGGATACTCCCCAAAATAATAACAGCACTTATCTGTCTCGGGGGGAAAGATGGGAAACAGGTGGAGAGGAGCCTTCATTACTTACCTTTTTATATCTTTTGAAGACTGAACCTTGTGAATGTTGTTATCTATTCACAAAGTAAGTTAGTATTCAAAATAATAAAAATAATTAAAATATCAACAAACCCAGAGGTCCTTGAACAGGTGAGTGGTTAAATAAACCCTGGTACATACACACCATGGAAAACCACCCAGCAAGAGAAAGGAATGAACGACTCACGCACGCAGTCACCTGGATGACTCAGCAGAGAATTATGCTGAGTGAAAAAGGCCGATACCAAACGGTTACAAACTGCAATTCCACTTACGTTAACACTCTTGAAATGACAAGGTTACAGAGATGGAGAACAGATAACGGTTACGGAGGGAGAGGGGATGGGAGGGGAATGCCATGTGTGGCCACGAAAGGTCCCATGAGGGGTCCCTGCAGTGCTGGAAAGGTCCCCTCACTGTATAAACGTCAGCACCTCGGTTGTGTTATTTTACTACAGTTTTGCACAGTGTTATTAGCATTGGGGGAAACTGCGTTAGGGATCTCTATTATTGCTTAAAATTGCATGTGAATCTACAATTACCTCAAAATTAAAAGTATGACATCAAAAATACATAAAAATTAGGTTAAGAACATGTAGCCGGTGCTGTTAACGGGTTCATGACATGGTTCCCTAAACCCTGAGGAGTCAGCCATGCCAAGACCCAGAGAAAGACCTGCGATGAGAGAGTTCCAGGCAGGGGAACGAGCAACTGAGAAGGACTTCACAGGGGAACAAAATTATCATGCTGGAAAAGCAGAAAGCTGACCCCTGGAGTACAGTGACAGAGGAACAGAATGCTAAAGGCGAAAGGACAGACATGGGCCAGATCATCTAAAACTTTACAGACCATAGTAAGAATCTTATTTTCAAAGGGTAAGTGGATAAAAGCCACTAATTATTTATTAGTTTTTTCCATTTCTTTCCTTTTTTTTTTTTTTTTTTTTTTAAGGCTAAGGACAATCCTATTTCTCCAAGAAGACAATAAAAAGCCCTAGGAAACAGTGATCCCAAATAACATGAAATGAACTATGTAGTATTTGCAGTATGGAGTCATTAAAATTCAAGTTGCACATGGGAACAAGCAAAGGCAGAAAGTCAAATGCTGGTCCTGGTTGAACTCAGTCCTGTATTTCCTGGGCTAGGGAAAAAATCATGAAGATTACAGATACTGTGAATACAATTTAATGCTTTTAAAATATTTTAATTGCCCAAAAGCCCATGCTACAATTTCAACAGTGTTATAATTCATAGCTGGCATTTTTTAACATACCCACTTACCTCTTTTTTGTCTTTGAACTTATCAATTTCTTTCTTCAGAAGCTCCACTCTTTGAAAGGACTCAAGGTTATTCACACTGTACACAAGAACAAAGCCATCAGCAAATGAAAAATAATGCTTTGGCAGCTCCACGCCTTCCTGTAGGCCTCTGGTGTCGTAAAGATGTAACTGTTCCTTGACTCCCCGATCTGTTTCCACTGCAGCCATATACACATCTTCCATTGTTTCACAGTCCTCCATTCCTGGGGTTAAAAAGGAATTACTTTTACATATATAAATATCGAATTATTATGTTATTCACCTGTAACTAATACAATGTTATGTCAGTTATGCCTCAATTTAAAAAAAAGCTTTTACTCCTTTTGGATAACTCAATACCAATTGTTGAGTATTTTCTTGTCCTTTAGAAGTTAGCTTTCTAGGTTCCTTATTTATTACACATAAGAATCATATTTCCATTTACTAGCTTCTTTAAAATGAAAGGTAATTGTTACAGTAAATGAACAAAGTGCTTTTTAAGATTACTTCTTCCACATAGACATAAAAGAAATAAAAATTTGGCAGTGAGATTTACTATTACTTATTTTTCAGAAGTAACTTACAAGAGTTAAAGAACTTACTATCTCAATTGGAGAATGAAGGGCTGATTTTTAAAGTAGCTTCAACAACTAAGTGGCCCCATTTTCTTTTTCATCAGCGCAAAGGACAGGACCTGGGTAAGTTTGATTTTTCTCTGTACAATTTCCACTGTTTCCAGGGTCTGTTTCAAGGACTCAGAGATGTACATGTCCAGTCTGGGTCTAGGAACCAGACCTTAATTCCCAAGTACCTACTGTGCACTTTTGTGTGAATGTCCTCCAAGTCCTTCAAACGAACAAGACTTGTTATCTTTCCTGCCCCCAGCTGTCCCTCCTCCTTGCTTTTGTCCCGTGATCACCATCCACCTGGTCAGTCTTCAGCGTTCTCTTTGAACAAGGAAAGTATGGGTGAATGGGGCCCTAAAGCAGCCACTCTACACCTGACACATCTGCTCGATCCACCACCTGCTTCCACTGCCCCCGGCTTGCTCCCTCCACCTGAACGACTGCAACAGCTCAGGAGACACTGGTCAACACCTCACCCTTTCCAGGCTCTGCTGAAATGTCAGCTCTGTAGATTTTCTTCGGATTATCCACTTCCCCCCATCCTGCTCTTACTGTGCCTTGTACAGGTAATACCACTTCACCCTAAACTCTTTTCGTATCTGTCCCCTCCAGAGCTGCAGTGTAAACTCCTCGAGAGCCAGGACTGTGGCGAATCTCTCTTTGGAGCTCTGAGGACTAATGAATTGACTTACATACGTACAAAGTCCTTAGTAGACGTCTGAATGAATGAATGAATGCGCGAGCTCATAACGGGTGCCCCAATTTCATTCCCCTGCTCGCCTGAATGATGAGCCTTGTAAAATCCATTTTACTTTCCTCCATTTGTGTAGGTTTTGTCTCTTCAACTCACCTAGAACTTCCTCAAGAGAAACAACCCTTCTGTGTACACAGCAAGTATGCAACAACCATTTGTGGAAGAGGGGATTAAGGTGAGAAGATGAACACTTTGAATGTTAATGACTAGTGCAAGAGGCAGTCTATGAAGACATAAACTTATTGGGCTTCGATTACAAAAAATTTAAAAGCAAAAACTACCAAGACTTTTGTCATGGTGGATGTTCTGTCCACCAAAAGCCAGTCTGGTTCCCTTCCTCCTCCCATTAAGCTTAGACCTTTTGAGATTTTGTCACCCTATACATCAAGTGACGTTACGACTCTGCATCTCCTCTGCCACTCCACGCCACCTCTGTCCCAGAGGGAGACTAAGCCTGCACTTCTAGAAAGGGTAAAACAGAGGCTGCTGAGATGTGGGACAGAGGGTATGAGTTCCACAGTGAAAACAAGGGGCAACTCAGTGACATGCTCCCTCCGCTCCCAAAACTTTGGTGGCCAACTCTTCATCCTCTAGGCGGGGGAATCTGGGGAATCTGGCCAGTGAAAAAGGAGAAATCCTAAACATGCTAACCTCTGAGGTTAACCAACAAATGCCCCACCCAGGTCACCTTATAATGAAGCGAAGTCATGAACCCTATCCACATGCTTAGAGCTTTAAATTAGCTTTTCAGTTCTCCGTTCTTAATTACAAGCAGACAACCAAGGATTACCAGACACCTGAGAAAGAAACCAAAAATCAGGAAAGAGCACCTGAAAAGAAAAAGACTGTGCAAAGAAAAGAAAACAGACAAAAAAACTACCAAATATTATACTCAAAGAGATAAGATAGTGTATCCATGAAATAACAGGATACTAAGAAATGAAAACTCAAGAGAAGGGCTGAAAAATAAAGATGAGGAAAAGTCCCATAGAGTGGAACAAAATGCTGAGAAATTTCAAACGGAAGAGAAATTTTAAAAATCAGAGGACGAGTCCAGAAGATCCAGCATCCAAAAAGAGTTCCAGAAAGAGAGAGCAGAGAACACAGAAGAGAAATAATTCAGAGCTGAAGAACATACATTTCCATATTGAAAGGGAGTTCCAGAAAGAGAGAACAGAGAACACAGAAGACAAATAATTCAGAGCTGAAGAACACGCATTTCCATATTGAAAGGGAGTTCCCGAAAGAGAGAACAGAGAACACAGAAGAGAAATAATTCAGAGCTGAAGAACACACATTTCCATATTGAAAGGGAGTTCCCGAAAGAGAGAACAGAGAACACAGAAGAGAAATAATTCAGAGCTGAAGAACACACATTTCCATATTGAAAGGGAGTTCCCGAAAGAGAGAACAGAGAACACAGAAGAGAAATAATTCAGAGCTGAAGAACACACATTTCCATATTGAAAGGGAGTTCCCGAAAGAGAGAACAGAGAACACAGAAGAGAAATAATTCAGAGCTGAAGAACACGCATTTCCATATTGAAAGGGAGTTCCAGAAAGAGAGAACAGAGAACACAGAAATAATTCAGAGCTGAAGAACACACATTTCCATATTGAAAGGGCCCACCAGGTGCCCAGCACCGTGGATGAACACAGACTGATCCTATGATACACCACTGCGAATTTCAGGGCACTGGGGAGAGAGCCTACAAAAGCGTCCACATCCGAAGCATCAAGAATCACGATGGCTTCTGGCTTCTCAGAAGCACTGGAAGAAGGTATTAGAATCTGGTGAACTGAAGATACACATGGTCTATGAGCCTGCGATTTCATTCCTAGGTATATCCCCCAGACCTTGTCCAAATCATAGCTGGGATACGTGCATAAGACTGTTCACAGCAGCACTATTTCTAATAGCCCCAGACTGGAAACAACCCAAATGTTCACCAAGATACAAGAGGTAAATAGGGACTTCCATGGCGGTCCAGTGGATTAGATGCCACGCTCCCAATGCAGGTGACACAGGTTTGATCCCTGGTCAGGGAACCAAGATCCCACATGCCGCATGCCACATGGGGCGGGCAAAAAAATAAAGATACAAGAGGTAAATAAATGGAGGTATATTGAGACAATATACCTATCATGAAAATTACACCACACCTACTTAAAACAATATGGATGAGTCTTACAAATATAATGCTGAGTGAAAAAAAACAAACACTGAAAAATTTATATGGTATGATTCCACTGATATCAAGTCAGTAAGAGGCAAAAATAAACTATGTCATCCAGTGATACACACATAGGTGGCAAAATGATAAAGAAAAGAAGGGATTAACCAAAAGTCAAGGGCAGGGCTGAGTTTTGATTGAAGAGAGGAACACGGGGAGCTGACGAGAGTACCTGCAGTCTTCTACCTTTTGACCTGTGTGGAGGTTATGCAAAGGTTTTATAATTATTCATTAAACCACATACGTGTTTTATGCACTTTTCTATATGTATGATGCATTTTATAATAAAAGAAGGAGAAAAGATGATAATGGACCAATGCTTTCAACATTTGGAAGGAAATTATTCTCCATCTAGAATTCTATACCCATCAAAATTATAACTCAATTGTGAATGAAAGTAAAGACATTTTCAAACATGTGAAGCCTCAGAATATGTATCGTGCACATTTTCTCAGGAAAATCTTTGAGGGAGGCCCGCCATCAAAATTAGCACGTAATCATAGAAAGAGGAAGACACCAGATTCGGAAAACAAAACCTCACACGAGAGTAAAGGGAATCATAGGGACAACAGTAAATACCTTTATTCAGAAGCCCCAGGATTACTACTGTGCACCAGGCATAGAGGGCATTCTGAGGGCTGTCATCACCCGATGCCTCATCCCACTGTGCAACCTTTTCAACCCCCAAAAAAGTACTGCAAGATGCGCTCCACCAAAAGAAGGGCGTAAACAGAAGGTGACGGGAGATCTAGAAAACAGGAAATCAAACCCAGGAAGAAAGAAAAAGTAAAGGGAAGTTCTATGGTGACAGCTGTACAATACGCCCAGATAAGAGAATGCTAGCTGCTGGAAAAATATCTCAAAAAAAAAAGGGCAGGGTGGATTATCTGATATGATTGACCTAATGGAGAACTGAGAACCATCTGGACATGTGGAAGAATTAGCAAAAGGTATAAACAAAACTAAAGAAGTGATAGAGCAAATATTAGCCTCCATAAGAAGAAAAAGAAAGAAAAGAAACAATCATAGTACATAATACTGCTCAGCTGAGAATATTTACATGTGCCAGCAGTTGTCAAAGTGTGGTCTACAGAGATCCCTTGAGGTCCCCTTTCAGGGAACCCACATGGGCAAAACTATTTTCATAATAATATAAGACATTCGTCTTTTTCACTGTGTTGACATTTGCACTGATGATATAAAAGTAATGATGGGTAAAACTGCTGGTGCCAGGACTTCCCTGGTGGCACAGTGGTTAAGAATCCGCCTGCCAATGCAGGGGACACGGGTTCGAGCCCTCGTCCGGGAAGATCCCACATGCCACGGAGCGACTAAGCCCGTGCGCCACAACTACTTAGCCTGCACTCTAGAGCTCACATGCCACAACTACTGAGCCCACATGCCACAACTGAAGCCCGTGCTCCACAACAAGAGAAGCCACCGCAATGAGAAGCCTGTGCAAAGAAGAGTAGCCCCTGCTCGCCGCAACTAGAGAAAGCCCGCATGAAACAACGAAGACCCAACGCAGCCAAAAATAAAATTAATTAACTGAAAAAAAATTCTCTAAAAAAAAAACTGCTGATGCCTTAGTACAAATCAAGGCAGTGGCACCAACTGTATTAGAGGTTGAATTCCTCAACACCTCATACTTGCAGTTTCAAAAGAAAAAGCCAGTTTCACTTAAGAATGTCCTTGATGAAGCAGGAAAAATTACCAAATTTATTAAATCCTAATCTTTGAGTATGTATCTTTACATCTTTTTAATATTCTATGTGGGGCTTCCCTGGTGGCACAGTGGTTGAGAGTCTGCCTGCCAATGCAGGGGACATGCGTTCGAGCCCTGGTCTGGGAGGGTCCCATGTGCCGCGGAGCCACTGGGCCCGTGAGCCACAACTACTGAGCCTGCGTGTCTGGAGCCTGTGCTCCGCAACAAGAGAGGCCGCAACAGTGAGAGGCCTGCGCACCGTGATGAAGAGTGGCCCCTGCTCGCTGCAACTAGAGAAAGCCCTCGCACAGAAATGAAGACCCAACATACCCAAAAATAAATAAATAAATAAATAAATAAATAAAATTAAAAAAAAAAAGCTGTCATATTAAAAAAAATATTCTATGTGATTAATGAGAAGTATACATGAAGTATTTCTGCTTAATGAATAATGGTTACTGTCTGGAGGAAAAGCTCTTGCATTTGAGTTTCAAGTTGAAATAGCTACTTTTTTTTTTTGGCTGTGTTGGGTCTTCCCTGCTGCACACAGGCTTTCTCTAGTTGCGGTGTGCGGGCTTCTCATTGCAGTGGCTTCTCTTGTTGCGGAGCACGGGCTCTAGGCGTGGGCTTCAGTAGTTGCAGCGCATGGGCTCAGTAGTTGTGGCTCGCAGGCTCTAGAGCGCAGGCTCAGTAGTTGTGGCGCACGGGCTTAGTTGCTCCGCGGCATGTGGGATCCTCCAGGACCAGGGATTGAACCCGTGTCCCCTGTACTGGCATGAGGATTCTTAACCACTGCACCACCAGGGAAGTCCCACTTCTTTTTTTTTTTTTTTTTTAAAGAAGGAATAACAGAAAAAAACCATGGTTATTCAGGGTATTTGACAGACATTTTCTCAAAGATGAATAACGAGAGCCTATCATTTCAAGGAAAATAACTGATAGTATCTGTTGTTAATGATAAGATTTGAGCTTTCAAGCAAAAATGAGAATTGTATCCATCAGCAGAAACTTGATAGCTTCCCGATACCGATGAGACTGTTGATGATATTAATAAATGGTATCTGGAAGATCTGCTTACCTCAGTTAGCCAGTATTTTCCAAATGACCAATTCATAAATGTTAAGAAACCATGCATGGGTAAAAAACCCATTTGAAGTGCAAGATAAATCAATGAGGTTTTAATGTAATAGAACAGGAGAAGTTCGCTGATGTGGCTTCAGACTCCACACTGCAATAACCTTTAAGTAACCGTCACCGACTGAGTTTTAGTGAAATACCAAAGAAGGAAGTCCACCATCATCCGCAAAGCTACTAAAATAGTCCTACCTTTTTCAACCACATATTTGTGTGAGGCCACCTTTTCCTCACATATTTCAACTTAAAAAACATATAACAACAGACTGAATGCAAAGGCAAGCAGATATGATAATCCAGCTGCCTTCTATCAGGCTGCACATTCGATTTTCAAAAACGTAAATCAACACGTTCTCACTAGATTTTTTTGAAAATATAACTATTTTTCATTAAAATGTGTTACCTTAGCATACAATAAGTTTATTGTTATTATTTTACGTGATAAGTTTTTTTTTTAATTTCCTCAGGTTTAATCTCTAATACAATAAAAATATCATAAGACATAGCCTACAGAAACAAAATCTGTTGGGGTTTTAAGAGGGGAAAGGGATTCTTTTTTTCCCTCTTTGGGCATAATTTACTTTTTCACTGGCAAAAATTAGAATCTGAAGGTGAAAAATTCAGAACCAATAGTGCAGCACTGTGATAGGTTTACAGACCTTCTGGCACAGGCATCGTTATTAATAAAAACCAAATATGGATTTTTTTTTTTTTTTAAAGAGCAGGTGATATACAAGCTGGCTTTTTATTTTTATTTTTATTTATTTAAACACTATTTTATTTATTTATGGCTGTGTTGGGTCTTCGTTTCTGTGCGAGGGCTTTCTCTAGTTGTGGCAAGTGGGGGCCACTCTTCATCGCGGTGCGCGGGGCCTCTCATTATCGCGGCCTCTCTAGACGCGCAGGCTCAGTAATTGTGGCTCACGGGCCTAGTTGCTCCGCGGCATGTGGGATCCTCCCAGACCAGGGCTCGAACCCGTGTTCCCTGCATTGGCAGGCAGGTTCTCAACCACTGCGCCACCAGGGAAGCCCCCCAAATATGCATTTAACCGAAGTTGTTAAATATTATTCTGGGAAGGTGGAAGAGAATCAGAGTTCATCAAAATGGTTAATAAAAGTAAGACAGAAATGTGCTTGAAGCCACTTGCCAGCGATAAATACTTCAAAGATCTGGGATTCTACGTATCTCCCTAAGATAAGCCTTGTTTGATTCTAACGTGTTATGTCTGTCCTTCCTTACCGAACTGTGACCTCCTTAAAGCCAGAGATGCTTCTTCACCTCTAAATCCCCACAGGCCTCATCACAGCCTGTACCAAAGAGCAAGTACTGAACAATTATTTAACTCAATGAATGAATAAATGAATGAGATGATCCGATTCACAAAATTAGGTCATACTGCAGCAAACAACTGTCTCTTCCATTCTTAAAACCTATACAGCAGTACTGGAAAGTCATGCTTGAAATGAGAATGAGAGATCATTCAACGTATTCTGAAGTCAGTGAGTCTGTGATTCCAAGCACTCTTCATCATGTAAACACACTGGAAACCACATAGAGACAACATTTTTCTTACCTGTTATAACTCTTGTTCTAACAGAGTAAGTGCAAGCACTCTGGAATTTCAACAACATAAAGATGTTTTTCCCTTGTCCCTACTTTCCCCCCCTCATCTCTGTCGATTTCTATGACCCTTTCGGTCCCTCTAGATGACACCTCACTTTTGTGCACCACTGCCCATCTTTAAGTTAGCACGACCAACAAAAGACCCTGACCAGTTCCCAGAACCTGCAGGGAAACTAGGGAAAAATAATCTTACCAATAGTATGATTCCCATAAAGGAGCTGCTCCAAAATTGCCGTTTTCCCCACAGATAACAAGCCGCAAACCACAACCTTACAGCCCTTTCCCATCTTCTCTTAGGATATCACCGTGAAGAAAAGAGAAGATCTTTAAAACTGTGTACTGTTTAAAAAAAAGAAAAAAGAAAAAAGATCAACCTTTCCTTTTTCTTTCTTTCTGTGTTTAAATTTAATTAGTAATACATACACAGGGGGAAACTGCAAGTATAAAAAGAAATGTAGAATACGGTACATCCTTCCAAACCCCATTCCTGGTTCCCGTCCTCCCTTAATCAATGTTACTAGTTTCCTATATATCTCTGCAGAGGTGACCTAGAGAAACATAAGAATACATGTATAGATATATGTTTGTTTTCAAACAGCATAAACACATCTTATACAAAGACTATTCCAATACTAATTAAGTCTATAGGAAACCGAACCGAATCCTAGATGAAGCAATCCTTGAACTGCCAGCTCATCAATGTTTACCTGGAAAAATAAGCATTTAAGTAAAAATTTAAGGAGGCATGAAGATAAAAATTTGGACAGAGAGTAGACATCATTTTTTAAAGAAGTATTAACACCATCAATGCGAACGTCAGTCTTTTCTCAGGAGAGTGAGAAACTGGATTTGGGGCTGTCTTAGTCGTGCTTCTTTTTGCGTCACAGTTCTTCATGCACTTTAAACTGAAAGAAAGGAAAACTCATTTCTCCTCGCTTCCTCACATATGCATGGAAGAGCGAGACTGGGTAACACTTTCTTGAATTTTCCTCAAAGTTTTTATTTTCCAGAAGGCAAGGTACCAGCAGACAAGACACAAAGGGAAAGGGGGCTCATTAAATACAACAGAAAAACTTGGGAAGAGAAGTTAAAGTTCCACATTGTCTTTTGCCTCCTTTCCTCCAGTTCTCTTACCTAGAAGTGTGGAACATGCAATAGCGCTGACGAAAAAGCATGCCACGACGCCTTCAAGTCAGAAAACAACAACAAGAAAGTCCAAATGAGCATTCAAATAAAAGGGACGGTGGGCATCTTTCTGTATGTGTGTGCGCACGTGTGTCTCACACATCACTATTTTTTTTTTTAACCAACACCTAAAACATTAACAAATGAACTTCCTGTAAGTCTTCTCTACTCTGTTTTCCCAAAGTCTGTAAATTTTTTTTTTATTGAGGTATAGCGGATTTCCAGTGTTATGTTAGTTTCAGGTGTACAACAAAGAGTGAGTCAAAAATTTTATAGATTATATACTCCATGTATAGTTATTATAAAATATTGGCTATCTTCTCTGTGCTGTACAATATATCCTTGTAGCTTATTTATTTTATACATAGGAGTATAATCCCCTACCCCTATCTTGCCCCTCCCCCTTCTCTCCCCCCACTGGTAACCACTAATTTGGTCTCTGTATCTCTGAGTCTGTTTCTTTTTTGTTATATCCACTAGTTTGTTGTATTTTTTTTAATTCCACATATAAATGATAACATACAATACTTGTCTTTTCTCTATTTCAATAAGCATAATACCCTCCAGGTCCGTCCACGTTGTTGCAAATAGCAAAATTTCATTCCTTTTTATGGCTGAGTAGTATTCCATTGTATATATTGATATCTTCTTTATCCATTCCTCTGTTGATGGACACTTAGGTTGCTTCCATATCTTGGCTGCTGTAAATAGTGCTGCAACAAACATTGGGATGTAGTATCTTTTCAAATTTGTATGTTTGTTTTCTTTGGATATACACCCAGGAGTGGAAATGCTGCATCATATGGTAGCTCTATGTTTAGGTTTTTGAGGAACCTCCATACTGTTTTCCACAGTGGCTGCACCAGTTTACATTCCCACCAACAGTGCAAGAGGGTCCATTTTCCTCCACATCCTTGCCTACGTTTGTTATTCGTAGACTTTCGGATGATAGCCATTCTAACAGGTGTGAGGTGATATCTCACTGTGGTTTTGATTTGCATTTCTCTGATGATGAACGACGTTGAGCATCTTTTCACGTGCCTGTTGGCCATCAGTGTGTCTTCTTTGGAAAAGTGTCTATTTAGGTCTGCCACCCATTTTTAAATTGGGGTCTTTTTTATATTGAATTGTATGAGTTGTATTTTGGATATTAAGCCCTTAGCAGTCATATCATGTGCAAATATTTTCTCCCATTCAGTAGGTTGTCTTCATTTTGTTGACGGTTTTCTTTGCTGTGCAAAACCTTTTAAGTTTAATTAGGTGCCATTTGTTTATTTTTGCTTTTGTTTCCTTTGCCCTTAGGAAACAGATTCAAAAAAGTATTTCTAAGATTTATGTCAAAGAGTGTTCTGCCTGTCTTCTTCAGGGAGTTTTATGGTTTTTGATCTTACCTTTAGGTCTTTAATCCATTTTGAGTTTATTTTTGTGTATGGTGTTAGGGAGTGTTCTAATTTCATTCTTTTACATGTAGCTGTCCAGTTTTCCCAGCACCACTTATTGAAGAGGCTGTCTCTTCTCCATTGTATATCCTTGCCTCCTTTGTCGTAGTTTAGTTGTCAAAGTCCATAATTTCTTATGACCCAGATCAGCCACGACACTTATCTCCTGACGTGAAAAATTTTTTTTTTTTTTGGCTGTGTTGGGTCTTCATTGCTGCGCACGGGCTTTCTCTAGTCGAGGCCAGCGGGGGCTGCTCTTCACTGTGGTGCGTGGGCTTCTCATTGCTGTGGCTTCTCTTCTTGTGGAGCACAGGCTCTAGGCATGCGGTCTTCAGTAGTTGTGGCTCGCGGGCTCTAGAGCTCAAGCTCAGTAGTTGTGGCGCACAGGCTTAGTTGCTCCACCGCATGTGGGATCTTCCTGGACCAGAGATCGAACCCATGTCCCCTGCACAGGCAGGTGGATTCTTAACCACTGCGCCACCAGGGAAGTCCCGAAGTGGATTTATTTAGAGAGAAACATGCTCCACAGACAGGATGTGGGTCATCTCAGAAGGTGAGAAAGGCCCAAAGGGCTTTTAATAAGAGTTAAAATTTAAAGGAAGTTGCCACCTAACTACATGAGAAGAGGATAAGAAAGTGATGGTGGCACGCGCAACAATTCTGTTGTCAGGAAAGGTTGCCGTTGGAATCTAAATTCTGATTTTTCTATTGTTATTTCCCTTCCTCTGAAATAATATTAGGATCAGCAGGTAAAGTTTGTTAAAAATATGCACTATTTTGTATTTGTGTGCGTACAAGATAAATTGAGGCATTTGTTTCAGTATTTCAGAGAAGACTTCAAGGGAAAACAGTAAAAGCAACTGAAAAGAGGTAACTCAAACACTAGGTAAGGATTTTAAGGGTTTTTAGGATGGTGAGAGAAGGAAAGAAATAAAACAGATCATGGTAAATGTTTTATACCATCAAAAAGAAAACAAAGATGAGAGGGTAAGTGTGATTAATCAAAGCACACCTGAAACATTCTAGCTTCCTAGTTGTCTTCAAGTGGGAAACAATAATACTACCTAAACCTGAAGATTAGGACTTCCCTGGTGGTGCAGTGGTTAAGAATCCGCCTGCCAATGCAGGGGACACAGGTTCGAGCCCTGGTCCGGGAAGATCCCACGTGACGCAGGGCAACTAAGCCCGTGCACCACAGCTACTAAGCCCACGCATCACAACTACTGAAGCCTGTGCGCCTAGAGCCCGTGCTCCACAACGAGAAGCCATGGTAATGAGAAGCCCACGCACTGCAATGAAGAGTAGCTCCCGCTTGCCACAACTAGAGTAAAAACTGAAGATTAGTGACCTGCTTTACCGTTAAAAAATATGAATTCTTGGGACTTCCCTGGAAGTCCAGTGGTTAAGACTTCACCTTCTAATGCAGGGGATGAGGGTTCAATCCCTGGTCAGGGAGCTAAGATCCCACATGCCTCTCAGCCAAAGCACCAAAACATAAAAACAGAAGCAATATTGTAACAAATTCAATAAAGACTTTAAAAATGGTCCACATCAAAAAATCTTTAAAAAAAAAATAAAAGAATTCTTGAGGTATAAACTACTGTGTATAAAATAAATAAGCTACAAGGCTACATTGTACAGCACAGGGAACATAGCCAATATTTTATAATAACTATAAATGGAATATAATTTAAAACTGTGAATCACTAAGTTGTACACATGAAACTCATGTAATACTGTACATCAACTATACCTCCATAAAATTATTTTAAAAGTATGTGTTCTGTAAAAAATTAATATCTAATGTCATATTTTGAATGAAGAACATTAAATACACATACAAAACATTTTATTTTCTATATATGATCATGATGGCAGGGACTCACATTACATATAAGGAAGTTGTTCTCACACATATATATTCAACAGGTACAAATAAAACCTACTAAAAGTTTAGTTCTATAAGCATTATAATATTTCATAATTCCCAAACACAATAAATAGGCACCATTCCCTTCCAAATATAAAGGGAGGTCATCTGCGGCACCCTGAAAGGGCAGGGAATCACATGAATAGATCCTGGGGGTGGCCACGCCTCTTATTAAACCCAGGTTTTGAGAGTTTGAAAGGCCCCAGAGTAGATGGATGACCTTTAAGGTCACTTCTAATACTGTAACACTATGAGAGCGGAAACTACTTACCCGGAAACTGCATCAACACGAGGTTAATACAAAAAAGCGGTAGCTACAGCTACCTGTATAGTCCCTACCCTAAGAAACTGAGGGACAATACAATTCAATCTGTGACCTATTAATCCCTGACATTCTGATGTAAATGACTAAGAGTATGTGCTTAACAGGCAAAATCCAATGCAGTCTTAAATACATATTGCTTTGCTTTCCAGGCTAATCAATAATGTGGCTAAAGAATAAAAATATGATCTGATCCATTCTGCTGAAAACACTGAGCTTGGTCAGTATCCTCTTTGAAAAGCCATCAGAAAGAGCTACCGAGAATTGTCAATACTTCTGTTCTTCCTTCTGTTCTTCTAAGGAAATCATTCTAGTTTTAAAGTAAAACACAATTTTTTAATGCAAACTGAAAAATATTATCACCAAAACACTGTTAACCTCATAAAGAGATGTTATAGATCTTATTATGCAAGCATCACAGGAAGAAAACCTCTACACTGTGTATTTGTTTATGTAAACATCATGGATTGCAATACTTTCACTTAGCCATAGATGAATACACTTTACATACATAACACATAAACACATATTAAAAGAGTTTTGCAAACAATACTGCACATAATGAAATACAATAAACAGATTCCAGTAACCATTCTTTCACTCATTCACTAAATATTTACTGAGGGATTATCCTAATGCCAGGCATTAGGGACAAACTAGGAGGCAAAATCAGAAATGATCCCTGCCCTCAGGAATCTCAAAATCAATTGAAAATACCAATCCAAATCTTGCAAAATTGCTAATTGAGAAACTGCAAACTGCAAATCAACAAACAAAACTGCAAAACCTAATTAAGAAATAGCAGTGATTAATCACATTGCCAGAATCTTCTTTCCAAATGATTACTCCACCTTTGTAGTCAATCGTTCTTGACTAATTTTCCTCACAACCCACATCTGATCCATCAATAAACCCTCCACCTTTCAAACACATCCAAGGCTGGACCACTTAGCACCTCCATCACTAATGAAGTAGTCCAAGGCACTATAGTCTCTCATCTGATCTCTCAAAGATGTCCACATCATAACCCCCCAAATCCATGAGTATTCTACTTTACATGGTAAAAAAAGACTTTGTGGTTGTGACTATATGAAGAACCTTGAGATGGGGAGATTATCCTGGATTATCTGAGTGGACTCAATGTAATCACAAGTGTCTTTATAAGGTGGAGACAAGAGTGGCAGAAGTGAGAGAGAGAGAGATTTGAAGATGCTATAATGCTGGCTTTGAAGATGAAGAGGCCAGGAACCAAGGGATGCAGGTGGCTTCCAGAAGCTGGAAAAGTCAAGGAAATGGAGTCTCCCCTAGCACCCCGAAAAGGAACACAGCTCGACTGACAACTCGATGTTAGCCTAGAGAGATTTCTGACCTACAGACCTATAAGACGATAAACGTGTACTCTTTTTTTATTGTTTAATTTTTTGGCCGTGCCACGTGGCATGTGGGATCCTAGTTCCCCAACCAGAGATCGAACCCGTGCCCCCTGCATTTGAGGTGCAGAGTCCTAACCACTGGACCGCCAGGGAAGTCCCTTTGTACTCTTTTAAGCCAGTAAATTTGCTGTAATTTGTTATAACAGCAACAGGAAAATGAATGCAACCTCCTAACCGTCCAAACTTTTTCCCTTCTTCCTTTTAGCCTCAAACAATCCTTTTTTTTTTTTTTTTTCCTTTGGCCACGCTGTGCAGGCTTGCGGGATCTTAGTTCCCCGACCAGGGATCGAACCCAGGCCAAGGCAGAGAAAGCGCTGAGTCCTAACCACTGGACCACCAGGGAAGTCCCCAAGTGATCCTTTTAAAATGTAGGTCACATGAAGTCACGCTTCGGCTCAATATCGTGCCATGGTTTCCAGTCTCAGAAAGTGTGAAAACCCAAGGTCCATGAGAACGTTCGTCTCTTTGATGTCACGGGCCAGTTTCCCCTATGCCTCCTTGCTGGTCCTGTATTAACGCAGGCAACGCTCCAGCCCTGGCGCTCTTCTCTCCGACTGAAATCAGTCCCCACACCTCCAAGGTCTTTTCTCAAACGCCACTTCTCAACACTTACCTGAATATTCCATCCAAAATTTCCACCCCTGACCCAACACGCCCTACCCGTCCCTTCCCCTTAATGTTTGTCCTTAACACTTATCACAGAGCATAATATACATTTTATGTTTATTGTCCTTTTTCCAACAAGCTAGAATTGCTGCGACGACCACTGCTACCATCCCAGCAGCTGGGCACATATGAGGCCCTTCAGAAATATCTGTTGAATGAATCAATGCACCTGTGAGGGCTTTTACAACGGTAAAGCTGCAATTAAAAAAAAAAAAAAAAGAAGGCTATTAGGAAATGGGGTAAAAAAAAATAACCAAACCCACTAATTTAGAAGATAAGAGTCTCTTAAACCTTCGTCACATTTAAACTTAGAATTTGTAAGAGAATTAAACCACATGATTTACCTAAAATGAAAATATTCTGGAGATGCAAAAAAGCTAGTAAATAAACTGTCAATAAAGAACGCAACACAAAACGCCTGCATTTTCTCGGCTTTTTTCCCCAAAACACTCGCACCTGACGACCAGATTTTGGCATATAAATATTTCGCCTTTCTAGAAAGATCGTGGTTCTGACGTAGCAAATCTGGGACCAGATCTGCACGCAGGAAAGGCACGGACCTGGGAAGGCGAGGACCTGCCTGCACCCCCCTCCCCTCCCCCCCCAATCCTTTTGGTGCGAAATTCCTCGGAGCGGGGCCTGCAGCCCCAATTGCTCCGGGGGGGACAGACGCGGCTCCCACCGCCAAGCCCCCGCACCTCGAGCGCCCCACCTGCCGGCTGGGGCAGCGCCGCCGGGGCCCCCAGTTTCTGCGCGCGTCCGGGGAAAGCGGGGAGCCCGCAGCGGCCCCCCACCCCCACCCCAGGTGAGGCGCCAGCAGCGCAAAGCGGACCCGCCGGATGCCCCCGACAGACCCGCACGCCTCGCAGGCCCAGAGGAGAGCGGCGCGCGGGCTGCGGCCCCGGGAGCCCCGCCCCCAACTTGCCTCCTGGAGGCGGCGGGATGTCTGGACGCTCTCTAGCCCAGGCCTTGCCGCTGACGGTCGCCGCCGGCTCGCCTCTGCCTCTCAGGCTCGAATCCCGGGGAGCGGGGGACGGGACCCGGGGGGAGGTTACGCCCAATCCCGGCCGAACTCCGCCCAGCGGGCTCTCTGCCGGAACTACATGTCCCATGAGGCTCTGCGCGGCCGCCGCTTTCCACCGGAACTAGGCTCGCAGAGGCGGGGGAGGAGCGCCAAAGGGATTGTGGGAGAAAGGGTCCTTCCTTTCCGTTTGGCGGCAGCCATCAGGTAGGCTGTGGTGGGATATTGGCTATTCTATCCGCCGCGGATCTCTTTTCATCTCCGCCATCCAGGCTCGGGGACCCTGCGACCTCGGAGCTCCTCCTGTCTCCTGTGCGGCGCGGGTTCGGTCGGGGTGCGGGGCAGCGCGGGCGTGGAGAGGCGGCCCCCGGAGCGGGCTGGGGGGAATGCTGTGATGGCGGCGCGAATCCGAGCTGGGGCCAGAGCGTGGAGGAGAGGGAGGCGTGGGGGCTGAGGGACGGGCGGCCGGGCCTGGGGCGTCCGGAAGCGAGGCCGGGGGGCTGGGAGGAGGGAGAGCTTTTCTTCGAGGAGTACCGCTTGGCGGTGGCGGCGGCACCTTCCCCTTGGGGGTCCCGGCAAGGCCTCTGCAGGCCGGGCCTGGGGCGCCGCCCGCCTCGGTCCCCCGCCCCCGGGCGCCCAGGGCCAGCTCGGTTCCTTCGTCCGGCAGCAGCGTGCGCGGCGCCGGGCTGGGCCGGCTGCGCCCCGCGTTCGTGCAGAGCCGTTTCTTGATCATCAGGGCTTTCCTTGTGGTCGGTGTCGACTCGGGCGGGCGGACGGGGGCTTGTCGTTACACGTGAAAGGGATGATGTGTTTCTAATGCCTGGCTTGCGTCAAAGGTGAGCCGAGATGGGCGCTTACAAGTACATCCAGGAGCTGTGGAGGAAGAAGCAGTCGGACGTGATGCGCTTTCTGCTCAGGGTGCGCTGCTGGCAGTACCGCCAGCTCTCGGCGCTGCACCGGGCCCCGCGCCCCACCCGGCCCGACAAGGCGCGCAGGCTGGGCTACAAGGCCAAGCAAGGTGAGCGGGCCCCGCGCGGAGGCCGGGAGGAGATGCTGCCCCCCCGGGAAGAGCCGGGAAGCGCTCTCGGGGAGCCGTCCCGCTCGCCCGGGGCCTCGGCAGAAACCGGCCGCTGGCCTGAGATAACAGGCGGTGTCGGCGCCTTAGAGACAAGGCACTGAGTCCATCGCGCCCTTCTCTCTGAATAGGTTACGTGATATACCGGGTCCGCGTGCGCCGCGGGGGCCGCAAACGCCCGGTCCCGAAGGGCGCCACCTACGGCAAGCCCGTCCACCATGGCGTGAACCAGCTCAAGTTTGCCCGGAGCCTGCAGTCTGTGGCCGAGGTAAGTGGGTTTCGAGTAGCGCTTGCGTTGGCCGCCTCCCGGAGGAGGAGGAGGACGAGGGTTTGGGCACCTTTCCTCGTGGTTCCTTTGTACCCAGGTGAGCCCTGTGGCGCTGAAAATGGGGTTGGGTGATGTTGTTTTTTACTCATCCCAGCGAGGAGTTGCTATCGGACTTTGTCAGTTTTTGTTGGGAACCTGTCTTTGCTCACGTAGAGGAAAGTGCTTTATGATCAGCGTGCGTCCGTGGAACCTACGCTTTTAAAGGGCAGTAAACGTGGTCTTGAAGAGCACGTCTCCCCGGTGTTAGGGAAGCTGTGTTTGTTCGTACCACTGATTTCCTGTGCTCGGTAGGAAGCTGTCTTTCTCGGCTAAGTCAGTTACGCTGTGCTCTGTTGTAGAGGTTGGCAAACGAGGGCCTGTTGCCCTCCACGAACTAAAAAGGTTTTGTGTTTCAAAGAAAAGGCAAAGAAGACCATTCGAAAGAGACTCGTGGCCTTCACAGTTCTCTGTAGAACTTTGCTAATAACCCTTCGATTGTGCTAGAAAAATGCATGGTTCCAGAGTACTAGATTTGGTTAGCCAGATACTAGCATTCATGTTTTACTTGGCAAGGAGGCAATAAGAGAGAACGGTTTCAGATCTAAGCATGTCTGAGTCCTTTGTTTTATAGTAAGTCTACCTTATCGTACTTAGGGGCTCAGCCTCTGGGGAGCAAATCAATCTAAGGATGTTTATGTCTGTTACGTACTACGTACGTCTATCTTATCATAATGGTCCCTGCCTCTGGGGGGAATTCTTGCCGCCTGATTGGCTCCTAGGATGTGTGGGAGGCTGACCTTGGGCCTTTGTTTCCTGTTCTAGGAGCGAGCGGGACGCCACTGTGGGGCCCTGAGGGTCCTGAATTCTTACTGGGTGGGTGAAGATTCTACGTACAAGTTTTTTGAGGTTATCCTCATCGATCCCTTCCATAAAGCTATCAGAAGAAACCCTGACACCCAGTGGATCACCAAACCAGTCCACAAGCACAGGGAGATGCGGGGGCTGACGTCTGCGGGCAGAAAGAGCCGCGGCCTCGGCAAGGGCCACAAGTTCCACCACACGATCGGTGGTTCTCGCCGCGCAGCCTGGAGAAGGCGCAATACTCTCCAGCTCCACCGCTACCGCTAATATAAGTAATGTTTGTAAAATTCTTACCTAATAAACAGTTTAGGACATCCACGTCTGCTTAAAAGTGTTTTTTAATCTGTCTGTTAAAACTAGTTGTCTGCAGATTGCTTCATTGAATGCATTGTCAAATTCTGAAAGTTAAAGTGCAATAATGTTTGAAGATTTTAAGTGATGGTGTATCTTGTTTCTAATAAGGGAAATGCCTTTGTTTTTGCTTTATTAGGCAGTTGATATGTCCGTGTTTAAAATGCTGTTTGGTAACAATAGGTGTAAAATTCTGTAAAAGAGGAGCGCAGAAACTAGCCATGTAGATTTGTTGGTGCATGTGATGAAACCTACAGCTTTATTGGGGTGATGCAATGCTCTGCTGGTTTACTCTAGAGTGGCTGTTTTATGGAGTTTGGCAAGGACAAACTTTAAATTGAGTTTTCCTTGGAAATGTGAAGGGTGTCGTGATCCTTCATCATGATCATAATGCCGAAAAATAAAGTTGACTAGGGCCCACGTTTTTAGACTTAATTTGCTATTCCATGTATGTAACTGCTGCTGCCAAACGGCAGAAAGTAAAGGAATGCCACCATTTTTTAAGAGAACTGAATAAACCTGTTGCAAGATGTTTCTCTTAAAAATTGAAACAAATCCTGGTTAACCTAAATTAAATTGCCTTGGCCTCGATGGTACCACTGAAGTTCACATAAAAGGTGGGAGCTCCTGGTTCAATCCCGTGACTCTGATCTGTAGAATACTTAACTTCATGCAAAATAGTCATGGTATTACACTAGTGTATATTGAAACTGATGGAAATTGAACATTGGGTAAATGAGGAGGGAGTTTTTAACCCTAAGGTTTGTAAGCTAGTGATGCTAGGATTGGGAAATTGGTGTTCATCAGGTCCCTTTCAAGTGTGGGAGGATAGAAGGGGCTTGGATCAAAATTTTAAACGTTTTATTTGTAGTGTTAGTTTGTGACCCATTATGAAATCTAAGCCACCTTGGGGAAAATAGGGTTGGTTTTATTTAAAAGTTACATTGCTAAGTCTAATCAGTGTTATCTTGGGTCAAGCCACTTTATCCATTCCCATAAGGCTACTAAGAAGAGTCGTGTAGTTGGTGTCAATACAAGTTCAATTGGTTTCTGATTTTATGTGTGGTCTACAGTTATTTTTCTCATCCCTGCTCAAACTACCCCCAAGAGCCTCACCATTCCACAGACGTGCCAGGCCACCCACCGGTTGTGGTCGGGCGTACCACCACATTCTGCTTGCATCATGACTTCCCCTAGACTAAGCTTCTGTTTCCCAGGGTGGAGTTGAGTGCATACGAAATATGGAAGAGGAGTTGCCCCAGTTCTTTCCAGTTCTTGGTTTGCTATCTTAATAGGTAGTTTAATTTTGAAATCTAATTGCTGGTTTTCTTGCAAACCAATTTTCCTCGTATTTTCTTCAAGGGTCTTTTAAAAGGCCCACTTAAATGATTTCCAGAAAACATGTTGCAGGCTCGCAAAACCTTTTTGAGACCCAAATTCCTTCCCACTCAAAAAATCTTAAACCATATTACTTTGTGTGTAGAGGTGGTTCAACTATATATAATGATAGAATAAACGTCTTAATTAAACTAAAACAAATGGACCTTCTGTTATCTTTTGTGATCTAATACTAATTGCTTTAAAGCAAACCGAATACCCTGCAAAAAGGTACAAAACATGATGGCAGAAACAGTCAAGAATTTCAGGGAAAATAAAATGTTTAGTACTTAGTCTTGAGTTTTTCTCTGGGTTCTTTGGTCCTTGCATGAATTAGAAAGACTCATTTAATTTCCCAGCTATTCAGGATGCCGACTTGGGGAGGGGAGGGAGGATTCAGGCTGAAGGTCAGCGTTGCGTATCTCCCAGAAGGGCTTGCTGCCCTACAGGTAGTCTACACAGCAGCTGGGGGATCACAGGAAACTAAAGCCGCAAATAGCTTCTTCATGGTCTTCCCACTCCCACCCTGAGATCTCATGTACCTAGTGCTGTCCTCGTTCCATCTCATCCACCCTCCTTGCAGTTTCTCAGACACACCAAGCACTCTGTAATGCCTTTATCGTGGGAAAACTCACCAGGCTTTCCCTGACTGCCTCACAAGCTGTACCTTTTCAATATTTCTAGATCAGCAAGCAGGTGGTTCAAACATACCGTAATTGATTCTATTAGAATTTTCTTCAGAAGTCGAGCAATTGGTTTCTTACAACCCCACAAGATGGAGGCACTGATTCTAACCCCCCTTTTGTCGATTAACAGACATAAAGATGAAGCAATTTGCTCAAGGTCACAGTGGCAGCCTGAATTCACATCCTCCATATAAACATTTTAAAATTTGGTGGGGCTTCCCTGCTGGTCCGGTGGTTAAGACTCCATGCTCCTAATGCAGGGGGCCCGGGTTTGATCCCTGGTCAGGGAACTAGATCCCACACGCATGCCGCAACTAAGACCCAGTGCAGCCAAATAAATATATTTTTTAAATAAATAAAATTTTGATTCGGTAATACATTGGCATGGCTAAAAATCCAGAAGATAAAATAGGGACTACAATAGAAGTCTCCCTGCTCACCACCATCCCCCCAGTTCCCCTTCTGGAGGCAAGCAATGGGATCAGTTTGGTTTTTCCTGATCATCAGGAGACACTTTCATAAATGTACAAACGTAATACATATGTATTTTTTTCGTTTTTACCCAAATGGTAGGATATTATACACATTGATTTTTTTCATGTGGTTATGTATCTCAGAGCTTATTCTATCTCAGTTCATGAAGAGCTTCCTCATTCTTTTTTATGACTGCATGGTATTCCATCATATGGATGTACCATAAGTTGTTTAATGTGGACCCTGCTGATGATTATTTAAGATTTTTTCCAATCTCTTGCTTTTACAAAAAGTTTTTTACATATATCTTAGTTCATCTGTAGGATAAATTCCTAGAAGTAGAATGGCAGAGTTAAAAATTGTTGTGTATTGACAGATTCTGCTCTGCAGCCTGATAGAATAGTATTGTTGTCTAGTTTTATTTTTGCACTTCTGAGTGTGGCAGAGGCAAAGCCACACACACACACACACCCCGTATCTTCCTCCCCTCCCCCCCAGGTGTACAGCTGAACTATGTTTACCAGGTGCCTTGTACGTTTAGGTAGGGGTCTTAATGACGTTCTTGCTAACAGAATGGGAGCAGAAGTGATATATTACCTCCTTCAAGGCAATCAAGAGTTGGTATGCCAATGGAGGTCAATGATTCGTAGCTATAAGATGGAAGAAAAAGCTGCTCAACCCCTATCAGCCTGCACCAGTGAGAAAACTCTGTTAAGCTACTGAGTTAGGTGCATTTGTTCTTCTGGTAGCATGGCCTAGTTTGACCCTAACTAATTCAGTAAGTTGAGCATGCTTTTTATATTTAAGAGTCTTACGTTTGCCTTATGGTGACCTTACATTGTAATCCTTTGTCCTTTTTTCTATCAAAATCCATACACCTGGGCTTCCCTGGTAGCGAGTGGTTAAGAATCTGCCTGCCAATGCAGGGGACACGGGTTCAAGCCCTGGTCCAGGAAGATCCCACATGCCGCAGAGCAACTAAGCTCGTGCGCCACGACTACTGAGCCTGCGCTCTAGAGCCCACAGGCCACAACTACTGAGCCCGTGCGCCACAACTACTGAAGCCCACGTGCCTAGAGCTCATGCTCTGCAACGAGAAGCCACTGCAATGAGAAGCCCGCGCACCACAACGAAGACCCAATGCAGCCAAAAAATAAATAAAAATAAATTTTAAAAATAATGATAAAAAAATAAAGTAAGACAAACCATAAAAACAAAAACTCCATACCCCTTTAAGTACCACGCCATATGAAATGAATTGGAGGGTGGCTGCTACCTTATTGCTGCTATGCTTCATCATTTCTCTGCTCTTAAGCTTCTTAAAGGTGACTTTATGTAGAATAAGTTCTTGGAAGTTCAACTCTTCATTTTATCCTTTCAATGCTAAGCTCTCATTCCATCTCTAAATTCTGAAATTCCTAAGGGAAATTAGTAGGTATACTGCATCAGTCAGGTAGACTAGATTAGGCTACAGTAACAAACAACCCCCAAATCTCGGTGGCTTAAAATGAAAAAGGTTTATTTCTTGAACAAACTACGTGCTCACTGATGGTTGGTCATGGTCCTCATTCCAGAAACAAGGCTACTGGAATAGCCACTACCTGGAACATTGCCAGGTGCCCATACAGCATGCCCTGGCTTTTAGAGCTTTTTCTCAGAAAGTTGTCTGAAAACAAGTCCCAAGGCTACACCTGAGTTCAAAGTGTGGGGAAGTGAAATCTCACCAGTAAGAGGGAGAACCAAATATTTGTGAACAGCCCAATGGCTAATCCATTTGATTTCCTTTTGTCCTTGTACACACTTGAGGTGTTGTGGAGAACAGTTTGTATACCAAGAGGGGAGCAGGAACCACTACATTCCACACTGGCAGAGAGGGGTACTTTATCACTGATATTGCTTAGAACTGTCAGCATATGATGATAATAAAAACAGACTTTTAATCAGCTTTTGTTGTTTTTAAATTCTCTACAGACAGCCCTCTGGTTCAGTTGATTCATTTGGCAAAATATGATTATCTGCACACAACTCTGCAACCAATTTACCTGCCACTTTGTTATGTGACAGCTTCTTTCCTATAAACCACAGACATATTTACTGAGAAATACATTAGAATTGCACTATCCCATACGGTAGCCATTAATCACCTGTGACTAAATTTAGATCTAAATTAAATATAATTTAGAAGTCAGTTCTTCGGTCACAATAGCCACATTTCAAGTGCTCAGTGGCCGCTTTGACTACCATATTGGACAGCACAGAAAACATTTTGGTGATCACAGCAAGTTCTATTATACAGTGCTACTGTAAACCCTTGACATTCTTTTCTCCTTTTTTGTGGTATTTCTCAGTAGATAAAGATGAGGCATCTGAAGTCTGGTTTTCCCACACACAATGTATTTGAGGTTTAGATTTCATATCAGAATAGTATTTGTTGCTACAGATTTTTAAAGGGTGTAATGACCACTTCCTTTGTCCAGTTGGTATTGGGTTTTTAGAAGTTTTTAACAAGAGTTGTAGCCCAACAGTACTAACTATAAAAAAAGAAAGAACCGCTACAACACCTTTTCTAACAATAAAGGTTTTGGTCCAAAAAGACCTAGTTTCCCACTGGCTTCCACTGCCGAATACTCAAGTTTTATAAATACGCATCATTGGGAGAAAAAACAATTCTTTGTTTTTGTCCTGGAAGCATCAAGCTGCCTGACACCAGGAGTGAGGTGACATGCAACCTCCAGCTACATCTTGATGATCCCACAGAGACTCACCAGCAGTGGAAGTTTTTACCCGGGAACCCTTTCCCCATAGCCCACCACCAGCCTCCAGTTCAGCCTTGGGAGTGTTGGCTGGACATTTAGAGCGTTCGTAGATTTTAGCTCTTGTTATTCATGCTGCAGTGCATATCACCATTATACATATAGTTTTTTTAAATAAATAAATTTATTTATTTATTTTTGGCTGCGTTGGGTCTCCGTTGCTGCGCGCGGGCTTTCTCTAGTTGCGGCGAGCGGGGGCTACTCTTCATTGCGGTGCGCGGGCTTCTCATTGCGGTGGCTTCTCTTGTTGCGGAGCATGGGCTCTAGGCACACGGGCTTCAGCAGTTGTGGCGTGTGGGGTCAGTAGTTGTGGCTCGCGGGCTCTAGAGCACAGGCTCAGTAGTTGTGGTGCACAGGCTTAGCTGCTCTGAGGCATGTGGGATCTTCACGGACCAGGGCTTGAACCCATGTCCCCTGCATTGGCAGGTGGATTCTTAGCCACTGCACCACCAGGGAAGTCCCTATACATATAGTTTTCAACCATTTTTTAAAATTAATTAATTAATTAATTAATTAATTAATTTATAGCTGTGTTGGGTCTTCGTTTCTGTGCTAGGGCTGTCTCTAGTTGTGGCAAGTGGGGGCCACTCTTCATCACGGTGCGCGGGCCTCTCACTGTCGCGGCCTCTCTTGTTGCGGAGCACAGGCTCCAGATGCGCAGGCTCAGTAATTGTGGCTCACGGGCCTAGCTGCTCTGCGGCATGTGGGATCTTCCCAGACCAGGGCTCGAACCCGTGTCCCCTGCATTGGCAGGCAGATTCTCAACCACTGCGCCACTAGGGAAGCCCTCAACCATTTTGATATAGGAAAAATAAACTTAAAATACAGCCTGTTAGTAGGAAACACTGATCAATTTCCTTAAAAAAAAAAAAATCTGCTGAAAAGGTAGTATAGTTAGCCTGTACCTTTAAAACTCATCATCAAAGCACTCAAATTTAATGAAGCAGTCAGAAAACACACCTCACAGCTCCCTCTCAAATCCTGGTAAAGGGCAACTCACCATCCCTCTGAAACTGATTAATCATTTAATTTAATTGGTATGCTATGAACATCTGAACTCATTTATTTGCAATTCTCATTGTCATTTAGAGAGAGGTTCATTATCTGGCAGTCCTAGTTGATTTGGAAACAGTAATTGATGGGTAATGTAATTATCAGTCATCTAATCACTAAACTTCTTTCTATGAGACCATGAACATACTATTTAGGTTCCAGAGGTCGATTATTAACTAAGCGAGGAAATTTCACTTATCAGAAAGGAAAATTCAAAAAATGATCATCCACATTAAAGAATTCAGCCCACTGGCTCCCAGTTGGATTCTGTGGGGAGGACCTGTTAGAATCCATTGCTGTCAACACATCTAGTGTAATGTGATTAGAATGAAAAATGTTTAAATGCTCAGCCCCTCCTCCCAATTTAGTAGTTCTCTAATTTGTTCATTCTTGGTATAATGACTGCTCATAGATTTTGCCCCTCTATGCCCCATTCTGTTCTTTTTCTTCTCTCTTCTTACAGTCGGTCAGTGGAGAACTGGAGGCCCCCAGAGTCAGATCAAGAACAAAGCTGAGGACAAGACCAAGAGGGGCCAACCCCAAAGATAGAAACCACCACGAAAGCTGTTAGCTGCCAACTGAAAAGCTTTCCTGATGGAACAATGTAACAGTAGAAATTAATATGTCTAATTATGCCACAGTATCATGGATTATTTTTATGTGATTTGTAAAACACGTCTGACGTTCTGAAAATGCTTTGACCAACAGCATTCTCACTGTTTCACAATGGTGCTCCTCGTCGCGTGACTCTTCATGAATGTCACCAGGTGTCAGAAAAGCCACTGCCTTCTTGAATAAAATAGACATTCATCTCAAGGTCTGGTAGATTTGGAACAGGCTTTAAGTGGGGTTGGGTACCTGGATTAGTCAAGACTCCTTTGACTTTCTAGGGCTCTTAGTGGTCACCACCATGACCTCCCCTTAATACTCTGCAGTGTGGCTGGGACCAGGAGAAATTATTTAAAGGGTATTTTATTGAATCTAGAGGGTAACAGGAAGGAAAGAACTAGGCAGGCAGCCGACCAGAGAGTCTAGTTTTACAAGATAAGGAATACTTTTGGGGACCCACTCTGATGCCTTAGGCAAGCTCCTTAGTCTGTCTTGGGCCTGTCCCTCTCACAATAAACACAAGAGACAATGCTGTGCATTTGGGGCAGCAGTTAAGGGCGAGGGTGCTGGAGAGAGGTTGCTTGAGTTCAGACCCCTGCACTCCCATCTCCTGAACAAACTGTCTCGGGGAAGTGGCTTCAAGCCTTTAAGTGTAAATTCTGTCATCTGTAAAGTAGGTCAAACAGTACACCCAGGGTTTGTCAGTATTTTTCCAGTTCCACCTGGGGAGAAGGAGTACCCCAAGAGCCTGGATGTCTAGATCAGACTTTGTAGACATAAATACTTCTGTAGAGGAACAAAGGGGTCTATTCGGTCATGACGGCTTGAGTGAAATTCCTCTTCGGAGCCAATGACCTTCAGAATCCTGCATTTCTCCAAGCCACCACTTAATCGATAATTTGATCTTCCAGGAATAGCCCTTTTTCTGCAGACCATAGATCTAGATTGTCAGTTTATATATCACGGATATAAAATGTACTTACCTGAATACTGTTAGTTCTCACAAACCCTGCAGTCCCTCATAGTTCCTCAGTGAACTAACATTAAGTTGCTAAATATGTAAAGTGTCTTTAACTCCAATGTATGTCATAACTGACTTGTAGATAAAAATAAATCCTGCTGCATCCTTGACAGGATCAGAAAAAAATTTTTATACTAATATTTTTCCCTAAAGAAGTTGAAATTTGAGATAGAAACGGATTCCAAATCAGGGATTCCTGTGCCAGGGGTTTATCACAGAAGTGCTCTCAGGGGAAGTCGACAGGGAAAGAGAAGCCAAGTCCCAGGGTGATTTCAGTCTTAAAGGGGGTGGTTTCTGCCTGATCCCACCAGGAACACTGGAGTGGAAGTTCTGCCTCGGAGTTTTGTCTCAGCTCGTGGCAAGGACGCTGGGCTTTCACACTTTTCCTGCACTGGCCATGGGCTGGGGCTGCCCAGGGGGGAGAGTAAACCAGTAGGCAAAGTGGGCCCTGTAGCTCTAGGGCGGCCTCCTGTGAGAGTCACAGGCGCCCAGAAGCTGAGAAGCGCAGCTAGAAGCAGTAACAGGATCCAGCAGGGTCTGAGTACCCACAACGTCTGTCTCACAAAAGCACAGAGATTTCATTATCCTGTCTCTAGCTGGTTTTTTTTGTTTGTTTTTTCACGAGACCACTGTCATTATCAACGATTTCTTTGGCCAACGTTTCAAGTATAATAAAATCAGCGAACAGTTTTGCATGAATTAACTAGCCTTGGATGTTTGGGAACGGTTCTTAAAATGTAACCAGTTTCAGGTAAATGTTGCAGTGTGGTGTTTCAAAATACATTGGTACCTCTAGTGGAGGAATAATTATTTAATTACATGTAGTCTTTCCTACTGACAATGATTTCTATTTATTTATTATTTTTTTAATTGAAGTATAGTTGATTTACAACGTTGTGTTAGTTTCAGGTGCACAGCAAAGTGATTCAGTTATACATATACATATATATTCTTTTTCATATTCTTTTTCCATTATGGTTTATTACAGGATATTGAATATAGTTCCCTGTGCTATACAGTAGGACCTTGTTGTTATCCATACAATGATTTTCTAATAGTCAACTAAATATTGTAATTTCCAGGCCAAGGATATTCACAAAGCTCTCACATATCTTAAAATGAATGAGAACATTCCTAACAAGCTTATCCTAAATCACTTTTTAAAAAAATTTTTTATAGTATCAACTTTACTTTTTAAATTGCTTTTTTAATTTTTGGCTGCGTTGTGTCTTCGTTGCTGCATGCGGGCTTTCTCTAGTTGGGGCGAGTGGGGGCTACTCTTCGTTGTGGTTCACAGGCTTCCCATTGCGGTGACTTCTCTTGTTGCGGAGCATGGGCTCTAGGCGCGTGGGCTTCAGTAGTTGTGGCACGTGGGCTCAGTAGTTGTGGGTCACGGGCTCTAGAGCACAGGCTCGGTAGTTGTGGTGCTCGGGCTTAGTTGCTCCGCGGCATGTGGGATCTTCCTGGACCAGGGCTCAAACCCGTGTCCCCTGCATTGGCAGGCGGATTCTTAACCACTTTGCCACCAGGGAAGCCTTCTATTTTTAAATATGCTTACAATATGTGGGACTCTCAGACTTCTTAAACATAATGCTAACAAGCAAGAATTTTTTTCTTAATTACAGAAAACTTGAAAAATACAGAAAATGTAAAATTACCTGAATTCCACTGTTCGGAGAGAGACATGTTATTTTGGTTTTTCTTCCAGTTTCTCTTTTTTTAATTAAAAAAAATTATAGAATTTCCACCTTTTATAATGGTGGAATGAATAATTGGTGGAACAGGTAATCTGGACAACTCTCTCTCCAAGGACAACTAGAAAGGTAGAATACATTTTACATATATATAACATTCTCTCTCTCTCTCTTTTTCTCTCCATACACACATAAGTATGTAAAGTAAATATAAGTACATAAAATAAATATATATATACACATATATGTACAAGCTTTATATATATGTATATATATGAGCTAACAAGCAATGGAGAATCACAGAACTCAGATCCAGGACAACACAGGGAATCCAGAGAGTGGGTAGCATTCAGAGCTGCTTCTGGAAGGGGTAGCTGAGAGGCAGAGCGGCTTAGTGACACTCCGACATTCTCGCTGGGCTACGAGGACAAAGATGAAGGCATCCAGTTCCAAGCAGTACAGGAGGAGGGTGCTGATAAACCCTCTAAACTAGGGTTGGTGCTTCCCCGCATCTGTTCTCCACAGAGCAGCAGGAGTGACGTTTCTGAAACTAACCACATCAGGCACTCTTTTGCTCAAAACTCTCCAGTGACTTTAAGTCTCAGAGTAAAAAATAAGAAACAAAAAAAAAATTTTAGAAAACAAAAGGACTACAAGACTCCTACACTAGCCGTTTTCAACCCTGTTTTTGTGTCAAAAGGACCCAACACCCTCTTTTTTATAATAGGAATTTATAATGCCCCCTTGACTACCATGATATGAAATTTATATATCACAGCTAATCTACAAATATAATTTCAGAAAAATCAACATAATGCCCAAACTGTAATATGAAGGAAAAGTAAAAGTAATCTATAATAAAACAATATGTATTGTGATATGTAAATTTCTGCATACAACTGGATCAGAAAGTATTACAAACTAGTAAGAAGGTGTTTATACCTTTATGCAGAATTCCTGTGAATACAACCTGATGCACGTGTTTATTCTATCAGCCTCTCAAATACCATAAACAGTGTTGCCTTCCATGATCTGATTTCTGAATGGTTTAAAAACTCTTGGTAAAGTTCTAAACAAAACCAACAGCAAGCTTCCCTTCCTTCACAAGGTAGTTACATTCCTAGAAAACACAGTATATATTCAAACTGTGCAAAAAGCAGTTTGTGTTTATATATGGAATGAAGTTAAGTTCTAGGCTCATATAATAAAACAGATTTTTCAACTTATCTACAAAACAGAAACAGAGTCACAGATGTAGAAAACAAACTTATGTTTACCAGGGGGGAAAGGGGGGAGGGATAAACTGGGAGATTGGGATTAACATATACACACTACTATATATAAAATAGATAACTAATAAGAACCTACTGTATAGCACAGGGAACTCAATACTCTGTAACAGCGTATATGGGAAAAGAATCTAAAAAGTTGATATACGTATATGTATAACTGAATCACTTTGCTGTACGCCTGAAACTAACACAACATTTTAAATCAACTATACTTAAATTAAAAACTTTAATTTAATTTAATTAAAAAAAAGAAAAAAGTAACACAGTGGCTATTCGTTCCTGGCCCCAAAGACTGTCTCATTTTTCCTCCTACTGGGAAATGCGCAGAGACAGGGTGTTTTCTTTCTAGTCTTCGCATGACACTGTGATGTTTATTATTAGTCAGCGGGGCCTGCCACTGGTTTTTGAAGTTTTTGTGAATGGAGAAGTTAATTTTGAGGGGAGAGATAGGTAAGAACCTCTGTAAGTTATATCACCCCAAAGCCAGTTTTGACTACAGATGGTTAGAAATCAGCTTGGCTTAGAGCCCTCAATTCTCTTTGTAATGTGAGGTGTTTATGGACCCCAAACCTCACAACTAAATGGAAGTGTCAGAAGTGATTATAGGTCTGGCAGAGTTTCTGAGGGATGTTTTGAGTTAGTCACAGCAGGCAGCCTTCCAATAATAGCTATTGTGAGAATGCCTATCAAATTGGGCTCAAAAAAGGGTATTCAATAAATAAAGAAATCAAAGAATGAAATTCCAGCCATTTCCATACTATACTATAGATAAATGATACCTGGAGGAGGTCCCGGTCTTTTTTTTTTTTTTTTTTGGAGTACAGTTTTTTACAATGTTGTCTTAGTTTCAGGTGTACATCAGTGACTCAGTTATTGCTTGCTTGTTTTTTTTTTTGAATTTTATTTATTTTATATACAGCAGGTTCTTATTAGTTATCTATTTTATAGTATTAGTGTATACATATCAATCCCAATCTCCCAATTCATCGCACCACCATCTCCCCCTGCCACTTTCCCCCCTTGGTGTCCATATGTTTGTTCTCTACATCTGTTCTATATTTCTGCACTGCAAACCGATTCATCTGTACCATTTTTCTAGGTTCCACATATATGCGTTAATATACGATATTTGTCTTTCTCTTGCTGACTTACTTCACTCTGTATGACAGTCTCTAGATCCATCCACGTCTCTACAAATGACCCAATTTCGTTCCTTTTTACGGCTGAGTAATATTCCATTGTAGATATGTACCATATCTTCTTTATCCATTCATCTGTCTATGGGCATTTACGTTGCTTCCATGTCCTGGCTATTGTAAATAGTGCTGCAATGAACATTGGGGTGCATGTGTCTTTTTGAATTATGGTTTTCTTAGGGTATATGCCCAGTAGTGGGATTGCTGTATCATATGGTAATTCTATATTTCGTTTTTTAAGGAACCTCCATATTGTTCTCCATAGTGGCTGTATCAATTTACATTCCCACCAACAGTGCAAGAGGGTTCCCTTTTCTCCACACCCTCTCCAGCATTTATTCTTTGTAGCCTTTTTGATGATGGCCATTCTGACTGATGTGAGGTGATACCCCATTGTAGTTTTGATTTGCATTTCTCTAATAATTAGTGATGTGGAGCAACTTTTCATGTGCCTCTTGGCCATCTGTATTTCTTCTTTGGAGAAGTGTCTATTTAGGTCTTCTGCCCATTTTCTGATTGAGTTGTTTGTTTTTTCATATTGAGCTGCATGAGCTGTTTATATATTTTGGAGATTAATCCTTTGTCTGTTGACTTATTTGCAAATATTTTCTCCCATTCTGAGGGTTGTCTTTTTGTCTTGTTTGTAGTTTCCTTTGCTTTGCAAAAGCTTTTACGTTTCATTAGGTCCCATTTATTTATTTTTGTTTTTATTTCCATTACTCTAGGAGGTGCATCAAAAAAGATCTTGCTGTGATTTATGTGAAAGAGTGTTCTTCCTATGTTTTCCTCTAAGAGTTTTATAGTATCCAGTCTTGCATTTAGGTCTCTAATCCATTTTGAGTTTATTTTTGTGTGTGGTGTTAGGGAGTGTTCTAATTTCATTCTTTTACATCTAGCTGTCCAGTTTTCCCAGCACCACTTATTGAAGAGGCTGTCTTTTCTCCATTGTATATTCTTGCCTCCTTTGTCATAGATTAGTTGACCACAGGTGCCTGGGTTTATCTCTGGGTTTTCTATCCTGTTCCATTGATCTATAGTTCTGTTTTTGTGCTGGTACCATATTGTCTTGATGACTGTAGCTTTGTAGTATAGTCAGAAGTCAGGGAGTCTGATTCCTCCAGCTCCGTTTTTCTTTCTCAAGATTGCTTTGGCTATTCAGGGACTTTTGTGTCTCCATACAAATTTTAAGATTTTTTTTGTTCTAGTTCTGTAAAAAATGCCACTGGTAATTTGATAGGGATTGCATTGAATCTGTAGATGGCTTTGGGTAGTACAGTCATTTTCACAATATTGATTTTTCCAATCCAAGAACATGGTATATCTCTCCATCTGTTTGTGTCATCTTTGATTTCTTTCATCAGTGTCTTATAGTTTTCTGAGTACAGGTCTTTTGCCTCCTTAGGTAGGTTTATTTCTAGGTATTTTATTCTTTTTGTTGCAATGGTGAATGGGATTGTTTCCTTAACTTCTCTTTCTGATCTTTTGTTTTTAGTGTATAGGAGTGCAATAGATTTCTGTGCATTAATTTTGTATCCTGCAACTTTACCAAATTCATTGATTACCTCTAGTAGTTTTCTGGTGGCATCTTTAGGATTCTCTATGCATAGTATCATGCAATCTGCAAACACTGACAGTTTTACTTCTTCTTTTCCAGTTTGTATTCTTTTATTTTTTTTCTTCTCTGATTGCCATGGCTAGGACTTCCAAAACTATGTTGAATTATAGTGATGAGAGTGGACATTCTTGTCTTGTTCCTGATCTTAGAGGAAATGCTTTCAGTTTTTCACCATTGAGAATGATGTTTGCTGTGGGTTTATCGTATATGGCCTTTATTATGTTGAGGTAGGTTCCCTCTATGCCCACTTTCAGGAGAGTTTTTATCATAAACGGGTGTTGAATTTTGTCAAAAGTTTTTTCTGCATCTGTTGAGATGAGCATATGGTTTTTATTCTTAAATTTGTTAATATGGTGTATCACATTGATTGATTTGCATATATTGAAGAATCCTTGCATCCCTGGGATAAATCCCACTTGATCACGGTGTATGATCCTTTTAATGTGTTGTTGGATTCTGTTTGCTAGTATTTTGTTGAGGATATTTGCATCTATATTCATCAGTGATATTGGTCTGTAATTTTCTTTTTTTGTAGTATCTTTGTCTGCTTTTGGTATCAGGGTGATGGTGGCCTCATAGAATGAGTTTGGGAGTGTTCCTCCCTCTGCAATTTTTTGGAAGAGTTTGAGGAGGATGGGTGTTAGCTCTTCTCTAAATGTTTGATAGAATTCATCTGTGAAGCCATCTGGTCCTGGACTTTTGTTTGTTGGAAGATTTTTAATCACAGTTTCAATTTCATTTCTTGTGATTGGTCTGTTCATATTTTCCATTTCTTCCTGGTTCAGTCTTGGAAGGTTATGCCTTTCTACGAATTTGTCCATTTCTTCCAGGTTGTCCATGTTATTGGCATAGAGTTGCTTGTAGTAGTCTCTTAGGATGCTTTGTATTTCTACAGTGTCCATTGTAACTTCTCCTTTTTCATTTCTAATTTTATTGATTTGAGTCCTCTCCCTCTTTTTCTTGATGAGCCTGGCTAAAGGTTTATCAATTTTGTTTATTTCTCAAAGAACCAGCTTTTAGTTTTATTGATCTTTGCTATTGTTTTCTTTGTTTCTATTTCATTTATTTCTGCTTTGGTCTTTATGATTTCTTTCCTTCTACTAACTTTGGGTTTTGTTTGTTCTTTTTTCTCTAGTTCCTTTAGGTGTAAGTTTAGATTGTTTATTTGAGATTTTTCTTGTTTCTTAAGGTAGGCTTGTATTGCTATAAACTTCCCTCTTAGAACTGCTTTTGCTGCATCCCATAGGTTTTGGATGGTTGTGTTTTCATTGTAATTTGTCTCTAGGTATTTTTTCATTTCCTCTTTGATTTCTTCAGTGATCTCTTGGTTAATAACGTATTGTTTAGCCTCCATGTGTTTGTGTTTTTGACGTTTTGTCCCCCCTGTAATTGATATCTAATCTCATAGCGTTGTGGTCGGAAAAGATGCTTGATATGATTTCAATTTTCTTAAATTTACCAAGGCTTGATTTGTGACCCAAGATGTGATCTATCCTGGAGAATGTTCCGTGTGCACTTGAGAAGAAAGTGTAATCTGCTGTTTTTGGATGGAATGTCCTATAAATATCAATTAAATCTACCTGGTCTACTGTGTTATTTAAAGCTTGTGTTTCCTTATTAATTTTCTGTCTGGATGATCTGTCCATTGGTGTAAGTGAGGTGTTAACGTCGCCCACTATTATTGTGTTACTGTTGATTTCCTCTTTTATAGCTGTTAGCAGTTTCCTGATATACTGAGGTGCTCCTATGTTGGGTGCATATATATTTATAATTGTTATATCTTCTTCTTGGTTTGATCCCTTGATCATTATGTAGTGTCTTTCCTTGTCTCTTGTAACATTCTTTATTTTAAAGTCTATTTTATCTGATGTGAGTATTGCTACTCCAGCTTTCTTTTGATTTCCATTTGCATGGAATATCTTTTTCCATCCCCTCACTTTCAGTCTGTATGTGTCCTTAGGTCTGAAGTGGGTCTCTTGTAGACATCATATAAATGGGTCTTGTTTTTGTATCCATTCAGTGAGCCTGTGTCTTTTGGTTAGAGCATTTAATCCATTCATGTTTAAGGTAATTATCGATATGTATGTTCCTATTACCATTTTCTTAACTGTTATGGGTTTGTTTTTGTAGGTCCTTTTCTTCTCTTGTGTTTCCCACTTAGAGAAGTTCCTTTACCATTTGTTGTAGAGCTGGTTTGGTGGTGCTGAGTTCTCTTAGCTTTTGCTTGTCTTTGAAGCTTTTGATTTCCTTGTCGAATCTGAGTGAGATCCTTACCAGGTAGAGTAATCTTGGTTGTAGGTTCTTTCCTTTCATCTCTTTAAATATATTGTGCCACTCCCTTCTGGCTTGTAGAGTTTCTGCTGAGAAATCAGCTGTTAACCTTATGGGAGTTTCCTTGTATGTTATTTGTCATTTTTCCCTTGCTGCTTTCAATAATTTTTCTTTGTCTTTAATTTTTGCCAATTTGATTACTATGTGTCTCAGCGTGTTTCTCCTTGGGTTTATCCTGTATGGGACTCTCTGCGCTTCCTGGACTTGGGTGGCTATTTCCTTTCCCATGTTAGGGAAGTTTTCAACTATAATCTCTTCAAATATTTTCTCAGGTCCTTTCTCTCTCTCGTCTCCTTCTGGGACCCCTATAATACGAATGTTGTTGCATTTAATGTTGTCCCAGGGGTCCCTTACACTGTCTTCATTTCTTTTCATTCTTTTTTCTTTATTCTGTTGTGCGGCAGTGAATTCCACCATTCTGTCTTCCAGGTCACTTATCCGTTCTTCTGCCTCAGTTATTCTACTATTGATTCCTTCTAGTGTATTTTTCATTTCAGTTATTGTACTGTTCATCTCTGTTTGTTTGTTCTTTAATTCTTCTAGGTGTTTGTTCTTTAATTCTTCTAGGTTTTCGTTAAACATTTCTCGCATCTTCTCGATCTTTGCTTCCATTCTTTTTCCAAGGTCCAGGATCATCTTCACCATCATTATTCTGAATTCTTTTTCTGGAAGGTTGCCTATCGCCACTTCATTTAATTGTTTTTCTGGGGTTTTATCTTGTTCCTTCATCTGGTGCAAAGTTCTCTGCCTTTTCATTTTGTCTATTTTTCTGTGAATGTGATTTTCTTTCCACAGGCCACAGAATTGTAGTTCTTCTTACTTCTGCTGTCTTCCCTCTTGACTCAGTTATACATATACATGTATCCACTTTTTTTTGGATTCTTTTCCCATACATGTCATTATAGAGTATTGGGTAGAGTTCCCTGTGCTGTACAGTAGGTCCTTATTAGTTATCTATTTTATATATAGGAGTGTGTATGTGTCAATCCCAATCTCCCAATTTATCCCTCCCCTCCTTTCCCCTTTGGTAACCATAGGTTTGTTTTCTACATCTGTGACTCTATTTCTGTTTTGTAAATAAGTTCATTTGTATCATTTTTTTTAGATTCTGCATATAAGTGATATCATATGGTATTTGTCTCTTTTTTATATATAAATTTATTTATTTATTTATTGGCTGTGTTGGGTCTTCGTTGCTGCACACTGGCTTTCTCTAGTTGCGGCGAGTGGGGGCTGCTCTTCATTGTGGTGAGTAGGCTTCTCATTGTGGTGGCTTCTCTTGTTGCAGAGCACAGGCTCTAGGTGCACGGGCTTCAGTAGCTGTGGCACGTGGGCTCAGTAGTTGTGGCACACGGGCTTAGTTGCTCCACAGCACGTGGGATCTTCCCAGGTCAGGGATCGAACCCCTGTCTGCTGCATTGGCAGGTGGATTCTTAACCACTGTGCCACCAGAGAAGCCCTAGGTATTTGTCTTTCTCTTTCTGGCTTATTAGTATGATAATCTCTAGGTCCATCCATGTTGCTGCCAATAGCATTATTTTTTTTTTTTTTTCATCATTTTTACTTTCATTTGGCTTCTAGGTACCTCCTTGTTTGAGGCACCATTGCATTTCACAGTGAAAAACAAAGCCTCTCCAACACATTCACACACATTTAGAGCAGAATTTAATTCAAACACTCCAATGAATAAGTAGCTACCAAAACGTGATGAATATTATTGATGAGGTAATGGGAAAAATACCAATATTAATGTAACAGTCTGCATAGTTTTATGGGTCCTCTGAGTTTTCTCAACCAAGAATTTTAATTTTTAAGTGAAAGCAAAACTAACACTATCACAAAAGGTTTGCCCCTCTGAGGAAAAAAAAAAACCAAAGATTAGATAGCTTATAAACTATAAGCTTAAATTGGACCAAATAAAGATCTTACTTACTATAAAATAAAGCTCAGTGCTTCAGGGTAACACCACATCCACAAATACTGAGCCAATTCAGATGCCACTGACACAGTCTTAAAGAGTGACACGTCCCATCCCTTGCGCCGTGGCCACAGTACACACCCCACGTGGATGATTCGGGCCCTAATGCAGACCACACTCAGCTGGGCTGCCCTGTCCAGCCCCCAGGCACCACCCTAGCCTGTGACATGCAATCACTCGTGGCCAGAACACTGCCTACCCCAGGCATAGCCAAATCAAGGGCAGATGCAGCTCGGCCATGCTTTTGCAGTCAGTTTTAAGCACGTGCTCTCTTTAAACTTACCCATGAAAAGCCTGAGACGCTTTGCTGTTATTCATCCAACAGAGGAGCCACACGGATTTGGCAATGGAAGCATTCTCCAAAAAATAGTAATTTGGCCTTGGTCTCCTCTAAAAAAGCAGGTGGATCTAAGCCTTGTTCTGACTATAAAATGGTGAATCCATGGAAGTGGAGACTAAGGAACAGCCCCGATCCTAGAGAGCGACAAGCCACGCTCGCCCGCCAACCACCCAACGCCTGCACCAAGCACCAGACCCGGTGTGTTCCCAACCGCAGGCGCCTGTCACGTTCTTCAGAGCCAGGACGTCCTGCTGCCACTGCCTCTCCCTGCAGCTCCTTCTCCAGCCTTTAAATAACTCACTACTGGGGACCCAGTTCCTAACCTTCCATTAGACAATCTGCTTAGAAGAGCTTTAATTAACGTGTAAATCCAAACCACTGCTCGATGAGACTATCAGAGGATGTTACAGCTGGGCCACTGGCAGGCTTTGTCCCAGAACCCTACCATGTAAGCAGACTGCATAGGTGCACAGGAAGGGCACTGCAGAGACCCGTTACCACCAAAACAAAAAAATTACCATCTTCAAAAACAACGGAAAGCCAGTTTACGACTAGAGAGAGCTCTGAGCGTATTTTCCTCTCCAGAGTAAGTCTCCGCTGATACAAATGTGTTTGTTTTATGGAGATGCAGTTTGCACCTGTCAACAGGTGTGCTCTGAAGGCCCCCAGTGAAACATATTGCATCATAGGTGAGGGAAAAAACTTGATTAATTCTGATTATCAAAAGCTAGTCTTCAGAGCATTCCAGCCCAGCTTGGCTCACAGGGCCCAAGAGTGCTCAGAGCTCACCCCAAGGGGCCTGCGGGCCCGAGGCCCGAGCCGAGGAGCCGCCGGTGCACCTTGGCCGAGTCGCCGGGCCGCCCGAGCGTGTCTCACAGACTCGTCTCCTCGCACACTCTGACGGGGATGTTGTAGTGCCGATCATCCTCGGCGATCAGGGTCACCACCGGCCAGTCCCCGGGGGGGTCGGTGGGATAGACGGTGACGAACTCTTCGGTGCTGTACTTGGAGAGCCGGTACACCTGAATGGCGTGGCGCACGGCGTAGGCGAGAAGGAACATCTCAACCTGTTCAAGGCCACCGGTGTGTCCCACCTGGTTGAGATGGTTCCTCAGCAGCTGTCCGGGGTCATTTGACGTATCCCGAGCAAACAGAAGCACAGAGAAAAATGGTACTTCCTTTCCCTTCTCTTTATCATCATATAGTTCGATGGCTCTGTTTAGCATTAGAAATTTTACAGCTTCGTAGAGGCTGTACTCCTCTTCTTCATTCGTGAACAGTTCATCACAAGCTATCTGCCTCGCTTCAGCAGTTCTCAGTTCAGCCAAGCCTGTCCACTTCTTCCTCAGTAAAGTGAGGGACTCCTTAATTTTATCAACCAGGGCCTCGCTCTTCCCCTCAAACTTCAGTCCAAGCTTCCACTGCTTGATCCAGCTGTATTTGCTTATGAGTTTTTCTGGTAACAGCGTGAGCTCCGGGTCCTGCAGCCAGGAGGGCAGCGCGGCTGGCTGGCTCATGGCCTGGAAGAGCGTGGCCCTCAGCGCGCAGTAATTATCTCCACGGACTCGCCTGATGGAGGTGAATTTCTGAGACACCTCCTCGTAGCCCTTTTTCATACATGTTGCTTTTTGCGTATTTCCCCTCCATTCTTTTTTGCAATAGTCCATGATATCCATTTCAGGAGCTACACTTAATCTGGGTTCTGATGACCCTCTTTCATGTATAAGTAATTCTTTCTCCTTTTCTATTTCATCCGCCGCACGATACATGTCCTCCTCGTGCTCGGCCGGGCACCGCACCGCGGCTCGCGGCTGCCCCCCGGCCACAGCTTTCTCGCCCTCCAGCGCCGCGGCCCCCGCCTCCCGCGCCGGCTTCTCGGCACAGCTCTCCCCCGGCCACGCTCCGGGCTGAAGCATCGTCCCCCGACTCATGGGGCCTCCGCCGGCGGCGGGGCCGCAGGGGTTCGGCCGCCTCCCAGCGATCCGGAGCCCCTCCCGTCGGGGCACCCGGCAGTGGCCGCCACTGCAGCGCTGCTGCCTGCCGGCTACCGACGGCGCACAGGCAATAGCATTATTTTGTTCTGTTTTATGGCTGAGTAATAGTCCATTGTATATATATATACCACATCTTCTTTATCCACTCCTCTGTCTGGAGGTCCCTGTCTTAACCTGAGATTTCATGAGCTGAAGTGTACAACCTTAATGAAACAATCCACATGAGAACTACCTATTATCGCCCGCTGAAAACTAACTTCTGTTGTTTTATAAAGAAAGGGGCAGAGAGGATTACAGGGGCCTCTCATTGGGAAGAGCAGGAACTAGCGTGTGTTTCACTTTTACTCCTTCCTCCATAAAGGGGTGTTTCTTCTACTTTGGGAGTCAGTAACATCACTGTTCATAGGATCATTCCACACTTATTTGTGGTGGGCAGAATCATGCCCCCTCCCAAAAATGTCCCGCCCCAATACCCTGTGAGTATGTTAAGTTACAAAGCAAAGGGGGATTAAGGTTGCAGATGGAATAATGTTGCTCATCAGCTGCCCTTGTGATGGGGAGATTACCTGGGTGGGCCCAGTGTGATCACAAGGGTCCTTTCAATACAAGAGGGAGGCGGACGAGCATGAGTGTCAGAGAGATGGCAAGGTGAGAAGGACTTGGCCTGACATTGTTGGCTCTGAAGATGGATGGGGAGCACACGCCAAGGACTGTGGGCAGCCTCTAGAAGCTGGGAGAGGCCAGAAAACAGATTCCCCCAGAGGCCCCGGAAAGGAATGCAGCCCTGCTGACACCTTGATTTTATTTTATTTTTAAATTTTTTATTGGAGTACAGTTGCTTCACAATGTTGTGTTAGTTTCTACTGTACAACAAAATGAATCAGCTATACATATACATACATCCCCTCTCTTTTAGATTTCCTTCCCACGTAGGTCACCACGTTGCACTGAGTAGAGCTCCCTGTGCTATACAGTAGGTTCTCATTAGTTATCTATTTTATACATAGTATCAGTAGTGTATATATGGATTGACACCTTGCTTTTAATTCATGGAGAGCCTGTTAGACTTCGGACCTACAGAACTGTAAGACAGTCAGTGTGTCTTTTGTTAAGCGCCAAGTTTGTGGTCACTGGTTACAGTAGCGGTAGGATGCTCACACAGTATTGTGCTGCTGTCTGTGTGTGTCACTATTCTGTCTCCCACCCCACACCTCCACACGCTTCTCCTCACTGTGGCCACTTTGTGAATCACTCTATGCTAGTGGTTCTCAATGGGGGTAATTTTGTCCCCCCAGGGGACATTTGGCAATGACTACAGATATTTTTGTCACACCTGGGAGTTGGGGGTTGGCTACTGGCATCTCAAGAGGGTAGAAGCCAGGGATGCTGCTAAACATCCTATAATGCACAGCACAACTCCCCCCCCACCCTGCACTGCCCGCGACAAAGAATTATCCAGCCCCAAATGTCAATAGCACCACTCCGCGAAAACCCCGCTCATCACATACATCAGCTTATACGTAGAATATATGGGGCTGGGGGGTAAGGGCCTACATCCAACCCCCACTCCTCCTCCCCTCCCCTTGCCTTTTTTTTTTTTTTTGCCTTGCTTTATTTATCCCATGCATTCTCAAAGGGCTAAGGTAGTATTGCCCCCAAGGGAGTGAAAATTGGTTCTTGAAGGGCAAAAAAAGGAAAAACAGACATTACGATAGTTTGTGGCCCTCTGAAACTCAACCCCAACTGACAAAATCTTATTCTTTGCTACTTATTTCTCCCTTTACGTAGAATTTAAATGATGTTTAATTTTTTCCCCTTAGGTGAGTGATAATGAAAAAAAACATTGAGAAATACTGTCTTACACTAAAGTGTGTCATCAATCCTTTCCAGTGATGGTCTTTTTTCTGATCTGTTTTGGTTAGGTTTACAGGAAACTTACCCATAAGCTATCAGAGTAGTTGTGTAGCAGAGAACGTTCACAAATAAACGTTTTTGCAAGCTAGTAAATTTTTTTAAATGTGCATGCTTATGAATTTTTTAAAATGTACATAAAGCTGTACAAACTTACTGTTCCAACTGTTAACATCTCATTGAAGATGTTTTATCCTGTTTTTTACCTCTCCTTCTAGGACAAGTCATTAATTTGAAGAAGGAAAATCTAGTAGAATGCCACAGTAATGAATATAGAACCACAAATACTAGAAATTCTAAAATAGAATATTTTCAGTTTCACACCACATAATGCTTTTGTTTTCTGTTAAGCAATACTCCAAAATTTACCTATAATAAATGTTAACAATGCTTAAGAGAGATTTCTTTTTCTTTTTTCTTTCAGCGACATCAATAGTTTAATGGATGGGGGTTAAGAGAGGTTTCTAAAGTTAGCTCAAGAAATGGCAAAATATGGACTTCCCTGGTGGTCCAGTGGCTAAGACTCAGCACTTCCAGTGCACAAGGCACAGGCTTAATACCTGGTTGGGGAACTATGATCCTGCATGTCGCACAGCACGGCCAAAAAAAAAAAAAAAAAAAAAGGCAAAGTAATGACCTGGACTTTATATTAGCCCAAAAGAAGCAGCAAAGGGTTTGTATTTGTGTGTGTGTAGTAGGGGAGAACAAATCTGACTCCATATTGGATCCATTTCTTTTACATTAACCTTCCTATTCTATTGCTTTTGCTACAAGTTAATCACTAAAGGGATGTTGCCTTTAAGCTTAAATTCTACATAATGGCCCATCTCTGGGAACCCTGCTCCCCAGATAATAAGCGTTAAGCTAAAATACCTCTGTTTAGCTCACAGGAAATATCCTGACCAGGCCCACCTGTGAATGACGGCAGGAAGGGAGAAATTAACACACCCCCTCTGGAAGCTGACTGGAACCAGGAAATGTTTGACTTTACTCCCTCCTTTTTTAGTATAAAAGAAGCCTGAATTCTAACTCGGGCAAGGTGGTTCTTTGGGACACTAGTCCACCATCCTCTCGGTCTGCTGGCTTTCCAAATAAAGTCACTATTCCTTGCCCCCAACAACTCATCCTCAATTTATTGGCCTGTTTTGCAGCGGGCAGTATGAGCTTGGACTCAATAACATGTGTATCCTTTGTTCTTTCCTTCCTTCCATCATTTATGTGCAGAAAATTTTTCACAAAGAAAGAGGAAACATCTTCTTACCTTTCCTCACCTCCAAACAAACCACTGCAACAAACCAAAACCAAATACCAAATGTAATTGTATCCTTATGTTTTGTCACGGGTATAAAGTGAGAAGGAAGCCTGTGTCTTAGGCAGCTATGGCCCATGCTGTCATAATGACACTTGCGATATCGGTTCTTAGAGTGATTAAATGATTACTCAGTTATTAGAATGATGTCATTCTGTTGCAATTCCTCTGGCTATTTTGCTTTCATACTGCTAAAAATTTAAGTCTCAGCTTGAATTTTTATTTATGCTGAGATCAGCCCTGTGGATTGCCTCATTATACAGCGCCTGCAGGGGTGGCACTTCTGGGCAGGCAGCCAGCAGTCTCAGGTCAGCAGGAGCGATTTCAGCTCAACTTACAAAGCAAAAGAAAGGGATCTAGTTGACCTATAAGGGCCAACTCTGCAAGAATTAGTGCTTACCAAAATGGTGATTATTCACAGCTTGCCCATCTTCCTGAGAGGACATTCTTCAGAGATTTTATTCCTCTTCTTTCAGTGAAAGCATCCATTCTTGCTCTCTTGTAAAAAAAAAAAAATTCAGAATATCAGAAGACTTATTATCTAATAGGCTTTCTAAAAATTGATAAAAGATTGCTTAAGGGATGCATTTAGTAATAAATGATTTCTAAATCCTGGGAGAACATTAAGGTAAAACAGTGCTGATTGCCCAGAAGGACCCACTCCAATCTAATCTGCTCAATTTTTCTTTGGTACCTTGAAGGTGATTTTAAAGATTTCTTGTCCTTCAGGTTGTTCTTGCAGGTTATGCAAGCAAAGATGAACTGGGTAAAGTCAGCGTCTGAGAGTGGAATTCAGCCCCTCTGATGCCCACCAAAGCATCTCCATTCACCAGAACATAAACTCAAACGAGCTGTGAACATTGCTTTCCTTTTCCTCATCTGACTGCAGTGACTTTTTGGTGTCTGTATTTGTTCTCTATTGCTTCTGTAACAAGGTACCACACATTTAGTGTCATAACACAACACAAATTTATGATCTTGCAGTTCTGGAGGTCAGAAGTCCAAAGTGGGTCTTGCGAGGCCAAAATCCAGGTATTGGCAGGGCTGCATTTCTTTCTGGAGGCTCTAGGGGAAGATCTGTTTTTTTGTCTTTTTCCACTTCCAGAGGCTGCCCCCATTCCTCGTTTGTGGCTTCCTTCCATCTGTAAAGCCAGCAGTGGCCAGTCTGGTCTTTCTCAGCCTGCCCCATGATGACACTGACTTTCTGCCCCCCAATTCCTCATTTAAAGGACCCTTGTGCAGAAGACCTAAATAGACATATCTCCAAAGAAGACATACAGGTGGCCAAGAGGCACATGAAAAGATGCTCAACATCGTTAATTATAAGAGAAATGCAAATCAAAACCACAATGAGATATCATCTCACACCAGTCAGAACAGCCATCATCAAAAAATCTACAAACAATAAATGCTGGAGAGGGTGTGGAGAAAAGGGAACCCTCTTGCACTGTTGGTGGGAATGTAAATTGATACAGTCACTATGGAGAACAGTATGGAGGTTCCTTAAAAAACTAAAAGTAGAACTACCATATGACCCAGCAATCCCACTACTGGGCATATATCCGGAGAAAAATTTGGTTCGAAAGCATCCATGCACCCCAGTGTTCATTGCAGCACTATTTACAATAGCCAAGACATGGAAGCAACCTAAATGTCCATCAACAGATGAATGGATAAAGAAGATGGGGTACATATGTGCATTGGAATATTACTCAGCCATTAAAAAGAATGAAATAATGCCATTTGCAACAACATGGATGGACCTGGATATTATATACTAAGTAAGCCAGAGAAAGACAAATATCATGTGATATCGCTTACATGTGGAATCTAAAAAGAAATACAAATGAACTTATCTACAAAACAGAAACAGACTCACAGACTTAGAGAATGAACTTGTGGTTACCAGGGGGGAAGGGTTGGGGAGGGAGGGATAGACTGGCAGCTTGGGATTGACATGTACACACTGCTATATTTAAAATAGGTAACCAGCAAGGACCTACTGTATCACACAGGGGACTCTGCTCAACATTCTGTAATAACCTAAATGGAAAAAGAATTTGAAAAAGAATAAAAACAAACAAACAAACAAAAACCCTTGTGATTACACTGGGCCCACCTGGATAATCCAGGCTGATCTCTTTGTTTTAAGGTCAGCTGATTAACAACCTGAATGCCATCTGCAAACTTAATCCCCCTGTCATGTACCGTAAGATGCTCTCAGGTGCTGGGAATCATGTCACAGAATGTGCACATCTTTGGAGGTGTTGTTCAGCTTGTCACAGTGCCTTTGACTGTCAGGCAGTAATGAAACCATTTAAGTATCAAACACATTGCTCTCTCGATGCTCAGTAAAGCTCTTCCTTCTTTCTCGTTTAGACACCTCTGTGCAGACTTTATTGTCTTGTACCTTTCTTTCATCTCCGTTCTTCCGCCTGGCCCCCTTCTCAACTGCCTGTCCCCCACCATCTGAATTCCTACTCATCCTTCAATCACAAGACGCCTGTTTAGCGATGGCATTTCTGACTCTTCCATGACATCATTTGTTTCATTCTTCCATAACAGCTCTTTCTACACATCGTTCATTTGTTTGTCCCTTCCACAAATATTTATTGAGGAATAACCATGTGTCAGGAGAATGAAATACAGCAGTGAACAAGATGGATAAGGTTCCTGCTCCCATGTATCCCATATTTTAGTAGTGAAGACAATAAACAAGTAAATAAATGAAATAATTTCAGATAGTGACAAGAATTGTGGAGCAAGGGTGGAATTAAATAGGAATTGGGGAGGTCCCCAGGAGGAGAGGACATAGATAAGATGTGGAGGATAGAAGGAGTCTCCATGTGATGATCTCAGGGAAAAGTATTCCAGGCAGAAGGAACAGCAAATGTAAAGGCCCTGAGTTGGGAATGAGCTTGGGAGGTTGGAGGTAAGAAAGGAGGCCAGTAAAGCAGGAAGTCAGGGAGATCGGAAGGACAGTTTTTTGTTTTTTTAATATTTATTTATTTATTTGGTTGCACTGGGTCTTACTTGCAGCAGGTAGGCTCCTTAGTTGCGGCTCGCAGGCCCGTGGGATCTAGTTCCCTGACCAGGGATTGAACCCAGGCCCCCTGCTTTGGGAGCACGGAGTCTTATCCACTGCGCCACCAGGGAAGTACCTGTTTTTGTTTCTGTTATTAATATTTTGGCCATGCTGCGTGGCATGTGGGATCTTAGTTCCCTGGCCAGGGATTGAACCTGTGCTCCCTGCAGCGGAAGCTCAGAGTCCTGACCACTGGACTGCCAAGGAATTCCCTAGAGTTTTTAAAAATAGAAAACAACAGGCATAAAAAATAAAATTCATGATGACTATTATGGTAAAAATAAAACTGACAATGGCTAAAACTAAATATGGTAAGATCTGTGGTTGACTCAAAACTAATAGAATTAAATCTTGGCAAGGGCTTCCCTGGTGGCGCAGTGGTTGAGAATCTGCCTGCCAGTGCAGGGGACACGGGTTCGAGCCCTGGTCTGGGAAGATCCCACATGCCGCGGAGCAGCTGGGCCCGTGAGCCACAATTACTGAGCCTGCGTGTCTGGAGCCTGTGCTCCGCAACAAGAGAGGCCGTGATAGTGAGAGGCCCGCGCACTGCGATGAAGAGTGGCCCCCGCTTGCCACAGCTAGAGAAAGCCCTCACACAGAAAAACGGAGACCCAACACAGCCATAAATAAATAAATAAAAATAAATCTTGGCAAAATGAAAATCTGCAAAATTCGATAAGGCAGAAGGACTTGGACAAAATAAGTCATTGACAGAAATCTTAATAGTTGAAGCTCTGGTTGTCCAAAAAAAAAAATGATCAATGAATCAACTCTTTTGTATAAGATTTTGAGGGAGAAATCTGATTTTTATGAAAATAGTTCCAGCAAACCAAAGTGAAAATGGGAGCTATTTGAAACAGCTTAACTTTGCCATACACAAAATTGATCAATTACTGATTAGTTCAGCAATAAATTTTTCAAGTCAAGTTGGCCTAATGGATTTCTCTAGTTAATAGTTTCTTGCTGAAAATTTATCAATGTTGGGATGATTTTGACTAAAATGTATTCATAAGCTTGTCAAAGAATCAACTATTTATGGGTTTGAAATGACTGCCATTAAAAAATCCCATGGGATCGTGTTGGATGAAATGAGTCAGACAGAGAAAGATGAATATCATGTGATGTCACTCATATGTGGAATCTAAACTAAATGATACGGATGAACTTATTTACAGAACAGAGATAGACTCACAGACGTGAAAGACAAACTTACGGTTACCAAAGGAGAAGGGGTGGGGAGGGAGGGATGAAATGGGAGTTTGGGACTGACATATACACACTACTATATATAAAATAGATAACTAATAGGAACCTGCTGTGTAGCACAGGGAACTCTACTCAATACTCTATTATGGCCTATATGGGAAAAGAATCTGAAAAAAAAAAAAGAATGTATATATTTATATATGTACATATATAACTGATTCACCTTGCTGTACACCTGAAACTAACACAGCATTGTGAATCAACTATACTCCAGTAAAAAAATTTTTTAAATCCCATGGGTTTTATTACTATATACAAAATAGATAACTAATAAGGACCTACTGTATAGCACAGTGAAACTCTACTTAATACTCTGTAATGACCTATATGGGAAAAGAATCTAAAAAAGAGTGGATAGATGTATATGTATAACTGATTCACTTTGTTGTACACCTGAAACTAACACAACATTGTTAATCAACTATACTCCAATAAAAAATTTTTAAAAAAAATCCCATGTGTTTTTTTAAGGCTAAGTTGACAAAATCAAAATGGTAAGCTCCAAAGTTTCTAAAATATAAAAATTAATTTTAATTCATATTTTCAAGTATTTTTTGTTATAATACTAACATAAAAATTTTGAAATGTTTTTGAAAATGTACAAAGTATAAAGAAAAAAAATTATTCATAAAATCACCGTTGAAACAAAACCATTGTAAACCTTTTGATATATTCTCCCAACCTTTCTTTATGCACAGATATTTTTAAAATAGTTGTAATCCTACTTTATATGCAATTTTTCACACTGACTTTGTCACTTAACAGTAGATTATCGACATTTTCATGTTACTACCTCATCTTCATAAACTTTCTTTTTAAAGGCTGAGGAGAATTTACTCACGCTTTCTTATGTTTGGGCAGTTAAGGATTTGCCAATTTTATAGTAATATATAAACAGTGCTATATATCATTTCACATAAAGATTTTTCTATTATTAGGATTATTTTGCTTGGATTGAGTGCCAGAAATGGAATTATAGTTTCAAAGTATTCTTTATTCTTTTAATTTCGAAGAATTTTTTAATCACTGATTTTCACCGGTGATACCCTGACCAGAAATGGGGACAGTGAGAAAGCAACTCAAACGCCTAATAACAGCTCTTCTGTAATTCAGCTGTCTATATTCTTTACTTATTATCTTGGAAGATTGTGGTGTTTAAGGGGAATTGGACAGTTTTTTGTTTAAGTATAGATGGTTTACAATGTTGTGTTAATTTCTGCTGTACAGCGAAGTGATTCAATTATACGTATATATGTATATATTCTTTTCTTATATCCTTTTCCATTATGGTTTATCACAGGATACTGAATATAGTTCTCTGTGATATACAGTAGGACCTTGTTGTTTATCCATTCCATATATAATAGCTTACATCTGCTAACGGACAGTTTTTGTTTTTAAAGCAATTTTTATTTTCGTCAAACCAATGAATTCACATATTTTAAGAAATCAAATGGATAAAACTGATGACTGATTTAAAAAAAAATCAAATGGTACTACAAGGCTTATGACGAATAACAGGGGTACCCTGCCCTACCTACCCTTCCCCATCCTTCAGTCCCCAGCTTTAACTCTTTCAGTATCTCCTTGGTATTTCTAAGTGGTGTCCTTAAAACGCTATTTCTTTTACTCATAAGTTTTAGGTATTATCTATCGACTTTCTATTATGGAAGATGAGAATTTAAATAAACAACATTTCTCTATCAAAAGCATCCCTCCCTCCCGTACCTTGACATGTGTGGCTCTATTGCTGCCCTCTCCTGCCCGCCCCCCAACACGTACACTTCTCCTCCCTCCATCCTCCTAATCTACGTTACATCACCTAAGTAACCTTCTAAGAGAAGGTGTATAGAAGGGGAATTTTTGGAAAATTTTCCTGTCTTAAAATATCTTTATCCTACCCTTGCACTTGACTGATGGTTCAGCTGAGTTTTGAAATTTAGGGTAAATTATTTTTATTTCAAAAATTTGAAGGCATTCATTCATCAGGTGTCTGATGATAGTCTGATTTCTATGTACTGCATGTGATCTGATCTTTCTTTCTGGATGTTTTTATGATCCTTTCTTGGTCCCTGATGTTTCAAAATTTCACCATGACATGCCTTGAAGATAATTTTTTTTTTTCATTACTTGTGCCAGATAATCTGTGAATATTCTAATCTGGAAACCCTTTCAGGAAAAATTCTCTTGAATTATTTCTTTCCAGAACTCCTACTACATCTCTTGGATTAATCTTTAAGTTTTTTTTAAAATTGCTGTGGGAATTCCCTGGTGGTCCAGTGGTTACATTCCACGCTTCCACTGCAGGGGCACGGGTTCGATCCCTGGTCAGGGAACTAAGATCCTGCATGCCATGCGGCAGAGCCAAAAAAAAAAAAAAAATGCTTGTAATGTCCATCTTTTGTCTTTCTGTTCTGCTTAATGGTTTCTTTGCCTTCTAATTTTTCCAATACATTTTTATTTTGTATATTGTCTTTACTGTCCAAGAATTCTTACTTGTTTTGTGTTCCTTTTTTGTAACATCCTGGTTTCATGGATGCTCTATCTTCTCTCACTTCTCCAAAAATAAAGAGTACCTTTCTTGCTCCTTGTATTGTTTCTTAGTTCCTATTTTCTTTCCATATGGTAGAATCTTCCCTCAAAAGTCTAGTGATCCACTGCTATCTGTTTATATTTGAGTGACGCATTAGAAAGCTGACTGGACACTGTGTGTGTGTGTGTGTGTGTGTGTGTGTATGTGTGTGTGTGTGTGTTGGGCAGCTCTAGGGAGCTGCACTGAGTATAGTATAAAGCTTCACTGTTGGGTGGGACCTAGGCGGGAGCTACTGCTTCACTTATGTAGACTTTCAACCAATCCCACTGTTTTCAGTTTCACTACTCACTCAAAGAAAATCTCCTTCTTCCCAGGTGTTGGCTCTAGTAGGCGGTGCTTATTTATCTACCGGTCTGTTAGGTCCCTGTGACTTCAGGGGAATCTGGACATGTTTGAATTTTCAGTGTCCTTGATCTGCTGATCGCCCCTTTTATTAGTCATAGTCATCAACTGCTGAGTAACTAATTACCCTAAAACGTACTGGCTTAAGACATCAACTTTTATTATCTCGCATTTCCTCGGGTCAGCACACAGCTTAGCTGGGTTCTCTGCTTCGGGATCTCCACGGGCTGCAATCAAGGTGCTGGGTGTGGCTGAAGTTAGCTCAGGGCTCAACTCCGGGAAAAGATCCCCTCTGACCTCACGCACTGCTTGTTGGCAGGATGCAGTTCCTTGTTGCCTGTTGTTCTTCGGCCAACAAGTTACCACATGAGTCTCTCCACAGGGCAGCTCCTAACACTGCTGTTTGCTTTATCAGGGTGAGCAGGTAAGAAGAGCTGGAAAGAGGGAGTCAGAAGTGGCGTCCATCACTGTGCCATATTCTATTTTTATTTTTTTAATTTTTATTTTATATTGGACTATAGCTGATTTACAACGTTGTATTAGTTTCAGGTGTACAGCAAAGTGATTCAGCTATACATATATATATATATATAAGTATATATATTCTTTTTTTACATTCTTTTCCATTATATGTTATTACAAGATATTGAGTAGAGTTCCCTGTGCTATACAGTAGGCCCTTGTTGGTTATCTATTTTATATACAGTAGTGTGTGTATGTTAATCCCAAATTCCCAATCTGTCCCTCCCCCATATGCTATTTTTAGAAGCAAGTTACTACATCCAGTTCACACTCAAGGGGAGGGGATTACACAGGGGGTAAATACCAGGAGGTGGGGATCGCTGGGGACCATTCAGAAGGCTGCTTACCACGTCCCTCCAGAGAGCACTCCTGCTGCAAAGCCTCTGTCTTCCAGCAGAGTAGAGCGGGGCTTCTCAAACTTCACTGTGCGTACAAGTCACCTGGAGCCCTTGTTCGCATGCAGGTCCTGATTCAATAACTCTGCCGTGGAGATTGAGATGCTACACTTATTACTGGATCCCAGGTGTTACCAGGGCTGCTAATCCAGGCCCACACTTCGAATAGTGAGGTAGCAGAAGAGCAACGTGCCTCCTGGCTCGATCTGAAGAAATTACATTTGTCCTCTTTTCTAAAATTCTCTCCTAAGACTCTCTTCCCATACATAAAAGACCAATGCTAGTCCAAAAGCCCAATATGTTAGTCACAGATTATAAAGTCTTTGGACCTCCCAGTACTTATCTGCATTGCCTTAAAACAATGGAATTGGATCAACTGTACTTCAATTAAAAAATAATAAAAATTTAGAATAGAAAAAAATGGAATCCAGACACAAAACGAACCGGTATGCAGTCGGTGAGTTAAGAGGTGAGGAATTTCGTCTCCAATTTTCTTTCTTTCCAATATAGAACTGTTTCATGAGAAGGAAGAGTGAGTTTTTACATGAATTTAGAAGCAAAGAGATGGCCCTGGATATTGACTGAGATTTAAATGATCATACTATTCTTACCACTATTAAAACATTCTGTTTTTCCTACACAGTCAGAAAGGAGAAGGATCTAAACCTTAGAGATAAATTAATTTTCTTAGAATGTAGATAAATTTATAAATAATTGGTAAAGGCTCATTGGTGATAAGCATAACCAATTAATGAGAATAGCAGGTTTCTCCTATAGTCTGTGGGCAGAAATGCATCCAGCTCTGAAGGAGGAACTGAAATCAGAAGGCCAGTCATTGCGGGCTTTGCATTAATGCAAAGAATTCTTGCATGAATTAATACGAAGAGTTCTTTGCATTTAGAATTTTATACTGTCATATTACACACACGTATTACGGGGCAGAGATCCTGCTCACTGGAGGCGTGGTGCAGATAACCTGGGAGGAGACAGCCTCTAGCCCTATACACTTATAACATGGGTTATAATCAACATGGGCTGATCAATTCTCTGGTGGTAGATGCTACCGGTTTCCAAGCCAGTGTTCTCAAACTCGAATGCACCAGAATCACCTGGAGGGTTTCTTAAACTACAGATTGCTGGCAACACCTGCAGAGTGTCTGATTCTCTATGTCTGAGGTGGTACTCAAGAGGTTGCATTTCTAACAGCATCTAACATTGATGCTGATGCTACTGATTCAGGGACCACACTGCGATAACCACTGGTCCAGATTAACTTCCTCGGGAGGGAGGGAAGCCCTGAAGAATCCACCAGCTGAGAAGAACTGCTGATAATCTGAGGTTGAGGGGAGAGAAGTTGATTGCTGGAAAAGGAGACACCTCAGCCTCTAAGGGCCCTCTGAGTGTTGGTGAGAATTTGGGTTGGAGAACTTAGGAGAATGGTTAGTTAATGGAGTCACACCAGGGCAGATGCCACTGCTGGGAGGGATGCTCAGCTAGAGAAGTTTTCAAAAGAATAAATAGGAAGATTAGATGGGAAAATCAGTGAGAGGGTCAGCAATATGTATTGTTCCTCTTGTGAGATAACATGCCCTGTTGTTAGAGCTAGGTTTTGTACTTGATGTTTTTGTTTTCTTCACCCCAAACCCAGGAAAAATTACCGTAGGGTTTTTTTTCTGTTATTTTATTTTTTAATTTATTTTTCAGTGAAGTATAGTTGACTTACAATGCTGTGTTAATTTCTGCTGTACAGCAAAGTGACTCAGTTTTAAACATAGACACATTCTTTTTTACATGCTTTTCCATTATGCTTTATCCCAGGACATTGAATATAGTTCCCTGTGCTATACAGTAGGACCTTGTTGTTTATCCATTCTATATGTAGTAGTTTGCATCTGCTGATCCCAAACTCCCAATCCATCCCTCCCCCACCCCCCTATTGTAGGCTTTTTTCTTTTCAAACTATGATACAGAGTCTTGAAGATGATCAGGCATTTCTTATAGCCTTTTTATTTATTAAACTGCCATGCAACTTTTTCTTCTTTCCATTCTTATTTTCTTTTCAAATTTGCTTAGTATGTTATTAAATCAATGGAGCACTTAACAAAATTCAACTAGGGTGTCCAGACGACATTAGATATTTTTCCACTCTATTCAATGAGGCATCTTGGCCAGATGGTTTCTGTTGTGAATGGTCTTGGATTTTTCTGTAATGTTGTATAGATTGCACTCATTACATGTAGACATAACCCTTTCCCTACTAGATTCTTCTCCGAGGGAGCTGTCCCATTCCAGTGCCGTCAGATATTATTGATGGTGGACAATAAAGGACTCAGAAGAGGCAAGAGACTGGCTCTGTATTTGAGAGGTCCTCCCACTGACCTTCAGCACCACAGAGCTGAACCTCAAAAACTGAACCATCATGTGGAGTGGGAGCCTATCTGTGCCCTCTTTTTGTCTGATTCATTCCTTTCTCTGGAGCATTCTTTCTCCTTATACTAAGCCTTAGGAAGTGCCGCCGGGTCGAGGGGGTAAAAATGTTCACTTCGAGAAATACAACATCTTAAAACGGACACTGTAATGTGGTCCTCAAGTCAAGGTGTGTCCTTTAAAATTGTTCCCTGTTTCAACAACAGTAGCTGCACAATATTTTCCCTCTCACATGCTATTCACAATAGGACCTTGATGCTCCTCTTAGGAAGACAGGGGGTCTGTGGACCCTCCCCTCACATCTGACTTCCTTTGTAACCAAGAATACAGCAAAATTGCTGTCATAGTGTGACTTCTGAGGCTCGGTCAGAAAAGGTGATGCAGCTTCTGCCTTGTTTCCTGGAACACTTGCACTGGAGCCCTGTGCTGCCCTGCAGACCGTGTGCCGAAGCCCTGTAACTACCTGAAGAGAGAGAAAGGCCGGGTTGACCCTCAGAGCTCCAGCTCCTGCTATTTGGGCTCTGCCTACTGTCTGATTGCCATTAATG